>NC_091072.1:76081000-77485500 GCF_032405125.1 Capricornis sumatraensis | reverse complement strand
CCAAGAGATAAGATCTAAACTTACCTTAATGACCTCAGTAAGTAAGTCCCTCCCATTACCCAGTCCTGTACACACACCAAGATTCCAGCCATCCTTTTAGAAAACTATTAACATGAAAGATAGAAATAAAATCATCAAACAGAAGTTACTTCAGTTCAGTTCAGTTCAGTTCAGTTCAGTCATTCAGTCGTGTCCGACTCTGCGACCCCACGAATTGCAGCATGCCAGGCCTCCCTGTCCATCACCATTTCCCGGAGTTCACTCAGACTCATGTCCATCGAGTCAGTGATGCCATCCAGCCATCTCATCCTCGATCGTCCCCTTTCCTCCTGCCCTCAATAATCCCAGCATCAGAGTCTTTTCCAATGAGTCAATTCTTCACATCAGGTGGCCAAAGTACTGGAGTTTCAGCTTTAACATCATTCCTTCCAAAGAAATCCCAGGGCTGATCTCCTTCAGAATGGACTGGTTGGATCTCCTTGCAGTCCAAGGGACTCTCAAGAGTCTTCTCCAACACCACAGTTCAAAAGCATCAATTCTTCGGCATTCAGCCTTCTTCACAGTCCAACTCTCACATCCACACGTGACTACTGGAAAAATCATAGCCTTGACTAGACGGACCTTTGTTAGCAAAGTAATGTCTCTGCTTTTTAATATGCTGTCTAGGTTGGTCATAACTTTCCTTCCAAGGAGTAAGCGTCTTTTAATTTCATGGCTGCAGTCACCATCTGCAGTGATTTTGGAGCCCAAAAAGATAAAGTCTGACACTGTTTCCACTGTTTCCCCATCTATTTCCCATGAAGTGATGGGACCAGACACCATGATCTAGTTTTCTGAATGTTGACCTTTAGGCCAACTTTTTCACTCTCCTCTTTCACTTTCATCAAGAGGCTTTTTAGTTCCTCTTCACTTTCTGCCATAAGGGTGGTGTCATCTGCATATCTGAGGTTATTGATATTTCTCCCAAAGTTACTTGGAGGTTCAGATTGTACAGCAGCAACAGCAAAAAACTTGAAAACAAACTATACTTGAAAACAAACTATCACAGATAAGAGGTGATATTGGATCTATAAGACAAAAACAGGTTGCTGCAAAAAAAATAAATAAAAATAAAACAATAAAAACAAAAGAGTTCTTGGAAATTAAAAATATGAAAACTCTATACAAGGATTGGAAGATAAATTGAGAAAAGCAGAGCAAAAAACTAAGAGAAGGAAAAAAGAAAGAAAAATCAGAGGATAAGTCCAAGAGGTCTAATATCTGATTTATAGGAGCTTCAGAAAGATGGAACAGAACAAACAGAAGTGAAGAAATCAAACAATTCAAGAAGACTTCCCAAAGCTGAGCCACACGAATTTCTACATTAAAAAGGCCCACTAAAGGTCAAGCATAATGGATGAAAAATAGACCCATAATAAGGAATCTCATGAAGAAATTGCATGTCAGTCACAAAAAGGTAGACAAACAGGTTATATACAAGGAACAAGAGTAAGAATAATTTTGGACTTTTCAACAACAGTGGAAACTGGAAGATAATGAAACATTTTCATAATTTGAGAGAAAATTATTTCTGACTCAGAGCTCCATATACAGTAAAGCTTTTAAGTGGAAAGATGGACTAAGGACATTTTCAGACACACAGATCCTCAAACATTTCCTTTTCATGGTTACTGTTACAGCGATAGCAAGAGAAAGGAGCATGGGAAGATAGGGGACAGCATACCCAGGAAACAGGGGAGTCAAGTGCAGAAAGAGGAGAAGGGAACCTCCAGGATGGTAATGGGGGATCCCAGGATGCAAACTGAGCAGCAGGCTCAGAGAGTGACCTGAGCAGATGGAGCAGGTCAGAAGAGGCGGGGAGAAAGGGCTCCAAGCAGAGGAAGCTGATGTATCTGACCATATGGAAAGAACACATACACTTCTAGGGAAGAGAGTGGCATCAAACTGATGATAAATTCTGATACAACGAAGCCAATTTTTAAGTGTATTAACCCTAGGGAAAGCAAAAAAGATCTGAAAGAAAAAATAACTGTAACATATCATGTGGACCAGTGGTATACAGTGGTATTTCTTAATAATGAAAATGCTGAATATTGATCTAACCATAAAATTATTTGACTCTATTAGGAGATAGGAAACAGGAAGTGCACACATGTGTACAGCGTGATGGTGGAGGAACACTGTGCTCAGTCACTCAGTTGTGTCTGACTCTTTGTGACCCCATGGACTGTAGCCCACCGGGCTCCTCTGCCCATGGGATTTTCCAAGCAAGGGCACTGGAGTGAGGTGCCATTTCCTCCTTCAAGGGATCTTCCCAACCCAGGGATCAAACCCGTCTGCATCTCCTGCACTGGCAGGCAGATTCTTTACCACTAGCGCCACCTAGTAGTATTGAAGTGAAAGCAAAAGTGAAAGTCGCTTAGTCGTGTCCGACTCTTGGGGACCCCATGACAATACAGTCCTTGGAATTCTCCAGGTCAGAATACTGGAGTGAGTAGCTGTTCCCTTCTCCAGGGGATCTTCCCAACCCAGGGATCGAATCCAGGACTTCTACATTGCAGGCAGATTCTTTACCAGCTAAGCCACAAGGGAAGCCCAAGAATACTGGCGTGGGTAGCCTATCCCTTCTCCAGCAGACCTTCCCGACCCAGGAATCAAACCAGGGACTCCTGGGATTCTTTACCAACTGAGCTCTCAGGGAAGCCCACCCAGTAGTATTGAGAAACACTAAATCCATATATTCCATAAACAAATCATCATAGTGCCAAAAACTTGGGAAAAAAAAACACAACAAATTAGAAACTTTAGAATTGCAGATACAAATATTCCTTAAAACACAGAAAGAATGGAACATGATTGCTTGGAGAGTAAAAAAAAAAAAAAAACGTGGAAAAGAACAAGAATCTGGTTTCAGAGCTTTTGGGCTGTCTAAAACTATGCACACACATATATATTTGGTCTTGGTGGTGGTGGTTTAGTCACTAAGTTGTCCAACTCTTGTGATTGCATGGACCCTAGCCTGCCAGGCTCCTTTGTCCTGGGTTGTCATTTCCTTCTCCAGGGGATCTTCTTGACCCAGGAATCAAACCTGGGTCTCCTGCATTGCAGGCAGATTCAGCTGAGCTATGAGGGAAACTCATATTTGATTTTAATAATCTTTAATTAGAAAAAGAGAATGATAGCATGAAATGAAGACAAAGTATAGAGTAGCACTGTCTAATAGAGTTTTCTTCAAAGATGGAAAGTACATCCAATATGGAAGCTACTTGAAATGTGATTAGTGTGACTGAGAACAAATTTTACCGTTTTATTAAGTTCTAATTAATGTGCATTTAAATAGCCACGCATGGCTGGTGGCTGCCATATGAGACACTGCAGCTGTACACAATGGCCAGCTTCTAACGAAGACCAACTTTTCTCATTGACCCTTCTTTCTCCTGCTTCATCATTTTTTGAGAGTCCCTTGGACTTCAAGGAGATCCAACCAGTCAATCCAAAAGGAAATCAACCCTGAATATTCATTGGAAGGACTGATGTTGAAGTTGAAGCTACAATACTTTGGCCACTAGATGTGAAGAGCCAACCCATTGGAAAAGATTCTGATGCTGAGAAAGACTGAGGGCAGGAGGAGAAGGGAGTGACAGAGGATGAGATGGTTGGATGGCATCATTGACTCAATGGACATGAGTTTGAGCAAGCTCTGGGAGATAGTGAAGGACAGGTATGTGCCTGTCCAATAGTGAAAGCCTGGTGTGCTGCAGTCCATAGGGTTGCAAAGAGTGGAAAGTGATAGAGTAACTGAACAACAACAACCGGACCATTTCCACCCACCACACCAAAATATCACTTATCCACCTTTTTAAAAAGTGCTGCTTTGACCCCCATCCCTCTGTGACTATCCACCCCATTTCTTTGTTCCTTTCATAGAAAAACCCTTCAAAGGATTTCTCCATACCTGCACTGTCCTATTCAGCAGCCACTAGCCACATGTGACTATTTAAACTTCAATCAATTAAAATTCAGTAAAATGTACAATTCAGTTCCTGGTTGCTCTTGCTGCATTTCAAGTGCTTAATAACCACATGTGGGTTGTGGCTACTGCATTGAACAAAGAGTCAGGATATCTCTGTCACTGCAGAAATCTCTGTAGGACAGCACTGGAGGGAGGCAGGGAGTGCAGAGAGAATGGGTATAGTTGTTGGTTATTTGGTAGATTTGGTGTTGGACAGATAAGACGGTTGTCTTCTGGTTATTTCTTTTTTCTCGGTGGAAAAGGAAGTGATGTCATCAACTGAGAGTGTGAAAGGAGAGGGGATGTTGCAGGTGTGAGAAGAAAGCAGATGGAACCAAGAACCTTTCCAGAAAGCAGGAGAATACACAGACAACAGAAATAAAGAGTAGCTTCTTCCAAGAAAAATTGGAGTCATTCTATTTCATTTTAATATTACTATTCTTCAGTGTTGCTACTGAAAAAGTGATTCTAAAATTGGCCAGTGTAGCTGGGCATGGAAGCATGAGCCAATTTTCCAGCTACTCTTCTTTCCTCATCATGACTTTGAAATCTGACCATGATGAGAAATCTCATTGCCGTGGCTGTGACCACAACCATAACCTACCTACACAGCAGGAAGGAAGGGGAGGTCCCTTCCTGGAGATGTTTTGCTATGATAAGGTATGGGAACTTCCTCAGTCAAGGTTCTGTTGATTTTAAGAAATAGAAACCAATTCAATCAAACTTAGATAAGAAAAAGAGATAACTAGTGTCCCCTGGAATTCACAGGAATGCAGTTGGTCTTCAAAGGGATGTGAACCACAGGTAGCCAAGAGGACTACAAAGCTCCAAGGGACTCAGGCAGAAGCATATTTCTCTCTTTCCCTTCTCCCCCTATACGTCTGGTGTCTTATCTCTACTACTGCACAAGAAGCATTTTCTTTCTTTTTTTTTAAATCAGCCTTCTCTACAGAATTCTCAGCACCTTGATGCATGAGAAGTGACCACTCCCATAATACCCTTAGTTCTCACTACTTCTGAACAAGAAAACATCTCAGATTAACAGGAACATGTCAGTCCCAGCCTCAAACATCCAACTGAATCTGATTAGTGAAATGCAAGACAATTGCCTTATACTGGTTTAAGCATCTCTAACAGGTGACAAGGCCTTCGGTACAGACTTGACTTCAGGAGCTCATTTCCAGGGTATGGGGCAGTCCGAGAGCTTCTTGGCAACAGGACTTCCTCTGGGAAGTCTTTCCTGTTCTATTGCATTCCCCTGTTCTATTACATTCTCCTGAATACACCCGAAATGGGTACCGTGGGTGTTGCCTCTCCGCACAGCTGTACATAGCCACTTCCTGCCCAGAATGGAGGTTGGTGCCTCTGGCCTTTTAGACCAGGTTCATGCTCCTTTGTCGCTACTTCATAACTCTCAAACGTACAGTAGGTCCAGTCCATCTGCTTTCGGACGTTTCCAGCAGCAGGGAAACAGTCAATATTCTCTTTGAGGGACTTGTGATGTGAGCTTTATGCCTTTGATTTTTTGTCGCCAATCCTCTCCAACTCTTCTCTCTCTCTCTCTCTTTCAATACTTAGCCAAACACAACCAGTAGCAACCACATAGAGAACTAAGGTTCTGTTTTCCATCATCTCCTCCCTGAACTACAAGCTCAATAGTGAAACAGCTTGCCTTCAAGGTAATCACAAGTAACACCTTTACCAGATGTTTTGGTTCTTCCCAGCCTCTGATAGCAGATTCCTTGCTGTTACTACAGATTGCTAAACTGGTATTTTAAGGTGTTTTTTTTGTTTTGTTTTGTTTTCAGCAGCATATCACTTTTGGTACTAACTTTTATATTGGTCAGGATAGAGTTGTTTGTTTTATTGTGCTGGTGGTGTTGCTCAGTCACTCAGTGGTGTCCTACTCTTTGGACCCCACGGACTGTAACCCGCCAGATTTCTCTGTCCATGAGATTTTTCAGATAAGAATACTGGTGTAGCTTGCCATGTCCTCCTCCAGGGGATCCTCTCGACCCAGGGATCGAACCAGTGTCTCTTTTGTCTCTTGCATTGGCAGGTGGGTTCTTTATCACTAGTGCCATCTTAACTGTTTTTTTGTAGTAGCATTTTACCCTAAGAGTCCCAGTGACCTTAATACAATAAAAGTTAATTCATATGCACCCCAGCTCTGATGTGAGCCCGATGAGTCTCCAGGGCAGCTGCCTCCTACGAGGTGACTGTAATTGAGAAGGTGTCTGTTTGGGCTCTGTCACTTCAGCTCATGACCTCAGCTATGGCCAGCAGGGGAAGAGATCACAGAGAAAATTCAGCTTTTCCCATTGGCCAGCATCGTATGGCCCCACTGACTACAAGGGGGCTGAAAATTCGAGTGAGAACACGGGTAACTGTTGACAATAAATGTCTCTTCCATAGTCCACGGGGCCCCCTCTTGAGAGAGCAAAGCTGTAAGATCAAAATAGCGTGGACAGTGGAGCTGCTACAGGGAGGACCTATTCAGGAGAGCAGCTGATCTGCCCTGAAATTTGTATGAGTGAGAAACAAATCTTTGTAGAATTAATCCACTGAGATTTAGAGATTTAACTATTCTTGCAGCATCGTCCATCTTATCCTGATTAATACAGGAACATCAAAAACAAAAAATGGGGTGAATGAAACAACATTGTTTACTTTCCCTGAAGCAACTGTAATTTTAATCCAACTACTAGGAGGATTTTTTAGAGAATCTGACAAAATGATACAAAGCTAATGTGGAATAACAAAAGAGTGAGAATAGCCAGTACAACCATAAACAGAAAATGAAAGAGAACTAATTTTACCCAACTTTAAGACATTTTATACATAGATAAATTATGGGAAAACAGAAAGACATTACAGAGAAAGTACAGGAAATAACAAAGGTGTTAGTGGAGAAGAGAGATCCCACAGAGAGACCCATATACTTTTGAGAATTTAGAATATAATTATATTGGTATTTTAGGTCAAAGGGAGAATATGAATAATTCAGAAATGTTGTGACAAACAAGCCATTAGGGAAAAGGTGCTGAAGTACTTCACTTCTTATCCCCAAATAATATATCTGTAGATCAGTAATTGTTAAGTAAAACAAATAATAACAATACTAGAAAAATCACTGGTAATTTTTTTTTTCAAAAACTTTTTTCATAATTTGGAACTGGGGAAAGTCAATAGTCATAGATAAGATCAACAAATTTACACAAATTTGCAAGACAAAGAATACCATACACAAAATCAAGTGAAAAACCACAGGATAGAAAAAAAATTTCAATTTCTAAAACTAAGGAAGGGGGTTAATTTCTTTACTGTAACAAAGAGATTTAAGAATTAGCAAGAAAAAAATGAACGATTCACTGGAAAAATAGTCAAAAAGCAGACAGTGTGCAGCAAAAAAAAGCAAATAGATGACAAACATATAAAACATTTTTCCGGCTTTTTAAATAATCAAAGAAAGGTAGGTTGAAACAAGATACATTTTTACTTATTTACTTGCAAAAATAAAACTTTGCTGATACTCAAGGGTATGGGAAACATGAACTCTCACATGTTGCTAATGGAATGTAAATTGCTATAAATTCTTTGAAAGCAATTTGGCAATAAATATTAAAAATTTTAAAGTGCATTTTCTTTAACTTAGCAGTTTTTCTTCTAGGAATTTTTCCCACAGAAACACTTGTACACAGAGGCAAATATATACTGTACGGAGACAGCCTAATAATATTGCTTGTAATAGTAAGAAGACTAGATGAAATTTAAATGCCCATCAAGAAAAGATTAAATGTGCTACAGTGGCCCTATAAAATGGAACACTACATGGCTGTTCAGTAGAATCAATACAGTTACCTGGGCTCCCTTGCTGGCTCAGTGCTGAAGACTCTCCTGCCAACGGAGGAGACACAGATTTGATCCCTGGTCTGGCAAGATCCCACATGCCACGGAGCAACTAAGCCTGTGCACCGCAACTATTGAGCCCGTGCTCTAGAGCCCGGGAACTGCAACTGCTGAGGCCGCTCAGCCTAGAGCCCGTGCTCCACGACAAGAGAAGTCACTGCAATGAGAAGCCCCCACACCACAACTAGAGACCACCCCCGTTCTCTGCAACTAAGAAAAGCCCCCACAGCAGAGAAGACACCACACAGCCTAAATAAAATTTTAATAAAATTGTGAAAAAAAAAGGATCAATACATTTATCTGAATTGGTACAATAAAGAACATCAAAACTAAATTATTTTTAGTGAAAAAATAAGGTAGAATACAATATTATTAAAAGTGAGAATTCCAAGGATTAAATTTTTATACATATACTTATATACATGTACATATATACATACAAATTTCTGGGAAAAGAGAAATAATAGCTATAATTATGTTTAGCTATAATTATATTATATATGAGGGTGTAGGTAAAAAGAGAGGATTTTACATTTTTTGTTTTACTCTATTGTATTGTTAGAATTTTTTTATCTTGTGCATGCATTACTTTATGAGAAAAAAAATTTAAACCATCAATTCTTTCTTACAAATATAAATTCTATAGCTTCGCCTGTCAATCTGGATATAAAAAGATATTAGAAAAAAAGAGAAAAGACCAAAGGTAGATATTCACAGTATGTTACAGAAGAGTAAACTAATCCCCAATCCCAAAGAAAGAAGAGAGCCCCAATGTTCAGGAACTGTCAAGTCCTGCTTCTGCTCCCAGGGAAAAATCCCCAGGTTTAAATAGTAGTCTTTCCAAAAAGAAAATAAAAAATAATAGTAGTAGCTCATACTTATTAAGCAGTGAGTAAGCTTTAACTCAGTACTTGAGTTATCTCACTGAACCCTCACAGACTCCATGTGGTAGGGACACTGCCATCATCTCCATTCTACTGATAAGGAAACTAAGAACCAGAGAGAAATCAAGAGATTTCACCAGAGATCCAGGGCTTTCTTCTGAAAGCATTTGTAGTATGCATCCATGGGCTTCCATGCAGACTCTGCTCTCTGCGTGTGTGTCCTAAGAAAAGTGACTTATTCCCCATCAGTCAAATGAGGAGAGTGGCAGCATCTATCTCATGGGGATTAAATAACATGGTGTGATATGCTTCACTCAGTGCCTGGCACCAGAGCAAGCTCTCCATAAATGTCCACCGCTGTGGTTGCTGTGGCAAGACCTTTCATGATATGGACCCTCATCTGTCCAGTCCGGCATCTTTGCAGGCCCTCCTCCTCCCCTCCTGAACTCAATCTCCATTTCTTCTAAGCTCATTGCCCTTCCCTCATGCCTTCCCAAGGCTCCTTTGCTAGACTATTCAGCCCCACCTTCTACCACTTCACCTGGCTGACTCTTATCCTTAAGACTCGCCTGAGGGATCACTTCTTCCAGGAAGCTCTCCTTGATCTCAGCTTTCTGGGTTAGATGCTCCCCATCGAGTTCCAATACCATCCTTTGCTTCCCTCTCTCGATGTATTTGTCAAACTGCAACTTTCTAAATTTAATCTGCCACTACTCCCTAACCTCTGAACTCTTGAAATCAGGTATTAGTTTTTCTTCATCTGGTTTCCTCCAGTGCTTAGCACACAATCTGGCAATAAATATTTGCTAAATAAATTAAGTTGTAGCTGAAAAAGGAATAGGCTATTTGTCCCATGACCTCTATTGATCATTCCGAGGTGGTTATTCCTTTTGTAAAGTAAGTTTAAGTCAGACAAGCAGAGTTATTCATTCATTAAATTATTATTGCTATTTGCTCCTACTTTCCTGGGCTTCCCTGGTGGCTCAGATGGTGAAGTATCTGCCTACAAGGTGGGAGACCTGGGTTCGATCCCTGGATTGGGAAGATCCCCTGGACAAGGAAATGGCAACCTACCCCAGTACTCTTGCCTGGAAAATCCCATGGATGGAGGAGCCTGGTAGGCTGCAGTCCATGCGGTTGCAAAGGGTCAGACACAACTGAGAAATTTCATTTTTGCTCCTACTATTGTTTCAGGTGCAGCAGCTACCACAGTCAATAAGATATAATGTTCTGCTTTCTGATGGCAACAGTCTAGTATGAATCAGAAAGAGAAAACAAACAAGTGAAAAGATAAGTTCAATAGTGATACATTCTAGAACAAAAATAGAATGGCTTAAGGGTAGAGAGTGATCAGGGACGGGGGCTAACTTCTACTGTCTGGTCAGGGAAGGCCTCTGTGAAGGTGACCTTTAAGCAGAGACTTGAGTGACACCAAGCTTGCAAAAGTCAGACAGCAGAGCAAGTTGAAGGGCCCTGAATGGGAGCAAGTCTGCGTTTTCACCACAAGAAAAGGCCTGGGTGCTTAGAGTCAAGTTTCACCGGAAGAGATAAGGCAGGGAGAGGTCAGGATGAGATCGGTGAAGGCCACTTGGGCCATGATAAGGTTTCTAGACTTTGTTCTGCCCACAATAGGAAGCCACTGGAGGGTTTTATACAGGGGAGCAAGATGACCTGATTTAATATTTTTAGAAGCTGACTCTGGCCCCTGTACAGTAGGCAAGAAGAGAATCAGTCTGATGATCACTGTGGTTGTGTGAGATGACTACGCTGGAGATGGAGAAAAGCAGATGGACTGACGTTGTCTTGGGGAAGAGATGACAGGACTTTCTGATGGAGTTTGTGGAAGGAGTGGCGTGGGGCAAGAGGAACCAAGAATGAGACCCAAGTTAAATCTGGAGCAGCTGTGTAGATGGTCAACCTAGGGGTTGAAGATCCGAGGAGAAACAGGTTTGAGGGACAGAGGGTGGGGAGCCATCAAATGTTCTGATTGGGGCATATTGGGTTGAAGATGCTATGAGACATACCAGTAGGAGAAGGCAAGCAGCCAGTGGGCACCACAGGCCTGCCAATCACCATTTCAACAGCGGGTAAACAGATACTTGGGGGCCCAAGAGTGTGGAAGGAGGACAGAGGGGAAGGCAGGGAAGAGGTAGAGGGAGGAAGGGAGGAGAAAACTGGCTCAGTCGTGTCTCCCATGGACAGGCTCTTCTGTCAAGAATTCTCCAGGCAAGAATACTGGAGTGGGATCTTCCCCAGCCAGGGATCAGGTAGATTCTTTACTGGCTGAGCCAGCAGGGAAGCCCATGGAAATCCACCCAGAAAACCCACCCCGGAGAGAGCATGCTCTAGAAGCCGAGAGAGGAATGTGGCAGGATGCAGAAAGTGCTGAGGGGTCACGTCAGACAAGCAGCAGGCGCCTGGATCTGGCAAAAGCCAAGGCCTTCGATTGCTCAGATTAGAGCTGCTTCTGGGGCCTGAAAAGTTCAAGTTTGGTGAGCTGAGGGGACGAGGACTGACTGGGCCCAGACAGGGACTCTAGGCCACACTTTTTTTAAAAGAGTTTTCTTTGTGGGGAAAAAAAGAGCTAGGCATGAGCAGAAAGAAGGTCGAGAAAGAGGTTTTCTGCTTTATTTTTAACATATGACCTTGTGGTACATTTGTGGGCCCCTAGAGCTGGAGAGAGGGGCTGGTGGCCTGCAAAGCGGAGGGGCAGGGGGGAAGGGAACTGGGGCACAGGTCGAGGCAGAGGGGCTGGGTCACCTACTGTGACCACAGGGCAGGCAGCGCTCCGGCCAGAGGCAGAGGGTACAGCTGAGCAAAGAGCAGTCTGGCAGCTGCTGTTTGCACAGTGAAGTCTGAGAAAATGGTGTCAGCAGGATATGAGGAGAGGAGGAAGCAGGTGTTGGCGTTCAAGGGGTGAGAAGCCTCGAACAGCTTCCTGTTGAGGGGACAGTGAACCACCAAGGGGCATGTGGGCAGGTGGCGGGCACTGGGAGAGCCATCCAGGTGTTCGGACATGAGTTCCAGTGAGGCCAGTTTCTGGGCTTTCATCTTGTCACTTTTAGCTGCTCAGAATCGCTAACTATGGACGATACCATGGGAGAACTTTTGACCAGGGGCAAAGATGCCTCAGGGATGTACACTTGTGGCGCCTCAGGAAACAGAGCCAGCCTGAGGCCACACTGAAATAGGGAAGCCTCCTGTAGGAGCGGCTACACCTCTCTCAGCATCTATTTCACATTTCTCTTCCGTCCTAGAATCCAGTTTTGTTTGGGTGCTCACACAGCTGCTGGGATTCACGGGAATGGGAAGCTGAACACAGCTGCTGCTCCAGCAGCGGATGCTGACATTCAGACCAAGCAGCACAGGCCAGTCCTCTGATGGTGTTATTAAGAAGTCCCAGGGTGGGCATGGGGCCCAAGTTGGGCCAATAAGACGAAAGAGAAGGACCTGATTCCTGGATGGATGCCCATTGTTCCTCACTCCCACTTAGCAAGAGACAGGACACCTGAAGCCCCAGCTCCTAGCCAGAGTTGCAAGTTGAAGCCCATCCTGTGAGTTGCAGTCCAGGGAAGTGGCGATATTGTGGGGCCCCCTTGACACTATGCAATCTCTGAATCCACCAGCCTCGAAACCCATCTTTTTAAACAAAAACAGCTTGAGTCTGGATTTCTGTTACTTGTAGCAAAAAGCATTCTCCTGGACACAATTGTTTTTCTGTATTTACAGTGTATTAGAAACCTTCAAAGCTGGATTAACTGATCGATTGCTCCCAATTAAACATTCTGTGTAATGGCAGAGCAAATGCTTATGTCCAGGAGGCAGGACTCAAGGCCTTTTCTGCCCTCACGGTTCAGGTTCACCAAGAGGTAGATGTGTTTGTCTACAAACTAGTTTGGCCAGTTGTGCTTGTTTTTATAACTACGTAAACCAAGGAAATATGAGTGAGGAAAAGAATTGCCGTTGTGCAAAATCTAAACTGAATGCTTCTAATAAACAGTAACAGGAGAGTAGCTTAAAAAACAAAACAAAAGCAAAATCTGGGAGTTTGGCATGTGCAAGGCAAATGTAAAAAATTGGGGAAATTTTGTTTAATCCAGAAGAATTCTGAACTCAGGTTGCTTCCCAACTCTTTCTGAGTTCTCCCCCTTCTTTAAAGATGTTGGGACTGGAAACCAGTGACCTTGTGTCAACTTCTACTTTTTAAAAATTCCACACAGAACTCCCATCAGCTGTTATGTACTTAAAGAAGAAGGCTCATCCCTTCAAAATACTGTTAAATTAAGTTCTATTTTATGTTTTCTTCTTTTTTAAAAAAAGTCCTACTTTAATAAAATCAGTGTTTTCCATGTTCACTGTTTCCCTACTTTAATTGACTAAGTGCTTTATCTGACTATCAATTCACTGCCAGAGTGGGGCTTCTGAAAGGATGTGTCCACTGGGCCCACCCCCAGTGCTCTCTTCCACATGATCAACCTGCAGCCCTCAAATTCCTCCCTTTCTCTACCTCATCAGCACCTATTTTTACAAAATTATACAAGGAGTACCTTTCATTTTAATGAAAAGTGAAAGTGAAAATCGCGCAGTCTGTCCGACTCTTTGCGACCCCATGGATTATACAGTCCATGGAATTCTCTAGCCCAGAATACTGGAATGGGTAGCCGTTCCCTTCTCCAGCGGACCTTTCCAACCCAGGAACCGAACCAGGGCCTCTGGCATTGCAGGCAGTTTCTTTACCAGCTGAGCTACCAAGGAAGTGATGAAAGGTTTCAAAGGATCTGTTTTAAAGTGTTAACTGCTGTCTCTGCATGAAGAGATTACATCTTTTTTTTCCTTATTATCATGGATGTTGAATGATCATGATGTGAACTAGTATTTATTTGGTGATAGAAAAGTAAAAAGTTTTTCCCCCAAGAACTAAGAATACTTTGTCTTTTTACGAGAATTTACTCTTTACAAAGAACTTTTAAGTCCATTGTTTTGATGGCATTTTATCATCACCCTGTGAAGAAATAATTTATTCCCTCTTATAGATGAGGAAACTACAGTGGAGAGAAGGGAAGAATTTGGCCTCAGATGACAAAGCTGGTAAGAAATAGAGGCTGTTTAGGATAGAAAATCCAGAGATAAATCCAAGCACCTACGGTCACCATATATACAATGGCAAAAATAAGTTTTGCTGGGAAAAATGGACAGCTGTGTGTAAAAGAATGAAATCAGAACACTTCCTAACATCATACGCAAAAACAAACTCAAGATGGATAAATAAATAAATGTAAGGCTGGATACTATAAAACTCTTAGAGGAAAACATAAGCATAACACTCATTGACATAAACCATAACAAGATCTTTTTTGATCCAACTGGAGTAATGAAAATATTAGGATAATGAATGAAAATAAAAACAAAAATAGCAAATGGGGCCTAATTAAACTTAAAAAGCTTTTGCACAGGAAAGGAAACCATAAATAAAATGAAAAGACAACTCACAGAATGGGAAAAATGTTTGCAAACAAAACGACTGACGAGGGATTAATCTCCAAAACATACCAACAACTCATGCAGCTCAATATAAAAAAAAAAAAAAAACCCTACTCAAAAAATAGGTAGCAAATTTAAAGACGCATTTCCAAAGAAGACATACAGATGGCCATAAAGCACATGAAAAGATGCTCAACAACACTGCTGCTGCTGCTAAGTCGCTGGAGTCATGTCCACTCTGTGCGACCCCATAGACAGAAGCCCACCAGGCTCCCCCATCCCCGGCATTCTCCAGGCAAGAACACTGGAGTGGGTTGCCATTTCCTTCTCCAATGCATGAAAGTGAAAAGTGAAAGGGAAGTCGCTCAGTCGTGTCCGATTCTTAGCAACCCCATAGACTACAGCCCACCAGGCTCCTCCATCCATGGGATTTTCCAGGCAAGAGTACTAGAGTGGGGTGCCACAACACTAATGATTAGTTAAATGCAAGTCAAAACTACAATGAGGTATCTATCACCTCACATCAGTCAAAATGGCCATCATCCAAAAAATCTACAAACAATAAATGCTAGAGAGGGTGTTTAGAAAATGGAACCCTCCTACACTGTGGTGTGAATGTAAATTAGTACAACAGTATGGAA
Organism: Capricornis sumatraensis; assembly: GCF_032405125.1. Classification (NCBI taxonomy): domain Eukaryota; kingdom Metazoa; phylum Chordata; class Mammalia; order Artiodactyla; family Bovidae; genus Capricornis; species Capricornis sumatraensis. The sequence continues at coordinate 77,470,573 of NC_091072.1, read as the reverse complement.
AACAGTATGGAAGTTTCTTAAGAAACTAAAAACAGAGCTACCATATGATCCTGCAATCCCACTCCTGGGCATACATCCAGAGAAAGCAATAATTCAAAGAGATATATGCACCCCAATGTTCATTGCAGCACTATTTATATAGCCAGGATATGAAAGCAACCTAAATGCCCATCAATAGATAAATGAATAAAAGATGTGGTACACATATACAATAGAATATTGGTATCTTCTGATTGGTATCTTCTCTGGTGGCTCAGATGGTAAAGAATCTGCCTGTAATTCAGGAGACCAGGGTTCAATCCCTGGGTTAGGAAGATGCCCTGAAGAAGGGAATGGAATATTACAGTGGAATATTATTCATCATAAAGAATGAAATAATACCATTTGCAATGACACGGATGGATCTAGAGATTGTCATATCGAGTAAAGTAAGTCAGAGAAAGACAAATATCATGATATTGCTTATATGCAGAATCAAAAAAAAATGTACAAATGGGCTTATTTATAAAACAGAAATAGAATCACAGACATAGAAGACAAATTTATGGTCGCCAGCAGGGAAGGGAACCCAGATGACAACTCCTGTACAAAGTCTGTCACTTGGGAGACGGCAGCACCATTTCTTATTTGACTCCCACTTAAGACTTCAAGATAAGCTCTGCTGGTCTTTCCCGGAAAATTGAGGCACTTTCTATAACCTCTTTGGGCTTTGGCACTGTGTACTAGGAACTGAGAGTGATAATACCTAAATATTAAATATTGTTGTTAGGATTTAAATGGTAATATATGTAAAGCCTTTAGAACAGTAGTTGTAAGAGTCTACCATTATTATCATCATCACTAGTAATACTGTTAATCTCATTACCACTATTTTCTTTGAAGGTAAAGAGTTTGTTGCATGCCACCTGGTTGATGAGCATTACAGCCAAAAGTTGACCAATCAGAACAGCACTCTCTAAGAATTCATCAGAGAGCCATTAGAATTTATCTCTGCTTGTCTCAGATCTTTTAATTCTCATGCTGAGAATTTGGCCTCGTCGAGTTTTGAGGGCAACATCTCTGCTGCTGCTGCTACTAAGTTGCTTCAGTCGTGTCCGACTCTGTGCAACCCCATAGACGGCAGTCCACCAGGCTCCACCATCCCTGGGATTCTCCAGGCAAGAACACTGGAGTGGGTTGCCATTTCCTTCTCCAATGCAGAGAAAGTGAAAAGTGAAAGTGAAGTCGCTCAGTCGTGTCAGACTCTTAGCAACCCCATGGACTGCAGCCTCTCTATAACCTACAAGAGTTATCACCTCCACTTTGGCCCCTTGAGCCCTCCGAGAAGGGAAAACTAGTCTGTTTTTGGAGGAATGACAAGCTTCCTCAGTTCCTCCCATTCTGGTGGTTGCTCTTGATTCCCCACTGCCTGAGAGAGTTCCAGGCAGCTGCTACCTTCTGCAAGTCCCTACAGAAAAATGGAAAACAGAGGTCTCACTTGCAGATGGCCTGAGCAGTCCTAGTGTGGTGTAAGCCCTCAGACACAGCAGTCCCCACAGCCTTGTGCCTGTCCCACCTGCCCACCATTCTTTCAGCCAACTGGCCAAACCCACCAGGGGTTTAATCTGATTCATAGTTTGCAAGGATTTCCGAAAATATGTCATTTGCACCATAATCTTGTAAGGAATTATAACTACTCCATTTTGCAGGTTCCCGGGTGGCACAATGGTAAAGAATTCGACAGCCAATGCAGAAGATTCAAGAGATATGGGTTCAATCCTTGGGTGGGGAAGATCCCCTGGAGTTAGAAATGGTAACCCACTCCAGTACTCTTGCCTGGAAAATTCCATGGACAGAGAAGCCTAGCAGGCTACAGTCCATGGGGTTGCAAAGAGTCAGATATGATTTAGCACATGTGTGCGTGCACACACACACACACACACACACACACACACACAGAGTTGTAAAAACCAAATAGTCTTTGAAAGCTGACCCTGAAGTTAACTGAAACCTACCTTAGAAGTTCTCACCTTAGAAGTTCTACCTCAGAAGTTAACCTGACCCCACCCCTTCCTTTTTTAGATGAGGATGTTGAGGCCCTGAAAGGTTAAGTGGCTTCTTCAAAATCAGAGTGACGGTGACAACAAGGGTGACTTGACCCGCAATGGCACTAAGCACTCACAGAACTTCTCATCTTGTTCTCACAACATCTTACAGGATACCAGAGGAGACAGAGTCAGGAGTCAAACCCAGGTTTTCTGATGCAAGTGCAGTGCAAGCTCTGCTCCCCAGCACCCTCTTGCCAGGGGCGCCCTCTCCACCCCTGACGGCAGGGCATCCAGATGCAGGACGTGCTCTGAGCTGGGGAGAGAGAAGGAGGCAGGCCTGCTGCCTTGGCAGGAAGGAATCTGGCACCGCACTGGGAAAGCAGTGAGCCTCAGGGAAGCTTGGCTAAGGATGAGACTTGGAGGTGGGTACCAGTAAAACAGAGCAAACCACCACTACAGCTGCTCACTCTAACCACCCAGGAGTCCACTTAAATGACTAAATAAAAATTTATATTTTATAAATATAAAATAAAATGACTAAATAAAATTTATATTTTAAGGCAGGACAAGAAAATTTCTCATAAAAATTAAACAGAATTTTTGTGTGTCTCTCTGTGTGTCTGTTTGGGGCTCCTCCCTTCCTCCCTAGTGTGCAGTGTGTGTTTGCTCTACACATTAAGTAGACTTCCTCAATGATAGGTTTGTGTGCTCAACCTTAAAGATCTTTTTTCCCCCTCTTTCTTCTGAAGCTAGCAATGTAACTTCTTAAAAGAACAGAATTATTTCAGTGATAAAGAATCCACCTGCAGTACAGAAGACAATAGGTTCAATCCCTGGGTCAGGAAGATACCCTGGAGAAGGAAATGGCAACCCACTCCAGTATTCTTGTCTGGAAAATCCCATGGACAGAGAAGCCTGGCGGGCTATAGTCTATGGGGTCCAAGAATCAGAAAGACAGCAATGAAACCACCACCCGGTTCTGTAGGAGGTCATGGTGACTTGCTGCTGGCTTTGTACGTGCTTACCTGGATTATGTATTCTTGGTGACCTTTACGTAAAATATCAGGATCTCATTCTGGTGTATGATCCTTTGTCTCAAAAATGTACATGACTGAGCCTTGGACTTCTAACAAGCAGAACCATTCTCAGAGCTTTCTGTCTCCCAAGTTATAATCTTCAATTTGGCTCAAAATAAGATTCCCTTTTTTTCTTCTCAACTTGATTGTTAATTAAATTTTCATAAAGAAAGAGTAAGGTTGAGTTGCACAAGGGTCAAGCAACAGGCCAAAGATTTTTAACAGGATTTTTTTTTATACTTTACAATGTCGTATTAATTTCTGCTATACAGTACAGTGATTCAGTTATACATATATATTCTTTTTTTATATCTTTTCTGTTATGGCTTTTCACAGGATATTGACTATATGCCCGGTGCTATATAGAACCTTGTTGTTTATCCATTCTACATATAATAGTTTGTATTTGCTAATTCTAAACTCCCAATCCAGCCTGCCCCCACCCCCAGTAGGATTTTTTTTTTTTAACATAAACCCCCCAGAGTCTGGTGAATTGTGAACAGGTCAGACAAAGATCCAGAGGAAAAGTCTGCTAATTATATGAATTTTCACCAAGAGTAAGTCAGTGGTCTCCACTGGTATGACTGTGCCTCCCAGGGGACGTTTGGCAGTGTCTGGAGACATTGCTGAGTGTCACATGGGTGTGATGGGGTGCTGGGGTGCTACTGGCAAATAGTGGAGAGAGGCTAGGGATGCTGCTAAGTATCCTACAATACACAGGACAGCTCCATTCCACAGAGAATTATCTGGCCTCAAATATCCAGCTGAGGCTGAGGAACCCTGGTGTAAATGAAGCAGTCGGTGGTGGTTTAGTTGCTAATTCATGTCCACCTCTTTTGGGACCACATTGATTATAGCCCACCATAGCTGCATCTAAGCATGGCCTCCATCATACGCTAAGTACCTCAGATTTAGGGAAACAGTGAAGTTGGGCAGAGGGTCTTGCAGCAAAGGTGGTAAGGCCTGTTTCCTGGTCCTGGCCTGATGACTGGCTGCAAGCTTAGGGAGAGCGTATTTGCTTTCTGAGGGTATTTGTTTCTTCCTACCTACGTCTAGAGCAGCCACGCATCAGGGCCAGATCCTTCCTGGGGCTGGCTGCTGGTGCACTGGAAATAACAGGGTCACTTCACCCTCATGGATCACTGGGAAGCTGTGATAACCAGGCATCTCAGAGGTTTGTGTACCGTGGCTCCTTTAATACTGAATCAGCACTTTCCCGTCTACGTATAAAGGTAATCCACAATCATTACAAAATGCGAGAAAATATAGAATAACACAGAGATGAGGAAAAATATCCTATAATCCCACCCCTTAAAAAAGAATTTTATTCTAGAAGTCTCCAGATGCTGAACTTCACTATTTTGAAAATGAAGAGAAAAAGGAGTGGGCGGGGTCTCTGCACTCCCCTTTGGCTCTTGTTGGATTCTTGATGGTTTCTTTTTCACTTCCTTACAGTGCAACAGAGCTTTACAGACTTTGAGTCAGAAGTGGAGTGCAAATATTTTTAACTGTGGCCACTATGCACTGATGTCTTAACTTCTTCTTCCTTTTTTAAATGTTTAATTTTAATTATGGTGAAGTATACATAGTACAAATGTTTCCTTGTGGTAAAGTATACGTAACAGAAAATTTACTCTTCACCATTTTTAAGAGTACAGATCAGTAGTGTTAAGTATATTCACATATATTCACGTATAACCTAGTCTCCAAAACTTTTTCCATTATGCTTTATGTTAAGCAACCCAAGTGCCCATTCTGACACATTCTACAACCTTGTTGTAGATTTCCTCCTTGTCTGTGGTTTGCTGGTCTGGTTTCCCTGTAAAGCTCTTTCTCCCTTCCTCTGCCTGGCAAATGTCTATCACTTTTCAAGACTCCCTAAAAAGCAAGTGTCCTGCATACAAAGCACCTATATAAGAACTCCCATGTTTTGTTTCACATCGTGAAGTAAAATAACAAATATCAGATTATGTCATTGTTTAACAGTTCCTATGCTCTAAATTGGGAGAAGGCAATGGCACCCCACTCCAGTACTCTCGCCTGGAAAATCCCGTGGATGGAGGAGCCTGGTGGGCTGCAGTCCATGGGGTCGTGACTGAGCGACTTCACTTTCACTTTTCACTTTCATGCATTGGAGAAGGAAATGGCAACCCACTCCAGTGTTCTTGCCTGGAGAATCCCAGGGATGGCGGAGCCTGATGGGCTGCCGTCTATGGGGTCGCACAGAGTCGGACACGACTGAAGCGACTTAGCAGCAGCAGCAGCATGCTCTAAATTACAAATCTTTGGGAAACAACTCTCAGAAATATAGAGCTATAAACTCCTACTTAAAGAAGCTAACTCTAATCCTGGTAGGCCAAAGAGAGATGTCTCTAAGGTTCCTTCCAGAGCTCACTGACTCCTAGGAAACTTGGTTACTAATCCCCCCAGCACTAAACCTTCTTAGGCCTTTGACCTCTCTATTCCCTGGATCAGAGTAACGACAATCGTATCTTCCATGTTGAAGCACTTGGTGACTTATAAACCGTTTCCATATCTTTTACCCTGTCTGATTCTCACAGTCCTATGAAGTGGGCAGACAAGGATCGGTGTATCTGCTTCAGAAGTAAAGAAGTATTGATATTAATATTTACTTCCAGTTTTAAGTCATAATAAAACAAGGACACAAAGAGAAATATAGTGTGTGCACATCTGCGCACAAAGAGAGAAAGAAGCAAAGACATTTAAATTTTTTTAAAAAGGGAAAACCAAATAATGCGTGATCAATTATGAGCTAGTACTGTCAGCTAATCTTGCAGCTAATTTAACTTGTAGGTGGCCCTACCTGAAAGGATCTCTGAAAGATTTATCATCAAGACTGTGTCAACATGCTTAAACTATTAGCAAAAGAGAAAGAGTTTTCTGTTGTTTAAAATGATGCATTGACCTGTTGGAACAAATTCATCACCTGAATATCGCTAGCAGCATTGCCATTAGGAAGAGATCATGGGGTGAGAAAAATACAATTACAGCAGCTCTGAGGGTGTGCCCTTTTAGAATCCCTCCGGCAGGAAAGGCTGTAAAGAGGATTTAGCCACATCACCAATGTGCCTGCTGCTGTTTGTTTCTGTTCTGCTCAACTCATTACAACTAACTACTCACATGTGGATAAATAGTGATGTAATCAGAGCCTTTGTGTTAGTTTATTAAAATCCTTACATCACTCTCCACTCTCTCCTTAGACCCCCCTCTCCTACAGCTTTCATACCGAGGCGCAAACATGTTTGTCCTTTTAATAGCACAGAAGCATCGTTTTCCTTCTGTGATTGCTCCTGTAGAATGGCAAGGCTCACACTTTTACGAAAGGTGGACATTGACTTCAGATGAAACACTATCCACATTTCAGAAATAGAAAATCCCATATTTTCCCAGAGGATGACTGAGGGATTTAAAGAATCTTTTCTAGGTCTCCAGCTGATTAGAATTTCTTCCCCGTTATATAGCATACTTTGTGAGCAGTCCCTGTTCAGATGAAGGGAAATTTTCCACATGAAGAATGTTCCTCTGCTTGGGAAATCACCAGAGCCTGCAGAGAGCTTGGAAATCGGCAGTGCACGTACCCGTGTCATCTGAGACCAACAACTGCCTCAAGGCTACAGAGGGTCTAGTCTGGTTGCCCCAAGGGGATATTTGGCCATGGTGAGAGACACTGTGGGTTATCACAACTGATAGAAAGAGGCGCTAGTGGCATCTAGAGGGTAGAGGCCAGGGGCGTTGCTAAACATCCTGCAACGCGCAGGCTGTGCCATGCTCAGTAGCTCAATCATGTCTACCTCTTTGTGACCCCGTGGACTGCAGCCCACCAGGCTCTTCTGTCCATGGAATTTGTCCAGGCAAGAATACTGGAGTGGGTTGCCATTCCTTTTTCCAGGGATCTTTCTGACCCAGGCGTCAAACTCGAGTCTCACAGGTCAACCATTCACAATGAAGGTTTATCAGACCTGTGTTGGTTTGCTAGCTCTGCAGTAACAATGTACCACAGATTTTTTTCCCAAATCTGTGAGTTTGTTTCTGTTTTGTAAATAAGTTCATTTGTATCATTTTGGTTTTTTTAGATTCCATATATTATGATTATGAAAGGGAAAGGTGGAGGGAGAGATAAAGTAGAAGTTTGGGATTAACTCTAAATAGATCATCAACAAAGACCTACTGTATAGCACAAGGAACTCTACTCAATGTTCTGTATTAATCTGTACAGGAAAAGAATATGAAAAAGAATGGATACATGTATATGTATAACTGACTCACTTCATTGTACACTTGAAACTCGCATAATATTACAAATCAACTATATTCCAATATAAAAAATACAACTTAAAAAAAAGAAAACCATAGATTGGGGCCTTAAACAGCAGAAAGTTATCATCTCTAGTTCTGGAGGCTAGAAGTCTGAAAATAAGGCAACATTCCTTCCATCTGAGGCTGAAGGAAGCATCTGTCCTTGGCTTGCAGATGGCAAGCTTTCAGTTTCTTTAATTGTCTTCCCTTCACATGTATCTCCGTGTTCAGATTTCTCAGTTTTTCAAGTCACCAGTCCTTTTGGATTAAGGCACCCTAATGACCTCATTTAACTTGATTACCTCTGCATTACTGCCTCGATGGACATGAGTTTGAGTAAGCTCCAGGAGTAGGTGATGGACAGGGAAGCCTGGCGTGCTGCAGTCCATGGGGCAATAAAGAGTCCGACACGACTCAGTGACTGAACTGAACCTCTGTAAAGACCCTATCACCACACAAGATCACATCCCAAGGGTTAGGACCTCAACATATGAATTTGGGAGAGACACAACTCTTGACACTGCCCAAAATGTCATTAATGCTGAGGTTGAAACACCCTTGTGTGAATGGTTGCCTAACTTCTCTGCTTTCTTTCCCTCTTCCTGTCCTTGATTTAGTTGAATCTTTGAAACAGCATTCACCCAGAAAAAAAGATGGGAATTCTCACTTATCATCAGAATATTGTCATTAGGCTTTTAGGGATGAATACCCAGAAACATCACAACGATTAGATAAAAATTCCACTTTCATGCCCCATCTAGTACAAAATAGACAGACGCTTTGTTTCGCCTCCCACTTTCCTCTGTCTCAGGTTTCCTTTACATGTTTCCTCCCTTTGGACTGGCTTTTGTATTGAGGCCACTTGCTAGATATTATACCCATGGTATATGCAGCCAGCTGTGTATTATATACAAAGAGTAGTACTAGAGGCAGTCTTTTTAAAAAGTTTCAAGTTATGGTTAACTAACACACCTTAGAGGTATAGTGGAAGGGGGAAATATGAGCTTCTTGGCTCATCAGACGTGGGTTCGTGCCACCCTCTGTCCTTACTGTTGTGTTATCTTGGGAAAGCTAATTAACCTCTCTAACTCTCTGATAGTTTCCTGTCTGGTGGAATGGGATGGGGGATAATAAGATCTGCACCATAGATAGAGCTGCAGTGACGATTCAGTGAAATAATTCATAAAGGGAGGCTAGCTTAATGTCTGGTTCATAGAACACAGCCAGTACACAATAGCTGTTAGTATCATTATTTTAAAAAGAGATGAAAATACAGCCATGAAATCATTCCTTCACTACAGTGACACTGAGCACTTTCTGAACACTGGGCACTAGGGATGCACAGGTAGGTAAGATCCTTGCAATCTTGTGAAGCAGAAAAACAAGTCAATAAAGACAGCTGTGCATGAAGAGCCATAATCAAACTATTCATAACCCTCTACAGGAACACGAAGGATTTATAGAAAGACCTCTGGGAAAATATTCAGGAAATATTTATAGAAACCTGAAGTCATCATCTTGATTCATCCAAATGCAATTTGGGTTTTACATCATCAGCTTTTTTTAGACTCTTTCATGACAAAATCTTGCCCCCTTCATCACTACAAAAACAAATACAGGGTTTTCAAGTATTAAATGAAAAATGCAAAAGGGAAGAGTGAAACCAACACTTTTAATATGAATAATTTGTTTCTGTGAAAAGAGAAATGAGAAAACACGTGAAGCAATGATGAATTATGTCCAGATACACATGGATGATCCAAGCAATTAAAAATGTGTTTATTTCTGTGATAAATATAAAAGATAGTCTGGGAAATCTTACTCAAATTACAAAGATGGTAGGAGTGAAAAATGTAGGAACAGTTGTTTCCAATAATGTTACTCTTGGAAAGAAAACAGAAAAGGAATTACTGATATATAACACTTGGGAAATTGTTTGTCTCCTTTGTCCACAACTGTAGCCTATTGGTTAGAATTACAGCACAGAGTAGGTTCTGAAGAAGCTGTTGAATAAAATGCTTGCTTCTCAGCCAAAAGGGGCTTTCCTTCAAATGATAAGGAATCTGCAATGCAGGAGACTGTGGGTTCAGTCCCTGGATTGAGAAGGTTTCTCTAGAGAATGGACTGGCAATGCACTCATGGACAGAGGAGCCTGGCGAGGGCTACAGTCTGTGAGGTCGCAAAGACTGATGCACCACTGAACGACCTACGCTTTCACTTTTCAGCTAAAAGATAGTGAAAAAATAAGCTAAGATGAATCGAATGAACTCACTTGAAGATCTTGACATTACATAGGAGTCTGGAATGTCACGCTGGAAATTCCACACACAGAGAATTTGCTTCTAAACTTGGGGGCTCACTTCAGATCATTAAATAATTAGATTAGTATGTGTTGCTGCTGCTAAGTCACTTCAGTCGTGTCTGACTCTGTGCGACCCCATAGACGGCAGCCCACTAGGCTCCTCTGTCCCTGGGATTCTCCAGGCAGAACACTGGTGGGTTGCCATTTCCTTCTCCTGGGTTGGGGATGCAGAAATGAGGAGAAACCTGCCCTGCTTTCATGAAGAGGAGGTGGACAAGGACTCAGGGGTGATATTCACCACAAGAGAGGAAAGCACAGGGACAGGGAGTCCAGAAGGAAGGCATCTGAGAAATAACACATTTATTAAAATAAAGAATCTTTCCCACATCTATCCATTCATTCAATATCACTCTTTAAACATAATATGCTAGACAACAGGTTCAGGGCTGGAGAGAAAATGTTGGAAAAGGCATCTCCATTGTCCAAGAACTTTAAGGTTTAGTTGAAGGATACAAACGTGTAAACCACACATGCAATGAAAGGTTAGGAATGTGCTAGAAGCATGGCTGGGAGGGACTGGGTTCCATGAAGGGAGATGTTTCCTGGTAGGACAGGACCAAACCTTCACAGTGAGAAAGCCCCTAGACCACTCACACTCGCCCGCAGCAGGACCCAGGAAGTATGGTGGAAGCAGGGCAGTCCTGGCCTTCCCCACAGTTCCGCTGAGCGACCTGGCACACCCACTAGAAAGTCCCCTCTCCAAGATACTGTTTAGCAGGGCAGCTTCCTGAAGCTTAAAGAACCTAAAGCTCAGTTTGGACTGCCCTGGTGGTCCAGTGGTTAAGAATCTACCTGCCAATGCAGGGAGCACAGGTTTGATCCCTGGTCTACTAAGACTTCACATACCACAGGGCAACTAAACCCATGCGCCACAACTATAGAGCCCGCGTGTTGCAACTGACACCTGCTTGCCCACAGTCCGGGCTCGGCAACAAGAGAGCTACACAATGAGAAGCTCATGTACCACAGCTAGAGAGCAGCCCCTGCTCACCACAGCTAGAGAGCAGCCCCTGCTTGCCACAACTAAAAAAATTCATGTGCAGCCAGCAAAGACCCAGTGCAACCAAAAGAAATAAATAAAATAATAATCATACAACAGGTTAGTTTGCCAAAATACAATTTGTCAAATCAACAGTTCACCAAATTTACCATTTTACTAAAAAACTTGCTTCTCTTTTTAAATTTTATTTATTTATTTATTGGCCTCATCACATGTGGGATCTTATTTCCCTGATCGGGGATCAAAACAGCACCCCCGAATTGAATCGCCAGTCTATGTCCGACGCAGGATACAGCATGCTTGGGGCTGGTGCACGGTGATGACCCAGAGAGACGTTATGGGGAGGGTGGTGGGTGGGGGGTTCATGTTTGGGAAGAAAAACAAAAAACAAAAAAAACCCAGCACCCCCTGCATTAGAAGGGAAAGTCTTAACCACTGGACCACCAGGGAAGTCTCAAGCTTGTTTCTCTTAATTATTTATAAACTTATAGTAATTTGTCTCCAATGGAACCATTTTAGTATAGTAGTTTGGGAGGATTTCTGTAGTCTTCACTAACAACATTTCACTTTATCTTCCTAGAAGCAGTTAAAGAAATCCTTTAATGCTTAGACTATTAAAAATTCAGAAATCATTCCATAACCAGCATATCAGTGCTTGCCTTCTCCCAAAATTTTTTAGTTATTTTATGCTGTTTTGGTTTTACCAATATTTAAGTATTTAAGTTTGTGATTGTTCTACCAATTTCTTAAGTACTTTGCCAATCCAACTTTTCTAACAATATCGTAAAGTTACTGTATGATATGATTATTCCTGTCACTTCCAGTCCATTTCTTGATTTATCAGTCTTTTTAGCATTTTAGAATTTTTTTCAGCCCTTAAAACAAAATACTTTTCAATAATTTTGTGTTTACAGTCAGTGACTATCAAAGTTGAGGCACTGGTCACAGGAACCATTATGCCACAATCTTCTGGACATCCTCACTTTCCTTCTGCTGCCTTGGTTTATTTTATCTCAGTTGGTTCTTGTCAGGAATATAAAATGTCATCCTTTCTTATGGGATAATTGGACTGCTCCTAATTTTTTTCTCAGGTTCTTTTATATTTAAATCTTTAAATATAAGCTCAACTGTTTCTTCCTAAAAATCCCCAGTTAATACTTCATCCCTTTATCTTAAGCCTTTACCATTTTAATCTAATTTGACTTAATGTACTATAATTAAGTTTTAATTGCTGGAAGCTCAAAATTAAGGCTGACATACCATTTGAAGAATTGACAAAGAATACTAAGCACTGAAAAGTAGACAGATGACAAGCAAATCGTTAGAAGCATCAACTTTTAAAATATTAGTAAAATTCAAAAGTTAGAGAAAATGGTCGTTAGGGAATTGAAATGCAGTGAGCTGATCTCAAGCCAACTTAGTATAAATGTCTCGGATACTCTGTTCTCTGCTTAATCCACAATCAGTTCTTTCTCTGGTAGCGATTAAATGGTATGTATGTGGTAGGCTGAAGAGTGAAACGTAATTCCAAATATGTTCAAGTCCTATTCCCCAGAACCTCTGACTGTTTCCTTGCATGGCAAAAAGGACTCTACAGAGAGAATTCAATTCAGAACCTTAAGAAGAGGAGATTGTCCTGGATTATCTGAACGGGCAATGTCCTCGCAATTATCTTTATAAGGAGGCTGCAGGACAGTCAGAGTCAAAGGAGAAGCTGGTGTAATGGCAGGAGCACAGGTTGGAGGGATGCACTCTGAGGATGGAGAAGAAGCCACAAGCCAAGGAAGGAACCAGAAGGAAGGAAGGAAGCCAAGGGAGGAATCAGTCTCCAGAAAGATCTAGCCTCCAGTTCCTTCACCATGACTTTAGCCCAGTGAAACCATATTAGGACTTCCGCCTGCCAGACTTGTAAGAGAATAAATGTGTATTGTTTTAAGCTACTAAATTTGCTGTAATTTGTTAGAGCAGCAATAGTATACTAACACAGGGTGTTACTGACTCCCCAAAGGGCTCTTTGTCTCATTGATGTCAAGGTTTTTACAGGCAGCCTGTGGACCACCTAGTATGGTGCTCATGTTCTCAAGGAAGAAGACCAGAAAAGCCTGCCTGGACCTTTATGAGACCATTTCCCATCCAACCTCTGGCCCTTCTCCCTGCCCGCCTGCCCAGTCTGTTTCCCAGCTCCCATAAATCCACTTGGAACCCATGAGACAGTCATTTGTGCAGAGGCTGTTAATGTTGGGTTAATGTTGTCTTAAGTGTATTAAGTGTTAGTCACTCAATCATATCTGACTCTTTTCGACCCTATGGACTATAGCCCACCAGGCTCCTCTGTCCATGGAATTCTCCAGGCAAGGATACTGGAGAATTCCCCCCTTCTCCAGGGGATCTTCCAGAGCCAGGGGTCAAACCTGGGTCTCCGGCATTTGCAAGTGTGTTCTTTACCACTAGCACCATCTGGGAAGTCCAAGGTTGTCCTAAGAAGTCACCAAATATACTACAAAATTATCTCAATTAAGGGCCACTGCACACTAGCCTCTCCATCCTATTTTCCATCTCCAGCCTAGCTACATTTTCCTGTAAATCTCACCAGCCAGAATGTGCATCAGATAATAGTGCAAATAAGATATGGTGAGCATTATAAAAAGCACTCAATTTGCACACTCACCCTTGCAAAATTTAGCTCTATAGATTTTCCTCTCTTTTCTTATGATAGTTCCTGTTACCTTCCCAGCAGTCTCATAAGGCAAACGCACTGTGTCTAGCCCCAGAAGAGCTATGAGATTAACTGACACCCCCAAAGCCTCATTGACAGAGATAGGCCAGTGGTTCAAACTTAGGTCTCCTGACTAGCTTCAGGTTCACACATAGGTGGATTACACAATTTCGGTGGTGCTGCTACCAGAAGAAATACAACCCCACCTGCTGGTTCTAGTCTGAAAAATCCTGGTAAGAACTCCATCCCTTCTTAAAATGCAAATACCCTGGAGAGAAGCACTGCAGAGCACCTGCCTCACTCCCACCCCTATTCAGGATTATAACATCACATATATCAGATTTCTTCACTTTTCCATTTGGAACAGTGATATATGCAATGATTGTAGAAAATCATTCCAGAAAAATCCCACCATAAAATGTCTTAAATTCTCAGGATGAAGTGAGGGCTCTCCTGGCAATCACATATCTGTGTTTTAGCAAACGCTGGTAACACCTCTAAAACAGTCAACCCCTGACTAGGTTGGAATGGGAGGAGGTTCTGAATAAGGAGTCAGAACTCCTAGTCCCACCATAAGTAAGAGGTCTGACTTAGCCAACTTTCCTCTGAGGCTCAGTGGCCTCATCAGTTAAATGGACATAATAATGCCCCCTCACAGATTTGTTGTGAAAACCAGGAGAGAGAGTGCATACCTCCTTGTAGCTCAGTGCCTAGCACAGAAGGCAGATACTTCATAAACAGCAATGAGCCAGGCAGATGTGGGCTTCCCAGGTGGCGCTGGTGGATAAGAACCCAACTGCAGGAGACATAAGGGGCCTAAACTCAATCCCAGGGTCGGAAAGATCCCCTGGAGGAGGCCATGGCAACCCACTCCAGTGTTCTTGCCATGGACAGAGGAGCTTGGTGGGCTACAATCCAAAGGGTTGCAAAGAATTGGGCACAACTTAGGGTCTTAGCACACACAGGCAGATGTAGCTGAATAATATATTTACAACAGTAGGATCCACAACAACAATAAAATATAAGACTTTACTAATATTGTTCTCAAGCAGAAACAGTGACTGCAGCAGAACAAATCGGAGACATATTTTAGGAAATTTGACTTTTCTAGAAGCGCATTAGATCAGTCATTCTAGGGAGGAGCACTTGGTCCCCATCGGTAATTTATCCTTTTTAAACCTATCCTATGCTTTTTGGTCTCCAAAAAGTCCTAAAGGTTAAAAACCACATGTGTGCATGTCCTAAAAGAAAGGCAACCACATTATCCATGTCTTATTTTTCAGGAATCAAGTTGTTTAGGCTCTCTTCAACTTGTCCATCAGTTATTTTGCTAGTAGAATATGTAATTTCTTCCTCTTCTTTTTTAACGTGATGTTGTTTTGCAGTACTGTACAGAGGAAATGTGAAAATTCTAGTTTTACAAGAGAATGAGAAACAGTCAACCGGGCAGAGATGGGAAAGAGCCCAGGGACTCAAGTCAGGGTAACACAAGAGATTGAAAAAGAAGAGAGGAGGGGGTGTGGGAGGAAGCAGACCCGTAAGCTGGAAGCCCGCCATGATGCGGCTCCCAGGGAGCCTGTCAATCTGAAGACGGTGGCATTTCCTTTGCATTTCTGTTCCTTCTTACGGCAATGATGCATATTTCATTTCATCCTTTATTTTCTTTATGGTTTAGCTAACAGAAGAGGAGGAATCTAGGCATGAAGAAAGAGTTATTTTTTTCCCCCAAGAGCTACATCTGTTAGGGTGGATATAAGTGAATTAATTGCCAAAAATATCTAAGGGGGAAGGCACATGTTTGTCCTTCAGTTTAGTTACCAGGAATTGCCAGGGCCTCATTCCAGCATGTTAGCCTTGGTTGAAAAACAAGTACTCACCAGCCAGGCTGCCAACTCTTGAACAATAAAGAGGGAGTTTAATCTGAAATGACTCTTTTTCTGCTCCTAAATATCATTGCTCACAGAATGTAGGAGTCTACTTCTGACTCTTTGAATTAAACACACACACAGGCGCAGTAAACCTTTGCCCTGTCACAGCTCAATTGTTAATTATTGGAATAAATATATAGATAAGCAATTTAGTCCTTTGGTGAGGAGAAAATTTGTCCAATAAATAGGCTTTATTGAACCATTTGGTTACACTATAGTGAAACTCTCTTGGAACACAGAGACATTTCCTGTTTTCCAGAAAACCCCAGGAACAACTCATGTGTATGAAGAGCCAAAACAAAAATGTGATGGTCCAAAAATTATGAGGATGTGCCCTCGCTAGTGCTAACTGGTATGTTACCAAGCCTTTCTTTCCAACAGCCAGCCCTGCCTCCCTCCCTTCTACTCTCCACCTTCCCCCTTTCCTAGGGTAATGGGCCCTTCTCCAATTATCTGGGCTTTGGGGGATACCAAACAAGGGAAGGAGTGGAAAGAAGGGGGACTGCAGAGGCAGGAGAAAAGAGGAGGGTTGGGACCAGAGGCTGAGTGGCTGCACAGCACAAGGCAAGCGCAGGTTGAGGAGGTGGGTGGGGGAGAACAAAAAACGGATTTTATCTGAGGCCCCATGTTGCTCTTCACTTCATCTTCGGTATCTTACTGTGTGCCCCGCCTAGAGTTAAACCATCTACACACGAATGATTCCTAAGTCTGTAACACAAGCTCTGACTGCTCCCTAGAGCTCCAGATCCATTTGGGTTTTGTTTTAAGAAGCATCTCAAAACTTATCCATAACCAAACAGCTGATTCATACTGCCTCCATGCTTATTTCTTCCCATCTTCTTCCATCTCAAGACATAGCAGCAACCCAGTTTGCAAGCAAACACCTAAAGGATCAGTCTTGTTTCCGTTCTGCTTCTCTCCACATCTGCAACCATTCCTTCAAGAAGTCCTGTCAGGGGACTTCCCTGGTGGTACAATGGACAAGACTCTGCCTGCCAAGGCAGGGGGCGTGGGTTCGATCCCTGGTCTGGGAAGATGCCACATGCCACGAAGCAACTAATCCTGATACCACAACAACCGAGCCCGTGCTCTGCTACGAGAGAAGCCGCTGCACTGTGAAGCTTGTGCACGGCAAGGGAGAGCAGCGTGACCCCCGCTCACTGCAACTAGAGAAAGCCCACGGCAGCAACAAGGACCCAGAGCAGCCAAGTATAAAATTAATAAATAAATAAGGGTCCTGTCCTGCTTACTGTAACTAGAGAAAGCCCTTGGGAAGCAACAAAGATCCAACTAATTAATTAACTAAATTTTTTTGAAAGTCCTGTCAGGTGGACCTCCAGATATAATCAAAATGGCACTGGGGGAGGCAGTGGCGTGGGAAATCTGGTTCAGGAAGAAAAGCACCTGGAACTTCACCGAGACGGAAGTCTAGGCGTTCTCCTTCTAGTCTGTCTTTCTGCCCTGGGGGACACTGGGCCCCTGGCCCCCTGGCTCCCTGGTCTACCAGCCTTCAGAACAGAATACCTTTGCCTCTTTTTTCTCCACCTCCTGCTATCAGGCCTACATCTTTATCTTAGCAAATACATTGCTGAACAAGAGTCCAAACACCCAAAGAGCACATACTGTGTGCCTCCACTCATGTGAAGTTCAAAAACCAGGCAAAGCTGCTCCCATCATGGTGGTGGTAGGGAGTGACTGGAAGGGGTTTCCAGGGCCTTTTGTTTTTTCTGGCCATACCACACGGCAGGTGGGATCTTAGTTCCACAACCAGGGATCAAAACCGCGCCTCCTGCATTGGAGGTGCAGAGTCTTAACCACTGAACCATCAGAGAAGTCCTCATTTTGCGTCTTGATCTGAATACAAATATGTTCACTTCAGGAAAATTCATCAAGCTATGTGCTTAGCACCGGTGCTCACTTCTGGACACATGCTGTAACTTCAATAAAAAGTTTCAATAGAAGTGCTATCTAGAACTTTGGGAAAGACAAACAATTATTTCTGGACTGGGAATGTTTGCAAATCATTAGAAACATCAAAGTATCTGTTGAAAACATGTGATTTAATCCCTGGAGCCCAAGGAGATTCAAAACGCATCCTCTTTCAACAGTGAATGAATCTTTCCTACCGTGATACAAAATCACTCATGCTTTTAGTTCAACAAAAAGAAAAATAAGAATCAATCACTGTTATACTTTGGAGCATTATAAGAATGTCTGAAATTTGAGGAATGTTATGAAAACTGGACAAAGACAATCTGAGGTAGAAGTCACTACATATGTAACTGAAGCCAGCCCTCAGCTAAGCCTGACAAAATTATCTTGAGACTTCCACTGAATCAGACATTCCTTTTTCCCTAAAAGACCCGAGCAGAGCTACTGTGTTTCTCCATATGTCATCTATTTTTTCCCTGATTGTCTAAACTGGAAAGAGTGGGTCCAGAGATAGTCAAATAGCCTTGTGCGTGTGCTTGCTAAGTCGCTTCAATCGTGTCTGACTCTGCGACTCCATGGAGTGTAGCCCACAAGGCTCATCTGTTCACGGGATTCTCTGGGCAAGAAAACGAGTGGGTTGCCAAGCTCATCTCCAGGGGATCTTCCTAATCCAGGGACTGACCCTGTGTCTCTTATGTCTCCTACATCGGCAGGTGGGTTCTTTACCACTAATGCCACCTGGGAAGTCCCAGCATCAGGTTTAATATTGCTGCATTTTGAATGTAGATGTGGGAGGGGGAAGCATTTAGAATTCCTAACGTGTCCCAGACCTGATCATCCTGAGTGTGGTCACCTCTGTCCACCTCCATCCTTGGGTCCCAGTTCTGTTCATTCGTGCCTGCTGTCTTCCTAGGCCCAGACCACACCCCTCCACCATGAGCTCATGACTGATGAGGATCTTCAAATGCTCCGACTCTGAACACTCGCTCTGAAGACCCAGCTGAGTCCAGTCCTCCCCTGAGGCTCCAGTTCTTACAGTTAGGTTTCTGCCTTGGTTCCTCTTCTTCCCCTCCTGGTCTGATTTATATTTAAAGAAACCCTGGGGCCAGGGCTGTGCCTTGTCCTCATCAGTACCCATCCCCAAAGATGGGGAACACCCTCTTAAGTCCAGTCCAGAGCCAGTCACCCTGAGATCCACAGCCTAACCCCACCCACCCACCTGCCTGCCTGCATTTCACACATATCCACTTATCCATGTTAGGACAAACCGTCCTTGATCCTGTAGGTAGAGGACCAGAATCTTCCACATCCTTGAACACCAACTCTGCTCCCTGAAGCACTCTGCAGGCAGCCTAGACCCTGGTCCCGAAGTCATCACCCTTTCTTGCCTGGAGGGCTGGTCTTCTTGTTTGCTCACCAAATCTTGTCTGTACCATTCTCTTCACACTTTCAGAATAACCTGTCACTCTCCTGATAAAACTGATCAAGATCCTAAAATCAAAACCCCTGTCTCAGCTTCACTCTCTACAGTAGCTCCCCGCCTCTTGTTCCTCACCACTCCTTAATTCCACCATACTCTGTGCTTCAGGCTTTCTGAAATACTTTGTTTCCCAAAAAGTCTTGCTTTTTCTTGTAGGCTTTTGAAACAGCCATTGCCTCTGCCTGAGCCTCTTCCTTGTTGACCTGCCTGACTCCCAATTCCTCAGGTCTCACCCGAGACACCACTTCTTTCTGGAGGCCTCCTCTGACCTCATGGGTGCTCCCACAGAACTCGTTTTACCGGAGTCATGACATTTATTACATGAGGTACTTGCATGTTAATGTGTCTGCCTTCCTCTCTTGACCAGAAGTTTCCTGAAGACCAAAGCAATGACCACTTTGCCAGGTCTCCCCAACATCCAGCATGGGGACTAGTGTATTACCTATTATTGACTAAATGCCACCAAATGTCCACAAAAGGACACATTATACCCATAAGAGAGAGAATTGAAGAGGAAAGCATGGAACAAAAACTCTGCTTTTTAAAAATGCTTTTATTGATTAGAAAACATTATTTACACACACAGCCGTGAAGAATGGCAGCCACATCAGCATGGTGGCTGTTTGGATCAGCTGTGGAATCACATGGGTTCCAATGCTGACTCCATATTCAAGAGCTGAGAAACTTGGTGCAGTTTATTTGGACTTTCTCCATCTGCCAAAGAGTTGCCTGTCTTGATGATTTGCTAGCTGAGTCCAGTGAGTGAGTGTAGACTGCAGACTTTCAAAACTACAAGATACTGTATAAATAGAAGGAGCCACTACGTACTGCAGTTCTTCTTCTCTTCAAAATTAATCTTTTCAACCTTAAAATTACACACTTAGTAATTTTATTACTTAGAAAAATTATAACAATAACTCTCTACACTTAGCATCAGACTTGGACTTTTCAAAGTACTTTCATGTCCACTATCATAATCTTCATAAATGAGATAGGAAAAATAGGAATTAGCATCTGTATCCTATAATTAATGAAGCTGAGACCCAGAGAGTAGGTGTTTTGCCCAAGAGAAGCTGCTACAAGGTTCAGGGAAGGGGCTGGGTCCTTTGTTTCCTAATTGGGCTCTGCACTTGTCATATCAGACTTCAGAAAATTTTGGTTCTAGAATGTTCCATCTCCCACAATCCCAAATTAAACCCACACACAGTCCAATCCCTAAGTAATTACCCTTAGCTTCACAGAAAATTCCATCCAAGAAAATAGTTGCATCTAGGGAGATTTAGAAAGAAACACAGAGCAGACTCCAGACTCTTGTGGGCCCCAAGCAGTTGGGCAAAGCATAACACTTAGTTCTATATAAAACCATACCTCTCATTTCAGGAGTCAACGAAAAAAAAAATCAACCCAAATTCTGCATTGAGATAATAAAAATATCTTTTGTTATCCTCTAAAGACAGATTGTAGATGTGCTACATGTTAATTTACTGTCAATGTATTCGTTTTTATATAATATCATCCAGTCAAGGTAGATTTCATTCCATTTTCATCTTGTGTACTTCCTTTCAGAGCTTGGTAATTTCTTTTCTATTTTTATTCATTCCACTTTTGCTTCCTGTCAATTTTTATATCAAAATCTGCTTCAGTTCCATTTGGCAAGCTGCAGTCATGAAAATATTCCTCATGCTTTAATGTTTAAATTTGCCGTTGCACTTCAAAACGGCTCTCTGTTCCAATCGTGCAATGTCAGCGCTTCGCCTGGCGTAGCTCCCGGGCGTACAGAAGGCAGGGGCTCCATCGCTAACATGGCTCTTCATCATTGTCTGAAAATTTCCCTTTATTTCCTAGTCATTGAGGGAGCACTGAGAACCTACTCTGTGCGACCGCTCTGTGGGGGCAGTGAGAATACAAGTCAGAGAGAAAGTGAAATAAGACCGTAACTAACCGAGAGCTGGTTTATGATGGCAGCACAGGTGTTCAGGGGACGCTGCCCACGCCGTCGTGGAGGAAGTGGCAGGCGCAGGGGAAAGAAAACCCGTACAGCAGTCGTAAAAACCAGATGCCCTTCCCGGTACCTAGAAGAGGAATGTATAAGCAGTGTGTCTGTCTCATGTGGGGGCCATTCTGCAGCCACTGGGCTCCGGGACACAGAATAACCTCGAAAGAAGCCTCTCCTGGTGTACTTGGCTAGAAGCTTGGTCCCGCGGTGGGCTTGGTAGGGGTACAGGGGTGCCACATACTGGTTGAGACCACAGACACGGGTTACAGACTTTTCATCATCAGCTTTTCAGACAACCACTCGTGCCCCGGGCAGAGAAGCAAGCACAAAGTGACAAATCAGGCTGTGGAACCAAACTGGCTGGATTCCAAAACCCAGCTCTGCCTCTGACCACCCGTGTGCCATGAGTGTGGGACCCCAGCCCTCTAACTCAGCTGTCTCACCTGTGCAGTGAGGTAGGCTTCTAATGAGGAACGATCGAAGTCACTGAAAACAGTGATGCTCACAACAGTGGCTGGTACACAGGAAGCTCATGTCATGATGCTCCCTGATACTAGTGTTTGAAGAAGCAGAACTTTCCAGTTCTGTGGCTCTGGGTCACCCTTTCTAGGCGCCCTGGTTGATGTGGTGCAGTGGCTCGAGGTGTGGTGGGGAGCTGGGAATTACTAGCTGGTGCACCGTCTGCCAGCTGTAGCCATATCTGTAATTGATCTGTAACCTCTTCCTCCTGGCAGCAAGCCCTTTTCCTCTCACATTGGGAAGGAAAGCAGCATCTATCTGAGTTTACTATGCACAGAACAAGGTAACTGCCTCATGGAAACACTCGAGGAAGACATGAGATCAGGGTGGTTTTTTTTTTTAACTTTTAATTTTGTATTGGGGTATAGCCGATTAACAATGTTGTGATAGCTTCAGGTGAGCAGCAAAAGGACTCAGCCATAGATATACATGTATCCATTCTCCCACAAAGTCCCCTCCCATCCAGGCTGGCACATAACATTGAACAGAGTTTCTTGTGCTATACAGTAGGTCCTTGTTGGTTATCCATTTTAAGTACAGCAGTGTGTGCACATCCATCCCAAACTCCCTAAATATCCGTGCCCCTATCCTTCCCCTGGTAGGATGGTGGTGGTTTTAAAACAATATACTCAAAATCTCATAGCTGGCAAGGGCCAGGAGAGGAATTTGGTCCCTAACTTCCAATGCCTGCTCTCCCCCTGCTTCACCACACTTTGAGTGGTGTGAGCACACACATATACACACACGCGCACGCATGCGCACACACACACACACATGTTCCTGCACTGGAACAATATACTTCAAGTTCATTGTCATCACTTGCACCTGTACACACTGTGGGAGTGGTGAGCAGTGTTCAGGGATCATTGCCCCCATGGACAGCTAGAAAAGGTCAGCAAATATTGTTTCCTACTTTGCCACTCATGTACCACAGATACTCCACTCAAGCTCAGTTATCTAAATGAACAAGTATATTCACTCATTCAGGCAACAAGCAATTCTTAGAATTCACTACAAGCAAGGCACTATTTAGACATGGGTGAACAGCAGTGAACTAAATGGGCAAAATCACCACATTAAGAGTTAACTTTTATTGGTGTGGAGGAAGAGGAGACAGATAATAAACAGGTAAATACATAAATTTCAGATTATGATGCATGCTGTTAAAAAGATAAAATAGGTAAATGATATAGAGAGAATCACTGATCACCCAGCAACCAAGCAAGCTTTTAAAAATGGATCATTTCACACCCTAGCTTCAAACCTGTCAATTTCACTGGACTTGGAATAAAATCCAGATCTCCTTCCACGTCCTTCAAGTCCCTGCATGATCTCTGACTTCATCTTCCACCATTCTGTTTCTTCTTCAATCATCTCCAGTCATCCTGGCCCTCTTTCTGTCCTTCAAAAAATATAAAGTTCTGCTCTCTCCCCAGGCTTTGCACCTGTTGTCTCCTCTTTGTGGAATATTCTCCTCACACCTCATCCCCACCAGCAGGCCCTTCCTATGCCCCCCAGCTCTTTAATTGCCTCATTCATTCTCATCTTTCTGCTAAAAAAATAATAGCTCTTCAGAGAGCCATCCCTGATCACTCTACAGTCCTATGATGCTAAATCTCCTTCCTTTTATTTTGCTAGGTTTGCTTTATAGCACTTACCACTATCTGAAAGTATCTGATTTATTCACGTATGCGTTTATTGTCTCCGTCTCCTGCTGATGTGAAGGTGGGGACTCTGTCTCATATTCCACTGAATCCCCAGTACCTAGAACATATATAGTGGGTTCTTGCTCAGTGTTAATTGACTAAATGAAAGCACGTCCAAAACAACAGCCAAGAGAGCACCCTGACAATTAGCAAATGACATATACTTCTGAAGACTGCCCTCTAAGCACCAAAAATCTTCTCTGTAATAAGATCAGGGAACCAAAATGTTGGAAAGCGGAGAACATGTGAGAATACAAAACACCAAATTGTGTATTTAGTTTTCAGACTCCAAAGGCTCTGAAATTAAGGGTAATTTGGAAAGAAACTATCACAGGTTTATAAAGGGTTGTTTGCAAACTGATTTTTCATTTTTGAGACCAGAAATTGGGTTAGCACCCATCTAACCATTGGTATAGATATCAAAATAAACATATGATTGCTTTTCTAACATAATTTCTTTACATAGTTTTTCTACTTCCAGAAAGAAAAGTAACATAAAACTACAAATTGATCATTTGAAGTGGTCTGTGCATTTTGAGAAGAAGCACACAATTTCAGAGATAAAGGAATTTTTTAAAAAATAATGCTTTTCACTAATAGAACCTTTTGTTCCAACCTATTATGCAGAACACGTAAGAACATATAAGAGAGGTAAAGCAGAGGTGGTCTGGTTGCGGTCACCTCACCCCCGCCCTCCAGATGTCTCCCTGGCCCCTAAGCACAAGAGCAAGGCGTAGACCTCCTGACACAGCCAGACCTGCTTGTCTCATCGGCCCTGAGAAACGAAATGACAACCCACACCACAAGGGCAGACAAGGACACTTCAGAGCTGACACTCAAACCTGGGTTCCTGACGCCTGTTCATCCTTCTAACTAAACCATAGCAACCTTTCAAAAGGATCGAATAACATCTTTAAAGAGTGTTCCCTTGGCTGGACTTACCAGGCTTGTTCTAAGTACAATCACATCTTGTAAAGCATTTCATCTGCCAGTGATCACACTGTAGCAGGCTTGGTCCTCTCAGCCTGGCCAGCATCACCTGCCCTGTGCCTCCCTTTTCTAACCCCTCACTTATACCCATGAATTTCAAGGCTAATGTTAAATTTCTTTTCTTCACTGGTCTCATTAAAAATTTCTGTACAAAACCACTCTGGACCAAATAGCTTGCAGGATTTTATTATTCCTTAAAAGCAGCAAGGAGAGGTATGATCCAGAGACTTGTGAAGCTCTGAAAAAAGCAGACAGAGCTTAGCGGAAGGCACTTCTGCCTGTGTTTCTTGCACACCTCACACCTGGCAGGGGAAGGATGTGGTGTGGGTATTGGGGAAATCAGGGTGGGAACTGATGTCATGTGGCCTCCAGTACATCACTCAACCTGTTCACCCATCACCGGTCCATCCAGAGGGTATTTACACACTGACTGGGTGCCATGTCAGGTTCTGAGGATACTTACGTAAGACTGTAACCCAAGGCACGTACAGTTTGGTAAAAAAAATTAGCAACTACTTCAGCATGCTGCTGAAGAATGAGCAGAAACAGTCAATGTGGTAGACTTTTGCTTTTGTGCCCCTCCCTTCAAATTCAAGCGCCTCTCATTCATGGTTATATAGGCGTCGCCTGCCCTGACTGTCCGATCAGAGAGCAGCAAGCATGTCGCTAGTAGAGGATTGGTAATTCCTTGCTCCTGAAGACCTTTTTGTCATGACAAACAGCCCAAACTAGTCATATAGAGAAAGCCACAAAAGAGAGAGACAGAATTCCCAGGTTTCCAACTGTCCTCACAACTTTCCAGACCTGAGAGAATAGCCATTTTAAATATTCTGGCCCCAGCCATCCCTTGACTGCAACAGCGTGAGGAACCCCAAGTAAGATAGCAGAAGAATCACCCTCAGGATGCCAGTCAACCCACAAATCATGAACAAATAACATTGTGGTTATTTTAAATCACCGAGTTTTGGAGTGGTTTGTTACCTAGCAATAGAACATAAACATGTACATTTGTTTAAAAAGATACTCTCTTTTGTTAAAATTGATGCCAGGTTGAAAGTTTCCATTTTGATTGATTCTTTTTCCCAATGTGATCTCTCTCTTTCTCTCTTTTTATTGACATATAGTTGATTTACAGTGTAGTGCCAATTTGTGCTGTACAGCAAAGTGACTCAGTTATACAAATATATACATTCCTTTTCATATTTGTTTCCATTATGGTTTATCACAGGATATTGAATATAGTTCCCTGAGCTATAAATTAAGACCTTGTTGTTTATCCATTTTAATGTAATAGTTTGCAATTACCAACCCCAAACTCCCAGTCCATTCGTCTCCCTCCCTCACTCCTCCTTGACAACCGCAAGTCTGTTCTCGCTTTTAAAATAGTGTTTTCCAAGTGATTATTGTTATGGAATAATGTTCAGTTTGTTGCATGCATGCAAATGTATTCATAGGAGGAGGAATAATCCGTAGACTATTGTCAAGGAAGAAGGCAAAAACAAGAATTTATAGGAGAAAGGAGAGAAAAAAAACTGATGACAGTCTGGGAGAACGAATTTTGTTTGCACATTTTCGTAAACTGATTAGCCTGTTTCTAACAAAAATAAAAGTCAGTCTGGACACTCTGTTCTTAAGTAGGCAGATGAGGGGTTATCAAAGGAAAGAACTGAACTGATTATGGATTCTCCCCCCAAACCTTGAGAGTTTACCAGGGAGCTCACAGGTCAGGCTGTCCCAGGGCTATGGCTGATAGCATCTTGTCATTAGACCTGAATCAGGACTAAGCCGGAACTGCACCATTTTCCTCATCACAATGTTACGTGCTGATTTTAATGTACTTTGTCACTTTATTCTAAATTCTTAGAATAGAAATCTTAGAATTCTTTTAGATTTTCTCAGCATAAAATTAGATTATCTGCACACAATGTACACCTTTCCTTTCATTAACATATAGCCACTGACAAAGCACATCTTACACAGGATAGAATCACAAACTGCAGTACTCAGAGCACACATCCGTCAAGTGAATACTGAGACTTAGATCTCTTTTACTCCCAGTATTTGATTACTAGGGCTGAGGCAGTGTTAATTTGGATCAGGGAGCAACAGCAGATGGGCCATTTAGAGTTAATTCTCACCAGAAAAATTCTTCTGAAATCATCTGACACCACAGGAAGTTCTGTCTCAGGATCTGGGCAGTAACAATTCTTGCTTTGATATTCAGCAGATGGTTAATTCTTATCGCATAGCATTGCATGATCATGAGACTCAATGGGATGCTGAGTTTATTTCCTGTAAAATCAAAGTGAAACAGCACTATCTGGCTAAAAATGGTTTTAATAATACTCAAGAAAATAGAGCTTTTTAAAAAAATTTTAGAATCAAGTTTTATAGGTAAATATTCCGCTATCTTGCTCTTCTGGTGTCTCTGGCACATTCACACACACACACACACACACACACACACACACACACACACACACACCACTGTTACCATCACCACTGCCACACCACCAACCTGACACTGTACACTGTGCAGTCTCTGAATGGGAACCAGGTTTATACTTTATAGATGTTCCACAAGGGACCTACTACCTCGCTCTAGAAATGATTATTCAATCTAGGAAATTTGCTGGATGCCTGACTAAGAGGTGGAGTTTTCTGCAGAAGAGGTTAAAAACTTTCCTTTCTTTAAGAAGTTGAGGTTTATTCCACAGGTCAGTGGTTATATCTCTTGGGAAAGCCCTCTTCTTATCCCAATCCTCAGTGCATATTTTTGCAGTTCGAGAGAGTGTGATTCAGCTTCCATTTAGCAGATCCTGTGGCATGCTATTTGTGACAACTTAACAGACAACCACCTGCCTATGTGTACAATCAGAAATGCTGAGAGAGACCCCAACCTTCTCTAAAGACTTTAATAAATGTAATTTACATTTATACCATTCAGTTTGCCAAAAAGATAGAAAATTCCTATTTTGAAGACTCTTATGGAATTCCGAAACAATCCTTGGGGTCTCCAGTATCAACCATTCTCACATTATATAAAGACCCAAGGAGAGGCCATAGGATTGATGTGTTCTGATTGGGGAGGTGGGCACAGAAAGAGAAAGCTGGTGGGCCAGTACCTAGGGCACTCTAGGCACTTGGGAGCTAGACATGTAGATGCATCCGTGTGCAAAGGATGGAGAAAGGCAGGTAAGCACAAAAAGGAGGAATTATGATGACCAAAGGTAAACTTTGCTTCCTTTCAATTTCTTCCAGCTGCTAATCTTCACTGTAACAGCTCTGTCTTACTGAGCACTGATATAGCAGGCTCGGGAAGATCTTTGCATGTGTTATCTCATTACATCTTTACATTTCCTAGTAGGTTCAACATTGGCTTGGAGTGAAGGGACAGCTGGAAAAACATTCTACTTTATAGGGTTATAGGATAATGTGAGATAGATAAGAGCTTTGCAGGCTATAAAGCATCAGAGTATGCCAGGTGGAATTTATTTCTACTGTTTTCCATCATTTCACTTCTGGCAACTATTTCCAATGTCTGTGAGAGAAGGAGCTTTTCTATTCCTACAATTCTTATTTTTCATTGTGCAGACTGTATTCGTAAAAGAGGCAATGGGCAGATGAAATTGATGATTCCATCAGTTCAGTCACTCCATGTCCAATTGTTTGCAACTTCATGGACTGTAACATGGTGTGCAACTTCACACCGGGCTTCCCTGTCCATCACCAATTCCCGGAGCTTGCTCAAACTCATGTCCATCAAGCTGATGATGCCATCCAACCATCTCATCCTCTGTCGTCCCCTTCTCCTCCCACCTTCAATCTTTCCCAGCACCAGGGTCTTTTCCAATGAGTCAGTTCTTTGCATCAGGTGGCCAAAGTATTGGAGTTTCAGCTTCAGCATCAGTCCTTCCAATGAATATTCAGGACTGATTTTCTTTAGGGCTGATTGGTTGGATCTCCTTTTGAAATTTGATCACCACTTGAAATTGATGTGTGCGTGCTTCTCATTGTGGTAGCCTCTCCTATTGCAGAGCACAGGTTCTAGGCACAGAGGCTTCAGTATTTGCAGCTCCTGAGCTCTAGAGGAGCTAGAGGCTCAGCGATTGGCACGTGGGCTTAGTTGCTCTGCAGCATTGGGATCTTCCTGGACCAGGGATCAAACCTGTGTCCCCTGCATTGACAGGTGGATTCTTAATCACTAGACCACCAGGGAAGCCCTGTAGTTTCTTTCTTAAAACTTCTCTTCTTCTCCTTGTATTTTCACTCTTTCTTTTGGGCCCACATACCCCATCTCATCCCCATTGGAGGGCGCCTTTAAATGCGTGGTGGGTCCTTGTTTGGCTGTTCATATTTCAGAGTGATGCAGTGAAAAGCTAATTTGGAGCTGTGTATATGTGGGAAAGGGTTCATGAATTGCTGAAATCTGCTTTAGTTATCAGTGAGAAATCATCTTTTCTGCAGTGCTAGAATGCATGTCTTTCCCCAAGAACCATTCAGTTTCCCCCGGAAGAAACGCCAGTCTCCAGCCTGGATGAGATACCTAACTGTTATCATTGATTGTATAAATATTGGGAGTGAGTCAGGGAGAAAGCAAGGTTTGACTCTTCAATACCCCGTTTTGGGTGCCAAGCTTCATTCCTGCTCTCCACTACATCCAGCAACTCCAATTCGACCCTTCTCTGAGGCTTTGTATAGCAAATTGCCTACATGCTTCTTCACGAACAATACAAAATGATGGCTTCCTCAATCCATTTCACGTCCTCTGTTTACATCTTTTAGGATTTTGTTCAAATAGCTTTTCTACTGAGGCTGCCACTCATTCTCTTTGTTACTGGAGACTTGACATTAGGAGATCAGTCCTGGGTGTTCATTGGAAGGTCTGATATTGAAGCTAAAACTCTAATACTTTGGCCACCTGATGCAAAGAGCTGACTCATTGGAAAAGACCCTGATGCTGGAAAAGATTGAGGGTAGGAGGAGAAGGGGACAACAGATGATGAGATGGTTGGATGGCATCACCGACTCAATGGACATGAGTTTGGGTGGGCTCCAGGAGTTGGTGTTGGACAGAGAGGCCTGGCGTGCTGCAGCTCATGGGGTCGCAAAGAGTCAGACGTGACTGAGTGACTGAACTGACTGAATTGAACTGTCTTCTTTATGTCTCTTCAGTGGAATCTCAGGGGGGAAATAAGCATGTGTATTCAATCCACCATCTTTAATCAGAAGACCTATAACTATGCATTAGACTTGACTGGGTCATGCAAAACCATCTGTCTTGTGTGTTTCGAGAGGAGGGGAACAGAAGAGGAATTTCTCCTTAAGGAGCATTAGCATGCTAAGATGATATTCACCTTGGATTGGAAGCAAGGAGCAAATGGGTGAGGGGCTCTGATTCCAGAGACTTCTCACTGGTGTAGGATGAGCCATGTGGAGCCTCCCAGGACTGAGGCACAAACCCCAAGGTTTTACAGCCAGACGGCCCAAGAATGAACATTCTTCAACATTCAATAAAGAGTTTTTAATAGCACTGACCAGACCTATTTCTGCTTGGGAATGTTAGGAGAGGGGGCTGTACCGACACTTGGAATGAATGATTATGGGGCAGAAAACAACCTGAAGGGCAATTTCAGGGAAGGTGTGAGAAGACTAGAAGAGGACCAGAAACTGTGTCCCTGGATAGAGTTGAGGAGCATTACATCCTAAAAATCACCTGGGGAAGGGGGCCCTAGGAGAAAGGTCTGTCAGTCTGGGAACATTTTTTCATTGTTATGTGTCAACATTAAAATAAATGTGATCTTATTTTGTGCCTCAAACTGGTGATATGAAATATATATGTTGGAAATATTTAAAATATGTTTGTTTTTACTTTATTACATAATCATAATTTACCTCAATGCCTTAGTTTGTATTTAGCTTGAAGGACATTCTTGCTACTTTTAGATAAGAATTTCAAAGGGAAAGAGAAAGGGCAATTGTTTAGTTGGGAGGATTTTGTTTGGATTTGCTTTGCCCTCATGGGTGGCATCTGAGGGTTTTGATCAATCTCAGGCAGAGTGTGCAACTCCATGGGATGGTGAGAAGGCTACAGTGCCACAAGTCGCTGACCTCCCCTGTAGGCTGGCTGCAAATGAGAAACAAAGGGGTGGGGTAGCTATGGAAACCATGAGGGGGAAGATTTCTTTTTCTCTTCTGCACATGAATTACAGCAGAATGACAAGCATCTCTTTTTCTCCTTCCATCTATGACAAAAGTTCTGTGTCCTGGTTTGTACCTTCACTTAAAATAAATTACGAGAAAAAGAACATCACAAAGAGCTGTTATTACTACGTGACATTGCCCCTTACCATTTTCCTATGGATTAATTTTAAAGCCATTTGATAGAATTAACCATGTAAATCAGTCCCATTTATCCCAAGAATATTCACCTTTGTGCAGGTGATTCTGTAGAAAGAAACTTCTCCAAGGAGCCTCTTTCAACAACATGAAGGTCATTTTTGAGGCAAGAAGGCTAGGACCTAGAGAGACAAAGTCTCTTTCTGCAAGGCCTCTAGGTCCACGTGCAGGTCTGAGTCCACAGGCCACATGTGCTTCATAGCACAGCACTTGCGATTTTTATGAAGTTATCTGTCCTCCATCTGTTACCCTATATATATTGACTCTTTCAGCCTCAGTCAGAAATACACATTTTATGAGCTCCTGACATGTATAACCTATGCATTTGATTGGAAACTTTCTGCCTTTTGTTGACAACACGTTAGCTCTTGGACTTTAAGTTTTTCAAAGGTATAATTTTTGTTTAGCTCCAGGCAATGGCAGTTCTACTTTGTGTCTGTGCCTTCCGTCATCAGCTGTCACTCTGTGCCCACTTAAAGTGTCATCAGAAGGCACACAATTGATCCAGGGTACAGAATCCTGTTCCAGTAGCCACTGAATCATCCAGTGTTGTGTGTCCACTGGCAAAAAAGAACTCCATGCAGCACATTCATTTTCTTAATTATTCTTGTTATTCACTACTATAAAGAGGAACTCTTATTAATTCACTCTCCCTGGAGATGCCCCCCAATCCATTTCAAAGACTATGATACTAATTATTGTAGGGATCTTTACACTCACTTTGTTTCACTCTGTTCTACCTTCTAAATCAGAGTATGTCGTGTTCTATTGACACGTTTTCTTCTGTCAATAGTCATGCCAGTGATGGAGGAAACTTGGCCAGTACAAGTAGACTCTCTAAGATCCTAGTGGATGATGTAAAACAAGCTCATGAGGCAGGGGGAGAGTATCATCTTATGACACATGGACCCGGATGTCTGCTGGCTCACTCACCTAGAAAAACAGACCATTGGGTTCCAGTGTCTCTCGGATTTCATTCAGTTGAGGACTAATGTTGAGCTCCCAATAGACATGAATATTTAAGCTCTAAGTAGACCATCTTTAGTGTCAATGAAAAAAATGTCACCTCTCATATCAGTAAACAAAAGATGATGCCCCCATCAAGTCATCACACTGTAGCTCCCCTCTCCATGGTGAGCCCCAAGGGAGCTCAAGATGGAAATAGGAGCCTGATCAAGCCATCAGCCACTGCAGCCACCGCCCCCCCCAAAAGGCGCACCCTGAGGAGACTCAGGATGAGAAAGCACAGGATATTGGCCCTGGATAGTAAAGGTGCATATCAAAGGAACGGTCACAATGAGTCCAGACTTTTGTAGCCTCACTGGTGGCTCAGCAGTAAAGAATCTGCCTGCCAATGCAGGAGATGCAAGTTCAATTCCTGGGTTGGGAAGATCCCCTGAAAAAGGAAATGGCAGCCCACTCCGGTATTCTCTTGCTGGAGAATTCCAAGGGCAGAGGAGCCTGGAGGACTATAGTCCATGGGACCACAAAAAATCAGACATGACTTATCAACTAAAAACAGCAACAATACATAGAAATGCACTGAATTCATTAAGTGGAGATGTCTAGTTTCCTTTAATTAACAGTAACATTTTGATGTTTGCAAAAACTATAGATCCTGGCTCCTCTCTTACCTCTTCCGAACAGTCTTTCAGAGTGATTTGAGAAGCTGTGTACCAACCTACATCCTCAGTTTTGTCCACCAGATTAAACAATTCTCAGCTTTCAGCTTGTGCATTTTTTTCAGGTGATGTTAGGAAGAGGAAACCAGGCTAACATTTTAAAACATGTTTCTGTGCTTTGGAAGTTTCAACGTATTCTATTAGGTAGGGTATTTGTTGTTCAGTTGCTAAGTTGTCTCCAACTTCTTGCAACCTCATAGGCTGCAGCACACCAGACTCCTCTCTCCGCCACTCTCTCCCAGAGTTTGCTCAAATTCATGTTCATTGAGTAGGTGATGGTATCTAACCATCTCATCCTCTGCTGCCCTCTTCTCTTTTGCCTTCATTTTTTCCCAGCATCAGAGTCTTTTCCAATGAGTCTGCTCTTTGCATCAGGTGGCCAAAGTACTGGAGCTTCAGCTTCAACATCAGTCTTTCCAAAGAATAGTCAGAGTTGATTTCCTTTAGGATTGACTGGTTTGATTTCCATGCTGTCCAAGGGACCCTCAAGAATCTCCAGCACCACAGTTCAAAAGCATCAATTCTTCAGCGCTCAGCCTTCTTTATAGACCAACTCTCATATCCATACATGATTACTGGAAAAAACATAGCTTTGACTATACGGTCCTTTGTCAGCAAAGTGATGTCTCTGCCTTTTAATATGCTATCTGGATGTGGCATAGATTTCCTTCCAAGGAGAAAGTGTCTTTTAATTTCAAGGCTGCAATCACCATCTACAGTGATTTTGGAGCCTGAGAAAACAGTCTAGAAATCAGATTTATTGTAGATTTGTACCACTCTGAAGAAGGCTGAGCACCGAAGAAATGATGCTTTTGAACTGTGGTGTTGGAGAAGACTCTTGAGAGTCCCTTGGACTGCAAGGAGATCCAACCATTCCATTCTGAAGGAGATAAACCCTGGGATTTCTTTGGAAGGAATGATGCTAAAGCTGAAACTCCAGTACTTTTGGCCACCTCATGCAAAGAGTTGACTCATTGGAAAAGACTTTGATCCTTGGAGGGATTGGGGGCAGGAAGAGAAGGAGACGACAGAGGATGAGATGTCTGGATGGCATCACTGACTCGATGGACGCGAGTCTGAGTGAACTCCGGGAGTTGGTGATGGACAAGGAGGCCTGGCGTGCTGGGGGTCGCAAAGAGTCGGCTACGACTGAGAGACTAAACTGAACTGAATTGTACCACTCTGGAGCAGGCCATATTTAGTTAAAGTTCTCCGGTAAAGCTGTGGCACGATCATAGGGCTATAAGTAACAATCTGTAGAATAAACTGATAATTGGATTCCTTGTCCTTATTCATTTAGCTTTAAATTCTAGCAAGAAGGGGCAGTGGATATATTCAGGATTCATTCAGGCTTAAACATGCACTCACTGATTAACACTGGGCAGATCACCTAAGCTTTCTAGCTCTCAACTTCATAATCTTGAAAATGGGGATGATAATGCCTATTTCACTGGGATATTATATGTGTCAGTGCCTGACACATGGCAAGTACAGAGGAGTAGCTGTAATTTTGCTCTAGAATATTACTGAAGTATATGAAACCTTACCTTTCCCCCTGACTCTAGGCAGTCAAACACTCTCTGCAAATTCCCTGGGGGTGTGCATTTTCATGCTCCTGGTTCAGACCAAGGACATCTTTTTTACACTCCTCACAGAATAGCATAATTTGGAATAAAGAATCTGAAAGATCTAATTGCTAATGAATACAAAACACTGGCTCTTCCTTAATATTGAACTTAAATTTTCCATTGTCAATTTTAGAATCTACTTTAGAAATCCTCATTTTATATTCAATGGTTGACATTTTCGGGTCTCTATTTTGTGAGCTAAGAACAGGATTAAATGTAAAATGAAGGACAGATCTCTAGTGTAACGTTTCTAAGGACAATGCTGCAAAGCGTGCCCCTGGGTGTCACAAATCCTTGCAAGCTGCCTGGGGACCCAGACACAACAGAGTCGATGTTTCAAGGAGGGGAGAGGGCTGCAAGAGGCAGCCAGGTCGTAGCATGGGAGGAAAGCTTGGCAAAGCACTGGAAAGTCCCCTGGGGAGCCGTGTCTAGTTGTCCAAGTGCTAACAAATTTTGTCGTGATGTTGTGCCATTCCTCCTCCTCGCTAGCTCTGTCAGAGCATTCTGAATGATAACACTAAGAGAAATGCAGTGACAGTCACATTTCAGTCCCAGCTGACAAGAAAGTGACAGGTATTCACTAACAGTTTCTCTCAGTCCTGATTAGGCGTTCCACAAGTCCACTCCCTGTAGGAGCCAGGAGAGCTGACATGTTCTAACTGCTCCATTTATCTGCCAAGGAGTATTTTTTATTCAGTGGTGAATCAGAGAGCTTGGAGCTGTT
The DNA here is from genome assembly GCF_032405125.1 of Capricornis sumatraensis. NCBI lineage: Eukaryota > Metazoa > Chordata > Mammalia > Artiodactyla > Bovidae > Capricornis > Capricornis sumatraensis. The sequence goes on along the minus strand of NC_091072.1, from coordinate 77,436,091 downwards.
ATTTAGGGAGATGGACTCACCATTTTAGAGCACAGGATTTTTATGCCTTAAGACCAAAAGCTCACTAAGGGTAAGCACCTCCCAGCAACTTTTAGAATTTTTTTTTTATTATTCTGCACAAGCTTTATCTCTGGGTCCTCTAGATACTATAGTTGGTTGATTGAATTGAGGCTCCCCTTCCTCCGCCTGTACCATCCTTCTGGCACTCAAAGAGCATACACTCACAGCTTTCAAAGTGTCCCTCATAGTGTGTACGCCATGCGGAATGAGCATGTCACATCATCACACGGAACCACTTGGTTTCTTTCCTTCATTCTCTGCTTTCATGTGTTTAACGGCTGTCTATCTATTCATTGGCTGTGCTGGGTCCTCGTTGCTGCACATGGACTTTCCCTGTTGGAGAACAGGGGCTACTCCCTTGTTGCGGTGCAATGGCGTCTCACTGCCGCGGCTTCTCCTGTTGCAGAGCACACACTCTATCTAGAACACGGGCTTCAGTAGTTGTAGCGCAGGGGGTTAGTTGCCTCTTGGCCTGTGGGGTCTTCTGGGAGCAGGGTTCAAACACAGATTCTTACCCACTAGACCACCAGGGAAGTCCTCGGTCTTCATACTGTGCTCTTTGGCATCTGAGAAAATAAAACACGGGCTCAGGGCCAAAACATACGACTCAAAAGCAACTCCCTTTCCATAGAGATTTGTTAATGTTCTGAATGAATTGCTCAGAAGGACTCAATTTTTTACCTAAAGGGCTTTGTCCCCCTCAGTTTCTGTGTTTTTTAATTTTCCAGATCTTCCGATTACCCAGTCGCAAGTCAAATGATACCTGTCCTTTGAGATACTGACTTAGAATGATGTCACACTTTCAAGGACAAAATAAAAAGGAAAGAAGAAGAAATTATAAAGATAGCAGAAATCACTGTAGTTGAAAACAAAAAGTACAGAGAGTCAGTGAAAGAGAAGGTGGTTCTTTGGAAAGATCAATGTAATTGACAAACCTCTAGGGAGACTGACAAAAATAAAAGGAAAAAGACACAAAGTACCAGTATCAGGAGTGAAACCGGATATTGCTACAGACCCGGCAAACATCAAAAAGATAAGAGAACACCATGAATAAATCTACATGTATAATAAATCTGACTGCTTAGGTAAGTGGATCAGTTCCTCAAAGACATCAACTACCACCACTCACACTGTATGACACATAATTTGAATAGCCTTATGACTACTAAGGAAATTGAATCAGTAATACTAAAACTCTTCATAAAGGAAAACTCTGGTCTCAGACTGTTTCATTGGAGAATTCTATGAAGTATTTAAAGAAGAATCAAGATGAATTCTATAGTCTTGCATAGAAAATGAAAGAGAATGGAATATTTTCCAATTCACTTTATGAAGCAAATGTTAACATGATACTAAAACCAACAGAGACAGTATAAAAACAGAGAGAAAGAAAACCACAGGCCAGTATCCCTCATGAAAATAAATGCAAAAATTCTTAACAAAATATTAGCAAGTTGAATTCAGCAGTATATGAAAAGAATTTTATACCATACCCAAGGGGGTTTCTCTCAGGAACTGCAAGGATGGTTAAATACTCAAATATCAATCAATGTGACTCATCATATTAAGAGTCTAAGGAGGAAAAATCACATGATCTTACCAATAGAGACAGAAAAAGCATTTGAAAAATTAAATAGCCTTTCATGATAAAAACTTTTATGAAACTAGCAAAAGAGGGAAACTTCCTACCCTTAATAAAGAACATCTACCCCACAAAAAAATATCTATGGCTAGCATCATACTTAATGACAAAAGAATGAATGTTTTCTTCCTACAATCGAAAACAAAGCAAAAATGTCCATTCTTACCACCACTATTCAACATAATGTTGAAAATTCTGGCCAGTGCAATAAGGCAAGGAAAGGAAATGAAATGCATACAGATTAGAAAGAAAGAAATGAAACCTCCCCTATTTGTCGATGACATGATATTCTACATTTAAAAAAACTCAAGGAATTTACAAAAATCTCAGAAACTTACAAATTCAGCAAGTTCACAGGATACAATATCAACATGCAAAAATCAATTGCATTTCTTGTATATGCTAGTAATGAGCATCTGGAAACTGAAATTCAAAGCACAGAATCATTTACAATTGCCCAAAAAAAAGTGAAATACTTAACATGTAAATCTAAAAATATATACCTACAGGACCTGAATGCTAAAAACTGCACAACACTGATGAAAGCAGATAAAAATAAATTGTGACATATTCCCTGTTTCTTGATTGGAAGACCCAGCATACTAAAGATGTCCAACTTTCCAAGTTTATATATAACTGAATACTATTCCTATCAAAATTCCAGCAAGATTTTTTTTTTTTTTGTAGATTTAGTAAGAGTATTCTAAAGTTTACATGAAGAGGCAAAGGAACTAGAAAAGTGAAAATAATTCTGAAAAAAAAAAGGAATAAATGAGAAGAATCAGTCTACCTGATTTTAAGGCTTGTTATATATCTATGGTAATCAAAACTGGGTAATATTATTAAAAGAATAGACACACTGATCAATGGAATAAAGAGAACCAAGAAATCACTCCACATAGGTATGGCTACCTAATTATTTCAAAAGTGTTTATTTGGCTGCATCACGTGTTAGTTGTGGCATGCAAACTCTCTAGTGGCAGCACATGAGCTTAGTTGCTCTGCAGCATGTGGGATCTTAGTTCCCAGACCAGGGATTGAACCTGCATCCCTTGCATTGCAGGGTAGATTCTTAACCACTGGACCACCAGGCAAGTTTTGGCTACTTGAATTTTAACAGAGACGCGAAAGCAATTTAACGCAGGAAAGATAGCATTGTCAAGAAATGTGCTAAAGCAATTTGGTATCCACGGGTAAAAACATTAAAAAAAATAAAGAATATTGACTTAAACCTCATATTAAATAAAAGTTAACTCAAAATGTATCATAGGTTTAAGTGTAAATGTAAAACTATAAAAATTTTAGAACATAATACAAGATATAATTTGGGGAACTTAGGGTCATGTCTCAGAGAAGGCAATGGCACCCCACTCCAGTACTCTTGCCTGGAAAATCCCATGGATAGAGGAGCCTGGAAGGCTGCAGTCCATGGGGTCAGTCGCTGAGGGTCAGACACGATTGAGTGACTTCACTTTCCCTTTTCACTTTCATGCATTAGAGAAGGAAATGGCAACCCACTCCAGTGTTCTTGCCTGGAGAATCCTGGGGACAGGGGAGCCTGGTGGGTTGCCGTCTATGGAGTCGCACAGAATTGGACATGACTGAAGTGACTTAGCAGCAGCAGCAGCAGGGTCATGTCTTTGACATGACAACATTAAAGAAAATATTAATAAATTGGACTTCATCAAAATTTAAAACCTTTACTCTGGAAAAGACTTTGATGAAAAGACAAGCTACATAGGCAGAGAAAAAATTGCAATCTACATTCCTAAGAAAAAACTCATCTAGAGCATATAAAGAACTCTCAAATCTCACCATTAAAAAAACCCAAACAATCCAGTTAGAAAATGGGTGAAAGACAAGATATCCTGTTTATCCTGTAAAGGATGTACAGATGACAAATAAGTACATGAAAAGTACCAACACCACTTGCCATTCAGGAAATGCAAATGACAAACATGATGATATATTGGAACAAGTAATGCCAAATGTAGTGACAAAATCAAATGTTGGTGAGAATGGAGAAAAACTGTCTCTCATACATTGCTGGTGGGATTGTAAAATGATACTGTTCGGCACATTCTTGAAAAAAACTAAATATACATATGACCAAGCAATTGCTTTCCTGGGCATTTGTCCCTCTAGAATGAAAATTTAAATCCACCCAAAAGCCTACATTTGCTTCCAGCAGTTTTGTTTGTAATAGCTAAAAACTAGAAACAATCAAAAAGTCATTTTGTAAGTAAACAGTTAAATAAACTATGATACCTCTATACCACGGAACACTACCCAGAATAAGAAGGTTTTGTTTTTTCCCTCTTTCAAAGGCCTATCTGATATATCTCATCTCACCCTCAAACATTTCATGGTTTTCTATTATCCCAAATGTGATGATGTTCATATGAAACCTGGCTCAGAGACTGAGTTGTCCACACTCACCAAAAGCTGGTCTCTCTTGGCTCCTTTACCTCTAAACACACTCAACTTAATTCACCTCATGGTAAATTTACCTCTATTTGGGAGACAACTAGTGTCTGCCTGAGTGGTATTCTCAAGGTAATACCATTCAAACAAAACAAAATGCCATTCAAATGGTCAGTCAGTCAGTTTAGTCGCTCAGTCATGTCCAACTCTTTGCAACCCCATGAACCGCAGCACACAAAGCCTCCCTGTCCATCATCAACTCCCAGAGTTTACTCAAACTCATGTCCATTGAGTTGGTGATGCCACCCAACCATCTCATCCTCTCTCATCCCCTTCTCCTCCTGCCCTCAATCTTTCCCAGCATCAGGGTCTTTTCCAATGAGTCAGCTCTTCGCATCAGGTGGCCAAAGTATTAGAGTTTCAGCTTCAGCATCAGTCCTTCCAGTGAACACCCAGGACTGATCTCCTTTAGGATGGACTGGTTGGATCTCCTTGCAGTTCAAGGGACTCTCAAGAGTCTTCAACACCACAGTTCAAAAGCATCAATTCTTCAGTGCTCAGTTTTCAAATGGTAATACCACTCAAACAAAAACAAAACAAAAAAATGATACTTCCTCTCCATCTTTTCATTCCCTCTCCTTTTTTAAATCAGGAAATCCAAATTCAAGTCATTCACCAACAGCAAGTAACTTAAGTTCTGTGAGGCTCAGTTTTTTCACTTGAGAATTGAATATTAATTTTCTATATATTGGGGATTGGAGAGACCTATAGAGGATATGGGCTTCCCTGATAGCTCAGTTGGTAAAGAATCTGCCTGCAATGCAGGTGACCTGGGTTTGATCCCTGGGTTGGGAAGATCCCCTAGAGAAGGGAAAGGCTACCCACTCCAGTATTCTGACCTGGAGAATTCCATGAACTGTATAGTCCATGGGGTCGCAAAGAGTTGGACATGACTGAGCTACTTTCACATTGCTTCACTGAGGATATAAAACTGGGGATTAATGATATATCTTAAAGATAATATCTGTCTGGAGTCATGTGACACCCAAATGAAATTATGTACCTGAAGTTGCTTTATATACCGTAAGCACTATAGAAATATAAGGAACTATCATCAACAAGCAAAAGCTCACCCTGTGCAAACAGTGAGGCAGGACTGGGGAACTGAGGAAGAAGGGATCATCCTGGCAAATAACCAGAATGTTTGCCACCCAAAACTAGGGTGGAAGGAAAGATTGTTGAGCACCTACTATGTATAAATATTGGTTCTGGATGCTTTTACCCTTGACTGACACTCATGAAATATATTTAATGAATTACATTTAATCACAAGAACAGGACTTTAAAGCCTGATATAGAGAAAATTGCCCAACTTTGTAGAAATATCACTAGAAATGGATCGCCCTGAGCATCTCATGCGATGGCATATATATTATCAGAGTTTCTTGGGCTGGTATAACTCCTGCTGATTTCGTATCTAGTGCAAAGCACAAATGAATCACCACCTCATCAGTCACCAGGTTTACGCTGGCTTGAACACAGCACTCCTTCTCTTAGATAAATTGTTGCTGCAAGATGGTCAGACCACAGTATGGTCTCCTGCAATGGATCCTTTAATCAATGGGTCAATCAATCCATGAAGTATTTATTGATTAGTTACTTGTTACAAAGTGCTATACCACCTGCTGGAAGACAAAGAGGTAGCCCCCAAAGGGTAGAATGAGGCAAGGAGATCAAAGAAGGATAGAGCATAGACCTTTAAAATGTTTACAATCTATTTGAAAAAGTAGTGTATATACCTGCCAAATGTTAAGTAATCATACCAAAAATAAATAATAGCTTTCTTGTTGTTGTTCAGTTTCCCAGTTGTGTCCAAGTCTTTGCAACCCCATGGATTCCAGCACGCCAGGTTTCCCTGTCCATCACCAACTCCCAGAGCCTACTCAAACTCATGTTGATCACGTCGGTGATGCCATCCACCCATCTCATCCTCTGTCATCCCCTTCTCCTCCCGCCTTCAATCTTTCCCAGCATCAGGGACTTTTCCAGTGAATTGGCTGCTTGGATCAGATGACCAAAATACTGGAGCTTCAGCTTCAGCATCAGTCCTTCCAATGAGTATTCAGGGTTCATTTCCCTTAAGATTGACTGGTTTGATCTTCTTGCTGTCCAAGGGACTCTCAGGAGTCTTCTCCAGCACCACACAGTTCAAAGGCATCAATTCTTTGGCATTCTGCCTTCTTTACAGTCCAGTTTCACAACCATTCATAACCACTGGGAAGACCATAGCCTTAAGTATAAGGACCTTTGTCGGCAATGTCTCAGCTTTTCAACACACTGTCTAGGTTTGTCGTAGCTTTCCTGCCAAGAAGCAATCGTCTTCTGATTTCATGGCTATGGTCACCATCCACAGTGATTTTAGGGCTCCAGAGGAGGAAATCTGTCACTACTTCCATTTTTTCCCCTTTCTATTTGCCATGATATAATGGGGCTGGATGCCATGATCTTAGTTTTCTTTAATATTTAGTTTTAAGCCGGCTCTTTCACTCTCCTCTTTCACCCTCATCAAAAGACTTTTTAGTTTTTCTTCACTTTCTGCCATTAGGGTGGTATCATCCACATATCTGATGTTGTTGATGTTACTCCCACCTACCTTGATTCCAGTTTGTAACTCATTCAGCCCAGCATTTCTCATGATGTGCCCAGTGTATAGGTTAAATAAACAGGGTGACAGAACACAGCCCTGTTGTACTCCTTTCTCAGTTTCTTCTCAACAATAGCTTAGTGAATGCCTAGTTGACATGAGAAATTAGACCAAAGTTGCCTTTGGAGTTCAGAGAATGGGAAACACTGGACTGGTCTGTAAAATTTTAATGGAAGAGAAGATATTTGATACAAGCCTTTAAAAATAGTCTAAGAACTATGTAGGAAGATGAAAGAAGCAATGACAAGACAGATGAGACAGCAACAGGATAAACATGATCTGAAATGTAAGACATAAATAAGGGAAGTGGGATAGACTGATATGGCCAAAGAGAAGGATGGAAGACAGTAAAAACTTGGAGTTAAGATGAAAACTGAGGTTAGAGTCTACAGTGAAGAAATTGAGAATGCCAAAATAAAAGATTTGTTTTCCTATATGAGACTGAATAGAATGTTTTGATTCATTTTGTTTATTGGTTTCATGAAAATTCAATACTACCACATTTTATTATTTTTTTAATTTAAAACTCAAGATCTCAATCTTTCTTTGTTCCCTTTACACAATATCAGAACATATATATGGAATATCATCAACAGCAAGATTTTCATTACCTGGTTCAGCACCAGAGTAGCATCATTTTAGTTAGGATTAAGAAGCCATCGCTGGTTCAAAGCTGTGATTTTCTTGATCTCCTGAACCTTGACAGAGATCCTAAAGGCAGAATTTGCTGTTTGGATTCAGTGTTTACTTTTCCAGACACAATTATTTACTGGCAAATGTCTTCAAAGAGAACAAAATGCCAAGGAGTTGGCCTTAAGGTCTGGGCTCAGTGGGGCTTCCTGGTACATCATTCTGCTTCTGAGTGGCAGCACAAAACCTCAACATCTGCCAGCACTGACTTTTTAGACTGGAAGCCTCTTGCCCACTGGGCTTCCCTGGTGGCTCAGACTGTACAGAATCTGATGGCAATGCAGGAGACCCAGGTTCAATTGCTGGTCATGAAGATCCTCTGGAGAAGGGGATGGCTATCCACTCCACTGTTCTTGCCTGGATAATTCCATGTAAAGAGGAACCTGGCAGTCCGCCGTCCATGGGGTTGCAAAGAGTCGGACATGACTGAGCAGCTTTCACACTTGGCCATGACTGTGGTCAACCACATTTTGACCTGTGGCCTGAAACGGTTAACTTAGAGATATCTCTTAGGCATTGTTCTTCTTCCTTTTCTTAAGAGAACGGGGTGTCATGTCAACTTTTGGAGGGCAGCTCAATCTGATCCTAATTTCCCTCGATGTACCCTGGGCTGACCCACAAGAAGAGCCTGTCAGCTGTGGGCCTCAGAGCCTACTACTTGGGAGATGCCCAGAGCCTGCAACACAAGTGCTATGGGTTAACCCTTGCACACTTGCTGGCCACTGTCATCTGCTTTTATGAATTACCAGTTCAAGTCTGTGGGCACCAGCCTCCAGGACTAACCCCAGTGATCCCTACCTCCAGGGACTCATGCCCTTATGTAGTCCCCTACCACTTGTAAAAGGATCAGTTTATGTGAACCTTTTAAGCAAAACAATTCAGTACTCAACTTTTTTCTTTTTTTGCCTGCACCTCAAAACATGTGGAATTTCCCTGACCGGGGATTGCACTCACATCTGCTGCAGTGGAAGTCGAGTGTTCCTCTGAAGCAGAGGAACTTCTGGCCCACCAGGGAAGTCCCATGAAACAAAAAAAACACTCAGAAAACAGTGCAAGTTTCTTTTCTCTCAAGCAGAAATCAAATGATGGGGAAAAAGTTTTCAAACTTTTCATCTCTTTTATAAAAAATATGCTTGTTACTGTTTAGCCACTAAGTCATGTCTGGTTCTTTGCCCCACTATGGACTGTAGACTGCCAGACTCTTCTGTCCACGGTATTTCTCAGGCAAAAATACAGGAGTGGGTTGCTATTTCCTTCTCCAGGGGACCTTCCCGACCAAGGGATCTTCTCACCTGCATTGGCAGGTGGATTCTTTACCACTGAGCCATCAGGGAAGTCCAAAATTATGCTTTCTTCTTATTTAGAAATAAATCAGTTTAAAGATGCATTGCTATGTTTGCCTTATAGCTTCTTAAAATGTAAAAATTATAAACATACTTCTATATGTCTTGAGTTTGGAGATTGTAGCTATAGAAGTATATGACTATACAGGAGTTTTTCTCTTTAATCTTGTGGGTCTGGCTCCTCTCACCACAGAAAAAAAGAGTCAGTCAGATGCTCTCCTCCAGCTTTCATTTGTCACACACATTCTCCCATTCCCATCTTCTATCAGTAAAGGTAAGATAGTATTCTGTTCTTGTAAACTCCTTCAAAACTTTTTTCTTCAAGTTTTATTGAGAGTTAATTGATATACAGCCCTGTATATGGTGTATGACAAAATGATTTGACTTACATACATTATGAAATGACTATCTCAGTAAGTTTACTGAACAGCCATCATCTCATATAGTTATAAAATTAAAGAAACAGGAAAAATATTTTTTCTTGTGATAAGAACTTAGGATGTACTCTTCTCAACAACATTTGTATGTAATGTATAGCGTTAATTATATTGATCATGTTGTACATTATACCCCTAGTACTCATTTATCTTATAACTGGAACTGTGTATGTTTTGACTTCCTACCACCCCCAACGTCTGGTAACCACAAATCTGACACCATTCTATGTTTGTTCATGTAGCTTTTTTGTTTTGAAATATGGTTGACCTTCAACACTTTGTTAGGTTCTGTAATGCAACATAGGGATTTGATATTGCTATGCTTTTCAAAATGATCATCATGATAAGTCTAGTTACGCTATATCACCATACAAGGATATATATAGTAATTGACCATATTCTCCTTATATTGCATACTTGTGATTCTTTTGCAACTGGAAGTTTGTGTCTCTTAATCTTCCTTACCTACTTCCTCTCTCTCCCCACACACTCTCCTCTGGCAACTGCCTATTTGTTCTCTTTATCCGTGAGTCTGTTTCTGTTTTGTTTATTCATTTGTTTTGTTTTTTTCCAGATACCATGTATAAGTGAAATCATACAGCATTTGTCGTCCTCTGTCTAACTTATTTCATTTAGCATAATATCCTCTAGTCCCATTCATGTTGCTGCAAATGGCAAGATTTCATTCTTCTTTACGGCTGAATAGCATTGCATTGTATGTGTATATGTATTTATAACATCTTCTTTATTCATTCATCTATTGATGGACACTTATGTTTCTTCCATGTCTTGGCTATTATAAACAGTGCTGCCATGAACAGTGTGGTACATGCATCTTTTGAAATCAGGGTTTTCTCAGATACACGACCAAGAGTGGGATTGCAGGGTCATATGGTAACTCTATTTTTGGTTTTTTAAGAAACTGCCATTCTATTCTGCATCATTCTCAAAGATGAGGTGATGTCTCATTGTGGTTTTGATTTGCATTTCCCTGATAATGAGTGATGTTGAGCATCTTTTTATGTGTCCTCTGTCCATTTCATCCCTTAAATATTTAAAAGAGCTGACAGGAGAGAAAAACAGAATAGGGGAAAAAAGCTGTAAGAAAATGTACCCAAATGCAAACAGAAAGTCACTCTCAACAGTAGAATTATAAATGATTTTGATGTTTTTCGATAGTTTTCTGAATTTTCCAAATAATCTACAATGAGCACATAGTTAGAGGAAATATTTTTAAAAGATACATGGATATCTGTGGTAATAAAAAGGAGAAACTGTTCTTTTAGTAGACACATTATCTCAAGAACATTTCCCAATAGTCCTCAGACTATCCTGATAATCAGTGATGAAACAATTAAATAGAGCTAGAGATGGATGAATACTGGAGAACAAACCTGGTCAGCACGTAAGATGAGGAGCAGGAGATATTTCTTTACATATTCCCTACTGCAAACTCAAGATAGTCTGAGGCAGCTTAAATGTGTAAAAGACAAAGATTTATTATTTATTTCTCTTCCTTATCCATTTTCTAAAGAGGTTGGGCTCCTATGAGGGGACATCTTTTTAGCTGATTCCAAAGATGGGCTGGGTATGCAGATCCAAGGCAGAACATGGGGAAGAGCTATTAAAAATGCTCTGCAGAGAAAAAAGGTGGGTAATCAGAGTGAAGGTGAGAAAGACCAGGTGAAAGGAGCTGGGACCCAGAGAGGGAGCTTGGCTGTAGGGAAGCACCAAGGAGAATGATCCACCACACTGTGCAGATCTAATGGGGAAGAAGGAACCTCAAGCGCTGATAGGTTGGGTGAGAATTCCAGTAGGTGGCTGTGCGGTGGGCAGTGTAACCCCCTTCTCCTTCCATGCCATATGGTCTTTAGGGAAAACTGTATTCCTCACTCATCTTTTTATTTATTTATTTATTTTTAATTGAAGGATAATTGCTTTACAGTATTGCAATTACTGTTGCATGGTTTCTACCAATATGACCTCACTCATCTTTTGATGCCGGTAGATTCTTTCTAGGGAATGGGAAGAGGTTTTGTGTTCTGTATCAACATTAATAAAGGGTGAAAACAGACTGTGTATGACAACAGGTTGTCAACATACATGCAATTTTAAAAGATTCAAATAAGTGGATAAATAAAGCAAGTCAAAGCCAGTGTTGGTTTGAATTGTTCTGAATGCACAACCCAGGCATCAAGTAAGGGGGCTTATGTCTGGAAACGGTATCATGTATGGTTGGGAGCTTGGGCCCTCGTACAAAGCAGATCCAGATTCCAGACTAGGCTGTTCACTCACTAATCCTGGACCTTCTGAATGCTCATCCATAAACGGAGGATAACAATTAAGGGTTGAGACAACAAAAGTAATGCATTAAGACAATGACTTATTCAATATTGGTAGTTAACATCTCATGATAATCAGTCAAAAGTGTTCATTCTTCCTATGGTCCCTAATGCTGACTGTCTTTAGCATCTTTAATTTCTTTTTAATGTTATTATAAACAACAGCTGTTATTTATAAAGTACCAGGTGTGATGCTAGCACTGGTTATATAATATTTCCAGTGCTCACAACAACACTCAAGATGATTGTTATTACTCCTGTTTTTCAAATGAAGTAACTGAGGCTCAACACAATTAAACTAATTGACCTAAAGACACACAGGCTTCTCTGACTTCACTGCCCAAGCTTCTATCAGTCAGAATCACACCTCAGGGTTCAGTGGGAACTCAGATCACATGATCTAACTTTTACTTAGTAAATGGGAGAAATGATTCCTTTTTAGTAACTTCTATTCTCCACTTTTAAGTTGCATTCTTAATACAAACTTGAACTACCCTTTTTTCTCTATGTCTGTGTTCTCTTGTCGTCTTCTTGGCTCTTCCTTCCCAGTCACTGGAGGAAATGGGTAATGGGAGAGGACCAGAGGCCAAAGAGGAAAGCTGGATGGAATGACAGGTGGATGTAGAGGCCTCCACCCATAAATGGTCAGCTGTGGATATTCCCTCCTCCTTGTCAATGCCTGATTCAGGAATGGCCAATTCTGGCCAAGAAACATGAAGGGAAGTCTGCTGGGGCATTTCTAGAAAAGGTTTCCTCCTTTCTAAGGAAGAGACGAAGGAAGAAGTGACCATTCTTCTACTTCTGGATTTTTTCTCTGGACTCATCTTGCTACCAGCTTGAGATTGGAATAAGCTCTGAGGGTGGTCATGGGAAGATGGAGAGACCTATGTCCCAGGGATATTCTTGAGCCACCGAATCAATCAAGTGGGTCCAGCATCCACATGATCTGAGGCTTGCAGTTATGAGAGGTAATAAGTTCCCTGACTGACAGTTTGAATGGAGCTTACTGCTAAGTGAAGCCAAAAACATCCCAATGAAGGTGTGGTTTTATGGATGGTGTTGTCCAGACTTGGAGGAAGCAAAAGGCTTCATGGAAGCATTAAGTCCTTCAAGAAGATGAGAGAAGTTTCAGAGAGTTGTGTGTGTGTGTACAGTTGTGTCTGACTCTTTGTGACCCTATGTACTGTAGCCCACCAGGCTCCTCTGTTCATAGGATTTCCCAAGCAAGAATACTGGAGTGGGTTTCCATTCCCTTCTCCAGGGGATCTTTGTGACCCAGGGATCAAACCTGGGTCTCCTGCATTGGCAGGCGGATTTACCACCAGCGCCACCTGGAAGGCCCTTCAAAGAGATAGTGTATACTAAAATGAGTTACTGATGGAGATTTCTTTTCCAGGCTTCTAAAAAATAGGACAGATTCTCATTCTTCTGGTATAATTTCGATTATGCCCATTGAAACACAGAGAGAAGGACCAGAATAGTCGATCTCTAAGGGTCAGATTTTGAGAGGTCAAAATGCATGCTTTAATAACACTCTGAAGCCTGAATTTTCTCTTTTTAATCTTTCAGAGGCAAATATATCTTGAAGTAGCTTTTTTTAATATGAAAAGGAGAAGAAAACAAGACAGAGATGATCAAATTCTACTATTATGTAACCTTAGTGTCAGGGAAATAAAAAATATACATTTTCTAGTGGAAAGTACTTAAATCCCAAAATCTGACTTTGTAATGCTTTCTGTGAATCACCTCATAAACTATTTCAACTCTAAGCTAATATAGTCTACCCCACTTCCCTCCCTATATCATATTCCTCAATAGGTAATGGCTAGGTTATATAAGGCATTTTCTTTAAAAATTATGTTAATAAAAGTATGAAGTCAATAAAATTTTATTATTGTCTTGAGGTATAATTTCTCTATACTGGGGGAACTTTAACAAAAACTGGATCATATTAATTGAAGTAATACAGCACCGGACTTTGAAGAAATGGGATGAGCGGAGTTGCCTAGGTTAAGCAACCAGCTGCATGGTTCACACTGCGAACTCCTACAGGAAATGGTCAGGAATAGTCCCTTGTGAATTGTAAAACAGAGCAATCACCGGTTGCCCGCCACCTGGGACTACTTGGGCAATGTATTCACCAGTGAGGGCCTGGTGAGTGATTAGCCATGCCTTTTAATGACTGACTAAACCCCTGAGAATTTTTCTGAAGTATGGCCAATATGGAAATGCAGACTATGAGGGCTTGAGAGTCTTGTTCATTCAGTGTATACTGGGGAGCCCCTCACAGAAATTGAGGCAGGAGGTAGGTGGGCTCCAGGTTAGGCATTTATAACCAGCCTCTTGATTGCACTTCCTGAGACAGGAGGTAGGTGGGCTCCAGGTTAGGCATTTACAATCATCCTCCCGTTTGCACTTGGAAATAGAAATAACAATGGAAACAGGGTAAATAGCCAGGCTTTGTCTCCTGAGGACACTTTAAGACAATAGCTATGGCAGGAACAGAGAGGGGCTAAACCTTGTTTGAGTAAAAGTTCAAGAGGTCACATATTTCCTATCCCTGGGGCAAGAGAGGCATTGCACGTGCACAGAAAGATTCCTTAGGGATCAAAAAGAAGGGGGGGCCACCCCAGAACAGGTGATGCCAAGGCGCCCATAGGCCTCTGGGTTGAAATTCATCTTGGAAAGAAAGTTACTCACGCATGTTGGGGAGAGCACTACGGCAGGTCAGGTGAGGATAAAGAAACCAGGCAATTGGCCAGAGGTAAACAAAGATACAGAACTACCCTATATAAATTACTTAACCACCTGTTTACTGCTCTCTTTCAGTAATTTCTCAATGCATTTCTCAGTGGAGGCAAGGGCTAGGCGAATTTTGCTTCTAGCCTCTAGCTCCTGCTGTACTAGTGGTGAGGATTCCTGGTTTTCATCCAGGCTGCTGCTGCTGCTAAGCTGCTTCAGTCATGTCTGACTCTTAGCCACCCCATGGACTGCAGCCTTCCAGGCTCCTCCGTCCATGGGATTTTCCAGGCAACAGCACTGGAGTGGGGTGCCATTGCCTTCTCCGTCATCTAGGCTACTCAGCTTCAATTCCTGGGCAGGGCTAAGATCTAATTTCAAGCCAGGGCTCACTGTTGCCTCTCTGGGATCAGAATCAAGACACTGTACATGGCACTAGAAACATTGAAAGAGAAGGATGGGCTCTTTCTTAAGGAATTCATGGTTTAATGGCAGCATCTGGTATCACAATAATAATAAAAAAGCAGCTTCAAAACAATTGGAAGGTGTTGTCATGGAAATACAGATTGCAAGTCATGGGATGCTGGGATGGACAATACCTATCCATTTAGGGAGGTCAGGGAAGACTTTACAGGGGAGATAACTCCAGAACTGAGATCTATATATTAAGCAGTTTTAGGAGGACTATGCGGAGGAAAACATTTTAACTAGATGGAATAGCATCAGCCAGAAGGAATTGCCTGGAGGTTAAAAAAAAAGTGGGTCACATTAATAGCAACTCTGTGGGGGCATAGCACACGATGTGTGGGAGACAGAGCTGGAGTGGCAGGAGTTAAGTTCCAGGTGGTAAAGGACTTCAGAGAACACGTTACTGAATGCAAGTTCTTGTACTTGATGCACAGAACAAACAAACCTTAATGTCAGGTTTGGAGCTGAGAAAGGTTTCTTGCAGGGCCATGAAAGGAGAACAGGTGGCTCATGGCCCCCTCCCCCAACCCCTGAAATCCCAGAAGGGTTTTAGCAAAGCATTTTTTAATGTCAGGCAAGGGAGAGGGGTTGCAGGGTGTGTGATCAGCTCATTCATAATTCTCTGGTTGATGTTGCAGTAACAGGGCAGTTAACATTATCAATCATTGGGCCCCAGAAAGCGTGGAGTCTACCAATCATCAACTAGTTAATTTCTTCCATCTGGTGGTGGTTTTTAGCATCTGAAGAACTCAGGAAATATGCATGAGCTACTACTATCTGGGTGCTTCAGAGAGGAACTACAGCAGAGGATATATGGAAGAGGAGTCTGTCCCGGGAAGGCCCCAGAGGGTTCTATTCGGTTACAGACATATGAAGATTATATTCCAGGGGCAACAGAGAGCTATTGCATAGTAGCATTGCATTTTAGAGAGATTACCCAGTCTGGGGATAGTATGGAGCATGGATTTTAAGGAGGCTTCATCAAGAGGAGAGGAGATGCCTTGAGGAACTGTTGTATTTCTGAGCCAGGGAAGCAGAGAGAGAGGCGGGAAGACGGGAGCGTGTTTAGAAAATCCACAGGAGAAAGAGTCGGCAGGCCCCCTCTAGTGCTCAGCAGCCTGTGACCAGCACTTGTTCTCCTCTTGCAGTGCTCTTCTTACTTGTCTTCCTTTCTGGACACTCACCTCTTAGTTTTCGTCGTGTTTCACTGACTGCTCCATTTTTGGTCTCAGAGGCCATTTCCTCAGCCTTTTCCAGACCTCTAAATATTGGCAGAACTTTGAACCCAGTCCTGGGCCTCTTCCCTTCTCTCTCCACTCTCCCTCTCTAGGACATCTCATGCAGTTCCATAGCATTATCTGTATATTGATAACTCCCAGATTCTATACGTGGTCCCAGCCTTTCCCGTCCTCTCCAGTCTTTTGCATCCAATAACAGAGTCAACCTTTCAAATTTAACATCCCCACAGGAGCACTCCTGGCTTCCCCTGCAAACAAGTTCATTCCTCCTATAGGATTTTGCATGTCACTAAATGACACCACTGTCCACTCAGCTGCTTAGGGAAATAATTTTTTAAAAAAGCTCATATGTCAGTAGAGAAGAGTCTTAGAGTTTCTCTCAAATCAGTGAAGGCTGCCCTGTTGCATAAATCAGGTGAGCACCACTTTTGTTGCCATCTGGGCAAATGGTAACCCCTTCTTCCTGCACAATGCAGTTACCCTGGTATAATTCTTTCATTTAAAAAAATCAGAGAAATATATTTAAGTGAAATTTCATTGCTCAGTATTTCAAACAAGATGTCACCTGACAAAGTAAAATCAACACTTACCTTATACTTGGACTTCATGAAAACTGAAACCTCCCCCAGTAGTTGCTAGCTGGTAATTGATGCTGAATTTTGCTAAAGGTTGTACTGTAGCACCCCACTTACACTGGCATTTCAGTAAATACTGAAGGATTGGCTCATACAGCAGGCCACAATCTCATTTAGCTAATAAGAATTATTTTCTCTCATTTCCAAGTAATATTGTCCCTATTATTTATTCCATTTCTGTTTATCCAGGCCTTAATTCTTCATTATTATGAAAGATTCTAATGCCTTGTCTGCAATAGAGAGCCTAGTCTTCTAGGACACCTACATTAACAATCCTTACTAACATTTGTTGGTACTAATGTCATAGGTACCAACAAAAATATACCATTGCCTGTGACTTACTAACTGGTGATGAAGCTCTGCTTAGTGTGGCAGTATCTGGCTTAAGAATAAAGCAAAGTCAGGTTTGCATTTTAACTCCAGCACTCGGGGATGTATGACCTGGGCAAGTTAGTCTCCAAAACAAGTTCCTTCATCTGAAAATAAGATCAAATTCACTGCACTGTTGTGAAAGTTAAATGATAAGATCAAATTCACTGAATTGTTGTGAAAATTAAATGAGGTTAATACAAATGCCTGGAAACTAGATAGCCCTTCATCACTGGTAGTGGTTTGGTTGAATCATTACTAGTTTTTTTCATGACTTGAGATTCTCAGGCCACCTAATCAATCAGAAGTGGTGTCATCACAGTTCATCTTCATGGAACATCTTATTCTGGAACACTTAGCTTGAAAAATGGTCAAATTCCAGCTCTCAATACGTAGACTTTGTGATCTGTTCTCATGAGAAGAAGCTATGCATGACTCAGAAATTAATCCGAATGTGTGGGTAATGAAGTTGTTCCTGATCTGAGAATACATCTACACAGGAAATGAAAAACTGAGCAAGCATGGAGTGAATTTAGAGACACGTGTTGCACCAAAATATTAAAAACAGTGTGTGCGTCCATTTGTGCTGTCTGTCTCCACCCTTTCTGAAGAACGAGGACAGCATATGCTTCTGAACAGAGTGTGTTCCTCTTCTTGTCAGAACACCAGGAGCATTCCAGGGGGAGCAATCAAACTGACATTTCAAAAATCGACTCTGGCTCCCTGTGACACATCCACAAATCAGGAAGTCTTGTATGGTTCCGAATGGAGAATCCCCTGTTCACCCAACATTCCAAACAAAGTGCTGTCTTCAAAATTATGAGTCGTTTCAGCCCATCCATTTTTTACAGCTAGATATATTTCCTACCAGAATGCCTTGATGCAAACTATGCTAGGGTTTCCTCTACCAGATCATAGAGTTGTTTGGCCTCTTTGCTTCTAAACATATCAGGGACTAGAAGATTGAGGCTGAGGGGGCTGGAAAGTGTAGCTGGCCCACTGGAAAATGTTTCTGTCCAGAGTTCATCATTTCACCATCCATCCTCTAGAAAACAGGTAAGTTTTTATAATTATCCACACAACTGGGAGCTGGAGGGGGAAGAGGGGGAATAACATTTTGCATTATATAGTTTATCCCATGGTTTGGATATCAAATGAAAGCTCTTTCTGGCTGTAATAGCACTGGAACAAATGATACACTTGCAGCTCTCCCATTTATTTCTATTTATCCTTAAGCCATCTTGTAAATCTGGTTTACAGAGTTCTGTTTGAGAACGTAGGCTCCAAAGTATAAAATGGTAGGTGGTCTAGATCATCTCTGCTCCAATTCCAGCCTCCACATGTTCCTCAGGACCCTTTAAAGATGCTTTGATGGAGCTGGCTCCCACCAGACCCTGAAATTCTGAGAATATCAGGGCTGGAACATAGGAGAAGAAAGAAACCCAACCACCAACACCAGCAGCAACAAAAGAAATGGCTTTGAATCCCTCAGGGAAGACCCAAAATATTACTCTATTTTTGCTCCCAGAAGAAATGCAATAACAACTGGTGTGTAAAACCCACCGTGACAGTTGAATTAGCATTTGTGGAGAGACATGGCATTTCCCAGTTGTCATGACAACACTGATGCCTCCTCTGTGCTTGCATGCCCGTTCAGGTGTTGTACCTAATTTAGGATTTGACGTGCAAGCTGACGGAGAGACTTGGTGATCTTGACAGATGTACCTGTTTTATCAATTAAGATGACATGTAAAGGTAGAAAAGAGTCTCAATCACAAGAAAAGCATTCACCCAAACAGTGGTTTCTATGGAGATGCTATTCTCAAGCCAGCATTGCCAAAAATAAGTGTTTACTCATACAGAAAAGCCAGAGGAGGGGATTTCTGTGCTGCAGGTGTGAACTGGGGCACCAGGAATAGGAAATTCTGTTTCTTTCATGGCCATTTGCCAATGTTTCATGAGTGCCTAGCTGAACTACAAATAATGAAGTGCATTTTTCAACAAAGAGATGGCATTAGAATTAGTAATTAGGATGCAGAAATTTGAAGGGTAAGGAAAAGAAAAGGACTTCTAGGTGGGCCCTTTTATTTCAGATGAGGAACCTAAATGAGGCCAAGAGGCAAGCTGACCAGCTGCCAGGCAATGAAATCACTGGGGTCAGAGTGAAATCTGTTTTCCTTCCAGGACCCCATGCAGCCTCTCCTGCCCTCACCCGGCAGTCTCTGCATCATCCTTTCCAAACACTTGAGCAAAAGTTTCAGGCAGAGACGCTTCCAAATATCCCTTTAAGAATGAGCAACTTCATCTGGAAAAAAATCCCTTCCTCTTAAATCATTTAGAAAATGAAAGCTGACTCTGAACAGTGACAGATTTTTCTAATTTCAAATGTGAATTGAGGCACCTTCCAATCCGTATACACAGAGTGATGAATATGCAACGTGAAAAATTAAACAAGATACATCCAAAAAAAATGTTTTGCAATGCAATTTCTATTACTAAAACAGCTTTTTCTCCTCTTCATTCAAGTTCTAGGACATAAATCATTTTGCAGCTGATATTATAAAAAGGCAATTTTCATGAAAAAGATTTTATTTATATTCATTTTTTCCTAACCTCTGGCTGATTAACAAGGTATCTTAACATTTATTAATCTGGAGGAAAAATAGCATGCTCTGCCTGCCATATCCTCTCACTTGGAAGATTCTTTGTTTTAATCACCTTTTCTTAAATGAAAAATTCTTCTGCTAGGACTTTGAATAACTTAATAAATAGAAAGAACTTCAGTATCTTAATAAGAAATTTGTCTTGTTCAAGTGTTTGTACTTATCAATTACTTTCATCTAAAAAGTACTTAAATGTGAAAATTTTAAGAGAATTCTTTATTATCAAAAGATGCTCATTTCCTTAACAAGGAACATATTACAGTTGTCAATTTACACTTGGAACCTTTGCAATGACCTTATTCTTTAACTGGATACAACTTACAGCAAGGCTGTATTAAAGGCTTCAATTTTGTTGTGGTCAGAACTTCAGAGCACATATCAAACAGAAAAGTAAGGATTATAATGTGGCCAAAACTTAGGAAAAGAAACAAAATGAAGGAGAAGGAACCCCACATATTCTGGGTACTTATGATGGGTAAGGGCACAGCTTTAGGTGAGCCCTTTGAGTATTGTAGAGAATATCTAAAATTTTAGGAGATGGGGCTTCCCTGGTGGCTCAGACAGAAAAGAATCTGCCTGCAATGCAGGAGACCCAAGTTTGATCCCTGGTCCGGGAAGATCCCCAGGAGAAGAGAATGGCTACCCACTCCAGGATTCTTGCCTGGAGAATTCCATGGACAAAGGAGCCTGGTGGGCTACAGTCCATGAGGTCACAGAGTCAGACACGACTGAGTGGCTGTCACTTTTGCTTTTCAGCATTAAAAATCTTGTGGGTAGAATTCTCCACCTGCTTCAGTCTTGGTAAGAGAGAGACCCCTTTTGGCTACTGTCTAAAAGGCCAGCCACTCCTCTCGCCATCCCCTGGTAGCTAAACACACTCTTGTGTTCTGCTGCTGCTGCTGCTGCTGCTGCTAAGTCGTTTCAGTCACCTCCGACTCTGTGCAATCCAATTCTAGACTTAGCCAATTGGGTGTTCACATTCAAGACTGCCATTTGAGGCCGCAGTGTGCTGGTAAATGGGTCAGGAGAAAACAAACAAAATCTCAGCCCTGATTTTTAGCATTCACTGATTTATGTGGTATAAATAACTTCTACTGTGGCTGATTTCAAACTAGAAACACTTTAATGCCCAGTTTGCAGAGTTCCTGAATGTTTAGCAGTCATCTTTCACAGTCAGGTTCAACTCAGGTTCAGCAGACCTATGGTTGCCAAGGGGGAAATGGAAAGTGGGGGATAGAGTGGGAAGCTGGGGTTAGCAGATACAAACTATCATCTACAGAATGGATAAACAGCAAGGTCATACTGCATAGCACCGGAAACTATATTCAGTATCCTGTGATAAACCATAATGGAAAAGAATAGGGAAAAAAGGTATATATGTGCATAACTGAATCACTTTGCTGTACAGCAGAAATTAATACAACATTGTAAACCAACTATACTTGAATAAAAATAAAATAAAACCTTAGATTGTCAGCTGAATTGATAAGAAAAAATTCAGGTTTAGGACATCACTGAGAGGGTTCAGTTCATAGATTCAGTGTCTGGCTTAGCCAGGCACTGCGGCAGCAGGAGCTAGCATCCGTGGTGGAGGAGCCAGTGAGTGTCCCACAACCAGCCATTCCTGCTTTGACCTTGGCCCTTTTCTGTCGATTGTCTTCCCTTAATGCTACTCGTTTTCAGGTCTTGGTTCTTTTACTTTCCTGTCAATTCTGTGATCATCTTAATAGCCTCCCAATAACTCCTTTTCTGCTTCAGTCAGCCAGAATTGGTTTCTATTGCTTGCAATGAAGAACCATTACACACCTTTAATTAAGCATAATGACAACTCCATGATCTTAATCCTGTAATTATTACCTCCAATTTACAGATGAAGAAATAAGGCTCAGAGAAGTTAAGTAACTTTGCCTAGGGCCACACACAGCTAGTAAGTAACAGAACCCAGAGCTCTTCCCACGCAACCAAGTTTCCTTTCACAAAGCCATCTCTCTTCTGCATGTGCAGTACTGATGGCGTATCTTTGGTTTCAGTCTCTGCTAAGCCTATATTAACTTAGAAACATTATTTGGGGTATACAAATTTTTAGTAAAAATAATTTCTCCAAAAATCAGGCCCAAGTGACCACTGTCCTCTAAGGCAAAAAAAATAAAATAAAATTTGAGATATCCATTTGTAGGGTAGTTGATTTCTTTTTACAGTCAATCTGTGAAGGACTTTGCCTTTTTAAATAAATTATATCCCCAAACCATTTGTAGGGTAGTTGATTTCTTTTTATAGTCAATCTGTGAAGGAATTTGCCTTTTTAAATAAATTATATCCTCAAACCGTCAGGGATAACTCTGGAAAGAGAATTCCCTAGCACTGAGGGGCCTCTGAACAAGTGGTCCCAACTTAGTTTCCTGAAATGTATCATCTCCCCTTGGAGTTCTCCTGCCACAAACACAATGTCTTCCAAATGTGTTCTGATCCAGCTTTAATATTTCAACGCAGTATGAAGAGAACTTTTTCTCTGTTTATTTTTAGCACAGTGCTCATTCTGACTGGGCTTCCCTGGTAGCTCAGCTGGTAAAGAATTTCCACCTGCAATGCAGGAGACCCTGGTTCGATTCCTGGGTTGGGAAGATCCGTTGGAGAAGGGATAGGCTATCCACTTCAGTATTCTCTGGCCTGGAGAATTCCATGGAAATTAGAAAGAGTCATCCGTTGGATCATAGAAAAAGCAAGAGAATTTTAGAAAAACATCTGCTTTACACTAAAGCCTTTGACTATGTGGATAACAACAAACTGTGGAAAAATCTTAAAGAGCTGGGAATACCAGACCACCTTACCTGCCTTCTGAGAAATCTGTATGCAGGTCAACAAACAATAGAACCAGACAAGGAACAATGAATGGACTGGTTCCAAATAGGAAAAGGAGTATGTCGAGGGTGTATATTGTCATCCTGCTTCTTTAACTTCTATGCAGAGTACACCATGTGAAAGGCTGGGCTGGATGAAGCACAAGCTGGAATCAAGATTTCCAGGAGAAATATGAACAACCTCAGATATGCAGAGGACACCACCCTTGTGGCAGAAAGTGAAGAGGAACTAAACAGCCTCTTGATGAAGGTGAGAGAGGAGAGCGAAAAAGCTGACTTAAAACTCATTATTCAAAACAAGGAGATCATGGCATCTGGTCCCATCACTTCATGGGAAATAGATGAGGAAACAGTGGAAAGTGTCAGACTTTATTTTGGGGGGCTCCAAAATCACTGCAGATGGTGACTGAAGCCATGAAATTAAAAGACACTTACTCCTTGGAAGGAAAGTTATGACCAACCTAGATAGGGTATTAAAAAGCAGAGACATTACTTTGCCAACAAAAGTCCATCTAGTCAAGGCTATGGTTTTTCCAGTGGTCATGTATGGATGTGAGAGTTGGACTGTGAAGAAAGCTGAGTGCTGAAGAATTGATGCTTTTAACTGTGGTGTTGGAGAAGACTCTTGAGAGTCCCTTGGACTGCAAAGAGATCCAACCAGTCCATTCTGAAGGAGATCAGTCCTGGGTGTTCATTGGAAGGACTGATGCTAAAGCTGAAACTCCAGTACTTTGGCCACCTCATGAGAAAAGTTGACTCATTGGAAAAGACTCTGATCCTGGGAGCAATTGAGGGCAGAAGGAGAAGGGTACGACAGAGGATGAGATGGCTGGATGGCATCATGGACTTGATGGACGTGAGTTTGAGTGAACTCTGGGAGTTGGTGATGGACAGGGAGGCCTGGTGTGCTGCAAATCATGGGGTTGCAAAGAGTCAGACACAACTGAGCAACTGAACTGAACTGAAGGTATGTATCTTCATCTTAGGGGCAAGGAAGATTGAAGAATACAGCTTTTAGCTTTGAGGTGTTCTCAGTAGATCAAAATGTGAAGAAAATATTCAAAATATATTGGAATGTTCACTCCCACAAATGGCACTACTTTTCCATGTATTAGGAGACAGAAGCTTCTATTTCCAAATTACTGGCATAATTCATAGACATGTTGTCTGCGTTTATCACTTTGATATGAGGAACTGCTTTTTTAAACATCTCAATTCTTTCTTCATTAAATTCCAACATATAAAAAAAAAAAAAACCACAGAAACGAAGTGAAAGAGAGGTGAAACGAATTGCCTTCTGCCCTTGGACATTTTTGTCTCAATTCTTGTTTCTGAATAGAAAGTAGCATCTTTCCCATGATGTTTATAGCATAAATGATTCCACACCCATCCTGAGATCTTATCTTCTACCTATGATGGAGAATGTCTGAGTCCCTTGTTTAGGTCCAAATTCTATGATTATTTTTTCTGGGTGCATAGGTAAATTACACTTCCCAGTGTTCTTTCCAGTTTGAGGGCTTCCCTGGTGGTATGGCCATAGACTGAGTTCTAATCAATGGAAAATATAAAAGATGGAGTTTCTAAGTCAAAGCTTCCACAAAGTGGCTTTGCCTACTTCACCTTCTTTTCCTCCTTCTGTCTGCTAGATGCAGGTGACAGTGAGGACATGGGAGATGAAAGAACCACGGAGTAAAGGGACCTGGAGGAGATATGAAATACTGTCTGGAGGAGATATGTCTGCCATCCAGAAGCAACCATTTGTAGCTTATCTTGTTTTGAACTATCATTAATTTAAGGGCCTATTTATTACTAAACCTAATCTGTTCCAACTAATGCAATATTTAGAAACAACTCTAGTTCTCTTCTAGTAAGAGTTATAAACTTGTAGACAGGAATTCTTTCTTCATACCACCAAAACATAAATAAATGGTTTTACACTTGGCTATAGCAAATTCCCAGGTGGTGCAAGTGGCAAATTCCCTGCCTGCCAATGCAGGAGTCCTAAGAGATGCAGGTTCGATCCCTGGGTCAGGAAGATCTCCTGGAGGAGGGCCTGGCAACCCTCCAGTATTCTTGCCTGGAGAATCCCATGGACAGAGGAGCCTGGCAGGCTTCAGTGCATAGAGTCACAGAGTGGGACAGGACTGAAGTGACTGAGTACACACAAGTTTCAGATCAAGTTTGATTTATTGCATTCTGGTTCTTGGTATATTACCTGGTGGGCTACAGTCTACGGGGTTGTAAAGAGTCCAGATGCAACTAAAGCAACTTAGCATAAGCATAGAAAATTAAACATCACACTGCCTTTTCTGAATACTTTTCATGGGCTCAATAGCTTTACGTTCTGGATTACAAACGTCAAGACTGAAAGGTCTATACCTTTCATAGACTAGCTAGTCCATTCAGTTCAAAAGACAGATACTTCTGCCTTTCAGCTGTCTGGTAAACATGTCCCCTTGGTCAGCAGAAGTCATAGAAGAAGAGAAGAAAAGGAATATTATGAATTCATTAGAACTTTTGAAAGAATCTTTTAAAGTTCTCATACTATTTTAAAATCAGTGGCATCACTTTTTACCTGTCATGGGCAGCCATCCTTTTTCTATAATAATGTAAGCTTCATCTAGCAATCCTAGCCAATGAATAGAAAAGTATAGAAAAATAGTTGGGAAAAATGTGCATTATGGCTCTCACCATACTTATGAAAGAAGGGTGAATTATCTCCCTTTTGAAATTGCATTAACTTGGTAAGATTAATGGGATACTATTCAGTGTGTTGAAGGAGATAGTTTACTGAATGGGCTTAAGCAGGCTTTCCCAAAAGAACTTAATGCACCTGCAAAAAATGAGCAATTTAGTCCCTTTTCATCAGGAGGAAAGTTCTTTTGAGAGATAATTTCTTCACTTCTGAAAATGGAAGAAACAAGAGCCGTTAGCAATATCTGTTGATTATATCTGTGTGGATTTAAGAATATATAACAAATGGTCAAACACACTATCTTATTTACAAACATGCAAACATATGTGTGTCTTCCCCATGTGTGTCTGTGTGTATGTGCATGTATGTGTGTATGCATATGTACATGTATATAGTTGATTTACGTTTTGTGGTAGTTATGTTCTATAAAGTAACTGAGAAAATTGCACCATTGTCCCCAGGAAAAATATCTATATGTTGTGTGCATGCTTACATAGTCGCTCAGTTGTGTCTGACTCTTTGTAACCCCATGGACTCTAGCCCGCCAGGCTCCTCTGTCCATGGGATTTTCCAGGCAAGAATCCTGGAGTGGGTTGCCATGCCCTCCTCCAGGGGATCTTCCCAACCCAAGGATCGAACCCAGGTCTTCTGCATTCCTTGCAGATTCTTTACCATCTGAGCTACCAGGGCAGCCCTTCTGTATGTTACTGTATAAGGCTTCCCTGGTGGCTCAGACGGTAACGCATCTGCCTGCAATACAGGAGACCTGGGTTCGATTCCTGGGTCGGGAAGATCCCCTGGAGAAGGAAATGGCAATCCACTCCAGCACTCTTGCCTGGAAAATCCCATGGACGGAGGAGCACTCTATGTTATATGCCGGGGTCCAGCCTCAGCAGAGTCCAGGTATATCCTCAGGATGGACAACGTAGGCGAATGAAGAGATAGAGAAAGAGATAAAGAATGACACGGGGTGACCAAGCTTCTTCAGTGAGCAAGGCCCATTTACTTTATTTTCCTCAGGGCTTTTATACCCTGAGTTATATACAGCAAGGTGAAAAATGCAGAGTCAACTCAACATTCCATCAGTAATAACTTTTATCGATATCAGGTTCTTTTCTGCAAGTCTTATTTTTTGTACATCATCTTCTGTCCCAGAGGCCTGTTGATATTCCATGACCTCTTTTTGCTAAATGTTGTTCAGCCAGAACAATAATCTTCCCTTAAAGTGTTTCTTCTTAAATTCCTAGCCTGTGTCACCCTTAAAGTACAGAGTTACATTTTTATGGAGCAAAGATTCAGCGGGTTACAGCAAAGAAAGAACTTATTAACTCAAAGTCTAATGTTGCTAATGCTAAGGCTATTACTTGTTTCTTCTATATCCTGACTATATGCACTCCCAGGAACACAATGGATAAGGGATATGAGAACTTGGCAGCAAGCATTGGCTCAACAATGTTGCAAGAGTCTGCATAAACCTGCCAAGTAAGCTAGAATGCTAACAGGGGGTTTGAATTGAAACACTCTTATCTTGTCCAGGAGACTTATTAACTAAAGCCCTAAGTTAATTCTTTCCAGCGAAACGTGGTCGGGGGCAGCCCCCTGTTAATGTCAAAAGAGTTGGTGAAAGATAGAAAATAGTAAGACAGACAGATTCTGGTTTGGGGGTAGATGCTTGAGCAAGTCCAGGGGGTCCCTTGAATCCCGATCTCGCCTTTGCCCGTTAGGCCTCTTCCTCATGACCTTTGCCATGGGCAGGATTCTCCACACTGGCTCCCAGCAGTTATATACATATATAGGTGTGTGTGTACGTGTGTGTGTGTAGATATATATATAATTTATATTATAATCTCAAATCCTGAAACACAACTCATCCTGGGTGATTCTGTCTTCTTTATTTTGCAAAAATGAAAATGAGGTTAGAAGAATAGTGAGGATGCCCTACCGACAGGTGCTGGATGTGAGATTCAAACACGGTCCCACTGACTCGGAGCCAGAGCTTCTGCACTGCAGTGTACTGCTCCACTGTCTCCATCCAGGGATCATCTCTTCATGATCCAAACCAAGGCAGAACTGGCGCCTGTTGCACCTCAGCTGAGAATGTGCATGACGGGGCAACTTTGCACATATCTGTGAATAACTAACCAGGAAAGCACAGAGTATTGATTTAGGGGTTACAAACAATTTAGTGAGTAGCGAATTCACAAACAAGGAATCCCCAAATAATGGGCACTGACTGTATATATACACAACACCACAGTTCAAAAGCATCAATTCTTCAGCGCTCAGCTTTCTTTATAGTCCAACTCTCACATCCATACATGACTACTGGAGAAACCATGTGAGGGTTGGACTGTAAAGAAAGCTGTGTGTTAGTCACTCAGGCGTGTCCAACTCTTTGCAACCCCACAGACTGTAGCCCACCAGGCTTCTCTGCCCATGGAATTCTCCAGGCAAGAATCCTGGAGTGGATTACCATTCCCTTCTCCAGAGGAACTTCCCAACCCAGGGATTGAGCCCTGGTCTCCTGCCTCACAGACAAATTCTTTACCATTTGAGCTACAAAGAAAGCTGAGCACTGAAGAACTGATGCTTTTGAACTGTGGTGTTGGAGAAGACTCTTGAGAGTCCCTTGGACTGCAAGAAGATCCAACCTGTCCATCCTAAAGGAGATCAGTCCTGGGTGTTCATTGGAAGGACTGATATTGAAGCTGAAACTCCAATGCTTTGGCCACCTGATGCAAAGAGCTGACTCATTTGAAAAGACCCTGATGTTGGGAAAGATTGAGGGCAGGAAGAGAAGGAGATGACAGAGGATGAGATGGTTGGATGGCATCACCGACTCAATGGACATGAGTTTGGGTAGGCTCCAGGAGTTGGTGATGAACAGGGAGGCCTGGCATGCTGCAGTTCATGGGGTCGCAACTGAGCAACTGAACTGAACTGAACTGATACTCTTTTATATGGTTTTTGTAAAATATCAGCTTTTACTCATAAACATGTCTGCAAAAGTATGTCTATATATGTATATATACTGATATTTTGAAAGTATCAGTAGAACCCCCATTCTCTGGAGAAAATGACAACAGGATCCAGACTAACAACAGAGAATTTAGCTGGTGAGATACAAGCTGAATAAGTAATGAGGCACATTTGAAAAGGACTGTCAAATTGATACACCAAGATTTTTGAAACATCAGTAGCAATTTCTTCATGATTAAACAAGTGATTAGTGATTCAGAAATTTATCGCATGTACAATGAGATGGGTTTCCCAGGTGGCACAGTGGTAAAGAATCTGCCTGCCAGTGCATATTCCTGCACAGAGTCAATCCTTGCATCGGGACGATGCAACCCACTCCAGTATTATTGCCTGGAAAATTTCAAAGACAGAGAAGACTAGTGGGCTATACAGTCCATGGGGTCACAAAGGGTCGGACATGACTGAGCAACTGAACATGCAAATGAGATAAATTGTCTACCTAACCAATTTTTACAACTTTCTCTAACATTAATTTACTTTTACTGTTTTTGATTTGCTAGAACTAAAATTGGAAGTGCATACCATCTTTTGTGTTGGCTTCTGTGAAGTGACAATCAATCAATTTCGATACAATTGGCATTCAGCTATAGGCAGAAGTGTCATTGCCCATGAAGTGTGACTTAAGGGGTACAACTAGGCCCCACCTTCTCCAAAACATCTCTCTCAGCCTCTGATGTTCCCACTGAAATGAGAGGTACTCATAGGTTAGCATGCCTGGCAAGGCTGTTTTAGAAGGATCTTCCCCCACTTTCTTTATTCCTGGGCGTCTCTTAAATGAGACCGTTGTGAAGTCTCAGTGTCCAGGAGGCCATCACGAAAACTCTCCCCCCAAAACTCAGCCTTGGGTTAGGTATCTGACGCAGGTCTCCCTGCTCCTCAGCAGCCCCCTCTTGTCACTCTCCATAGGCTTATCGTTGTGTGTGGTTTCTACCTGTTCACAGTCCTTCTCTCTTTCCAGACCCTGAGGTTTCCTAGAATGGAGACTGTGCCTCTCGTAACAGTGAGCCCTGAACTTAGCACAATGCGGTAGACCTACCTCTGCTGCTTATAAATGTTCTATGTCTCTCTCCAAACCATGTCTCTGTTTCCATTTTTTAAGATTCTATATACAAGTGATAACATATAATATTTGCTTTCTCTTATTTACTTCACTCAGTATAATAAGCTCTAGGTCCATCCAAGTTGTTGCAAATGGCATGATTTCATTTTTTATGGCTGAGTAATATTCATGTGTGTGTGTGTGTGTACCACTTCTTTATCCATTCATTCTTGCATCCAGTGCTAAGGTACCCAGTTACCTGGGACTGTTGTGCCAAAGTAATTCTGGAAAAGACAGGTTTAACCCTAATTCCATGCCTTGGTTAAGACTAAAGCCCTCCTCCAATTTTCTGCCAATTCCTGGAGGAGCATGGGCAAGAATGACATTCTCAAGATCTTCTCTGTGTCCTGGCTCTGTTTACACGGATGCAGTTTCCCAAGTCACATCAGCCTAAACCTGAAACTGATCTCCAAAAATATTCCCAGAAATCCTATCTGTTGAAAATATCCTAGTGCAGCTGACATTTCTGAGGACTTGGGCACCACTGGAAGGGTTCATATCACACCAGAGCGCAACCAACTTTAAAGTATAAAATAGCAATCTCAGTCTCCCTGCTTATGGGGCTTCCCATGTGGCACTAGTGGAAATGAAAAAGTGTTAGCCACTCAGCTGTGTCCAACTTTTTGCGACCCCATGGACTGTTGACTGCCAGGCTCCTCTATCCATGGAATTCTCCAGGCAAGAATATTGGAGTGGGTGGCCATCCCCTTCTCCAGGGTATCTTCCCAACCCAGGGATCGAACCCAGGTCTCCTGCATTCCATGCACATTCTTTACAGTCTGAGCCACCAGGGAGCCACCTGCCCAAGCCAGAGATGTAAGAGATGTGGGTTCAATCCCTGGGTCAGGAAGATCCCCTGGAGGAGGGTATGGCAATCCACTCTAGTATTCTTGCTTGGAGAGTCCCACTGGACAGCAGAGCCTGTTGGGCTACAGTCCATAGGTTGCAAGGAGTCAGACATAACTGAAGTGACTTAGCATGCACCCTACTTTTAAGTGTTGCCTTTAAACCCATATTATGTCTTAGCTTCTCCCGGCTCACATTCTCCTCCTCCTAAGGGAAA
Source organism: Capricornis sumatraensis (assembly GCF_032405125.1). Classification (NCBI taxonomy): domain Eukaryota; kingdom Metazoa; phylum Chordata; class Mammalia; order Artiodactyla; family Bovidae; genus Capricornis; species Capricornis sumatraensis. The sequence goes on along the minus strand of NC_091072.1, from coordinate 77,405,583 downwards.
TAAAAAGTAAAATAAAATAATAATTCTTCCTCTTCTTGACATATACAAGGCTTTCAGGTATCCACATTTGTTACCTTGGTTACTGCCCACACCGAATCCTCAGCCTTTCATTGACACAGCAGGTAGTCTTACCAAAATGTTTCCTTGAACAATGACAGTAAATCCTAAAACCAGCAGTTAAGATATTCCATTATATTCTTATCACATTATTCTTATAATAGTTTATAAAGCACTTTCACATCAATTATCTCATTCAACCTTAACAACCTTGTGTGGTAGTTGGGCTGGGTGTCATCATTAGCCTCAGTTTACAAAACAGGGAATTGAGGCTTAAAAAGATTAGGTCAGAAAAATGCATGACTCAAATCTGCATCTTTGGATGATGTAGAGGGTTTCATAGTGCTCCACGAAAACTCATGTCACCCAGAATCTCACAGTGTGGTCTTATTTGGAAATAGAGTCTTTGCAGATGTAATTAGTTAAAGAATTTGAGATGAAGCCATCCCAAATTTAGGGTGAACCCCGGATCTAATGACTGGTGTCTTTATCAGAGAAAGGAGAGGAGATTTGGACATTGAGGCACAGGGAGGAAAGTTTGTGAAGACAGGAGCAAATTTGTCCAGCCACAAGCCAAGAAACGCCTGGGAAGCCCAAGTGCACACTATTACATATAAAATAGATATAAGGACCTACTGTATAGCACAGGGAACTATATTCAGTATTTTGTAATAACCTATAATGGAAAAGAAATCTGAATCACTTTGCTGTATATCTGAAACTAACACAATATTGTAAATTGACTGTGCTATGGCTGTGCTGAGTTACTTCAGTTGTGTCCAGCTCTTTGTGACCCTATGGACCATTGCCCACCAGGATCCTTTGTCCATGGGATTTATACTTCAATAAAAAGTAATAATAATTTCTGTTGTTTTAAGGCACCAAATTTGTCATAATTTGTTGTAACAGCCCAGGAAAATACATAGATGTATTAAATGGAGATTTTCCTTTACGCATTGATTCCTCCCTATAGGAATGGTGGCCACAGCTCAGAGATGTTCTAAATAACCACTGTCATGAAGAACGAGGCACAGAGTCCAGCTGTGGCTTCTCCAGCTTTGGAAGAAATCACTTCTACTCTCCCAGCCACAGATAATGAGGCCGATCTGCTGAGGCTTCACTAGAAAACACACCAATGCCACCTCAGCCTCTGGTTAAATGGACAAGAGTTGCAACCTTGTCCAAGAACTCTTACACCCACATGGTTAATACTTTTGAGAAACTTTCATTGGCCAAGAAAGGACATTTTCTTCAGTATTCTTTTCATAGTACTACATCTACAGTGACCAGAATTTTCATAACTCTATGAGCAGGAAAAGGCCCTAGAAGAGCAGTTTGGTGTTGAAGCTGGGACCACACTGAGGGCACAGATGCAGGCTGGGGCTTAGTTGGTGTAGACTGAACACAGAACCTTGTTCAGTGGAATTACCAACTTTGAGAACAGGTTAATGTGTGTAATTCTCACTGCATGGTGTGAAAAAAACTTTGTAGTTCTCAAGCAGGAAACATGTTTTCTGACCCAGTGGCTATAAAATTGACTCATGTCTGCATCTTAATTGCATTTTACACATTCTGTACTTAGCTGCTTATTAATATCAAGGCACAAGACAAATATGATTTGAGAGGCTCCCAGAATCCTTGCTTGGAAGGTTTCTTTTTGAAGAGTCTTCATCCAGCTCTCCACAGCCCTTGTGCCTGGTTTTCTTTGGCACATTCTGATGTTAAGTAGAAAATACAATGCTTACCACTGGACTTTCTGATAATAGCGATGTCAGGTGGCCTCATGCAGCAATAGCTTAAAGCAGGACTCCAATTCCTCGGCCAGAGATGAAAGTCCGGTCATGGCGGTGAGAGCACGAAATACTAACCACTAGAGCAGTGGTCAGTGCCCTGGCCCTTCAGATTTGCAGAAAAAGAATTCCCTCCAAGATGGAAAGCAGTGAAACAAGTAAAATATTTATTAGGAGCGAAAAAAGTACAGTACGTGTGAATAGACTCGGAGAGAGTCGAGCCCTTGAGGCAGCTTAAATTACTCATAACGGGGCATTTCTTCCAGGTTTCCTTTGGCCAATCATTTTGATATGCCTGGTTTACAGCCCATATTTAGTATACCTCAGGATCCTAGCATGTGTGTTATGCATCTCTTAGCCAAGATGGATTCTGCTGAAGAGGCCTATGGGTAGTGAACTCTGATTAGCATAACTCCCCTTTTGACCTCCAAGGAAGCTTTCTGCACATGTGTAATCAGGGAGGTCTCCTGACCTAGAGAATGAGAAATATGTAATCTCTTATCTTCTACCTGGGCAGAGCCCAGCCTCCCCTCTCAATTGTCTTGCCTTTCTAGTCTTGGAGTATCAGTGCACAGGAGATGAATTTCAGATTGCTTTTCCCTGGGGATGAGGGAGAGCACCCAACTCCTGTCTCAATATGGTGAGCTTTTCCCCTACCTCATCCCTGCCTGCCTATGTAGAAAGCCATAGCATGGCTACATCCACCACAGAGAACAGAAACTAGTAAGGGGAATTTGCCCCTCCCCCATCTAGATACAAAACATGCCAACACAGAAACTTAAGAAAGATAAATTAGAGGGTAAGCATTTGCTTTGCACAAGGAGTCTCCAGCAGATCTATCTAAGGAATAAGCTTCCTGCAACAACTTATGACCCCAACTATGCAGAATTGGGCCAAATTTCATGAGTGAAAGGCACAAGTCCTCCACAAGACTACCCTTGCTTCTGACACCAGCTTCCAGTTTGGGGCCCCCAGTTTTGCTCTCCCTTCTGATCAGCTGGCTATAAATTCAGGGATTCCATTGAGTCCCTTTAGGTTCAATAATTCATTACAGTGATTCACAGAACTCGAGAAACTGCTGTACTCACAATTACCATCTTACAATAGCGAAAGGATACCAATCAGAACCAGCCAGAGAGAGAAACACACAGAGTTCTGAAAGAGTCCCAGATATGAAGCTTCCAGTCATCCTCTCTCCACGGAGTCCTGGGCAGCACTGCCTCCTCCTGGCTATGACAATATTCAAGAAACCAACCAGGGAAGCTCGTCTAATCTTTTGTGCACAGAGTTTTATTGGAGTTTCATTACAAGGCATGATTGATAAAATGACTGTCTGGGCAAAAGAACTCAATCTTCAGCCCTCTCCCCTCCATGAAGGTTGGGTTGATATCACAGGGCTTGAAGCCCCAACCCTCTAATCACAAGGTTGGTCTTTCTGGCTGGCCAGCCCCCTGGCATCGTCTCATCAGCACATGCTGTCTAGGGGCCACCATGAGTCACCTCACTGGCAGCCCACCATGAGTAACAAAGACACTCCTATCACTCAGGGCAACTCCAAGGGTTTAGAGGTTTCCTCCCAGAAATGGTGGACAAAGGCCAGTCAAATTATTTATTATGTACTCCTATTCTTGCCTGGGAAATCCCACAGACAGAGAAGGCTGGCAGGCTACAGTCCCTGGGGTCGCAAAGAGTCAGGCACAACTGAGCACACATGCATGCATACCCAGAAAACTCATCTCTAAATGTGAATAATGGTGTCTCTTGCAAGGAGTTTTTTTTAATAAGGATTAAATAAAAAATAAATATGCTTCTGGTGTAGAGCACTCATTCAGTGAAAGTTAGCTACTTTACTGAATTTGTGACCACTGACCTCCTAAAAATACATCCACTGCTAACTCTATTTTATGTTCCCTGAGGGCAGGGGAAATGCTTGATTCATTTTTATATGCTTCACAGTAACTAGTTGTGTCTTGCACAAAAGATTTCCAATCCATATTTACAGATTTAATATAAAAATCTATCCTTCTTTAAGATTTTTTTCTTTCTCCTAAGGCTATCTACCTTTCTTCAAGATTAATATTTATTTGAACTTATTTGTTTTAAATACCAGAACTCAGTCTTAGGAGGGATCAGAGGAGCAGCAGAAACTGCACTGAAACAAAACAATAGTTGTCTTCCAGGGTCACTGCAAACATCGGTGGGTACATCTGACTTCTGGATTAAAGATACATTTATGGATATTTCTCCTCATTCTTTCAACGCTGTCAGGGAAACAGGGGGAAATTTCCCCCTTTCCTTTTTGGTTCTTTTCAGCTGGTCGAAGAATGAAATTGACTTGAAGAATTGATGCTTCTGAACTGTGGTCTTGGAGAAGACTCTTGAGAGTCCCTTGGACTGCAGGGAGATTCAACTAGTCAGTCCTAAAAGAAATCACTCCTGAATATTCACTGGAAGGACTGATGCTGAAGCTGAAACTCCAATACTTTGGCCACCTGATGCAAAAAGTGACTAATTTGGAAAGACCCTGATGCTGGGAAAGTTTGAAGGCAGGAAGAGAAGGGGATGACAGAGGATGAGATGGTTGGATGGCATCACCGACTGAATGGACATGAGTTTGAGTAAGATCCAGGAGTTGGTGATGGCCAGGGAAGCCTGGCATGCTGCAGTCCATGGGGTCACAAAGAGTTGGGCACGACTGAGTGACTGAACTGAACTGAACTGATTAAAGAATCTAAGCAAAGTTATTGTTTACACAAACTCCTCAGGCCTGAATTCCCTATCTCTGGAAGTAAGGATGTCTCTTTATCTCTTGGTGTGGGGCAGGGGAGCACCTTTCACAAGGGAGATTTATTTCCTGCTCTTAGTGGGGCAAAGGAGGGTCAGAGTGCCCCTCTTACACTGATGATTGTTCTTAAATAACTTCGGTTCAAAATAAACAATATGCCAATGTGGCATATTTGGGGCAGTCTGACCTGAACCCCATCAAAGCTTTTTCTCAGCACTGAAAAGAGAAAGCCTTCTTCACACTGGAAACTTCCATCATGAAAAAAGGTTTTTTAAAATACGATGCTTTTCTATACACCTGTATTCAGCAATTGCAAAGTAACTTCATTCATAATGGTAACAAAACTATAAAATATTTTGAATAAGGTTACCAAGATGTGAAAGATCCTTTTAGAGAAAACTATAAACTATTACTGAAGAGCATATCTGGTTGTGAACCAGAAAATTCCACTTAATACTCTGCAAATTAATCTGTAAATTTAATGCAATCATAATAAAAATCTCCCAATTACTTTTTATGTAATTTGGTAAGAGCATACTAAAATGTGTGTGAACAATTCAATGAAAAGCAGCCATCAAGGTAATTTTGTAAGTGAAGAACAAATTCTGGAAATTTCATTTCCTATATCAAGTTTTAAACAAGCTATAGTAACTTACCAGGTGGCACTAGTAGTAAAGAACTTGCCTGCCAATGCAGGAGATGCAAGAGATGCAGGTTCAGTCCCTGGGTCAGGAAGATCCCCTGAGGAAGGAAACAGCAACCCACTCCAGTACCCTTGCTTGGAAAATCCCATGGACAGAAGAGCCTGGTGGACTACAGTCAATAGGGTTGCAAAGAGTCGGACACAATGGAAGTGACTTGGCACACACACCACAGTAACTTAAGAGACACAGTAAGGCCCTTAAATATGAACCTTCAAGTTGGAACTTTCAAAGAGGTGAATGTGTATTTGCATGTTGAATCACGTGAGTTAGTTCACATGTCTGGTGTGTACACTGTCATGTGCATCCATCTGTGTCATTTTGCTTGTGTGTACTTTACTGTACAGTACTGTATAGCATACAGCAGTACAATATCTTTATCTCAAGCTCAGGATGTGAGCGAGTGAAATTGCAGCTTGCCTTCTGTCTCCTATTGCTAATGATCCTTCATCTCTACCATCTCTCACGTTCTCTCTCTCTTCCAGTCAGTGACTCTTCTTGCCTCTTCATTCGATGCCAGCCCCTGTATGCCAGCTGTTGTACTGTACTGCTGCACTTTTCAACCAGTCGTGTCTGGCTCTTTGTGATCCCATGAACTATAGCCCACAAGGCTTCTCTGTCTGTGGGATTTTCCAGGCAAGGATATTGGAATGGGTTGTCATTTCCTTCTCCAGGAGATCTTCCCAACCTGGAGATCAAACCCAGGTCTCCTGCATTGCAGGTGGATGCTTTACAGTCTGAGCTATTTATTTGTGTGAAAGCATTAGAAACCTATTACAGTATAGTACTACATAACCAGTTGTGCTACTGGGATATCTAGACCAACTTTGTTGGACTTATGCACAAAATGGACTGTGCTCTCAGAACAGAACTCATTCATATCTAGGGGACTTGCTGTATAGCATTGAAACAAGAGTAAAGTGGTCTTTGGACTAGAATAGAAATTCCACATATAAATTCCATAATACTTGGAAATTTAGTATATGCTAAAGTAACATTTCAAATCAGTGGGTCTATATCAATATGCCTGCAAATTTGGAAAACTCAGCAGGCCACAGGACTGGAAAAGGTCAGTTTTCATTCCAATCCCAAAGATAACTAATGCCAAAGAACGTTCAAACTACCACACAACTGTACTCATTTCACACGCTAGTAAAGTAATCCTCAAAATTCTCCAAGCTAGGCTTCAACAGTACATGAACTGAGAACTTCCAGATGATCAAGCTGGATTTAGAAAAGGCAGAGGAACCAGAGATCAAATTGCCAACATCCACTGGATCATAGAAAACGCAAGAGTTCCAGAAAAATATCTACTTCTGCTTCATTGACTAAAGCCTTTGACTGTGTGGATTACAATAAACTGTGGAAAATTCTTACAGAGATGGGACTAACAGACCACCTTACCTGCCTCCTGAGAAACCTGTATGCAAGTCAAGAAACGAGAGTTAGAACCGGACATCAAACAACGGACTGGTTCCAAACTGGGAAAGGAGTATGTTAAGCCTGTGCATTGTCACCCTGCTTATTTAACTTATATGCAGAGTACATCATGTGAAAGGCGGGGCTGGATGAAGCACAAGCTGGAATCAAGATTGCCAGGAAAAATATCAGTAACCTCAGATATGCAGATGATACCACCCTTGTGGCAGAAAGCGAAGAGGAACTAAAAAGCCTATTGATGAGAGTGAAAGAGGAGAGTGAAAAAGCTGGATTAAAACTCAACATTCAAAAAACTAAGATCGTGGCATCTGGTCTCATCACTTGATGGCAAATAGATAGGAAACAGTGGAAACAGTGACAGACTTTATTTTGGGGGGCTCCAAAATCACTGCAGATGGTGACTACAGCCACAAAATTAGAAGACACTTATTCCTTGGAAGAAAAGCTATAACAAAATTATACAGCATATTAAAAAGCAGAGACATTACTTTGCCAACAAAGGTCCATCTAGTCAAAGCTATGGTTTTTCCAGTAGTCATGTATGAATGTGAGAGTTGGACCGTAAAGAAGGCTGAGGGCCAAAAAATTGATGATTTTGAACTGTGGTGTTGTGGAGAAGACTCTTGAGAATCCCTTGAACTTCAAGGAGATAAAACAACTCCATCCTAAAGGAAATCAGTCCTGAATGTTCATTGGAAGGACTGATGCTGAAGCTAAAGCTCCAGTACTTTGGCCACCTGATGCAAAGAACCAACTAATTGGAAAAGATCCAGATGCTGGGAAAGACTGAAGGCAAGAGGAGAAGGGGATGACAGAGGATGAGATGGTTGGATGGCATCACTGACTTGATGGACATGAGTTTGAACAAGCTCTGGGAGATGGTGAAGGACAGGGAAGCCTGGCATGCTGCAATCCATAGGATCACAGAGTCACAGTACTGAGCGACTGAACAACAACAAAGTAACATTTCAAATCAGTGGGTAGATTATTTAATAAATGGTATCAGGTTAACTAGATATCAACTGATAAAAATTAAGATGCATCTTAATTTCATGCTGGTTACAAGATAAACTGCAATTTTACTAAAATCCTAAAGATAAGATAAAAATTATTAAAGTATTCAAAAATAAATAAATGAAAATGCATGCATGACCTTGGGTAGGTAGGGCCTTCCTGTTGCTGTTCAGTTGTTAAGTTGTGTCCTTTGCAACATTTCACATCAGGTGGCCAAAGTATTAGAGCTTGAGCTTCAGCACCAGTCCTTTCAAAGAATATTCAGGGTTGATTTCCTTTAGGATTTACTGGTCTGATCTTGCATTCCAAGGGACTCTCAAGAGTCTTCTCCAACCACAGTTCAAAAACATCAATTCTACGGCACTCAGCCTTCTTTATGGTCCAACTCCCACATTCATACATGACTACTGGAAAAATCATAGCTTTGACTACACAGACCTTTGCAAAGTGATGACTCTGCTTCTTAATACACTGTTTAGGTTTGTTATAGCTATTCTTCCAAGGAGCAAGTGTCTTTTAATTTCATGGCTGTAGTCTCTGTACCCAGTGATTTTGGAGCCCAAGAAAATGAAATCTGACACTGCTTCCACATTTCCCCCATCTATTTGCCATGAAATGATAGGACTGGGTGCCATGATCTTCATTTTTTGAATGTTGAGTTTTAAGCCAGCTTTTTCACTCTCCTCTTTCACCTTAGGTACTTCAAGATTAAAACCTTTATATGACAAATTATACCATGAAGAAAAAGATTTTTTTTTAATGGTGTACTAGGAGAAAGATACTTCAACATATGTGAAGATAAAAGATTGCTTTCTGGAATACAAAAGGAAAAATGTCTAAAAATGGGAGTACAAGCAATCTATTGTAAAAACACCTCCCTTCCCTCCCCCCTCCCCCCACCCCCGCCGCCAAAATGCAACAGGCAATTCACAGAAGCAAAATACAAACAGGGCATCAAGCACCGGAAAAACAATGCTCAATTCCATTAAAAATCAAAAAAATAAAAACAATGAAATACCATTTTTAACCCATCAGACTGACAAAAAATTAAATGTTTGATGATATCAACTGTAAGTAGTAGAGTGTAAGTAAATATGTACTCTGATCTCTAGCCAACAGAATTTATTTATTCATATATTTTGGCTGGCTGTGCTGGGTCTTCATTGCTGCACAGATTTTTCTCTAGTTGCTGAGAGAGGGAACTACTCTCTCTTTGCGGTGCACTGGCTTCTCAATTCCACGGCTTCTCTCGTTGCGGTCACGGGCTCTTGGGGGCACAGGCTTCAGTAGTTGCAGCGTGTGGGCTCAGTAGATGTGGCACACAGGTTTAGCAGCTCCACAGCATGCAGGATCCTCCCAGACCAGGAATTGAACCCTTGTCTCCTTTACTGGCAGGCAGATTCTTTACCACTGAGCCACCAGGGAAGCCCTTCTAGCTAACAGAATTCTGAATGGTACACGTCTTATGTCCCAGTAAATTTTTTACTATCTTCCCCAAAGTAACAATTTTCACATATGACCAAGAAAGCATATTCAAGATACCTGAGAGTAAAATTGGAAACACCATAAATGTCCTTCAGTAGGGCAATGGTCAAATAACCTAAGCCTACCTTCACTGTGGTATATTATGCCTCAGTTAAAAAATAAAAATAGCTGAGACTTATGCCTGCAATTTGAAATATGTACTATCTGAAATAGTGTTGGACATATTGTACTGTTAATGGGGAAAAAAGTTGCACAACTACACATATAGAATTTGCCATTTGTTCTTTTAAAAAATATGCTTACCAAAACAATAATGTATATTTTCTCCAGGTAACAAAAGAATATACACAAAACTTTTCCTATGCTGAGCACAGAGGATGTGGGTGGTAGGACAAGAACTTAACCTCTGCTTCCCAGGTGGCGCTAGTGGTAAAAATTCCACCTGCCAATGCAGGATACGTAAAAGACACAAATTCGATCCCTAGGTTGTGAAGATTCCCTGGAGGAGGACATGGCAACCGACTCCAGTATTCCTGCCTAGAGAATCCCATGGACAGGGGAATCCAGTGGGCTACAGTCCATAGGGTCACACAGAGTCGGACATGACTGACGCAACTTAGCATGCGTACACGCACATAACATTTTTAATTTTTATTAGGTGGAGGATTAACCTATTACATCTGTAAAAGCAATAATTGGAAAAAATATATCCAAACTCCTCCCTAGACTTTAGGGCTTTGTTTCCAGCATCCTTGGTTCATTGAATCTTAAATATTTAAGCGCTCTATGAACGCAGTTCTACCATTCTCCTTTACTGATAACTGGATATTGGATTATATTAGGCTTCACTCTCCCCAATTCCATTCTCTCTCCATCATGCTAACATATTCCATACGGGATTGTGTATCTATCACTCTATTTTAGGAAGAAGTTTTTAAAGCCTAATTTTCTCCACAGCTTGAGTTCACCTGAATTATTCTCTCTCTCCTGTGTTCAAACCCAAATGGATTTATCTTGAGAAATAATCTTGAGGAAAAAGAAAATATTATCTGCATCTCAAGAGGCTTCAGCAGAAGGATCATTGTTTTGCTGTTTTCTCTCATGCTTATATTTGTATCTCAAATATTTCACAGCTGTCCAGAAATACCATGTAACTTAAGGACTTAGAAAATACATTCTCTTAAAAAAAATTAAAAAGAGGCATCGACGAGTTTGCTTCCACTCTAGACACAGGTGAAATCTTTCTATGCTGATGCTCTAGAAATGGGGAACCTTCTGGCAAAGATATAATTTCTCCATTAGTTTTCTTTTTCATTCCTTATGTTTACTTTCCTGCTTTTGTTGCTGTAGAGAGCTGTCTTGAATCAGAGAAAGCTCCATTTTTTATATATCTGAAAAAGACAGGCATATAATTGAACTCTACTGACAGGTTCAGAAAAAAATAAACCCACAAATTTAGGCATACCTGGGAAAAGGATGGGAAATGGCTGTTTCTCCTTATTTTAAGAAATAATGCTTTAAGCAGCATGTGAAACTGGACTGAGAGGTGATGTACTAATATATGTAAACTGATAGCCGGTGGGAACTTGCTGTATGACTCAGGCAACTCAAACTGAGGCTCTGTAATAACCTAGAGGAGTAAAAACGGGTGGGAGGTGGGAGGGAGATTCAAGAGGGATGGGACATATGTACACCCATGGTTAATGCGTGTTAATATATGACAGAAATGAAACCAATGTTGTCAACCAGTCATCGATCAATTAGAAATGAATATTAGAGAAAGAATAAAGACCTTCCAGCTCAAAAGGTCTTCCTCACCTCCCTGCCATGGAGCTAAAAAAGGGGGGAAAAAAGAAAAGAAAAAGAGGGAGATAGATAAGGTCTGAATCATCCCCAAGGCCATTTACCTCCAGGGGCAGGCTGCACACATCTCCAGACTCTGCCCCTCCATGCAGGGGCTATGAGAAGATGACAGTTCACCCACCAGGAAACAGCACCGTGAGCACTAAGTGTCCACTGACATTCTACGGTAGTGGATCTTCTGTCCTCCTCCCCGCCCCCCCCCCCCCCGGGCCCTAATGCTTTGAACCCTAACAGAGTGCTAGGCTTATACACCTTAATCCTACTCACAGGCTTCTTCACAGCCACCTCAGCATCTGTCACCCACCAATGTTCTTTATACTCTGTTACAAGGATGACTGGATGCAGTGCTGAAACGCCTTTCTCCCTCTCAGTGTGACCCAGGCTCTCAGATCTGTGCACGTTCTATGTCAAAATGGAAATGGGGGCAGGGAAAGGAATTTGGACAAAAGATCGAGTTCACAATAGCAGAAATTCTCCTTAAGCAGGAAACCTCCAAATGAACTCACCACCCACCAAACATCCCTTGGAGTTCACCTCTTCCAAGCCTGGGCTTCTCTGGAGTCAGAAATATACAGTTCTGTCATCCTGCACCCTTGGCTAAAGCAGGCATAACCAATTGATTGCAGCACACTAATTCCCTTGTCAAAGTGGCTGCTGCTCCATCTAACTTAATGCTAGAACAATTCCTCTCCCAAATGCTCTGTCCCAGCTCCACCACCGGTTCCACTGCTTTAACTCTGCCACTATTCTACCTCCTAGTGAAAAATCCAAACAACCCCAAGAATGATATTGAGCCTCTGTTCACCTTTAATGAGTTTTATCGCCATGAAGGAGTTAGTCTCTAGGAGGGTAGTTAAAGAGCACTGCTCCCCTTCCTGCCAGGACCCAGGAAGTACAAGCCTACCTGGGTTCAGCAAACAACCCCACATGGTCATGACACCGGAAGGAGACTGGTACTGGAGAGATCTGGCCAGTGAAGGAACAAGGGGGAGAAGTGAAGAGAGGAAAGGACGAGAGTGCTGAAGAAGGCATACAGTTTGGGCCAAGATTAGCCCAGTAAAAGAGCAGAGAGCGGTCCTCCCACAAGGAAAGGAGTTTAGGGAGGTTATGTCAAAGAGGCACTGCAGAGCTTTAAAGTCAGACAGTGCCAGGTTTAGTCCCAACTCAGTCTCTTACTAGCTCATTAACTCTGTAGACTGCAACCCTGTAAAAAATGATAACTCTCCCCACCTCTGGGAGCAGTGAGGAAGACTGAAAAGTGGACAAGGGGGCTGGTAAAAGGTCCGGTTCAGTTCAGTTGCTCAGTGGTGTCTGACTCTTTGGGACCCCATGGACTGCAGCACCCCAGGCTTCCCTGGCCATCACCAACCCTGGAGCTTGCTCAAACTCATGTCCATAGAGTCAGTGATGCCATCCAACCATCTCATCCTCTGTTGTCCCCTTCTCCTCCTGTCTTCAATCTTTCCCAGCATCAGGGTCTTTTCAAATGAGTCATTTCTTCCCATCAGGTGGCCAAAGTACTGGAGCTTCAGCTTCAGCATTAATCCTTCCAATGATTATTCAAGACTGATTTCCTTTAGGATTGATTGGTTTTATCTCCTCGGTCCAGTCCTCAGTAAAATCCTTATCACTAACTGACACCTCAGAGTGTTTCTACTGTGATAAGAGAAAGAGATTTCAGAGGGTCTCACTGAAAGATGGAGCCAGCATAAATGACCTTTCCAGATTCCCCATATCTTCTCGTTTGTGTGCTAACAAACTTGATCATTTTAGGTCAGCTTATCCTTGAGAATCTTTTTAACCAGTAGCACATTATCAGACTTTAAGCATTGTGTTATGGGAGCTTGCTTCAATCAATACACAGAGAATCTTTATTAATAGCAACACATTCTTTGTAACTTAAAAGGAGCATTCTGATCTTAAATACAGATAGTAGTTTAAGCAAGGACTGTTCTCTATTCCAGTTTCTGAGAAAACCATCATCTTTTCATGAATTAGGCCAGGGAGTGACTCATCTTTCAGCACATTTCTGCAAACAAGGGAAAAGAAAGGTCATGGGAAACAGTTACAGAGCACTATTTGTGGTAATAAAATATTAATGATGGCTGGATACATGACTGTAGTTGCTGAAGAATCTTTGAAAAGATAGGGTAGAGAAAGGGAGAGAGGGACAAGGAAAACTCTGTAAGGACAGAGGAAATTTGTTGAGGATGGAATGTTTATATCCTTCCAATTTGGTTGGAAACAAATAGTAATGAGACCTTTTGGGGATCACTGGCCAAGAGGTTTTGAATCTACTATGTTGAATTAAAATCTTGGTACATGTTTTTCACATAAAATGAATGTAAAACTAATGAATGCACAGATTCTTATAGCAGCATCTTCATATACATTTATCTTTATCTCACAACAGTCTTATGATGCTCATTTTACAGAGAAGGAAACTGAGGCTCAGAAATTTTAAATGACATGGTGAAAGTATGTGAATGTCTTTCTGTCTTATAACACTACATAGTGCTCTACAAGTGACTTAAGCATGCAGCTTGTTATGTAAATAGAGTTGTTAGGCTGTAAGGCTGTCATCAAGTTGTCGGAAGAGTCTAAAGATATTCCCAGGATGCTTTGCTGTAAGACAGAAGCTCATAACAAAATCAGTAATGAAATTCAACCTCTGTTAGCTTTATGGCCTTGTGTTGTCACTTTTTTTCTATCGTGTCTGTTTCTAAAGAATTGATTTAGAAAAAAACAGTGAACATTTTGTACATTTGTATAACACATTACAATATGCAGAAAAGTGGGCTCTGCAGTGCTCAGGTCTCTGTGGGTGTTGTATGGATCTAGAAACTTTCGTAATCTCGTGCTTTGGGATGCTACTATAATTCTTCTGAAGAGAAGGGGCCTTTATCTTTCATGTGTGTTTGTGCATGAGTGCTCAGTCATGTCTGACTCTGCAACTCTATGGACTATAACCCACCAGACTCCTCTGTCTGTGGAATTTTCCAGGCAAGAATAGTGGAGTGGGTTGCCATTCCATTCTCCAGGGTATCTTCCCAAGTCAGGGATCATATTCTGGTATTAACCAAGGTTTCATTACTGTAAACACATCATTCCCTGCTATGGCTAAAATCCTACACATAAAGACTAAAAACAATGGAAAATTATTTTAAATAGTAGAAGGCAGAATATGAATGAATTCAACATGAAAGTAGCCTAATAATTGCACCTTTTCTTTTGAGCTTCAAAGCCTACAAATGACATACAAAATAAGAGCAAAGCTATCCCTTTTCATCCTCCAAAATAGGATACTAAAATATAAAGCAGCGCTTACAGATTGTTTTGTTTTAGCTCTTTATTTGGGAGTCAGTATAGCAGCTTAGTCAAGAGTGTAGAGGAGGCGGTCCTAAGATGGTGGAGGAATAGGACAGGGAGACCACTTACTCCCCCAAAAATTCATCCAAAGAACATTTGAACGCCGAGCAAATTCCACAAAACATCTTCTGAATGCTGGGAGAGGACATCAGGCACCCAGAAAGGCAGCCCATTGTCTTCTAAAGGAAGTAGGACAAAAGATAAAAGATAAAAAGAGAGACAGAGGAGGTAGGGATGGAGATCCATCCCGGGAAGGGAGTCTTAAAAAAGAGAGAAGTTTCCAAACACCAGGAAACACTCTCTCTGGTGGGTCTGTGGTGAGCCTTGGAATCTCAAAGGGCAAAATAACTGGGAAGAAAAATAAATAAATAATTAAAACCCACAGATTACCTGCCAAACGGTAACTCCCAGCAGAGAAGCAGCACAGATGCCTGCATCCACCACTAGCAAGCGGGGGCTAGACAGGGAGGCGTGGGCTGCATTCCCTAGAGTAAGGACTGGGCCTGAATGCCCCAAGGGCAATCTGAGGGAACTAGCTTGAGATAGCAACCCAGACTGTGATATAGCTATCCTAGGAAAAGCCCTAACCTAAGACACCACCAGACCTGCTCACAGAACAAAGGACTGAGCAGAACTATCCAGCTGTGGACCAGCCTATCCCCTGCCGGACGGGCAGGTGAGGGCAACCAGAGCCAGAAGAGGGCAATCGCGGCCCCAGAGAGGCATCCTATACCAAACTGCAAGCAGACTTCATTGCTAACCAAGACTTCTTGGGATTCTGGATGGTCAAGATCTGGCAGGAGAGTCACAGCCAGAGATCAGCTCCCCAGAAGAGACACACAACACACCTGAGAAGGCGTGCCCATTGTACACCCAGAAAACCAAGTGGCTGGGATGGGGGAGGCAATAAGTCGCAACCTTCAACTGGGTACAACCGTGCTCGCCAAGCACCTGGTCACCTGAGCTGCTCAGATCTGGGACAGGCACAACCAATTCTATGCCTTTGTGGAGTACCTGAGAACCTGAACCAGAGTGGCTTAGACCTAGGGAGTGCATACAACCCCGGGCCAGCATCAGACAGTTCCTGGCAGAGCAACCTAGAGCCTGAGCAGTGTAGACTGGGAAAGCACACATGCTGTGAGTGGGAGCAAACCCAGTGTGGCTGAATCACTGTGAGCACACGCCAGTGATATTTGTTTGCAGTGTTCCTCCCTCCCCACAGCACAACTGAACAAGCAAGCCTTAAAAAAAAAAGTGCTCACCACCACGCCCCTTGTGTCAGGGCAGAAATTAGACACTGAAGAGATCAGCAAACAGAAGAAGCTAAAATAAACAGAGGGAACCACTTTGGAAGTGACAGGTGCAATAGATCAAAACCCTGTAGTTAGCACCGACTACATAGGAAGGAGCCTTGAGAAGTACAAGCTGGACCAAGGAACTATCTGAAAATGAACTGACCCCACACTGTCCACAACAGCTCCAGAGAAAGTCCTAGATATATTTTTACTATTATCATTTTTAATTAAAATTTTTTTCACTTTTAAGTCCCATATTACTCCTTTAATTTTCATTTTTATAACCTACTATTACCTTGCAAAAAAAAAGCCCTATTTTTACAGCAAATTTCAGATATATATATTTTATACTTTTTGTGACTTTTTCTAAAAAAATTGTATTTTTGAGAATCTAATAGCAAGAAGAGATAAGAAAGCCTTCTTCAGCGATCAATGCAAAGAAATAGAGGAAAACAACAGAATGGGAAAGACTAGAGATCTCTTCAAGAAAATCAGAGATAGCAAGGGAACAATACAGGCAAAATGGGTTTGATAAAGGACAGAAATGGTCTGGACCTAACAGAAGCAGAAGATATTAAGAAGAGGTGGTAAGAATACACAGAAGAACTGTACAAAAAAGATCTTCACAACCTGGATAATCATGATGGTGTGATCACTCATCTAGAGCCAGACATCCTGGAATGTGAAGTCAAATGGGCCTTGGAAAGCATTGCTATGAACAAAGCTAGTGGAGGTGAAGGAATTCTAGTTGAGCTGTTTCAAATCCTGAAAGATGATGCTGTGAAAGTGCTGCACTCAATATGCCAGCAAATTTGGAAAACTCAGCAGTGGCCACAGGACTGGAAAAAGACAGTTTTCATTCCAATTCCAAAGAAAGGCAATGCCAAAGAATGCTCAAACTACTGTGTTGGAGATTGTGAGTGAAATGACACAAGGACAAGACACACACACAAGACACAGACACCCACCACTCCGGCCGGAGGAAAAAGAACTGCGCAAGCAAGCAAGGTTGTGGTTTATTTTTATATAGCCCCCCTGGGCAGAATTCCAGACTGTATGACTAAGCCTTCTCAGGATAGCGCATGTGCATAAATGTTATCGTACAGCAAAAGGGAGTGAAATTCCGGCTTACTGCAGAGTCTGTCCAAAGCCCTTTCTTTCTTCTTATCACAAGAAGGGAATGTTCCCTCGTTTGCAAGGGACCATTAAACTCAAGGCTGTGTCCAGACTCCTTGGCAGAACGCCTCATTTGCAAGCACGTTCAGCCCAAGCAGAGAGCCCCGTTTGCAGGCACATCTCCACTTTCCCTATTGTGGCTGCATTAACCCTTCACTACTGCACAATTGCACTCATCTCACACGCTAGTAAAGTAATGCTCAAAATTCTCCAAGCCAGGCTTCAGCAATATGTGAACCATGAACTTCCTGATGTTCAAGCTGGTCTTAGAAAAGGCAGAGGAACCAGAGATCAAATTGACAACATCCGCTGGATCATGGAAAAAGCAAGAGAGTTCCAGAAAAACATATATTTCTGCTTTATTGACTATGCCAAAGCCTTTGATTGTGTGGATCACAATAAACTGTGGAAAATTCTGAAAGGGATGGGAAAACCAAACCACCTAACCTGCCTCTTGAGAAATCTGTATGCAGGTCAGGAAACAACAGTTAGAATTGGACATGGAACAACAGACTGGTTCCAAATAGGAAAAGGAGTACATCAAGGCTGTATATTGTCACCCTGCTTATTTAACTTATAGGCAGAGTACATCATGAGAAACACTGGACTGGAAGAAACACAAGCTGGAATCAAGATTGCCAGGAGAAATATCAATCACCTCAGATATGCAGATGACACCACCCTTATGGCAGAAAGTGAAGAGGAACTAAAAAGCCTCTTGATGAAAGTGAAAGAGGAGAGTGAAAAAGTTTGCTTAAAGCTCAACATTCAGAAAATGAAGATCATGGCATCCGGTCCCATCCCTTCATGGGAAATAGATGGGGAAACAATGGAAACAGTGTCAGCCTTTATTTTTTTGGGTTCCAAAATCACTGCAGATGGTGACTGAAGCCATGAAATTAAAAGACACTTACTCCTTGGAAGAAAAGTTATGACCAACCTGGACAGTATAGTCAAAAGCACAGACATTACTTTGCCAACTAAGGTCCGTCTAGTCAAGGCTATGGTTTTTCCAGTGGTCATGTATGGATGTGAGAGTTGGACTGTGAAGAAGGCTGAGCACTGAAGTATTGATGCTTTTGAACTGTGGTGTTGGAGAAGACTCTTGAGAGTCCCTTGGACTGCAAGGAGATCCAACCAGTTCATTCTGAAGGAGATCAGCCCTGGGATTTCTTTGGAAGGAATGATGCTAAAGCTGAAACTCCAGTACTTTGGCCACCTCATGCAAAGAGTTGACTCATTGGAAAAGACCCTGATGCTGGGAGGGATTGGGGGCAGGAGGAGAAGGGGACGACAGAGGATGAGATGGCTGGATGGCATCACTGGCTCGATGGACATGAGTCTGAGTGAACTCCGGGAGTTGGTGATGGACAAGGAGGCCTGGCGTGCTGCGATTCATGGGGTTGCAAAGAGTCAGACAAGACTGAGCGACTGAACTGAACTGAACCTCTACTCTTGAAGAAGGCAATGGTAACCCACTCCAGTACTCTTGCCTGGAAAATCCATGGGTGGAGGAGCCTGGTAGGCTTCAGTCCATGGGGTTGCTAAGAGTCAGACATGACGGAGTGACTTCACTTTCACTTTTCACTTTCATGCATTGGAGAAAGAAATGGCAACCCACTCCAATGTTCTTGCCTGAAGAATCCCAGGGACAGGGGAGCCTGATGGGCTGCCGTCTATGGGGTCGCACAGAATCAGACATGACTGAAGCAACTTAGCAGCAGTAGCAGCAGCAACCTCTACTCTAGATTTTTAATCTTTGCTTTTTGTTATTTGTTATCAACTTCATACCTTTAAGAACCCAACTTCAGTACCCATTTTTACTTGGGAGCAAGATCACTGGCCTGATTGCTCTCTCCCCCTTTTGACTCTCCTTTTTCTCCACCAAGTCTCCTCTATCTCCCTCCTCCCCCTTTTCTTCTCTACACAACTCTGTGAATCTCTTTGTGTCTTCCAAGTTGTGGAGAACATGTAGGGAACTGATTACTGGCTTGATCTGTCTCTCTCCTTTTGATTCCCCCTTTTATCCTTCCGGCCACCTCTGTCTCCTTCCTCCCTCTTCTCTTCTCTGTGTAACTCTGTGAACATCTCTGAGGGATCCAGACTGTGGAGAGCACATAGAGAAGTGATTACTGGCTAGCTTGCTCTCTCCCCTTTTGATTCCCCCTCTTCTCCGCCTGGTCACTTCTAGGTCCTTCCTCCCTCTTCTCTTCTCCACGTAACTCTGTGTACCTCTCCGGATGTCCCTCACTGTGGAGAAACTTTTCATCATTAACCTAGATGTTTTATCATCAGTGCTGTGTAGATAGAGAAGTCTTGAGGTTACTGTAAGGATAAGACTGAAAACCAGAGGCAGAAGGCTTAAGTCCAAATCCTGAGAACACCTGAGAACTCCTGAATCCAGGGAACATTAATTGATAGGAGCTCATTAAATGGCTCCAAACCTACACTGAAACCAAGCACCACCCAAGGGCCAACAAGTTCCAGAGCAAGACATGCCACCCAATTTCTCTAGCAACATAGGAACATAGCCCTGAGCTTCAATAGACAGGCTGCCCAAAGCCACAGCAAACCCACTGACATCTCAAAACTCATTACTGGACACTTCATTGCACTCCAGAGAGAAGAAATCAAGCTCCACCCACCAGAACACCAACACAAGCTTCCCTAACCAGGAAACATTGACAAGCCACCTGTGCAACCCCACCCGTAGCAAGGAACCTCCACAATAAAGAAGAACCACAAACTGCCAGAATACAGAAAGGCCACTCCAAACACAGCAATATAAACAAGATGAAAAGGCAGAGAAATACCCAGCAGGTAAAGGAACAGGAGAAATGCCCACCAAACCAAACAAAAGAGGAAGAGATAGGGAATATACCTGATAAAGAATTCTGAATAATGATAGTGAAAATGATCCAAAATCTTGAAAACAAATTAGAGTTACAGATAAATAGCCTGTAGACAAGGATCAAGAAGATGCAAGAAAGGTTTAACAAGGACCTAGAAAAAATAAAAAAGAGTCAATACATAATGAATAATGCAATAAATGAGATCAAAAACACTCTGGAGGGAACCAACAGTAGAATAATGGAGGCAGAAGATAGGATAAGTGAGGTAGAAGACAGAATTGTTTAAATAAATGAAACAGAGGAAAAAAGAAAGCAAGGCAAAACACCACAAGACACACATTAATCAAATTAACAAAGATCAAACACAAAGAACAAATATTAAAAGCAGCAAGGGAAAAACAACAAATAACACACAAGGGGATTCATCTTTCAATAGAAACTGTTCAAGCCAGGAGGGAATGGCAGGACATACTTAAGGTGATGAAAGAAAATAACCTACAGCTCAGATTACTGTACCCAGCAAGGATCTCATTCAAATATGAAGGAGAAATCAAAAGCTTTGCAGACAAGTAAAAGCTGAGAGAATTCAGCTTCACCAAACCAGCTCTCCAACAAATGCTAAAGGATCTTCTCTAGACAGGAAACACAGAAAGGGTGTATAAACTCGAACCCAAAACAATAAAGTAAATGGCAATGGGATCATACTTATCAATAATTACCTTAAATGTAAATGGGTTGAATGCCCCAACCAAAAGCCAAAGACTAGCTGAATGGATCCAAAAACAAGACCCCTATATATGTTGTCTACAAGAGACCCACCTCAAAACAAGGAACACATACACACTGAAAGTGAAGGGCTGGAAAAAGATATTCCATGCAAATAGAGACCAAAAGAAAGCAGGAGTAGCAATACTCATATCAGATAAAATAGACTTTAAAACAAAGGCTGTGAAAAGAGACAAAGATGGATACTACATGATGATCAAAAGATCAATCCAAGAAGAAGATATAACAATCATAAATATATATGCACCCAACATAGGAGCACTACAATATATAAGACAAATGCTAACAAGTATGAAAGGGGAAATTAACAATAACACAATAATAGTGGGAGACTTTAATACCCCACTCACATTTATGGGTAAATCAACTAAATGAAAAATTAACAAGGAAACACAAACTCTAAATGATACAATAGACCAGTTAGACCTAATTGATATCTATAGGACGTTTCACCCCAAACCAATGAATTTCACCTTTTTCTCAAGTGCACACGGAATCTTCTCCAGGATAGATCACATCCTGGGCCATAAATCTAGCCTTGGTAAATTCAAAAAAAATTGAAATCATTCCAAGCATCTTTTCTGACCACAATGCAATAAGATTAGATGTCAATTGCATGAGAAAAAAATATTAAAAATCTCTACATATGGAGGCTGAACAATACGCTGCTGAATAACCAACAAATCACAGAAGAAATCAAAAAAGAAATTAAAATATGCATGGAAACGAATGAAAATGAAAACACAACAACCCAAAACCTGTGGGACAATGTAAAAGCAGTGCTAAGGGGAAGGTTCATAGCAAGACAGACTTACCTCAAGAAATAAGAAAAAAGTCAAATAAATAACCTAACTCTACACCTAAAGCAACTAGAAAAAGAAGAAATGAAGAACCCCAGGGTTAGTAGAAGGAAAGAAATCTTAAGAATTAGGGCAGAAATAAATGCAAAAGAAACAAAAGAGACCATAGCAAAAATCAACAAAGCTAAAAGCTTGCTCTTTGAGAAGATAAATAAAATTGACAAACCATTAGCCAGACTCATCAAGAAACAAATGGAGAAAAATCAAATCAACAAAATTAGAAGTGAAAATGGAGAGATCACAACAGACAACACAGAAATACAAAGGATCATAAGAGACTATTATCAGCAACTATATGCAAATAAAATGGGCAAGTTGGAAGAAATGGACACATTCTTAGGAAATTACAACTTTCCAAAACTGAACCAGGAAGAAATAGAAAATCTTAACACATGCATCACAAGCACAGAAATTGAAACTGTAATCAGAAATCTTCCAGCAAAAAAACTCCAGGACCAGACGGCTTCACAGCTGAATTCTACCAAAAATTTAGAGAAGAGGTAACACCTATCCTACTCAAACTCTTCCAGAAAATAACAGAGGAAGGTAAACTTCCAAATTCATTCTATGAGGCCACTATCACCCTAATACCAAAACCTGACAAAGATGCCACAAAAAAAGAAAACTACAGGCCAATATCACTGATGAACATAGATGCAAAAATCCTTAACAAAATCCTAGCAATCAGAATCCAACAACATATTAAAAAGATCATACATCATGACCAAGTGGGCTTTATCCCAGGGATGCAAGGATTCTTCAATATCCACAAATCAATCAATGTAATACACTACATTAACAAATTGAAAAATAAAAACCATATGATTATCTCAAGAGATGCAGAGAAAGCCTTTGACAAAATTCAACATCCATTTATGATAAAAACCCTCCAGAAAGCAGGCATAGAAGGAACATACCTCAATATAATAAAAAGCTATATATGACAAACCCACAGCAAACATTATCCTCAATGGGGAAAAATTGAAAGCATTTCCCCTAAAGTCAGGAACCAGACAAGGATGCCCACTCTCACCACTACTATTCAACATAGTTCTGGAAGTTTTGGCCACAGCAATCAGAGTAGAAAAAGAAATAAAAGGAATCCAAATTGGAAAAGAAGAAGTAAAACTCTCACTATTTGCAGATGACATGATCCTCTACATAGAAAACCCTAAAGACTCCACCAGAAAATTACTAGAGCTAATCAATGAATATAGTAAAGTTGCAGGATATAAAATCAACACACAGAAATCTCTTGCATTCCTATACACTAACAATGAGAAAACAGAAAAATTAAGGAAAAAATTCCATTCACCATTGCAATGAAAAGAATAAAATATTTAGGAATATATCTTCCTAAAGAAACAAAAGACCTATATATAGAAAACTATAAACACTGGTGAAAGAAATCAAAGAGGACACTAATAGATGGAGAAATATACCATGTTCATGGATCAGAAGAATCAATATAGTGAAAATGAGTATACTACCCAAAGTAATCTATAGATTCAATGCAATCCCTATCAAGCTACCAATGGATTTTTTCAAAGAACTAGAACAAATATTTTCACAATTTGTATGGAAATACAAAAAACCTCGAATAGCCAAAGCAATCTTGAGAAAGAAGAATGGAACTGGAGGAATCAACCTGCCTGACTTCAGTCTGTACTACAAAGCCACAGTCATCAAAGACAGAAGTATAGACCAATGGAACAAAATAGAAAGCCCAAAGATATATCCACGCACCTATAGACACCTTATCTTTGAAAAAGGAGGCAAGAATATACAATAGAGAAAAGACAATCTCTTTAACAAGTGGTGTTGGGAAACTGGTCAACCAGTTGTAAAGGAATGAAACTAGAACATTTTCTAACACCATTCACAAAAATGAACTCAAAAGGGATTAAAGATCTCAATTTAAGACCAGAAACTATTGAACTCCTAGAGGAAAATATAGGCAAAACACTCTAAGATATAAACCACAGCAGGATTCTCTATGACCCACCTCCCAGAATACTGGAAATAAAAGCAAAAGTAAACAAATGTGACCTAATTAAAATTAAAAGCTTCCACACAACAAAGGAAACTATAAGCAAGGTGAAAAGACAGCCTTCAGAATGGGAGAAAATAATAGCAAATGAAGCAACGGACAAAGAATTAATCTCAAAAATATACAAGCAACTCCTGCAGCTCAATTCCAGAAAGATAAACGACCCAATCAAAAAGTGGGCCAAAGAACTAAACAGATATTTCTCCAAAGAAGACATACAGATGGCTAACAAACACATGAAAAGATGCCCAACATCATTCATTATCAGAAAAATGCAAATCAAAACCACAATGAGGTACCATTTCACACCAGTCAGAATGGCAGCTATCCAAAAATCTACAAGCAATAAATGCTGGAGAGAGTGTGGAGAAAAGGGAACCCTCTTACACTGTTGGTGGGAATGCAAACTAGTACAGCCACTATGGAGAACAGTGTGGAGATTCCTTAAAAAACTGGAAATAGAACTGCCTTATGATCCAGCAATCCCACTGCTGGCCACGCACACCAAGGAAACCAGAATTGAAAGAGACGCGTGTACCCCAGTGTTCATTGCAGCACTGTTTATAATAGCCAGGACGTGGAAACAACCTAGAGGTCCATCAGCAGATGAATGGATAAGAAAGCTGTGTACATATACACAATGGAGTATTACTCAGCCATTAAAAAGAATACATTTGAATCAGTTCTAATGAGGTGGATGAAACTGGAGCCGATTATACAGAGTGAAGTAAGCCAGAAAGAAAAACACCAATACAGTATACTAATGCATATATATATGGAATTTAGAAAGATGGTAATGATAATCCTGTATGCAAGACAGCAAAAGAGACACAGATGTACAGAACAGTCTTTTGGACTCTGTCGGAGAGGGTGAGGGCAGGATCAGGTAGAATGGCATTGAAACATGTAAATTATCACATGTGAAACGAATTTCCAGTCCAGGTTTGATGCATGATACAGAGTGCTCAGGGCTGGTGCACTGGGATGACCTAGAGGGATGGAATAGGGAGGGAGATGGGAGGGGGGTTCAGGATGGGGAACATGTGTATACCCGTGGCAGATTCATGTTGATGTATGGCAAAACCAATACAATATTGTAAAGTGTAAATAAATACATAAATAAAACTGAGATTAAAAAAAAAAAAAAGAATGTAGACCTTTGGTTAAGAATCTGGCTGCCTGGACTCAAATTGCAGGTTTACCACTTAAATATTCACCTGGGCAAGTTATTTCAGCCATTTAAATCCAGTTTATTCATCTGTAGCATGAGCATCAGAGCTGTGTTCTCCTCATAGAATCACAGGCAGAATTTTAAAAGTTTATCCGTGAAGAGATATTGACTTAGTTCCTGGACTGTGTTGGTTCTGTTCATGTCATTGTGTGTTGAAGCACTTAAGCAATCAAAAAGAAATCTGTGAAGAAGGAATCATATTAGCTGAGCAGGAAGTTGTAAACCTGTCCTTTTCCTGTACATCACCGACTTTTATCTCTGTTGTTTTCTAGAAAAGGAGGAAAGAAGCTGTTCCTGCCTTTCCGTAAGTGGATGTAGTTTATTTAACTTAATGAACATGCCAGTGTAATTCTTGTTTGTTTGTTTTCCCTAGATTCAGCCAGGAAGGACAATTCTTCTTAATTCTTGCCTGAAATGTTCTATAGAAGTTGTGTAGAACATTCTTCCTTAGAGCACAGCGCCTGCGTGTATGCTTAGTTGCTTCAGTTGTGTCTGGCTCTCCGTGACCCCATGAACTGTAGCCCATCAGGCTCCGCTGTCCATGAGATTTTCGAGGCAAGAATACTGGAGTGGGTTGCCATGTCCTCCTCCAGGGGATCTTCCTCATTCAGGGATTGAACCTGAGTCTCTTATGTCTCCTGCATTGGCAGGTGGGTTCCTTACCACTAGTGCCACCTGAGAAGCCCCTAAAGCACAGTAGGCTTTCTGTCAAATATGCATGAAAATGAGATTTTTAATATCTTGATTTTATTATATACAAAATCAGTTTGATTTTGTAGTATATAACAAAACATTTCCAAACATAGAGGCTTAAAAATAATTATGTATTAGTTCAAAATTCTGTAAGTCGGTATTCAGGTTGGACTTGTTTCTGCACTGGTCTTACCTAGGCTCACTCATGTGGTTGCTGTCGCTTATGTGGTGGACTAGCTGGGGGCTAGCTGGTGCTTGATGGCTCACTTGCATATCTGGTAGTTGGCTGGGACAACAGAGTAGCTGGGTCACATGTCTCCAGTGTCCAGGAGGCTACTCTGGGGTTTTTCACATGGTAGCTGGGTTCCAAAAACAGCAAGACAGAGGACGACTCCTGGTGAACAAGCATTTGTCAAGCCTCTGCTTATGCCATGCTTGCTAATGTCCTGTTGGCCAAAACAAATCATATGACCAAACCAAGATTCAAAGCATGGAGAAATAGACTCCATCTCTTGATGGTAAAAACTGCAAAATAATGTTGCCATTTTTTCCTTAGTATTGAATTATAATCCTCCTCAGGAAAAATTACATCCACTTGGTTGCAAATAGCATGGAACATAAAAACTGAACTATAAAGACTGAAATTCTTACCTCTAATTTTTGACTAAAGTGAAGAGACTCATAAGATATGAGATAAGGATAGAGAGTAGAATCATCAATAGTTATGCATGTTGTACCTACCAAGCTAGGGTAGTATATAATTTAATAGTGGAGGAAGAAGGCTTTGTTCAGTTCACATAAGTCATATTCCCCTCACTCAAGGATATTGTAGTCAGCTGATTTCAGAGGTGCAGAAGGCCACACCACAAGGTAGTTTGTGATAACATGCATCATTGTGGGAATGACGCAGCTAAGAAGTATTGGAGTTTTGTGGAATGTGCATTTAAGGGGTAGAAAAACTCCTAGGAGGAGGAAGTGAGGCTTCAGTTCAGTCCAGTCACTCAATTGTGTCTGACTCTGTGACCTCACGGACTGCAGCACTCCAGGCCTCCCCATCCATCACCAACTCCCAGAGTTTACTCAAACTCATGTGCATTGAATCGGTGATGCCATCCAACCATCTCATCCTCTGCTGTCCCTTCTCCTTCCACCTTCAATCTTTTCCATCATCAGGGTCTTTTCCAATAAGTCAGTTCTTTGCATCAGGTGGCCAAAGTATTGGAGTTTCAGCTTCAGCATCAGTTCTACCAATGAATATTCAGGACTGATTTCCTTTAGGATGGACTGGTTGGATCTCCTTTCTGTGCAAGGGACTCTCAACAGTCTTCTCCAACACCACAGTTTAAAAGCATTAATTCTGTGGTGCTCAGCTCTCTTTATAGTCCAACTCTCGCAACCATACATGACTACTAGAAAAAACATAGCTTTGACTAGATGGACCTTTATTGGCAAAGTAATGTCTCTGCTTTTTAATATGCTGTCTACGTTGGTCATAACTTTCCTTCCAAGGAGCAAGCGTCTTTTAATTTCATGGCTGCAGTCATGCCAAGTGAGGCTTAAACAAAGCTAAAGATATGGTCGAATTTGCAAATAAAGCAATAATGCCTTCCAAGGAATAACTGTCAAGAAATGGATACTAGCATGGGAATGAATTTTGCATATTGAAACAGTAAGGATCCCTAGAGGGCTGGAAGAGATGAAACAGCAACTTGGATTTATAATGCATAGTAGGTCAATTGCTTTCCATGCCTAAATTAAATCTAGCACTGAAATTAAGGATTTCAGGTCTCTGAGGCCAGATTTGTGTTCCTAAAACACTGTTCCCACCCCATTCCTCTTTTGTTCATTGCAAATCTTTGATGGCTACCCTTGGTACGTAAGAATGAGTTTGTACTGCAGAGCTTAGCATTAAATGAATTTTTGCAGTATGCCTCAAGTCACATTTTCAGTCTTCTCTCTCACTCCTCCTCTATTACATTTTAAATTTTTCTCTGGAGCTGTAGCCATTAAATATTGTATGAAATCTCTCTTTACCCAGCTTAAAAATTCTTAGGCTTTTTAGATTTTCAAACTTAATGTTGGGTTTTGAATAATAACAATAGTGAATTCTAGGCCCTTACAAGCAGAATTTGAAATGAAATTACAAGCGTTCTTTAAGAATGGTAATCACAGGAATCTCTACCACGTAGCTTTTAGTTTAAATTTCAAGTATTTTCCTAAAAGATTTCTTTTACTATACAGATTCTAGCAAAGGATGGTTACCATCAATCAATATTATTTCCCACTGAGTACCCAGCACCATCAGGAGCTATGTTTAAATCCTATCTATCTCCTCTTTGGCCTGGACTATCTAAGCCTTTTATTGCATTTTTTTTTTTTTTTTTGAAAAAAGAAGAAGTACATCTTTCACTGTTCCAGAGATATACCCCATGAACCAAATATGAGTTTTGTGTACTTATCCTAGTATTTAGGCTGTGAGTGGCAGGACATATCTCCTTCACTATATACTTTATAAATCAGACCGTAAAGCAAAAGGAATTTTTTTAATGTTCAGATTTGTAAGATATTTCAAGATGGACAGTGTTCAATTTTTAAAAAATAAAAAAATCATCTTTACCCAAGATGGAAAGCAAAGTTTGATAAAGCAGTTTCTCAAATTGTCTAGGAGTTTGGTGAAATTTTTTTGGTGTAAAATCATTAAAATAATGTAATTTATTTTCGTTGACTTCTCAAAATTCTTGAAAGGGATAGCTTTAATGTAATTTTAGATTCCCTCACTATTTTTGACCAAAACACATCAGCACAAATCAAGAACCATCTTCTGCACTTCCCTGATGGTGCAGTGGATAAGAATCTGCTGCTAATGCAGGGGACACAGATTCAATCCTTGATCCAGAAAGAACCCACATGCCATGGAACAGCTAAGCCTGTGCACTGCCACTACTGAGCCCATGCTCTGGAGCCCAAGAGACACAGCTACTGAAGCCCAAGTGCTGCAGCTACTGAAGCCCCCATGCCTAGAGCCTGGGCTCCACGGCAAGAGAAGCCACCACAGTGAGAGGCCCCCACGTGCTGCAACTAGCCCAAACGGAGCAGCAAGGCCCAGGAAAGCCAGAAATCAATGTTTTAAAAAGAACCATTTTCTAAGACTCGAAAGCCCCAAACCTTCACATGTGCCCTACAGTATGTGTTTATCTCTTCTCAGAAATCAGCTGACTACAATGTCTTGAATGAAGGAACTATGACTTTATCATGAATTAAACACAACCCTCACCAGATAGTGTAGAGTTACACACTCCAAGGAATACAATCCAATTACTGTCCTTTTGACATAAAAAACCCCTGTCATTTCTGTGAATTTTATTCTAAACTTCCCCAAAAATTGAATTCACTGCATCTAAAAAGAAAATCGGTTTGATGACCCAGCCCTTTGGAAAAGTTCAGCTATATCCAGTATCATGTTTTGGAACCAATATAAAAGAAGCTGAAAAGGCCATTAGTATGGGTTTCTATCAGCTGATTACCACAGGCAAATTGAATCTCCAAAGTGGACAGTGTTTAACAGGAAGCTTAAAATCATTACACCAAAAATGTCACCCAAGGGAGCTTCAGTTCATGTAACTGGTTCTGAAACAATATTCTTTCTTGCTTAAATACCATTCTGTTTAATCATTCTTTTCTGCACTGATCAGTTTAATTATCATTTACCCTTTTTGTTGTAAACCTTTAATATTAATGGCAAAAAGGGCTCCCGGTTCTGAGTTCCATTTAAGCCAAATCTTGAACAAATATTTCAGTGTAATATTTGTTCTTCCTCTTTGATATGATAGACTGTGTATGGTAACATAATTGTTTGTTGGTTTTGTTTGTTTGAGGTGGGAAGAGAAGGAGACTTCTAGAAGATGGTGAACAAAGCCTTAATAGTATTTTATATTAAGCCATGACTATAATATTCAAGACTTGGCATTTGCTCCTGAGTGTATATGTATTTTTCTCACACTTTGGTCATGCCTTTATAAGTTACAGTGACTCGTTCTGTGCTTAAAAGGGGTTTTATGTGTTTTTTTGAAATAAATATTTGCAAGATTTTTAAAAATTGATTAATTAATTTATTTTTGGCTGCACTGGGTCTTCATTGCTGTGTGGGGACTTTCTCCAGTTGCAGTAAGCTGGGGCTACTCTGTTTTCGGTGCACTAACATGACTTAGCAACAAAACCACCACCCACCACCCACCACCCAAAACAAAGACTATAGACAGGTGATTTTAAGGAACCAGACAATAATTCTAAACATCTCTGTCACTAACCACATTCTAAACAAACTCAGGTGAAACAGGGAGGCCTGGCGTGCTGAGATTCATGGGGTCGCAGAGTCAGATGTGGCTGAGTGACTGAACTGACTGACTGATGCCCACAACTTCTTTATCCATTCATCTGTTGATGGACATCTAGGTTGCTTCCATGTTTTAGCTATTGTAAACTGTGCTGCAATGAACAATAGGATACATGAGTCCTTTTCAATTTTGGTTTCCTCAGGGTATATGCCTAGGAGTGGGATTGCTGGGTCATATGGTGGTTTTATTCCTAGTTTTTTAAGGAATCTCCATACCTTCTTCCATAGCAGCTGTATCAATTTACATTCCCACCAACAGTGCAAGAGTGTTTCCTTTTCTCCACACCCTCTTCAGCATTTATTGTTCATAGACTTTTTGATGAGGGCTATTCATGATATCTCATTGTAGTTTTGATTTGCAGTTCTCTAATAATGAGCAATGTTGGACATATTTTCATGTGTTTCTTAGCCAACTGTAAGTCTTCTTTGGAGAAATGTCTGTTTGGGTCTTTTTCCCACTTTTTGATTGGGTTGTTTGTTCTTCTGGCATTGAGTTGTATGAGCTGCTTATATATTTTGGAAATTAATCCTTTGTCAGTTGTTTCACGTGCTTATTTTCTCGCATTCCGAGGGCTGTCTTTTCACCTTGCTTATAGTTTCCTTTGCTGTGCAAAAGCTTTTAAGTTTAATCAGGTCCCACTTGTTTATTTTTGTTTTTATTTCCATTACTCTAGGAGTTGGGTCATAAAGGATCTTGCTTTGATTTATGTCATCAAGTGTTCTGCCTATATTTTCCTCTAAGAGTTTCATAGTTTCAGGTCTTACATTTAGATCTTTAATCCATTTTGAGGTTATCTTTGTGTATGGTGTTAGAAAGTGTTCTAATTTCATTCTTTTACATGTCACTGTCTGATTTTCCCAGCACCATTTGTTGAAAAGGCTCTCTTTGTGCCATTGTATATTCTTGCCTGCTTTGTCAAAAATAAGGTACCCATAGGTTCATGGGTTTATTTCTGGGCTTTCTATTTTGTTCCAATGATCTATACTTCTGTTTTTGTGCCATTACAATACTGTCTTGATGACTGTAGCTTTGTAGTATAATCTGAAGTCAGGAAGGTTGATTCCTTCAGCTCCATTCTTCTTCTCAAGACTGTTTTGGCTATTTGGGGTCTTTTGTGTTTCCATATGAATTGTGAAACTTTTTGTTCTTGTTCTGTAAAAAATGCCGCTGGTAATTTGATAGGGATCCCACTGAATCCGTAGATTTCGTTTGGTACTATTGTCATTTTCACAATATAGATTCTTCCTACCCAGGAACACAGAATATCTCTCCATCTGTTTATATTGTCTTCAATTTCTTTCATTAGTGTCATAATTTTCTGTGTACAATTCTTTTTTCTACTTCAGTTCAGTTCAGTTCAGTCACTCAGTCATGTCGAGCTCTTTGCAACTCCAAAATAGCAGCAAGCCAGGCCTCCCTGTCCGTCACGATCTCCTGGAGTTCACTCAAACTCACCTGCATTGGTCAGTGATGCCATTCAGCCATGTCATCCTCTGTCGTCCCCTTCTCCTCCTGCCCTCAATCCCTCCCAGCATCAGAGTCTTTTCCAATGAGTCAACTCTTCGCATGAGGTGGCTAAAGTACTGGAGTTTCAGCTTTAGCATCATTCCTTCCAAAGAAATCCCAGGGCTGATCTCCTTCAGAATGAACTGGTAGGATCTCCTTGCAGTCCAAGGGACTCTCAAGAGTCTTCTCCAACACCACAGTTCAAAAGCATCAATTCTTTGGCGCACAGCCTTCTTCACAGTCAAACTCTCACATCCATACATGACCACTGGAAAAACCATAGCCTTGACTAAACGGACCTTTGTTGGCAAAGTAATGTCTCTGCTTTTGAGTATGCTATCTAGGTTGGTCATAACTTTTATTCCAAGGAGTAAGCGTCTTTTAATTTCATGGCTGCAATCACCATCTGCAGTGGTTTTGGAGCCCAAAAAAATAAAGTCTGACACTGTTTCCACTGTTTCCCCATCTATTTGCCATGAAGTGATGGGACCAGAGGCAGTGATCTTCGTTTTCTGAATGTTGAGCCTTAGGCCGAATTTTTCACTCTCGACTTTCACTTTCATCAAGAGGCTTTTTAGTTCCTCTTCACTTTCTGCCATAAGGGTGGTGTCATCTGCATATCTGAAGTGATTGATATTTCTCCCAGCAATCTTGATTCCAGCTTGTGTTTCTTCCAGCCCAGCATTTCTCATGATGTACTCTGCATATAAGTTAAATAAACAGAGTGACAATATAAAGCCTTGATGTACTCCTTTTCCTATTTGGAAACAATCTGTTGTTCCATGTCCAGTTCTAACTGTTGCTTCCTGACCTGCATATGGGTTTCTCAAGAGGCAGGTCAAGTGGTCTGGTATTCCCATCTCTCTCAGAATTTTCCACAGTTTCTTATGATCCACACAGTCAAAGGCTTTGGCATAGTCAATAAAGCAGAAATAGATGTTTTTCTGGAACTCTCTTGCTTTTTCCATGATCCAGCAGATGTTGGCAATTTGATCTCTGGTTCCTCTGCCTTTTCTAAAACCAGCTGGAACATCTGGAAGTTCATGCTTCACGTATTGCTGAAGCCTGGCTTGGAGAATTTTGAGCATTATTTTACTAGCGTGTGAGATGAGTGCAATTGTGCGGTAGTTTGAGCATTCTTTGGCATTGCCTTTCTTTGGGATTGGAATGAAAACGGACCTTTTCCAGTCCTGTGGCCACTGCTGAGTTTTCCAAATTTGCTAACATCTTGAGTGCAGCACTTTCACAGCATCATCTTTCAGGATTTGAAATAGCTCCACTGGAATTCCATCACCTCCACTAGCTTTGTTCGTAGTGATGCTTCCTAAAGCCCACTTGACTTCACATTCCAGGATGTCTGGCTCTAAGTGAGTGATCACACCATTGTGATTATCTTGGTCATGAAAATCTTTTTTGTACAGTTCTTCTGTGTATTCCTGCCACCTCTTGTTAACATCTTCTGCTTCTGTTAGGTCCATACCATTTCTGTCCCTTATCAAGCCCATCTTTGCATGAAACATTCCCTTGGTATCTCTAATTTTCTTGAAGAGATCTCTAGTCTTTCCCATTCTGTTGTTTTCCTCTATTTCTTTGCATTGATCACTGAGGAAGGCTTTGTTATCTCTCCTTGCTATTCTTTGGAACTCTTCATTCAGATGCTTATATCTTTCCTTTTCTCCTTTGCTTTTTGGCTCTCTTCTTTTCACAGCTATTTGTAAGGTCTCCTCAGACAGCCATTTTGCTTTTTTGCTTTTCCATGGGGATGGTCTTGATCCCTGTCTCCTGTACAATGTCACCAACCTCAGTCCATAGTTCATCAGGCACTCTATCTATCAGATCTAGGCCCTTAAATCTATTTCTCACTTCCACTGTATAATCATAAGGGATTTGATTTAGGTCATACCTGAATGGTCTAGTGGTTTTCCCTACTTTCTTCAATTTAAGTCTGAATTTGGCAATAAGGAGTTCATGATCTGAGCCATAGTCAGCTCACACTCTTGTTTTTGCAGACTGTATAGGGCTTCTCCATCTTTGGCTGCAAAGAATATAATCAATCTGATTTCAGTGTTGACCATCTGGTGATGTCCATGTGTAGAGTCTTCTCTTGTGTTGTTAGAAGAGGGTGTTTGGTATGACCAGTGTGTTCTCTTGGTAAAATTCTATTAGTCTTTGCCCTCTTCATTATGTATTCCAAAGCCAAATATGCCTGTTACTCCAGGTGTTTCTTGACTTCCTACTTTTGCATTCCAGTCCCCTATAATGAAAAGGACATCTTTTGGGGGTGTTAGTTCTAAAAGGTCTTGTAGGTCTTCATAGAACCGTTCAACTTCAGCTTCTTCAGTGTTACTGATTGGGGCATAGACTTGGATTACAGTGATATCGAATGGTTTGCCTTGGAAACGAACAGAGATCATTCTGTCGTTTTTGAGACTGCATCCAAGTACTGCATTTTGGACTCTTTTGTTGACCATGATGGCTACTCCATTTCTTCTAAGGGATTCCTCCCCGCAGTTGCCGGGGTCCAGCCCCCGCAAGATCCAAGGGGACCCAAAGGAGAAATGGTGTCAGCGAAGAAAATTATTTAGAGAGAGATAAAGAAACAATGGTGACTGCAGCCATGAAATTAAAAGACTCTTACTCCTTGGAATAAAAGTTATGACCAACCTAGATAGCATATTCAAAAGCAGAGACATTACTTTGCTGACTAAGGTCCAACTAGTCAAGGCTATGGTTTTTCCAGTAGTCATGTATGGATGTGAGAGTTGGACTGTGAAGAAGGCTGAGCGCCGAAGAATTGATGCTTTTGAACTGTGTTGTTGGAGAAGACTCTTGAGAGTCCCTTGGACTGTAAGGAGATCCAACCAGTCCATTCTGAAGGAGATCAGCCCTGGGATTTCTTCGGAACGAATGATGCTAAAGCTGAAGCTCCAGTACTTTGGCCACCTCATGCAAAGAGTTGACTCATTGGAAAAGACTCTGATGCTGGGAGGGATTAGGGGCAGGAGGAGAAGGGGACGACCGAGGATGAGATGGCTGGATGGCATCACTGACTCAATGAACATGAGTCTGAGTGAGCTCTGAGAGATCGTGATGGACAGGGAGGCCTGGCATGCTGCAATTCATGTGTTTGAAAGAGTCGGACATGACTGAGAGACTGAACTGAACTGAACTGAAAGAAAGATTGTTGCAGATAGGAAAATAGGAGGAGAGAAAAGAGGCAGAGAGTAAGAGAGAGAAAGAAAGAAAAGAACACGAGGTGACCAAGCTTCAGTGAGTGAGGCCCATTACTTTATTTTCAAAAGGGACTTTTATACCTTAACTTGTACATAGAGGGAAATGAAAGACGCAAAGTCATACAGAGTCAGCCTGAACATTACATCTGTTTTGTCTTTATCAAAACCAGGATTTTTTCTGCATACTTTTCCCATAAACAATATTGTGTACATTATCTTCTGGCCTTGGAGGACTGTGGACATTTTATGACCCTCTTTTTATAAAGGCTGCTCAACCAGAAAATTTATT
The DNA here is from genome assembly GCF_032405125.1 of Capricornis sumatraensis. Taxonomy (NCBI): domain Eukaryota; kingdom Metazoa; phylum Chordata; class Mammalia; order Artiodactyla; family Bovidae; genus Capricornis; species Capricornis sumatraensis. The sequence continues at coordinate 77,370,714 of NC_091072.1, read as the reverse complement.
TTCCCTTGACATTTTTTTTCTTTATATTTCTAATCTATGTCAGCCTCAAAAAATGCTAAACAGAGTTACATTTCTCATGGAGCAAAGGTGCAGTGAGTTACAAGAAAGAACCAATTAGCTCAAAAGTCTGATGTGGTTAATTTCAAGGCTACAGTTATTTTTCTTACATTCCAACTATGTTAACTAGTGCACTCCCAGGTGCCCAGTGGATAAGAGATATGGGAACTTAGCAACAAGCATTGGCCCAATAATGAAATCTTACACCAGCACTACTCTAATAACTTTTAACTCTTTGAAAGGCTCTATGTTTTAGGCTTCCAGTGCCTCTCACAGTTGGGAGGCTGTGAACAATCATATGCGAAGCTGCAAGAGTCTGGATAAACCTGCCAAGCAAGCTAGAATGCTAACGGGGCGGGGGGGGGGGGGGGTTGAATTGAAATATTCCTCTCATGTCCAAGAGACCTATTAGCTAGAGCCCTAAGTTGATTTTCTCCAGAGAAAGGTGGTTGGGGATAGCCCCCTGTTAATGTCAGAGGAGTTGGTGAAAGTCATGAAATAATAAAATAGACAGATTCTGGTTTTGGGTAGATGCTCAAGAAGGGGGCCCCTCGAGTCCTGAAGCCTTGCTTAACAGTTCTCTTCCACATGATCTTGTCATGGGTGGGATCTCCCATGCTGGCTCCCGGCACGCAGTAGTAGATACAATGGTCATCTCAGTTAAATTCACCCATTCCAGTCCATTTTAGTTCCCTGATTCCTAGAATGTCGACGTTCACTCTTGCCATCTCCTGTTTGACCACTTCCAATTTGCCTTGATTCATGGACCTGACATTCCAGGTTCCTATGCAATATTGCTCTTTACAGCATTGGACCTTGCTTCTATCACCAGTCACATCCACAGCTGGGTATTGTTTTTGCTTTGGTTCCATCCCTTTATTCTTTCTGGAGTTATTTTTCCACTGATCTCCAGTAGCATATTGGGCACCTACTGACCTGGGGAGTTCCTCTTTCAGTATCCTATCATTTTGCCTTTTCACACTGTTCATGGGGTTCTCAAGGCAGGAATACTGAAGTGGTTTGCCATTCCCTTCTCCAGTGGGCCACATCTGTCAGACCTCTCCACCATGACCCACCCATCTTGGGTGGCCCCACAGGGCATGGCTTAGTTTCATTGAGTTAGATAAGGCTCTGGTCCTAGTGTGATTAGATTGACTAGTTTTCTGATTATAGTTTCAGTGCGTCTTCCCTCTGATGCCCTCTTGCAACACCTACCATCTTATTGGGTTTCTCTTACCTTGGACTTTGTGTATCTCTTCACGGTTGCTCCAGCAAAGTGCAGCCGCTGCTCCCTACCTTGGATGATGGGTATTTCCTCACTGCTGTCCCTCCTGACCTTGAACATGGAGTAGCTCCTCTTGGCCCTCCTGCAACCGCGCAGCCACCGCTCCTTGGACTTGGGGTTGCTCCTCTCGGCCACCGCCCCTGACCTCAGGAATGGGGTAGCTCTTCCTGGCTGCCACCCCTGGCCTCAGGCATGGGGTAGCTCCTCTCGGCTACTCCTGTGCTGTCACAGCCTGGCACTCTCAGCCGCTGACCTTGACCTCAGATGTGGGGTTGCTCTTCTCAGCCGCGCTTGTGCACTGGTGCAACTGCCCACACTTTTTCTACTTAGGTAAATTTATTCTTAGATATTTAATTCTTTTTGTTGCAGTGGTGAATGGGATTGATTCCTTAATTTTTCTTTCTGAATATTCATTGTTAGTATATAGAAACACAAATGATTTTTGGGTATTGATTTTGTATCCTACAACTTTGCTAAATTCACTGTTTATTTCTAGTAATTTTCTGATACTATCTTCAGGGTTTTCTATCTACAGTATCATGTCATCTGCAAACAATGAGAGCTCACTTCTTCTTTTCCAATCTGGATTCCTTTTATTTCTTTTTCTTCTCTGATTATTGTAGCTAGAACTTCCAGAACTATGTTGAATAATAGTGGTGAAAGTGAACACTCTTGTCTTGTTCCTGATCTTTTTGTTCCTGATCCCAATGTTTGTTATAAGCTTATCATATATAGCCCTTACTATGTTGAGGTAGGTTCCTTCTATGCCCATTTTTTGAAGAGTTTTAATCATAAATGGGTCCTGAATTTTGTCAAAGACTTTTTCTGCATCTATTGAGATTATCATATGGTTTTTCTCTTTCAATTTGTTAATATGGTGTATTACATTGATTGATTTGCATATACTGAAGAATCCTTGCATCTCTGGAATAAACCCAGTTTGATAATGGTGTATGACTTTTTTAAAGTGTTGCTGAATTCTATTTGCTAAAATTTTGTTGAGGATCTTTGCATCTATGTTCATCATAGTTTTCTTTTTGTGTGTTGTCTTTGTCTGGTTTTGGTATCAGGGTGATGGTGGCCTCCTAGAATGAGTTTGGAAGTGTTCCTTCCTCTGCAATTTTTTGAGTTTTAGAAGAATAGGCATTAGCTCTTCTCTAAATGTTTGATAGAATTCTCCTCTGAAGCCATCTGGCCCTGGGATTTTGATTTTTGGGAAAGTTTTGGTCACAGCTTCAATTTCAGCGCTTGTAATTGGGTTGCAAAAAAGCAAAATGGCTGTCTGGGGAAGTCTTACAAATAGCTGTGAAAAGGAGAGAAGTGAAAAGCAAAGGAGAAAAGGAAAGATATAAGCATCTGAATGAAGAGTTCCAAAGGATAGCAAGGAGAGATAATTAAGCCTTCCTCAGCCATCAATGCAAAGAAATAGAGGAAACAACAGAATAGGAAAGACTAGAGATGTCTTCACAAAAATTAGAGATACCAAGGGAAAGTTTCATGCAAAGATAGGCTGGATAAAGGATGGAAATGGTATGGACCTAACAGAAGCAGAAGATATTAACAAGAGGTGGTAAAAATACACAGAAGAACTGTACAAAAAAGATCTTCATGACCAAGATAATCACAATGGTGTTATCACTCACCTAGAGCCAGACATCCTGGAATGTGAAGTCAAGTGGGTCTTAGAAAGCATCACTATGAACAAAGCTAGTGGAGGTGATGGAATTCTAGTTGAGCCATTTCAAATCCTGAAAGATGATGTTGTGAAAGTGCTGCACTCTATATGTCAGCAAATTTGGAAAACTCAAATGGCTGCAGATGGTGATTGTAGCCATGAAATTAAAAGATGCTTACTCCTTGGAAGGAAAGTTATGACCAACCTAGATAGCATATTCAAAAGCAGAGACATAACTTTGCCAACAAAGGTCCATCTAGTCAAGGCTATGGTTTTTCCTGTGGTCATGTATGGATGTGAGAGTTGGACTGTGAAGAAAGCTGAGCACCGAAGAACTGATGCTTTTGAACTGTGGTGTTGGAGAAGACTCTTGAGAGTCCCTTGGACTGCAAGGAGATCCAGCCAGTCCATTCTAAAAGAGATCAGTCCTTGTGTTCATTGGAAGGACTGATGCTAAAGCTGAAACTCCAGTACTTTGGCCACCTCATGCGAAGAGTTGACTCATTGGAAAAGACTCTGATGCTGGGAGGGTTTGAGGGCAGGAGGAGAAGGGGACGACAGAGGATGAGATGGCTGGATGGCATCACCAATTCGACAGACATGATTTGAGTGAACTCCGGGAGTTGATGATGGACAGAGAGGCCTGGCGTGCTGTGATTCATGGGGTCGCAAAGAGTCGAACATGACTGAGCGACTGAACTGACTGACTGACTGAATTAGGTTGTTCATAATCTCTATTTCTTCCTGGTTCAGTCTTAGAAGATTGAACTTTTCTAAAAATCTGTCCATTTCTTCCAGATTTTCCATTTTATTGCCATATAGTTGCTCATAATAGTCTCTTATAATCTGTTGTATTTCTGCATTGTCTGTTGTAACCTTTCCTTTTTCATTTCTAATTTTGTTGATTTGATTCTTCTCTCTTTTATCTTGACGAGTCTGCCTAAAGGTTTGTCAGTTATGTTTATCATCTCAAAGAATCTGCTTTTAGATTTATTAATCTTTACTATTGTTCCTTTCATTTCTTTTTCATTTTTTTCTGCTCAGATCTTTATGACTTCTTCCCTTCTACTAATTTTGGGGTATTTTTTGTTCTTCATTTTTCCAGTTGTTTTAGGTGTAAAGTTATGTTGTCTATTCAATGTTTTTCTTGTTTCTTGAGGTAGGATTGTATTGCTATAAACTTCCCTCTTAGAACTGCTTTTGCTGCATCCCATAGGTTTTGAATTGTGATGCTTTCATTGTCACTTGTTTCTAGAATTTTTTTTTATTTCTGTTTGGATTTCTTCAGTAACCTGTTAGCTATTTAGAAACATGTTGTTTAATCTTCATATGTTTGAGTGTCTTACAGGTTTTTTCTTGTAATTGTTAAGTAGTCTCATAGCATTGTGGTCAGAGAAGATGCTTGATACGATTTCAGTTTTCTTAAATTTACTGAGGTCTGATTTGTGACCCAAGATGTGGTCTATCCTGGAGAATGTTCCATGTGCACTTGAGAAGAAGGTGTATTCTTCTGCATTTGGATGGAATGTCCTGAAGATATCAATGAGGTCCATCTCATCTAACATATCATTTAAGACTTGTGTTTCCTTATTAATTTTTTGTTTTGATGATCTACACATTGGTGTGAGTGGGGTGTTAAAGTCTCCTATTAGTATTGTGTTATTGTCAATTTCTCCTTTTATGTCTGTTAGTGTATGTTTTATGTATTGATGTGCTCCTATATTTGGTGTATAGATATTTACAATTGTTATGTCTTCCTCTTGGACTGATCCCTTGATCATTATGTTGTATCCTTCCTTATCTCCTATAATCTTCTTTATTTTAAGGTCTATTTTGTCTGATATGAGGATTGCTACTCCAACTTTCTTTTGCTTCCTATTTGCATGGAAAAAATTTTCCATCCTCTCACTTTCAGTCTATATATGTCTTGAGATCTGAAGTGGGTTTCTTGTAGACAGCATACATATTGGTCTTATTTTTGTATCCATTGAGCCAGTCTGTGTCTTTTGGTTGGAGATTTTAATCCATTTGCATTTAAAGTAATTATTGATATATATGTTCCTATTGCCATTTTCTTAATCGTTTGGGGTTGATTTTGTAGATCTTTTTCTTCTCTTGTATTTCTTGACTATATAAGTCCCTTTAACGTTTGTTGTAAAGCTGGTTTGTTGGTACTGATTTCTCCTAACTTTTGCTTGTCTGAAAGGCTTTTTATTTCTCCATCAATTTTGAATGAGATCCTTGCTGGGTACAGTAATCTTGGTTGTAGATTTTTCCATTCCAGTACTTTAAGTATGCCCTGCCATTCCCTTCTGGCCAGCAGAGTTTCCGCTGAAAGATCAGCTGTTAAGCGTATTGGGTGTCCCTTGTATGTCTCTTGTTGCTTTTCCCTTGCTGCTATTAACATTCTTTCTTTGAGTTTAGTCTTTGTTAGTTTGATTAGTATGTGTCTTGGCATGTTTCTCCTTGGGTTTATCCTGTATGGGACTCTTTGTGCCTCTTGAACTTGACTATTTCCTTTTCCATGTTGGGGAAATTTTCAACTATAATCTCTTCAAAAATCTTCTCATATCCTTCCTTTTTCTCTTCTCCTGGGACCCCTATAATTCGAATGATGGTGCATTTGATATTGTCCCAGAGGTCTCTGAGACTATCCTCCGTTCTTTTCATTCTTCTTACTTTATTCTGCCTTTCAGAAGTTACTTCCATCAGTTTATCTTCCAGCTCTCTGATTTGCTCTTCTCCTTCAGATATTCTGCTATTGAGTCCTTCTAGAGTATTTTTAATTTCAGTAATTGTGTTGTTTGTCTCTGTATGTTTATTCTTTAAATCTTCTAGGTCTTTGTTAATTGATTCTTGCATTTTCTCCATTCTGTTTTCAAAGGTTTGGATCATCTTTACTATCATTATCTGAATTCTTTTTCAGGTAGTTTGCCTATTTCCTCTTCATTTATTTGAACTTCTATGTTTCTTGTTTATTTCTTCATTTGTGTAGTATTTCTCTGCCTTATCATTTTTTTTTTAATTTATTGTGCTTGAGGTCACCTTTTCCCAGGCTTCAAAGTTAAATTCTTTCTTCCTTTTGGTTTCTGCCCTCCTAAGGTTGGTCCAGTGGTTTGTGTAGCTTCATATAGGGTGAGATTTGTGCTGAGTTTCTTGTTTGGTTGTTTTTCCTCTGATGGGCAATCAGGTGGTAATCCTGTCTGTTGATGATTGGGTTTGTATTTTGTTTTGTTTGTTGTTTAGATGAGGCATCCTGCACAGGGTGCTATTGGTGGTTTGGTGATGCCAGGTCTTGTATTCAAGTGGTTTCCTTTGTATGAGTTCTCACTATTTGATACTCCCTAGCATTAGTTCTCTGGTAGTCTAGGGTCTTGGAGTCAGTGCTCCCACTCCAAAGGTTCAGGGCTTGATCTCTGGTCAGGAACGAAGTTTCCACAAGTGGTTAGTTTTGGCATTAAGTGAGATTAAAACAAATACCCAAAAAGAACAAAAGCAAAGATGAACCCCAGACAAATGTCAGTTACAAAGTCAGGCAAATAATTAAAATAATGGAATATACACATATACATATACACCCATAAGCAAAGTGAAAACAGTCCAACAAAAATAAAGTACAGTAGATTGATACAGTGATCAAAGGAAATAAAAAAATATATCTACCAGTTAAGAACAAAACTAACTAAAACACAAACTGGAAAACAAAATTAAACAAAGGTGCCAAGTGGGGAATAAAGCAATGAAGAAAAAGCTAGCAATTATGTTGAGAGGAAAGGAAAGAAAGAAAGAATAGATATGCAAAGTTAAATAGAAGTAGACAAAGAAGCATTATATACATTAAAGATTAACTGCAAGGGGAAAAGAACAGTAGGAAAAGCAAACAAAGGAATAAATGTAGAAAAATAATAATAGGTTTTTTAAATTAAAATTATAAAAAGAAAAAAAAAGGAAGAAGTAAGGGGAAAAGAAAAAAAGGAAAACTCCACAGAACTGCAAAAGCCCAATGTAGAGGCAGAGATTTATAACAATAATAAAAAATGTGACTGACAAAAAAATGTTCAAAAGCTTAATTAGACTCCATAGTGCCAATAAAATCGACAACTACAATAGAGGGATTAAAAAGGCGGGGGGGATCCAAAAGAATCTACAGAACAAGTCAAAACACAAGAATAATAAATATTTTAAGTCACTGCTGTCAGAGTCTTTTCTCTCAGTGAGAATCACCTCACCTCCTTAGGATGCCCTCCAACACTGTGCTGGTCTCTGGACCTGCTGTAGGGCAGCTCAGATTCTGATCTGGTCCTACTCTTGTGTGTTCTTGCCTCCAATGTCCACAGCAATCAGAACTAGTGCATTTTCTTTTGTGGGAGTTTTCAATATCCTTTTATATATTCCACAGATGCAAAGTCTGCCTAGTTGATCATGCGGATTTAATCTTCAGCTTGTACAGCTGGTGGGAAGGTTTTGGGTCTTCCTCCTTAGCCACACTTTCCCTGGGTTTCAATTGTGGTTTTATTTCCACCTCTACTTGTGGGTCGTCCACTGGGATTTGCTTCTGAGACTGCCCTGGAGGACTTGGGTCTGCCCCAGTGAGGGCCAGGTATGGAGGTGGTGCAGCTGCTTGGATCACAATGGTTTTAGAAGCACCAGGTCTTCAGGGGAGTTGGCGGCTAGGGCAGCAGGAAATATAGTCCTCTAGAAGAGTGTGGCAACCTGTATTGGTCAATACAGTCCAGTATTCTTGCCTGGAGAATCCCCCTGACAGAGAAGCCTGGCAGGCCATAGTCCACAGGGTGGCAAAGAGTTGAACACGACCAAAGTGACCCTGCACACATAGATGCAAGACTTTTTTGCCTGTGGCAGCTCTGCCCAGGGAGGGTTAAGCAGGAAGGTAGCACAGCTGCTTAGCTTGTGGGGACCCTGGTGGAGCCAAGTGTGCAGGAACACGGGCTGCCTCCACTGCAGGAGTTATGGCTCTTTCAGAGTCTTTTCTCAAGCCTCTTGTAGCTGGCCATCAGAAGGCCTCTTTGGCCAGTCTTTCTCTGTAACTGCACCCATTCAGGCATTTAGAGGGCTCCCTTGCCTGGGGTCCTTCCCTGTTGTTCAGCACATCAGGCACACAGAGCCCCACCCCCACCCCGGCTGGGGTCCTACTCTATAGTTCAGTGCCTCAGGTGTTTGCTGGGCCAGCCTCTCTACCGTTCAGCTACCAATGCTGGCATGTGGGGAGAGAGAGGCTATAGTGATGGCTCCACCCCTATGCGTGACTCAGAAGTATTGCCTTCCTTTTACGGCTACCTGGCTTTCCTCCACAGGCATTTCCCACCACAGCCTCCCCCCTCACATCCTCTCGGTCCGTCTCTCTGCAGTCAACAGCAGCCCTCACCCTGGGATTGCTCCACAATCCCTAAATTCCCAGCCACTGTGCCTTCTAGGGGACCTGCGTCCCTGTCCAGGGTATGTAATGTTGTGGCAAGGACTGTCTGATTCTCATCCCATTTAGGCTGCCACAGATCAGCTGTTTCACTCTCAACCTTAAATGTTTCTCTTCTGACTCAAAGAATTGGCCCAGTGTGGGGATTGGACCCCTGCTTCAGTTCCCCCACCTTCCAAGGGCAGGTCCAGTCCTACTAACACTCCTGTTTTTCACCCTAGTTCCTTCATCTTACCAAGTTTTGCATGGTTCTATATATACTTTGCCATTCACCCTGCTTATTTAACTTATAGGCAGAGTACATCATGAGAAACACTGGGCTGGATGAAGCACAAGCTGGAATCAAGATTGTTGGGAGAAATATCAATAACCTCAGATATGCAGATGACACCACCCTTATGGCAGAAAGTGAAGAGGAACTAAAGAGCCTTTTAATGAAAGTGAAAGAGGAGAGTGAAAAAGTTGGCTTAAAGCTCAACATTCAGAAAACGAAGATCATGGCCTCTGATCCCATCACTTCATGGCAAATAGATGGGGAAACAGTGGAAACAGTGGCTGACTTTATTTTTGGGGGCTTCAAAATCACTGCAGATGGTGACTGCAGCCATGAAATAAAACGCTTGCTCCTTGGAAGGAAAGATATGACCAACCTAGAGAGCATATTCAAATGCAGAGACATTACTTTGCCTACAAAGGTCCGTCTAGTCAAGGCTATAGTTTTTCCAGTAGTCACATATGGATGTGAGAGTTGGACTATAAAGAAAGCTGAGCGCTGAAGAATTGATGCTTTTGAACTGTGGTGTTGGAGAAGACTCTTGAAAGTCCCTTGGACTGCAAGAATATCCAACCAGTCCATTCTAAAGGAAATCAGTCCTGGGTGTTCCTTGGAAGGACTGATGTTGAAGCTGAAACTCCAATATTTTGGCCATCTGATGTGAAGAGTTGACTCATTTGAAAAGACCCTGCTGCTGGGAAAGACTGGGGGCAGGAGGAGAAGGGGACAACAGAGGATGAGATTGTTGGGTGGGATCACTGACTCAATGGACATGAGTTTGAGCAAGCTCCAGGAGTTGGTGATGGACAGGGAGGCCTGGCGTGCTGCTGTTCATGGAGTCACAGGGAGTCGGACACGACTGAGCAACTGAACTGAACTGAACTGAACTGACTGGTCAGGTACTCCTGTCCACTCTCAGCTGGTGTTCTGCATGTGCTTCTGTGTCTGAATGTGTATTCCTGATGTATCCATGGAGAGAGACGTGCTCCATGTCCACCTACTCCTCCATCATCTTGTTCTGTCATTATTCTTCATAGGGAAGGGATGGCATTGGACTGATATATGACTTAAAGCTTAACAATAATGTTCAGGTAAAATATGCTAAATATTTATATTTTGGGAGATTCAGCCTTCCTGCAGGTTGAAGCCGAAAGTATATACTAACAGAAGTCAATTGAATACAATCCCTCATTTAGAGAAAATGAATCATTCATAAATGTGATTTACTCACATTATCACATTATTTCATGGTAAAATCAGTTTTATTGTTTCATTAAAAAATTTTGTTCAAATATTATAACCAAGGAAAAAAAGCCTAGCTTCAAGTTTACAATGTATAAGCAAGAAAGAACTGATCAATTTTTTTCTTAATTGTCACATATAGGACCTTTAAAGAGTTCATTAGTTTCTGGAGAGTACCACTATGTAGTTTGTGCCAAAAATTTCATGAGAGATCCTCGAACATCAAGTTTTGAGGTTTTGGATTTGATTGGCTAGTCAGTTGTATGTAATATTGGTTCTTCAACAAATGGCTTCATTTCCTTTACATATTTCTTTTCATCCACGGTGAGAGGGTAATAAGTCCCTCTGGGAAGTGTTATGTCCACTTTCAACATACAAATCTGAATCAATCAGTCCTCTTTATCCCTTAAAATATCCATTTCCATCAAAGATACATTGAATTTCATCATCCAAGGGTAGATGTTCTTGATAAGTTATCTTCAGCTCAGTTCAGTCGCTCAGTCGTGTCTGACTCTTTGCGACCCCATGAATCACAGCACGCCAGGCCTCCCTGTCCATCACCATCTCCCAGAGTTCACTCAGACTCACGTCCATCGAGTCAGTGATGCCATCCAGCCATCTCATCCTCTGTCGTGCCCTTCTCCTCCTGCCCCCAATCCCTCCCAGCATCAGAGTCTTTTCCAATGAGTCAACTCTTTGCATGAGGTGGCCAAAGTACTGGAGCTTCAGCGTTAGCATCATTCCTTCCAAAGAAATCCCAGGACTGATCTTCAGAATGAACTGGTTGGATCTCCTTGCAGTCGAAGGGACTCTCAAGAGTCTTCTCCAACACCACATTTCAAAAGCATCAATTCTTTGGCGCACAGCCTTCTTCACAGTCAAACTCTCACATCCATACATGACCACAGGAAAAACCATAGCCTTGACTAGATGGACCTTAGTTGGCAAAGTAATGTCTCTGCTTTTCATTATGCTATCTAGGTTGGTCATAACTTTCTTTCCAAGGAGTAAGCGCCTTTTAATTTCATGGCTGCAATCACCATCTGCAGTGATTTTGGAGCCCAAAAAAATAAAGTCTGACAGTTTCCACTGTTTCCCCATCTATTTCCCATGAAGTAATCTTTTTCTTAAGATAAAGCTTCTGTTTCTTGGGCAGCCATTTCTCTGTGCCTAGAAGAATATTTTCTTCACACTTTGGCAGTTTATGTTTGCACATGGTTATTATGTCAATCCAGGAATGTTTTCTCTCTTTTCATATATTTTTAATAATTTTGGATCATTCTCATATTTGTCACATTCAGTTTTCACTAAAAGACACCATGTCAACTCAGTTGCTCCAGACTGAATGCACACCTGGCTTTCATTAAAGAGTTTCCTCTAGTCTGAGTAATTGGCCATATACTGTGACTCCACGTAAACGTGAAATAGGCAGGCTGTTTCTCCTACAGAAATTCCTGCAAACAGTATCATAAAATATACACAATCCAAAAAAAAAAATAGGTTGAAGCTGAACATATATACTAATAGAAGTCTCCTGAACACAATTCTTGATTTGTGGCAAGAAATCAAGGTGGCATGGCTCAAGCCTCTGTCTTAAGTACCATCCTTATTTTTAATCTATTTGTCATTATATTTGAAGTGGTTCTTATAAGCAGCATATTAGTTGACTCTGGCTTTCTTATCCAACCTGAAAATTACTGTCTTAAATTGTGACATTTACACCACTTACTGGAGAAGGCAATGGCACCCCACTCCAGTACTCTTGCCTGGAAAATCCCATGAACAGAGGAGCCTGGTAGGCTGCAGTCCATGGGGTCACTGAGAGTTGGACACGACTCAGTGACTTCACTTTCAATTTTCACTTTCCACTTTCATGCATTGGAGAAGGAAATGGCAACCCACTCCAGTGTTCTTGCCTGGAGAATCCCAGGGACAGGGGAGCCTGGTGGGCTGCCGTCTATGGGGTCGCACAGAGTCGGACATGACTGAAGCGACTTAGCAACAGCAGCAGCAGCAGCAGCAGCAGCGGCAGCAGCACCACTTACCTGGTAGCTCAGATGGTAAAGAATCTGCCTGCAATGCAGGAGACCCAGGTTTGATTCAAGGTTCAGGAAGATTCCCTGGAGAAGAGAGTGGCTACCCACTTCAGTCTCTTGCCTGGAGAATTCTATGGACGGAAGAGCCTGGCAGGTTACAGTCCATAGGGTCACAAAGAGTCAGACACGATGAGCAATGAACACTTTCACTTTCACACTATTTACATTTTTTGTGATAATCGGTCGGTTTGGTTTAAATCTACCATCTTGCAATTTGTTTTCTGTTTGTTCCATCTATTCTTTGTTTCCTGTTTCTCCTTTTTTTGCCTTCTTCTGGAATATTTGAGTGTTTTTTATGATACTGTTTAATTTACTTTGTTGACTTACTAGTTATTACATTTTATGGTTATTTTCAGTGGTTGCTTTAAGATTTACTTATTTTTAATGTAATGCAGTCTATCTTCAAAAAAATATTACATGACTTCCACATATAGTAAAGGCCTTCCCTGGTGGCTCAGACTGTACAGAAACTGCCTGCAATGCAGATGACCTGGGTTCACTCTCTAGGTCAGGAAGATCCCCTGGAGAAGGGAATGGCAACCCATTCCAGTATTCTTGCCTGGAGAATTCCATGGACAGAGGAACCTGGTGGGCTACAGTCCATGGGGTCAGACATGACCCCATGTCTGACCCGACTAATCAACTAACACTTTCCACATATGGTAAAGTCAGACGTGACTAAGTATCTAATACTTTCCACATGCGGTACAAGAATCTTAGGGTAATACGCTTCCACTTTTCCCTTTCCAATCTTTATGCTGTTGTTGCCACATATGTTAGTTCTTCGTAAATTATAAACCCCACAATACATTGCTATTAATTTTGCATTAAAAAGCCCATTATCTTTCAAGAAACTTAAACTTATTTTGTATTTATCCATATAATTACCATTCTATTAATCTTCCTCCCTTTGGTTGATCCAGATTGCCAACTGATATCATTTTTCTTCTTTCTAAATGATTTTCCTTTAACATTTCTTGTACTACAGGTCTGCTGTGATGAATTTTCTCACCTTCTGTATATCTCTATTTTAAAAAATATGTTTATTGGATGTAGAATTGTAGGCTGAACTTTTTTCTTTTAGAACTTTAAAGATGTTTCTCTACTGCTTTCTGGCATGGATTATTTCCATTGAGAAGATGCTGTCTTTTTTGTCTTCAAGCTTTTGTACTTTATGTGTCTTCTATGCCTGGCTACTTTTGAGACTTTCTCCTTATCACTTTTTGTAAGCAAGTGGATCACAATGTAGCTCAATGTAGTTTTATTTATATTCCTTGTGTATGGAGTTTGTTGACATTCTTGGATTTGTGGGTTATAGTTTTTATTGAATTGGGGAGTTTCGAGGCCTTTTTTGAGATAATTATTCTACCCCTTTCCCTTGGTGACTCCACTTACCTAATCATGCAAGCATGCTCAGTCACTTCAGTCATGTCTAACTCTTTGTCATGCTATGGATAGACAGGCTCTTCTGTGCATGGGATTTCCCAGGCAAGAATACTGGAGAGGTTTGCCATTTCCATCTCCAGGAGATCTTCCCAACCCAGGGATCCAACCTGCATCTCTTGCATTGGCAGGTGGATTCTTTACTGCTGAGCCACCAAGGAAGCCCCAAGATATAACCAACAAAAATCCACAACTTTTAGGCAATGTGATAAAACTCCTATCTCAATTTCATCTCTGAAATAAGTGCAACTCAAAGTATTGAGAGAGAAAGAGAGATTTTGACCATTTCACTCTCTACTGGAATCTTAGAAAACAAGCTCTATCAATTAGGTCACTATGTAGAAAGAAACAAAAAACATAACTCAAAATGGCTTAAACAATAAAAAGAATAGACCATCTCACATAACTAAACAATCCAAAGAGGTCAGGTGCAACTTCATCTAGACCCAAGACTCCTCTCTCTCTTTCTCTCTCTCTCTCTGTGTAAGTGTGTGTTCCTGGTGTTGATGCCATTCTTAACCAGGTTCTGCCCTCCTGATTCTAAAATGACTGTAGCAGCACCTATGCTAAACGCTTCCTCATACACATCTAGTGAAAAAGAAAGATCATGACAGCAAAAATAGCGAGACCAGAATTACCAGAAAATGCCTCCTCTTCTCTCCTTGTCTGTGATTGGCTATGTTGAGCTATATCCTGAGCCCAGGCTTCCCTGGTGGCGCAGTTGGTAAAGAATCTGCCTGCAGTGCAGGAGAACCAGGTTTGATCCCTGGGTTGGGAAGACCCCCTGGAGAAGGGAATGGCAACCCACTCCAGTATTCTTACCTGGAGAATTCCATGGACAGAGGAGCCTGGTGGGCTATAGTCCATGGGATCGTAAACAGCTGGACACAACTGAGTGACTAATACACACAGTCTGAGTCAATTACCAGAGCCAGGGGTACAGGCACTATTTATTGGCTTAAGTTCACCCCCAGAACTAAGGGTAAAAACTATCTCAACCTCCTGACTGATCACAGAGAAGGAGTGACTACCCCCAAAGTATATCAAGGTAGTGCTGACAGATATGGGGACAACAAGCAGATGTCCCAGAGAGGTACACTTGGCTGGGAGATTTTGCAGGAGGCTGAACATGGCTGCCAGTGCCTACCCTGGACTGTCCCGCTGGTGGTCCCAGATGCCATTGCTGACCTGAAACAAATAGACTGCCAAATATTTCTCCTGCAAAGATAGGTTTTGGAGGGGATGAGCAGAGAATGACAACTCAGGGTCTGCAACCATGGTGAGCCATATGCAAATCCTGTGGCAAGAGAAGGAGGCCACTTTATAGAAAAGGAAGCGCGGTGGGGGGGGGGGGTTTTCCTTTGCATCTTGAGGAGATAATGTTTTGCTTGACAACTTTAAATTCTCTGTACAATTCTGCTTAATTTTCTACAAATCCCTTATAAAGTTTAATATAGTTTTACAGGTCTGGGTGGTGGTGCCATGGACGTATGTGAGACTAGAACTGGAGATGGCATTAAGAGGAAAAGCTGTGAATTATTGAACAGTTAACCATGTGCCAAGGCTACTCTTTGTACTGCACTTTTATTAACTCATGACAACACTACCAAAGCAGGCTATATTTCTAGCATTATCTTCCTCATTCTACAAATGAGGAAAATGAGATACAAAGAGAGTTAGCAATATGTCCAGCTCCAGAATTTACAGTCTTAATCACTGTGGTGTGTTGCCTTGAAGTGACACAGATCAGACCCACCTCCATCCACCTCTCCAGGAACTCAAGCCCATGGATTCCAGGCCATGTCAGGTGGGCAAACCAACTTTCTGCCTACACAACTCTGAGAGTAAATGCCTCTGAACTTTGTTTCCTAGCTGCCTCACTTGTGCCACCCTGGTCCTGGCCCTCTGGCTGCTAAAGTAGTCCATAGAAAACAGAGAGTGATGGTGCCAACACATGACTCAGGACTAGCTATCACTGGATAACACTGGAATGTGCCTATGACAAAATCTCCCTTTTTTCCCAAATATACCAAAGGAAGCAGTTATTTAAAGCTAAATGGGGATGCTTTACCAAGTGAAGAAAGTCAGACAGAGAAAGTCAAATACCACAGGATATCACTTATAGATGGAATCTTTAAAAATGAACTTATTTACAAAACAGAAACAGACTCACGTCCACAGGAAAAAAAAAAATTATGTTTACCACAGGGGATAGCGAGGGGATGAGGAGAAATAAATTAGGAACTTGAAATCAACATATACACACTAATATATATATAATAGGTAAACAGCAAGGACCTACTATATAGAACAGGGAATTCTACTTAGCCTATAATGGAAAAGAACCTGAATAACTGAATAACTTTGCTGTACACTTGAAACTAACACAATGTAAATTAACTATAGCTTTATAAAATAAGTAAAATGCTATAATAATAATAGCATCAGTTCATAATGCATTAAATGAGGTGATATTTGTATATAGAATAGTGTCTGAATATGGTTAAGTGTTTAATAAATGTTAACTTGTGGAATTATTATTACTGCTATTAAATGTAAATGTAAAAAAAAAATTTAAACATTCTTAGATCTAAAAATTGACAAACCCAGTAAAAACTAACACTGCATGACTAGCTTCATTGTTATTTAAGCATCCTGGGGCATTTGGTTACCATCCAAGAGGCACTTCTATCTTCAGTTCAATTCAGTTGCTCAGTCGTGTCCGACTCTTTGTGACCCCATGAACCACATGGCAGGCCTCCCTGTCCATCACCAACTCCCGGAGTTTACCCAAACTCATGTCCATTGAGTCCGTGATGCCATCCAACCATCTCATCCTCTGTCGTCCCCTTCTTCTCCTGCCCTCAATCTTTCCCAGCATCAGGGTCTTTGCAAATGAGTCAGCTCTTCGCATCAGGTGGCCAAAATATTCGAGTTTTAGCTTCAACATCAGTCCTTCCAAGGAACACTCAGGACTGATCTCCTTTAGGATGGACTGGTTGAATCTCCTTGCAGTCCAAGGGACTCTCAAGAGTCTTCTCCAACACCACAGTTCGAAAGCATCAATTCTTCGGCACTCAGCTTTCTTCACAGTCCAACTCTCGCATCCATACATGGCTACTGGAGAAACCATAGCCTTGACTAGATGGATCTTTGCTGACAAAGTAATGTCTCTGCTTCTTAATATGCTGTCTAGGTTGGTCATAGCTTTCCTTCCAAGGAGTAAGCATCTTTTAATTTCATGGCTGCAATCACCATCTGCAGTGATTCTGGAGATCCCAAAAATAAAGTCAGCCACTGCTTCCACTGTTTCCCCATCTATTTCCCACGAAGTGATGGGACCAGATGCCATGATCTTCGTTTTCTGAATGTTGAGCTTTAAGCCAACTTTTTAACTCTCCTCTTTCACTTTCATCAAGAGGCTCTTTGGTTCTTCTTCACTTTCTGCCATAAGGGTGTTGTCATCTGCATATCTGAGGTTATTGATATTTCTCCTGGCAATCTTGATTCCACCTTGTGCTTCATCCAGCCCAGCGTTTCTCATGATGTACTGTGATAAGCACAGTGACAATATACAGCCTTGACGTACTCCTTTTCCTATTTGGAACCACTCTGTTGTTCCATGTCCAGTTCTAACTGTTGCTTCCTGACCTGCATATACGTTTCTCAAGAAGCAGGTCAGGTGGTCTGGTATTCCCATCTCTTTCAGAATTTTCCAGTTTATTGTGATCCACACAGTCAAGGCTGTAGCATAGTCAATAAAGCAGAAATGGATGTTTATCTGGAACTCTCTTGCTTTTTTGATGATCCAACAAATGTTGGCAATTTGATCTCTGGCTCCTCTGCCTTTTCTAAAACCAGCTTGAACATCTGGAAGTTCATGGTTCAGGTATTGCTAAAGCCTGGCTTGGAGAATTTTGAGCATTACTTTACTAGCGTGTGAGATGAGTGCAACTGTGCAGTAGTTTGAGCATTCTTTGGCATTGTCTTTCTTTGGAATTGGAATGAAAACTGACATTGTTCCAGTCCTGTGGCTTAACATAAAACCACCAGACCCTGTGAGGTTAGGATCTTTTGCCTTTAGTTCCCTTTATGCTGTGTGCTGAGCATAAATGCTAACTATCAAAGTTTTTCTTACCCCAGTTTATTAGTAATTTATGTATACAGCCTGACTTAGTACTACAAAGCATATTATAAAAAGATTTTTACAGATCCTAAACTAACTTTCTGGATTTGTTTTAGTGGCAGGAGGCTACTGCCTAATTTTGCAAATATTCTCAATTTATTTACTGCAGATTTGACTAGAATGAAAGGCTAGAAATAGCCTAAATGTCATAATTAAATAGATGATGGTACATACAATGGAGTTTGTTGTTGTTGTTCTTTAGTTGCTAAGTCATGTCCAACTCTTTGGGGCCCCTGGAACTGTAGGTCTGCCAGGCTCCTCGATCCACGGAACTTCCCAGGCATGAATACTGGGATGGATTGCCATTTCCTTCTCCAGAGGATATTCCTGACCCAGAGATGGAACCTGGATCTCCTGCACTAGCAGGCAGATTCTTTACCACTGAGCCACTTGCAAAGCACAATAATGTAAATAACAGTATTGCATAGGAACCTGGAAAGTTAGGTCCATGAATCAAGGTAAATTGGAAGTGGTTAAAACAGGCGGTGGCAAGAGTGAACATCAACATTTTAGGAATCAGTAAACTAAAATGGACCAGAATGAGCAAATTTAAGTCAGATGACCATTATATCTACTATTGAGGGCAAGAATCACCTCATAGGCAACAAAAGAGTCCTAAATGCAGCACATGGGTGCAATCTCAAAAACAACAGGATGATCTCTGTTCATTTCCAAGGCAAACCATTCAATATCACGGTAATCCAAGTCTTATCCCAACCACTAATGCCATAAAAGCTGAAGTTGAATGGTTCTATGAAGATCTACAAGATCTTCTAGGACTAACACCAAAAAAAGATGTCCTTTTCATCATAGGGGACTTGAATGGAAAAGCAGGAAGTCAAGAGATACCTGGAGCTACAGAAAAATTTGGCCTTGGAGTACAAAATGAAGTAGGGCAAAGGCTAACATATTTTTGTCAAGAAAACGCACTGTCATAGCAAACACCCTCTTTCAACAACACAAGAGACAACTCTACACATGGACATCACCAGACGGTCGATACCAAAATCAGATTAATTATATTCTTTGCAGCCGAGGATAGAAAAGCTCTATACAGCAGCAAAAACAAGATCAGGAGCTGACTGTGGCTCAGATCATGAACTCCTTATTGCAAAATCCAGACTTAAATTGAAAAAAGTAGGGAAAACCACTAGTCCATTCACATATGACCTAAATCAAATCCCTTACAATTATACAGTGGAAGTGACAAATACATTCAAGGGGTTAGATCTAAAGACAGAGTGCCTGAAGAACATGGAGGGGCTTGATATTGTACAGGAGGCAGTGATCAAAACCATCCCCCAAGAAAAAGAAATGCAAAAAGGCAAAATGGCTGTCTGGGGAGGCCTTACAAATAGCTGGGAAAAAAAGAGAAGCTAAACGCAAATGAGAAAAGAAAAGATATACCCATCTGAATGCAGAGTTCCAAAGAATAGTAAGGAGAGATAAGACAGCCTTTCTCAGTGATCAATGCAAAGAAATAGAGGAAAACAATAGAATGGGAAAGACTAGAGATCTCTTCAAGAAAATTAAGATACCAAGGGAATATTTCATGCAAAGATGAGCACAATAAATGACAGAAATGGTATGGACCTAAGAGAAGCAAAAGGTATTAAGAGGAGGTGACAAAAATGCACAGAAGAACTATACAGAAAAAGGTCTTAATGACCCAGATAACCACGATGGTGCGACCACTCACCTAGAACCAGACATCTTTGAGTGCAAAGTCAAGCAGGCCTGAGGAAGCACCATACAAACAAAGCTAGTGGAGGTGATGGAATTCCAGTTGAGCTATTTCACATCCTAAAAGATGATGCTGTGAAAGTGTTGCACTCAATATGTCAGCAAATTTGGAAAACTCAGCAGTGGCCACAGGACTGGAAAAGGTCAGTTTTCATTCCAATCCCAAAGAAAGGCAATGCCAAAGAATGTTCAAGCTACCTCACAATTGCACTCATCTAGCAAAGTAATGCTCAAAAATGCACACTAGCAAAGTAATGCTCAAAATTCTCCAAGTTAGGCTTCAACAGTATGTGCACCGAGAAATTCCAGGTGTTCAAGCTGGTTTTAGAAAAGGCAGAGGAGCAAGAGTTCAAATTGCCAACATCCTCTGGATCATAGAAAAAGCAAGAGAGTTCCAGAAATACATCTATTCTGCTTCACTGACTACACTAAAGCCTTTGACTGTGTGGATCATAACAAACTCTGGAAAATTCTTAAAGAGATGAGAATACCAGAACACCTTACCAGCTTCCTGCAAAGTCTGTATCCAGGTCAAGAAACAATAGTTAGAACCAGACATGGAACAACAGACTGGTTCCATTTGGGAAAGGGGTACGTCAAGACTGTATATTGTCACTCTGCTTATTTAACTTATATGCAGAGTACATCATGAGAAATGCCAGGCTGGATGAATCACAAGCTGGAATCAAGACTGCCAGGAGAAATATCAATCACCTCAGATATGCAGATGACACCACCCTTATGACAGAAAGTGAAGAAGAACTGAAGAGCCTCTTGATGAAGGTGAAAGAGGAGAGTGAAAAAGCTGGCTTAAAACTTAACATTCATAAAATGAAGATTATGGCATACAGTCCCATCACTTCATGGCAAATAGATGGGGAAACAATGGAAACAGTGACAGGCTTTATTTTCTTGGGCTCCAAAATCACTGCAGATGGTGACTGCAGCCATGAAATTAAAAGACACTTGCTCCTTGGAAGAAAAGCTATGACCAACCTAGACAGCATATTAAAAAGCAGAGACGTTACTTTGCCGACAAAGGTCCTTCTAGTCAAAGCTATGGTTTTTCCAGTAGTTATGTGTGTGAGAGTTGGACCATAAAGTAGGTTGAAAACCAAAGAATTGATACATTTGAACTGTGGTGTTGGAGAAGACTCTCGAGAGTCCCTTGGACTGAAAGGGGATCAGCCCAGTCAATCCTAAAGGAAATCAGTCCTAAATATTTATTTGAAGGACTGATGCTGAAACTGAAGTTCCAAAACACTTTGACCACCTGATGCGAAGAGCCAACTCATTAGAAAAGACCCTTATGCTACAAAAGATTGAAATCGGGAGGAGAAGGAGACGGCAGAGGACAAGATGGTTGGATAGCATCACAGACTCAATGGACCTGAGTTTGAGCAAGTTCTGGGAGATGATGAAGGACAGGGAAGCCTGGTGTGCTGCAGTCCATGGGACTGCAGCCTCGTACATGACTGAGAGACTGAACAACAACACATACAATGGGATTTGTTATTGTTGTTCTTTAGTTGCTAAGTCATATGCAACTCTTTGGTACCCCATGGACTGTAGCCCACCAGACTCCTCCATCCGTGGGATTTCCCAGGCAAGAATACTGGGATGGGTTGCTGTTTCCTTCTCCAGAGGATCTTCCTGACCCAGAGATGGAAACTGCAACTCTTGCATTGGCAGGCAGATCCTTTACCGAGGTACCACTTAGGAAGCCCACAACGGAATACAATGCAGCTATTAAAACAAATGAGGACCTTTCTATGTACATATAATGCACTATTACCAAAATGTATTTTTAAGTGCAAAGAGCATAACAATGTGTATCTGTAGCCATCCCCTCTGGGAAGAATGGCAAGGGGTAACACACACACAATATATTATATGTATATATAAACTGGGCTACTGGGGACAGAGTTTGCAGAGAGTACGTCAAACTCTTCTTTTGGCTTTTGAACTTTGTGCCATGTGAATGTATTACCTATTTTTAAAAGCAGTAGTAAAATGAATAAAAGTTAGCATATTATTTTGACATTAAAGAAGTAAAATAGAAAATTTCCAGAGAGGGGATTATATATCACAGATAATGACATATGGGCTCAGATAGAAGCTCCAGAATCGTGTCACTAATCAACAGCCATGATAAATATCCCCCATCCAAAAAGTTAGATAAAGATCATTCTTAATGTACACACAAGTAACTGCCCAAGAAGCTGGCCACAGAGGCATTCAGAGGCCTTTCTCGCCTTTCCTCTTTTTTTCCAGCATAGAGCAGAACAGTCATTGGAGGGAGGAGGTACTGACCCAGATTGGGTCTCCAAGGATGCTCCAAGGCTTCTCTGACTTGAAGACTGGATCTTCAGGGCTCTGAAGGTGTGAAGGGAGATTCCAGGCTGAGGAATAAATCTCTCTCCTCTATTGAACTTCTAGGAAATTTTAATACTTGAGTGGTCACTTTGAACTCCAAAAAGAGGATGTGCTATGTAGTATTTCCCAGAAACTTGACCACGAAAAGCAGAGACTGCCTCATTTGCCTAGGGATCTCAGACTTTACAATGGAACCCTGGTCCACTCAGGGTCATGCTGCCAAAGACACATGGAGGAAGTGCCTGATCTTATATATATATGACAAACAGATCCTGGCACCTAAGGGAATCACTTCCTCCCTGGGGGCCTCCACTTCAACATCTCCCAAAGGTAGACAGAGATTCACCACAAAGTCTGTTTTCCTCATGGTTTGAAAGACTATAGTATTTAATTTATATATAAGATGTAACATTTTTCTTCTGCCTTGTGTTACATTTACCTGTATCCTTGTCTCCATTGGGCTGTAAACTCCTAGAGTACAAAGATTTTGCCTTAGTTTGCAAAGCACTCTAACATGCTTAGTGGGTGAAATGGTCTAATTGTGTGACCTAGACAAGAAAATAGAAAAGGGTTAAACAAGGAAAAGGACAGTGGAGTCTGGTAGTTTTCCTGGAAGCAGAAACAGGAAAGATGGAGGGAGCAGAGAAAAGTAGGGACACCTGAGTGGATGACACCAAGCAGAACTTCTGCAGTGAGCATAATACCAATGTGCAGTATTTCGTCATTTTTATTTATTTGTAAAATTTTATCTGTTTATTTGGCTGCATAGGGTCTTAGTTGCACTGCGTGGGATCTTCATTGCATCGTGGAGGATCTTTTGGTTGTGGCATAGGGACTCTCTAGTCGTGGCTCCAAGCTTACTTAGTTGTACCTGGGCAAGTGGGGTCTTAGTTTTCTGATCAGGGAGGGAATCCTTGTCTTTACCATTGCAAGGTGGATTCTTAACCACTGGACCCCCAGAGAAGTCACCCATTATTTTTAAATCCTTAAAATACTGACACTTCAGCATTAAAAATGCTTTTATCTTCAGTTCAGTTCAGTCACTCAGTTGTGTCCGACTCTTTGCGACCCCATGAATCGCAGCACGCCAGGCCTCCCTGTCCATCACCAACTCCTGGAGTTCACTCAGACTCACGTCCATTGAGTCCGTGATGCCATCCAGCCATCTCATCCTCTGTCATCTCCTTCTCCTTCTCCCCCCAATCCCTCCCAGCATCAGAGTCTTTTCCAATGAGTCAACTCTTCGCATGACGTGGCCAAAGTACTGGAGCTTCAGCTTTAGCATCATTCCTTCCAAAGAAATCCCAGGGCTGATCTCTTTCAGAATGGACTGGTTGGATTTCCTTGCAGTCCAAGGGACTTTTAAGAGTCTTCTCCAACACCACAGTTCAAAAGCATCAATTGTTCGGCACTCAGCCTTCACAGTCCAACTGTCACATCCATACACGACTACTGGAAAAACCATAGCCTTGACTAGACGGACCTTAGTCAGCAAAGTAATGTCTCTGCTTTTGAATATGCTATGTAGGTTGGTCATAACTTTCCTTCCAAGGAGTAAGCGTCATTTAATTTCATGGCTGCAGTCACCATCTGCAGTGATTTTGGAGCCCAAAAAGATAAAGTCTGACATTGTTTCCACTGTTTCTCCATCTATTTCCCATGAAGTGATGGGACCAGATGCCGTGATCTTTGTTTTCTGAATGTTGAGTTTTAAGCCAACTTTTTCACTCTCCTCTTTCACTTTCATCAAGAGGCTTTTTAGTTCCTCTTCACTTTCTGCCATAAAGGTGGTGTCATCTGCATATCTGAGGTTATTGATATTTCTCCCGGCAATCTTGATTCCAGCTTGTGTTTCTTCCAGTCCAGTGTTTCTCATGATGTACTCTGCATATAAGTTAAATAAGCAGGGTGACAATATACAGCCTTGATGTACTCCTTTTCCTATTTGGAACCAGTCTGTTGTTCCATGTCCAGTTCTAACTGTTGCTTCCTGACCTGCATACAGATTTCTCAAGAGGCAGGTCAGATGGTCTGGTATTCCCATCTCTCTCAGAATTTTCCACAGTTTGTTGTGATCCACACAGTCAAAGGCTTTGGCATAGTCAACAAAGCAGAAATAGATGTTTTTCTGGAACTCTCTTGCTTTTTCCATGGTCCAGCGGATGTTGGCAATTTGATCTCTGGTTCTTCTGCCTTTTCTAAAACCAGCTTGAACATCACGAAGTTCACGGTTCACATATTGCTATTTACATACAGATGTCCCCAGAGAGTTAGAGGCAATTTTTTTCAAAGTACTCTCACCACAATCCTCCCTTGGTTTAAACCCTTTCAAGGTATTTTATTGTACTAATGATTAGTATAACTCTTATTTCTTGGATTTCTATTGAGGTTGAGAACATTTTCTTCAGTTTACTTGTCATTTCCTCCCCAGACAACTTTGGACCCCAGCCTGCCTTCATAGGTTCTAGTGGTGTCATTTGGGAATGGGGGTGGGCAGAGGTTCACAAAATGTGGCCTCTTCCTTTGAATAAGAACTACTGTTAATGGCCCTCAAATGAATTTCTGAGCTATGACTGGGGAGATTCCGTATCTCACATCTTTCAGGTGTCCCAGGGGTTCCTACCAGCAAACACAACCCAGTGCAAACATGTGACAGTCAGGTTCATGGCTGCTGTGAGCCTGGGGCAAGAGCCCTGAGCCAAGACACAGTGCGCAGGAGCCTGCTCATTGCGCAGGCGCACTCAGCCCCAGCCGGAGGCGCTCATCTGGATACGCCTCCCCCGCCCTGTCTGCTTCAGTTTTTCCCTTCTGATTAAGGAAACTCTCCTGCCTCAGTTCCTTCTTAATAAGTTAACTGCAGCTATAGATTAATGTACTTGACCTGCCAAGAGTCTTATTTACATTTTAATACGATAGAAACAGCTTAACCCGAAGCAATTATTTCAATGGTAATAATGTAGTTCAGTTGCTCAGCTGTGTCCAGTTCAAGGATCCCTTGGACTGCAGCATGCCAGGCTTCCCTATCCTTCACTATTTTCCAGAGCTTGATCAAACTCATGTCCACTGAGTCAGTGATACCTTCCAGTCATCTCATCCTCTGTCATCACTTTCTCCTCCTGCCTTCAGTCTTTCCCAGCATCAGGGTTTTTCCAATGAATAGGCTCTTCACATCAGGTGGCCAAAGTATTGGAGCTTCAGCTTCAGCATCAGTCCTTCCAGTGAATATTCGGGATTGATTTCCTTTAGGATTGACCGGTTTGATCCCCTTGCAGTCCAAGGGACTCTCAAGAGTCTTCTCCGATACCACAGTTCAAAAGCATCAATTCTTCAGCACTCAGCTTTCTTTATGGTCCAACTCTCACATCCATACATGACTGCTGGAAAAACCATAGCTTTCACTAGATGGACCTTTGTCAGCAAAGTAATGTCTCTGCTTTTTAATATGCTATCTAGGCTGGTCATAGCTTTTCTTCCAAGGAACAAGTGTTTTTTAATTTCATGGCTACAGTCACCATCTAGAGTAATTTTTGAGCCAAAAAAAATAAAGTCTGTCATTGTTTCCCCATCTAGTAGTGCTTAACATGCACTAAGTACTTTAAAGACGTTATTTTAATCACATGAAGCCCTGGAGTTAGGTTATAATTTTCTCAGCTATCTACTTGAAGAAGATGAAAAGTAGAGAGCCAAGTTATTTGTCCAAGGTCACACAGTTGGTGACACTAACTGTCACCATTTTGGGTCATCTGTGTCTGAAATTGTGCCATTTCACTGCATCCTAGTGAACTGCAGGAGGTGAAAGAGGGGAAAGCTTTCTACAACCCAAAGAAATACAACACATGGAATTAGAAAATCTGAATTCAAATTTTTGCATCTGCCCATATTTCTTTTAAAATCTTGGCTAGATTTCAATTTCTCTGGCCTTGATTTCCTCTTCTGAAAATTTGGATAGCAACATCTATTTACAACTTAAAGGATTGGAGATACTCCAGTGAGATGAGAGGTAAGAGCAACTTGTTAGCTTACAGGAAGGTCAGATGTTTTTCTTCTGGGGGCAAACCTTCTAGGACCAGTGCTGGTCAACCATTTCATTTACCAAGTCTCTGAGCTCAAGATGCTGATCTTTGGTGGAAAAGCATTTGTGATCTGATTTCCAATTTCTTGTATTTTTCCCCCTCTTTACATTTGTAAGTAGGACACTTGATATTACAGCATTTCTTCTAGTAGTGACAGCCCAGTTTATATTTTTTCCCTGAATTGTGCTCATATTACAGATAAAACAAAGACATCAAATGAAAGTATTTCTTGTCTCTTTTTTTCTCCACTTCAATGAACCTCAAAACTTACATTTTTTGTTCTGAGATGAATTCAGAAATTAAAGAGAAAGAGGAAAATAAGAATAAGTCTATAAATACAAATTTATTGGGGTTGTAATTGCAAATAAAAATAAATTTAAATAAATTTAGATAAATCTCCCCCTCCCCTCCAAAAAAGCATTGAATTCTCACTCTATCACTGGCCCCTTGGTCTCCTTTGGAAACAGCCATATAAGTAAGGCTGCTTCTGAACAAACATCTTGGGAATGGACCTGAAGCATTGAGAAGGCAACTCAGGTAAAATCTTTGAGCTGTTACTTCCTCTAATGTGATCCCTCTTGGTCACAGAGAATTAGATAAAATGATGGCCTTTGATCCACAGTCAGACAAACAACAGGCTAGACAGGGTCCAAAGGGATGGATGTTGACTTCTTGGACCAATTAGATTTTCTCTCTTCAAAAGTTTGAAAATGATTCCATAGTGAGAGAGCTAGTAGTTGATGCTGGAAGAAAAAATAGAAAAATCACAGATGGACAACGCTAATAGTAAGGATCTGAGGAAGCAGCCAATTTGCGTCAAGAGAGGTGTCCGAGTAGCCAGATTGAACGAGTGTCCCACTGATTGTGCTGGGCAAGCGTTGTGAGTAGGAAATAAACTCGTGATGCTGCACTGCTGAGTTTCTACAGTTTTTTTTATTACAGAATAACCTGGTCAGATACAATTTTTTTATCTCCTTTTACTCTCAAACTAGAAATGACCCCAAAGTGTGGTCCTTTTATTCTTTTTTATTCTTTCTCTATATTTACTCTCAAGTGTGATCATCCTTTCATGGCTTTTAAGTACCATTTTTAAAGGAATGCCTCCCCAAAGAAGCCATATTTCCTGATGCCTATAGCTTCACTCAAATTTCCGGCCACCACCTCAAACTCTACTCAGTTTGACTCAGTGAATAGTCACAAAGTATTCACTAAGCACCTGGCTTTGTGCTAGTTGCTGAAGATGCTGAGGTTAATAACAAAAAAGTTTCCTGTCCTCCTGGCACTTACAGCCTATCAGGGAAGGTTTTAAATAGGTAGTTCAGTTCAGTTGCTCAGTCGTATCAAACTCTTTGCATCCCCATGAACCGCATCACACCAAGCCTCCCTGTCCATCACCAACTCCCAGAGTCCACCCCAACCCATGTCCATTGAGTCAGTGATGCCATCCAACCATCACATCCTCTGTCATCCCCTTCTCCTCCTGCCCTCAATCTCTTCCAGCATCAGGGTCTTTTCAAATGAGTCAGCTCTTCGCATCAGGTGGCCAAAATATTGGAGTTTCAGCTTCAATATCAGGCCCTCCAATGAACACCCAGGGCTGATCTCCTTTAAAATGGACTGGTTGGGTCTCCTTGCAGTCCAAGGGACTCTCAAGAGTCTTCTCCAACACCACAGTTCAAAAGCATCAATTCTTCAATGCTCAGCTTTCTTTATAGTCCAACTCTCACATCCATACATGACTACTGGAAAAACTATAGCCTTGAATATATGGACCTTTGTTGGCAAAGTAATGTCTTTGCTTTTGAATATGCTAAGTTGGTCATAACTTTCCTTCCAAGGAGCAAGCGTCTTTTTATTTCATGGTTGCATCACCATCTCCAGTGATTTTGGAGCCCGGAAAAATAAAGTCAGCCACTGTTTCCACTGTTTCCCCATCTATTTGCCATGAAGTGATTGGACCGGATGCCATGATCTTAGTTTTCTGAATGTTGAGCTTTAAGCCAACTTTTTCACTATCCTATTTCACTTTCATCAAGAGGCTCTTTAGTTCCTCACTTTCTGCCAGAAGGGTAGTGTCATCTGCATATCTGAGGTTGTTGATATTTCTCCTGGCAATCTTGATTCCAGCTTGTGCTTCCTCCAGCCCAGCGTTTCTCATGATGTACCATGATAAGAACGGTGACAACATATAGCCTTGATGTACTCCTTTCTTATTTGGAACCAGTCTGTTATTCCATGTCCAGTTCTAACTGTTGCTTCCTGATCTGTATACAGGTTTCTCAAGAGGCAGGTCAGGTGGTCTGGTATTCTCATCTCTTTCAGAATTTTCCACAGTTTATTGTGATCCACACAGTCAAAGGCTTTGGCATAGTCAATAAAGTAGAAATATATGTTTTTCTGGAACTCTCTTCCTTTTTTGATGATACAGTGGATGTTGGCAATTTGATCTCTGGTTCCTCTGCCTTTTCTAAAACCAGCTGGAACATCTGGAAGTTCACAGTTCACATACTGCTGAAGCCTGGCTTGGAGAAGTTTGAGCATTTCTTTGCTACATGTGAGATGAGTGCAATTGTGCAGTAGTTTGAGCATTATTTGGCATTGCCTTTCTTTGGAATTGGAACGAAAACTGACCTTTTCCAGTCCTGTGGCCACTGCTGAGTTTTCCAAATTTGCTGGCATATTGAGTGCAGCACTTTCACAGCATCATCTTTTAGGATTTGAAATAGCTCAACTGGAATTCCATCACCTCCACTAGCTTTGTTCATATTGATGCTTCCTAAGGCCCACCTGACTTCACATTCCAGGACATCCGGCTCTAGGTGAGTGTGAGTGATCACACCTTCATGATTATCAGGGTCATGAAGATCTTTTTTGTACAGTTCTGTGTATTCTTGCCACCTCTTCTTAATATCTTCTGATTCTGTTAACTCCATTCCATTTCAGTCCTTTATTGAGCCCATCTTTGCCTGAAATGTTCCCTTGGTATCTCTAATTTTCTTTAAGTGATCTCTAGTCTTTTCCATTCTGTTGTTTTCCTTCATTTCTTTGCATTGATTGCTGAGGAAGGCTTTCTTATCTCTTCTTGCTATTCTTTGGAATTCTGCATTCAAATGGGTATATCTTTCCTTTTTTCCTTTGCTTTTTCACTTCTCTTCTTTTCACAGCTACTTGTATGGCCACCTCAGACAGCCTTTGCTTTTTTGCATTTCTTTTTCTTGAGGATGGTCTTGCTCCCTGTCTCCTGTACAATGTCAGGAACCTCATTCCATAGTTCATCAGGCACTCTGTCTATCAGATCTAGTCCCTTAAATATATTTCTCACTTCCACTGTATAGTCATAAGGGATTTGATTTAGGTCATACCTGAATGGTCTAGTGGTTTTCCCTACTTTCTTCAATTTAAGTCTGATTTCGGCAATAAGGAGTTCATGATCTGAGCCACAGTCCAGTCCCAGTCTTGTTTTTGCTGACTGTATAGAACTTCTCCATCTGTGGCTGCAAAGAATATAATCAATCTGAGTTCACTGTTGACCATCTGGTGATGTGCATATGTAGAGTCTTCTCTTGTGTTGTTGGACGACGGTATTTGCTATGACCAGTGCATTCTTTTGGCAGAACTTTGTTACCCTTTGCCCTGCTTCATTCTGTATTCCAAAGCAAAATTTGCCTGTTACTCCAGGTGTTTCTTGACTTCCTACGTTTGCATTCCAGTTCCCTATAATGGAAAGGACATCTTTTTTGAGTGTTAGTTATAGCAGCTCTTATAGGTCTTCATAGAACCATTCAACTTCAGCTTCTTCAGCATTACTGGTCGGGGCATAGACTTGGATTAACATTTATTGAATAGTTTGCCTTGGAAAGGAACAGAGATCATTCCGTCAATTTTGAGATTGCATCCAAGTACTGCATTTTGAACTCTTTTCTTGACTATGACGGCTACTCCATTTCTTCTAAGGGATTCCTGCCCACAGTAGTAGATATAATGGTCATCTGAGTTAAATTCACCCATTCCAGTCCATCTTAGTTCTCTGATTCCTAGAATGTCAATGTTCACAATCACAGGCAACTAGACAATCTGATCACACGGACCACAGCCATGCCATGTGGGGCCACCCAAGACGGGCGGGTAATGGTGGAGAGATCTGACAGAATGTGGTCCACTGAAGAAGGGAATGGCAAACCACTTCAGTATTCTTGCCTTGAGAACCCCATGAACCATTTGAAAAAGCAAAAAGATAGGACATTGAAAAATGAACTCTCCAGGTCGGTAGGTACCAAATATGCTACTGGAGATCAGTGGAAAAATAACTCCAGAAAGAATGAAGGGATGGAGCCAAAGCAAAAATCATACCCAGTTGCAGATGGGACTGGTGGTAGAAGCAAGATTTGATGCTGTAAAGAGCAGATAGTAGTTAGATTCAATAGCGTCAAAGAAAACTCATCATACCTACTCCACAAACAGATGTGGTTGTCCTTTGGTCGCTAAGCAGTGTCTGACTCTTTTCAACCCCGTGGATTGTAGCCCACCAGGCTCCTCTGTCCATGGGATTTCCCAGGCAAGCATATTGGAGTATGTTGCCATTTCCTTCTCCAAGATCTCCAGGGGATCTTCCTGACCCAGGAATCAAACCTGTATCTTCTGCATTGCAGGTGAATTGTTTACTGTTGAGCCCCTGGGGAAGCCTACACAAATAGGTGCATTTATTTAAATACCAGATTGCTACCATGGACAGTTCTTTTTCCACACCCCCAGGTTAGTGAATGTGAGATAACAGTGTTGGCTATCTTCTCATCCTCACTCCCTAAATCAAAATGAATACCAAATCTCTTTGTTTCATCTGAGGAAATGCTACTCAGAGAGCCTCTTTACTCTCTTTCCTTCAGACACAGCTTGAGACCCTCTTCCTCGCACCACCTCTAGCTGGCTTCTCTGCTTCTCACATCTACCTGGCCAAGGTCTTACCTGGACTAGACCAGGATTTCTAAAACACCACTGCAATAATATCACCCATTCAAGCACATTAAATGACTTACTTAATGTTCCAAAGACTTCCCTGGTGGCTCAGCAATAAAGAATCCACTTGCTAATGCAGGAGACGTGGGTTCAGTCCCTGGGTCAGGAAGATTTCCTGGAGTAGGAAATGGCAACCCACTCCAGTATTCATGCCTGGAGAATCCCATGGACAGAGGAGCCTGGTGGGCTACAGTCCCTGGGGTCACAAAGAGTCAGACATGACCGAGCAACTAAACAACAACAAATTTTCCAAACCCCATTACATCTAAATTCCTCATTGCAGCTTTCATAGTCTACCCCAAGTATAGTTTTCTACTAGTGGATTGCCATTTCCTTCTCCAGGGGATCTTCCCAACCCTGGGATCGAACCCAGGTCTCCCGTATTGTTCAGTCCAGTCGCTCAGTCGTGTCCGACTCTTTGCGACCCCATGAATCGCAGCATGCCAGGCCTCCCTGTCCTTCACCATCTCCCAGAGTTCACTCAGACTCACGTCCATTGAGTCCGTGATGCCATCCAGCCATCTCATCCTCGGTCGTCCCCTTCTCCTCCTGCCCCCAATCCCTCCCAGCATCAGAGTCTTTTCCAATGAGTCAACTCTCTGCATGAGGTGGCCAAAGTACTGGAGCTTCAACTTTAGCATCATTCGTTCCAAAGAAATCCCAGGGCTGATCTCCTTCAGAATGGGATGGTTAGATCTCCTTGCAGTCCAAGGGATTCTCTAGAGTCTTCTCCAACACCACAGTTCAAAACCATCAATTCTTCGGCGCTCAACTTTCTTCACAGTCCAATTCTCACATCCATACATGACCACTGGAAAAACCATAGCCTTGACTAGACGGACCTTAGTCGGCAAAGTAATGTCTCTGCTTTGGAATATACTATCTAGATTGGTCATAACTTTCCTTCCAAGGAGTAAGCGTCTTTTAATTTCATGGCTGCAATCACCATCTGCAGTGATTTTGGAGCCCAAAAAAATAAAGTCTGACACTGTTTCCACTGTTTCCCCATCTATTTCCCATGAAGTGATGGGACCAGATGCCATGATCTTCGTTTTCTGAATGTTGAGCCTTAGGCCAACTTTTTCACCCTCCTCTTTTACTTTCATCAAGAGGCTTTTTAGCTCCTCTTCACTTTCTGCCATAAGGGTGGTGTCATCTGTATATCTGAGGTGATTGATATTTCTCCTGGCAATCTTGATTCCAGCTTGTGTTTCTTCCAACCCAGCGTTTCTCATGATGTACTCTGCATATAAGTTAAATAAGCAGGGTGACAATATACAGCCCTGACATACTCCTTTTCCTATTTGGAACCAGTCTGTTGTTCCATGTCCAGTTCTAACTGTTGCTTCCTGACCTGCATATAGGTTTCTCAAGAGGCAGGTCAGGTGGTCTGGTATTCCCATCTCTTTCAGAATTTTCCACAGTTTCTTGTGATCCACACAGTCAAAGGCTTTGGCATAGTCAATAAAGCAGAAATAGATGTTTTTCTGGAACTCTCTTGCTTTTTCCATGATCCAGCAGATGTTGGCAATTTGATCTCTGGTTCCTCTGCCTTTTCTAAAACCAGCTGGAACATCAGGGAGTTCACGGTTCACGTATTGCTGAAGCCTGGCTTGGAGAATTTTGAGCATTACTTTACTAGCATGTGAGATGAAGGCAATTGTGCGGTAGTTTGAGCATTCTTTGGCATTGCCTTTCTTTGGGATTGGAATGAAAAGTGACCTTTTCCAGTCCTGTGGCCACTGCTGAGTTTTCCAAATTTGCTGGCATATTGAGTGCAGCACTTTCACAGCATCATCTTTCAGGCTTTGAAAGAGCTCAACTGGAATTCCATCACCTCCACTAGCTTTGTTTGTAGTGATGCTTTCTAAGGCCCTCTTGACTTCACATTCCAAGACGTCTGGCTCTAGATTAGTGATCACATCATCATGATTATCTTGGTCTTGAAGATCTTTTTTGTACAGTTCTTCTGTGTATTCTTGCCATCTCTTCTTAATATCTTCTGCTTCTGTTAGGGCCATACCATTTCTGTCCTTTATCGAGCCCATCTTTGCATGAAATGTTCCCTTGGTATCTCTAATTTTCTTGAATAGATCTCTAGTCTTTCCCATTCTGTTCTTTTCCTCTATTTCTTTGCATTGATCACTGAAAAAGGCTTTCTTATCTCTTCTTGCTATTCTTTGGAACTCTGCATTTAAATGCTTATATCTTTCCTTTTCTCCTTTGCTTTTCGCCTCTCTTCTTTTCACAGCTATTTGTAAGGCCTCCCCAGACAGATGCTTTACTGTCTGAGCCACCAGGGAAGTCAAATAACTATAGTCATGTTAGATAAATTTGTTAAGTATTTACCCTCTATTGACACTATACTCTTTTTTCCCCACTGTTTTTATGAATCCTTAATAAAATTCCTTGAAACAGAAAGACTATTATTGCCAGAAACTGGCAATGAAACTGAGGCCTAGAGAGTTAAAGCAAACTAGGTTTAAATAATAACTGATTTTGAACTTAGATCCTAAATCATGTTCCTTTCTGTAACATGGGAGCAGAGATCATACTTCATACTTGCTGTGAAACTACGGTTTTGAGCACAATGCTAGGAAAATATTAATTATGTTTGTAGTAGCTATTGATCAATTGACATTCTCTCTCTAATCTATTCTGGTAAAGAATAAGGTAATCTTAGAAACGTGTCTGAGATCACTTCTGTACAGAATACAGTTTCAAAGCAATCTGTGCTGATTTTTTTTCCTGAAAGGGGCAAGACCCATGAGAGATTGGAAGGAAGGATGGGTCTGAGTCAGTAGCCTGAAAGCGAAGGAAAAAAAGGACAACATAATAACATAATAATAAAGGAGCCAGAGTTACTTTTATTCTCTGAACTTTTTTTTTAATGTTAAGCGATTTTATAAATCAGAACCTGTCTTGGAGAATTCCAAAGGAGAACTGAGGAGGGCTGGAAGATTGGTTGACAGAGGTGGGGGCAGCTGGGAGGTGAGGTGCAGTTCTGTTTGTGAGCAAAGCTGAGGGACCCAAGACCCTAGGTGTGATTCTTGGCTTTATCCATACTCCAGCAGCTGCCTGCACCCTGACCACACTTCCTAATAAACGTCTAAAAAATTCTAATGAAGCACTTGCAGTGTGGGGGTACAAAGGATTTCCTTCCTGCCCAACAGAAGAGGTACTGTGAGTTCCACTGAGAAAAAAAAAGGAAATGACCATCAGGAAGGAAGGTGTGAGGAATCTTCCCAAGGTGCCTCCTGCGCAGACTGAAATGAGGCTGTGTGGTTAGGAAGGTTTGCCCGTGTACTTTATAAGACTTGCCAGTGTTCGGAAATTAGAACGTGATGGAATAATCTAATGCTCAACATGGTTTTACCTGTTGGTCTCTTGGGTCATCACTAGAGACATCACCTGGGCTCCCCAAGTGGCTCAGTAGTTAAAGGACCCGCCTGCCACTGAAACAGGTATAATATCATATGTGAAACGAATAGCCAGTCCAGGTTCGATGCATGATACTGGATGCTTGGGGCTGGTGCACTGAGACGACCCAGGGGGATGGTACCGGGAGGGAGGAGGGAGGGGGGTTCGGGATGGGGAACACGTGTATACCTGTGGCAGATTCATGTTGATGGATGGCAAAACCAATACAATATTGTAAATTAATTAACCTCCAATTAAAATAAATAAATTTATATTAAAAGAAAAGAACCCACCAGCAATGTAGGAGATACAGGATACTTGGGTTCGATCCCTGGATCAGGAAGATCCCCTGGAGGAGAACATGGCAATCCACTCCAGGATTCTTGCCTGGAGAATCCCATGGACAGAGGAGCCTGGTGGGCTACAGTCCATGGGATCAGGAAAAGTCAGACGTGACTAAGCCCACACACATACTTTTACTAAAGTATGCTGCTGCTGCTGCTACTAAGTTGCTTCAGTTGTGTCCGACTCTGTGCGACCCCATAGACAGCAGCCCACCAGGCTCCCCCATCCCTGGGATTCTCCAGGCAAGAACACTGGAGTGGGTTGCCATGGATCAGAGCACTAGATCCATGTGCAACAATTAAAATACCCCACCTAAGACCCAGCACAGCCAAATAAATAAATAAAAATAAATATTTAAAAAACAGGGGAAAGTTCGTAAGCTCTTGAACATCAGTTTCAGCAATATTTTTTTGGATCTGTCTCCTCAGGCAAGGACAACAAATGCAAAAATAAACAAATGGGACCTAATCAAACTCAAAAGATTTTGTCCAGAAAAGGAAACCAACAACAAAATAAAAGGGAAACCTGCTGAATGGAAGAGACATCTGCAAATGATATGACCCATAAGGTTAGTATTCAAAATATACAAAGAACTTATACAACTCAATATAAAAAAATCCAATTAAAAAGTTGGCAGAGAACCTGAATTGACATCTTTCAAAAAAAAAAAAACAAAACATACAGATGGCCAACAGGTCCATGAAAAGTGGCTCAACGTCACTAATCAATAAGGAAGTAAAAATCAAAACCACAATGAGATATCACTTCACGCCTGACAGAATGGCTATTGTCCAAAAGATAGCAAATTACAAGTGTTGGAGACCTTGTGAAGAAAAGGGAACATCTGTGCACCGCTGGGGGTGGGAACGTGAACTGTTGCAGCCACCGTGGAAATCACTATAGAGGGCCCTCAAAAAATTAAAAATAGAACTACCATACAATTCAGCAATTCCACTCCTGAGAATTTCATCCAAAGGAAATGAGAACATTACTTTGAAAAGATATATGCACTCTTATGTTCATTGCAGCATTATTTACAATAGCCAAGATACGAAAGCACACTAAGTACCCATCCACAGATGAACAGATAAAGAAGTGCTGCTGCTGCTGCTGCTGCTAAGTCGCTTCAGTCGTGCCCAACTCTGTGCGACCCCAGAGATGGCAGCCCACCAGGCTCCCCTGTCCCTGGGATTCTCCAGGCAAGAACACTGGAGTGGGTTGCCATTTCCCTCTCCAATGCATGAAAGTGAAAAGTGAAAGGGAAGTCGCTCAGTCGTGTCCGACTCTTAGCGACTCCATGGACTGCAGCCCATCAGGGTCCTGTGCTATACATATTCAATGAACTGTTAGTCATAAAATAATGAAATCTTACCGTTTGTGACAACATGGATGGACCTGGAAGGTATTATGCTTAGTGAAATAAGTCAGAGAAAGACAAATACCATATGATTTCACTTATATAAAGAATCTAAACAACAAACAAATATAGCAAAACAGAAACAGACTCACAGATATAGAGAAAAACTAGTGGTTGCCAGAGGGGACAGTGATTGGGGGAGGAGTGAAATAAGTGAAGGAGATTAGAAGGAACAAACTACCAGTTTTAAAATAAATAAGTCACAGGGATGCAGTGTAGAACACAGGGGAATACAGTCATTATAACAACTTCGTGTGGTGTATAATTTATAGAAATACCAAAGCATTACATTGTACACTAATATTATTAAGTCAACTATACTTCAATTAAAAATAAAATATAAAGTAAAATTTTTTAAAATTAAGAGAAAATTGCAACCTTCCTTTTGCCACTTTACCAAATAAACCAGTAACTGGAGGCTCATAAACTTGAGAGATTTACCTACTTTTTAGCACAGCCACCTCTGTCAAAGTAGAGAGTGTGCCAGGATAGGGGCGAGGAGTTTTCATTAACTGGCTATGACCTCCGGCAGGCCACTTGTCCTCCATGTGCTGTGCGAGAGGTTTGGTGTTGTCTCTTACATCTCCTACATGGGCAGGCAGGCTCTTTACCACTAGCACCACTTGGGAAGTCCTTTGGTGCAAGCTAAGACCCAGAGTTTAAAAAGCTGTTGCTTCCAATGAGGGATCAAAAAGCTTCTGAGTCACTGTTGAAATCAACATTGTCTTCCAGCCCCAAAGCCAGGGACAGGTAGAGGGATGCAGAGTCTGGCTAGACACTGAACATTCTTATCCATGAAGCCCATGTGTCAGCCACCACAAGGCTGGAGAGTGAACAAATTCCGCTTCATTCTACCTCCCAAATATCAACTTCTGGCCCTTCAATGTCAGCTCTTCCTATCATTGTGAAGCAGAATTCACCAAGCGTTGGATTGCTCACACACTAATTCACAGTGATGTCAATTTTGATCAGTGCACTGGCTAAATCTAAATTATATCCAGAACCCTGCTGGGAAGGAATTCTGGGATATGTAGTTCCTCACAAGAAGAAGTATAGAGGGCAGTGGAAATAGTTGCCAGATGGCACGTATACTGTAGAGAAAATATCCAATACCTCTGGAGAGGATGTGGTTACCAGCCTCCAAGTTGGCCTTCAGTGATCTCAACTTCCAAGTGTTTATACCCTTGTGCAGACCAACTTGCATTTAACCAGGGTTGGTCCCTCTGGCCGATATAATATGGCAGAAGCGATATGTCACTGAGATTAGGTTATGAGAAAACTACCTCTATTTTCAGAGTTCCCTCTCTCTCAGCTCTCTGGCTCTGGGGAAAGCAGGCTTCCATGCTGTAGAGAGAATGCGGCAGGGGCTAAGGAAAGGAGAAGCAGATGACGCACAGAGAGGAGCGCAGGGGAAAGGCGAGGCACTGAGTCCCAGCACTTGGAGAACATTTCAGTGAAGACCAGAGAATCCCAGAACTGGAGTCCCTAGAGTCGCTCTGTCCCTGGAGTGGTCACATGCACTACTGTAGACTGGTTGTTTTATCATATCTCAGTGCCCATAAGGCCTGGCCATGTGGCCAAGTCCCAGGTCCTCCCTAGAGTCCTATGTGCAGAGTGCCCACCACTTGAGGTAGCGCAAGTGAGTCTGTGCTCTCCCAGCAGGACAGCCTCACCAGCGCAGACTGTTGACATGACTGCTGTCCTTTGTCGTGTTTTCAGGACAACCTCTGAGCCTTTAGTGATTTGGCTGCCAGAAAATCTGTGCTTGGAACATGTCTCCTTAGCCGCTGGCACAGAGTGGGACTGAAAGAGTTGGCCTGGCTTCTTCAGGGCTCAGCTCCCAAGGGCGCAGCCCTCTCTGCAGGGGAAAGATTTACCTCCAACAGGTGAGAAGAAAGAACCCAGAGCTGGTGTTCTCGGAAACCAGAAGAGCATATCCGGCCACTAACTTCATGAAGTCACTCAGCTTCCTTCTGTACTGAAAGCTCAAACTGGTACACAAGCGACCTTGATCAAAATCTGTACCATGACGCATTGTCCTCCTGAAGGCTTCACCTGTGCATGGCCCTGGTAATCTCTGTCTTTTCAGGGATCCAGCATTGTTTCTTCTGCAAGCATCCCGAGAACACAGCGTGATGCTTCCACTGCTTTTCTTTATCCCCAACTGCCTTGGCTCTTCACCTCCTCTCTCATCCCTCCTCCCAGGCTCTCCGTAAGCACAATACACACTGTTGTTATGACAACCGTTCTGCTTCCATGCCCTGAGTGCTATCCACAGGGGGATAAGGCTGTGAGAACCACCTGAAGACGAGGGGGTAAAAACAAAAATGAGGAATACAGGGGAAAGGCATAAGAGGACGGGGCGGGGGTGGGGGGGAAAAAAGGTAGATTTCCCCACCTGAGCCAAGTTACCAAGAGCAACTCGTAGCCCATTACCTGACTCAGCTGGGTCATTTTTCTCAAAGCCCTCTTCCACTTTGTCATTGTTTTAAAAGGCTGTGCTATTATTACAGGTTCTGCTTTTCATCAATCAGGGAAGCAATAGCCACATTACCAGTCCTGGTGTCTTTCTGCCTGGTCATGCCATTTCCTTAATATTCCTCAGGGAAAGGTCCAGATAAGTGGAGGGATTCAGGTTCCCAGGGGAGGAGGCGGGGTACATTCTAGTCCTGCACTTCTGCTTGTTGAAAGGACCGCCGAGACTTCTGATAAGCCTGGAAGGACTGAGGGCACAGTCTGTGTGGGTCTGGAGTGAAAAGGGTCTCTAACACTGTCTAGGCTTCTTGTCTCTTTCGGTGCTGCAGCTGCCCATGTCAGCTTGGAGAGTGGGTGATTATCTTGGAAACTGCCTATTTTTGTAATTATACTGTTTTCAGTATATTAATTTTGTTTTTCACATGTTCAGCTTATTCATCAGGTTATAAATTTGCAGATCTAGAAATACATATAATTTTAAACACCTCCCTTTACAAGGAAGTGAAAGCATTTTTTTCTCTTTCTCTTTCTACTTCTGTTGCAGGAAGAGGGATTCCTTCCAGGGCCCGAAACTGGGCTCTTGTCTAACACTCAGAAATGAATTGTCTGCGGAGACACATGTGCTGACAAAGCAAGAGATTTTATTGGGAAAGGGCACCCAAGTGGAGAGCAGTAGGGTAAGGGAACCCAGGAGAACTGCTCCGCCGCGTGGCTCACAGTCTCGGGTTTTATGGTGATGGGATTAGTTTCCGGGTGGTCTTTGGCCAATCATTCTAATTCAGAGTCTTTCCTGGTGGGGCACGCATTGCTCAGCCAAGATGGATGCTAGCGAGAGGGATTCCGGGAAGTGGACGGACACGCGGTGTCTCCTTTAGACCTTTCCCGAACTCGTCCGGTTGGTGGTGCCTTATTAGTTCCGTGTTCCTGATCAGGATCTCCTGTCATAAAACAACTCATGCAAATGGTTACTATGGTGCCTGGCCAGGGTGGGTGGTTTCAATCAGTGTGCTTCCCCTAACACTTCCAAGAAGAACCAGCTTGGTGTGGGGAGATCTGAGAAAGTGGCCAATATGCGGGCCCCACCCTAGCCGGACAGGACTTCCTCTCTGCCTCCAGTGAGGGGCTAAGGGAATCGACTGACACTTCCCCAGAGGAAAGGCCCAGGCTGGGCATGAGGGGCAGAGCTGCCAGCTGGGACAGAGGCACCCTGAGCTCTTGCCTTGTAATTGCAGCACAACCTGTCAGGAGGCCTGAAACAGCAGGCCAGTGGGTACCACCAAGAAGCATATCTCCAGCTTGATGACAGGGAGAGAGATTCCTGAACGACGAGAAGAGGCTCTTTAGGGAGAGCTGAGTCATTATGCGGGAGAAGGGCAGCAGTGCAGACAAAGGGACTTTAGTTCTGACCTTCATGAAAGAATCCAGGTGATGGGAGTGGGCCCAGGAAGGGCGCACAGTATTAACACCTGGACAGCAGTGGAGGCCAGGCAAAGACTGGAATCTTGTCGATCAACTCCTGAATCCACATTCCTTCATTATATGCCTTTTTTCTTTTTATTTAACCTTTGCATTATTGTATCTGTAACGTATGTGCGTGCATCAGAGAAAATTTGAAATTTGATGCCTATATTTTTCAGACTTACATCCTTCCAGACCAGACTTTGGCATCCCAGTGTCCATACTGTCTGGTTCAGTCCTGACCCAGCACCAGTCACCATAGCACTACACCAGGTTTCACAAAGTCACTGAAGATGGGGGTGCAGGAGGCCACAAGAGGGATCACACCACCAAGCTACACGTTGGTTCACTTTAGAAATTCCTCTCTTGCCTTTTTCTCTCTAGAACATTCCCTTTCATGATGCTACTTGGGCTCTCCACTCCCGCTTTGCCTCTGCCTTCCTCCTCTCTTCAGAGAGAACACCTTTCTTTCCTCATTTCACACACAACAGCCACCATCCACCTACGGCACCCCCTCCCTCACTGCACAGGCTGCTTCTCTAAAACTACAGAGCGGATCAATGCTCAGGAGGCTCAGAGTCCCCACCGAGGGAAGCTGATCACAGTGTCTTCTCAGCAAACAAGGGTGTCTCCATAAAGGGATTGCAAACCGCTTGTGATGGGGATAGAGATTTCTCTATCACATTGCATTTCCAATCATCTTAGGGTAAGAGTTACAGCTGTTGTGTTTGTTGCTCTCCACCTCTTCCACATTTCAAAGGTTTTCAGAAGTACAGGAGAGGAAGAAATATGTCTACAAAGATAATGTTCCATTCTATGTCATACTTACCTGGGAAGCTCACATGTCAACATGTATTAGAGTCACCAGGGAGGCAGTATGGCAGGTTGTGATTATGATGGCCAACGATGAAATGCTGATCCTTGCAACCTACTAGCTGCACAAAGTGGGCAAGTTACTTAATGTCCTTGTACCTCAGTTTCCTCATCTGTAAACTGGGTGTATTATTTGTTTACCTCCTACATAGGTTTATGAGAATTGAGGTAGTAAAGTGCTTAGAACATTATTTAAATGCTTAAATGCTAGCTATTACTATTATTACTATCTTTATT
Source organism: Capricornis sumatraensis (assembly GCF_032405125.1). NCBI lineage: Eukaryota > Metazoa > Chordata > Mammalia > Artiodactyla > Bovidae > Capricornis > Capricornis sumatraensis. The sequence continues at coordinate 77,329,592 of NC_091072.1, read as the reverse complement.
CATGTTATTTTATTTGGGGGGGGGGGGGGCTCCAAAATCACTGCAGATGGTGACTGCAGCCATGAAATTAAAAGACACTTACTCCTTGGAAGAATAGCTATGACCAAATTAGACAGCTTATTAAAAAGCAGAGACATTACTTTGCCAACAAATGTTCGTCTAGTCAAGGCTATGGTTTTTCCAGTGGTCATGTATGGATGTGAGAGCTGGACTATAAAGAAAGCTGAGCTCAGAAGAATTGATGCTTTTGAACTGTGGTGTTGGAGAAGACTCTTGAGAGTCCCTTGGACTACAAGGAGACCCAACCAGTCCAACCTAGAGATCAGTCCTGAGTGTTCATTGGAAGGACTGATGTTGAAGCTGAAACTCCAATATTTTGGCCACCTGATGTGAAGAACTGACTCATTTGAAAAGACCCTGATGCTGGGAAAGATTGAGGGCAGGAGGAAAAGGGGATGACAGAGGATGAGATGGTTGGATGGCATCACTGACTCAATGGATATGAGTTTGGGTGGGCTCCGGGAGCTGGTGATGGACAGGGAGGGCTGGTGTGCTGCAGTCCATGGGGTCGCAAAGAGTCAGACATGACTGAGTGACTGAACTAAACTGAACTGATTCATATTAATATATATAATTCCTTCCAGGATAAGTTACACATTTTGCCGTATGGGGGAAAGTGATAGTAACAGGGATAACCTTATTTTCTCAGCTGCCACAGGGAACTGAATTCGTGATTGTCTCACTCCACAGAGCAACAGGTAGGGACCTCCAAGCCCACACTAACCTACCTCACTAGGATGTGCCTTTGGTGACAGGATACAGGGAATTTCAATATTAGAAGACTGTCTAAATCTTTAGTTTTTAATCATTAGTTGGCTTATTTCATATCTACGCAACACATTTTTCATTTTTTATTTCAGTATCTGACTTCACTAGAAATCATTTTAACACTTTTTCTCCCTCCTGTCACAAAAAAACAGTAAATTATTTACTTTTAAAGAAACAACTCCAGGAGTGTGGACTGGACTTAGTGACTCACTTCCAAAGAATAGAGAGTGAAAATGCACATAGTAACTTTATATCAGAGAAATCTGTGGACCAAATGATCAAGATCAACACCACCTGTGTGTAAGTCATGTTGCTGTCATGCACGCCCCCCCCCAATATGATGTGATGAGGAGGACACCTCATTTTTGTGGAATTCTTCCCAGAAGCCATGAACTACAGTTTATCCATAGGGAAAACATCAGACACATTCAAATTGGGGTCATTCCACAAAATAGCTGATCTTTACTTTTCAAAATTGTCAAAGTCATGAAAAACAAAGGAAGTCGGAGAAATTGTCACAGATTCAAGAAGACAAAGGAGACACTATGAGTAAATTCAGTGAGATTTTGGCATTGAGTAGTGGGGTAAAAAAAGAAAAAATACCTAATAATAAAATAAAATAAACAAACAAAGCATAGTAAAAGGTTACCAATTTCCACCCAAGAAGCATAATCATCCTCTAACTAAAGAAATCAACACATTGTTAGCACATAAATAAAAATTACTAAAGAAAAAAGAGAGGAATTTACTGTAACACTGGTGAGATCCAAATAAAGTCTGAAATTTAGTTACTAGTAATGTGCCAGTGCTTCTTGGTTTTGACAAGTGTACTATAGCTATTTAAGACGCTAATATTAGGAAAAACTGGATGAGACATAAACAGCAACTCTGCACTACCTTTGTAACTTTTCTGTTAAGTCTAAAATTGTTTCAGAATCAAAAGTTTATTTATAAAATGATACTAAAAATAGAAAAAGGGCTTCCCTCATAGCTTAGTTTGTAAAGAATCTACCTGCAATGCAGGATAACCGAGTTCAATTCCTGGGTCAGAAAGATCCCCTGGAGAAGGGATAGGGTACCACCTCCAGTATTCTTGGGCTTCCCTTGTGGCTCAGCTGGTAAAGAATCCACCTGCAATGCAGGAAACCTGGGTTTGATCCTTGGGTTGGGAAGACCCCTGGAGAAGGGAAAGGCTACACACTCCAGTATTCTGGCCTGGAGAATTCCATGGACTGTATAGTCCATGGGTTCACAAAGAGTCAGAAACGACTGAGTGACTTTCACTTTCACTTTCAAAAATAGTAAAACCAGTACCTGATGTTGAATATGAATGTTCAATGATCATTAGTTATTATTATTAATATTATTATTCTCTCACATCCCCTGTTCTCTTGACAAATCTATTTCTTCCCACTCACCCTCCTGCAGACTGGCTTTCTCTGTTTTTCAAGCACATGGTGGAGGATGGTCACACTGCAGCTTGGCACCTACACAATTCAATTCATGAAGCCAGCAGAAAATGGATTAGCATCTCCAAGTCTCAGTCACAAATTCCCAAGAGGAAAAATCTGGTTGGTCCAGTTTATGTCAGGCACCCTCCTATGGTCCAATAGCCCATGGCTGAGGGAAGCAGTCGTGACATCCACACATGGTCACAGGATCCTAGTATTCTGGAAAACAAGAGGAGGGTCTCATAATAGGAGTCGAGGGATGGAGCAGACACTCAATGGGCTTCCCCAGTGGTCCAATGGTAAAGAATCCACCTGCAATCCAGGAGCCACAGGTTCAATCCCTAGGCCAGGAAGATCCCCTGGAAAAGGGAATGGCAATCCACTCCAGTATTCTTGGAGGATTCCATGGACAGAGGAGCCTGGCAGGCTACAGTTCATAGGGTCACAAAGCCTTGGATACAACTGAAGTAACTTAACACACATGCTCGCAGACACTCAATAAGCTGTCTGTGTCAGCAGTACTATTCAAAGTGTGGTCTTTGTGTCAATAATATTGGCATCACCTGAAAGTTGGTTAGAAATGCAAATTCTTGGTCTCACTCTAGAACTTCTGAGTCAGAATCTAGAAAAAGAGAGATAAGGGAGACCATGAATCTGTTTTAGTGCAAACTCTCTAAGTAATTCTTTCCTGTGCAAGCTAGATTTTGCAACACACTGTAGAACAGAATTATTCAGCCCAGGACAAAGAAATCATAGTGTTAATAACATCCTCTAACAGAGCTGGATGATAATTAGACCATTATATAAATTAATATAAATTAAACAATTGTGATGACTCAACAGCAGAGAGACAAGCAACTCAATTTGAAAAATGGGTGAAGGACTTGAAAAGAAGTCCTCCAAAGAAGATACAAATGGCCAACAAAAACATAAAAAGATGCTCAACATCATTAGTCATCAAGGAAATGTAACTCAAAACCACAATGAGATACTACCACATACCCACTAGGATGGCTAGAATCAAAAAGTCAGATGATACATAACCGTTGTGGACAAGCATGAAGAGAAATCAGAACCATAGTACATTACCTCTGGGACTATAAATGTGGAAAATAGTTTGGCAGTTCCTCAAAAAGTTAAACTTAGAATTACCATATGACCCCACAATTTAACTTGTATGAAGGTAACCAGAAAACTGAAAACAGGTATTCAAACAGTATGTGTACACACATTGTTCATAGCTGCACTGTTCGCAACAGCCAAAAGGTAGAAACAGCCCAAACTCCCATCAACTGATGAATGGATAAACAAAGAGTGGTATATACATACAACAGAATATGACTGAGCCATTAAAAAGAATGGAGTATTCATACAAGTTACAAGGCTGGTGAACCTTGAAAACACCATGCCAAATGAGAGAAACCAGACACCAAAATCATACATTGCATGATTCCATTTACACAAAGTATCCAGAATATATAAATCTATACAGAATGTACATTGGTGGTTGCCAGTGGAGGAGTGGCGTGGAGGGGAGAATAGGGAGAAGCTGCTAAATGGGTAAGGGGTTTTGCTTTGAATCGACGGTCATGTTTTGAACCTAGATAGAGGTGATCACAGAATATAGTGAATGTACTAAACCCACTGAACTGTTCACTTTAAAGTGGTTAACTTTATATCGCATGGATTTCATCTCAAATTTTTTTTAATATTCTGATGGCATTTTTCCTGATTCACCTTCTATTTGATAGGTGGGAAAAAACTCAGTTTATGTGATTTTTACCATAGCCAGGACTGACCTTAGCTCAAGTATCACTCAATTTAAGACAACAGCCTCCCAAACTCTTTCCCACCAGCCTTATCCTAACTCCCAGAGAGCCGTTATTAGACACTTATTCCTTCTGGTTAGAGATAAAGGATGAAATGAAGACGATATCTTGCAAGGATGATGCCAGGCTTCTACACAGTACTTGGGGAAAAAATTATTTTAAATATCACATAGCACCTTCTATACTTACCATAATGATCAAGAAGCATTCCTTCCTGCAGATGAAGTCAATTTTCCCTTAGCCCTCTTTTAGAGTAAAGAGTCACAGCAGTGATCTTCAGTTCAGTTCAGTTCAGTCGCTCAGTCGTGTCCGACTCTTTGGGACCCCAACAATCACAGCACGCCAGGCTTCCCTGTCCATCACCAACTCCCGGAGTTCACTCAGACTCATGTCCATCGAGTCAGTGATGCCATCTAGCCATCTCATCCTCGGTCGTCCCCTTCTCCTCCTGCCCCCAATCCCTCCCAGCATCAGAGTCTTTTCCAATGAGTCAACTCTTCACATGAGGTGGCCAAAGTACTTTAGCTTTAGCATCATTCATTCCAAAGAAATCCCAGGGCTGATCTCCTTCAGAATGGACTGGTTGGATCTCCTTGCAGTCCAAGGGACTCTCAAGAGTCTTCTCCAACACCACAGTTCAGAAGCATCAATTCTTTGGCATTCAGCCTTCTTCACAGTCAAACTCTCACATCCATACATGACCACTGGAAAAACCATAGCCTTGACTAGACGGACCTTAGTCGGCAAAGTAGTGTCTCTGCTTTTGAATATGCTATCTAGGTTGGTCATAACTTTTCTTCCAAGGAGTAAGCATCTTTTAATTTCATGGCTGCAATCACCATCTGCAGTGATTTTGGAGCCCAAAAAAATAAAGTCTGACACTGTTTCCACTGTTTCCCCATCTATTTCCCATGAAGTGATGGGACCAGATGCCATGATCTTCGTTTTCTGAATGTTGAGCTTTAAGCCAACTTTTTCACTCTCCTCTTTCACTTTCATCAAGAGGCTTTTTAGTTCCTCTTCACTTTCTGCCATAAGGGTGGTGTCATCTGCAGTGATCTTAGCAGTGCCTTAAATATGAGACAGCTATTAAATCACTTCCAACCCTTCTCTTTTCCAGGCTAACAAATGTCAAGCCCTTTAGCCTTCTATTCAGAGGAGTGATGCTCTAGCCCTTAATTGCCGGTGTTGCCTTTCTCTGATCCTCACTCCTGTCTCACTGCTGAGATAGACTGCTTGTTGAGTGTCTTTGCATGCATGTGTGTTAAGTCAGCCCAGTCGTGTCCAACACTTCGCGACCGTATGAACTGTAGCCCACCAGGCTCCTCACCTGTCAAACTGTGGGGCTACAGATAGAACAAAGTTCTTGTGCAGGTTTCAAACTAATGCCAAGAAAGTGTACAGAGCATTGCCCAGCTCTTGCATATTACATTCCTGTTGCACAACCCAGTAAGGCTTTCACTTGAAATATTTATCTTCTGTTAGTTTTCAAAACTCTAGCATCTCTTCCAGCTGGCTCTGGAGCACAGGAGCCAATTTCTCACAGTTAAGGTCTTATCCTAAAGAGTCAGTTATTAAACTCTTTACCAGAGAGAGTTGGTTGTTGTTGTTGTGATTCAACAACAAGGCAAATGTTTGCCATCACAGTTCTAAGGAAAAATGATGGTCACAAATGCATTGAAGAGTAATGCCAATGTAGTTTCATTTTACATCTCAAAAGGGCTCAAACTCAATCCTTGCTTTTATACATTGGGTTAAACCGTTTGCATTCAGATTTTAGTGGACAAAAAATGGTCAAAAATCACCAATTTCATATTGATTAATCAAAGAAAACATGAGCAATAATTCACAGGCAGAAACATAGAATGTATGTGGCAACTCCTCAGAAATGCAGGCAGAGCTGAGCTGGAACAGCAGATAGATACCATATTGATGTAATCACAGGGCTTCTGAGAAGCTTCCTGCCCCTCTAAAACCCTCCCCTACTTATGCACAGAGAGCTGAAATTCAACTCAGCCTTTTGGGGATTAGTGACCCCTTTTATAATCTGCTGAAAACTATGGACACTCTTCATAGTGATTACCTTGAAAATATAATTACCACTGAGATGAATAGTAAACAGTGACTTCATTTAGCCAACATATGAATTATTCATGCAATACTCAATGCTTAAAATCTTTAATTTCTAATGCAAATAAAAACACAAGATAGATTTATTTAAATGAGCCACAAGACAGTCACTGTGTTAAATTAGGAGTCAGCAATGGTCTGAGAACGACCTTTGTGTAAGACAAACCACATATGCAACTGTCTGAGATAGTCTAATGACTCACCCCTCCTGGCATTCAGCAGCTCACATGTCTCCTGAATGCAAACTGGTCTTCATCTACCCTAAGAAATGCCTCTGAAGCCAAAGTAAGGGGCTTAAATTGTATAGTCTGTAAAGCTGCATTTTTCAATCCAAATATACATTATTAGGAGGTAACTGAGTATATCAAAACAGGAAACTGAAAAATTCCCTATGATCCTAAGGTACTAAAGTTGGAAACAAGACCTCTTAATGCTAATTGCTCCCCATTCCATGAGCATTTAGCACCCAGCGGGTCTCGAAACATCAGTAGATACAGACTGGGGCTCAGGGCGAGGATCTGCTTTGTAGTGCAGGACAAGAAAGTACCTGCTTATCAACCCCACTCTGCTGAGGGAGCCACCTTTAATAGCACAATTTCAATTCTCTGTTTCAACTTGTTTAAATCTCACAAACTCGTAACAGAGGAAATGAGGCATAAATTTGACTTTTCCATGCAGCAATTTTTTTCCCCTTTTAGACAAACTTTTTGCTTTGTTTCTCTTTTTCTCTGCATCTGCTTCACATTTTATATTACTGTGGCTATTTGTCTCCCTGACTATCTTCTCCAGATACAATTTCCTGTTGCAGTGCAACCCTATCACCCTATCTTCAACCCTTCCTATCAACTCTCGTATAAACCAGACGCTAAAAACTTCTTTCAAATAAATACAGAAGTAAGTGAAAGAGTAAATATGAAAGTGGCACATCTTGAAAACAATCGCTGTTAAGAAGCAGGAAGATTTAGGCAGGTCAGCTGTTAAATTTGGCTTTCATAGCAAGCCTTGCCTTAAGTATTCTTTTTCAGTTTTGCATGTTAAAGACACTAATTTGTGCTGATATTATTCAGTCAGAGCTAGCTGCAAACTCTAATATCATCTGCCTCTGATTCACAATTCTAAAGGAGTTTACTGAAATAAGTCCAAGAAAAATGGGAAGTCTTTCTTACAGCCCTGTCCTGCTAAGAATTCCTTGAGAGATTTCATCTTAGGAAACAAGGGCAAGTCAATTTTAAACAGTCTTAACGTTTTTACCGATTTCCTTTTCTAGCCAAGAAGTGTCATCTGGCAACCAATAGAACACCTCACTCCCTTCTGGCCTAATTAAAATGTGTAACTCTCCTGAGGGCAAGGTAACATTTGGCAACAGATTATTGCCACATTTAAGCTCCAGCAAATAGACACAGTATTCAAATAAGTCTGCAGCACCCACTCCTCACTTTAGTAATAATTGGTACCCACACTGGACCCAAAAACTCAAAAACATAAAGCAAAGATGCTTCATGACTCTCACCATTTTTTCATTCAACAATAATTTGATTGGAACCACAGCAGCACATCAAAACCCTATTTCCAGAGAATTCTCTTTCTGCAATTTTTCCCTCCCCAGCATGCTCTTCATGGCCACCATGTTCATAAACATCTCTAGAACGGAAGAATCTCAGACTTCACAGTACACTGAAGCTAGTCCGACCAAACATGGTAAGTTGGAAATAAGCATTTGGCCAAATCTGTATTTAGAACAAGTGTTTTTTGCCAATAAACGCATGGGAAAATATTCAAAATCATTTTAACCAGAGAAATACACTTTAAAATGAGATACAATATAGGCCAATTAAGATGCAAGGGAAGTTAAGTATTGTATGCAGAGTAGTCCAAAGGTTTGGAGAGTGTAACTGATACTGTCTTTGTGTCAGATAATTTATCAATATTGATAAAAGCCTTTTGAAAACCTCATGCCTCTGACTCAGTAATTACATTTATAGGGATTTTTCTGAGGGAGCGATTAGAAATGTGAATAAGAGATTTAACTACAAGAGAGTTCATTGCAACACTGCAGCAAAAAGATGAAACCCACCTAAATATCCAATAATAGAGGATTTATTGGGTACATTGTGCCACAATGAAACACCACGTGGCCACTACAGAAACATTATCAAATTGTCTCTGACCACTTGGGGAGACGTGTATGCTCTACTGTGAATGCAGAAACCAACTCATGGAGAATTCACAGCAAATTAAGCATGGTAAGATCATCAATATGAAAGCTATACTATAAAATAGATACAATGATAATATATCTGAGAAGTGGGATTATGACTGCTTTTTAATCTATTTTGGTTTGTTTGATTACATTATTTCCCTACAATGAATATGAATCCCAAGTGTAATAAAAGTTATTCAAAACCAAATGTATTATGTTGCAGCTCACATGCCCTGGAATATCCCAATAAGCCAAAGAGATTCACAGCCTCCGAAATCCGATAATGACTGAGGACATCCCACAAATCCCCTTATGTTAGGGATGATGACATTATCTGGAACAATTATGGAAACCTTGTGAGTGAGTTCTGTCCTGGTTAGTTACCAAAGCAAAGCCCTCAGAATAAGCAGCAGCTTCCAGAGTAGTATTTAAGGGTGAACATTTCCATGCTCTCTGCAGCATTTTATCAGTCAACCCTTTAAGTCCTTAAAATCCACTCTTTAAAAGCATAGAAATCTTTATACTTTTACATTTGAAAAATCTACAAAATTCAGTGTGAAATTAATTACTATTTATGCTATCAGAGTAGAGATGAAATACAAAGACTCACACTGTTGACAAAGTACAACATTGCACAATCTTTGGGGGAAACAGGTTAGCAAATACCTGTATATAAAGAGGAACTGGGTAGCCTAATGGGAACCCATGAGCTTTGAAGTCAGGTAGACCTTCGTTTGAACCCCAGCTTGGCCTCTAAATAGCTATGTGACCTTGAGCAAGTTACTTAACTTCTCTGAGCCTCATTTTTTTAATCTCCAGAATAGAAATGTAATAGTGCTACCTCTAGTGATATGGAGGAATTACAGTAATATATGTAAACACCTGGTAGCATAGTGCCTGGCACTGAACAGAAACTTCATAAATGAGGTTATTGTTATAACAGATGCCTAGTTTTGCCACTAGATGCTGAATTCACTGAGTGCAGTCTCTCTCCATTACTTTCGTTTGCAATGATTCAGGACACAGCACAGCAGATTCTCAGTAAGAGAGCCTTTTTTTTTTTTTCTTCAATAAACTGCACATCCCCAAATCTGTTTCTAGCCTTTGACTCCTTCGTTCAACACTTTGGAATTTATCTTGTGGAAATCTTTCAAAAGGAGAAAAGAATTGAAGGTATCTGTTTTTCAAAGCAAGATCATGGAGAAAAGTCAGAAATAACCCACACATCTGAAAAAGAGAGAAGGTTAGAAAAATCATGATATAGCCAGGGTATGAAATATCACTTGATTATTAAATATGGTGATTCCCAAATCCAGGTAACAATAGGGGAAACTAGTATAATGTTACTGATAAAAGCAGAGAGCTGAGTGGTAGATGTGCTAGTGACGGTAGTCACTACTCTGGAAAACATGCAGCATATGGGCAAAGCCCAGCAGGGAAAGCAAAACTGAAAACAGTTGGCATGGTAGAGGCTGGAACTGTGGGTGGATTTTCTTTCATTTACTGTTATCATTACACTGTTTTACAATATATAAAATTCAAGACATAGATGCAGTTCCCATGTGGAACAAAAAAGACATTAGGTAATTAATCTCCTTTAAATTCTCAGAGTTCAGGACACTGTCTTCTGGAGCAGAATGCTATAGAAATGAATGACAGGGACTAATTGTTGGGCAAAGAAAGGGAGCCAGGAAAGGTTTTGAATCATAGGAATTTCTCAAAAGTTGCCTCAAGATGCCAGAATAACACTGATTGGAGTTGGGGATGGATAAAGGAAGAAAAGTCATCAAAACAAAGAGAGACCAAAATACTTAAGATGATACCCCAAAGATGAATGTGTCCTTATTGTGTCGCATGTGCTTGCCAAGTCGCTTCACTCAGGTCCAGCTCTGTGTGAGAGTATGGATTGTAGCCCGCCAGGCTCCTCTGTCCATGGGATTCTCCAGACAAGACTACTGGAGTAGGATGCCATCTCCTCCTCCAGGGGATCTTTTCGACCCAGGGATGGAACTCAGGTCTCTTACGTCTCCTGCATGGGCAGGCAGGTTCTTTACCACTAACACCACCTAGGACACACCCTTGTTGTATCCTAGACCTGTCTTTTATTATCCTCTAATGTTAGTCTGCAGAGTTAATACGAAGGGAGAAACACAGTCTTTATACTAATACTCCGCTCCCTCCTGCCAACAATTTCTCCTATTAGAAACATTTGAAAAATAACTCATCTTCTAAATGCTGGGCAACCAAGGCAGTGCTTGAGTTACCCTGAGATAATCCTATCAGGGGGTTTCCCAGATAGCAGGTAGGCAAAAAGAGACATGGGTTCCATCCCTGGGTCAGGAAGATCCCCTGGAGAAGGAAATGGCAACCCACTCCAGTATTCTTGCCTGGAGAATCCCTTGGACAGGGGAGTCTGGTGAGCTGCAAAGAGTCAGACAACTGAAGAGACTTAGCACACAGCATGATCCTATCAAGAGAGTTGAGTTGGGCTATTCACCTCCCCCTGAGGTTCAGCCTACCTCAGGCTGGAGTCAACATCACAGATGGAGGGAAGAACTCATGACCAAGCATCAAGGACCTGGGATACAGTTCTGGCTCTGCCTTATTGACACTTTGCCTTGGGACAATCACCACCCTCAGTTTTCCCATCTGTAAAATGGAATAATGGGGCTAGAACATTGATCTTCAAGGATCCTGTCAGCTCCGACATTCTATGTGTTTAAATGTTTCCTTAATCCCTAAAAAAAAACACTTTTTATATATCTATCCCTGGCCCAGAGACAGAATTTATGAAGTCACCACCTCAGTGACAAGGAGTGTAAATCTGAGTACTTCTCTTAATGCCAGATGCCTTGTACTTTTATGGATCTCAAAAGCTCAGAAAACACATCCACAGACATTATCACTCATCGTGATTCTAGGATTGTAGGGACCCACTTTTAATCCGCTTCCCAGTTGGAAAAACAGAAGATAAAGCAGTTTAAATGTCAGGGTCAAGGCTCCAACCCGTCTTCAACACCAAACTGAACCTTCTGTTCATGACAAACTGGAGTCTCAGAAATTAGGAGAACCAGTGAGTGTTTCTGGAGAATCTTGTTGTGCTGAGGACAAGACTCAAGAGGAAGACAAAAGGGGAAAAAAAAAAAAAAAGATGGGAAATTGAGGCAAGGAGAGAGTCTTGAGGGAAATCAAAGATGTCAGGGTAAGTCCCAGCAACAAACAGGCCACAGTTAACCTCAAGTCTTTTCTTTTCCCAAGGGTTTAGGGCATTTGATGATCCAGCAATAGAGCCCTTTTTGAGTCAGGTGATTATTTTTGCAGAGGCCTCCTGTGGATGGAAAAACTGAGCACATAATTTTAAAGCCTCACATTTAATTTGACAGCCTTGCAACACATTTTGTTCTGAATCAGATGCCCCATTGTCCTTTTGTTCAAAGAGGAAATTAAAGTATAGGAAAGAAGACAAGCTCTGGTCTGTTGATATGTGTTTTGTATTTGGCCACAGGAAGGTCATTAAAATGTACTTCCAGCTCCTTGCAGGAAAATTTACATTTCAAGCAAAGTTAATTTACTTCTTTGCCCGGTGATATCCATTTCTTTTCATCTATAATGTGTTATACCCTTAAATTCTGGACTGGCACTTCACTCACCATCATCAGAAAGTTGTGATGAACTCATTCTAAGCCCTGATGGGAAGGACATCTAAGACAGAACACCAAGGGAAAACACTAAGGGGCAGAAGAATATGTGTAACACAAACCTATCCAGGTGATTCAACTGGCCCCCAGGTCTGCAGCCTTCTGGGGTCATCCTGTAGTCAAGCCCAGTTCCTGTGCCCAATGCACAGTGAGGCCAAAGAAACCACAACTCTGGAGACTGAAGCAGAGAAGTGTTTACTGCAGGACTGTGCAAGGATTCCATGGACTGTATAGTTCATGGGGTGGCAAAGAAAAGAGACGGCTGAGCAACTTTCACTTTCATGCAAGGAGAATGGGTGGCTTGTGCTTAAAAGACTGCAATCCTTGATGAGTTTCAGGATATAGTTTTTGTAGACAAAATCTGAGGGGAGGTCTGCAAGGTGTGTGGCCTTCCTCTGATTGGTTGGTGGGGAGATAACAGGGTGGTGTTCCAGGAATCTCAGTCATCAGCCTTCTAGTTCCAACCTGTCTGGTATCCACTGTTTGTGCTCAGCCTGAAGTTACCATCAGGCTGCTGGGGGACTTTAGCTCCTGTTGAAGAACTCATCCAGGACCCTGTGCCATCCCAGGACCCTGTCCCTGCACTATTGTTTCTTGACTGCATTTCCTTTGTTTCTGCATTCCCTCACTTCCCTAATTAGTAATGGCTTGAATCTGCCCTCTGAAACTTAAGAAAGTTCTTGGAGGCTAGCACCTTTTTCCTGGAAACAAGAAATGGGGGACACAGAAGGCTTTCATACTCAGGAGGGCCCCCCAGAGTCCTGCTCAATTTCAATTCTTTCCTGTGATATCCAGATAGAAAGATCCAAGCTTTCATCCCCTGGGATAGTAGACCCCCAATCCTAGTGACTCCCACTATTTCCAAAGATTCTCAAGAAATCCAAGGTCAGACCATTCCCTACCTGGTAAGGACATCCTTTTATTTTATCATGCAAAGCAGCCTAGTGCTTCTTAGTCTCAACCTCTCTTGATTGGGCTCTGGACCTTGTCTCTGCATTTTCAAAAAGTCCTTGAAAGTTTATTGTTTTCCCAAACAAAAGATCAGCCTTTTCCTAGAATAAGAGGCACATACAGCTGACAGCTTCTGAAAGATCCTTTTTTTTTTTTTTTCTGTTTCTGTTAAAACTATATACAGATGTAAAAAGCAACAATTACATTTGAACAGAAGAGAGTTTAAGACTCCAAAGCCACCTTTTATGGGTGATTCATTTAACTCTTGGAAAAAGGACAGGGATAAGTGCTAATATTTTATTTGATACTCTCCATGTCTGAGTTGTCATAGAATAAAATATTAAATTATAAATGTATAGCTTACCACTTACCCTCTCCTCTCTTTTAAGGAAGTTCAGCCTAGAGATTGCATCATTTGGGGGAAAAAAGGTTTTAGCCAGGGAGAGTTGGTAGCACTGCTTGGAGATGATAAAGAAGATGGGAAGAAGGAGAGAAAATGGGTGAGGCAGCTTCTGTAAGAACTTTGAGGGAGGGTGAGACCTCTAAATGTGAATGGCTAAGTAAACTGTGATACATCCAACAATGAAATATCATTTAGTGTTAAAAGAAAATGAGTTATCAAGCCATGTAAAAATGAAACCGCACCTCAAATGGGACTTGGAGCCACAACCTTCCAACTGATACTACACAACTTATCTCAGGACTTGATGAAGCTCAAGTTCTTTATGTCTCAAAACAGAAGGAATTCAGTAAGAGTCAAAGTGATAGGTTAAGAAGTGAATTTACTAATATAGGACACTTGTGAAGGATACATGTGGACAGGGAAGAGGGCCTTGTCCTGACAACTAAGTGGGTTACATTTTTATAACTAAAGAAAAAGTAGAGAGGGAGAGAAAACTACCTTCTTCTCTTCCTTTGTAGAGATGTTGCAGGAAAATGGGACACGAGAGGATGATCAATCCCAGGTCTTGGGTGAGTTCCTGAGCTTGACTATCAAGTAGGGCTCTTACCTTTGTGCAGGAAAGAATTTAAAACCAAGCCATAATAAAGTAAAAGAAGGTTTATTGAGAAAGAGACACATTTCACAGGCAGAATGCAGTCATTTCAAAAGGCAAGAGTGGTGCCAAATTACCAGGTGGTTAGTTTGTATGCGCCAGGTAATGTCATAGGTTAATGAGTGGGAGGATTATTCCAACTATTTGGGGGAAGGGGCAGAGATTTCCAAGAATTGGGCCATCATCACCCACTTGGCCTTTTATGCTCGGCCTTAGAACCATCATGGTGCCTGGGTCTATATCATTTAGCATGCTGATGTATTATAATGAGCATATAACAGAGCTCAAGGTCTCCTGGAAGTCAAATCTTCCACCATGTTGGACCTAATTAGTTCTGACCAGTTTTTCTCATAAACTCAATGCCTATGTCATTCTTTCAAAAGTTGTGCCCTGCCTCCATCCTCCTGCCTTAAAATCAGTATCCAAATAAGATGTGTAAATTACAACTAGCTGACATTTATATAAAGTCTATTTTAATCTATAGATTAAATTATAGATTTCCCAGTTCAATCTCACAGTCGTGTCGGCTCAGTCGCTTTGCGACCCCATGGACTGCAGCACGCCAGGCCTCCCTTTCCATCAACAACTCCCTGACTTTACCCAAACTCATGTCCATTGACTCAGTGATGCCATCCAACCATCTCATCCTTTGTCGTCCCCTTCTCCTCCTGCCCTCAGTCTTTCCCAGCATCAGTGTCTTTTCAATGTGTCAGTTCTTCACATCAAGTGGCCAAAGTATTGGGGTTTCAGCTTCAACATCAGTCCTTCCAACGAACACTCAGAACTGATCTCCTTCAGAATGGACTGGTTGGATCTCCTTGCAGTCCAAGGGACTCTCAAGAGTCTTCTCCAACACCACAGTTCAAAAGCTTCAATTCTTCTGAGCTCAGCTTTCTTTATAGTCCAACTCTCACATCCATACATGATCACTGAAAAAATCATAGCCTTGACGAGATGGACCTTTGTTGACAAAGTAAGGTCTCTGCTGTTTAATATGCTGTCTAGGTTGGTCTTAACTTTTCTTCCAAGGAGTAAGCATCTTTTAATTTCATGGCTGCAATCACCATCTGCAGTGATTTGGGAGCCCAAAAAAATAAAGTCTGACACTGTTTCTACTGTTTCCCCATCTATTTCCCATGAAGTGATGGGACCAGATGCCATGATCTTCGTTTTCTGAATGTTGAGCTTTAAGCCAACTTTTTCGCTCTCCTCTTTCACTTTCATCAAGAGGCTTTTTAGTTTCTCTTCAGTTTCTGCCATAAGGGTGGTGTCATCTGCATATCTGAGGTGATTGATATTTCTCCCAGCAATCTTGATTCCAGCTTGTGTTTCT
This sequence comes from Capricornis sumatraensis, assembly GCF_032405125.1. NCBI lineage: Eukaryota > Metazoa > Chordata > Mammalia > Artiodactyla > Bovidae > Capricornis > Capricornis sumatraensis. Next base: position 77,314,117 of record NC_091072.1, on the reverse strand, counting down.
TCCAGTCCAGCGTTTCTCATGATGTACTCTGCATATAAGTTAAATAAGCAGGGTGACAATATACAGCCCTGACATACTCCTTTTCCTATTTGGAAACAGTCTGTTGTTCCATGTCCATTTCTAACTGTTGCTTCCTGACCTGCATACAGATTTCTCAAGAGGCAGGTCAGGTGGTCTGGTATTCTCATCTCTTTCAGAATTTTCCACAGTTTCTTGTGATCCACACAGTCAAAGGCTTTGGCATAGTCAATAAAGCAGAAATAGATGTTTTTCTGGAACTCTCTTGCTTTTTCCATGATCCAGCGGATGTTGGTAATTTGATCTCTGGTTCCTCTGCCTTTTCTAAAACCAGCTTGAACATCAGGGAGTTCACGGTTCATGTATTGCTGAAGCCTGTCTTGGAGAATTTTGAGCATTACTTTACTAGCTTGTGGGATGAGTGCAATTGTGCGGTAGTTTGAGCATTCTTTGGCATTGCCTTTTTGGGATTGGAATGAAAACTGACCTTTTCCAGTTCTGTGGCCACTGCTGAGTTTTCCAAATTAGCTGGCATATTAAGTGCAACACTTTCACATCATCATCTTTCAGGATTTGAAACAGCTCAACTAGAATTCCATCACCTCCACTAGCTATGCTTTCTAAGGCCCACTTGACTTCACACTCCAAGATGTCTGGCTTTAGATTAGTGATCACATCATGATGATTATCTTGGTCGTGAAGATCTTTTTTGTACAGTTCTTCTGTGTATTCTTGCCACCTCTTCTTAATATTTTCTGCTTCTGTTAGGTCCATACCATTTCTGTCCTTTATTGAGCCCATCTTTGCATGAAATGTCCCCTTGGTATCTCTAATTTTCTTGAAGAGATCTCTAGTCTTTCCCATTCTGTTGTTTTCCTCTATTTCTTTGCATTGATCACTGAGGAAGGCTTTCTTATCTCGCCTTGCTATTTTTTGGAACTCTGCATTCAGATGCTTATATCTTTCCTTTTCTCCTTTGCTTTTCGCCTCTCTTCTTTTCACAGCTATTTGTAAGGCCTCCCCAGACAGCCAATTTGCTTTTTTGCATTTCTTTTCCATGGGGATGGTCTTGATCCCTGTCTCCTGTACAATGTCACGAACCTCATTCCATAGTTCATCAGGCACTCTATCTATCAGATCTAGTCCCTTAAATCTATTTCTCACTTCTGCTGTATAATCATAAGGGATTTGATTTAGGTCATACCTGAATGGTCTAGTGGTTTTCCCTATTTTCTTCAATTTGAGTCTGAATCTGGTGATGAGTTCATGATCTGAGCCACAGTCATCTCCTGGTCTCGTTTTTGTTGACTGTATAGAGTTTCTCCATCTTTGGCTGCAAAGAATATAATCAGTCTGATTTCAGTGTTGACCATCTGGTGATGTCCATGTGTAGAGTCTTCTCTTGTGTTGTTCAAGGAGGGTGTTTGCTATGACCAGTGCATTTTCTTGCCAAAACTCTATTGGTCTTTGCCCTGCTTCATTTCGCATTCCAAGGCCAAATTTGCCCATTACTCCAGGTGTTTCTTGACTTCCTACTTTTGCATTCCAGTCCCCTATAATGAAAAGGACATCTTTTTTGGGTGTTAGTTCTAAAGGGTCTTGTAGGTCTTCATAAAACCGTTCAACTTAAGTTTCTTCAGTGTTACTGGTTGGGGCATAGACTTGGATAACTGTGATATTGAATGGTTTGCCTTGGAGACGAACAGAGGTCATTCTGTAGTTTTTGAGATTGCATCCAAGTACTGCATTTCAGACTCTTTTGTTGACCATGATGGCTACTCCATTTCTTCTGAGGGATTCCTGCCTGCAGTAGTAGATATAATGGTCATCTGAGTTAAATTCACCCATTCCAGTCCATTTTAGTTCACTGATTCCTAGAATGTCGACGTTTACCCTTGCCATCTCGTTTGACCACTTCCAATTTGCCTTGATTCATGGACCTAACATTCCAGGTTCCTATGCAATATTGCTCTTTACAGCATCAGATCTTGCTTCTATCACCAGTCACATCCACAACTGGGTATTGTTTTTGCTTTGGTTCCATCCCTTCATTCTTTCTGGAGTTATTTCTCCACTGAGCTCCAGTAGCATATTGGGCACCTACTGACCTGGGGAGTTCCTCTTCGGTATCCTATCATTTTGCCTTTTCCTACTGTTCATGGGGTTCTCAAGGCAAGAATACTGAAGTGGCTTGCCATTCCCTTCTCCAGTGGACCACATTCTGTCAGACCTTTCCACCATGACCCACCTGTCTTGGGTTGCCCTGCAGGCATGGCTTGGTTTCATTGACTTAGACAAGCAGGCACAGGAGGGCCTAGAAGAGCTATCCCATGTTGAAGGTCGGGAACGGTGGTGGTAAGGAGATACCCCTCGTCCAAGGTAAGGAGCAGCAGCTGTCTTTGCTGGAGCAGCCATGAAGAGATACCCCATGCCCAAGGTAAGAGAAACCCAAGTAAGATGGTAGGTGCTGCAAGAGGGCATCAGAGGGCATACACACTGAAACCATACTCACAGAAAACTAGTCAATCTAATCACACTAGGACCACAGCCTTGTCTAACTCAATGTCTAACTCAATGAAACCAAGTTTAATCAAGGTTACTTCAATTCCCAAGGCAGGGCTTAACCAAGCAGTCAAATCTAAACCCAACATTCTTTCCACTACATTACTCTGGTTCTGTACATTTACCACTCAGGGAATCAAGAATCAACCCCTCCACATAAAAGGCATCTAGGTAAAGATATCATTCTCCCATTTGCTTATATGTTTATTATCTCTAGAGGTAATAAGTATCCCCAACATGTGATGAAGCTGTCAACATTTTAGTAGGCATGTACTTTGACCAATTAATTGTTAATCCTATTAAGAAGACCAAACACATTCTATTCAAGTCTCAGATGACTTTTGTCATTTATATCCTCCCATGTGAACTACAGTGGCTCAGACAGTAAAGCATCTGCCTACAATGCCAGAGACCCAGGTTCAAACCCTGGGTCGGGAAGATCTCCTGGAGAAGGAAATGGCAACCCACTCCGGTATTCTTGCCTGGAAAATCCCATGGAGAGAGGAGCCTGCTGGGCTACAGTCCATGGGGTTGCAAAGAGTTGGACACAACTGAGCGACTTCACTATTCACTATGTGAACTACTAAGAAATAAAGATAGAGTAGCCTGTACTTGGTAATCAACTATTATTACAGCTCAACTTTGAGGGAGGAGAGAAGCTGGATTTAACGATGTGAAAAGTACTTTTTAGTGCCTTGGCTTAAAGACTCAGGCTGTCAAAACAACCATTAATTTTCCCCAGCACCCCCAGTGCTGCTTGAAGTGGACGCTCTACAGATGTTTTACAAAAATGCTTCCCCTTCTGCTCACTGTTGTCAGCGGTTTACATGATTTGGGCAGCAGTTTCCAAAGAAACAACTGAGATGGGAATTGCCCACAACTGAAGAGGAAGTTTCTGGGCCTCATGGGCTTCTCCCTCTGAAACAGTGTGCCCCTTTTTATCAAGTCAGAGACACAGAAAGCTCAAAGAACCCATTGAACTTATTCCTGCCATCCCCATATTTGGAAGCTGGCTATGTTGAACATAAACAAAAAAAATACAGCCCCCATAGGTCCAAAAGCAGAAATGAAGGTGTATTTATTCTAAGCTGCTACTGAACTTCCACCTTCACATAAAAACTGCCCTACTTAAAAGTCCAGACCTAGGCAACCTCAACCAGAGATGAGCACAAGTCAGCAAATGACCCCCTGGACATGGTTAAACATTGCTTTAAATTTAGCCACACACCAAGACACATTGAAGAGAGAATATTAAAGGCAGCAAAGGAAAAGCAACAAATAACATAAAGTTCAGTTCAGTTCAGTCGCTCAGTCGTGTCCGACTCTCTGCAACCCCATAAATCGCAGCACGCCAGGCCTCCCTATCCATCACCAACTCCCGGAGTTCACTCAGACTCATGTCCATCGAGTCCATGGTGCCATCCAGCCATCTCATCGTCTGTCGTCCCCTTCTCCTCCTGCCCCCAATCCCTCCCAGCATTAGAGTCTTTTCCAGTGAGTCAACTCTTTGCATGAGGTGGCCAAAGTACTGGAGTTTCAGCTTTAGCATCATTCCTTCCAAAGAAATCCCAGGGCTGATCTCCTTCAGAATGGACTGGTTGGATCTCCTTGCAGTCCAAGGGACTCTCAAGAGTCTTCTCCAACACCACAGTTCAAAAGCATCAATTCTTCGGTGCTCAGCTTTCTTCACAGTCCAACTCTCACATCCATACATGACTACTGGAAAAACCATAGCCTTGACTAGAGTCCTCTGTGGCACTAATTGATAATCTTTCTTTAAACTCAACTGAAGACTGGTGGCCCCTCCCGGTTAGAAGGGTATGGCAGAGACTGTAGCCATCACTCGGTACTCTTTAGTAACAGAACCCTAATTTTTGCAGGGCACATTACCACCTGGCTTAGATTACATGTCTTAGTCTTCTCTGGTTATGTAACTAGTTTTTGATAAATGAAATGTAAGAAACATTGCATATTATTTCCAAGGAGTCTCCTTTTTAAGAAAAGGACCAGGTCTTCTCTTTCTTTTCCTCAGTCCTACTACCTGGAACTCAGATGTGATGGCTGAAGCTCTGGCAGCCATTTTCAACCATAAGAACAATTGCTAAAACCTAGGGATGACAGAAGAGTGGGCTGGTAAGAAATTTATAATTTTTAGACTCCTTGTACACACACAAAAATAAAATCTTAACTGGCTAAGCCACTGTTATTTTGGCTAGGGAGAATCATTCATCTTAGAAATGTCAGCATGTCAAATAGCCATTTCATACCTTTAAGATATTAAAAGCATGGAAAGACCTGGTTATAATTTATGTAACAATGGGCAACACAAGCTAGGGAGAGGGACCTGGCAAAATACATTGGGTTATAAATAGAGTCCTGAGTAGTCTGCTGACCCAGCCAAGTAGTGAGGAGCTGACATTCCCTGCTCTGTGGCTCCATATGGCAGGGCTTTCATCATCAAATGCAATGCAAGATCCCTGATAGACTCTTGAGTGAAAAAGAAAAGTAGTTGTAAAGGGCAGAGAGGGCAATTGTGGAAATCAGAATACGGGCTGTGTCTCAAATAATATTATGTATCACTGTTGATTTTTTTGAATTAATAATAAAAATTTGGGGGAGGAATCTGGGTGACGGTATTCTGAGTGTTCACTGTATTATTCTTTCAACTTTTCTTTTTTCAAAGAACTTTGAAAATTTTTATTTTGAAGTTTTTTTGTTTCTTTTAATTTTTTTTCCAAAATAAAAAGGTAGAAGTGGGGAGATAGAAGAGAAAGGACTGAGGAGAAATGGACCCATGGTAAGAATCTCTCCCTATCATCTTACTGTTTGGGGAGAAAATACTATTTCACACCTTTGGTGACAGTCACTGCATCTGGCTCATGTTATTATTTTTTTTTAAGTTTGAAGCTATTCAAAAATCACTTTAATCCCAATGAAAAGCATTTATTCATATTACATTTATTTATTGAGCAGCTATTATATTGTACTATGGATTACCATCTGTGCCTGTTTTAGAGAATGAAAAGTGAAGGGAGGGGCAACCTCTATCTGTATTCCTTTGTCCAGTAGGGAAGACAAACATTATAAGAGAAAGCAATTTCTGAGAAAATGGTAAGCTGAGGTAAGTGACTTTTGTCTTAGCTTCCAAAAGATTATTAAAGACACTTCAGTGTCAGTTTAGAAATGGAAACTAGGAAGGAGATAGACCAGCAGCCGAGAACTAGAAAGCAGACCCCATGTTCTCATTGTGCTTGGATGGCGCCCAGTCTGGAGTTGGGCTCCTCTGGAGCTGGAGGGCTTTAACAGCCACTATCTTGTGGAAGAGTTCACTGCTGTCTGGAGGCCATTAGGGAAACTGGAAGAGAAATTCTTGCTCCCCTCATAGTGGTTCACCATGAAAATCAGGCACCAACAGAGACCAGAAGAGTAGGTCAGCTGTCTGAAAAGTTTAGGCATATGGCAGTTGAAACAGGACAGACTTGCCATGCAATGGTCCCCCCGAAGGCTTCTGACAGAGAAAGACGTGTCCCAGAATAAACCATGTCCTAATGTTGAGCGACTGAAGAGGGTCTTTTCAGAGGGAATAGAAAAGGACCAGGGTCTTTAAATTTCATTCTAACTCATATAGCATCTACTTCTTCCTATGTTTTACAGAAATGAGCTCCATAAATATTGTGATTATATGTGAATAAAGAGAGATTTTCTGGGCCAGTATATCCCAAAGCGTTCATGAACTATTCATGTGTTTTTTTGGGGGAAAAAAATATGATATGGTCAAGAAAATTTGGAAGTACCAGATTAAATAAAGACAAAGATGTTTATTTACTACAGGATTTTTCAGAGCCTTCAATGTACTAATAGTCACTGAGTTTCTGTGAATAGAATACACTAATGGTTTTGCGTCTCCCAAATGTATTTGACCATGGAACTCTTGTATCAGAAAGCAAACTCTCAAAATGGATGCTCTTTCTTTTAGATCATTGATTATGTTGCCACCTAGTTCAGCAATTCTAGCTGTCCAGCTTGTTGTAGCTTATTGGCCCTTCATACCTAGTACATCAAATCCTGACTAAGGTGTATAATGAAAAGAGCATTATAAGTTCAAGCTTTGTGGTTTCCCTTGCCTCTCCCCTTTCTCTTCAAATACTTATGAAAATATGAAAGAACGTTAAAGAGACTTTGTCAGATTCCAAACCAAGATAAACATCTCTGTGGGCACCGAGTGGTACACAGGAACAAAATCACAAGGCTGCCAGGCTCTGTTCACAGAGTAAGCCAACCAGCTAGAGATTTTAGGTCCCACGGAATCAGAGAGACTAACAGTGCCTCAGGCAAGATAGGGATTCAGGGCCAGACTTGATTCTTAAAACTCAGGGTTTGGAGTAGAGCTGTTCTAACAGGAAAAGAATGCTGAAAATAAAAGCTACCACCAGAGATTTCCGGGGACTAGAGGTTACATAAACCTGTACACTTAGCAAAAGCAGCCAGGACCTGGCTCAAGATTCACTCTGCTCTATGCAGGATCTACTCGTTCCCCCAAGAACGGCATGGACCTACAATTCTGCCAGTGGCTTCATGGGAAGAGAGGTCTGAGCTGACAAAATAAACTGCCAGATGTGGAGAGTAAAGGAGGATGGTGGGCACAGAGAAAGACAGGAAAAATAACTTCTCCACCAGAGGAGGCAGCAAATCCAATAAAGAAGCAGAGAGAGATGACGAATGTTAAGAAAGACTGCCAACAAATCAACCAGCAGATAAGTTCGCTCTGATGAAAGGAGAAAAAATATACAATAAGGATGTCTGGATACTGACAGAAATCAAGAAATAAGACATTTTTTTTTAAAGAATGATATTCCATGAAGAAAAGAAGGTAAAATAAAATGAGAACTGATGGGTGTTTAAAAAACCAATTAAAAATTCTGAAAAAATTCCCAGAATGTGGCATTGACTGATAGAGAGGAAAAATAAAAATGAGCATTTTAAAAATGTGATGCTCATATTCAAGCCTAACAGGATTCCCAGAAGAACAGAAAACTGGAAAAGAGAGAAAGAATCTTCAAGAAGATAGTGACCAAGAAGTCTCCACAACTAAGGAAAAATGTGAATCCTCTCACTGAAAGTTCACATTGAGTGCTGAGCAGCATAAATAAAAATAAACTGATACCTCAGTACGTTACGGTAAAACTATAGTACATCAAGAGTAAAAAAGAAAACTTTAAAAACTGCCAGAGGGAAAAGCCAAATTAACTACAAAACAAAAACAAAACCAACCCTATTAGACTATCAGATTTCTCATTAGCAATGACACATGTCAGAAGACTAGAGAGTGTTTTGAAGTGTTGAGAGAAAATAACTGTCAACCAAGATTCTATACCCAAACAAGCTAGTTATCCAAGATTAAGGGATAAAGACATTTTAAGATATACAAAGATGAAAACGGTTTCTCCATTCTGACATTTGCTGAACAACTACTAAAGAATTTGCTTCAATAAAAAGAAAAAAAATCCAAAAGAATTGAGATTCAAGAAATAGTCATCATCAGAAAAATTGATAAATATATTACATAGTTATTGGCTATATTCCATATTACATAGATATTAGTTACTATAGTCATACAAATTGTTATTGACTACATTCCTGACATTGTACATTTCATACCCATGACTTATTTACTTTGCAACTAGAAGTTTGAACCTCTTGATCTCCCTCATCCATTTATTTTCTCCTTCATCCCCCTCTCATCTGGTACCCATCTGCTTGTTCTCTTTATCCACCAGTCTCTATCTGTTTTCTTGTGTTTGTTCATTTGTTTTGTCTTTTAGATTCTTCGTATCAGGAAATCATACATTTGTCTTTCTGTCTGACTTACTTTACTTACCATAATACCCTCTAGGTCCATCCACATGGTCACAAATGGCAAGATTTCATTCTTTTCTATAGCTGAACAATACTCCACTGGTGTATGAAGAGAAAATACATACTACATCTCCTTTATCTATTCACCTGTTGACGTGCACTAGGTTACTTTTCATATCTTGGCTATTGCAAATAATGCTAATATGAACATAGGGGTGCATATATCATTTCTAATTACTTCAGATAAATACTCCAGAGTGGAATTGCTAGATCATATGATAGCTCTATTTTTAATATTTTTTAGGAAATTCTATACTGTTTTCCATACTGGCTGCACCCGTTTACATTCCCACCAACAGTGCACAAGAGTTCTCTTTTCTCCACATTCTCATGAACACTTGTTACTTCTTGTCTTTTTGATAATAGCTGTTCTGACAGGTTTGAAGAGATATCTCATTATGGTTTTGATTTACATTTCCCTGATGGTTAGATATGTTGAGCATCTTCTCATGGGTCTGTTGACCATCTGTATCTCTTCTTTAGAAAATTGTGTATTTATATCCTCTATTTTTTAATCATGTTGTTTGCTCATTTTTTCATGTTGACTTGAATGAATTCTTCAAATATTTTGAATATTAGTCAGTTCAGTTCAGTCGCTCAGTCGTGTCCGACTCTTTGTGACCCCATGAATCGCAGCACGCCAGGCCTCCCTGTCCATCACCAACTCCCGGAGTTCACTCAGACTCACATCCATCGAGTCCGTGATGCCATCCAGCCATCTCATCCTCTGTCGTCCCCTTCTCCTCCTGCCCCCAATCCCTCCCAGCATCAGAGTCTTTTCCAATGAGTCAACTCTTCGCATGAGGTGGCCAAAGTACTGGAGTTTCAGCTTTAGCATCATTCCTTCCAAAGAAATCCCAGGGCTGATCTCCTTCAGAATGGACTGGTCGGATCTCCTTGCAGTCCAAGGGACTCTCAAGAGTCTTCTCCAACATCACACTTCAAAAGCACCAATTCTTCGGCACTCAGCTTTCTTCACAGTCCAACTCTCACATCCATACATGACCACTGGAGAAACCATTGCCTTGACTAGACGGACCTTTGTTGGCAAAGTAATGTCTCTGCTTTTCAACATGCTATCTAGGTTGGTCATAACCTTTCTTTCAAGCAGTAAGCGTCTTTTAATTTCATGGCTGCAGTCACCATCTGCAGTGATTTGGGAGCCCAAAAAAATAAAGTCTGGCACTGTTTCCACTGTTTCCCCATCTATTTCCCATGAAGTGATGGGAACAGATGCCATGATCTTCGTTTTCTGAATGTTGAGCTTTAAGCCAACTTTTTTGCTCTCCTCTTTCACTTTTATCAAGAGGCTTTTTAGTTCCTCTTCACTTTCTGCCATAAGGGTGGTGTCATCTGCATATCTGAGGTGATTGATATTTCTCCCAGCAATCTTGATTCCAGCTTGTGTTTCTTCCAGTCCAGCATTTCTCATGATGTACTCTGCATATAAGTTAAATAAGCAGGGTGACAATATACAGCCCTGACATACTCCTTTTCCTATTTGGAAACAGTCTGTTGTTCCATGTCCAGTTCTAACTGTTGCTTCCTGACCTGCATACAGGTTTCTCAAGAGGCAGGTCAGGTGGTCTGGTATTCCCATCTCTCTCAGAATTTTCCACAGTTTATTGTGATCCACACAGTCAAAGGCTTTGGCATAGTCAATAAAGCAGAAATAGATGTTTTTCTGGAACTCTCTTGCTTTTTCCATGATACAGCAGATGTTGGGAATTTGATCTCTGGTTCCTCTGCCTTTTCTAAAACCAGCTGGAACATCTGGAAGTTCATGGTTCACATATTGCTGAAGCCTGGCTTGGAGAATTTTGAGCATTACTTTACTAGCATGTGAGATGAGTGCAATGGTGCGGTAGTTTGAGCATTCTTTGGCATTGTCTTTCTTTGGGATTGGAATGAAAAACGGACCTTTTCCAGTCCTGTGGCCACTGCTGAGTTTTCCAAATTTGCTGGCATATTGAGTGCAACACTTTCACAGCATCATCTTTCAGGATTTGAAAAAGCTCCACTGGAACTCCATCACCTCCACTAGCTTTGTTCGTGGTGATGATTTCTAAGGCCCACTTGACTTCACATTCCAGGATGTCTGGCTCTAGGTGAGTGATCACACCATCGTGGTCTTGAAGATCTTTTTTGTACAGTTCTTCTGTGTATTCTTGCACCTCTTCTTAATATTTTCTGCTTCTGTTAGGGCCATACCATTTCTGTCTTTTATTGAGCCCATCTTTGCGTGAAATGTTCCCTTGGTATCTCTAATTTTCTTAAAAATTTCTCTAGTCTTTCCCTTCCTGTTGTTTTCCTCTATTTCTTTGCATTGATTGCTGAGGAAGGCTTTCTTATCTCTTCTTGCTATTCTTTGGAACTCTGCATTCAGATGCTTATATCTTTCCTCCTTTGCTTTTCACCTCTCTTCTTTTCACAGCTATTTGTAAGGCCTCCCCAGACAGCCATTTTGCTTTTTTGCATTTCTTTTCCATGGACATGATCTTGATTCCTGTCTCCTGTACAATGTCACCAACCTCAGTCCATAGTTCATCAGGCTCTCTATCTATCAGATCTAGTCCCTTAAATCTATTTCTCACTTCCACTGTAAAATCATAAGGGATTTGATTTAGGTCATACCTGAATGGTCTAGTGGTTTTCCCTACTTTCTTCAATTTAAGTCTGAATTTGGCAATAAGGAGTTCATGATCTGAGCCACAGTCATCTCCTGGTCTTGTTTTTGCAGACTGTATAGAGCTTCTCCATCTGTGGCTGCAAAGAATATAATCAATCTGATTTCATTGTTGACCATCTGGTGATGTCCATGTATAGAGTCTTCTCTTGTGTTCTTGGAAGAGGGTATTTGCCATGACCAGTGCATTTTCTTGCCAAAACTTTATTAGTCTTTTCCCTGCTTCGTTCCATATTCCAAGGCCAAATTTGCCCATTACTCCAGGTGTTTCTTGACTTCCTACTTTTGCATTCCAGTCCCCTATAATGAAAAGGACATCTTTTTTGGGTGTTAGTTCTAAAAGGTCTTGTAGGTCTTCATAGAACCGTTCAACTTCAGCTTCTTCAGTGTTACTGGTTGGGGCATAGACTTGGATTACCGTGATATTGAATGGTTTGCCTTGGAAACGAACAGAGATCGTTCTGTTGTTTTTGAGATTGCATCCAAGTACTACATTTCAGACTCTTTTGTTGACCATGATGGCTACTCCATTTCTTCTAAGGGATTCCTGCCTTCAGTAGTAGATATAATGGTCATCTGAGTTAAATTCACCCATTCCAGTCCATTTTAGTTCGCTGATTCCTAGAATGTCGACGTTCACTCTTGCCATCTCTTGTGTGACCGCTTCCAATTTGCCTTGATTCATGGACCTGACATTCCAGGTTCCTAGGCAACACTGCTCTTTACAGCATTGGACCTTGCTTCTATCACCAGTCACATCCACAACTGGGTATTGTTTTTGCTTTGGTTCCATCCCTTCATTCTTTCTGGAGTTATTTCTCCACTGATCTCCAGTAGCATATTGGGCACCTACTGACCTGGGGAGTTCCTCTTTCAGTATCCTATCATTTTGCCTTTTCCTACTGTTCATGGGGTTCTCAAGGCAAGAATACTGAAGTGGTTTGCCATTCCCTTCTCCAGTGGACCACCTTCTGTCAGACCTCTCCACCATGACCCACCCATCTTGGGTGGTCCCAAGGGCATGGCTTAATTTCATTGAGTTAGATAAGGCTGTGGTCCTAGTGTGATTAGTTTGACTAGTTTTCTGTGATTATGGTTGCAGTGTGTCTGCCCTCTGGTGCCCTCTTGCAACACTTCCCGTCTTACTTGGGTTTCTCTTACCTTGGACTTTGCGTATCTCTTCACGGCTGCTCCAGCAAAGCACAGCTGCTGCTCCTTACCTTGGGCAAGGAGTATCTCCTCACTGCCTCCCCTCCTGACCTTGAACATGGAATAGCTCCTCTAGGCCCTCCTGCACCCACACAGCCACCGCTCCTTGGAGGTGGGGTTGCTCCTCCTGGCTCCCAACCATGGCCTCGGGCGTGGGGTAGCTCCTTCTGGCCACTGCCCCTGACCTCGGACATGGGGTAGCCTCTCTTAGCCGTTCCTGCGTCGTCGCAGCCTGGCACTCTTGGCCGCTGCCCCTGAGCTCAGACGTGGGGTACCTCCTCTTGGCCGCCACCCTTCAGGCATGGGGTCCTCCCGGCTTCTGCCCAGACCTCAAACAGGGGGTAGCTCCTCTCGGCCGTGCTATGTGCACCGGTCACGCTATTTTGAATATTAACCCCTTATGAAATATATCATTCGCAAAAACCTTCTCCCACTTAGGAGAATGGCCATTTTGTTTTGTTGACAGTTTCATTGTGCAAAATGTTTTGATTAGGTCCCATTTATTTATTTTTGCTTTTGTGTCCCTTGCCTGAGGTAACAAATCCAAAAAAGTATTGCTAAGACTAATGTCATACAGCTTACTGCCTGTTTTCTTCTGTGAAATTTTATGGTTTCAGGTGTACATTTATATCTTTAGTCCATTTCAAATTTATTTTGTGCATAGTGTGGGAGCTTTGTCTAGTTTGATTCTTTTGCATGCAGCTGTCCAGTTTTCTCAACACCATTTATTGAAGATGCTGTCTTTTCCCCATTATACATTCTTGTCTCTTTTGTCATAGATTAATTGCTCATATACCTGTAGATTTATTTCTGGGCTTTATTCTGTCCCATTGATTTATGTGTCTGTTTTTATGCCAGTACCACACGTTTTGATTACTGTAGCTTTATAGTTTAGTTTGAAATCAGAGAGTGGGTTTTAAGATTGTTTGGCTATTTGGGATCTTGTGTTTTCATACAATTTTTAAAATAATTTGTTCTACAAAACTCTGTAAAGCAATTATCCTTCAATTAATAAATAAAAAAATTTTAAAAATGATTTGTTCTAGTTCTGTGGAAAATGCCAATCATATTTTGATAGAGATTGAATTGAATCTGTATATTGTCTTGGGTAGTATGGTTATTTTAACAATATTAATTTCTTTAGTACATGAAAGAGTATATATTTCCATGTATTCATGTTGTCTTCAATTTTTTTCATCAGTGTCTTATAGTTTTCTCAGTACAGGTCTTTTCCTTCTTAGTTAGATTTATTCTTAGGTATTTTATTCTTTTGATGTTGCTGTAAACAAGATTTTTAAATTTTATTTCTCTTTCTGACAGTTTGTTGTTACTGTATAGAAATACAACAGACTTCTACGTATTAATTTTGTATCCTGCAACTTTACCAAATTCATAATGAGCTCTAGTAGTTTCCTTCTTTTCAGGTAGCTCAGTGGTAAAGAACCTGCCTGCCAATCAGGAGACATGGGTTTGATTCTTGGGTTGGGAAGATACCCTGGAGAAGGAAATAGCAACCCACTCCAGTAGTCTTGCCTGGGAAATCCCATGCACAGAGACGCCTGGTGGGCTACAGTCCATGGGATCACAGAAGAGTCAGACACAACTTGATGGCTAAACAATAACAACAACAAAAGTTTTCTGGTAGCATCTTCAGGATTTTTAATGTACTATATCATGTCATCGGCAAATAATGACAGTGTCACCTCTTCCTTTCCAACTTGGTTTCTTTTCTTTTTCTTGTTTGATTGCAGTGGCTAGGACTTCCACAACTATGCTGAAAACAGTGTCAAGAATGGGCATCCTTGTCTTGTTCCTGATATTAGAGGAATGTTCTTAGTTTTTCATCATTGAGTATGATGTTAGCTATGAACTTGTCACAGATGACCTTTATTATGCTGAGATATGTTCCTTATATACCCACTTTGTTGAAAAAATTTTAATTATAAGTGGATGTTGAATTTTGTCAAAACTTTGCCTGCATCAGTTGAGATGATCATATGATTTTTATTCTTCAGTTTGTCAAGGCAATTTATCACATAGATTAATTTGTGGAAATCAAACATCTTTGTATCCGTGGGATAAATTTCACTTAATCATGATGTATGCTTCTTGACTGGAATGCATGATTGAATCCCATTTACTAATATTTTGTTGAGGATTTTTATATCTGTTTTTATAAGTGATATTGGCCTTTAATTTTCCCAGGGGCATGGAAAGAAAGATCTTGACTTCCATGGATGGGGCTTTCTCTGCCATGTTCTGTGTAGAGAAATGCTATTGCCTCTTCAAAAAATGACTTTTTATATGTGGAGTGTATCTCTATTAGTTAATTATTTAATCATGATAAGTCACTCTAAAATGTAGTGACTCAAAACAGCCATGTTTATTATCCCACAGCTTCTATGAGTCAGGAGTCTAAGAAAAGATTAGCTGGGTCCTTTGCTTCAATATCTCCTATGTGCCTGCAATTAAGATCAGCCTGGGCTACAGTCATCTCAAGGTTTGACTGGGAAAGGATATGGTTCCCAACTCATTCATGTGGCTGTTGGGAGAATTTAGTTCTTTATCAGTTGTTGAACTGAAAACTTCACTTCCTTGCTGCTTGCTGCTGGTTGGAGCTGCTCATAAATTCTTTGTCATGTAGGTCTCTTCATAGGGCAGCTCACAACATGGCAGTAGGCTTTATCAATATAAGACTGCTACCCAAACAGAAGTCACAGTCTTGAATGACAGTCTCAGAAGTGACATCCCATTACTTTTGCCATATGCATTAGAAGCAAGTCCCTAGGTCCAGCTCACATGCAAGAGGAAGAGATTCCACGAGGGCAAGAGTATCAGGAGACAGTAATCTTTGGGGGCATCTGCTTACCATTGCATTTGAATATTACTCCATCAATACAGGGGTCAGAGAAGCATAGCCCTTCCTCATTTTCCTGTAACAAGTCCTATTCTGAGCTTCTTAAAAGATGAAAAGTTTAATTCTTAAAAGATGAAAGTTTGGTCTTTGTGAAGTCAGAACTCTCTGACCCATTTCTCAAGGTTGAAATTTCAGGGAGATTGTAAAGGGGAGTTATAGTCATGCATGGGGAGGGAGGGCTGATGAGTCCTCAGTGTCAACTGTCCTCATGGGTCACTGCTGCCCTTCTAGGCCCATCTGACCTCCCGAAACTTCTGCACCCGGCTTTAGAGCATCCTTCTGCTTCTTCCTGGCCAATCAGGAACAAAAGGACTCTATAGGCCTCATTGAACCTATTGCATAGCCATTCAATGAGGCATTCCCTCTTGGAGTTCTGGAACTGTCTTACAATGACTATTATAGAAGGTAACTGCAGAAACTCAGCCCTCTGAATTTCATATCCCTCTCTGTCTTGCCTTCTCTGCTAGATGCTTCCTGGAATCAGCAGCCCGTGTCCTTCTCTCTAAAGGAATACAAGTTTAGCTAGGTTCAACCTTCTGATGGAAGGAGTGACATTTTAATCCATCACACTCACTAAAGTTCCTTTATTCCCTCCTCCTGAGAATCTAAGTGACATCTTCACATAGCCTTCTTTCCTCACTCCTCTTTACTTGAAACTTCAGGCACTGCATTTTCTTGGGAAGATAAGAACCTATCAAGATCATCTGTTCTGGATTTATAAACTTCTACCCAAGGAAAAGAAAGAGGCTAAATACATTTTACTCTTGGAAGATAAGTAGAAATGTCAGATCGGGGCAATGATAAAGTACAACTTATCGTTTGGTATCAGCTCCCATAAACACAATCACAAAGATTGTAAATAGAATTCCGTTTCTTTTGGTTTTTGTTTGAAGTCTGGTATTTCTCCTAACTAATTGCATTTACATGATCTATTTGTTAATTGTTTAGAAGCAGCTGGTCCAAAATAAATGCAGACAATGATAGTAATTTGCATATGGTTTTTTAAAAATTATAATTAAGGTTCCAGAAACAAGTTTGAACCTTTACAATGTAGACGAGTTATACAAGACTATGTTTTGCAGAACATGCCCATGGAAAGTAAAGAATGTGAACACACTGGATTTGACCAATTGCCTATCCGAGTTGGGAAAATCCCCTGGAGAAGGGAATGGCAACCCACTCTGGTATTCTTGCCTCAAAAATCCCATGACAGAGGAGTCTGGCAGTAACAGTCCATGGGGTCACAAAGAGTTGGACACAACTAAGCAACCAATATTTTCACTTTCTTTTTTCACTAAAACATTAAACTTAACTGGAGTTTTTGGCACTTCATTGTGGGAAAAAAAGAAGTAAATCATTAGAAAACATTAACAACTGATTCACTGAAGCGAAACAAAAGTTTGTTCTAGAAGCAGTACACATTCAATTTTAATCTCTTGCAATTAGAGAGATGCACTCAGGCCTGTAAAAAAATTAAAAAGTTTCAAATTTAATCAACATAAGGACAGATGAGGCATATTTAAAAGATCTCAGCATCAGAATGGAAACAAAGTGTCCTTTGGTGCTCAATTAACCAGAGATATCAACTGATAGCCTGAACAATCCAATAATGCAAGTGAGCTGGCATCTGTTTTTATTTAGAGTCAATTTTATTGTTATTAATAATAATAACTATGATATATCAAATATTATCACATGCTTTAGTGTATTAAGTAAATTATTTAATTCTCACAATAACTCTATGGATTCCTTGGGCTGCCTTAACAAAATACCACATTTTGAGTGGCTTAAACCAGTGGTCCCCAACAGTTTTCGCACCAGGGACCGGTTTCATGAAAGACAATTTTTCCACAGACTGTGGGGTGCGGGGATGGTTTCCAGATGATTCAAGCACATTACATTTACTAGGCCACCCCACCGCTGATCTGAAGGAAGCAGAGCTCAGGAGGTAATGCAAGCCACGGGGAGCAGCTATAAATACAGATGAAACTTCTCTCACCTGCCTGCCATTCATCTTCTGCTGTGCAGCCTGGTTCCAGCAGGCCAGGGACCAGTAGCAATCTGTGGCCCAGTGGTGGGGGACTGCAGGCTTAAACAACAGAGATTTATTTTCTCACAGTTCTGGAGTCTAGAATTCCAAGATCAAGTGTCTGCAGGGTTGCTTTCTTCTGAGGACTGTGAGGGAAGGAGCTGTCCCAGGCCCCTCAGCTTGTAGACGGCCACCTTCTCCCTGTATCTTCATGTCATCTTCTCTCTGTACGTATCTGCGTCCAAATTTCCTCCTCTTCTAATTGTACTAGGGCCCATCCTAACAGTCTTATTTTAACTTAATCATCTCTTTTAAGATCCTGTCTCTAAACATGACCACATTCTGGAGACCCTATTTCCAAATTCAGTACTAGGGGTTAGGATTCAACAGATAGATTTCGGAGGAAGACAACGATTCAACCAATAACAGATTTACATTCCCCTTTTTACAGCTAAGGAAATAGGCCCAGAACGATTGCTACTTGTTTAAATCTCCAGGTAGTAGCAGCGGAGCCAAAACAAACCCAGATCTGTTGAAGTCCAAAGCCCAGCTCTTAACCATGATACTACTGATGCTTTTAATAATAACCATAGGAATTTGGCAGAAAATAACAAAATTCTGTAAAGCAATTATCCTTCCATTAAAATAAATAAATAAGATTAAACATAATAGCCATAGGGATCTTTTCCCATCTTCCACGGGGGTCCCTAAGTGGTTCCTCCCCCCATTCCCAACTTTCACCACCCCTGCTTCCATCACTCCACGTTCCTTCCAAGTGCTCACAAGGGAACACCCCTGGATTTCTTTGAATTATATTCATGCTAAATCTCACAAGGCTCCCTGGGCTTCTCAACCCACCAGCCAATAAATCAAGCCAAGACAATGAGCTCAGGTGAGCACATAAAAGGCCTCCAAAGTAATATATATGCTCATTGCACAGCTGTCTCTCTCTCACAGCTCACCTCCTTCATGAGTGTCTCTTAATCCCTTACGTACCTTCCCAGTAGAACAACTTGCCCCTCTCTTATGCCCCAGAGAGGCTTTACTCCAACAACTATACTTTATTATGAGTATTAATTTTCATATCTGCTTCTCCACCAGATTGCGAGGTAGAAGCTGTGTCTTATTCATCTCTGAGTCTCTGGTATTTAGCATCTTTCAGTACTTATTGGTGAGTACTTACTAAGTTCTTGGTCACTGAATGAATGAATGAATTCTCTACCCTACACTTTAAGATACTTCCCCTACTCAGCCAAATGATGCATAAAATTGTAATACCAGGTATTGTAATATGAGCTTTTGGCTTAAGAACTTTTGCCTTACTAGAGAATTAAAGCTGTTTGGTTGCTTAAGCCTCAGTGAGAATGATATCCTTAGGGGGAGGTATATAGGGATGTTAGGAGAGATGATTGCATGGGGTGCCTAATAAGGGGCAAAGGAAGGGAAAGATACAGATAGATCAGAAGACCAGAGGAGCCTTTTGTCTTTAACAGCTTTTCTGAGGAGCAGCACTGGTTGCCATAGCAACAGCAGCAATTTGTGGCAGTTCCTTCCAGCGTCCTACCTGCCTGTGAGGAGGACCTGAAAAGCTACAACCTCTTAACCCAGCAGGACATTCTCCTGGCATCTCTTGAGAACGGGAGCCAGCAAAAGACTCAGGGAGACGGCAGCCTGGGGTGAACTAGCTTGAAGAAAAGAAGCTGAGGGGGGCGGGGCAGGACCATACCGCTGCCAGGAGGTGATGGCTAACGCGTGGGCGCAAGTGACACAGGAATAAAGGAGTAAGCTGCCACAGTCTGCAAATAACCGCAGCTGGGGCAACAGTTTTCAGAGTTGATTACCTAGCGATCCTCTTCCTTAATTGATTTTACACAACCTCCTGACTGAGAAATTAGGACCCTCAAACAATAAAGGCAATTTTCAAAGGACAGCTGCTTGCTCAAATGGACACCCCACACGGAGTTGTTTACTGGAATTCTGATGACTTATTCTTCTCAACTAAGCCAGAAAATATTTTTATAAACAAGAAATGGGAAGAATGCCAGATCTATGAAGACAAGATTGTGCATGAGGGTGTTGCTACAGTATGTAATTAGTAGTCTTCCTAATCAAATCAGCAGCTTTGTTGTAAGATCTGCCCATTTCTGCAGCAGAAATATGATTTGGAAATACAAAACAGAATAGTCTTTCTAGGTTCTTTCTTCTCAGTCTAAGCCTTGAGCATAACTCAGATCAACGGTATTTTTTTGCAAATTATGAGGAAAGGGGAGACTTAGAAGTAAACATAAATTCTATTTGGTACATTTATTAAAACAATTTCATTTATTTGTTACTATGTAATAGCCAAAAATGAAGACATAAGAATTGCGAATTCACAAAAAATATTGGGGCTTTTAAAGGTTTTCTTTTACAGAGAATTATCTTTTCTATCAACACCAAGGGGAAATTTTATGCAAACAATTCCTAGAGTTGATCACGGTTCATTGAGGAACAAAAGAGCAGAAACATGCAATTTCATGGCAACTCCCACCAAGCGCAGCCTCTCATTACCAACAACAAGCCGAATAATTTACTTAGCAACCATGCTGGTGGCATTTAGCCTTTGTCTTTCTCACATCTGGTGCTCCAAGTATGATGCACTTAATAAACATGTTTATAAGGGGTAATTTATTTCTGGCACTATTTTTGCTTCTTTTTACACCAAACTTCATTCATGGAGAAGAACATGTTAATTGTCTCATTGTTAAGTGACCTTCCTTACTATATTGTTATGAGATTTTACAAAGCTCGTGAGCAAGAACAGTCTTAGAAATCAAGCCTAGTATAAGCTGCAAGTTGACATTTTGTACAACAGTCAGAAGTGAAGCATCAAGTCAAGGAGTTGGGGGGTGAGGAGAGAAGATCCTTCTCGAAATATTCCCTGGCGGATTCCCAGAGTCAAAACAATGTCAGGAAATCACTCTGATGCGTCTCATGACCTCTAGACGACCGTGCATAGTGTTTCATTTTACTGCCACGTATTAAGAAGGAAAATCAGATAGAACTAATTTGATTTGGTTTATGAAAATTTTAGATAAAAAAGCAGGCATATGGAGATGTTGGATATTTACACAACAACCAAAGCTTATTTAGTATGTCTTCGAAAACAGAGGCTCATTTTACGAAGTCTAAATCAATCTCCTTTGCAGAAGAACATTATCCATGTACCCTTGTGGCCACTGTTGACTCCCTGAAGGTGTAGACTGCACCAGAGGTTACTTCGCAGAGGACAGAGGATCACCTCATCAAGTCAGGGGCAGGTAGATGGATTCAGTAGTCCTGTATGGTAGAAAATTCCTAGACTGGGAATAAGAAGCAGCTTGATTCCACTCCTAGGTCTGCCACCAATAGCCTCTGTCATATAACCTGAATCTATATGTCTCTATCTCAGTTAGCTAATTGCCACGTGGCAACAAACCACACCTCAAAACTTAGCGCTAAGGAAAGAAGCCACTTCTGAGTTCTTGCAAATCAATGCTGATCTTGGACAGGCTCCACTGAGCTCAGGTGGGCTGTGCTCCTCTCTCTGGGGTCAACTGGTGGATCTCCTGGGGACTTCTGGTTCCAGGATGGCATCTGCTGTGACAGATTGGTGTGCTGTCATGTAGTCTATCTGGTCCTTCAGCAGGTTAGCTCAGATTATTATGATGGGGGAGTCGGGGGTGGACAAGGGAGAAATAGAGGAGGAGAGGAGGGGAGGAGCAGGCAAGCGGGACGAGCAGAATAAGAGAAAGAGTGAAGAAGGGGGGCTGGGGCAAGGAGAGAGAAAGAAAGAACATGGCATCTTGAGTCTTGAGATCCAGGGTTGGAACTGGCCCTCTGGCTCATCTCCAAAATTCTCTTGGTCTGCACGTTCCACACTTGTCTTGAGAACTACATGAGATGATCTTGTGTGGACTTTATAAGTCATCAAGTGTCGTAAAGCAGATGTAATGTAATGAGACATCACTGACACATCGTGTCTGAGTGCTGTCCTTCATAAGATACACAAACTTATACCCTCATTAGGTATTTCCCTGGTGGCTCAGACGGTAAAGCATCTGCCTACAATG
Source organism: Capricornis sumatraensis (assembly GCF_032405125.1). Taxonomy (NCBI): domain Eukaryota; kingdom Metazoa; phylum Chordata; class Mammalia; order Artiodactyla; family Bovidae; genus Capricornis; species Capricornis sumatraensis. The sequence continues at coordinate 77,292,689 of NC_091072.1, read as the reverse complement.
CAGGAGACCCGGGTTCAATCCCTAGGTTGGGAAGATCTCCTGGAGAAGAAAATGGCAACCTACTCCAGTACTCTTGTCTGGAAAATCCCATGGACTGAGGAGCCTGGTGGGCTACAGTCCATGGGGTCACAAAGAGTCGGACACAACTGAGTGACTTCACTTTCACTATACCCTCATTAGAGATAAAGCCAGAGATGATACTGGGGGCAGGGAATGTCATGTGAGATATTTTATGTATTTATGTCCTAGATCCACAAGCTTTGAGGTAGCTTGCTACAGAAATGCATATGCAAAAATACCAGCATACCATAAATAAGAACAAAGAATCAAGACTGTTCTGTTTCTGTTAGTAGAAGCTCAATATGCCAGCAAACTTGGAAAACTCAGCAGTGGCCACAGGACTGGAAAAGGTCAGTTTTCATTCCAATCCCAAAGAAAGACAATGCCAAAGAATGTTCAAACTACCACACAATTGCACTCATCTCACATGCTAGTAAAGTAATGCTCAAAATCCTCCAAGCCAGGCTTCAGCAATACGTGAACCATGAACTCCCTGACGTTCCAGCTGGTTTTAGAAAAGGCAGAGGAACCAGAGATCAAATTCCCAACATCTGCTGGATCATGGAAAAAGCAAGAGAGTTCCAGAAAAACATCTATTTCTGCTTTATTGACTATGCCAAAGCCTTTGACTGTGTGGATCACAAGAAACTGTGGAAAATTCTGAAAGAGATGGGAATACCAGACCACCTAACCTGCCTCTGGAGAAATCTGTATGCAGGTCAGGAAGCAACAGTTAGAACTGGACATGGAACAACAGACTGGTTCCAAATAGGAAAAAGAGTACATCAAGGCTGTCACCCTGCTTATTTAACTTATATGCAGAGTACATCATGAGAAATGCTGGGCTGGAAGAAGCACAAGCTGGAATCAAGATTGCCAGGAGAAATATGAATAACCTCAGATATGCAGATGACACCACCCTCATGGCAGAAAGTGAAGAGGAACTAAAAAGCCTCTTGATGAAAGTGAAAGAGGAGAGTGAAAAAGTTGGCCTAAAACTCAACATTCAGAAAACGAAGATCATGGCATCTGGTCCCATCACTTCATGGGAAATAGATGGGGAAACAGTGGAAATAGTGCCAGACTTTATTTTTTGGGGCTCCCAAATCACTGCAGATGGTGACTGCAGCCATGAAATTAAAAGCCACTTACTCCTCAGAAGAAACGTTATGACCAACCTAGATAGCATATTCAAAAGCAGAGACATTACTTTGCCGACTAAGGTCCGTCTAGTCAAGGGTATGGTTTTTCCTGTGGTCATGTATGGATGTGAGAGTTGGACTGTGAAGAAGGCTGAGCACTGAAGAATTGATGCTTCTGAACTGTGGTGTTGGAGAAGACTCCTGAGAGTCCCTTGGACTGCAAGGAGATCCAACCAGTCCATTCTGAAGGAGATCAGCCCTGGGATTTCTTTGGAACGAATGATGTTAAAGTTGAAGCTCCAGTACTTTGGCCACCTCATGCAAAGAGTTGACTCATTGGAAAAGACTCTGATGCTGGGAGGGATTGGGGGCAGGAGGAGAAGGGGATGATCAAGGATGAGATGCCTGGATGGCATCACCGACTCGATGGACATGAGTCTGGGTGAACTCCGGGAGATGGTGATGGACAGGGAGGCCTGGCGTGCTGCAATTCATGGGGTTGCAAAGAGTCGGACACGACTTAGCAACTGAACTGAACTGAACTGTAGAGTATCCGGGCCTCCCAGGTGGCGCTAGTGGTAAAGAACCTGCCTGCTAATGCAAGAGACATAAGAGATACTGGCTTGATCCCTGGGCCCGGAAGATCCTGTAGAGGAGGGCATAGCAACCCACTCCAGTATTCTTGCCTGGAGAATCCCATGGACAGAGGAGGCTGGCGGGCTATAGCTCCTGAAATCCCAGAGTTGGACGCAATTGACGTGACTTAGCACACACGTGCACTTGGAGGATCCAGAGCCACGGCGCCATTTGTTGTTGTTGTTTCTCAGTCACTCAGTCATGTCCGACTGTTTGTGACCCCATAGACTGCATCATGCCAGGCTCCTCTGTCCTTCACTATCTCTCGGAGTTTGCTCAAATTCATATCCATTGAGTCAGTGATGTTGTCTAACCATTCTCATCCTCTTTCGCCCTCTTCTCCTTTTGCCTTCAATCTTTCCCAGCCTCAGAGTCTTTTCCAATGAGTCAGCTCTTTGCATCAGGTGGTCAAAATACTGGTGCTTCAGCTTCAGCACCCATTAGGAAAAGGCTAATCTGGTTCCTGTAGGAAAGATGATGATGACTTGGACCAGAGTGAGATCAGTGGTAGAGATGAGAGGTGTTCAGATTCTGCATTTCTTTTTTATTTTTAAGGAACAAATAATCAGGTTCATGATGAAAGAATAGTCAAGCATGACCCCAAAGTTTTTAGCCTGACCTGGAAGGATAGAGTTGCCCTTACCTAACAGGGAAGATGGTGGGGAGAGCAGGCTGGGAGCTGGGGCAGGATCAGGAGTTCAGTTCTGGACAGGTTAAGTTTATGATGCCTGCTGGAATCCAAGGGGAGGTGCCAGGTGGGCAGATAATATATGAATCTGCGGGCTGGAGATGTAAATTTAGGAGTGTTGGCAGGTCAGTGATCTCAAAGCCACAGGACACATGAGATCACAAGTCAGTGTAGATGGAAACGCAACTGAAGGGCCAAGGCTGAGTCTCAGGGCATCCCACTGCCTAGGGGGCCAGAGATGAAGAAGCCGGCAAAGGAGACTGAAATGAGGAAAGAGCAAAATCGGGAGAGTGTGGTGCCCAGAATCCAAGCTAGAAAGTGGTTCACAGAGGAGGGGAGAGCTGTGTGTGTGACAGCCAGGCGACACTTCTCAGTGGCTACTGCATTGACAGTGCAGAGCTCGTGGTGGTCTTGGCAGCAAAAGCAGGTTCAGTGAAGCAGGGAGAGCAAAAGCCAGATCCAAGCGAGTTCAGGAAAGAAGTAAAGGTGGAGAACTGAACCGGGAGTACAGAGAACACCTTGGGGAGCGCTGCTGCAAATGGGAGAAGGAGGTGGCACCTTTTCATTTATTTGATTTGTATTTTAAGAAGGGAGTAGCAACAACGTGTTTACAAGAGGAAGTGATCATATAGATCTCACACAGGGGAGCTTGCAGCATTTGGAGAAAGAACAGCCCCGTCAGAGAGTCAAGAGCCCCTGTCTTATTCCTCCCGCACCCCAGCCGCCTGGGTTCCCTTAAGCAAGTTAACTTCATCTTTTGGACCAAGAGGATGGAATCAAATTTCCTCGCAACTTCTTCCTAAGCTCAACATTTCTAAAGAGGAAGTAGAGTCCATCTAAGTGTCCATTTGAAAGCCTGATTCAGCTGCAACTTCCCAAATATGATATTTCTTTGGTGAATCAAACAGTTCAAAATTTTGAAGTAAAAGAATTCAGTGAGTATTGAAAAAAAAATCTATTGGACTGTTACATTCAATGTTGATTTTTCAATAAACAACTGTGCTTATTGCCCATGAGACTGCACTTTTCTCAGTTCTCTGATGCTGTTTGTGGTTTGCCCAAAGTTACAAAGAACTGTAAACTGCTTTTCCCCTCAGCCTCCTGCTCCATGCGTAACTATAACTTTGGGGAAAAGCATGGAGTTACAAAAGGATTCGCTGTTGGGGAAACCTAAGCAGCCAGTAAGCCAAACAAACTTAATGACAAAGCAAGACTTAGGAAGGAGGACAAAATGATTTATTTTGAACATAATGAAACATTTACATTGGAGAAGGCAATAGCAACCCACTCCAGTACTCTTGCCTGGAAAATCCCATAGATGGAGGAGCCTGGAAGGCTGCAGTCCGTGGGGTCGCTGAGGGTCGGACACAACTGAGCGACTTCCCTTTCACTTTTCACTTTCATTCATTGGAGAAGGAAATGGCAACCCACTCCAGTGTTCTTGCCTGGAGAATCTCAGGAACAGGGGAGCCTGGCGGGCTGCCATCTATGGGGTCGCACAGAGTGGACACGACTGAAGCGACTTAGCAGCAGCAGCAGCAGCAAACATTTAAATATTTAAGTGGATAATACATCAACACCATGAGACTTCATGTAAACCCAAGAAACCAGAAAATTAAATTTCAGTACTATTTCTGTAATATATAAATTTTAGACCAAGCCAGCCTGACAGGTTGTGTTTATCAGTCAGACTGAGCATAAATAATAAACAAACCCCCTTAACCACCTTTAATCAAATGACTTGACTACCACTTTAAGAAATACAGCCTGGAGAAGAGATGTTAAATCTTCAACAGTAGCATTATCACAGGGTCTCCTTGAATCTGCATAAAGACAGTCCATGAAGGAAGCTTGCTGGATCCTGGGACAATCAGGCTGGAACAGCACAACCACTCCAGTCAAGACCACCCTTGCTTCAGGGAAGCTGTTTTGTTGGCCCCACTGGAAAACTCTAGTTGAGGGTTGTACTCCATGCTCTCTGCCAATTCTATGCTTTGGAGTAAGAGAAAACAAAGATTAAATCGATCTCCATTACTTACTACGGCAAGCCACATAAGTAAACCTCAATTCTCTCATCTGTAAAATGGGATAATACATAACAACACAGAAACATAGTCACACACAATGGAAGAATACCGGTAAAGCAACCTACCACTGATGCTTCAGAGAAAACACTCAATAAATATTTATCTCCTTCCTTCCAAGTAAAAATTATATCTCTAAAACCACTGGATATCAGCATGAACTCAGGAGCTATTTGACATTCCTGGTCTGGTGATTTTACTGAGGCAAAATTGACCATCTTTGTGAGTTTCTTAAGATGCTCTCTAAACCTATTTTATTATTTTTAAAACTGGAATAACATCTCCTTGCCAACCTACTGCATAAGGATGTCATGAAGACAGATTTTTCTATTTCTGCAAGTAATGAAATATTCATACAAGTGTAAACAGTAACATCATTATTACTATACCCTCCAATAAAATGGTAGGTACTACTTAAAACTCTGAGGAGGGCATGGCAAGCCATTCCAGTATTTTTGCCTGCAGAATCCCACGGACAGAGGAGCCTGGAGGGCTCCAGTCCATAGGATCCCAAAGAGTTGGACATGACTGAAGCGACTTAGCATACACACGCACTTAAAATTGTAAAATGAGAAAGAAGCTTATAGAACGTATAACCTCTCTCTTAGGTTTTGCTATTGGAAAATTAAATCCAGAGAGTTGAAGCAACCTATTCAAGATCACACAGCTTGTTAGGGGCAGAGCTAATCTTAGAATTCAGTCTCCTAAAGCTCAGAAAAGTGCAGGAACCCCTGGAGCTAAGCCAGGAAGGTGAATCTGTACCTTAAAATCTTTATATACACCAAACTACAGAGTCTACTTCTAGACAACTCACACTGTAATACTCAGCTACTCAGATGGCTAAAAAATGTAGTATTTCAGCCTATGGCCATATGTATTCCATACTGTCCCCATAGAAGGCTTTGCATATGTCTAATATAAAGGAGGCATTCAAAATGTTTATTGAATGAATGAATGAGAGAGTGGTTGAGTGGATGAATGAATAACAGGAATCCTCAGAGAAAGGACAAAGGGACAAATTAAATGTATTGGTTATACACAGATTGGGTCTTATGGGTATATACATAAACTCCCTAGATATCAATAATCGGAAAAGTACAAATATATTTTAAGACACTTATTCTAATTTTACCTGAAGAAAGAGAAGAGAACAATAGTTTCAAAGGGACCTTATCATATTTGCAAGAAAAGGGAAGAAATTTTTGGGTCTCATGTTCAGTGAGAATTGCTAATACATCACACAAGTAGTTGAGAAGAGTTCTTTTTATGTTTTATTTGTTTGCTCACTTGTTTTTGCCAAAGCAAAGAGAGCTTGGGAAAGAAGCCTGCAATATTGTGGAACCTTAATTCCCTGGGACAGAAGGAGATCAAAAATCTTGTACTTTTCAACAAATTCCATGTGCCACGGGATTTTACAAGGCAAGTGGAAGAAATTAATCTATAAAATGTATTTTACAAAGAGAAAAACATATGTATTTTTCTCAGAGGACTATAAGGTCAGCAGACTCGACAGTAAAGATCTGTGGAGGAAATATACCTGAGCAGGGAGTGAGGGGGAGGGAGGAGAAATAGGGGTATGTGGTCAAAGGAGAGCACTAAGGCCACAGGGGCGGAGCCTGGGAGCTTGGTAGGGAGGAGCCTGAGGAGCCTGCAGCCAGGGCCACTCTCTCCAAGGAAGGGCACTAAGTCCCTGGAACACAATCAGTTCAGTTCAGTTCAGTTCAGTTGTTCAGTCGTGTCTGACTCTTTGCGACCCCATGAATCACAGCACGCCAGGCCTCCCTGTCCATCACCATCTCCCAGAGTTCACTCAGACTCACGTCCATCAAGTCGGTGATGCCATCCAGCCATCTCATCCTCTGTCGTCCCCTTCTCCTCCTGCCCCCAACCCCTCCCAGCATCAGAGTCTTTTCCAATGAGTCAACTCTTCTCATGAGGTGGCCAAAGTACTGGAGTTTCAGCTTTAGCATCATTCCTTCCAAAAAAATCCCAGGGCTGATCTCCTTCAGAATGGACTGGTTGGATCTCCTTGCAGTCCAAAGAACTCTCAGGAGTCTTCTCCAACACCACAGTTCAAAAGCATCAATTCTTCGGCACTCAGCTTTCTTCACAGTCCAACTCTTGCATCCATACATGACCACAGGAAAACCACAGCCTTGACTAAACAAACCTTTGTTGGCAAAGTAATGTCTCTGCTTTTCAACATGCTATCTAGGTTGGTCATAACTTTGCTTCCAAGGTGTAAGCGTCTTTTAATTTCATGGCTGCAATCACCATCTGCAGTGATTCTGGAGCCCCCAGAAATAAAGTCTGACACTGTTTCTAATGTTTCCCCATCTATTTCCCATGAAGTGATGGGACCAGATGACATGATCTTCATTTTCTGAATGTTGAGCTTTAGGCCAACTTTTTCACTCTCCTCTTTCACTTTCATCAAGAGGCTTTTTAGTTCCTCTTCACTTTCTTCCATAAGGATGGTGTCATCTGCATATCTCAGGTTATTGATATTTCTCCTGGCAATCTTGATTCCAGTTTGTGCTTCATCCAGCCCAGCATTTCTTATGATGTACTCTGCATATAAGTTAAATAAGCAGGGTGACAATATACAGACTTGAAGTACACCTTTTCCTCTTTGGAACCAGTCTGTTGTTCCATGTCCAGTTCTAACTGTTGCTTCCTGACCTGCATATAGGTTTCTCAAGAGGCAGGTCAGGTGGTCTGGTATTCCCATCTCTCAGAATTTTCCACAGTTTCTTGTGATCCACACAGTCAAAGGCTTTGGCATAGTCAATAAAGCAGAAATAGATGTTTTTCTGGAACTCTCTTGCTTTTTCCATGATACAGCAGATGTTGGGAATTTGATCTCTGGTTCCTCTGCCTTTTCTAAAACCAGCTTGAACATCTGGAAGTTCACAGTTCACATATTGCTGAAGCCTGGCTTGGAGAATTTTGAGCATTACTTTTCTAGCATGTGAGATCAGAGCAATTGTGCGGTAGTTTGAGCATTCTTTGGCATTGACTTTCTTTGGGATTGGAATGAAAACTGACCTTTTCCAGTCATGTGGCCACTGCTGAGTGTTCCAAATTTGCTGGCATATTGAGTGCAGCACTTTCACAGCATCATCTTTCAGGATTTGAAATAGCTCCACTGGAATTCCATCACCTCCAATAGCTTTGTTTGTAGTGATGCTTTCTAAGACCCACTTGACTTCACATTCCAAGATGTTTGGCTCTAGATGAGTGATCACACCATCGTGATTATCCGGGTCGTAAAGATCTTTTTTGTACAGTTCTTCTGTGTATTCTTGCCACCTCTTCTTAATATCTTCTGCTTCTGTTAGGGCCATACCATTTCTGTCCTTTATCGAGCCCATCTTTGCATGAAATGTTCCCTTGGTATCTCTAATTTTCTTGAAGAGATCTCTAGTCTTTCCCATTCTGTTGTTTTCCTCTATTTCTTTGCATTGATCGCTGAGGAAGGCTTTCTTATCTCTAACCACCCATGTTATATTACACCAGTGCCCTTCTGGGGATCATGGCTGGTGACAGAACTTCAAGTCAGTGGACAAAGAAGACATGTGGGCTAGAGGAGCATCCTCAGAGCAGCCTGAGCCCCTCTAGTCTTTGGGCACACACCCTGCATTCAAATGAGGGCCTAGAAGAGAAACTAATGAAGGTAGCATTCAACTTGAGGGCAGAGCCAAATAGCTTTTTGATACAACAGGCTGTCAGTGAAAATAATCAGTAAACAGTCTATAGCAGAAATAGAAAAGGGTTTTATCTGGGTCAAACTGAGGACTACAGCCCGGAAGACAGCCTCTCAGATAATGCTGAGGAATTGCTCCAGAGAAGAACAGTTATCAGCACAGTTTCGTATCTTGTCAGATCAAAGAATATCAAACAAATCAGGGATACTTTCCTTCAAGGTTTCAAAAACTCAGACCAGCACACAAGCTGGATCAATGTGGCCATGGCACCTAGGAAGGGAGTCCCTTCATCGAAGGAGGACCAGCATTGCATCCCAGGAAGATGGGCACTTAGTCTTTATTTTTATTTTTTCTTTTTTTAACTGAAATCTAGTTGATTTACAATGTTGTATTAGTTTCAGGTATACAGCAAAGTGATTCAGTTTTATGTATACATACACATACATACTCTTTTTCAGAGTCTTTTCCCTGCCAGGTTATTACAAAACATTGAATACAGTTCCCTAAGCTGTACAGTAGGTCCTTGCTGGTTATCTATTGTATTCATAGTAGTGTGTGTATATTAATCCCAATGTCCTAATTCATCCCTACCCCCACTCTTCCCTTGATAACCACGTTTGTTTTCTATGTGCATGTTGTCTATGTCTATGGGTCTATTTCCGTTTTATATATAACTTCATTTATATATTCTTTCTTTTTATATTCCACATATAGGTGATACCATACATTTGCCTTGGGGGCTTCCCTGGTGGCTCAGAAGGTAAAGAATCTACCTGCAATGCAGCAGACCCAGGTTTAATTCCTGAGTTGGGAAGATCCCTTGGAGAAGGGAATGGCAATCCACTCCAGTATTCTTGCCTAGAGAATTCCAGGTACAAAGGAGCCTGGCAGGCTATAATGTTCATGGGGTTGCAAAGAGTCAGACACTAACACTTTCACTTTCCAATAGAGCTGTCTTTCTCTCTCTGGCTTGTTTCATTTAGCATGATAATCTCTAGATCCATCCATGTTGCTCAAATGCTGCTGCTGCTGCTAAGTCGCTTCAGTCGTGTCCAACTCTGTGCGACCCCATAGATGGCAGCCCACCAGGCTCCCCCATCCTTGGGATTCTCCAGGCAAGAACACTGTTGCTCAAATGGATGTCTTTATTTTCAACATGGACATTCTTTACTTCTGGTCAATGTGCCCTTTTCATTAATAATTAAAGCAGATGTACACTATCACAAACAGGCTGGTCTAGTTAGCATCAAATTCAAATTAACTCACATATAAGCCAGAATGACTTCCCCATACCTCAGTATGTGAACATTTCTTTTATCAAGACCCTTGAAGAGACTTCCATAAAGAAACAGCCTATGCCTCTACTGTGAAGAGTTGCACTTCCCAGGGCCTCAGGGACCAGGAAGATCACATCTGAAACCCCACAGCCAAAGCAAAACCCTTTTGCTGACATTCAGTTTCAATTTGACTGTTTTTATTTAATGTCCAGCCCAAGATGGACAAGATAATATACTTTTATTTCTCTTCCAGAGAGTATACAAATATAAGGTTTGACACAGGGAAAAGAAATAAAGCTAAATGCAGCTATTATTTCTCATTAAAAGTTGAAGTGTCAAGCTTTAAACCCTGAGGAAGCTGCTGAGAGGCCATAGCTGGGAGACATTTATGGACTAGAGAAAGGAGATGATAGATAGAAAAATCATACAAATTGTGCTTTCCTCATCTCTCTGCTATTTTCCTATTTTTCAGGCTGAGGGGCACCTGGGCTGTATCAAGAGTTTCCATTGTCCACTAAAACAATGCACAATGTGAGAGTTGTGAGTTAAGTTTTATTTGGGGCAAAATGAGGACTGGGGTCTGGTAGCTCTGAGAGACTGCTCCAAAGAAGCAGTAGGGGACAGTCAAAAGATAAGATTTTGGTGAAGGAGGAGTTCAGGACAAACAAGCCTTTTTCCAAAAAGCTTTCTGCTAGTCACAAGGAGTTGATGTCACCATGAAAGGAGTTAGTGCTCTTGTAGATATGAGTAGATGCAGGAGTTGGGATCATGAAATCAGTTCCTAAAAATAACTATCTCAAGACCTGTTCCACCAGTTTCGCTGGGGCACAGGTGCCTCACTCTCCACTTTGAGCTCCCTTCCAGGAGTGCGGGAGGTCAGCAGCTGCAGCAGCGGAGGCAGATGGCAAATGCCCATGTTGCTGCTGTTCAATCACCGGCAAACGCTCTCGGCAGGTGCCAATTTGTAGCTGACACCGTCACAGGCCAAAGGCCACATCTGTCTTCCTCTAGCCCCAGCTGTTCCCCTCAAGAGAAAACCGAGAAGACGTCTTCCCTTTGCTCACATCAGGAGGGCTGTGGTGGGGAGACACTGGGTACCGCAGTGGCCTCCCCGTGGGCAGCTGAGCCTCAGACAAGACCTTCCACAACAGACTTGTCACCTCTAATAAAAACTAAAATGCATCATCTCATTTATCCTCACTACAACCCACTAGAAAGGTACTATTTTAATCCCCAGTTTATATGTGAGAAAATTAAAGTTTAGAGAGATCAAGTAACTCATAAGAGGTTTCAAACTATCAAAGGAGGACCGAGCATGCCTCCCATGGGGGGTGGTGGGATGGAGCTGGTGTGGAAATGGCAAAGTGCCCCCAGTTAAAAAAAAAAATCAAAACTTACGTCTCCTACATTTTCTAGTTGCTCATGAGTAACTGAGGAGGGCAGTATGTTGAGAGGAGCACATGAGATAGCAGATGTCAGGACACAGCGGTCCACAGTGAGCACTAGGCCAATGGTGAGCATCACCATTAATCCTCCCAGCATCCCTGGAAGAAAGTGGTATCTCCCCCCATTTACCCATGAGGAGACTAAGGCTTCACCACATGGAGAGAGGCCCAAGGCCATCCAGATAAGAAACAGAGCTGCAGGAAGAAGAGCCTAATTCCCACCCAGTCTGGAATCCTTCCCACCCAACTCAGCTCCTCCCTAACCCTTCCTGCACTCCTGGGGTGTGCCCCAAGCTGCTGTGCATGCTTATTAGGTTATCTAATGCACATAATGTCCTGGTAAAGGTGATACATTCAGTTCAGTTCAGTTCAGTCGCTCAGTCGTGTCCAACTCTTTGTGACCCCATGAATCGCAGCACACCAGGCCTCCCTGTCCATCACCAACTCCCGGAGTTCACTCAGACTCACGTCCATTGAGTCAGTGATGCCATCCAGCCATCTCATCCTCTGTCGTCCCCTTCTCCTCCTGCCCCCAATCCCTCCCAGCATCAGAGTCTTTTCCGTGCATTAAAAACCACCTAGCATTAGAGCTTTGAGACTTCCAAATGAGACACATGTATCTTTACTTTTCAACTCCTGCATTGTTACCAAGATTTGAGCCTTCTGAGAACAAGCAAGGAACACATCATCCATTTCAGCTCAGGGTCTGGAAAACCTAAATTAAAAGAGAAAAGAAATCACAGAAAGAGAAGATTAAAGTTCTCTGAGTGTTAAGGGGGAAAAAAAAAAAGGTGAAAACTTATTTCTCATTCTGATTCAACCATCCCAGGTAACAAGCAATGCCTCTGGCCACCTTTTAACATCACTACAACATAATGACTCTGCAGACAGTCCCTGGAGACCTTAACTTTACTCATTCAAAGTTAACTCTGAGGTTATTTTAAATAATGTTTTAATCTCTTCATCCCACCATGATAGAATTATGTGTTTGCATCTGAAGATCCTTTATGACATTATGTTCTCAGAATTCGCTGTGAATAAGGAATGAGTCTGCCCCAGAGCAGCTCTATTTCGTTGATATTATAAAGTGAAAATTGCATATCTAATAATGCATAACTGAGTTGTACTCTTCTGTAAAACTTTGAGACAAAAAACCTTTAGAACCAAAGGAAAAATGTAAAATCTCACTTTGCCGGGGGCCGGGGGTGGGGGGGGTGGGGTGGGGGGGGAAGATGGGATTGAGTAATAGAAGAATATCAAGGGCAGGGTTCTGAACTTTATCTTTGATCCTTAATGGCGTCCTAAATATACTGGGGGCTGATGCAGAGAGCCACTTTGTGACCGGGCGGTGGGGGCCAGGGGGAATGGAAGACTCCTGACTCCTGTGGGGGTGGGGGCATGCTGTCTAACAGTTCTTTAAACTGTTCACCTGTTTTATAGGGCTTTCCACGTTTGTGTTATAGTTAATGATTCAACCAGGAGACTCTGGTTGAATCCCTAGGTGGGGAAGGTCTTCTGGAGAAGGAAATGGCAACCCATTCCTGTATTCTTGTCTGGGAAATCCCATGGACAGAGGAGCCTGGTGGTCTACAGTTCATAAGTCACAAAAGAGTCAGACACGACTGAGTGACTAACTAATGATTTTTTAAAAGCTTGCTTGTTTGTTTTTAAGAGGCCTATTCTGCACATGAAAAGATGTTCAACATCACTAATTATTAGAAAAATACAAATCAAGACCACAATGAGGTACCACTTCACACAGGTCAGAATGGCCATCATTGAAACAGTCTACAAATAGGGATTTCTCTCCTTGGTCCGGTGACTAGGACTCTCCACTCCCAATACAGGGGGCCAGGATTCAATCCCTGATCAGGGAAGTAGATCCCACATGGCAAAATTGAGACCCAGAGCAGTCAAATAAATAAACAATTTTTTTTAAGTCTACATATAACAAATATTGGAGAGGGTATGGAGAAAAGGGAGCCCTCCTACTCTGTTGGTAAACTGGTGAAGTCACTGCAGAGGGCAGTATGGAGGTTCCTCAGAAAACTGAAAATAGAAGTACCATGTGATCCCACAGTCCCACTCCTGGGCACATACTCAGGCAAAGCTACAGTTCAAAAATGTACATGTACCCTTATGGTCATGGCAGCACCATTTACAATAGTCCAAATGTGGAAACAACCTAAATGTCCATGTATGGGCATGAACGGGTAAAGAAGATGTTTGATATATGATGGAATACAACTCAGTCATCAAAAAAGAACAAAACAATGCCATTTGCAGCAACACGGATACGAGAGATGATCATACAGAGGGAAGTAAGTTAGAAAGAGAAGGACAAATACCATATGATATCACTTACATGTGGAACCTAAAATAGGGCAAATGAACCTATCTCTAAAACAGAAACAGACTCACAGACATAGAGAACAGACTTGTGCTTGCCAAGGGAAAGGGATAATCTGGGGGTTTGGGATCTGTAGATGCAAACTAATACATCTAGAATGGATAGACAATGTCCTAATGTATGACATCCGATACCCCATGATAAACCATAAGGAAAAGAATATAAAAAAAGAAGGCATAGATGTCTATAATTGAGTCACTATGCTATACAGCAGAGGTGGGCACAACATTGCCAATCAATTATACTTCAATTAAAAAAAAGAAAAAGAAGCCTACTATGGACAGGGTAGGGTGTCAAGCTCAATGGGTTTAAGATCCCTTGTATCTGTCTTGTTCACTGTTGAATCTCAGCACCTAGAAAAGTGCTTGGCTCACAGTAAGGACCTGGTAAATATTTGTGCTTTTTTTTTTTTTTAAAGATTACACATAGGAAGAAGACATTCATTCATCCATTCCTTCATTGAGATAGGATACTTGAAAAAAATGCAGACACTAACTAGGGTTTAGGCTCATTTGGGCAAGATTGCCAGGAGAAATATCAATAATCTGAGATATGCAGATGACACCACCCTATGGCAGAAAGTGAAGAGGAACTAAAAAGCCTCTTGATGAAAGTGAAAGAGGAGCATGAAAAAGTTGGCTTAAAGCTCAACATTCAGAAAACTAAGATCATGTCATCTGGTCCCATCACTTCATGGGAAATAGATGGGGAAACAGTGGAAACAGTGTCAGACTTTATTTTGGGGGGCTCCAAAATCACTGCATATGGCGATTCCAGCCATGAAATTAAAAGACACTTTTTCCTTGGAAGGAAAGTTATGATCAACCTAAGTAGCATATTAAAAAGCAGAGATATTACTTTGCCAACAAAGGTCCATCTAGTCACGGCTATGGTTTTTCCAGTGGTCATGTATGGATGCAAGAGTTGGACTGTGAAGAAAGCTGAGTGCCGAAGAATTGATGCTTTTGAACTGTGGTGTTGGAGAAGTCTCTTGAGAGTCCCTGGGACTGCAAGGAGATCCAACCAGTCCATCCTAAGGGAGATCAGTTCTGGGTGTTCATTGGAGGGACTGATGCTGAAGCTGAAACTCCAATACTTTGGCCACCTCATGTGAAGAATTAACTCATTGGAAAAGACTCTGATGCTGGGAGGGATTGGGGGCAGGAGGAGAAGGGGACGACAGAGGATGAGATGGCTGGATGGCATCACCGACTCAATGGACGTGAGTTTGAGTGAATTCCGGGAGTTGGTGGTGGACAGGGAGTCCTGGCATGCTGCAATTCATGGGGTCGCAGAGTCGGACATGACTGAGGGACTGAACTGAACTGAACTGAACTGAGGGTTGATTTGGGACCTAGGAATCAACATTGTTTTTAGCTATTTTCTTATAAATATTTTCAAGCATAAAGAAAAAAGAGAATGGTATACATACCACCTATATACCCATTTCCTAGACTAATAGTTGTTAATATTTTTACCATGTTTGCCTCATCAATCTTTTTGTCAAAGTATTCTAGATAAGTTATACTGACACCATGAAAATAAGAACATCTTTCTTCTTAAAGTCAGTATCATTATGTAGCTAACAAAATTAATTAAAATTCTTTGTCATCCTCTAATGCCTGATCCATATTCAAATTTTGTCAAATGTTCCAAAAATATATGTTACTCTCAATTTATCCTACCAGGATCCAGTCCACATTATATTGATATTTGGTTGTTATATCTCGTAAGTCACTTGTAACCCAGAACAATGCCCCTCTTCCATTTCTTTGGCAAGGCCAGTTATTCCTCAGAATGGTCTACTCTCTAAATTTGTCCAGCTGTTAAATTTGCAGTGTCATTAATTTATTTCAGTTACCCACACATTTCGTGCAAACTACAGTTTGGAGCTAGAGGCCAGATTACATTCAGGTTAAACATTTTAGGCAAGATATCATTATTGATGCTGTGTAATGTTGCAACACATTGCAAAATACATCATATCTAATTGACTCATTATCAGTAAGCCAGAGACAGCTTCAAGCCTCCATCATAAAGTTCCATTTTTCTTTTCAAATCATCGAATAATCTGCGGAGTA
The DNA here is from genome assembly GCF_032405125.1 of Capricornis sumatraensis. NCBI lineage: Eukaryota > Metazoa > Chordata > Mammalia > Artiodactyla > Bovidae > Capricornis > Capricornis sumatraensis. The sequence continues at coordinate 77,277,159 of NC_091072.1, read as the reverse complement.
ATATTTCAGCAGCATTGGAGCATCCAATTCTAGATTAGTATATATATATAATGGCTTTATCATTCACTGATCCTTCTTGCCTCAATCAGTTACTTCATTATAGGTTGCAATATGATGAGTTTTCTATCATTCATTCTACATTTATCACCTGACAATAGGAGAGAGAAAGAAAGAGAGAGAGAAAGGGAGATTTATGCCATCACCTGTTCCTTTTGGAAGGGCAAGGTAAATAATCATTTATTTAAATTATCAGTTTCAGAGTAAGGGGTAGGTGACAAATGGTGTTTTGTTTTGTCTTTAGTTTTCTTTTTTTCTGAGTATCATTTTATAGACTTGCAGATTTGTGTCTATTCAGTATTTTATTCCACTGCAGCCTTTCTTTTTGAAGCTCAAATTGTCCCATCTCTGGTCAGTGAGAGCCCCTTATTGACACAGCAATGTATCTCAGGCTCACTTTGTACTCTGACCCAAAATCAGCCATTTCTTGAAAGAGCCCTGATTTCTTTCAGTGGGAATAACAGAGTTCAAAATCTGGGGGTTAGGGATACATACTGCTACTGAGCTGCTTCTAGGTCCTTCCAGTGGATAGAGGTAGGGGAAAATATACATGCATATTTCAATGGCTCCCCACTCCAGTACTCTTGCCTGGAAAATCCCATGGACAGAGGAGTCTGGTGGGCTGCAGTCCATAGAGTCGCAAAGAGTCGGACATGACTGAGCAACTTCACTTTCACTTTTCACTTTCATGCATTGGAGAAGGAAATGGCAACCCACTCCAGTGTTCTTGCCTGGAGAATCCCAGGGACGGGGGAACCTGGTGGGCTGCCGTCTCTGGGGTCACACAGAGTAGGACACGACTGAAGTGACTTAGCAGCAGCAGCAGCATATTTTTTAATCACATGTTCATACTGAAATTTCCAATTCACACTTAACAATACAAAAGTCTTTAACTTTTTTGATTTTTATACTCAACATTGCTTTTCTCTTACAATAAAAATTAAGTTGCTAACAATATTAACATATCACTTTTTTGCTTTATCCTACAATATAAATTAGTTTTCAAAATTAAAATAGCAGTATTATAACTTGTTTTAAAATCCTGAATTAAATGTGAGATTTTTTTTGTTCTGAGAGTATATTCTGCTAAACATGTTAAAATATTGTCTTCCAGACATAAATAGACATTTCTCCAAAGAAGACTGACAAATGACCAACAGGCACAAGTAAGATGTTCAACGTTATTAATTATTAGAGAAATGCAAATTAAGACTACAGGGAGGTGCCACCTCGTACCAGTCAGAATGGCCATCACTAAAATGTGTACAAACAACAAATGCTGAAGAGGGCGTGGAGAAAGGGAATCCTCCTACACTGTTGGTGGGAACGTAAGTTGGTACAGCCAATGTGAAAACTAGTGTGGAGGTTCCTCAAAAAATTAAAAGTAGAGTTGCCATATGATCCTACAGTCCCACTCCTGGGTATATATCTGGAGAAAACTATAATTCTTAAAGATATATGCATCCCAATATTCACTGCAGCACTATTTACAATAGCCAAGACATCGAACAACATTTAGGTTGATCTAAATGTTGATTTACACTCACCAACAGATGAATGGATAAAGAGGATGTGGTTCAGTTCAGTTCAGTTCAGTTCAGTCACTCAGTCGTGTCCGACTCTTTGCGACTCCATGAATCGCAGCACGCCAGGCCTCATACAAAGGAATACTGCTCAGCCATAGAAAAGAATGAAATAATGTCATTTGTAGCAACATAGATGGTCCTTGAGATTATTATATAAAGTGAAGCAGGTCAGAAAGAGAAAGACAAATACCATATGATATCACTTACATGTGGAATCTAAAATATGGCACAAATGAACTTACCCATGAAACAGAAGCAGAGTCACAGACATAGAGAACAGACTTATGGTTGCCAAGGGAGGGTGGAGATGGGAGAAGGATGTGCTGGGAGTTTGGGATTAGCAGACGCTAACTAGTACATACAGAATGAATAAACAATGTTTTAATGTATAGCACATGGAACTATATTCATTACTTTTCCATAATGGAAAAGGACATGAAAAAGAATACATATATATGCATAACTGAATCATTTGGCTGTATAGGAGAGATTAACACAACATTGTAAATCAACTATACTTCAATAACATAAATTTTAAAATATTATCTTCAAAAGCATTTAAAATAATTTTATTTTCTTGGTATGTTACCTATTTGATATACAATTATATTTATTTTCTATTTTAAGAATTCTTTTTGTATATTAAAAGATTTACTTGATCAAAACACCAGAACTAAATTGAAATGTACATGAGACAATTCCATCTCTGTCTCTTCCTTCTTGTAATTTTTTTTAAAAAATTGTTTACATTCTTGCTCTTTCTTTCTTCCTCCACTTCTTCCTCCCAACCTTGCCTTTCTGAACTATTCAGTCCTAAAACTATCAAACAGGTCAGAGTAAAGCAGGTGGCTATGAAGGAAGGAAGGCGTAGCTGTGATGGCCCATAAGAGGGGCCCACAGCTCAAGCTGGATAAGAAGGGCATCTGCAAGTGGCAGGGCCTGGGCATGGGTCATCAGAGCCTGAGCAGGCAAGGAAGGAGTTCACCTGGGAGGGCTACTTGGTTCATGGTACCAGAACCCCAGCAAGGTGAGGGCTTCTGTGCAGTGGTTCCAACTGATACAAATAGCAGAGCACAGGTGAAGTGAGAGGAACATCTTCACAGAGACGAGGGCAGAGATGGGCTACACCAGGTGGAATGATCAAATACATGACTGTATTAAGGAAAATGAGAGTTAAGTTTCTCAGTGTCAGAGAAGGGAGTCATAAATAATTAAACTAGAATAAAAAATAGAAAACTAGAATGAATCCTGTGATATTAGACAGAAGTTGGAAATATCAAGGTGAACTCAGTTTTGAAATTTAGGCATAGACATATGCCGGGAGCCACCACGGGAGATCCCACCCATGACAAGGTCATGTGGAAGAGAACTGTTAAGCAAGGCTTCAGGACTCAACGGGCTCCCTAGGCTTTCTCGAGCATCTGCCCCAAACCAGAATCTGTCCGTTTTACTACTTCATGACTTTCACTAACTCCTCTGACATTAACAGGGGGCTAACCCTGATCACCTTTCTCTGGAGAAAATCAACTTAGGACTATAGCTAATAAGTCTCCTGGACATGAGAAAAATATTTCCAATCAAAACCCCTCTGGTAGCATTTTAGTTTGCTTGGCAGATATATCCAGACTCTTGCAGCTACGCATATGATTATTTACATCCTCCCAACTGTGAGAGGCATGGAAAGCTTAAAACATAGAGCCTCTCAAAGAGTTAAAAGTTATTAGAGTAGTGTTAATGTAGGATTTCATTATTTGGCCAATGCTTGTTGCTAAGTTCCCATATCTCTTATCCACTGTGCACCTGGGAGTGCATTAGTTAACATAGTTGGAAAGCAAAAAAAAACAAGTGTAGCCTTGAAATTAACCATATCAGACTTTTGAGCTAATTGGTTCTTTCTTGTAACTTACTGCACCTTTACTCCGTGAGAAATGTAACTTGTTTAATACTTTCTGAGGCTGACGTAGATTAGAAATATAAGAGAAAAACATTTCAAGGGAAAATAAGTGTTCTGGTTGAGAAGCCTTTATCAAAAGAGGGTCATAAAATGTTCACAGGCCTCCAAGGCCAGAAGATAATGTACACAATATTGTTTATGGGAAAGGTTTGCAGAAAAATCCTGGTTTCGAGAAAGACAAAACAGATGTAATGTTTGGGCTGACTCTGTATAACTTTGCATCTTTCATTTCCTTCTATGTACAAGTAAAGGTATAAAAGACCCTTTTGAAAATAAAAACAATGGGCCTCGCTTGAAGAAGCTTGGTCACCCCGTGTTTTTCTTTTTTCTCTTTTTTCTCTCTTACTTTCTTTTTTCAGGCTGATCTCTTGGAGCATAGAGGCTCCCTGTGTTCACTCATCTGCCCGGGTTTCTAAGACCTGAATGGGAAGACGTTCTGCGTCTTCACTCCCTTGGGAGACCGGGAAGGCACCTGTGGCCTCCGTGAACAGGGCGAACTTCTTATCTCGAAGTTTTATTGGCTTTCTATGTAAACCAAGGAATATCAGCCTCTTTCTCTTCTCTATTTTCTCATCTATAATATTCTTTCCTTATCTCTCTCTCTAAATCATCCGCCGACGCCGTTTTTCCTTCAGGTTCCCCTGGATCCTGCGGGGGCTGGACCCTGGCAGACATAGAAATAAATATAGATGTAAACATATAAACACAAACACACATATATATATCCATTCTTTCACCGAGAGAGCCTGAGAGCAGGGCCACCGCAACAGGAATGGGCACAACTAGAATATAAACCTTAGTTTCTAAATGCCATTCACCACAAAAAGGAACCAGAGATCCTTGGAGAAGTGATCAATTCCAGGGCTGGGGCAGGGCAAGTCCAGCATTAGAATATCTTGTGCCAGAAAGCATGGAAGTACTCCGAGAGCAATGACACCATCTCAAAAGGACAAAGAAGCCAGCTTAAAGAGGACCCTACTGACTCTGAAGCCCACATCTAAACCATTACATTTCCTTCCTAAATTTTCATAGATACTATGCTATTTAATATCTAATCTTACCCTAATATGGGATAAATAGTAAGCATCTAGGAATATGTTAGATACTGTATAGTAGTGCCTAGCATCAGTAAGCAGTAAATAAAAGTTAATATTATTTTGCAATATGTTCATTGCCTTTGAAGACCATCTTGTGGAAGAGACAGGCTCAATATGGATAAAAGCTTTACATAAGGGTAGAATTAAATGATAAAATTAACTGTTCAACTACAAGTTTTATATGAACAGAGAAAGGAACCATAATTAAAATAAAACATAATTTATTGTTATAAAGAAAGAGTCTCCTACTAGTCCAATCTGGGACAATTTGGGCCTCCAAGTAAGTAATGATAGAAAAAGTATAATCCATGAATAAAATAGAGAATTATGATATTAATTACTTAATCAAAAGTTTGTTGAGAAACAGAATATTCACACAGTTTCAAAGAATATTCCCACAGATACTCAAAAATTGCAAAAGAAGGGATGGAGGAAAGGAGAAAGAAAAGAAAATCAAAAAGAACTGTGCATGTCACTCTGCATTTATGCATGTCAATGCACAGAATACATTTCTGGGAGTAGAATTGCTGAGTCAATGAATAAGTGCTTCCTTAATTTACTATCCCGTAATGTATTGCTACCTTCCCCTCCATAGTGTCAATGCATTCCCACCACCAGTATACAAACGGACCTGCTTCTCTGACAGCCTCACAAAGAGAATGGGTCTTGGATTTTCAACAATGTGACAAGTATTCCTCATTTTTTGTGGGAGTGAGTGTGGTTGAGAGTCTTTTCATATGTTTCAAGGTCACAGAAATTCTGTTAAGCCCCACAGGCAAATCTGATGAGTGCCAGGTTTGGAAACGGCTCCATTGTCCTCTGTGGTTTGTGTAGTTAATAAGAAGCACTGAACTGGTAAATATTGTTTATGTTTATTGGTTTTCATTGGAGTTTAGACAGACAAGAGAAGATAAGTTTAATCTATTCAATTATCATCTCTGCTATGAAGCATCACTTGCCCAGCTTCACTGAGCTGATCTTAGCACAGTTCCTTCCGGCGTTTTGTACATATTAATACATCTATTAGCACTTATCTTACTGGATTAAATTTATCTGTTTAAATGACTGTTTCCACTGGGGTTTTGAGTTTGGAAGATAAAACCTTATGCCTTATTCATCTTCAGATCCTTAGAATTAAGCCTAGTTGGTGGCACATGGATAGATACTCAAGAAGTATGAGCGTGAATAAATTAATACACAAAATGAAGAAGATAAATAAACACTAGGGATGTAATGTACAACATGATTAATATAATCAACACTGCTGTATGTTTCATATGAAAGTTATTAAGAGAGTAAACACTGAGTTCTCATTGCAAGGAAAAACCCTTTTTTCCTTTTATTTTGCTTAATGATGGATGTTCACTAAACTTATTGTGGTAATAACTACAACATGCATGTAAGTCAAGCCATTACACTGTATACCTTAACTTTACACAATGTTGTGTGTCAATTACAGGTTTCCCTGGTGGCTCAGTTGTAAAGAATCCACTTGCAATGCAAGAGACATGCGTTCAATACCTGGGTGGGGAAGATCCCCTGAAGAAGAGCATGGCAACCCACTCCAGTGTTCTTGCCTGGAGAATACTATGGACAGAGGAGCCTGGCGGGCTATTCCTGGTGTCACAAAGAGTCAGACATGACTGAAGCACTGGAGCACACACCCATGCATGTATGTCAGTTACCTCAATAAAACTGGAAAAAAGAATACAACAAAAATCGACTGAAAACATAAGCAATTGATTAATAACATGCATTAAATTCACACTCATATCTAGCATGGCACTTCTGTATAAACACACACAGCATAAATGGAAAAGATCTTTCTTTCTTGGACACTTTGAACTTTAAAAGAATGTTTATTTCTGGCTTCTGATCTCTGCCTCCTTTTGCCCAGCTTCATTAAGCAAACAAGTAAGTCTCCAGAGTACCTGATCACTTCACTTCCCCAGGGCTAGGGTGGGAGCTCAGCTCCTTCCACAGGAACATCTGGGGCTGCTCAGGGGGAGGGGAGGGCCCCACCCTCTGCACCCTGTCTCAGCAGCACATCTGTCTCATTTCCAGGATATCTGGAGTGAGCAGAGTGGTCATGGACTCTCTCTGATGCCTCTCCTTCCTCCTTCGACATCTAAGGAGATGCGCTTCTGGCAACTCACGTCTTTGAAATTTTCATTACATTCAGGTTAGAGCCCAATCATTTGAATCCAGAGGGTGATAAGCATGATGTTCTGCCTTGACTACTGTCATTCCATTTTTCTCCCTAAGGGAGTTCCTACGCATTAAACAGTTGCCACTAATGATACGCCTTAGGAAACTAAACTCTCCTTTTAACAATCTCCTTCCCTGTTGATGATCATATTTATTCTGAGAAATATTTTAAGCCTTAGAAGACAGCCATGTTTCTACTGCAAAGAGTTGCTATAAAATTGTATGCCAAAAACGCCAGGAGCCACAGCCACAAAGTAGATATGTTTGGTCACATCCTTTGCAAGTTAATTTAAAAATATTTGAAGATTGCAGCTCTGGTCTTCAGGAAAGCTGTTCTGTGTAAAAATTGCATATGTCACCTCAATATTCTTTCCTTTCCTATTCCCCCCAATATATTTATTCACTTCTAACAGAATAGTGAATCAGTTCTAAAATATCCATTGTTATTTTTTTTAAGTTTAGTTCCAAATCAAAGATGCTAGCTAGAATTCTAAGTGATATTTTCAAACTGTGGTGCTGGAGAAGATTCTTGAGAGTCCCTTGTACAGCAAAGAGATCAAACCAGTCAATCCCAAAGGAAATCAACCCTGAATATCCATTTGAAAGACTGACGCTGAAACTGAAGCTCCAATACTTTGCCCATCTGATGTCAAAAGCAGACTCATTGGAAAAGATTCTGATGCTGAAAAATATTGAAGGCAAAAGGAGAAGGGATGGCAGAGGATAAGATGTTAGATAGCATCACTGACTCAATGTACATGTATCTGAGCAAACTCTGAGAGATAGTAGAGGAAAGAGGAGCCTGGCATGCTGCAGTCCATGGGGTGGCAAAGAGTTGGACACGACTTAGGGACTGAACAACAACAACTTGAATGTTTTGTCATCTTGAGAGATGAAAGAAAATGAAATGTGATGACCTGGAAAGAAAAGGGTGGGTGGTATGGTTCTGGCTCCAGCCTGGCTCAGACAGGTGAGCCCACAAAAGGCTGTCAGGCATTTTCCTATGCTGTCCTGGGCCAGTATCCTGCTCAGGCAACTTTAAGAGCCACTAGCAACCAGCACAGATGCAGGATGGCAATCTGCACTTTCAGCAAAGGGCATGAGCTCTGCTATCTGGCAGCTTTTAGTTCTATCAGTTTCTAGGTTTACAGTCTCAGGCAAGTAACTTGATCTCTTTGACCTCAGTTTTGCCACTTTAATACAGAGATAATAACACCTACTGTGCAAGCAAATCAGTCTATGTGCTCAGAATATGTGGGTACTGTTATCTAACAGCATGTAACAACAGCTATAAGAGTAAGCATGGTTTGAGCTCTTAATATGGAATCGACATTATACAAAGTGCTTTCCATCCATCATTTCATTTAGCACTCTAGATATGGCTACAGGTAAATAGCATTGAACTGAATCACCATTTTACAGGTGAGAAAATGAAGCTGGGAACTGTTACATTTTTCCCCCCAAAGTCATGTAGCTAGTAAGCAGCAGCTGACTTCCAGGGGCATGCTGGGAAACCAGCTCAGTGGGCAAAAATAAACAATCAAATTCATAGAGTCAGAAAGTACACTGGTGGATGCTAGGGGCTGGGGAGTAGGAAGGTAGGGAGGGGGAATGGGCAGCTGGTGTTTAATGGGGACAAAGTCTCAGTTTGGAAGGGCAAGAAATTCGGGAAATGGACGATAGTGAGAGTTGCGCAAGAATGTGAATGCACTTGGTGTCACTCAACTGTACAGTTGTGCACGGTTAAAATACTATGTTTAATGTTATGTGGCTTTAACCGCAATAAAAAATATTTTTAACTTAATAAACAAGTGAACAAATAAGTAGAAGCCTGATTTGTAACACTTGTTGAGTTCCAAGGTGTAAATACTCCCACACTGTGGCTGATTTCAAGCTACCAGTGGTTTAACATGCACCTTGCAAAATTCATGAATATTCAACTGTTAGTTCTGGGGAGACTTTCCAAGCTGAAACCCAAGTCTGATCCAAACTTTGCTCCGCTGAACCTTAATCTACTGCCTTTCCAGTCACCCAACACTATGACATATTAGAGTGTAGTAAGTATCTGTCAGGCTGTAAGACATGGGAGGTTTCTATTATAAAGAGCTCATACAAGCCAGCCTTTTCTCAGTGATTTCTCTTCTTTCTCTGTACCACTGTGGACCAGCCTGCATGGTGCGCAACTGACCTCTACCAACCTGTGAGAGCCCACAAATACAATATGTGACTATAAAATTCTGTGACCTAGTGCAGGGGTCCCCAACTCCTGGGCCACAGACCGGCACCAGTGCATAACCTGTTAGGAACCCAAGCACACAGCAGGAGGTGAGCAGTGGGTGAGTGAAGCTGCGTCTGGATTTATAGCCACTCCCCATCACTCGCATTACTGCCTGAGCTCTGCCTCCTGTCAGATCAGTGGTAGCATTAAATTCTTATAGGAGCAGGAACCCTACTGTGAACTGCACATGCGAGGGATCTAGGCTGTGGACTCCTTGAAAGTGAAAGTGAAAGTCGCTTAGTCATGTCCGACTCTTTGTGACCCTATGGATTTAGTCCATGGAATTCTCAAGGCCAAAATACTGCAGTGGGTAGCCTATCCCTTTTCCAGTGGATCTTCCTGACCCAGAAATCTAACTGGGGTCTCCTGCATCGCAGACAGATTCTTTACCAACTGAGTGCACTCCTTATGAGAAGCTAATCCCTGATGATATGAGGTGGAGCTGAGGTGGTGATGCTAGCTAGTGCTGGGGAGCAGCTGCAAATGCAAATTATCATTAGCAGAGAGGTTTGACCGCACAGAGACCATAATAAATCAATTACTTGCAGACTCATATCAAAACCCTATCCGTGAGTGGCAAGTGACAATTAAGCTGCATCTGCTGGCAGGCTTTAGGCATCTGGTGGCAGGCTTTAAGTCAGATTCTGGCAATTATTCTACCCCATGAGTGGCCCACCCATTATTTTATCTACCGCTTCCATCCATGTCTCTTTCCTACAGTGCACACTTGTCTCTGTCACAGTTTAGGTAAGCCCACAGTTCAGTTTAGTTCAGTTCAGTTCAGTTGCTCAGTCGTGTCTGACTCTTTGTGACCCCATGAATTGCAGCACGCAAGGCCTCCCTGTCCATCACCAATTCCCGGAGTTCACTCAAACTCATGTCCATCGAGTCGGTTATGCCATCCAGCCATCTCATCCTCTGTCGTCCCCTTCTCCTCCTGCCCCCAATCCCTCCCAGCATCACAGTCTTTTTCAATGAGTCAACTCTTCGCATGAGGTGGCCAAAGTACTGGAGTTTCAGCTTTAGCATCAGTCCTTCCAAAGAACACCCAGGACTGATCTCCTTTAGAATGGACTAAGCTCACAAGTTAACCTAGCCAAAATGATAAAAAAAAATAAACATCACTGGAGAGCTTCTTTGAAAAGGGGGATGACCCAATGATGAGATAGATAGCAGAAGACTCTAAGACTGCTAACAAAGTTCTACTTAAATTACAGGTTAACTGCAACAGGTGATTCACATTCTCCAAGTATGCTTTGTATAATATGTGGCAGCTAGCTATCCAATGAAACCTTCAAAACTACTTCACCACATGGAGACCTAGCACCCTGCATTAAAAGATAAGCCTTTAGAGATTTTTGAAAGAAAAAAAAAAAATGAAGAAAAGAAGCAATTATTGAAGGCCACCACTTCATCAAACATGTCTGCACTGAGAGCATCATTCTTATTGGCTGACCACATTGCCAAAATGAAGGAGTCCTTTACTATTGGTGAAGAGTTGATTCTGCCTGCTGCTAAGAACATTTGTTGTGGAATTTTAGGAAAGGGTGCAGTTCAAAAGGACGCCTGTGCTCCTCTTTTGGATGGCATCATAATTAGGTGAATTAATGGGCTAGCAGAAGCTCCTGAGGGACAATAGTTAGAGAGGATTAACGAGTCATCATGGTACGCAACCCAGGTTGACAAGTCTACCAATGTTGACAACAAGGCAATAATACTTGCTTTATGCAATATATTTTTCAGGAGAATGTGCACGAGTATATGTTATGTGCACTTTTGATGTCAGCCAACACCATGGCTGCAGAACTATTCATCTCTGAATGACTGTTGTTGCTGTTCCAACAGTCAGTCATGTCCAACTCTTTGTGACCCCATGGACTGCTGCAGGTCAGGCTTTCCTGTCCTTCATCATCTCCCAGAGTCTGCTCAAACTCATGTCCACTGAGTCTGTGATGCCATCCAGCCATTTAATCCTCTGTTGCCCCCTTCACCTCTTGCCCTCAATCTCTCCCAGCATCAGGCTCTTTTCCAATGAGTCAGCTCTTTGAATCAGGTGGCCAAAGCTTCAGCTTCAGCTTCAGAGCTTGGAGCTGAACCTTGGAGCTTCAGCTTCAGCATCTGTCCTTCCAACAAATATTCAGGGTTTATTTCCTTTAGGATTGACTGGTTTGATCTCCTCGTGGTCCAAAGGACTCTCAAGAGTCTTCTCTGGCACCACAGTTTGAAAGTATCAATTCTTCAGCACTCTGCCTTCTTTATGGTTCAACTCTCACATCCGTACATGACTATGGAAAAACCATAGCTTTAACTATACAAACCTTACATATCAGGAAAACTGAATTGATCGTTTTGTGTCAGAGCAGACCAAGTGTCTGCCATGACTGGACAGACTTCTGGTTTCACTACTCAGGTCAAAGAGATTGCTTTTGAATCTGAGTCTATGCACTGTGTCATCCATTGAGACATTCCTGAACTTAACAATTTGCAAGATGTAATTAAAATTATCAACTACATTGAAGCGCATACCCTTAACTCAACCTATTCCTGCAGCTCTGTGAGGAGATGGACACAGAGCACACAAATCTTCTCTTATACACAGAAGTGAGATGATTTCTAAAGGTATACCACTGGCCAGGGTTTTTCAGTTATGAGAGCTGCTCCAGAGATTTCTTTTAAAAACTAGAAAAACAGTCACCTTTGGCAGCACATTTCAGTGACACAGAATGGGTCACAAAACCTCCCTACTTGTGTGACATATGCAACCTACTCAGTGAATTCAAGCTGTCACTTTAGGGGAGAAGGACAGCTATGTTCAAATTGGCAGATTAAGTGGCTGCATTCAAAGCCAAACTGGAATTATGGAGGGGATGCATGAACACTGGGATTTTGACATGTTTCAAATATTAGCAGAGATTTTGAAAGAGACTGAGCCAGGGCTTTCTTTCTCGCAACTGGCACATGATCACCTATCTTAGCTTTCAAAAGAGTTTAAGCATCACTTCCCAACCACAGAAGACCACTGAACTGCAAAGGAATGGATCCACAACCCATTTGTGAATAAGCCAGGCAAATCAACTTTGTCCATGCTAGAAGAGGATCAACTGCTTGAGATCGAAAATGACAATGGCGTTAGAAGTATGTTTGAGATAACTTGAAACCTCCGAATGTTCTGAATTCAAGTCAAAACGGAATATCCTGAGATTGCCACAAAAGCACTGAAAAGCCTGCTTCCCTTTCCAACATCCTACCTTTGTGAAGCAGGGTTTTCTACAATGACAGCCTCCATCCCCACCTTCACCCTCCACCCTTTGCCCCAACCCTACTTAAATAGCTGCGGCTCCCTGACACGACACGCTGATGTTTTGAGTTGTGTACTTACTGGCTTGTTTATTTATGGCTTGTTGCTCTTCATTAAAATATAAGGTCATGAGAGTGGGAAACTTGTCTGTCTTTTGTATAGTGCCATTTCCAGCGTTTGGAATAATCCTTGGCACCTTAAGACAATTTCACAGAGATTTGTTGCATAGATGGATAAATGTATGCCACAGTGATTTTGTACATGCTGTTTCTTCTACTTAAACTGTTTCTCCCCACTATTCTTTATCATATAGACCCTAATGATCTTCCAAAACTTGGTTTAAATATTAATCTTCTGAGAGGCTTTTACGATCATTTCCCTTCCCTCCTTCCGCCCCCCCCCCCCCACCACACACACACTTGCATTTCTCTTGCTTCTAAGCCCCCACTACACTCCTCCTCACTGTGTAAGTCCAGAAACACTTGGCTGTTGACCAAAGGCTAATGTTCCTCTTCCATAGTGTAGAATTATTGCCAGAAAGTGGCTGCCTGGCCACAGCATCACATGAGCCAGTGTGACTAAGCTATGACAAACAGCTTGTGGACACCACTTCCAACCTTGGCTCAAAAAGCCTTCCTGCACAACATTTCAGCGTCCTCTTTCCTCCATCTGATGAACGGAGGCAGAGGATCCAGAAGAGAACCTGAAGGTCGTGGAGATCACTGGAGCCATGAGGACTGCTTTCCCAACACCTCACTACTCTGAAACAAGAAGGAAACATACGTGTATGTGGTGAGTGGCTGGGGGGTTTCAGGCTGTTTGCTGCAGCAGGGCAGCCATCCTAACCACCCAGCACACGTGTACCACAGGACCGAGGACTGCCATTGTTCGTGTCTCTCCTCTGTGGTCTGCGCTCTTTGAGGCAGGGGTCAGGAGTCACATCCCCACTTTACTGGGTTTGCATTTAACGGTGTATAGTTAACATGCTTGACAGCTGGTTCATGACTCTAGGAAAGACAGATAGGGCCAACCCTTGGTTTTCTCCCTAGCAAATTTTTCCATAAATTCCCCTGTCATTTTCTGCCAGGGTCCAGCCCCGGTGGATCCAGGGTGATTCAAAGGTGGGGGGACGGCATCGGCGTCTTTGGAAAAATACATATTTAATTACAGATATAGAGAGAGATAAGAAACAGATAGTGTAGTAGGAGATAGTGTAGTGGAGAAAAAGAGGCTGAATAACTTGGTCTACGTGGAATAGCATCCATGCTCCAGATGGGAATTCAGCCAGAAAAACAGGGAGCAAGAAAGAAACCACATGGGGGTATCAGTCTTTCTGGAAACTGATCCGATTTCTTTATTTTTGTGTTTGCTTATATACCTTTTGTTACATATAGGGATGAATACAGAGTCATGCGGGGGTCAGCAGCCCTGACCTTTATCAAAATCAGGTGCTTCACATAAAAAGGTCTTAGGGATTTTATGATCCTTTCTTTCTGATAACCAAAAACTTATTTTTTCCAAGGGTGTTTTTTCTTAAACCAGGCACCACCCTCCAAATAAAGTTATATTCCTATAGGGTGAGGGTGTAGTGAGTTACAATCAAGAAAGGAATTTATTTAACCCAAGGTTAACATGATTAATCTTAAAGGTTAATACTTATTTCTCCTATATGCTTAAAGGTTAATACTTATTTCTCCTATGTGTTATATTCATTATAAGGGCAGGGAACACGGAGATTTAGCAGCAAACATCAGCCCAACAAATAAAAATCCTTTCACCAATGCTCCCCTTAAGATCTATTTAGTCTTAAGATAGTGATAAAGTTACATTTTTACATAGCAAGGACACAGTGATTTATAACAAAGTACAGTGATCTATTACAAAAGAGAAAATCCATTAACTCAAAAGGCTAGTATTGCTAACCTTAAAACTATTATATTTCCTTTTCTGTATTCCAAATACATTGATTAATATATTCCCAGGTGCCTAAGGATATGGAGGCCTGGCAGCAATCATTGACTCAACAAGAAGAAAAAACTCTGTGCTGTTTATGGTTAAGAGGTAGTAAACAATCATGTGGCAGGAGTATGGATAATCCTGTCACATAAGCTAGTCTGTCAGCAGAGAGGTTTGACCTGAGACATCCTTGTCCCACCCAGAGCAGGGAATTAGCAGCAATTATTGGCACAACAAATGAAAAACCCTTCACCAATATAATTCCTAACCAATCCACTATACTAATAATTTCCAACTCCCCAAAAGAATTTGCCTTTAGTAAGTCTAAAACATCTCGTGCCTCTCAGGTTGGGAGGCTGTAAACAATCACATGTAGCCGGACGAACCTATACAGGTGGGCTAGATAACCTTCAGAGGAGTCCGTAAGCTGAAACACTCTTGTCACGCCCAGGAATTTCTATTGCCTTGGAGCTGCACGTTTACTCCTTCTCCGAGAGAAACAGTTATGGGGGAGAGCATAAAACAGACTCTGGTTTTGGGGCTAGATGCTCGGGAACAGGGAGCTTCCTGAGGCTTGATCACACCTTTGCGTATGCCAAGCCTCCTTCCTCATGACCTTGGCCATGGGCGGAGTTCCTCACGCTGGCCCCCGGCAATTTTCACTGTAGAGAACTTCTCAAATGTTGTTTTACCTTGAGTATCACTTGGACACCCTCTCCCTGCTAAGACCCCCACCCATCTTTCCAAGGACCTCTGCCCTCTGGATTTTGTTACCAGAGGCTGTTCATCCTTCAGCCTCTACCCATAGAGCTCATTACTTTTGAAAAAGCAATCTATTCCTATGATTAATTCCACCCTTCCCTGAAATGCTTTTTTTGTTTTGTTTTGTTCTTTGTTTTAAAAAGCGCTTTTTTTTTTTTTGTATATATTGTGCCTCATTTCTCCTCTTTTTCAACTTTTCCAACTCATCGTTACTGCTTCTGAAACTGGTAAATTTATTTGGTGAGCCCTACCTTTAATTGAGAGCCTAAAAACCCTATGTGGGAGTTAATTCCATTTCTAAAATAAAGCATAAAACCCAATGATTCAAGAATATAAAATGGAAATGAACTTTTCAGTTCTAAGCTCCTGTCCAGACTCACCACACCAAGTAAACTGCTGAGGTCAGGTGGAGCACACTTTCAAACAATTACTACTAATAATGAAAAGTACCATCTCAAGGACCTATGTGCCAGACACTACAGAAGACACTTGAAATGTCATTCTCGATACAACAATGGGAGATAACAGTTATCTTCATTTTTAGGGTCATCATATAATCTCTCAGGGCACTTGAGACAGTGAAAGGAGGTATTATTAATAAGGATGACAAGACACAAAGCATAAACCAAAATTCGCCAGGCAAAGTGGGGCAGATGGTCATCCAGCTCATGTCCCAGCTAACAAAACCCTGACTGACAGAACCAAGCGCCTGACCAGCCACACAGCTTAAGAAGCAGCAGAACTCAAAGACAGGACTGGACTCCCTGATGCCAGACTCCCTCATGCTTGCTCTACTGCCTCGGTTTAAAGTATCGGGAGTAGTCGGAGGAGGTGTGGGGACAGAGCGAGAAAGCAGAGAGAGAGGGTGATACAAGTGACTGACGTGGCTACATCAGCCTGCTAGACCAGGTCAGCCTCATGCATTCCACAGGCTGCCTCTCCCACCGCTTAATTCACATCTCTCCAACTTCCAAACCACAAAGAGCCTATAATGGGAAGAAATCAACACATGTTGACTAACGATAACTTTTCTAAATGGTTTTTCCGGGAGAAGAAAGAGAAAATGAGACAAGAACAAACTGGAAGAGGCTTGAGAACAAGTTAATCTAAAGAGTGTCACAAGAGAAATCAATCCAGTGTAGGCAGGAGATTTCGCACACAACCCTGGAGCTTGAACTACAGGAACCGTCAGCAAGAAAGGAGAAAATTATATATTTTTAACAGAAAGCATAATTTCTTTTTCAACCTGTAATTCTATTTCATAACCAGACTGATGGTATTAAGGAACTATTTACCACTGCATATGCAGATGGGCTTACATAATAAGGCCACTACATTAGCAAATGTTTCTCATAGGGTAAGAAAAATGCATCTCACTTCTACAGGCTATATTATGTCAAAACAGTTGCTTTTTAAAGAAATGTTTGACTTGTGCATTTTATATTCACTAACATGCCTTGATTGCCTCCGAAGAAATATGAAATGAAAAGAAATGACAAGTACTTCAAGTAAAAAAAAAAGAAAGAAAGCAAAAAATCAGTCACTCCCCAGGGGCATCTTATGTGTCCGTTCAGACTATGCAGCTTGATTGATGTAAATCTGTTTATCACCCTTCAAGTGTCATAAACAGACATTCACTTCTTCATTCCACTCCACGCCGCAGCACATCAGTTCAGGGAATTGCATCATTATCTTAGCAATCAAGCCTACCAAATTCTGAAAATGACTTTACAAGGGAGCAACATAGACATTGGGTTGTGAAAGCTTTAGGACGGAAAAACCTGGTAGAGAAAACACCAGAGAGAAAGACTGAAAGAGGAAAAGAGACAAAGAGCATCATAAAGAAATCTGCACCTCAAGTCAAGGTGGGCGTGGGGGCCATAGCGAACGGGCTGAGGGGAAAGCTGGGTTTTCCATTTATCTGATGGCTACAGGGTCTGACGGTTTAATCACGTGCTTATCAGTTCACTTTTCCATTAAATCTCTGAGGTCCCTGACAAGTTCAAAAAATTATTTAAAATGGATGCCGCTGTCATTAATATCTAGCTTTTATTTCTACCTTTCTGTGTGGTTACATCTTAATGTTTTCCTATATTAAAAGGGACCAGAGCCCCTCCTGAAACTCCCCTGACAAGTTCTGTTTGCTTAATTCTTTTTTTTTTTTCTCCCTCTGTGCTCAGGAATCTGAAGAAATCGGGCAGGGCCAGCTCACTGTTCACTGATGCTGTGACCCAAATTGGGTCTGTTTCTTTCAAGCAGGAAGAGTTTTCACCTCAGGCTAGCGATACATCTAAGGCTACAGTAAATCCACAGTTTGTGTAGGAGGGATGTTTTTACCTGGGGTAAAATGTAGGCATCAGCTGTTGATTTCTTCTGAGCTAATAAAATGGGCTGAGATTCAGGAAAACTTTTTAATCATCAAAAATGATCACAGAGGTATTATCTCTGTCTCTTAACACACTCAGAAAGTTTTGTAAATTTCTTCTCCTTCTAAACTTGGCAATTTCTCTCCCACTTCCAATAACTGACAGCAAGCAAAAGAAACTGCCCCTCAGCCCTGAGAACAGAGAAAGCACTAAGTCATCCTTGGTTCAGTGACTCACTTCCAAGTCTCCTTGACTCCCTTTGATGATCTTACATCATATTTGCACAACTGCAGTGGGAACTAAGTATCATTACTGTGCACTTATCATGTAGCAGGCTCAGGGCTAAGCACCTTCCACCCATTAGTTCGATGAAGCCTCATAAGTACACTATGGGGTAATGTTGCCGAAACTCAGCCCCTCTTCACTGGTACCAAATAGAAACACAGAGTTTTGGCTGAAGTAGAAAAGAGTAGCTTTTATTGCTTTGCCAGGTTAAAGGGGCTGCAGCGGGCTAATGCCCTGAAGACCATGTGACCCACCCAGGAGAGGGTAGTGAGTAGTTTTATAGTGTCCAAGGAGAAGGGCATGATCAACTCATGGACAATTCTGGGATTGGTTGGCATCAAGGTGAAGTTTCAAGCATCATCAACTTTCTAGTTTCAACCAGTCTAGTGTCTATGCTCTATCTGGAGAGGGGTCTGCTTCCTGTAAAACTTTAGGAATGTGTGTTGAGCCTTTATATCTTTCAGGGAACTGGGGGGTTCAGTGATTCTATTATATGACAGAATTATAGTCTAAATTGTTACCAGTTCCTTAGTCCAACAGCTATTCTTTGGAATATTTCTGTATCTTCACATTTCCCAGTCATTAACTCTTGAGTCAACATTTTACTTCAAAAGACAAGGACACGGGGGCATGTACACAGTTTCAATAGGTACCATAAATATCCCATTTTATGGATATCTAAGAATACATGTTTATTAAGTAGAAGAATTAAAACTTGGGATCCTCTGACTCCACACAGACTTAACTATTATAGAACTATCTAGCAGTGCTTAGACTACAGATTCCAAATCATCTCAACCATTTGTAATGATGGCGTTCAGGACACACTACCCTCAAAATGGCACCCTTGTATATTGAGTGCTTTAAGCTGGAGAAATATGTAAAAACCAAAGAAGCAAGAAGGCCACTTTGGCCTTCTCCCCATCTTTTCCCCTTGAAACAGGTCATGCTGCTGCTGCTAAGTCGCTTCAGTCATGTCTGACTCTGTGCGACCCCATAGACAGCAGCCCACCAGGCTCCCCCGCCCCTGGGATTCTCCAGGCAAGAACACTGGAGTGGGTTGCCATTTCCTTCTCCAATGCATGAAAGTGAAAAGTGAAAGTGAATTCCCTCAGTCGTGTCCGACTCTTAGCGACCCCATGGACTGCAGCCCACCAGGCCCTCTGTCCATGGGATTGTCCAGGCAAGAGTACTGGAGTGGGGTGCCATTGCCTTCTCCGAAACAGGTCATAAAACCCTTTATATAATGGAATTTAGAAAGATTGCAATGACGACCCTGTATGCAAGACAGCAAAAAAGACACAGATGTGTATAACGGACTTTTGGACTCAGAGGGAGAGGGAGAGGGTGGGATGATTTGGGAGAATGGCATTGTAACATGTATACTATCATGTAAGAATCGAATCGCCAGTCTATGTCCGACGCAGGATACAGCATGCTTGGGGCTGGTGCATGGTGATGACCCAGAGAGATGTTATGGGGAGGGAGGTGGGAGGGGGGTTCATGTTTGGGAACGCATGTACACCCGTGGTGGATTCATGTCAATGTATGGCAAAACCAATATAGTATTGTAAAGTAAAATAAGGTAAAAATAAAAATTAAAAAAAAAAAAAACCCTTTATATAAAGGAAAGAAGCATCCTGGTCTCTGAAGACAAAGGAATGCTAAGAGGAATCCTAAGAGTAGGTCTTACCAAGTTACCCCTGTTTACTATACCCACCTCATGCTCTTTAACTTATCCTATTTCTCCATGGCTATCCATTCTTTATCAAACCCAGTACTAAAATATTCAGTCTAACAGTTTCATTATGTAGCATTCTTCATTTCCTTATAAAGCCTCCTGTGCCAGGAAAAATTTACATTAAATAAATTTATATAATTTTATCTTGCTGACCTATATTTTCCAGTTTTCAGACCTAAGACAGACTGGGCCCTGGGACCCTTTTCCTGCAATGCTTGCAGCTGGACAAACGTCTCCTTGAGCAACAAAATTCAAAGAAACTCTAAGGGACTAAAAATAACTGCATGCATGCACAGTTGGAGCCAAGTATGGACAGCAAGATACAAAAAGACCAAAACAAACCCAACTGCAACTTCTAAAGAATCGGGACAGGGTGTTGGGAACAAAAGCAGAGGGCTGCACAGGCCCCCCTGGGCTCACCACCACCAAAGGGGTGGGTAAACCCCCTAAACCACTGACCCCTGGACCCACCCCTGTGCACAACCCTTGGAACTCCCAAAGTGATAGTAGTATCTTCTGTTCTAATGAAGCAACTCTGGGTGGGCTCCTGGAAGGGGAGAAAGACCAAGCCATGATTAGAAGCTTGGAATTTTCAGTCCCACCTCTTCATTCTCCAGAGAGGAGAGAGGGACTGGCAATGGAGTGAAGAATTGATCACGCCTGTTTCCCAAAGCATAGAATTTGAAGCACTTCCAGACTGTGAACACACTCATGTCACATACTGGAAGTGTTGTAGGAAAGAAAGTGGGGCGTGAAAGAAAGGTCGCACCCAGATCTCAGGGAAGTCCCTGGGACAGCCGCCAAGTGTGAGTTCTTAGCTTCACACAGGAAAGAATTCAAGAGCGAGCCATAGTAAAGTGAAAGAAGGTTCATTCAGGGAGATACACACTCCACAGACAGAGTGTGGGGCATCTCAGAAGGTGAGGGGCCCCCAAATGTGGGGTGTTTAGCTTTTATGGGATGGGTAATTTAACAGACTAATCTGTGGGAGGATTATTCCCTCAGGGAAGGGGTGGAGGTTTCCAGGTAGGCCTCTTCTGGTCTCTTGTGGTCGGCCTCAGAACTGTTGTGGTGCCTGTGGGTGTGTCATTTAGCTTGCTGATGAGTCACAATGAGCTTATAATATGGCTCCAGGTCTAGGGGAAGTCAGTCATCCTCCATCATAGACCTACTTGGTTCTTACCAGTTCATCTCATATCCTCAATGGATGTCATTCTTTTAAAGGTTGTGCCCTGTCCCCTTCCTGTCTCATATTACCCTCTCACTCCAGCTTCACAGAGAAGGAAAATCCTGTGCTTTGGACCATCCAAGACCTCATTCTGTGGATCCTTCCATCTGGCTGTTCATCTATATACTTTATCTTATCCTAAGTGTTAGTCACTCAGTTGTGCCCAACTCTTTGCGACCCCATGGACTGTAGCCCGCCAGGCTACTCTGTTCATGGGAATTCTCCAGGCAAGAATACTGGAATAGGTAACCATTCCCTTCTCCAGTGGATCTTCCCAACCCAGTGAATCTGGGTCTCCTGTATTGCAGGCAGATTCTTTCCTGGGGCCTGGGCCACCAGGCAAGTCCAGCAAGTAAGTAAATGAAATCAGCACTGAATGTTCATGGGAAGGACTGCTGCTGAAACTGAAGCTCCAATACTCTGGCCACCTGATGGGAAGAGTCAACTCACTGGGAAAGACCTTGATACCGGGAGGCACTTCCCTGGTGACTTAGATGGTAAAGAATCTGCCTGCAATGCAGGAGACCCAAGTTCAATCCCCGGGTGGGGAAGATCCCCTGGAAAAGGAAATAGCAACCCACTCCAGTATTCTTGTCTGGAGAATTCCATGGACTGAGAAGTCTGGTGGGCTGTTGTCCATGGACTCACAAAAAGTCAGATACAACTGAGCAACTAACACTTTCACACTTTGATGCTGGAAAAGACTGAAGGCAAAAGGAGACGGAAGCAGCAGAAAAAGAGATGGTTAGTTAGCGCCGCTGACTTAATGGACATGAATTTGAGCAAACTCCTGGAGAGAGCGGAGGACAGAGGGGCCTGGCGTGCTGCAGTCCATGGGTTCTCAAAGAGTTGGACGTGACTTATCAATTGAACAACAACAAAGTAAGTAAGTGTTTCCCTGAGTTCTACGAGCCACTCCAGCAAATATCATATCCAAGGAGGAAGAGGTCATGGGAACCCCTGATTTGTAGCAAGTCAGACAGAAGTTGTGGGTAACCTGGGGACCACCCACTTGGATTGGCATCTGAAGTGGATGGAGGGCAATCTTATGGGAAAAGTGAAAGTGTTAGTCACTCAGTCGTGTCTACCACTTTGCCACCCCAGAGACTGTAGCCCCCCAGGCTCCTCTGCCCATGGGAGTAAACCCTTAATCTGCAGGATCTGAATTCAGTTAACTTGTAGGACACCCTGCTGGTATCAGAAAATTGCTTGGTGTGGGGAACAACACACCCACCTCTGGCGTCAGCAGTTTGTGACGGAGGCCATAGTGTGACAGTAAAGTAGACACAAGGGCAAGCGTCAGCTCCCTATCAGCCCTCTCCCAGAATGTGACCCAGCATGAAGTTGCTGCATGGGCAGAGCTCCCTCTGGCGACCCGGTCATCTGTTCACATTGAGTGTTGCTGAGGTCCCAGGCCCTGGTGCTGCAGTGACACTAAGTCCCAGGCCTTTGGGGAGCTGCCGGAGGCCACATCCTCCTTTTGCTGAGCCTGGAAGCCTGGTGCCTCTGCAGGCTCTGACTGTGTGCTCTGACTGGGAAGCAGGGTGCAGCTTCTCTATGCCCTCACCACCTCTCACCCTCTCTGCCCACCCTGGGGACAAGGCAGAAATTTACTTTTTTCTAATCTTTGAGAAATCACACCTCCCTTCAGTGTCTGGCCAGGAACTTTCATCTGCTCTTCAGAATCACTTCCCTGTTCCTTGGGGTTTAGACTTTAGAAAACACAAATTAAGAAGATTCCACACTTGTATATCTCTATCTTATTCTCATCCTTGTGCAAGAAGCACAGGACCAACTAATTTTTTAAATGCAAAAAAAGACAGAAGGAAATTCGGGGGGGGGGGGAATCTGTTGTTATCTTAAAATAGTCTTCTGTCACAACATAATATAAGAGTTATGGTTTTGTAATAAAATGTTTATATGTCATGATTTTTCATTCAATACACTACTGTCTACAACTCTGCAACTAGAATTAATATAATCATCTCATATACTGCAGCCAGACCAATTTCCTAAAGGCAGATTCATCAGATTACTTCTGAACTCAAATCCCTCCAAAGGCTCCCCTTTGTCTCCAGAATATAATCCATGCTCAATCTTTTCAGCAGCAACAATGGATGCTGGAAGACAATAGAGTACTATCTCCAAAGCACTAAAAGAAAATGTAATAAAAATTATGAAGAGAAGTGAAGT
This sequence comes from Capricornis sumatraensis, assembly GCF_032405125.1. Lineage (NCBI taxonomy): Eukaryota > Metazoa > Chordata > Mammalia > Artiodactyla > Bovidae > Capricornis > Capricornis sumatraensis. Next base: position 77,254,150 of record NC_091072.1, on the reverse strand, counting down.
GTTAGTCACTCACTCATGCCCAACTCTTTGTGATCCCATGGACTGCAGCCCATCAGGCTCCTCTGTCCATGGAATTTTCCAGGCAAGTGTACTGGAGTGGGTTGCTATTTCCTTCTCCAAGGGATCTTCCTGACCCAGGGATCAAACCCGGGTCTCCTGAACTGCAGGCAGAATCTTTACCGACTGAGCCACGAGCAAAGCCTGTAAACATTGAAGAGCAACCACCCAACGTGGGGCTCAAACCCACAACCCTGGGATTAAGAGTCCCATGCTCTACCGACTGAACTCTGCTAAATGATCATTAAAGGGCAAAACAAACAGATTTTAAATATACTAAAATGAATCATTTTTTGCTTTTTGTTTTTACCACCCACTCTCTGTCTCTGTATAAACTACTAGAGGGTGTTCCTCAGCAAAAAGAAAATTCAACTAGGGGCCATTGTGGAAGTGGGTTGCCACAATGATCTAGACCAGAAAAACAAATCTTTATCAGGTCCTGGGTTAACTATTAATAGCTTGCCTATTCATTCATTCAGCCAACATTTATGGAAACCCAAAATCTCCAGGCACTTTTCTTGGTGTGAGGATCTATTGGAGGAAAATAGCTGTTCCTGCCACCAAGGACACTAGAATAAATTAGATGAAGGTGGAAAATGCTATGATAGGCAACTACAAAAAGAAAAGTCAAACTAAAGGTACAATGTTGGCAACCCAGTGAACCTAGAAATTGTAAAACACATTGACAATTTCCATTAGCCAGTAACTATAGTCAGAGCCTCTTGATGAGGGTGAAAGTTGGACACTGAAAAAGCTGGCTTAAAACTCAACATTCGAAAAACTAAGATTGTGGCATCAAGTGGCACCACTTCTTGGCAAATAGAAGGAGAAAACATGGAAGCTGTGATAGATTTTCTTTTCTTGGGCTGCAAAAGCACTGTGGAGAGTGACTGCAGCCATGAAATTAAAAGATGCTTGCTCCTTGGAAGGAAAGCTATGAAAAACCTAGACAGTGTCTGAGCCACCATATTAAGCATGCAGCATATTAAACAGCAGAATTTTCACTTTGCCAACAAAGGTCCAGTAGTCATGTATGGATGTGAAAGTTGGACTGTAAAGAAAACTGAGTGCCAAAGAATTGGTGCTTTTGAACTATGGTGTTGGAGAAGACTCTTGAGAGTCCCTTGGACAGAAAGGAGATCAAACCAGTTAATCATAAAGGAAATCAACCCTGAATATTCATTGGAAGAACTGATACTGAAACTGAAGCTCCAATACTTGGCCACCTGATGTGAAGAACTGATTCATTGGAAAAGACCTTGATGCTGGGAAAGATTGAGGGCAGGAGGAGAAGGGGGAAACAGAGGATGAGATGGTTGGATAGCATCACCGACTCAGTGGATATGAATTTAAGCGAACTCCAGGAGATAGTGGAGGACAGAGGAGCCCGGAGTGCGACAATCCATGGGGACACAAAGAGTCGGACACGACTTAGCAACTGAACAACAACAATAGTCAGTCATGAAGCACCATCAGTTACCCCTATCTCCACCCCAGCTCTACCCACGTGTTACTGAAAATAGCAACAGGGTCTAGGACTGTTCATAGCTGACCTTTGGGAATATTCTCAATCCAGCATATTAATCTGAGCTTCCATATCCATTACTGCCCCTGCAGATCTCTAGCTTGCTGTTTCTTATCATTCTTTGTGGGAGTCTATTTACCCATCCAAAAAAGATCCAGACAAGCACGAAAGGCAAAATGCTGTCCTTGCACCCCTGGCTTCAGAGCCTGGCGGGGGGAGGTCCTAGAACTGCTGGTGGATGAAGGCTTAACTTTGAGACACCACTGGTGGCACTCATTGAACAATTTCCCGGTGGCAGAAAAAGAAAAACAAACTCAGAGCCACTGTGGCCTGGCTGAGCACGCAGAGCAGGCAGAGCCTGGGGAAGTCCAGGCCACAGCAGGAGCCAGGGGGCCCCTTTTTGGGAGATCCAAGTCTCCACTACTATTCCAAAAATAGGATCTAAAAAGCCAGCGGGCTCCCCAGTGGAGTGAGATTTAATTTAGATAGAGTACAAAAGGAAGCCTGAAATCTGAACTGACAGCAGATAAAGTGCTAGTATGCTTCCTCCAGGATGTGACCCAGACTCCAAATGAGAGAAAGTGATCTCAACATCACCACATGATTAAAGTCACTCACCACATTCCTAGCCAAAGCGTACTTGCTGCTTTGGGGCTGCTGCCTCGCTGTAGGGCTTCCCTGGTGGTGCAGACGCTTTAATGAAGAGCCTGACTCGGGCTGTAGGTAAGTGGACGGGAGCTCAGGTATGATCCGTCTGGTACTGTGATGCCAGCGAGGATCCTCGTCTCTGAGGTCTCTCCCTCAGAGTGGTTTGTTGATTTCAGTCATGGGCATAACTAGATGGATGAGGCTCATCAGCGATATCTGTCTGAACAGGTCTCACCTTAGATGTCTTTGAGGCAGCCTGCCCTCTACCTCCTCTTTCATTTCACTTATTAATTGTATTGCAGTCTTTACATTTATAGATTTGTTCCCCGTAATAATAGAACCTGATTGGCCACCTGGTGTGAAAAGCCAACTCATTGGAAAAAATGCTGATACTGAGAAAGACTGAGGGCAGGAGTAGAAGAGGGCAACAGAGAATAAGATGGTTGGATAGCATCACCAAGTCAATGGACATGAGTTTGAACAAATTCCAGGAGATGGTGAAGGACAGGGAAGCCTAGTGTGCTGTGGTCCGCAAAGAGTCAGACACAACTTAGCAAATGAACAACAACAACAGAACACAACATTTATTATCACTTTGTTGCAAACCCAATGCCAAGCACTTTAGAGGAATTATCTCATTTAAGCCTCACTTCAACTCCACAAAGTAAGGGCTAACATTATCTCCCTTTTAAAGATGAAAAACCTAAAGTTCTGAGACTTCAGGTCATTAGTGCCAGAGCTGGGATTCAAACTCCTGGCTGTCTGACTCTTGAGCCCAAGTTCTGATGCTACACCACCTCTCCAGTCTGTAAGCATGAAGGTGGCAACCACATCATTCATTCATTCATTCATTCATTCACAAATATTTATTGAACAACTACCACAGAGTATTCTAAGCTATGTGCTGGGAGTAAAACTGGCAAAGTCCCATTTGCAAGAAGCTAACATTCAAGAGGTTAGAAAATAGACAAGAAACAAATAACTAACAAATGGGAAAGAGAAACCGAAAAGTGATAAAAGCTAAGATTGCAATAAACAAAGTGAATATGCTAGCTGTGCTGAGTCATGTCCGACTCTTTGTGACCCTATGGATTTCTCTGCAAGAATACTGGAGTGGGTTGCCATTTCCCCTCCAGGGGACCTTCCCAACTCAGAGGTGGAACCCCTGTCTCCTGCATCTCCTGCATTGCAGGCAGATTATTTAGCCCAAGCCACCGAGGAAGCCCTGTATGCTGGCTACAGATTGACTAAAGCAGGTGTGCAGCCAGGAGGGAGAGAGGGACTTCAGTCTCAGTGGGGAAGACCTCGCTGGAGAGCTAACCTTTGGGCTGAGACCTGCAAGATGAGGGGTGAGGACAGCACCAGGCAAAGGCTTAAGGTGTCTTCAAACAACAGAAAGGAGGCTCGTGTGGCTAAAGTGAAATGAACAAGATTACACCTGATGTGGGAAGTGAGGTGCTATTGCCAGTGTAATAAAGAGCCAACTTCTCCTTTAGCACTGGTTCTACAGCACTTAGTGATGTGTTCAAGGTACACGTAACAGTCACTGAAGGAGAAAATAATACCCACCCCTGGGCTCTGAGGAAGGAGGGACAGGATGGTGGCTCCTGTATCCACCCAGGATGCAGCGCAGTGCTCTCCCTCCCACCTCCGCCGCCTGCCCGTGGCTGGAAATCCCAGAAACCCACAAATCAAAGGTCTTTTGCATTTTGTTGCGCACCTGTAATACAAGGAGTAGGAGATGGGTGTGTCATTGCTGGGTGTGTGTGTGTGCAATGCCCCTATCCACAGCCAGCACAATAGCTTCCTTTGTAGGCTACATTCCCGATCCTCTTCAATCTCTGGAGGATAAAAAGCATGGAACATACGGGAGGATGCCGCTTCCCTGTGGAGGGCGGGTCTCATTTCTGGGTGGCCGATTCTACAGAGCCATACTTGCTGCTTCCAGGAACCCCAAGTATGTGCAGGAAGGGAAGTTGGCGAAGCATGGCATCAGCCTTCCCAATGATGGGGACCATGGGCTTCAGGCAGTCCACACCTGACAGTTTGCCTAACTTGCTTTCTTCACACTGCTTTTCTCATCTGTGATATGCCATCTGATGAGAAACGTTTTCTGATTATCTCCAAGGCACAGATTCACCGTGGGAAGCAAGCATGCAGGCCACTTGAAACAGTCATGTGGCACATTCTTACTTTGCTGAGAATTTTATCAGCCTATCCAGACAATGCTTCTAGTCTTCCAAGTGCTATGGACAGATCACACACAGATACGGTCAAAGAGACACCTGACCGAGAGAGGCAGTACTCTTCTCAGGGTCAACCCAAAGTGTGATTGTGACCTAAGCGAACTTTGACGTTCACGGTGTACATCTTTGCCATTTTTTCCTACCTTTCTCACCCCCACCCCCACCCCTTTGTGTTGTCATGCTGTGTGGAAAGACAGCGTAGCTGTAGGAGCAGCACTGATTTCGAAATCCAGCCTTACTAACAGAGTGACCTCAGGCAAGTACCTAACCTCTGTGTACCCCAGTGGGCCAGTCTCTAAAATTAAGAGAACAGTGTTGAAAAAATTAAAATGCAAAAAGGCCCAGAACCCCTAGCTCTGTATCTGGCACATAGCCAGTACTAAACCTTTCCCTAAAACCAAACACCCATCCCCTTGGGTCCCTAAGGACACTGGCTATCCCAGATGGAAGATGCTCACAAGTCCATTCTCATGAAGATGCTAATATCCAATAAATTTTTTAAAGTTTTTTTAATATTTAGTTTGGCTGCACTGGGTCTTAGTTGCAGCACTGAGGACCTTTGATCTTTAGTTGCAGGGCATGTGGGATCCAGTTCCCTGACCAGGGACCGAACCTAGCCCCCTAGTGCAGAGTCTTAGCCACTGGACCACCAGGGAAGTCCCCAGCAACAATCTTATGTGTTTCTTTTCCCCAGGATTTCTGTGTTCCAGCCAGCAAATCTGAATCCAAAGCAAAGAATTTCTAGGTCAGAGCTTTCAGGCTATGTGATCATATTGGCACAGGGTAAGAGAGCCTTCTCCATACTATAGCACAGCACCCAATACCAAGCCTGCAGGACAAGCTAACCAGGGCTGTAGTTTGTGAGTTTACCATCCCCCCTCCCCATGCCCTCTTCTTCACGGTGCTGCTGTAGTTCATCCAAACAGAAGGGGCTGATGGAGGAAAACCACATAAATCTTCGCCAGTCAAATTTTAGACAAAGCAAACTTTACTGACTCTTGAAGAGAGACCAAAAATAGATTAACTCAGAAAAAAAAAAAAAAAAGAAAGTCTGCTCGTGCAGTTCTACGGCTGGATGCACGTCAACATCGACTTTCGTAAGCGCTGTGAAAGTCTAGCCTGCTCTCACACAGCTAACCAGCCAGGATGTGCCCTCTTTCAAGTCCCTCTCCCTTCACATCTCCTCTTCTCTCTCTCTGGAAAGTTCTTATCACCCTTTCTGCACCTGGCAAAAGCCTATTCATCTTTGCAGGGCTTGCTCAAAAGCCATCTACTCTGTAAAGCTTTTCAAAAAAGAAAGACCTTCATGCAACCATCCAGCAAAATTAGTCACACAGTTCTTTATCTCCTAATGTTTTGTTCCTGCCTTTGGCGTAAGGCTTGCCCCAGTTTATTCGCACGCCATGTTACAGTGGAGTTAGTGGTTTGTGCTTTGTCTCCCCACCAGGCTGTGAGCAATTAGATGGCAAGAGCCCTGCCTTATTCATGCTTGTATTCCTGGTATCAGGCACTGTGCCTGGCATGTAAATGTGCCCTCAGTAAACTTCGGTGGAATCAAATTCATTAACTTTGGGGAAGGACTGGATCTCCTCAAGGTTCCATCTTCTCCTTTATAGGAGATGACAAAGATGTCTATAGCAAAATGTCGGTATTCAGATTCAGTGATATGTCTGATGTGAAATATTGTCTTGCACAGAACACAAACCCTTGTACATAATTAGCTCACTAGGAGTTGACTAAATTCATCCATTCAATAAAAATTATTTAGATAATGTGTCCCCAGTGAATCTCAGTAAATACAAGAAGCAATGACCCTGATCTCATGGAGTTTATATCTCAGAGGGAGAAGACAGCTGATGTCCAGTACAAAAATAAATATACAAGAAAATACCACTGATAAAACACTTTGAAGAAAATTAAACAGAGTGTTAATACAGAAAGTGATTTGGACAAGGGAGGTGGTGGAAAAGGCTTCCTCTAGGAGGTGATGTTTAAGCTGGACTCCACATGACAAAAAAAAAAACTGGAATAAGAGCACTCTGGGCTCTCCAATGGCAAGTTCATACCCTGAAACAGATATGAGATAGAAGTACAGAAGGAGGAAAATGAGCTAAGTATGATGAGAGAATTTTCACTTACGAGAGGAGCAGAGGCATGAGGTTGAAGAGTGAGGTTGGAGAGACAGGTACAGGGTAGATTATTTGAGGACTTAACACACTAGGAAAAGGAATTCATATTTTATCCAAAGTGCAATGAAAAATGTTCTAGAATTTTTTTTCAAATTTTAAACTTTTTATTTTGTGTTGGGGTATAGATGATTAACGATGCTGTGGTTGTTTCAGGTGAACAGTGAAGGGACTCAGCCATACATATATACATATCCTTCTCCTCCCAAACCCCTTTCCCATCCAGGCTGGCACATAACATTGAGTAGAGTTTCACGTGCTATACAATAGGTCTTTGTTGGTTATCATTCTGAATATAGCAGCGTGTGTATGACCATCCCAAACTCCCTAACTGTCCCGTCCCCCTCTGGCAACCATAAGTTATTTTCTAAGTCTGTGTGTCTCTTTCCATTTTGTAAGTAAGTTCATGTGTATCATTTCTTTAATCAGAGTAGTGATGTGCAGTGATTGATGTTTTGAAAAGTTCACTCTAACAAATGCTTGCTCCTGACTGTAGTAGTCTAGGAAAGAGATGCTGGCTTGACCTTGGCTGATGGAAGTGAAGACGGAGAGGAGAGGATTTGAATCTGTTTCAGAGGTACAGCTGAGGATGACTGAAGAAGATTAGGGACGGTAAGGAACCAAGCCTGATGTGGAGATTTTGACTTGCTTCTGAGGTTAAGCTTGAAAATGCAGAAAATGTTTTAAAACAATTAGCAGTAAATATACTTTCCCCTAGTCCTCCTGGGAAGTACAATTAAAAATCCTGGGCATTACTTATAAACCAAACATAAGAAGACTCTAAAAAGCAGAGAGAAGGCAAATCAACTTGGGACTTTAGGACCCAAAAAAATAAAGTGGTGAATACCCTGGCCTTGAGGATAGCAATACAGGGGTTGCAGACTGAAAAAAAGCCCCCCAAAAGTCTGCTCTTTCTAACCAAATGACTAGGAAAGGAACAGCCAAGCAAGACAGAAACTTTTAGATAATAACTGTTCTACTCCAGGCAAATACTGCAGAAAAATTTGTGGCTCCACTCGTCCACACCAGCAAAACCCAAGTAGGCAGTCTAGGCTCCCACCCTCTTAAGGCTGTCATGAGGAGCTCCAATACCCAAGGAGCTGGCATAAGAAAAGTCCAAGTAAGAAGCCAGGAATTTTACCCCCACTGGCCAGTAACAAACACCCCAACCCTCATAGTATTAATAGAGATCCCATGGAACAAACAGAAATCTACACTTAGCTAATGATAAGAGGTACACATCCCCCTCCCCACTAGAATGGTGTCAGAGGAGGAGGAGGAGGCCTGATAGAAAATCAGAACTTTCATCAACACCCAGCAATAAAAATTCTGCCCTCACCACAGCGTCAGTGTAGACCATAAGGGGAAACAACACTGTCATCTCCACCCATCAGTAAGGAGAAACCCTCACCCTCACCCCGCCAGTTAGGAGATTGAGTGGAGAACACAGATTCCTACCTCCACCTGACAGCAGCCGGGTGGTGATGTCCCTCCCCACCCCCACCCCCACCCCCACCCCCACCCACTCCTGCTGCCAGAGAAGGGTCAGATTAAATCAGTTTTTAAAATAAGGATTAAATAAGGTCTAGAATCTCACACTTCATACGAAAATATCCAGGTTTCAATAAAATAATTCATCATACAAAAAAATTGGAAGCACTCAAATTGAATGAAAGAAAAAAAATAGATGCTAAACCCAAAATGACAGAGATATTAATATGACCTGACAAAGATTTTAAAGCAGCTACAAATATACTTCAAACAAATAAAAATGGGAAATAAAAGATACAAAGAAAAACCAAATGGAAATTTTGGAGCTGAAAAATACAATAACTGATATAAAAATCTCAGTGGATGAGCTTAACAACAAAAAGAGAAAACATAGGACAGAAAGAGTGAAATGAAAGACAGAACATTAGAAATTACCCAACTTGAAAAACAGACAATAGAGACCAAAAAAAGTATCAAAGTTCTATAGGATTTTTTTTTTAATATCTAACATTTATGTAATTTGAGTCTCGCAAGGCAAGTAGGAAAATCGCAGGGCTGAAAATGTACTCAAGAGAAATCATGGATAAAAACTTCCTAAACTTTCCAGGAGAAAAAGACCGACAGGTTTAAGAATAAAGTCCAAACAGTATAAACCTGAAGAAATCCATACCAAGACACATCATAATTAAACTTCCAAAAACTAAAAAACAGAGAAACTCGTGAAAACAGCCAGGAAAAAATGACATCTCACCTACAGGAAAACGACAATGACAGCAGGTTTCTTATCATAAATCATGGAGGCTAGAGGACGTGGCATTACATTTTCCAGTGACAAAAGAACTGTCAACCAAGAATCACGCATCCAGTTAAAATATTCTTCATCAATGACATAGATATCTAAAGTTTCTGAGATGAAGGAAAGCTAAAGTCTCACCAGGGACCTACACAAAAAGAATAGCTAAAGAAATTTTCTCTAAACAGAAAGAAAACAATACAAGGAAGACTCTTGGAATTTTAGGGAACTAAGTAAATATAACAGGCTTTCCTCCACTTGAGTTTTCTAAATAATGTTTGAAGGTTGAAGCAGAATTTATAACATTGTCTGAGGACAACGTATATAGAGGAAATACTATATGTAAAGGAAACAGGAATAGGGAAAGATACAGGGACAAAAAGAGAGGTAAGTTTTCTATACTCCACTTGAACTGGTAAAATGACAACACCAGTAGACTGCAGTAAGTTAGGTGTATACATAATATAATACTTAGAGCAACCAATAAAAAGCTATATTTAAAGATATATTTTTAAAAGATAAAATAGAATTTAAAAATATTTTCCAGAAGCACACAGGAAGGTGAGGGGAAAAAAGAAATGAGAAACAATATAACACAAAGAAAACAAACAAAAATAAAATAAAATGCTAGACTTATGTCCTAACATATTGATAATTACATTAAATATAAATGGCCTACATATACAAATTAAAAACAGAGGTTAGCAGGTTGGATTATAAACCATGACCTAGCTATATGCCGTCTACAAGAAACTCACTTCAAGTATAACGATATAAGGTTGAAAGTAAAAAGATGAAAAAATACACATCATGCAAACATGAATCAAAGAAATGCAGGAGTGGCTACATTATTATCAAGCAAAGTGAATCTCAGCACAAAGAAAATTACTAGAAACAAGAAGGGACATTACATAATGACAAAGGGATCAATCCACCAAGAAGACACACCAGTCCTGAATGGATACACACCAACAGCAGCTACAAAGTGCATGAAGCAAAAGCTGATAGAACTGAAATGAGAAATTCACACATCCACAATTATAGTTAAGAGGCGTCAACATTCCTCTCAAACACTGAGAAAACATCTAGGCAAAAAAGCAGCAAAGACACAGAAACACTCAATGCCATCAAACAACAGACTGACATCTGTAAAATCCACCACCACCCCACAACAGCAGAATTCATAGTTTTTTCTCAAGTTCTCACAAATCACTTACCATTTTCTGGGCCATAAAACAAACCTCAACACATTTAAAATAATAAGGATAATAAAAGAATACTACAAACAATTCTATGCACACAAATTTGACAACTTAGAAACTGATCAATACAGCAAAAACCAATACTTAGTCGGACACGACTGAAGTGACTTAGCAGCAACAGCAGCAGCAATATTATCACTAAGTACATCACTAAATATTAAATAGATCATTCGAATAGCTCTATAATATTAAGGAAATTTAAACTCCCCAAAAATACATCTCCAGGCCTAGATTGTTTCACTGGAGAATTTGATCCAAAATTTGAAGAACTAGTACCACTTGTACACAATCTCTTCCAGAAAATAGAAGAAAGAACATTTTCCAATTCATTTTCTGTTTAGTATTACCCTAGTACAAAACCAAAGATGGAGAATGAAAAAGAAAGAAAGAAAAGGAAGGAAAGAAAGAAAGGAGAGAGGGAGGGAGAAAAGGAAACTACAGGTCAACATTCCTTATGAATATAGATGTAAAAAAATTAACAAAATATTAGGGAGTAGAATTCAGCATTATCTAGAAAGAATTCTATACTATGACCCAGTGCGATTTATCCCAGGGATGGAAGTCTAGTTTAGCATTTGAAAGTGAATCAATATGATCCACCATATTAAAAAGCTAATAGAAAAAAAAATTACATGATCTTATCAATAGTGCCCCAAAAAAAGTACTTGAAAAAATTTAACTATCCTTGATTAAAAATTTAAAAAAACAGAAAAATAGAAATAAAATGTACTTTCTTTAACTTGATAAAGACCTTACTTAGTAAGGTATTTCCATGCTCCTTCATGGAAATCCTTTTTATAATTCTCTCCATCTTCATCTTTCAAAAATTTGCTATCTTATTTCCTAATGTTGCCTTTCTTTTTTTTGCTGTTCTGATTTATCTATTTGTAATCCTATACTATCATTTTAGTAGGATTTGAAGAGAGAGGGAAAAATTATGGTGCTTAATCCATCCTCTTTATCCAAAAGTTCCTACTCATCCTTTTAATTACCACCTCCCTCTGAGAAGTCCTCTTGCTGACCACAGTAATCTCTTACTCCTAATTAACAGATAACTGTCTTCAGTTTCATTTTTACTAACTTTGTGGGTCCATATCTAGGTTTTAAGCTTTTTAAAGCAAATAATGGCTTTTAACATTTCTATTTCCCCATAGAACATCTGGTACAGTATTAAGTGTTCACTATTTGATTAATAAAAATAAGTAGATTAGTTTTAGGAATTTATAATATAACCCAGTTTCTATAATTCAGATTTTATTTTTTATTAATGTTTCAGTATGGTGGATCAATGAACATATTACATCATGGACTTCACAATGTACCACCCTATTACACATGACAACTTAACAGAAGAAGGTGTAAGAGGTCACATCCAAGTCCCAAAATGAAAAGCACACTGCCATCTCCTGGATCAAATCTAATAAGGCAGCCCTTGAAAAAACGAATACAGCTCGGAGTAAAAACCAGATCTACGGGAAGTAACTACACATGAAAATGAGACTCTTTGCTTTCCTTGTAACAAATGTTAAGGATAATTAAAATCAATATTGATCTCTATAATAATGAAAATCTTAGTCCTGAATTCAGGTAGTTTACAGCTAGTTAAGGTGACCTGTTAAAACTGCCTTCCAAGTTGGTCTAAGGAGTCTCACTCCCTTGTATGATTTTCTCTTTTCAAAAATGTCCTGGATTCAAAATTCTTCGGTGGCCACTGTTGTCACGTGGTCGGTCAGAGAAAAGTTTGTTCTTTTCTCTGTCAGAAGCAATGGCAGATTAAAAGTAATGAAAAATGAGATGGCAAACATGCAGTGCAACCTGACTGTAGCATTTCAGACTGCAGGCTGGAGAATTTTCCAGACACTATACAGCCACATTTTGACTGATGGACTCTGATTACCCAACAGGCTTCCTTGGAAGAGAGAAGCGATAGGGTGAGTCAAAGCGCAAAGCCCAATCCCAGGTACGCAGTGTAACAGACAAAATCAAAGTAAAAATAAAGCCAAAATTTGAGGACACGCAAGCATTTCTGCATTCTTGTGTGTTTCCTGGATTTTCTTTTCCCTTCGGGAAGATTCTCCCATTTTTCTGGGAAACACAACTGGGGTTTTGGCCAAGCAGATGTAAGGTAAGTGCTTACCCACTCTTTCGAGGAAGTCCAGAAAGTAGGAATGATACAAGTGCAAGGGCAGAGGCTGCCGGCTGAGACGCTGAGCCTTTAACTGTGAAGCTCATCTTCACAGAAAACTGTAACCTCTGCAGAGACTGTGAGGTTTGCTCACAAACTGTGAGGTTTACAAATCTCTTTCACCTGACTCAGAAGGGGCCCCCGTGCAAAGAAGCAGTGGACTTAACAGGCAGGGTTACCTGTTCCCTTTTCTGTCCCCTGATGCCCCGATGACTTCAAGTGTGGCAACATTTCGTTAAACTCTACATTGCAGTATCACCTGAGTTTGGGAAACTAACGGAGAAGCCCGTGCCCACACACTGGGTAAGCTGGCCTGGGGAGGAGCAGAAGCTGGAGGGAGATTGGGAGATGGCCAGAGAAACCTGCTGCAGTCATACAGAAACGAGCTGACCAGCAGGCAGGGGGCACTTGTGCATGTGTGAGCACTCCCTGGGTTGGGTGTTACTGGAACCCAACAAAAGGCTTCCACTGACATAGGGAGGCAGCTCAGGCTATGTTTGGGAGCATCAGAGTGATGAATGACCCCCTAGAGCTGGATCCCTGGTGATAACACCTAAGTCAATTTGAGCGTGGTACCCTCTCTGGATTCTGCATCTTGGGGGGCTTCAGATGGCCCTGCTGTTTGATCTGCACAAGGGCTAAAAGCATATGGAGGCTACTTTATAGCATCCTCACCCTCCACTAACCTCAGCCTAATCGTTACTGAGGTAACAATAACCAGAGCTGTCAGGAGTGCCTCGCACTGAACCAACTCAGGAGACTGCTCACCCTGGAGACCCATGGATACTCTTGTCAAATTGTGATCCCGGGACCTCAGCTTCTCCAGGCCCCACTCAAAGCTCTGAGCCTGTGGGAGGTGGCAGGCTCCTTACCTTCCTCTTCTCCTCCATTTCCCCAGTTAGATCACCTTTTTCACTTCCAGATAACTAAACTCCACATTGACTTTGGTCTCCCAAGGCCTGCCTTTGGAATTTTTTCAGAATCCTCTTCTCCAAGGCATGAGGATGGCGTGAGTTTTAATCACATAAAATTATCCCTGCTAATGGACCAATTAGCTCAAATTCAAATTATTATCATGCCTGGGCCAAGTAAAACTGTCTCCAAGATGTCTAGAAAAGATTATCCAGGCATTACAGGGAGGCAGCGGGGAGATGTAACCAGCAAGGGGCCCTCTGTCACCAATACAGGGCCAGAGCCAAGGACATGATCAAGTTTATAACCAAGCAGAGCTTCCACTCCTGCCAGACTCTCTAGATAACAGTGTTTGGTCTTGAATTGGAGGTTCCTGGCGCTAAAATCAGACCAGTAGCTGGAGAAACAGATTGGCACATCAGTGGTCTCTATTTATTGCTGGCTATTAAATGGATCTGAGTACTTTCCTTTGGTTTTCCTGCCATCCTAATAAAGTACCACCTGCCCCATGAGCAGTAACTAATCACAAAGAATTCCAGGATGTTTAGCACTCACAGAAGGCTTGGTTCAAAGAGTAGGAAAGAGGACGAAACATGATAGAACCTTTGGGGTATTAGACCAACGACCACAGAACGATGACAACTTCTTGGTCTCAGTTTGGCCTTTTGCCACTGCAAATGCACTCCTTTACCGTAATTCAGAATCTGCCTTGAATTCATCATTATTACGGTTTTTGCTCTGATGTTACAGAACATATATATTCAAGGATTCCAGTGAGACTAAACAGCAAAATCACTACATCTTATTACTTTAATGGACTCTGTAAATACCAAAAGGATTGGTGATGGAAACAGAGAGGCAGGGGAAAAAAAGAGAAACAGGTATCCCTGTATGCCACAACTTAAAGCAGACTTGAGTACCACATACAGTCACTGCCATTTCCCACCCATCACACGTGCGTGTAAACACACATACGAACATGCACCACCACCCAACCCTGTCCCAAGGAAAGAGACATTTCTGTACACTTCTTTCTGACTGTATTTTCACAACATCTCTTCCTCTTCAAAGTCCAGTCTGATACTTATTTTATATACAGGTCCCATGCACTAAAGTATTGAAAGAAGGATACCTTTCCACACACCCTACCAATTTTATGAAACTGGACAAGAGGACTCTGCTTGGTGTAAGAAGGCGGGCTTTCCGATGTGGTCAGTATACGACACTGTGGTGTGTGAAAAATAGGTAAAGGGGGTCAACTGAATGATGACAGATGGAAACTAAAATTTTGGTGGTAAGCACACATTACAGTGTATATAGAAGTAGAAATATAACGTTATACACAGAAAACATATAATGTTACATATAAACCAAAGTTACCTCAATAAAAAATAAACTTTCATTTTGATTCCATCAGAATGCTTTCTGCCACATACATGCTATTTTCTGAACATCCTGTGGGCAACAGTAATACCAAAGAAATCCACCTGCCAGCCTGTCCCTTCCCTGGTCCTGCTTTTGCATTATCATGAAGATTGTTCAGCCGTGACTGCAGTGTAGAAGGAAGAGCATGAGTGTCTAAGTCAGTCTAACTTCTGCTGGATTCCCAGCTTCACAGGACAGCCTATCTCTGTGGGCATGCTTTTAGGGTTAAGTGAAATGATATATGCAAAGCCCTGGTACAGTACACAGCACATAATAGACTGCATACAAACAGCAGCTTAATATTATCACTAAACCTGTTTGAACTGTTAGGACCAAAAAGAGAGTTCCACATGAGACAAAATTCCTATTCTCTTTCCACACTTGTTAAGTATTCAAAAAATGTTTGCAGGTAGATTTTTAAACACAATTCTATAAAAGAGAATTGAAATAATCCCCATCGATGATAAAAAGGTCTTTAACATTCAATAAATGCTTTGAGCCAAACTTAAAAGGCTCTTCATCTGGAATAAATTCTATTTATTAACTTCCTGTTATGAGACAAGTAATGTGATGTGCAAACCATCTCTTGAAAATACATTGCAGGTTTATACCCCACTGGTATGGATACCTTCTAGTTCCCACTGAGCCCATGCTCAAAGGTTTGTGATGTAAAAGTTTACTCAGTGAAGTCCCTATCATTACTGGATCCCACGTGAAGAGACCTACTAGAGGTTTCCGGAACCAGCATTGAGTTCTGAGTTCTATCATTACTCACAGGACTTTGAGCAAATAATTTAACCTAAGTGCTGCCCTAAATATCTCAAAGGACAGTTTCAAGGGTCACATAGGACCAACCAAGTGTCAAGAAAACTATATATCACACTGTTGTGATAAATTCTTTATTTTCTTCTCTCTTGCCCTGGTTCTTTAAGACAAAATTTCAGATGTATTCTAAACAGTGCTACAAATTCCATTCTGCTACATGATTAATGAAAAGATTGAGTCATTACCCCTGTGTGTTTTCACCATTCTGGCTATAGAATGGTTGTTTCTTTTTTAAACTCTTTTGTATATCAAATTAATTCAGAATCATTTTTGCGTGGTGTTTGTGAACAATACACAGCGACTCTCTCCAGCTCTGCTGGCCTTTCAGTCAGTGAGCTGTTTATCCAGCACTGTGCTCTGCTCTGTGCAAACAGGCCTCCACATGGAGACAGCAAGCAACTCAGGAGACTCGTTAGTGAAAGACAACAAGACAACCAGACAGGGCTTGGAAGAGTGATGTATTTCAGTAGTGTATTAGCAGCTGAGAATCTTTTATTACTGATGACATTTTTACATACTTTTCAGTATTTGTTATTTCTAAACTCAACCTTTATTAAGCTGCTCATTTTATCCTGATTTCATCTGCCCCACACTACCCAAGGGATGTCCTTGGTTTCATGAAACATTTTCTTCCCATTATCAGCCTCAAGGTCATCATCAATTATGTTCATTTTGATGGTCTTAAATGTCATCAGTAAAGCAAGCGGTAAGTAAATTAAACTAGACAGCAAGAACTCAGACTTTTATCTTCCTCATTTACACTATTCCCCAAAGAGATAATAAACAAAAGAAGGATTATAATGAGGCCTAAATTTAGTTTTATCCATGTTGACTGCATGACCATCTATCTGTTCCCTTTGATTTTTTTCCTCTGATCCCTCAAGCTGATTATTTCAAAACATCTAGTTTAAATGCTGCAAGGTCATTACATAAAATGATCTACTAGAGTGTTCTCCCTGCAACCTCACCTTTGTGAGCGGGTCTGGGTTTGCTGCGCCATTAGAAAACTGCTGGCTATTAGAAAATTGCTGAATCACAGCCATTTCTGTTCTGTCATTTCACTATCCATCACCTACTCAAGGCAGGTAGCGTGTCATCACCCCTCCCCTGCCTAGCCAGAGCCCACCAGTCCCTCAAGACCCACTCAGACCCCACCTCCTCCCTGCAGCCTTCCCTGCTGCCGACATCTGCAGCTCCAGAACCATCCGTCATATTCCTCTACTGGCTTTTCATCACCCTCAGTCCTACTGTTTTTGCAGCTGTCAGCACGGTGCCAGTCACCAACTGCCAAAGCAGTCGATCCCATGAGCCACGAGGGGACTGCCTATCTCCCAGAAAAGTCAACCCAAACTGAAGGGGCCTCATCTTCTTAAATAAGCTGCCCCCAACTCTGGATCCTGGGATAGGAAGAGCCAGGGTGAAAAAGGAGGCCAAACCCTATGCAGGCCCTCTGCACTGTTAACCACAGACCCCACAAGAGTCACATCTAGTGGGGCATACATAGATTATTAATATTTAGGAAATACAATTACCCAGGGTAATAGTTACCCAGAGGCCTTTTTTGCTTCAACTCCACAATAAGCATCAGTTACTGAAGGTTTCCAGAGTACCGAAGTGCTCAAGCAGGAACAGCCATTTTCAAAAGAGAGATTAAGGAGTTCTGCCTCCTCACCACTGCCAGGTTGGGATTAGAAGGTCACAAAGACTGCTATGAAAAATAAAAGATGTCACTCATCATGTTAAATGTCTTATGGCAAGATGGGCTGATGCTGGGGCTGAGTTAAAGTGAAGCTATCCATCTTCACATTTCAAGGGGAAATAATTGAATTGTTAAACCTATATAAGCTCAATAAAACAATTAAATTAACACGGATTTTTTAATCAAGTGCTTCTGTTGGTCCAAATTATTATTGATTTTGATCCATCTAATTTGGGGTTAACCTGTATCTGTATAGCTCATTTTTCTTCTACTTTCCAAGTGATTTCTGTGAAAGAGATGTGAATAGTGTGCTTCTCCAGTGAATTAGAAGTTTTTCTTTCTTTTTTAATGCCATCTGCTTTATAACTCACTGCAGGAAAACAACTGACTCTCTCATCTCTTTTTCAAAAGCAAAAGCTCCTGAAAGTCTATCTCCCACCTTTTCAGATTTGTAAAAGCATGAAAACATGATTTCTTTAAGAACATCTGTGAAGATCAGTGGTAGCAAATTGTCTGCTATCATAATCAGTCAGTAGCAACCCCCCCCCCTCAAAAAAAAACAGGAGAGAGTATGTAGTAAACTAAATCGACAGCTCCTTTGTGGAGTTTGTGTCAACATCACTGAACCTTACTAAGGAAAAACCCAGTATTTAGCAGATGTGATATATCTGTAGCTTCGAAGAGCCAGGACTAAATGGCAGTCTTGCATTAAATAACCACAGTGAGAAAAGAAATGCACTAACTCAAACCTAATCTGGGCAGAAAGGTGGTAATAATCTAGACTGATCCATCCATAAATGTTAACCGAGCATCTGCCATGGACAAAGCCAATGTTAGCACTAAGGACAAACAAGACAGTGTCATAACCTTCAAAGCAGCTTCAAAATCTAGTATGGGGTCAGGATGTACATACATGAAAAATTAACAAATAAGAAACAAGTAAAAGAAGGATGTAGCCAATCAAATTCTAACTCTATGCCATACATCAGCCCTGATGGTATATAGAATTGCTTATGATCCCCAGGGCAAGTCAAGGGGCTCTAATATGTTACATGACCTTCACCTCTGTTGATCCCTCTGCCAGGACCCTCTCCCTCCCATCATGCACCTGGACCATCGTTCCCATAGCTCAAGTCTCATATAAAACGCTGCCTCCTCCTACCCTGTTTCACCCAATCTGATTCAGAGCTGCACCCTCCATGCTCCCCAGTGCCCTCTCCAAACTGTATCAGAGCACTCATGACACTATACCATAAATGCTAATTTATCTAACTCCCCAGCTACACTGAGTTACCAGAGGGCAGAAATTGTGCCTGTGTTTCACCCAGCACTTAGTCACCTTCCAGCGCAATGGATTCTCAAGGAATGTTTGAATGGAAGTGAATGAATACCACCAATCCCTGTGGATCCCCCCCTCCTTAATAAACCTTAAACTCATCCTGTCTTCCATTCCTGTGCACCAGCCAGTATAGAATGACAGCTGAGCAAGAAACCTCTGGGTAAAGACCACCTATTACCAAGTAACCACGGGCAAGTCACACAACCTATATATGCCTCAATTTACTCAATCTGTAAATTAGAGATAACAGAACCTATCTCCTAAGGTTGCTGAGGATTTAAATGAAAAAAAAAAAAAAAAAGACATAAACCCCTAATGTCAGGCAAATAAGTACTTCATGTTATCCACTATTATTAGTTCAAACGTTATTCATCTCCTATATTCCTCTAATTGGTCTGTTTCCAGCCACACCATCACTGCAATCCACCCCTCATCACTGCTACCAGAATGATCTTAAAAATCAAAACACATGTCACTCCCTTGCTTAAAACCCTTCACTAGTTTCTCATCACTTTCAGAAAACTGGCTTATTTTGTCACTTCATGAAAGGCCCTTCATAATCTGACTCCCACTCCCTCAACCATCTCCCCACAGCCAAGCCTCGCAAGCACCCTCCTGCATGCAAATCTCAGCAAAATCATTTTCTTACTAATGACTTAAGAAAAACTCAAGTCATTTAAAATTCATTACATAGCTTATGTATAAACTTATGTATAAGCAATACTTTATGGCTAAACTTCATTACCTATTTATATATCACAGCAAGACTATACATTTAGCAAGGTATATAAACTCCAAGTATGTTGTAAAACATTGAGCTATATAAACTACGATCATCTTAGTAAGTTATACCATGAACTGGGGAAATTATCTCTTTTAAACAGATTGATTATTCTTCAAGTAATTCCACCCTAATAATATGTATGCTACAACAAAAATAAAGTCTTAAATTTGACTGTCTTGTTGATGCTAACAGCAGCTATAGGATGGTGACCAGAGGTCTCTAATTTGATTTTAGCAATATTTACAGGATGCCCAAAATTTGCTAGGTTGCTAGTTTGAATATTTACTAAAATTGATTCTTGCCATCAGTTCCATTAAATTTTATAAATATCAAGTGAGCACCTAGCTTTATGCAAAGGACTGGGCCAGGTACCATGCAGAACAAGGATAAGTAGAACATTAGCCCAGATTTCAAAAGTTCACAGTCACCACACTCGCATGAACCATTTACACACAAGCTATACGCTAACTACTACCTGAAAATTCCAAGTGTTCAAACGTTTCCACCTTGCTTTAGACTATCTGTCTTATATTTGACATATAACATGGATATCATGTGGAAAAAAAAACTGTAGCATTAAAATTTAAGGATGCTGTGACTCTCCAAGTAATCTTTTATTAAAAAGTCTAAATAATAAAGTCTTCCTTCAAAATAAACACTAAAAATACACATCCTGCAACTAAGCAATTTTATGTTAGTGAACTGGCACAATGATATGAAACCATTTTATAATGAAACAACATGATTATCTACCTAATTCTCTATATATAAACATAATTTTATTATATGCTTATGAAGCAACCTTAACATGTGGTTACAAAAACTCATAAAAATATAAAAATAATGTAACATGAGGCACTGAAGAATACATCTAAACATTTCAAGTGACTTACAAAATAGAATACTGATCTTTACAAGTATACCTCATTATTTATATTTTTATTTTCAGAAAAAACTTATAAATAGTTCACTTAAGTATATTTATCACTAGTTAAGCACAATTCACTTTACAGTTAATTAGCTTATGTCCAAAACCAGTCCTTTTTCTGTATGATTTAATTTTCTTAAAGAGCAAAACACTTAATTTCAGTAGAAAATTTACATATGAAGTTTAAAGAGGCAATAATTTCAGCAAAAATGGAAATCAACCACCATATCTTTTCTTGAGTTCTTCAACAGAGTTATCATTCAATCCTGATTTGTCTATGTGATTGAATAATACACGTGTAACTGAAAAAGAAAAAAATTTCATTTGAATCTCCATTTTCTCCAAAGTAAAGCAAAAATTAAAAGGAATAATCAAGTCTGTCTAATACTTTTTACATTTTAAAGCAATCATTAGGGTTATTTGTAAATTCTAATTCAGATATTTAAAGAGCCAACCCGAGAACAGAAAATTATAGAGCAACCCAATGATGCTTCTTGCCAGAATATTTTGCTTTAGCAATAAACAATTTTCCCTATATCCTTAATGACATGAACTTTGCAGATTAAACATAATTCATTCTGTAGCACCTTAAAGACTTTTGCCCTGTATAACAAGTATACTTTTATTTACTTAATATTCCAATTAACTGTTTTTCAAACCTTAAAATCATTTTATTTTAAAATAAAATTTTTTATCACTACTATAAATAGAAAATTAGCAGCAATATCCACAAAAATCATGTTTGATGGGCAAGCTATGTATTTTTAAAATATATAATAAAATATATAACAATTAAAAGTTAAAAATAAGATTTCCTTATGAGTCATATAAAATCTTTCTTTTTCATACCAGTGAACTGTCCACAGTTAACATTTTGGAAAACACTGCTAGGAGTTCATACTATATCCCTCAACATTAAAACTAGCTAACAGTTGTTACTAATAACAATGATAATAAAAGACAATAGCTACTATTTATTGAATATTTAGTTACATGCTAGGAACTATTCTAAATGCTTCCATGTTTAACCTAGCAGAGAGTGGTGATCCAACCAAGACAGTAGTATTGGTAGGCCAGTTTGGAGAACCAACTCACATTCTTTGAGTACACTTCAAGTAACCACATCATAGTGACAAGAAATCCATTCAGTCAAGCACTCATACTAAGGCTTTCATGTACTAAGCACTATTCTAATACCCTGAGACCTAGAGAACAAGGTAGATAAAGTTCCTGCTGTCATGGAGCTTCTATTAGGGATAGAGAAATACATACTTAAAATACTGTCCTCTACTGCAGTTCTGTCTTATGAAGAAAATAAACCCAGGTAAGATGACAGGCAGTGATGAGGAAGGGGAGGCGGGCAGTTATTTTGAGTAGGCCTGTGAGGAAAGGTGACTCTGAGGTAGTGACTATTAGGTGGAAACTGAATGAAATGAAGAAAAGGCAGGGAAGGACAGTCTCAGCTGAGGGAAACAGTCAAACAGAAAGACCCTGAGGCTACAAGAAGCCTGGCAATTTGGTACATTAAAAAACACAGTCAGTGAGGTAGGCAGAATGACTTTAAACAGTGATAGAAGAGAAGTCAGAATAGTAATAACAAACTAATACCTTCAGGGAATTTCAGGGACTGTTTCTGATTAACTAAAGATTAAGCTGAGAATTCTTTTGGTTTAAGTTTATTAAGAATCTCTCTAAACTAGATCCACTTCCTTAAATACAAACATAAAGAGTATTTTCTTTAGTGATTCAGACTCAACGTCACTGCTACAAACATAAAGAAGAGACAGAAAAGGAGCTCAAAGTGTGTTTCCAGGAGGTGCATTCTAATGATTTTCCTTTCTAAAACTAGACTGTAGCTTAAAACTCTTGAGTACCACTGACTCTTGAACAACATGAGTTTGAACTGCACAGATCCACTAACAGACGGATATTTTTCAGTAGTAAATACTATAGTACTACATGATCCAGAGTTGACTGAATCTGGATGAAGAACCTCAGATGCTGTGGAATGACTGTAAAACTGTATGTGGATTTTCAACTGTGTAGAGGGCTCGTTCCCCTAACTCCCACACTGTTCAAGGGACAACTGTAATTGAAGTGCCTCCATAGTTTGATTTTACTTAAATTAGGGTTCCCCAAAACTGATACTTTATGCCAAAGACTGAAATGTAGAAATAAATAAGGGATATAATTCTTCAAGTTCCTCACCTGCCTCTCTTTACCCTCTAACTCTACAATTCAGCCACACTGCACTCCTTTTAATTTTCTGAGTTCAATTTGCCCTCTCCTGCCTCAAAACCTCTACACATCCTCAACTCCCTTCATCTGACTCCTGTAGTTTTTTGAGAATTCAGCTTAAATCAAACAAACTCAGATATTAGCCGAAAAAAATGAATGCGACCACCTATGCACCCACACCCCGCTGCATGCTCCTGTGGCAGGGACCCTGTACATGTTCCACCATGCCAGGAGCTCAACCATTACACTGATACTATATTTTCAAGTAGAAGAGTTCAGACCACCTTGGTTTAAATCCTGGGTCTGCCTTCCTAGCTGTGGAACCTCAGGCAAGTTCCTTACCTGTATATGCCTCAGTTTCCCCTTTTGTAAGAGCAAAATGATAATTATACCTACACCTCACAATGTTGTTTTCAGACTGAAAATTTTTACTTAATTCAACTGTAACTCAGTTTAATTAAACTGCAATTAAATTGCGTGTACCTTGTACATAACTGACATTCAATAAATATTTTCTATCATTTGCTGAATAAAGGAACACATAAGAATAAAGGAAAAGCTTTTTTTATAGAACTCACCTTTCTTCTCAGATTCTGACATAAACATCACTGCCATATCAAACCTTCTTAGTTCAGAAAGTCTTTGTAAGATTTCAAAGATGAGTGATGGCTTTTCTTTCCTGAAGTCCAAATAAAAAGCAAATGATCAATTAAAAGCAGCTCATTTAGTTCTGCTTACTAAAATAATATTCCTAATTATATATATTCTTTATCTTTTGTTCCTGCACACTGTCTATATTTTAAGTGCCCAAATCAAGTCAACTGAAGAAACTAATATTCTTAAATGTGAGGCATAGAAGAGACATTATTAATCTGTTATAATACTTGTTACTTCTATACTCCATCTTTCTCTAAAAAAATCTGTAAGTCCTTTTTTCTCCTAATCATTTTCCTTTTCATTGTTTATACTTGTATTTCTTTACACTACTGCAACAGTAAAATTTACAATATAGCTAATTCTGCAATATAAAAGGTAGCAGTATGATACCAAAAAGGATGAATTTTCCAAATAACTAAAAGTAGGAAAGTATAACTAAATTTACTTACTCAATGTAAAAGTCATGCAGAATTTTAATGATTTGGTTGAATACATCTGGATCTAGATTTTTCTGAAACAACTTGGGATACAAGGATGGTTCAATTTGCTTGGGAAAAATATAAGGAGTTAGAAAATTATGGCAATATTCCCAATCACAAATTATTTATATAATAATTGCTTAGATCAACATAGTTAAGAATAACTACTATGCATAAGTATTTAATGAATAATAATGGGGAATCACACTGAAATGTAACTATGACAGAAAGTTAGAGGGACTGTAAGATAATCACTCTGCTCAATTCACAGAAAAATCTCATGGAGAGACGTATATCACCCAAGAGAAATAGAAAACAACAGAGCTCAAAGAGCAATAAAAAGAGAGTTTAAAAAATAGAACTACATGAGATAATATATTTTGAAATGTTATATACTGCACAATTATAAGAAATTATTACAGTGATTACACTTGAAAAAGTGCTAAAAAATCCATTATTTGGTGAATTTCATATGATTTGACTCTTTTCCTTGAGCAAATAAAAGTTAATTTTCAGGAGAATGATTACCTAAATATTGTAAGCATAGTTTGGCACACAGAAGGCACTCACTGTATTTTAACTTCTTTCCTCATCTTAAAGAATGGAGAATTAAGTTTAAGTCATGATGTATGAAATTAGATTGTTTCTGTTACAGAACAGAATTTAACACAGAACCTATTTCCAAAGGTTCCCTGGTTGCAAATACTTAAAATGGCTTAATCAGGATGATATATGTATTAGGCAAGGGATAAGAGCATTTTCTACATTCACACTGTGAAAGAAACGTGAAAGTGAAACTCACTCAGAATACTGGAGTGGTTAGCCTCTCCCTTCTCCAGGGGATCTTCCCAACCCAGGGATCGAACCCAGGTCTCCCGCATTGCAGGAAGATTCTTTACCAGCGCTGCCACCAGGGAAGCCCAAGAATACTGGAGTGGGTAGCCTATCCCTTCTCCAATGGATCTTCCCGACCCAGGAATCAAACTGGGGTTTCCTGCATTGCAGGCAGATTCCTTACCAACTGAGCTATCAGGGAAGCACAGAATCATACTGTTCACAAAGCAAATACAACCCTATTATTATATAATGACAAAAGAAGTTCTTTGACTTCTAACTTACAAGAGAACTACTAGCTTCCTACCTCTTACCTTCAAGTACTGATACAACATATCCGGAGAACTTTTCAGTTGTCTGAAATCAGATTCAAGCTGAAATGAGTTTGCAGGAACTGGAGGAAGAACAGTCCTGATACACTGAGCAGGTGTTTTGTCTACCTCTATAGGAATCTTCTCACTGAAAGACTGACATGCATCCTTTTTCAAACTGACATGAGAGCTGAAATATTTCAGAGGCATCAAATAATCAGAAAAGAAACAACAAATACTCAAAGTTTATATACAGAAACATCAATAGAGAGTCTAAAGTTTCTGACTTTATTGATAGTATGTTATCTATTTATAGTCTGCCAGTAGTAAATTCTTTCAGCTGATAATATATGTATAATTTTGGCAAGACATTATACTTCTACAAATTTTTGTGTGCTGACTATGTACAGCCTATTCTCATTAGCTGGGCTAACAGCCTTGCCACCTTTTGACAAACTATTTTCATACACTGCATTTGTAGTAACAGTGTCAGTGCTCGGTCGTGTCTGACTCTTTGCAAACCCACGGACTGTATCCCACCAGGCTGCCCTGTCCACAGAATTCTCCAGACAAGAAGACTGGAGTGGGTTGCCATTCCCTTCTCCAGGGGATCTTCCCAACCCAGGGATTGAACCTGGGTCTCCCGCATTGCAGGCAGATTCTTTTCCATCTGAGCCACCAGGGAAACCCATACTGCATTATTATATCACATATACTCACAACTCAACCTTTCACTCTGTACTATCTGAATTATCACAGTTTCAAGAAAGATTTCAAAAAGAAAGAAATGCTTCCTCCTTTAAAAAAAAGTCTGCCTACTTAAAAGTTTTCCCACAATCTATACTATCTCTCTAAATAGAACTACTAGAATTCAAAGTTTAAAAAAAAAAGTTTTTAATAGGACTGTTGAGTAGCAATGCAAGAATATATAATAAAATTTCAATACCCCAAAGTAAACTATTAGTCTATGTCTTTCATATTCTCATGATTAAGAAAATGCATGACTTTTTTAAAAATTCTGAACAAAATTTAAAGAGCCTACAAATAATCATAAATATCAATGGCTAGAATAATGACAATGCCTAAATTCTACATTGTTTATGAAGCTTCCCTTCAAAAAGTTAAAAATTCTTGCTGAATTACAAAGTGAAACATATTTACTTAAGTTCTAGAAAAGAAAATAGATGAAATCAATTTGTTCAAGGTACTGTTATCATTTCTAAATTCCTCACTACGGTAAAGGAATAATGATAATTCATTCAGCAAAACCTCTCTTACATTTAAGTAAAAAGAATAAAAAGAACAGAATCTAAAGTTGGATAGTTCAAAAGGTTATGGGGAAGAATACAACCAGAAGTCTTATCAGTACTATCAATTTTCAGTACTTATCAGTCTTATCAGTAATATCAATGGAATTATTACCATTCAGATGATTATCAAATAAGAGTATTTCTACTCACTGAAGAGCTGAAGTATCACTGATTTCTTCTATTTTCAATACTTTGGCTTTCGGGACACCACTTGTGGGCAAAAGGTCATCTTGGCTCGAGTTCTTATTTGTCATGCCTGTGGTTGCTGTTACACTTGCCAGGGTAACAGGATTACACTCTGGAGTAGCCACAGTAGCAGTGCTATCCAGCACATCAACAGTCTGTATCAAATTACCAGTTTCTTCAATAATAACCTTCTTGAGTGGCTTCTAAAACAATAAAATCAATTATTTACATCAATATACAAAAGTCTCTTAAAGTCACAAATTAAAAGGTTACAATGTTCTTTCAGCCAATATTCCAGCTGCAAGTAAATTCAATCTGAAGTCATACCTTCTGAGAATGCAAAGAACAAAAAGAATCATGGCACCTACCATATGCATGTCTAAATGGGGGAAAGACGGTGCATGTAGAAATAATTAGAAGGCACTATACAAGGTGAAGGTACAGGGTGCCCAAAGAAAAGAGGGAGATTAAAATTGACATCAGGGAGCTTCGCAGAAAAAGCACACAGGAATGGCAGTGTGATAGGGTACAGCATGGCCAGTGGGAAGGTGAGACGTCCACCACGGCTGGTGCAAGAGGAGGAGAGGTGAGACAAAGCCGGAAAGGCTGCTTAAAGAGAGCTTACAAAGGGATTTGTGTACCATCTCAAGGAGTCTTGAGTTTATTCCAGAGGCAACAAAATCAAGAAAAAATATGGCCAAATGACATCAGTACTGTAGGCTAGCTAAGCAGAACAAGGTCAGGCAATAAACAGCATTCTGTATGAGAGAGACTAATATTTAAACCTAACTGCATCTTCTTCCGGAGAAGGCAATGGCACCCACTCCAGTACTCTTGCCCGAAAAATCCCATGGATGGAGGAGCCTGGAAGGCTGCAGTCCATGGGGTCGCTGAGGGTCGGACACGACTGAGCAACTTCACTTTCACTTTTCACTTTCATGCATTGGAGAAGGCAATGGAAACCCACTCCAGTGTTCTTGCCTGGAGAATCCCAGGGACGGGGGAGCCGGGTGGGCTGCTGTCTGTGGGGTTGCACAGAGTCGGACACGACTGAAGCAACTTAGCAGCAGCAGCAGCATCTTCTTCATATGTAGCAGCTGGATAAAACCAGCCCAGGATTAAAGATTTGTCAAATAATATTCACAAAGCTGCTAAGTACTTGACCATAATAATGGTTTTTAATTTATTAAAATAAATAGCATTCACTATTTATTTTAATCATAACAGATGTTAAACATTTTCAATTTCTTCCTCAGCTTACATGTAATACTTTAATTTTTAAAAAAAAAGACTTTCTTCAGTATATTGTTTTCATTCCAACTATATGACTGAATTTTAAATTAAAAAGTTGAAATATATAAACCTTTTATACTAAACTCAGTGTTAAAACCAGACATTACACTAGCATAACTAAGAAAAGACCTGATGGTAACAACTGAGTGTTACTGGATGAACACACATACATAAAGAAGCTATTATAAATTTGTTAACAGAATCCTGTTAGCAGTTCTAGCAGTTCTAAAGGATAGTCATGTTAATCTAAGGCCTCTGCTTTGCTGAGAACTATCAAAACCAGTAAGCTTTCTATCAAAATATTGACCAAGAATGGACATGTTAATGTTAAAAAACAGTGTTAAAGAACAGACTATAAAAAAAATAGACTACAACTACTAAATTATATTGATGCAGTCCCATTTAAAACCAAATCCTGGGGCCTTCCCTGGCAGTCCAGTGGTTAAGACTGTGCACTTCCACTGCAGGGGACACAAGTTCAGTCCCTGGTCAGGGAACGAGCATCCTGCATGGCACACCATGAGGCAAAAAACGAAAACAAAACCTAAATCTCGTCAATGACAACATGTAAACTGATCCAGGCTAATGAATTTCCTAGCAGATGATCTCTTCAAGGTAGACCACTGGCTCCTGAGAGCGGCTCAATGTTACTGATGATGGCTGGGAGGGATGAGGGGATGACAGTATACTGGTAAAAGGAGAAAAACATAAAAGACGACACTATAGCCGAAAGACATAAGAAAACATAAGAACATGAATTCATTTTTTTTTCTGGCCACACCTCACAGCTTGTGGGATCTCAGTGCCCCAACCAGGGACTGAACCCCAGTGGCTGACAGTGAAAACAGAGTCCTAACCACTGGACCACCAGGGAATTCCCAAATTCATCTCTTTTTGAATTAAGATTTAGAAACATAAAATTTTCTTTAGCTTTATGACCATTCTTTAGCTTTATGACCATTTCAAGAAAAAAACAGAAATGAAAATAAACAGAAAGAGACCAAGTAGAAAGGTGAAATTTTCATATGGGAAAACAGGAAAATGAAAATAAAATAACAGAAAATAAATTAGTGGAAACTAACTCATTTCCTATCTAGGAACTCCAGGTCCAGCAGGTCTAGATTACTGCTCATCTACAGTCTCTCGAGAGAAGACATGCCAAAAGTATGTAGTCAGACCTGCAGCCCTTAAGCACAGAACTCCGTGGTTGAGCCTCTCGCTTGAATAAAGTAACCCCTTTCCTGACCACCTTCCTCAGTGTTCAGGTGGCCTCACACAAAGACCATACAAAGGACCGAAAAGGAAATTAACATCTGTTTCACCTGAAACTGCCTTAGCATTCCTGGACATCATTTTCTTTGATTTCAACTAACCTATGAGTAATTTTCAGCTTAAGCAGAAAAAGTCACATAGGGATCATACTTGCCTATGGTTTTAAAGCTTATGAAATGGTCTGCCTACCTGCTAAGTTGCTTCAGTCATATTCGACTCTTTGCAACCCTATGAACTATAGCCTGCCAGGCTCCTCTGTCCATGGGATTCTCCAGGCAAGAATACTGGAGCGGGTTGCCATTTCCTTCTCCAAGGGATCTTCCTGATCCAGGAATCGAACCTGAGTCTCCTGAACTGGCAAGAGGGTTTTTTTGTGTGTGTGTGTGTTTTTTTTTACCACTAGTGCCACCCGGGAAGCCTTTATCAGGTGGGACTCAAATCAAACCTAAAGCATCATTCCAAACTGCCATACTATTTTTCAAATAATGCCCAGATTTTAAAACGGAGACCTATTACAAAAATAAAGAGCAAATTTTCCCCTTCCTACTAAGATAATGATTTTGCTTGTGTTGGATCAGTTACAAATTGATTACCCCAGATCTCTCAGTTCATGGAGGTGTTCTGTTTTGAGATCCAGCCACAAAAGATTAAAATTCTTGTTGCATTTTCACAATTACTAACATAATTGATTTATAACCTGAGGGAGGACAGAACTCAACAGATTTATAAAAGCTGTTTAGGATACACTGGCCACAGAACATTCTTCCATACAGATACTTGACTTACCATGTGGCAGTGTTTTTATAATTATGGACAAGCAAAGTCTGACAAAGACTTATTTTTTTAAAACTTTGGAATTAATTTTTGTGACAAAATTTCACAGAGATGTAAAAGTATAAATCACATTGAATTAAACATTTAATCACCTTTACTGTAAAAAATAGAATAGGTAATAAATATGATGTGTGACAATGAACATAATGTATAAAAGGAACTAGATTTATGCCTGGCATATGAAATAGTATCTCAGAAAATGCAAGAATAAAGTCAAAATAAGAACCCAGGAAATGTATTAAAGAATTCCTCTGTTCGTTACTTGAAATAAGAACTTGGCAAAACACTTTCTTCTCCTCGCCTTCTTCCTTAGTAAAAGGAGGATGAAAATATCTGCTGTGACTTCACTGTAAAATCAGCATTTCTTTCAAAGCATCATCCATGCATTAACAGTTACTTCCAAGGGGCATGGAGGGAATCATGATCAGGGAAGAGCACACAGGGAGGTTTCTGGAGGCTGATACATTTCAACTTTTTGACACAGTTGGTGGTTTCATAGGTGTTCACTTTATCCTTTAAATTTTAATTTGTCCTGGGTACTTTTTTATATGTATTTTATCTTTCATAATTTCTATATATGATACTAAGAAAACATCAGAAATTATCAGAGTCAAATTTATATGTATATATATAAATTCATATACACATATATATGAATTCCCAGGTGGTGCTAGTGGCAAAGAACCTGCCTGCCAATGCAGGAGACATAAGAGATGCATGTTCAATCCCCGGGTCAGGAAGGTCCCCTGGAGAAGGAAATGGCAACCCACTCCAGTATTCTTGCCTGGAAAATCCCAGGGACAGAGAAGCCTGGTGGGCTACAGTCCACAGGGTCACAAAGAGTTAGACACAACTGAGAGACTAACACATACATATATAATAATACATGCCTTAAATGATTCAATTTTGAAAGTCCAACACAAGACAAATCCCTGAATTTTACCATCTACTCTTTCCATACTGCAGGAAAAACTGGCTTTGTTAGACTTAATAAAAAACAGTATAGTATGCTAAAAACAATATGCAGCATATATTCTTAAGAATAATTTTGCCTGCAGGTATACCTTAGAGATACTGCAGGTTCAGTTACAAACTATCACATAAAAGTGAATATTGCAATAAAGCAAGTTACCTAAAGCTTTTGGTTTCTCAATACATAATTAAAGTTATGTTTACACTATACCATACTCTTTTAAGTGTGAAATAGCAGCATGTCTTTAAAAAAACAATGTATATAACTTAAAATTTTTTTATTGCAAAAAAATGCTAACCATCATCTTAGCCTTCATTCTCATAATCTTTTCATAATAGTAACAAAGATCACTGATCACAGAGCACCATAACAAATATGATATTAACAAAAAAGTTTGAAATATTGAGAGAATTACCAAAATGTGACACAAAGACAGAAAGTAAAGAAAATACTATTGGGAAAATTGTGCCAACAGACTTGCACAGCAGAGGGTTGCCACAAATCTTCAATCTGTAAAAAATGCAGTATCTGCAAAGTGCAATAAAATGAGGTATGCCTGTACTAGATTTTTGCCAAAGTGTTCATTTTAGATCTAACCCCACAGAAGTTGCAAGACTATACTGTAATAAAATCCCAATCTCAAATAAGAACAGTAAAAGAAATAAAAGATGTTTAATTACAAAATGCACAACTGCTTCAAATTCCTTTTTAATCAGAAAATATGAAGAAATATTTAGTGTTAAATTTAAGGACACTTTAAAAAGTTATGCCAGAACTTAAAACAGTTCCATTTTCTCCAATTTTCTTATGCCAATATTCCTAAGAAGTATTTTTTTAAGACTCTAAAACTGGTTCTAGGAAGAGATCTCAACATATCTCATAAGAGACCTACTAATTCAACAGCTTGTTTCAACTCAATTTATCATACCAGTGGTATTTAAATAGCAAGGAGAAAACTTCAGGTTTACTTACAGTTGATCCAAGATGAGGTGGATTATCAATGGGTTTTATCACATTTTGCCTTTGAGTAGAATCAAGAAAGACATCATCCCAGTGTCCTTTCTCAATTAATTCCTTAAAAATAAATTTGTAATTATAACTATCAAAATATTCTCAAGTTAATCACACAGCAAATAAAGGTATTTATGCTTCAGAAGATAGGACCATATTTTGGTGGAAAGAAGAACGCTTACCTTTTTAATTTTAGAAAGTTCAGTTACTGCCTGTTTATTTCCAGGCTCCAAAAGTAAAACAGTTTCAAAATCTAAAATGAGTTTTCAAGAAACATAATAAATTAATGCAAATACCTTATGGAGTTCAAGAAATCATATATTTAGTTAATAACCCCATACCTATATCTCAAGAAGCCTTATTCGGGATGCTAGGAAACTGGTGAGCAATAATAAGAACTAATGCTTATTCAGTGCTTTTCTCTTTGCTTTATATCAATCCTCAGATAACCTTCACTACAATTTAACTTCACAGTGACACAACTGAGGACTGAGGGCTAGAGGTCATTTACTTATCAAAGCTCACACTGATAACAAATGACGGGGTAACTCACCAAATGTAAGAGAGAATCTAAGAGAATTCCAGATCATGGAATATTATTCAGCCTTAAAAAGGAATCCAATTCTGATATATGCTACAATATGGATGAGTCTTGGAGACACACTAAGTGAAGTAAGCCAGAAAATAAAAGGATAACTATTGTATGATTCTTTACTCATATGAGGTACCTAGAATAGTCAAATTCAGAGACAGAAAATAGAATGCTGGTTACCAGGAGCTAGAGGGAAGGGGCAATAGAGAATTACTGTCAAACGACAGAGTATTCAAAATGGAATGGTGAAAAAGGTCTGGAGATGTACGATGGTGATGGTTGCACAAAAGGTCAATGTACTCAGTGCACTGAATTGTACACTTAAAAATGGTTTAAACAGTAAATTCTACATTATGCATATTTTACCATAATAAAAAAAATGCACGGGCTACAGCTGAAGCCAGACTTTAAACTGCCAGATTTAAATGAACATGTCACAAAACAAAGGCTGAAAATCAACTAGTTAACTACTGATGCATCAAGAAGTTAGAAAACTGCCAAATTAAGCCAAAAGACAGCTGAAGGAAGGAAATAAAGAGCAGAAACAAATAAAACAGAAAATATACACAAGAGAAATAAGCTTGTTTTTCAAAATGACCAAGAATAAATACTAAAAAGACAGATTGTGAAAAAAAATAATAATCAGCAATCAAGGGAAAAAAGAAGACATCATTACAGATCTCACATTATCCTGTATCTCCTGACTGTTGATTCCCTTTCTTTTCATTCTTGCCTTTTTCCTGCTTTTTTCCTTCTCACCTATAATTCAAATTTTTCATTAATTTTGAATGACAATTGGCCAGACTGTACTGCTATTAGAAGATAACCAGGTCCACTATGGAAACTGAATTTCTCCAAATTTGCAAACCTAAACTGTGAAAGAAAATGTACTTCTCTAAGTTCTGTATCCTCAAACCGTGGAAAGGCTACGAAAATGTCTGCTACTATAACTTGGGAGTGTCAACAGGGAGAGTGAGTACCAGTTGTTACAAAAATAGTCTTACCTTGTTTGGCCTCACTTAACTTTCCCAAAAATGTTCTTGCAGTGCCTCTTCTGGCAAAAGCTTTAGAATACGAGCCATCTAACAAGACAGCTTGTGTGCAGTCTTTTTCAGCCTCTTCATACCTATTAAACATGATATAAATACTAAGGAGGAAAATGTAGCTTATAGAACACTTCATGTCAACTGAGTTTCTAATATAAAATATATATATCTCCCAAATCTCTCTTTAAGGGAAAAGACTAACTTCTAAATTTTTCTTCTCACCAAATTTTGGAATCCTCTGGTTGAGGAGGGAGAAGGTAACAGATTAGGTGAAGTCAGAAATTAGTCTGGTGAAAGGATGGAATTAATGACGGTAAAATATGAATAAAGTAGACAAAATACAGCATACCTCCCCTCCAACTCTCAACATGTACAGTTACTACATTAACAATAACTGGCATCAATTCTCCAAACTTAATTAAGACTTACCCATACTACATATCACCTAAGGAAAATAACAGACTCATACTTCGAATTCATTGTGTATGTGAAAGAATATCATCTAATACTTTTCATGAATTCTACTCAGTCATGCAATCAGCAATCGATTCAGTTTGACTGGGTACTGCTTCATAACAAAAAAGAAAAGTTAAAAAAAATAAAATAAAAATCTTGATATCCTCATATATTAAAATGACATTTAATGAATTGTTATGGATTTACTTGGCATAATAACGGTATTGTGATTATGTATGAAGCATCCTTAAAGGATGAACTATCATGTCCATGATTTGTTTTATAATAACTCAGGTGGGAAAAAAGTGGAACTAAATACGACAAAAAAGGTATGGCTTGTGAAAACTAGATGATTTGGTACACAGAGTTTACTATGAAAAGTTTCGTAATAAAATTTTTTTTTTAAAAAGAATCTTCTGTGATCACATTCTTCCCAAGACCTATATGAATGCCATCTTACCTTCAAAATAAGACCTAATATGAACAAGATTAAACACCCCTGAATTTTTTTTCTTTTTTTCTGAATTCTTTAATTCACTTCTGAGCAAAAGAAAGATTATGTTTGTGTGTGTTCACGTCCATGCCCCAACCAGTTTATTCTCTACATGACTGATTACATCATTTTCCCATTCAAGATACTGCATGGTCTCCACACTTCTTAGGATGAAGTTGAGCTCCTCTGCAGAGCACAAAGTTGGGGGCTTGCTTGACTCTCCAGCCTTATCTCTGCCAGTGCCCCTGCGTATCAGTCATCATATGATCCTCCTGCCCTTTCCAGAAGGCACCATGGAATTTTTGCTTCTTGTGTATTTGAACCTGCACTGGGACACTAGAGCTGTCTTTTCACCTCACTAATCATACCATCCCTTGACATCTTGGTTCCATTCAAACTCCTGTTTGAAAAGTTGCTCTTTTCCCTCTTCCTCATCTAGTCTATGACAGACAGTGCCTGACAGCACTCACTATTTAGTAGAGAAAACTTCAGATGTCAACTGTACATCCAGAAGACACATTAAAGGGAATTTCCTGACGGTCCAATGGCCTAGGACTCAGCGTTTTCATTGCTGAGGGTACAGGTTTGAACCCTGGTCAGGGAACTAAGACTCTGCAAGCTGGGCAATGCGGCCAAAAAAATTAAGACATACTAGAAAGATATGCAAGTAAGACTCACATAGGTCTTTTAAATTAAAAATAAAAACTTGCTATGATATACTTATGTGGTTATCAACTAAACCAACAGAACACAATAAATTAGAGGCCTCATAAATGTAGATATAATCTCTCATCTATTAGAAGGTATTATTCTTGGCATTAATCAAACCTAAAAATGTAGGCCTTACAATTTTTTAATTATGTGCAATTCCTGAATCGCGAAATTCAAAATTTTCCTAAGTTAGTAAGAAATGCAATGACTTTTACTCAGTCTAATCAAAACAATACATCTCTAGTGAGTCTGTTAGTTTCAATGAAGTTAAATACAAATTAAAATTTTCTTCTATGATAGCCTGCGATCCTTTGAGAGATCTAAAAATCTGGATGGGAAAAATACTACATCCTTACTACCATAAACTTTTACATGACATGTAGCTTTCCTTTCAATTACAACTGCAGATAATAAACAACATTAGTAAAAGCAGTACCTATGACTTTGTCACCAGTAAAAATCACAGATATTTTCATACCACACCACATCTGTCACAGATATCTTTGAGGTATCACAACTATTTCAGAAATAATGAGGCAATTTAACCTGATGTTTGTTTGCATGTGATCATAGTAACTGTTTGTAAATGCTCCTATGACACAGCTGGCCAACCAGCAGGCAACTCTGTCCCTAGCAGTCACTTAGACGCCAAAGAGTGAAGCTATATGTTATGGAGTGTGTTGCCATTTCTTCCTCCAGGGGATCTTGCTGACCCAGGGATCAAAGCCACGTCTTCTGCGTCTCCTCAAACTGGCAAATTCTTTACCATGAGCCACTGTTCTCACACTGGTAATGTAATCATCTGTGCTGCTTTCTGGGCATTCCCTAGACACACTTACTGGTTGATCAATATGTAGAAGACGTGGCGGTGAACATCCCCAAATTCTAGTGGCTTTATTCAAACTTTCATAATAATACGTCTTTAAAATTTTTTTTAACTTTAACTTGCCTATGTTTATTTTAGGTTTGGAAATTTTTGTTCTTTTTAAGTTTTTATTTTGTACTGCTGCTACTGCTGCTGCTAAGTCGCTTCAGTCGTGTCCGACTCTGTGTGACCCCATAGACGGCAGCCCACCAGGCTCCCCCGTCCCTGGGATTCTCCAGGCAAGAACACTGGAGTGGGTTGCCATTTCCTTCTCCAATGCAGGAAAGTGAAAAGTGAAAGTGAAGTTCGCTCAGTCGTGTCCAACTCTTAGCGACCCTATGGACTGCGGCCCACCAAGCTCCTCCGTCCATGGGATTTTCCAGGCAAGAGTGCTGGAGTGGGGTGCCATTGCCTTCTCCGATTTTGTACTGGGGTATAGCCAATTAACAATGTTATAGTAGTTTCAGGTGAACAGCAAAGGGACTCAGTCATACATACACATGTATCCGTTCTCCCCCAAACACCCCTCCCATCCAGGCTGGCACATACCACTGAGGAGAGTTCCATGTGATGTACAATAGGTCTTCGTTGGTTACCCATTTTAAATATGGTAGTGTGTACATGACCTTCCCCAAATCCCTAACTATCCCCTCCCCCTGGCAACAATAGATTTGTTTTCTAAATCTGTAAGTCTCTGTTTTGTAAGTAAGTACATTTGTATCATTTCTTTTTAGATTCCATGTATAAGGGATGTTATTATTATATTTTTCCTTCTCTGACTTACTTCACTCAGTATGACACTCTCTATAACTTGCCTATCTTTTAAATGCAGTTTCTCATTTTGTAGTGTGTTTAATTTCTTTTTAATAATTTTATTTTTTTATTTATATCTGTGCTGAGTCTCCATTGCTGTGTGGCTTTTCTCTAGTTGCAGTGAAAGGGAGTTACTCTTTAGTTGCAGTGAGCTGGCTTCTCATTGTGGTGGCTTCTCTTGTTGTGGAGCACAGGTTCTAGCAAGCAAATGGGCTTCAGTAGTTGTGGCTCCCAGGCTCGAGAGCACAGGCTCAACAGTTGTGGCACACAGGCTTAGCTGCTCTGCAGCATGTGGCATCTTTTCAGATCAAGGAGTGAACCTGTGTCTCCTGCATTGGCAGGCGGATTCTTTACTACTGAGCCACCAGGGAAGCCTCTGTAGCGTGTTAATCTTTAAAACCATTATATCACAAATTTTGATGAAGCACAAGCTGGAATCAAGATTGCAGGGAGAAGTATCAGTAACCTCAGATATGCAGATGACACTACTCTTATGGCAGAAAGCGATGAGGAATTAAAGAGCCTCTTGATGAAGGTGAAATAGGAGAGTGAAAAGTTGGCTTAAAACTCAACATTCAAAAAAAAAGATCATGGCATCCAGTCCCATCACTTCATGGCAAACAGATGGGAAACAATGGAAACAGTGACAGACTTATTTTCTTGGGCTCCAAAATCACTACAGATGGTGACTGCAGCCATGAAATTAAAAGACGCTTGCTCCTTGGAAGAATAGCTATGACCAACCTAGACAGCATAATAAAAAGCTGAGACATTACTTTGCCAACAAAGGTCCTTCTAGTCAAAGCTACCTTTTATCCCATAGTCATGTATGGATGTAAGAGTTGGACCATAAACAGGGCTGAACCGTGTGGTATTGGAGAAGACTCTTGAGAGTCCCTTGGACTGCAAGAAGATCAAACCAGTCAATCTTAAAAGAAATTGGTGGTGGTTTAGTCACTAAGTTGTGTCCGACTCTTGCGACCCCAGGGACTGTAGCCTGCCAGGCTCCTCTATCCATGGGATTCTCCAGGCCAAGAATTCTGGAGTGGGTTGCCATTTCCTTTTCCAGGGAATCTTCTCGACCCAGGAATCAAACCCAGCTCTCCTGCATTGCAGGTAGATTCTTTACTGACTGAGCTATGAGGGAAGCTCTTAAAGGAAATTAGTCCTGAATATTCATTGGAAAGACTGATGCTGAAGCTGAAGCTCTAATACTCTGGCCACCTGATGCAAAAAACTGACTCACTGGAAAAGACCCTGTTGCTGGGAAAGACTGAAGGCAGGAAAAGGGGACGACAGAGGATGAGATGGTTAAATGGCATCACCAACTCAACTGACATGAGTTTGAGCAAGCTCCGGGAGTTGATGATCAGGGAAGCCTGGCGTGCTGCAGTCCATGGGGTGGCAAAGAGTAGGACACGACTGAGTGACTGAACTGAACTGTCACAAATCTTAATATTTTTAAAACTCTATTTCAATATAATTGGTTTCCTTTGTAATCCTAAATGTATAACTACACACTTAAATATTATCTTGAGAAAGGTGCACCATGCAACCAAAACGGTCTGTGGCACCAGAAAGTTTAGAGTCTCTACTTATAATATTTATAGGAATCTTTAATTCTATAACTAGTGTGTAGTATTACAACAAAGACATAGTTTCTATCATCAGATATATTACTCTGCTGATTGTCCAACATGGAGCCCTTGAGTGCATCCAGAAATATGTGGTTAGTATCACAGGACCAAGTTTTAGTTCTGTATGTAATCAGTCAGCAGTTTCAACGACAGCACCTCTCTTTTGTCATATATGCATACGCTTCCAGATAAGATTCTGCCCAAAGGGTTCTGAGATTAAAAATAATTTTAAATCACTAATTCAGAATAGCATAAAGCAATTAAAGAAGTGTTAAACTGTGTAATGCCAGACCAAAACTGAGTAAGTACTTTCGAGCTAGCGGCACAGTGGTAAAGAATCCATCTGCTACATACAAGAGAATGCAGGTTCAATCCCTGGGTCAGAAAGTTCCCTGGAGAAGAAATGGCAACTCACTCTAGGATTCTTGCCTAGAAAATCCTGTGGACAGAGGAGCCTGACGAGCTACAGTCCACGGGGTCACGAAGAGTCAGATATAACCAAGCAACTAAACAACATTTACTGAATATGCACTATGACACACACACCCTCTCTCATTTAATGCTTAAGAGTGAGTTAATTATTTAGATAACATACCATTTTATGGTAAATTTCATTTTCATCCTGCAAAGAATTAAAGGTAACCAATACTTACTTCTGAATCTTCAGATAGGCCATTGCTCTGTTAGCTGGAAGAAGGGCATTAGCGCCATCTGCTGCTATCCCTCGAGTATAGCATTCGATTGCTCTTTCATATTTCCCCTCTTTGAAAAATGCATTTCCCTATCATTTCAGAAAGAAGCATGGAGAATAATTTTTAAAAAAATTAGTTGAATTCAAATTTTTAGCAACACTGCTAGTATACCAATCATTATTATATCAGTAATTAAACTATTTTTTAATTGCTAAAAATCCATGAGATGTTTTAGAATCTGTTAGTTTGGGTTGTTTTTTAAAATGGTGTTCTTCTCTTTTCGGTACCAAAAAAAAGTGTGCTACTATATTATCTTGCAGTACTAACCATTATTTTACCAATTAAAGATTAGATGAAGTTTAAATGAAAAACACATTTTAATAAATACAGGCCCAAATACTGTACTCTTTAATTATATCAGAATCTGTGCAGGGAATTCCTTGTGGTCCAGTTGTTAGGCCTCCACACTCTCACTGCTGAGGGCACTGGTTGATCCCTGGTTGGGGAATTAAGATCCTCCAAGTTGCGAGGCACAATAAAAAAAAAATAGAATCTGTACAAAAGAATTTCATAATCCAAATTATTTGTGTGAAAGAACAGAGTACCAGACTGTACAGCTCACTATTCAGTAACATTAATATGCCTAAACAGAGAATAAATCAAATTGTATTGGAAGGTATACTAGATTTCATTTTAACATTTATTTATAATCAGAGTCAGACATATCACAATCAATAATCATTCCATAAATTTTTATTAGGAATCCTCTGTAGGTCCATGAAAGCCTACAGTATGTTAAATTAAGTCTAAAGAAATTTTGATCAGAAATAGTTCATTGTGTGACATCCCTAGCGGTCCAGCGGTTAAGACGCCATACTTTCATTGTTGGAAGCGTGGGTTCAATCCCTGGTCAGGGAATTAAAATTTTATGTGCCCCGTGGTGAGGCCAAAAAGGGGGAAAAAAAATAGTTCAGTGTGATTTAATGAAAAATAAATAAGAATCAGTTTTATTTTTTTTTCTTTTTTTAATACATTTATTTATTTCTGGCTGTGCTGGGTCTTCATTGCTGCTCGTGGACTTTCTCTAGTTGCAGTGAGTGGTGGCTACTCTTCATTGCAATGGTTGGGCTTCTCTTCTTGAGGAGCATGGGCTCTAGAACACACAGACTTCAGTAGTTGAGGTTCCCGGGCTCTAGAGCACAGGCTCAGTCGCTGTAGTACTGGGCTCGGTTGCCCCACGGCATGTGGGATCTTCCCAGACTAGGGATCAAATGCGTGTCTTCTATACTGGCAGGTGGATTCTTTACCACTGAGCCACCAAGAAAGCACTGTAATTTATTTCTATGTTAATTTTATAACCATCTATATGTAAACATATGTCAAAATGCTCAAAATTAATTTGTTTCCTAAACTTATATATAATATTTTTTATAATTATGTATTAAGTCATCAATTACTCAGTTTTAATTGGTAGGCTCCAAAAGTTTTAGTATATTTAATTTTCAGTTTCTATTGAAGGAGAATTTTAATATAATATTAAGAAAGACAAAAACTTAACTGATAGACAAAATCTAAGAGTAAACTCAGCAAAACATATACATGTTAGAATCCTGGATTACCCGATCTTTCTCCGAAATAGCCTGTTGTTTATTCTGTTGCTCTTCAATCTGTTTTTTCTCTCCTTCATCTGACTTGACCATTGTATCAGTTTCCTCTGGATATGAGTCTTCTTTGGAAGTTAAAGCCTAGAAGACATAGCAATCAGCTAAATAAAACAAGTAATGGAAGATGCATACATGTTTGACTTTAAAATAACAAACTATTCATATTAGAATTCCTGCCACATTTCAAATAATTAAAATATTTACTCCAATTCAAAATCTTTCTACTAACAAAATTAAAAAGCAAATTTAATGTATATCTTATTCCAATTAAAGTAATATTCACTAAAGAGCTATTCATTTATTTATTCAACAAAGATTCTTTTGAATTTCTACACTGTTCTAGGAACAATTTTTAAAAATAAGAAGGTAATTGAGACCACATCACCAAATCTCTCAAATTTACTATTCATAGTCATTATCTGACCATCCAGGATAAAACACAAAAATACACAACACAGTTCACAATTAGAGTCAAGTTGATGGTATTTACCAAGAGATTTTATATGCATTATGTAATGGCGATATTTAAAGGCAGACTTTCCTCAATCATTGCTACTTTCAACAGATGGCAAAATAATTATAAGTGATGCAAAAGGAAAGTAAAAGGAATACATACTATTAAGTATAATTTGACAGCAAATTTTACAGTTAATATCTATTTTCTTACTTTTAAAAATTTAGTATTATTTTCCCTGTATAAACCATAAAGCTGGAGCAACTTTAAAACTACAAAAATCAAAGAAATATGTGATAGTACAAAAACAAAGCACAAGACAATTTAGAAAAATTAGTGGGATAAAGAAAAATAATTCTGTCATCTGGATAAAATAAAGCAGCAGTAGTTCTAAGTATCTTAGACAACTTTTTAAGGTAACAATTAAGAATCTTTAAATATCATTATACCACCTCTAGCTTACAATGTGTTTAGTTAAAAAAAACTCTCTAGTACAAAGAATTAAAATTAGAAAAATGTCTACATTACATAGTACAAGTCTATACAGAAACATTTACTTTGTCAAATAAAGGTAGTAAGTAACACACTTAATTTAAATAACTACAGTTTACCTGATTAATTTTCCTGAGTTCATTTGAAGCTTCACAGTTATTTGGTTCCAGTTCTAATACTTTTTCATAATCTGAGTAAAACAGAAGATAACAGAATATTTAAAAGATATATGGTACCTATAGCTGATTCACGTTGAGGTTTGACAGAAAACAACAGAATTCTGTAAAGCAATTATCCTTCAATTAAAAATATAATTAAAAAAAGATATATGGGACTTTCCTGGTGGTACAGTGGATAAGCATCTGCCTGCAATGCAGGGGACA
This sequence comes from Capricornis sumatraensis, assembly GCF_032405125.1. Classification (NCBI taxonomy): domain Eukaryota; kingdom Metazoa; phylum Chordata; class Mammalia; order Artiodactyla; family Bovidae; genus Capricornis; species Capricornis sumatraensis. Next base: position 77,212,149 of record NC_091072.1, on the reverse strand, counting down.
CGCGTTCAATCCCTGGTCCGGGAAGATTCCACATGTCTCAGAGCAACTAAGCCTGTGCACCACAACTATTGTACCTGAGCTCTAGAGCCCACAAGTTGCAAGGACGGAGCCCGTGAGCCACAGCGACTGAAACCCACACACCCTAGAGCCTGGGCTCCACAACAAGAAAAGTCACAATGAGAAGCGCATGTGCCACAATGACGAGTCGCCCCCACTAGCCACAACTACAGAAAGCCTGCACACAGCAACAAAGACTCAGGGTAACCAACAACAAATAAATAATCAAAAAAAGATATATGGTATTCAAAAACCTTTATAAAACAGCAGTCATCTGCTTACAGGGGACAGTTTAAATTAAGAGGAACTAAGAAATACTGACATTATTCCACTGGATTTCCTCCATTCTCCCAGGACAGATAAAACCCTTAATCCTTGTGTCAGATCACCTCCTTCTTCGAGGGAAGAACACTTGCTATCATAAGTTATATCTCATAAAACCAAGAAGGAGCACAATCTTTCAGACATAAACTTCATTCTGATTTTCTGATTTATACTACACAAGCCTATTTTATGAAATAATAAAAGGATTAAAATTTAAAAATAAATAAAAATGTGTTAGGTTCATGCATTACCTCTAGCCTCACAAAAGCCAACAAGATGTTTTAATCTGTCTCACATATAAGAAACTGAAAATCAGAGAAGATACATAACTTTCCCCTGGTAACAGAGTGAACACATGGTTGAATGAGAATATGAACCAAAGTTTAATCAGTGGCAAGTAACAAGGTCTTTTCCCAAAATATCAAAATACATTTTAAATTGCAAAAATCAGTTTTATTCAATATAGAAAGATCTCTAAAGATAGTAACTGTGATTATCTAGTATTCTCTGTAAAGAATCAGTTAAACTATTGAATAACTTTTTAGATAATGATGACCTGGAAAACATTAATACCTTTTTTGGCATCCTCTAATTTTTGCAAAGCAAATCGAGCAGCACCTCGTCTTGCATAAGCCTTTGTATAACTTCTATTCAAGGCAATTGCTAAATTACAATCAGACTCAGCAACAGCAAATCTGCAATTTAAAAAAAAATAACAAAGTGAAGTTAATAAAAATCATCTGTTAAAAACTTCAAAAAATTTGTTTCTGAAACCCCTGAAAAGGGGATTTACTTCCCATTTGAAGGCATGTTTCTCTTATTTTTTTTTCTATTTTCTTTTTAATTTTTATTGTAGTAGATTTATAGTATTGTGTTAGTTTTAGGCATACAACAAAGTGAATCAGCTATACATATATGTATACGTGTGTGTGTGTGTGTGTGTGTGTGTGTGTGTGTGTATACGTATTTATCTCCACTCTTTTTTAGATTCTTTCCCCAGAGGCCATTACAGAGTACTAAGCAGAGTTCCCTGTGCTACCATCTCCTTTTAGTTAAGCCCATTAAAATCAGTAATTTCTGATGTAAGCAGTTTCTTTAAAGCAAAGAAAAGAATGCCCACTATCACTGCTTTTTCTCAGTACTCCACTAGAGGTCCTAACCCAGGAAGCTCCGTAAGAAAGAAAGAGAACTAAAGACTGGAAAGGAAGGAACAAAACTGACATTCTCAGATGATGTAATGGTCTACCAAGAAAATTCAAAACAATCTAGACAGACTGTTAAAAATAAAGAAAGTTAAGCAAAGTGGCTACTCTACTAGATATCAACAACAACAAAAATAAAATAAATCTAACAAAAGATGTACAAGATCCAGATGCAGAAAATTACGAGGCTGTCTTCAAAGACATGAAAGAAAACTACAGCAATTTCACATTCATCTATAAGACACAAAAAATAGAGCAATATAATTCTCTCCAAACTGATCTTTAAGTCCAATGCAATTGTAATCAAAATTTTTCAAGGAATTGGACAGGATGATTCTAAAATTTATACCGATTGGTAAAAGTCCAAGAATACCCAACATTCCTAAAGAATAATAAGGCCCTATACCAAATACCAAGATTTACTATAATGCTATAAAAATTAAAGATAGTATGGAATGGCTATAGTAAAGGGCAACAGATCAATGAAGAGAAGAAAGAAATGAGAAACAGATCCATGCAAACTTGACATATGACAATGGTAGAATTTCAGATCCACGGGGAAAGCAAGGATATTCAATAAATAGGCTGAAACAATTGGGATATGGAACTGGAATTATGCCTTCAGCACACACAAGGAGACAAGCATGAAAAGCAAAACATAACTTTCAGGAGAAAATGGAGGAGATTGCTACGAACTCAAAGAAGGGGGCTATTTTCACAAATCACACTTTTCAAAGTGCCAACATTTTATGAAAATTAATAAATGAAACTCGTTAAAATAAGAATTTCTGTTCACTAAGACACCATTTAAAAAAAGATCAGCTACAAACTGAGAGAAGATAAATAGTATAAACACTAATTAGTATCCCCCAGAAAAGAATGCTTAAAAATCAACAGAAAAACAGCCTAACAGAAAAAAGGACCAAAGATAAAACAAACATAACACAGGAAAATAAAACAGATAAGTGGTGAATAAACACATATGAAGATGTTCAACCACATGAGAAATTGGGGAAATCCAAATTAAAGCCACAATGAATTACCACTTTACACCCCCTAGACTGAAAACAATTCAGAAGCCCCATTGTACCAGCGTTGGTAAGGATATGTAACATGTATTCTTTACACATAACAACTGGTCACCATCATTAAAAGTTGAACATGTGCACATCCTAAGATCTAGCACCAAGAAACACATACAGAAGTGCTCACAGTATCACTGTTGTTAAATAATTAAGGGAAGGAGGGTGGGAGGCAGGAAAAGAGAAGACAAGGAAGGTGAACAATAAAGGAACCAACCAGCAATCCAGCAATTAGAGAATGGATACACGATGGTGTATTTCTAAAAAGGAACTGCATATGCATTCAACAGTGAACATGAGAGATCTACAGCTATTGATATACACAAAGCATGAACAAATCTTATGAGATGAACTGAAATATGAAATATAGTATTCAAATAAATAGGCAAGCCACAGAAAACTATATCCAATGATATACTTTTTTTATATACTTTTAAAGCTCAAAAATAAAGCAATGTTATACAATGTATTAGAGATATACACATATACAATAAATTTTTTTAATCAAAAGAATGATACACAACTCAACATAGTGGTTAACTGGGAGGGACAAGAGTCAGGATATGGAAGAGAATATCAAAAGTAGCTTTGAAAAATAATGTTCTGATTCTTAAGCTGGGAAGCATGTTCATGCAGATTTATTTTAAATTATTCATCATTTATACATACTGTAGATATCAAATATTATAAAAGGTAAATATCCCCTAATTTGTCAGGATATTAACAACATAAGCTTCAAAAGATTTTAAAATATGCTATTAAAAGTAGTAAAAACTCAGACACCAATATAATTCATATTTCCAAATAGTAATTAAAACAGTAAGAACATCCTCCTTGACTGTATTTGGTTTTTAAAAAATTTTTATGCTAGGTCATATCTCTGCTTAGGATTAAGATCGTATACATTTATGTTCTTCAACACTAAGTATGTATTTTAAGGATCAGTATGACTTAAATGTTGGAACATATTTTAAGCTTACCATGATAAAAGTTCTCTGTATTAAACAGTAAACACATAATTTTTCAAAATAATGAAGGAAAATTAATTTATAAAGAATTTTTACCCACCTAACTTTTTTTCTTCTGTAAATTAGGAAAAGGCATCTTATTCAATTTTTATAGGAGGAACACCTCAATAAAGTGAGCTACAAGGAGCACAGTTTGAGCACCTGAATGTTTAAAATGGCTTAAGTTAAAGAATTCAGTAAAAGGGAGAGAATAAGAATTTAAAGTTGAAAAGAACTGGAAAATGTTCTCAAGCATTCCCACACATTTCATTAAGAAAGATTAAAAAACAGTCTCCATATGCACATAAAATATTCACACACATTATGGAAACGCCTTACTTTTTCAGTCTGAAGTAAGCCGATGCTCTGTTTGTTGGCAACACTGGATTATATGGATCAGCATCCATGCCTTTGGTGTAGCACTCAATTGCTTCATCATATTTTCCTTGTTTAAAGTATTTATTGCCCTGTAAAAGCATACAAGTCAGATGCACACTGACATAGAATTCCAGAGCTACTTTCTTTCATTATTCATCTCTTCCTATCTCATTAGCCATGTCATCAAGGCTAATGGTCATAGTTTGGACCCAATCCAAGAACCCTGGCAGAAAAATGAGTAAAATACCTAGCATTTAATACTTTTTATTCACAATAACCCATGGAAATGCAACAAAAGAAAGGCATCAAGACAAATTTTAATCTGAAGAGTGCCACCTCTTTAAAAAGCAATATAGCAATATATAACAATAAAGAGACATTTCTCAGGGAGATGTCATATGTTCCAAAATGCAACCAAAGATGGTCTGTGATACGGAGTAGTAGGATACAATATCCATGTCAAGAATCACACGCTGATCTGATTAGTACTTCAGTCTACCACTTAAAGCCCTGGAACAACTCTCTGTACACTCCAAGTACTTTACATATAATAATTCATTTAGTAACACAACCACTCATTGAGGTACAGTAATAATACTAATCTTAATTTACAGCTAAGAAGACTGAATACATACAGGCAATTTAAAAGACCTTGTCACAGGACTTGAACCTAGATAATCTGGTTTCAGAGCATACACCCCTAACCACTATGCTATACTGCCTCCTGATAGGGATATGGCCAAAAACAACGTGAACACCCACTAAATTACACTGTAGAAATCTTGGGGGCCACATGATTTTCTACAAACCCTGCCTACCTGAAGGAACCAACAGCTAACCCAAAGAGTACCTTTTCTTTAAGAGCAAGAGCCTTTTGTGAATCTACATGAATCCCATCTTCTTCTGACTCGGATTCTTGAGACACAGAATCATGGGTACTCTCTTCTTTGTCAAGTTCATCAAGAATACTATCCTGAAATCAAAAGTAGGGGAACAGTGTCATAATTAAATGACCATTAAAAAGAAGATATACTGCCCCCCAAAAAAAAGAACATTCAATAGAACTTAAGTTTTACAACCTAAGGACTTAAAGGCCTATAAAAATAATCCAAATAACCTCTCATTATTAGGAGTTAATCCAGAGAAAAGAATATTCTTATTTAGAAAACCAAGATCCAAACCACTTACATAATCTGACTTTGAACTCATATAAAGTAAACTAAGTTACAAACCAACCCTAAATCACAAACTATTAGCAGTGAACTATTATTGTTTTACATAAGAGAAGTTTGCAATTAACCCAAATCTATGCAACTGCATCCAAAAGCAGGGAAAGGGTTTCATCTAAAAACCTTTTTTTCTTTCTGATTTTTAAAACAACAAAAACTGCTTGCAGAGTACAATTAACTCCTGATTCTCATAGCAACCTATGAGGGTAGATATAATTACCCATGTTTTTCACTTGAAGAAATTGAGCAATAAAAGTTAGCAAACTCACTCAAGGTCACTCAGCTAGAAGTGGCCAAATGAGGATCTGAACCCAAGCCTCCTCCAAGGAGCTCTCAATAACTCTGTTATACTGTTTATCAATGTATTCTGAAATATAGCTGACTATCAAAGAAAATACACAACATGCTCGTCCAGCAATTTCCAATCTCTTTTGACTGAGACATTCCTTTCACGGTAATAAATCATTTCATGGATTACATCAGTATTTTTTTAACTATTTTTTAGTATACATGCATGCAGGCTCAGTTGCTTCAGCCGTGTCCAACTCTTTGCAGCCTCATAGATTGTAGCCCACCTGGCCTCTCTGTTGATGGAGATTCTCCAGGCAAGAATACTGGAGTGTGTTGCCATGCCCTCCTCCAGGGGATCTTCCCGACCCAGAGACAGAACCCATGTCTCATGTTTCCTGCACTGGCAGACAGGTTCTTTACCACTAGCGTCACCATATATAATAAAAGAATGATTTTTAGTAAGAATTTTTTTTTTGCCATGCCATGTGGCTTGCAGAAACTCAGTTCCCCACCCAGGAATTGAACCTGGGCCACAGCAGTGGAAGCTCAGAATCCCAGGCCACTAAGGAATGCCTGAGTAAGAAATTTTAAACCAGTGAGCATTAAAGAGTTCATTAAAGCTCATATAAACAAAAACTTTATTATATAAGTAAAATCCTTTCTGTCTTTTACAAGTTATTACTATTCTAAGTAATTTATGTAAGAAAAAAATTGTTGGTAAATTTTAAAATGAAATAAGATCTATGCTTAGTTTCACTAAATAAATGAATACTAAAAGATGGGACTGAGTGACTTTCCTGGCAGTCCAGTGACTCCATGCTTCCACTGCTGGGCTCAGGGAACTGAGATCCTGCCTGTTGCACAGCACAGCCAAAAAAATTTAAAAAACAACAAAATAACCAAAACAAAACAAAAAGATAGACTGAAATGCAGCTATGGGTTTTAGCATAAAGATTCCAGAAATAGCACCAAAAAAATAAAAAATAAGAATAGAAATACCACCAGCCTATCAATAAGACTGTCCAACCTTCCTACAACTGACACGTGTAGAAAACTAACGGCAGCAGAACGCCAAGGCCACTGCTCACATCTGAACTAGCATGGAGTGGTAAGTAAACAGCTGTATCTTTTACAGATACAATAAAATGACAATGTCAAACAGTGCAGTTCAATCATGAGTGCACTGGCCACACAAAGCAGGAGTTCAATCAATAACTGTTGAATGAGTAAATGACTAGAAAACCACCTCTCTAAGAAATCATCTGACACTGCCTTTCAGGAAAGGGCATTATAAGCACATACCAATTTATGAAAAGGATAAGGCTACATAAAGAAGGGGTAAAGTTACAAAAAATGAATGGTTCCATATTTGGAAACCCTTTGGCAGTATCTTCTGACGCTAATGCATATATAAACTATGACAGAGGCATAGTACTGATGGTAAACACTTCAACTACACTGTGCCTCATGTGCACGAGACCAGAAGCATGCAGAAAGCCAGTCTAGCCTACCTCCTTGAGATTAAGATGGCCCTGCGTTTATCCTCTCACAGCCCTAACCTAAGACCACACACAAAGGCATTCTCTTAACCATTATTCAACAGGTCCTTCAGCCTATTAAAAAAAAAAAAAAAAAAAAAGATCCTGGTAGAGTCTTTCTTTTGTTACACTGTTACTGTCTCAGAATTCTAGCTGTTCAGGGGTTAGACAAGGTGAGGAGGAAGGTGGGTGCAACCATGAATAGACAGCACAAAAGAGATCTTCCTGGTGACGCAGTGGTGGTTACCCAAATCCACTGGTCATAAAATGCCACAGATCTATACACACATTGTACCAATGTCAATTTCCTGGTTTTGATACTGGACTATAGGTAAACAAAGCTTTCCTGGTGGCTCAGACGGTAAAGAATCTGCCAGCAATGCAGGAGACCCAGGTTCAATCCCTAGGATGGGAAGATCCCCTAGAGAAGGAAATGGCAACCCATTCTAGTATTCTTGCCTGGAGAATTCCATGGACAGAGGAGCTCAATGGGCTATAATCCATGGGGGTGGCAAAGAGTTGGACAAAACTGAGCCACTAAAATACATAGTTAAATAAGATGTAACCATTAGCGGAAACTGGGTGAAAAGTTCACTAGACCTCTATGTACTATTGTTGTTTTTTAGTTGCTAAATTGTATCCACCTCTTTTGAAACCCCATGAATGGGTAGCCCACCAGGCTCCTCTGTCCATGGGATTTCCCAGGCAAGAATAATGGAGTGGGCTGCATTTCCTTCTCCAGGGGCTCTTCCTGACCCAGGGATCAAACTCAGCATCCCCTGAACTGTAGGCAGACTCTTTACCACTAAGCCACCAGGGAAGCCCTTTCCATGTACTATCCATGCAAAAAAAAAAAACATAGGAAGAAAAGATTCCAGCTGTTTCAGCCATTATTCACTGAAAGAGGGCCATAGGAGAAAAGTTAATTGAAGAGCTATCTATGTATTTAAGTTTTTATTCCACACAAAATAGTTTATATGAGAAAGACACAAGTCCTAAGGACTTTACATTGTTTTTCATTTAATCCATGACTCTCAACTAACTCCAAGAAAATTTTACTCAAAGACTAAGAAGCACATAATCAGATTAACTTACCACATCAAGTTTTGCCCATGCCTCATAATCATAAGATTTTATCCTGTTTTTTGTGTTTTCATCTTTGGTTTTTTTAGATGACTCTTTAACTTTGCCTTTCTTCTTTTTCCTAAAATTCCCATTTCGAATAGGAGGTAAATTCTAGGAAGGGAAAACAACACGTTTTGAGACAGCTCTGTTACTTTCCTGTGTAACTAGTGATATTTAAAACTCTCACTGAATGATATTTTCAAATAAAAGTAATTTCAGTTTAGTTTTCAAGTGGTTAGAAATATCAATTCATTTCTAATGATAAGCTCATGCCTGAAAATTTTAAATCATCCTTTGACAAATACTGAACATTGTTCAGCCATAAGAAAAATATTACCCAGAAATTTTAATTATACACTTAATTTGCAATCCTAAATTCAAAATTCAAAAACTGCTTGACCTTCAGCCTTAATACAATGATTTAGCAACGGTACAATGGCAAACTAAACTGCCTCCACATTACCAACAGTATGAAAAAGCTGTCCATATCTGAATGCACTGTCTTAAGAAAACTGGTTGAGTCTAGGCACTCTCTGCATTTAGGGCAATACTGTATGTTAATATATCATTAAGTATATAATTATATATGCTATATATACAAGCCTATTTTATGATGCTATTCATTTACCTTAAGAATGATCACATGGTCTTCCTATGGATTAAGCCTTAAAAATGTCCTAATATATTGATAGTTAATACAATTATTACAAAGACTTTTAAAAGTAAAATTTTTCAAAATGTTGGCAGAAAGTAAATCTCTTTAATTAGCATTTCCACAAAACATTTTAAAGGCTGTGCTTTACTTTAAAATAAATAAATGAAGTGTTTCCCTGGATGCTAAAGTAGGAATTTAATTAAGAAATTTACCTCTTCAGGAACACCATTCTGTCTTCTAAGTTCCATATCCTTTTGTTTAATATCTTTCTCCCAGTTTTCTAAATCCCTCATAAAGTCTTGTAACTCTTCTGCATTTTGTTTCACTTGCAGTTGTAATTCAATTGATTTACTTGTTGAAGCCATTATGGCCTGCAGAGTTTTGACCGACCAATCTCTGATAAGAATTAAATAGAATCACTTAGTTTATTTTTTTTGAAACCTAGCTAATTAATGATTTTTACCTCGTCATAAATGGCCAAGATACATGTAAAGAAAGGAACTTAAAATGATGCAGAAGAAAATATCAGTATATTATATTTTAAATGAGTCAGTCAATGTTTGCTGAATAATCAAATGTAAAACAGAAAACTTTGGGCATCCATGCAATGTGAATGAAAGGCAATACGGAGGAAATTACTGAAATTAGCAAACAGCCTATGGTAGCAGAACGGCTGCACATCTCTACAGTTTATAAATTTAGCCAATTACCTTCTTTACTCCTTTTCCTTTCAACATTTACTGAACTTTGGCTATGTAATAAGCCCTATATTAAGATTTAGGGATGCAAAAACAAGACAAGGTCCCTTCTCTAGTGGAGAAGAAAATAATCAAAGTACTGAGTAACAAAATATTATGCTTGGCAGGACTTCTCAACCTTGGGACCACTGATGTTTTGGGCCAGATAATTCTTTGTTGTAGGTCAACTGTCCTGTGCAATTGTAGGATGGTTGGCAGCATCCCCAGCCTCTACTAGCTAGATGCCAGTATTATTCCTTTCCCTCTGGACTATGACAACCAAAAATGTCTTCAGACATTGTCAAATGTCCCCTGGGAAGCATAAAAACCGCTGGCTGAGAACCGCTGTGCTAGAGGCATGTACAGATGCTACAGAATTGACCACAGAGGACAGATACAAATCAGATGGTAGGTTTAAGGAGAGAGTCACCAGAGCTGCTGCAATTTAGCCATGTTTCAAAAGGGGCCAGTCAAGTGCTTAATGTGGAGGAGTGGGCAGGCAGAACGAGGGACTAGGCGGGAGAAGGATGGAAGAGAAGGCTAAGAAGGAGGATGGGACAGATCGTGAAATGCCCGGCCATGAGATGTGACCAATGATCCGAAAGCCACGGGACACATTAAGGTGGTAAAATAAAAGGGACATGATAATTCATTCGACTGAGAAGTTGGGGAGCAGCTACCGCTGCTGCTAAGTCACTTCAGTCGTGTCCGACTCTGTGTGACCCCATAGACAGCAGCTCATCAGGCTCCTCTGTCCCTGGGATTCTCCAGGCAAGAACACTGGAGTGGGTTGCCATTTCCTTCTCCAATGTGTGCATGCATGCTAAGTCGCTTCAGTCCTGTTCGACTCTGAGCGACCCTATGGACAGCAGCCCCCAGGCTCCTCTGTCCACAGGATTCTCTAGGCAAGAATACTGAAGTGGGTTGCCATTTCCTTCTCCAGCTGGAGAGCAGAGAAGGACGCAAAGTCTTAGATTTCTGGTTTGGGAGCCTGGTAAGATTAGTAGTACCATTTTGAGTCAGGAATCATAATTTTAAAAGGAAAAGAGGTTTCAGGATGGCAGAAAAAGTGTAAAAATAGATTTTTTCAGTTTGGCATAAATTGATTTTGAGTTCTTATGAGATGTCAGGACACAGTAAGTAGTTACAGAGGCCTAGAAATGTAAATTCGGGTGTCACTAGCATAACAGCAGAAGCTACAATCATGAGATTTGGACATGTTTAATTACTGTGACAGTGGAAGGGGAGAGAAGAGAAGAGATCTGCAGAACATTAACATCTAGGGAACAAATAGAGGAAGAAATGCCAACACTAAAAATCAGGCAGTGGCATCCAGAGAGCTAGAAGGAAAACCTGGAGTTACTGTCCCAGAAGAGAATTTCCATGAGTTCAAGAAGGCCAAGGAGGTCATATGTGGGAAATAAAGTACATTGTATTTAGTCATTTAAAGATTGTTTAGAGTTCAAATAGGCCATTTTTTTAAGGACAGAAGTAAAATGAGCTGAATAAATGAGATTATATGGCGATTAGTATTTCATCTTTGATAACCTAAAATTGTTCACGAGTAGGGAGGGCAGAGGAACTGAAAAACAAAGTTTAAAAGGATACAGGAAAGTAGATGAGTGATGGGGAAGGTCCCCAGATATGGGGAGGTGAGGGAGAGTAAGGCTGGGAGAGATAGAAGAGATTAGAAAAGGGATTCTCCTAAAAGATGTTTGCAACCGCAAGTAGGTCTACTGACCCCTTAGCCTTGCCTCAGGAACTAAATTTAAGCTTTTTTTCAGGCAGTGCACACGTTTGATCACATATGTATATCTCATTAAAAAGCAAAACTAGTACAATGCTTTGCCGAGGGGCTCAAAGACGTAAATAAAACCGCAGCAAGCCACTGAGATAACGTGGGAGGTAGAAACCTGTTCCATTTTACCCATCATCTTTCCGCTCCCACGGAACCTGCGTCCAGGCTGGCAATCAGAAACTTCCAGCGCCTGAGGGTATCACTTTCATACCCAATATGCGGCCGAGCACTGCATACCCACGACTAAGTGGGGCGGACTCCACACAGGTCTTCTCGGGAGAATGGATCCGCGATCCTGGACGACCGCAAATCGCCGAACGCCCAGAGCAGCAGGGATCGAGGGACCGACAGTAAAGCTGACCGTCCAGGCCCAGATTGCTCCGGGCCAGCCCCTCCCGAAACGCGCTCCCCGGTGCGCCGCTACCTGGACACCGCCGCGCCGCGCCCCCGCGCACGCCCTCGCCCTCGCCACCTCACGCGGGATCATGGCAGCACTCCCTCCTCCCGCCGGGCGACCCCAAAAGCCTCCTCGCTACTGCAGCCCGGGATAACCGCAGGGCCGGCTCACCTCACCAGGCCGTTACCAACCCCGCTCCCACGGCGTCCGACCCGCAGCACCTCACGCCCGGCCCCGCCTTCCTAGACTTTCCCACAAGTCCTCGCGCGCTCTCGCCCCGCCCCCTGGAGCCGGGACAGAGCATGCGCAGAAGGTCAGATATGCTGACCTAGTCTAGAGCATCGACAGCTGTGTTAAGGCAGGGTCTGTGGTTTTGCCTGCTTCCAGTGTGACTGTATTTCACAGTAGGTAATACAAAAAATGCAGGATCATCCTGACTTGCTTTGATTTCCCAAATAATAACGCCTTGAAATATTTCCTTGGATTTTCCTCAATTTTTTCTCTAATATTTGCCTTGCTGTATGTAATGGTATTTTACAATCTTTGTGAGTGTGATAATCATATGAGAAAGTTACCCCTTGTCTACCATGAACAGGCTATGGAAACTGGTAACTCTAGCAATTTTTTTTTTAAGTTCTTATATGCGGCAAACGAGTTTTTCACTCTGACTGCCTTGCACCTTTCAAGTAAACTCTTTCTAAACGAGTCTGGGTCTTGGATGTGTGTCAGTATTAAGATCAGTCATTAGATTTGCCCTAGCCACAAAGCAAAAAAGAATATGAAACTTTTAATATTTCATGCTCCTATTTCCTGAATGAGTGAGCTTTCACTTTTCATAGCAACTCAAATTATAAAACAAAAATAATTTTAAAAGAAGCGAAACAACCTTTCTGTTGAAAGAAGCAAAACTTTCCATTTGAAATAGCCCTCACCGAGGGATGGAACCCATGCCCCCTTCAGTGGAAGCTTGCAGTCCTAACCACTAGACCACCAGGGAAGTCCCAAAGCAACTATGTTTTTAAAAATTAATTCTGACAGAGTCAATTGAGAGAGAAGGGGGACAGCTGGCTGCTCTAGTAAAACATCATAGATTCTCTCACATCTCTCTCTCTCTCTCTCTCAAGTAACATGATAATCAGTTGCTGGGCAAGTATAGAATCAAAGCAAGAGGACTTAGTCAAATAGTCTTGATGGCCCCCACCATCACCTAACCCTGAGGCTTCCACTGTCCTGCAAGAAGCTATGCCTGAATGGCAGCCTTCCTTCTGCAAGGGAGGTTGAAGGATTTTCTTAGCAGTCATGTGCTCATCTAAAAACTAAGAATTCGATAAATAAGGAAGAAGAAACAGAGCATTACTGAGAGCAACCAGTACCCTTTATTAAAGGCCTTATTAAGTATTCATCGAAAGAATAGTGAATAAATAAATTAGTCCATACTGAGAGAAATCCAGGCTCACTGTAACCTTTGGAAAAGGGCTGAATTCTGAAATACTGATTCTGCCACTTACTGAAAATGTGATCTGAATGTATCTGTACATTGAGGCTTAATCTAAATTGAAATGAAGATAAAAATACTACTAGAGTGAGAAAGGATATGTAATCAGCCTACTTGGCACAATTTGGGACATGGTAAGAGCTTAACAAATGTTTCCTGTCCCTCCCTCCTACAAAGGTAAAATCCAGACCCTGGGATTGAATAACTTTCCCCTGCATCTCTGCCTGTCTCCCACTTGACTATCTGGAAGACCTCTGAAGAGGTCTCTAAGGAGCACAAGTTCTAGGTATCAGGAGATAAAGGTTAAGGTTGATAGCAAGGAAAGTAAACTGCTTATCCAAGAGCAAAATGATATCTGTATAATAAGGGTTTATTCATTGGAAGGACTGATGCTGAAGGTGAAGCTCCAATACTTTGGCCACCTAATGCAAAGAGCCAACTCATTAGAAAAGACTGTGATGCTGGGAAAGATTGAAGGTAGCAGGAGAAGGGGATGACAGAGGATGAGATGGTTCGATGGTATCACCAACTCAATGGACATGAGTTTGGGCAAGTTCCAGGAGGTGGTGAAAGACAGGGAGGCCTAGAGTGCTGCAGTTCATGGGATCACAAAGAGTCAGACACAACTGAGCGACTGAACAGCAACCATGATAAGGGAGACAAGAATTATTAGAAGGAATAAGCATGCTGTTTTATTTTGCTTGTCTCACAACAATGGTCATATTATCCCCATTCTGATAAGGACACTGACCTGAATAATTAAGGAATTTTCCCAAATAATTAGCAAATGATGGAGGCTGGTGAGTCAGATCTGGGCAGTCTGACATCAGAGCTGGCCTCTGTGACCCCCTGTTCTGCTGTTCCTAGTCTTGCTCATTTGACAGTGAGCACCCCTGAGGAAGGGTAAGAGGAGGCTGTGTTATCCACCTGTACTCTGTAACTTACCTGAGGCACTCAATTGAGGAGTCTCAGTACCTGGCATTTTCCTAGCATCTGTGGCCTAAATAACATGTTCACAGGTGAGAAGTCTCCTTGTGTCTCTCTGGCACTTCCTCCTCCCTCGGCTTGGTCAGCCTCTGCAACCACAAAAGCTGCATCCAGAGGCACCCTTATGTTCATGGTCGAGGGGCTGGCTATCAGGGCCAGGAACCACCAGTCTCCATTTACCCCCTCATAGGCTATGTGCAATGCTCCTTCCACTTTTTTTTTTAAGACTTTATTTTCTGAGAGCAGTTTTGGGCTTAGATTAAAATTGAGATAAATATACAAAAAGTCTCATGTCTACTCGAAGAAGGTGGTCTTTGCCCCTCCCCCTTTCCTTGGCTATAAAATTGTAGTCTACTTAGTCCTTGGAGCAGAGCTCCCTTGCCTTCATGCTTGCATCTCCTACAAGAATACTATATTAATAAATTTACTTCTTGCCGAAAAAAAGATAAATGTACAGAGATTTGCATATACTCCTTGTCCCCCAAATATGTGTAGCCCTCCCTTTTATCAACATCACTTGCCAGAATGGAAAAAAAAAATCTTTTTTTTACCAAGTATGAACCTACACTGACACATCATAGTCACCCAGAATCCATAATTTAGCTAAGGGTTCACTCTTGGTGTTTGTTACACAGTAGGTTTGCACAAATGACTAATAACTATATATCTATGGTTATAACACCATACAGAGTGTTTTCACTGTCCTAAAAATCCTCTGCGCTGCACATATTCATCTCTCCCCCTCAGCTGCCACCCACAATGACTATTGATCATTTTTACTGTCTCCACAGTTTTGCCCTTTCCAGAATGTCAAAGAATTGAAATCATATAATATGGAGTCTTCTCAGTTTGGCTTCTTTCCCTCAGTAATATGAGTTTCAGATTCCTTACAGAGCTTCGTAGCTCATTTCTTTCTAGCTCTGAGTTATATTCTTTTGTTGGATGCACCACAATTTGTTCACCTGCTGAAGGACATCTTGTTTGCTTCCAACTTTGGGTCATGATGAATGGAGCTGTTAAAAACTTCCATGTACAGGGTTTTGTGTGGGTGAAAGTTTTCAGTTCCTTTCATAGTACAATTGCCAAGGAGTGCAATTGCTGGATCATATGGTAAGAATATGCTTAGTTTTGTTACAGAATCATTAAGCTATCTTCTAAAATGGCTATACCATTTGGCGTTTCCACCAACAATGTCTGAGAGTTCCTGTTCCTCCACATCCTCACCAGCATTTGATGTTGTTAGTGTTCTAAATTTTGACCATTATAACAGATGTGTGTGGAAAATGGTGTGTTTTAATTTCCACTTCCAAAGAATAGCAAGGAGATAAGAAAGCCTTCCTCAGCAATCAATGCAAAGAAATAGAGGAAAACAACAGAATGGGAAAGACTAGAGATCTCTTCAAGAAAATTAGAGATACCAAGGGAACATTTCATGCAAAGATGGGCTCGATAAAGGACAGAAATGGTATGGACCTAACAGAAGCAGAAGATGATAAGAACAGGTGGCAAGAATACACAGAAGAACTGTACAAAAAAGATCTTCATGACCCAGATAATCACAATGGTGTGATCACTCACCTAGAGCCAGACATCCTTGAATGTGAAGTCAAGTTGGCTTTAGGAAGCATCACTACAAACAAAGCTAGTGGAGGTGATGGAATTCCAGTTGCACTATTTCAAATCCTGGAAGATGATGCTGTGAAAGTGCTGCACTCAATATGTCAGCAAATTTGGAAAACTCAGCAGTGGCCACATGACTGGAAAAGGTCAGTTTTCATTCCAATCCCAAAGAAAGGCAATGCCAAAGAATGTTCAAACTACCACACTCAATTGTACTCATCTCACACCCTAGTAAAGTAATGCTCAAAATTCTCCAAGCCAGGCTTCAGCAATACTTGAACCATGAACTTCCAGATGTTCAAGCTGGTTTTAGAAGAGGCAGAGGAACCTGAGATCAAATTGCCAACATCCGCTGGATCATGGAAAAAGCAAGAGAGTTCCAGAAAAACCATCTATTTCTGCTTTATTGACTATCCCAAAGCCTTTGACTGTGTGGATCACAAGAAACTGTGGAAAATTCTGAAAGAGATGGGAATACCAGACCACCTGACCTGCCTCTTGAGAAACCTATATGCAGGTCAGGAAGAAACAGTTAGAACAGGACATGGAACAACAGACTGGTTCCAAATAGGAAAAGAAGTACATCAAGGCTGTTTATTGTCACCCTGCTGATTTAACTTATATGCAGAGTACATCATGAGAAACGCTGGGCTGGAAGAAGCACAAGCTGGAATCAAGATTACCAGGAGAAATATCAATAACCTCAGATATGCAGATGACACCACCCTTATGGCAGAAAGTGAAGAGAAGCTAAAGAGCCTCTTGATGAAAGTGAAAGAAGAGAGTGAGAAAGTTGGCTTAAAGTTCAACATTCAGAAAACTAAGATCATGGCATCTGGTCCCATCACTTCATGGGAAATAGATGGGGAAACAGTGGAAACAGTGTCAGACTTTATTTTTGATGGCTCCAAAATCACTGCAGATGGTGATTGCAGCCATGAAATTAAAAGATGCTTATTCCTTGGAAGGAAAGTTATGACCAACCTGGATAACATATTAAAAAGCAGAGACATTACTTTGCCAACAAAGGTCCGTCTGGTCAAAGCTGTTGTTTTTCCAGTGATCATGTATGAATGTGAGAGTTGGACTGTGAAGAAAGCTGGGTGCCGAAGAATTGATGCTTTTGAACTGTGGTGTTGGAGAAGACTCTTGAGAGTCCCTTGGACTGCAAGGAGATCCAACCAGTCCATTCTAAATGAGATCAGTCCCGGGTGTTCATTGGAAGGACTGATGTTGAAGCTGAAACTCCAGTACTTTGGCCACCTCATGCAAAGAGTTGACTAATTGGAAAAGACCCTGATGCTGGGAGGGATTGGGGGCAGGAGAAGAAGTGGGTGACAGAAAATGAGATGGCTGGATGGCAACACTGACTCGATGGACATGAGTTTGAGTAAACTCCGGGAGTTGGTGATGGACAGGGAGGCCTGGTGTGCTGCAATTCATGGGGTCACAAAGAGTTGGACACGACTGAGCGACTGAACTGAACTGACTAACATTTGAGGTGGAGTATCTTCTTATATGCTTATTTGCCATCTATATATCTTCTTTAGCCTGTTGATGGTTGATGTCTGTTAATGTCCCATTCTTTAATTGGTTGTTGACTTTTTGTGGAATTTCAAGAGTTCTTTTCATGTTTTAGATAACAGTCTTTATCAAATGTGTCTTTTGCAAATATTTTTTCCCCATCTGTGACTTGTCTGCTGATTCCCTTGATATTGTCTTTCCCAAAGCAGAAGTTTTTATTTTTAATGGAAGTATAGTTGATTTACAATGTTTCAAATGTACAGCAAAGTGATTCAGTTTATATATATACATAGACACACATATATGTTCTTTTTCAGATTCTTTTCCTTTATAGGTTAATACAAGATACTGAATACAGTCCTCTGTGCTACACAATAGAGTCTAAATTCTCAATTTATCCCTCCTCCCTCACTTCCCCCCTTGGTAACCATGTTTGTTTTCTATGTCAGACTAGAAACAGACAAAAAGACTGTGAGTCTGCTTCTGTTTTGTAAGTTAGTTCATTTGCATCTGTTTTTAGATTCCAGACATAAGTGATAATATGATTTTTGTCACTGACTTACTTTACTTAGATTGATAGTTTTTAGGTCCCTCTATGTTGCTGTAAATGTCATTATTTCATTCTTCTTTATGAGTAATATTCCTGTGTGTGTGTGTATGTGTGTGTGTGTGTGTATGTGTGTGTGTGTGTGTGTGTGTGTATCACACCTTCTTTATCCATTTATCTGTTGATGGACATATAGGTTGATTCCATGTCTTGGCTATTGTAAATAGTGCTAACATTGAGGTTCATCTTTTCAAATTAGAATGTTTATCTTTTCCAGGTATATGCCCAGAAGTAGGATTGCTGGATCATATGGTAGCTCTATTTTTAGTTTCTTAACAAACCTCCATACTCTTCTCCATAGTGGCTGCACCAGTTAACATTTCTACCATCAGTGTAAAGGGTTTCCTTTTCTCCACACCCTTTCCAGCATTTATTATTTATTGACTTTTTGACAATGGTCTGACTGGTGTGAAGTGATACCTCATTGTGATTTTAATTTGCATTTGTCTAATAATCAGTGATGTTGAGCATCTTTTCATGTGCCTCCTGGCCATCCAGTATGTCTTCTTTGAAGAAATGTTTATTTAGGTCTTCTACCCATCTTCTGGATTGGATTGGGGTTTGGGGTTGGTTTTTTTTATGTTGAGCTGGTTTTGGTTTTGGTTTTTGGTTTTTCTATTGGGCTACTTATATGTTCTGGAAATTAATCTCATGTCAGTAGCATCATCTGCAAATATTTTTCGCCCATTCTGTGGGTTGTCTTTTTGTTTTGTTTATGGTTTACTTTGCGGTACAAAAGCATTTAAGTTTAATTAGGTCCCATTTGTTTATTGTTGCTTTTGTTTCCATTACTCTAGGAAGTGGATCTGAAAAAACATTTCTGCAGTTTATGTCAAAGAGTATTCTTCCTATGTTTTCCTTTAAGCATTTTATAGTAGCAAGTCTTCCATTTAATCCATGTTGAGTTTATCTTTTATATGGCATTAAACAATGTTTAATTCCATTCTTTTATGTGTAGCTATCCAGTTTTTCCCCAACAACACTTATTGAAGAGATTGTCTTTTCTCCATTTCATATTCTTGCCTCCTTTATCATAGATTAATTGCACATAAGTGCGTGGGTTGTTTCTGGGCTTTCTATCCTGTCCCATTGATCTGTTTTTGTGATCTATTTTTGTGCCAGTACCATACTGTTCTGACTACTGTACCCTTAGAGTATCGTCTGAAGTCAAGAAGCATGTTTCCTCCAGTTCAATTCTTTTTTCTCAAGATTTTTTTTGCTATTTGGGGTCTTTTGTATTTCCATACAAATTTTAAAACGTTTTATTCCAGTTCTGTGAAAAAATACCATTGGTAATTTGATAGGGATTGCCCTGAATCTGTACGTTGTCTTGAGTAGTATGGTCATTTTAACAATACTAATTCTTCCGATCTAAGAACATGATATATCTTTCCACTCATGTTGTCTTAAATTTCTTTCATCTTACAGTTTTCAGATTACAGGTCTTTTGTCTCCTTGTTGCTGCTGCTACTGCTGCTAAGTCACTTCAGTTGTGTCCGACTCTGTGCGACCCCATAGACGGCAGCCCACCAGGCTCCCCCGTCCCTGGGATTCTCCAGGCAAGAACACTGGAGTGGGTTGTCATTTCCTCTCCAATGCATGAAAGTGAGAAGTGAAAGTGAAGTCGCTCAGCCATGTCCGACTCTTAGCGACCCCATGGACTGCAGCCCACCAGGCTCCTCCATCCATGGGATTTTCCAGACATGAGTACTGGAGTGGGTTGCCGTTGCCTTCTCCGTGTGTCTCCTTAGGTTGGTTTATTACTAGATATTTTATTCTTTTTGATGTGATAGTAAATGGGATTGTTTCCCTGATTTCTCTAATTGTTTGTTGTTAGTTTATAGAAATGCGACAGATTTCTGTGTATTAAATTCTAACCTGAAGCTTTACCAAGTTCATTGATGAGCTCTAATAGTTTTCTAGTGGCATCTGTAGGATTTTCTATGTTGTCATATCATCTCATCTGCAAATGGTGAACAGTTTTACTTCTTGCTTCCAATTTTGATTCCTTTTATTTCCTTTTCTTCTCTGATTGCTATAACTAGGACTTCCAAAACTATGTTAAATAAAAGTGGCAAGAATGGACATCCTTGTATTATTCCTGATCTTAGAGGGAATGTTTTCAACTGTTTACTTACCACTGAGTATATTAGCTATGGGTTTGTAATAGATGGACTTTTTTATGCTGAGGTATGTTCACTGTGTGCCCACTTTCTGGAGAGTTTTTGTCATAAATGGATATTGAATTTTATCAAAAGATTTTTCTGCATCTATAGAGATGATCATACTGTTTTGTTTTTTATTTATTTAACTGTGCCAGATCTTAGTTGCAGCACACGGGATCTTTAGTTGTGGTATCCACACTCTTAGTTGCAGCATGTGGGATCTGGTTGCCAGGCCAGGGATTAAACCCAGGGCCCTGCACTGGGAGCGAGGAGTCTTAGCCAATGGACCACTAGAGAAGTCCTGATCATGCAGGTTTTATTTTAAGTGTTTATTGTTAATGAAGTATAGGTTATCAGTTTTTCCTTTCATGGATTGTGCCTTTGCTGTTATATCTAAAAAAGCATTACAGTGACTTCCCTGGCAGTCCAGTGGTTAAAATGCTGCACTTCCAACTGAGGGTGTACAGGTTTGATCTTTCTTTTGATTAGTATTATCATGGTATATTTTTCTTTATCCATTTTAAAGTGGATTTCCTGTAGATGGCATAGTTAGGTCTCAGTTTTTGATTCACCCAGACAATCTCTGTTTTTTAATTAGTACATGTAGAACATTGACATTCAAAGTGATTACTGACATAGCTGCGTTAATATCTACCATATTCATTACAGTCTTCTGTTTGTTGCCCTTGCTCTTTGTTCCTAATTATGTCTTCTACTCTTCCTGCCTTTTATGCTTTTGAGTATTTTATATGATTTTATTTTCTCTCCTTTCTTAGCATGTCAGTTATACATATTTTTAACTTCTATAGTGGTTGCCATAGTTTGCAATACACATTTATAACTAATCCATGCCCACTTTCAAATAACACTGTGCCACTACATGGATGGTGTGAGTACTTTATAATGACAAAATAGTTCCTCTGTCCCTTTTACCCACATTGTAGACAGATACTTTACCGTCTGAGCCACCGGGGAAGTCCCCTTTTACCTGTCACAGATAAGTTTATATAATCGAATACATTGTTGCTATTATTATCTTGAATAAACTGTTATCTGTTAGATCATTTAAGTATCATAAAATAAAAGTTTTATCTTCACTTATTTCTTCTTTGACTCTCTTTCCCCAAGCAGTTCAAGGGGGCCATATACAAAGACGAGAAAGAGTTCAAGTTTTCTTAAATGACTTTAATTGGAGACGCAAGACTCTAAAGCCTCACTCTGTGGGACAGCATTTGGTCCCCAGTGCGGGTAGGGAGAAATGCATGATTGAGGTTGAAATAGGGAGCCCCAGTCTCCCTGTCTTCCATTTTGGAGCTTATGCAAATTTTGGCTGCTGAATGAGACTTATAATTATGTTAGCGATACCAAACTATAGGTTCCTTTCTTCTTCTGCTGTAGAATCTTCCTATGAGGGAAACTCTTCTAAAAACTCTTTGGGATCAAAGTTCAATTCTGTAACTGCACTTAATGTCTATAAATAGGAAGTTTCTTGATGCAGTTACCTAGCTGCAAAAAAAAAAAAAATCAGGCCTGGAGGAGTCTACTCCCTCTCCAGCCTGCTCACTGCATCAGCCCTTACCCTCTCACAGACCCTGTTCTGCGAGTGTTACAACCCTCGGAAAGACCGAACACCTGCCCTTGATCTCCACAGCCTGATTTCTTTGAAGGCCCAGTACAGGGGTGATTACAGTTTGCAGCGCTGTGTACACAGCCATTATGGTAATCTGGGATTTCTATCAGCCGTTCTTCCTAAGAACAATTGAAAACATCTTCACAGTAAAAATAGCATCAGGTTTGCCTTCTTACCAATCCCCAGAAGAGGAAGTGGAGCAAACCCCTTCACTTTGCATTGAAAGGAAACATGAGGCCTGGAGAGCCTTCTTCATGGTTCCATCTCCCTTCAGGGCAAAGAGCTATGGAGGGTCCCAACCTTCTATTTCTAAAGTGCTGGAGGACAAAGATTTGACTGTTTTTCTAACTTGTATAGTTTCCTTCTTTCCCATAGGAACATTTCTGGATTGGGGAATTCCTTCCAGTCTCCTCTAATCCCATACCCTCCAGTGCAGAGAAAATAGCATCTCGGTCCTACAAGACCTCTCACTGCCCTCATATGCCTTTCTGGCTTGAAACTCTAATGGATGGAGGACACCACATAGGCTGTTGCGATGTACTTCTTGCCATTTCCATAGGTTGACTTGTTCCAGGTATAGGTCTGGATGGCCAAGGGATGTCCACCCAGGCTCAGCTGGCACCTGTGGGGAGAGATCACCAAATAATAGGGACTTGCTTCACTCCACCTCCATCTCCAGGCTGGAAGGACTGAGTTTAGCCCATGCAGAAGGGCTCTACCTTGTCTTACCCTTTAGGGGAGCTGCCACAGCTTGCTTCAGCCACTGCCTCCAGCTCCCCACATGTAGAGCACCCTTTCAAAATCTGTCTTATTTTCTATCTTCTTAAAGAATACTGCTTCTCATCTTTCCTAGAGGAATGTTCTCAAATCCAACTCTAGGGCTGAAACCCACAGAAATGAAATGTTTGCTTAGGGTTTCAGAAGTGATTAGACCCAGAGTCTTCAGATGTTAGGGAAGATGAGACCCGTGGTTTCCAGCTGTGCTCTCTGGGGCTCCAGAGTCCCCCAAGCAGCCTCAGGAGCCAAGTAGGGAGGCTTCCCCGCATGTTCCGTCACTTCAGTCACGTCCGACTCTTTGCAGTCCTATGGACGGTAGCCAACCAGGCTCCTCTGTCCATGGGATTCTCCAGGCAGGAATACTGGAGTGGGCTGTCATGAGCTCCTCCAGGGGATCTTCCCAACCCAGACATCGAACCCAGGTCACCTACATTGGCAGGTGGGTTCTTTACCACTAGTGCTACCTGTGAAGAGTCTAGAGAGGCTTGCAGCCCCAGGGCAGTCCCATGTCTAGCTGTGTGACACATTAAGCTCCTGCATAAGATTGCGCTTGGTGAAGGAGGGGACATAGGTCTGTTGCTGGGATGAAGCTTGGCAGCCATGTGACATCTCATCAACAGCTTCACAATCCAAGAGAGAAAACTGAGCCCCAGAGCAGCGATTTGCCCACACCCTCCTGGGCCGCCAGGACTTACACTTTGCCTGGCCTGGCAATGAAGCACAGAGAGTAGAGCGCCATCTCAAACTCAGGGCTGCTGCCAATGAAAGCTGAGCCCACTTCCTTGTAGTACCCATCCCAGTTGAACTGCATGGCCAGCACGTCGGGGTAAGAATCCCACTGCAGAGAGAAGGATGGCAAAGAGGGTCTGGTGAGTGCCCCAACACAGTCAGAGACAGGGGTGGCCAGGATGTGTCGGGGGCCCGAGGGGGCCCATGTGAGCTTTCTGGGGAGAGTGAATTCTCTAAGTCAACAGAAGAAGCAGCCTGCCTGCTAAGGTGTCTGAGTTCCGCTCAGACCCTCTGTTTGGAACCACCATCTCACTTCCCCCAGGAAGGCCAGAGTCAGAATCCATGTGCCCAATGCCAGGGGAGCAGGGACATAACTGTTCCCAGTAACCTTCATACATGGAAGAAGAAGACAGTTTAGTGTCCCCAAATTGTTTCCAGACTTAGGGCAGCAAAGGCTTATAAAAATATAAGAAACTTAACTCAGACTAGCCAGACTGAAACTTCAGCTGACTCCACATTCTAAGGAAATTCAGGCAGCTGGTATTTGCATATCTTTGATTTTCCTCTCTGAGAATCCTCCCCTCCTACCCTTTTCCATCCACAGAGGATGCCCTCTGTCCCCTCCTGCCCCCTGCACCTCGGGAGCCCTCACTGTTTGGAAGCATGCTGGCTGGATAAACCTACTTTCCAGCAAATAGGAAAGTCATATACACAATCCCGGATGGGCTGCCAAGAGGGTCAGGGTGAGAGACAAGCCTGCCTGTTCAGAATGCAGAATGAGGACAAAAAGTCTGGGTGCTAACAAGGCTTTTCCAGCCTATGAGGTCAGCATCAGTACTCACAGGCCCATCATAGATGTGACTGTAATAGTCCACCAGGCCCTCCTTCTCTTGCATGTAGAAACGGATCCAGTTATGGAAGCCAGTGACCTTGCCTTTTTTGACTTCACCTATGATAAAGAGATCAGGGTGGGTGATCTGGGCCTCCCCTCCATCCTCTTTCCCTACTCCCATGCCAAGGCTGTCCCCCTTCTCTAGTCTCTGACTCCTAGGATGTCCACCCCAACTTCCTGGAGGCCCTCACATCCCTAATTCTCAGCTCTGGAAGCTTCCCCCACCCCAACCATCATTTCAGCTCAAGCCCTCGGGAGAGTTTCTTCCCCTGGCTGACCCTGGACCAATCTAAGATCCTCTAGTCATTTCCCTAGGAACAGGCCAGTTTTGGTGGGAGCTTGGCGGGGTGTGGCAGTGCAGGAAAAGAACGTGGTCTTCTTGGGAAGCAGCCGGCCAAGCGCTGGAAGCAAAGGACCACTGACAGGTAGACAACCATGGCCTCAAAGGCATCTCCCTTCCTATGTGTGCTCGTTGGGAGCCCCAGTATCTGGGCTTCTTTCTCCCTCAGATACTCCAGAGGACACCGGTCCTCAAGAATGGCTCCTCAGTCCCCTCCCTCTTGGCCTGCGAGCTGGTATGGCTGCTGATTCATCAGTGTGGACACTGCCCCATGCCTGAGGGAAGCGTCCCTCTTCATCCCTCCACCTCTTTCTTCCCAAGCAGAGTAATCCCACCTGAGAAGACGTGCTCAAAGCCACTTGAGTCCCTCTCTTCTTTGCTTCTGGAATACAGCCCAAACCACATGTTTTTTAGGTCGCTGACGAACTCCTGTTCCGAGCTGTAGCGGTCTGGGGAGAGGAGCACAGAAGACTTAGGAGAGGGGAAGGCAGGGCCAGGTCTTGGGAAGCAAGGAAGGGCCATCTTTCCCAACTCGACAAGAGGCAGGTGTTTATTTAGCAGTTATCTTTGGGGCACCTGTCCTGTGCCAGGCCCAGACCTGAAGGCTGAGGATTCATCAGGGAATCACAAGGACCAGATCCCTGACTTTATAGTTTACATTCCAGTGGAGGACACAAATGATAAACAAATGAACAGGATGATTTCAGATAAGTGCTATGAAGAAAACAAAGGAGATTATCCCATGATGACTGGCGGTGGGGATGAGGTGCTCTTCTAGAAAGCCAGAAACGCCTCTGAGAAGGCACTAATCAGAGATCTGAAGGATAAGGAGTCAGCTGTACAAAGACCTGGGAGAGACATGCTTACACGTAGAAGAAACAGCAGGTGCAAAGGCTCCAGGATGCCTTGAACTTGGTGTTCAGAGAGCTAAGAGTCTACACGGGGAAGCACAGTGAGCAAGAGGGGAGAGTGGTGGGAGAGGGGGTCTGAGAGGCAGTCAGAAGTCAGCATACAAGGGTTGGAGCTTGATCAAACAGTAATAATAACAAAAGTATTTTAGAGTTACTATGTTCTATGTGCCTGGCACTGCTTTGCTGCTGCTGCTAAGTTGCTTCAATCGTGTCCGACTCTGTGCAACCCCACAGACAGCAGCCCACCAGGCTCCTCCGTCCCTGGGATTCTCCGAGCAAGAACACTAGAGTGGGTTGCCATTTCCTTCTCCAGTGCATGAAAGTAAAAAATAAAAGTGAAGTCGCTCAGTCGTGTCCAACTCTTAGCGACCCCATGGACTGCAGCCCACCAGGCTCCTCTGTCCCCGGGATTCTCCAGGCAAGAGTACTGGAGTGGGGTGCCATTGCCTTCTCCTGGCACTGTTTTAACTGCTTTCAATTCTCACATTGATTCTTCATGTCAGAGTGGTATCAGGCTTGGACTCCAAAATCACTGCTGACAGTGACTGCAGCCATGAAATTAAAAGACGCTTACTCCTTGAAAGAAAAGTTATGAGAAATCTAGACAACACATTAAAAAGCAGAGACATCACTTTGCCAACAAAGGTCCGTATAGTCAAAGCTGTGGCTTTTCCAGTAGTCATGTACGGATGTGAGAGTTGGACCATAAAGAAGGCTGAGCACCAGAGAATTGATGCCTTTGAATTGTGGTGCTGGAGAAGACTTTTGAGAGTCCCTTGGACTACAAGGAGATCAAACCAGTCAATCCTAAAGGAAGTCAATCCTAAAGGAAGTCAACCCTGAATATCCATTGGAAGGACTGATGCTGAAGCCCCAATAATTTGGCCACTTGATATGAAGAGCTGGCTCACTGGAAAAGACCCTGATGCTGGGAAAGGTTGAGGGCAGCAGGAGAAGGAGGCAGCAGAGGATGAGATGGTTGGATGGCATCACTGTCTCAGTGGGCATGAGCTGAGCAAACTCCAGGAGATGGTGAAGGATATGGAAGCCTGGTGTACTGCAGTTCATAGGATCACATAGTCGGACAGGACTTAGCAACTGAACAACAACAACAACAATTCCTGGTGGAGGAAATGGGGGTGGAGAGTGGTGACATAAAGAGAAGAATCAAATATAACTCCTGGGCTTTGGGTACAGGCAGCTGGATGAATTATGGAACTATTAATGAGATGGGGAAGGCTGAGAAAGGAGCGGGTCTGTCTGGAGGAAGAGGCAGGAACTGTGAGTTCTCTTTACACTAAGCTCTGAGTAGATGCCAGTTAGGCAAGTGGAGATGTCAGGAAGGCCAGTGAGACCCAAAGGAAAGGTCAGGGCTGGGGATCTGAATTAGGGAGCCATCAAATACCAACGGTTTACTGCCTAGAATTGTGAGAGGGGACATAGAAGATGTACCAGACATATTCCCTCCTTCAAGGACTTAAAACATAGCTGGAAAACAAGACTAAAGATACATGACATACCATATAGCTGATTCACTTTGCTGTACAGTAGAAACTAACACTACATTAGAAAGCAACTATACTCCAATAAAAATTAGTTTAAAAAAATAAAAATATACGATGTAACAGAGAAGAGCTTCACAGTCTGAATGACGACTGCTTTTCACTGAGTACTTTCCATGCATCACTTTCCCAAGATCCCACTGCACAGACAAGGCTCAGACAGGGTCCAAGGGTCAAAGGGCCCCGGGTCACTTGCTTCATTAGCAAGTGAAAGCAAGTCTCTCTGCTCCAAGGGTATTTTGAGACAGAGTCCAAACCCTTGCCGCAAGCTGGGGCGAGTGCAGCTTCATAACGAGGTAGAATGTGAGCTAGAACTTTAAGAAGTGGGATTTGGACAGGGAGAGAAGGAAGACTGGGTGAGCAGTGGAAGAGCCTGCAGTAGGGCTGTCTGTCTCCACCTCCAAAATCCTCTCGCGTGTTTACCACAAAGAGGACACCAGGGGGCAGTGCAGGATCACGCCCTCTTCCTAGGGTTTGCTTGTGTGTCACCGGCTTTACCTAAACAAAGTTACTAACTTAACCAGGCCACCCAAGGATGGAATGCGGTGTCTGAGCAGAGGCCATCCTCCGCCCCGCCAGCAAGGGACGACCTGGCTGGAGCCGCCCCCAGGCCAGGCCCGGCTGCCTGGAGTTCAGGGAAGGAATTCAGAGGACACTAACAAACACACCCCATGCCAAGAAGCCCTGAGGCCCAAGCCATTTTTGGTCTGATTCGAATGTATCTCTATTGGAACCGTTCCAGCCAGAACCCTTCCCGGTAAAACTTCCTACTCTGAACCTTTGTGGATTTTCTGTTGCTGCTTCCCCAGCAAAAAAAAAAAAAAAAAAGTGAAGTGGGCTGGCCTCCTTCCTGGACTTATTGCCTGAGAAAGGAGCAGGGACAGGGACTCTTCCTGCCTGGAAAATGGTGCTGAGCCTGGGGTCCACTGAGGGGGCGGGGTGGGGGGGTGACTCACAGCCTGCAGTGAACCCTGAGACTGACATACGCATGGAGAATAAACGAGGTGGCTGAAAGAAAGTGAAAGTGTTAGCCGCTCAGTCGTGTTCACTCTTTGCGGCCCCATGGACTGTAGCCCACCAGGTTCCTCTGTCCGTGGGATTCTCCAGGCAAGAATACTGGAGTGGCTTGCCATTCCCTTCTCCAGGGGTTCTTCCCGACCTAGGGATAGAATCGTTTCCTGCATTGCAGGCAGATTCTTTACTGTCTGAGCCACCAGGGAAGCCCCCTGGTGCTGAGATTAGGTTAAAAGACATGATGACTCCCAAGCCAGGCAGGGGATTCTTCAGCTCCTGCTGGAGTCCATGGGCTCCTTTCTCTGGCCCCTTCCCTGCCCCCTCCCAGGTGTACACTGGCCTCCACCTAAATCCTCACCTGCTCTCCTAACCTGCCCATCATGGAGCCCCGTCCCCGGCAGGCACACCCCGAGTCCTCAGCATGACCTCCCTCACGGGCCTAGGGGGAGGCCTCACCGCCTCACTCACTCTGCTGGTGGAGGAAGCCGTAGAGTTCCTTCATGACAGCCGTCTTCATGATCTCTCTGAGGAAGGTGTCCTGCTCAGCCAGCTCCTGGGCTGTGAAGTGCTCCCCGCGGCCCGTGGCCCGCTGGTAGTTGTTGAGGAGGTTGATGAAGGCGGCGTAGGTCGGCTTAGAGAAGAGCTTCTCATTGACATATGTGAAGAGCCTTGGGGAGGTAGAGTGAGGCCCAGTGAGAGGCCTGGACATGGAGCAGAAACACTCCAGAATGTCCAGATGCAGGGCAAGCATATGAGGATTGGGTGCAGAGGCAGAATGGGGCCCTCAGATACTCTTGGGGACAATGCATGAGGTCACTCTTTTCTCCACTTCATCTCTTGGAAGGTCAGTTCTATTCTCAGCCAATCCATCTATCCTAAGTTGCTTCTATCATGTCTGACTCTTTGCAACCCCATGGACTGTAGCCTGCCAGGCTCCTCTGTCCATGGGATTCTCCAAGCAAGAATACTGGAGTGGGTTGCCACTTCCTTCTCCAGGGGATCTTCCCAACCCAGGGACAGAACCCACACCTCTTAAGTCTCCTGCACTGGCAGACAGGCTCTTTAGCACTAGTGCCACCTGGGAAAGCTCAGAAACCCTTCCACATGGATGCCCACAGGCCCTCAGGGCGGCTTTATATGTCTGCAGAGAACCAGTTTCCCCTCTGCCTTCGATCCTACCTGCCTTAGAAGAAAAGAGCTGAGGCACCAAAGGAGGCAAAACTCGGGGAGAGACTTTGCTGGAAGAGGTGTTCAGGGAACTCACGGCTCTGGGCAGTGGTCTACTCGGTCTCTGGTCTCTGAGGGCAAGATGCAGTTTTGGCTGTTGAGAACGATGTCTTCCTTCCGGGCTTTGTTGGTGTCTGCCCTGTAGATCTTCTCAGAGACACTCTGCAGTTCTTCCTTGCTTATGGCATCGCTGCTGTGGGAGAAGCCCTCTGAGAGGAATTGGGGGAGGGGTATCTCAGAGCTCGATGGAGGCCAGGAGGCAAGTAGCTATCTGTGAACATCCCCGCTCAGGTATCTTCCAGAAGCCAGCATCAGGGGAGGGGGCTGCAGTCGGGCACCCTAGTGACTGCAGGGCAGTGGCCTAGAGACTGTTAGTCCCGCAGTTGCGTCCAACTCTTTGCGACCCCATGGACTGTAGCTCACCAGGCTCCTCTGTCCGTGGAACTCTCCAGGCAAGAGTACTGGAGTGGGTAGCCATTTCTTCTCCAAGGGACCTTCCCAACCCAGGGATCGAACCCAGGGCTCCTGCATTGCAGGCAGATTCTTAACCATCTGAGCCACCCAGGGAAGCCCTAAGAGCCTAAAGATCCTTACACTTAGCACAAAATACCCACACGGTCCCCTGCCACTAGGAAGGTTTTTGCACTTTGGCAAGCATCAGGATCATTTGGAGGGTTTGTGAAAACATATCAGTGGGCCCCATCCCAGAGTTTCTGATTCTGTGGATCTAGGCTGAGCCCTAGAGCTTCCACGTCTAATAAATTCCCAGATTATGCTCATGCTACTGGTCCAGGGGCCACACTTGGAGAACCATTGCTCTAGAGAGTCCCCCTGCCTCCAGGGCTATGCTGAAGGGAGCGGGAGACTGACCATGGCCACACAGGCTCTCAAAATCCTCGCAGCAGTTTCCAAACTCTGGGCAGCGGGCATTACAGTGGCATGGGTGGTGCTTGTCGAAGGCCTCCAGGCAGCGTCCCTGGCAGGAGTTGGGTGCCAAGTATAAGCCTGAGAAGACAGAGAGGAGGTGTGTCCTGACCAGACCGCTAGGGGTCGCTCTGTCGTGTCAGCGGCCAGGCCAGGCCCCCTCCCCCAGCCCACTGCCAGCCCCTCAATCCCCACCCCCCTACCAGCCTCGCTCTCCTGCTTCCTATTAAAGAACTCCAGGGAAGGAAAACAAACAAGCTTAATTGGTGCACACCCTTCACAGTCAGGAAGTCCTTTCTGATGCTGAACTCTCCTTTCTGGCCTGTTGTTTTTATAATCTTCCCTCTCTAAAAATAAAATCTCTTAACCCTCCCTCTCCCTCTTGCAGGCTTCAGACTCTTTCCTGCCTACCCCCTCAGCTCACTGAGGCCCCCAGGGCTTCCTCCTGCCCAGGCCTCAAGAGTCCAGTGAGCCCCTCACCACGTCCAGGTGCTAGATTTGGGGTCGTGGCTGGCTTAGGCCGGGGCCTATTGCTCACCTTTGACATGGCTCACCTCTCCTTGCCCCATCCCGTGTCCCTTGTCCTTTCCCAAAGGCCCCCCAGAGGCAGACTCACTGCTAGCCAGGGCGCCCTCCGTCTCCTCTTCCAGCTCCAGGAATGGCTCTGGTTCTATGGGATTCTCATCAGCTGTAGGTCAGAGAAGTAAAGTCACCAGTCATCCCCAAGGGGCCCCTCCTCTTTATCCCTCGTTCTCAGTCCTCCCAACCAAGCATGTGCAGTGGAAAGAAATACAAAACCGGGGCTCGGGTACAGTAAACAAGTACCAGGTGAAGGAGGAGAAAAATAGAAAATGTGAGACGGAGGGGGATTGAAAACCATTCTGAAACATGAAAGAACACCCCCAGGCATGACCTTCCTCACCATTTACCCTATGACCCTCCTCACCATTTACCCTATGACCCTCCTCACCATTTACCCTTCTGGTACTCAGTGTTGTTGTTCGGTCACAAAGTCATCTCCGATTCTTTTGCAACCCCGTGGACTGTGGCCCACCAGGCTCCTCTGTCCATAGAATTCTCCAGGTGGGCTACCATTTCTTCTCCAGGGGATCTTCCCAACCCAGGGATCAAACCCGCATCTCCTGCTTTGGCAGGCAGATTCTTTACCACTGAGCCGCCAGGGAAGCCTGGTATTCTCTGTGCTCACCCGTAAAAATGGGAGTGGGGACAAAAAGTGGTCCCTTCTGAGATGAAAACTCTGAGGTTGGTATGACTTTTCTTTAATATAAATTGATAGATATGAATCCCCCAAATGACAAGGCCCTCACTTAGGAACATCCCTTACCTATAATAACTCCCAGGGTCAAGGGTGAACTTCTCCCAGGCCTCAGGGAATAAGAACTGTTTCCTGAGTTACCAACTTCCCTTCTTTCTTCACAGTTGCACTTGGCAATGGCCACAAAGGCTGCATTTGGGGGAAGGGCGTTCAGAAAGGCACATTCCTACTGTGCCCCACCCCCCTGCATGCAAGCAGACTGACTGCAGCCTGGGCTCTAGGCAGAGAAGGATGGAGTGGGGGTGGGGAGGAAGAGGAAGGCATGACCTGGGGACTCAGCTCCTCTCTCATCAGAGTGGAATAAATTCCACCCCCTGCCCACCGCTCAAAGCCAACACTATGACAAAGTGCTTCCTAATCTGTTCTTGTGTTCACCACATGGTATGGGTTATTACCATCAGATTCCATGTTTGTGTGCTAAGTCGCTTCAGTCGTGTCCAACTCTGCGACCCCATGGACTGTTAGCCTGCCAGGCTCCTCTGTCTGTGGGATTCTCCAGGCAAGAATCCTGGAGTGGGTTGCCATACCCTCCTCCAGGGATCTTCCCCATTTAGGGATCGAACCCGCGACTCCTAAGTCTCCTACATTGGCAGGTGGGTTCTTTAGCACTAGCACCACCTGGGAAGCCCATCAGAACCATGGGGCAGGTTATTCACCGTCAACAAACCTCTCCAATCACTTGCTTTCTGCCAGCCTGCGTTAATGCTGACAATCCACAGGGTTCTTAACTCAGCCACACTTTATGCTGAATAGATTTCTGTGAGCTAATCTAGGGTCTCAACCATCATTTATAATATATTTTCTATAGGAAAAGGGCCCTGAATTGCACATCAGGGACAGGGATGAAATGGTTGCTAAGCTGAGAATGTTGACACGGCAAGCTGATGGTCCACGGTGAACAAGCCACCCTGTGTCTGCTGAATGAGGGTCTGATTCTGGCACTGAGCTCTGGGCCTGGGTTTCCCTGCCTGGACCTGAACTGCTAGTGCACTGGCGTTTTTGTGCAAATCGAATTAGCGTTCCTTAGGCTGGAAGCACCTCTGACGGCACATGGCTGGGTCAGTGGAGACCACACTCGGGCAGATTAGGAAAAAGTACTCCTATTTCTCAGCAGACACAGCTCTTCACCAAGACGCGTGGCTTAGCGAGAAGGATCCAGATTCAGCTTCGGTTCAGCTTGCCTTCTCAATCAGAGGCTCTTGTGCAGTACACAACGCGCACAACTGTATGCAGCTGGCCGTTAGGTACCAGGGCTCCAGTGACCATGTTTTCCAAGCTGGGAGTCAGGGCATACGATTGGACAGTAAACTTAGCAGAAGACCATTTACCTAGGTGTCTAAAACATGGGAAGCACCAAAATAAGGGCATTATGCTAAATGAGTTTTTCAAATTTAAAACTGGGTAATCGGAACAGCAGAACAACTGGCTTTTGCGGGTGGTACTTGTCCCGCTTAACCCTTGGCCTAGGAATGATGTGCAGCCACCCAGTCCACTCGTGATAGGAAAAGCAAAAGTGTTAGCCGCTCAGTTGTGTCCGACTCTTTGCGACCCCATGGATTGTATTCTGCCAGGCTCCTCTGTCCATGGGATTCTCCAGGCAAGAATACTGGAATGGGTAGCCATTCCCTTCTCCAGGGGATCTTCCCGACCCAGGGATCAGACCTGAGGCTTCCATATTGCAAGCAGATTCTTTACCGTCTGAGCTACCAGGGAAGCCCTGTGATAGCAAAAGTGGTGTAAATTGTGATGGTCATTGACACTCTGTGTTCTTCCTGGTGGCGTCCAAGTTGGGAACATTCACTACCATTTGTTTACTTTTGCAAATAATAATTGGTAATGTCATATATGCTAAAATCATATTTTCATCTTTTCACTTTTTTTCAATTCCTTAAACTTTCCAGATATTAATACTAATAGTTCAGACAAATGTTCCAGGTAAATGACTTCTATTTTAAGTTGGGGTCTTACATTGGGGACATCCTAATCCTCTTCAAGTCCTTTGAGCACCGTGATCAGTCTGGAACCCTGCTCTGGATAGTTGGACATCCTGGCCGGCAGTCCCTCAAGCAGGCTAGATGTGGTCATGGCCTGGCCTGCTGTACCTCCCAGACCCTTCATCCCACAAGGAGGCTCACCTGTACACAGCTGCTCATAGTCTTCACAGCAGTCCCCGTGCCGGGAACACCGGCGGTCACACTGGCAGACCGCATCCCGGTCAAATCTCTCATTACAGCGAGATGCACATGACTTCCTGTTGCCTACGGTCAGTAAAGGTCACAGACTCAGCTCCTTGGGGATTCTACTCTGCTCATCACAGTACCCTCTGCAGGAGGGTTCACAGACAGGGACCAGGGACTTACCTAGCAGGAAAGGTCATTACTAGCTGCCAGGGAGAAGTACACACACAGCCTCCCATGCCTCTCCCGCACTCCCCACCAGCCATCACCCACCACCCACTGACTACTGCAGGGTTCATAATATAGACCAAGACCACAGACTCAGATGCCTACTGGAACTAGACCTGTAACACAAACGAGTCAAGATCAGGGAGGCAGTAGGAAGAGGTGGGGACTGTGAGAGACTCGGAAACAATGCCCCGCCTGAGACTGGCAGCCGCTAGCAGCTCCAGCCAATTGTAGCCATTTGGGATGCAGGCTGAGTGTTGCCAGAGCCTCCAGTTTTTTGGTTTTTTTTTTTTTTTTTTTTCAAGAGAAGCCTTCATTTTTATGTATATTTTCCAATTTTAAAAATTCGGAGAGACCAAAGAAAGAGGTCTGTGGGCTGGGCTTGGCCCAGAGACCGTCATTCCCCTGTCACGCTGCGGACGGTGGATCACGGTTGTTCTAACGACCCCACCTGTCCTCTCCCCGTGACTCATTCCCTGCCTCTCATCCTGTCCCTTTTACACCTTCTGCTTCTTTGTTCTTCCCTCCCCTTAGCCTGCTCTCTCTGCACCCCCTTCCCCACTTGGTACAGCTTTCTGTCTCTTCTAGTCTTGGGAATGTGTTTGGATTAGTTTCGTTCAGGGTGGGGACTGAGGTGGGTGTGGGTGAGAATTGGGCTTTGGAACAAGATCTGTTATGCAACCACAGACCACATCCCTTGCTCCAGCCAAATGACTTGCAGAAGCAAGCTTTTGGTCACAAGGGGCATAAAACAAGAAATTTTGAAAGAAATGGTACAAACCCACCACCACTGCTAAAAAAAACAAGCCCACCACAGCAAAGACAGTGGTAGGAGGGTGAGCCAGGTCAAGCTGGCTGCGCTCTCTTTCCTTCCACTCTAGGCTTTAAGGGTGATAACACAGCCTTTGTTTCCACTTGAGGTCCCTGAGGTTTGGATTTAGCGGGTTCTGGGTTTAGGGTCAGGCTGTGGGTTACAGAGAATGTCAGATCAGAGTCAGAGTCACATTTAACACTGGAATTTGTATGAATGAAGAAACTTAAACCTAATTTGAGCCAGCGATGGGGCTTGTTAGGTTTAGAGGAAGAGCTACAGATAGGATTTGGGCTTGAGTTAATTACTGGTGAAAATAACAATGTTGCATTGCTGTCTGGATAAGGAATGAGGAGTAGGTCTAAAACCACATTCAGGGTTGAGGAATGTGTCAAAACCAGGAGAGGACAAATAATCCCAGTTTTGCCTTTGGTCCTGGCTGCTGTTTCACACAGGTATAGCATCGCTTAGGGTGGAGGTGGAGATAGGGCTATGGGCTGGGTTACTGGCTTGGGATTAGGGCTTACACTGTTCTAATGAGGATGACACGGCAGAGAAGCCAAGAACCCAGACTCTGGCACCAAACTGCTGGAGGCTGGAATTCTAGTTCTGCTGCTTTCTAGCTACGTGTTCTTGGGCAAGTTATTTCACCTGCTGTGCCCCAGGTTCCTTCTCAGTAAAAGTATGGCAGTAATGGAGCCCATCTCATAGAATATTCATAAGAATTCAATGAGTTACTTTTTGGAAAGCACTTAAGACACTGCAGGACACAGTAGCACCATGTAAGTGTTAGATAAATAAGCGGTCAGCACTCCATGCGCATCTTCTTCAAGGCGGTAAGTGTCCAGACTGGCTGGAGCAGTCTTCCCTGTCTACATGCCTGATCTAGCTGACTGCCTCCCTGGGATTCAGCCAGGCCATCCCTTGGGCTGACAGTTTCTAGCTGACATCATCGCTATGGGTCTGTGTTCTTTACATCAAAGAGGTTCTTTACATCATGTCAAGGTTAACCCAGGTTCTGAGGCAACTTCACATAAAGGGCCTCCAAAGTGGCCAGAAACTCAGAGCCAGTGAATCGTCCCTAGAGAAGACCGGG
Organism: Capricornis sumatraensis; assembly: GCF_032405125.1. NCBI lineage: Eukaryota > Metazoa > Chordata > Mammalia > Artiodactyla > Bovidae > Capricornis > Capricornis sumatraensis. Next base: position 77,176,277 of record NC_091072.1, on the reverse strand, counting down.
TCAAGGCCACTCGTCCCTCCAAGCCCAGGGGAACGCCCCCTGAATCTTAAGTGATGCTCCCTTGGAGCCCACATGCAAAGAACTTAAGGAGAAGTTTTCAGCCCAGGAGGAAGGCTGTGTCAGCTGCCTGCTCAGTAGCCTGGCAGTACACCCAGAATCCAAAGGCAGAGAACTCAGACAAATCAGGACAACCTTCTTAAATGGGCCAGATCAGCAGAGTCCAAGGAAGGAGTTCACTCCAGTCCAGCAGCTGGCGCCAGTTGAGAAGGGCTGCAAGTGAATGATCAGCTCTGTAGAGCTCAGGAGGACACCCCGCACTGGCCCTGGCTGAGTGAACTCTTTCATCTCTATTCAAGAGCTTTGTCATCCCTGGAAACCCCGAGCCAGAGATCCTTCACACTTCCTTGTAAACCTGACCATCTGCTTTAAGAGGACCTTGGGGTGTGAGGGGATGGGGAGGGGGTGGGAGAGACTTTTCCTCATAGGCCTCTCTGCTGTATCTGTTCTGGGGACCCTCTGGGGACTAGTCACCATGATTACTTACTCCAGTGCTCCCAGCCTGCAGCTCCGATCCACACAAACCCTCTGTGTACACCTCGCTCTTCAGCCAGGCACCTGAATCACTGCTCCAGTAACACTCTTGCTCATCTCTCTCTTTTTTTTCGTACTCTATTTTGGCCTATCTTTACCTTCACAGAGCTTATCAACAAAGCTTCACAGAGCTTATCACCCACCCCACCCCCACCTCTGGCCAACAATCCCTACATGAAATGCTAAATTTCTCTAAACACTCCAAAACTCAAATGTGCCAGAATGCCCACCCCCTATCCGTACTGCCCATCAAGAAACTTGGTCCCAAGCCTGGGTGTCCCCTGTATGACAGTGCTCCGCCCCTCTGATATTTAGGGAATCCTACATCCATGCTGCTCCGGGGGCCCCAGGTGCTGTTCCCATGGAGATCTAGCCCACCAAGATGATTCACTCCCAGCCTCAATTCACCTGAAATAACTGAGGACCTAAGACTGGCTCCCATGCTATTTGTACTCGCATCTAAGTTCTGAGATGTTGGCAGAAGACAGACAAGAACCGAGCCCCTTTCTCCCACTTTAGGAAAGAAGGAGGCATCACCCACTGGACCCTGACATCTCCATCAGTCCCGCAGCAGGATCAGACCACCAGCCCCAGGGGCAAGGGCTCCACCTTGCCTTTCTGAAGCCACTGTAGCGTCTGCCCTCAGGAGTACCCCCCAGGGACCGAATGTCTCCAGTTGCTCTCATCTCCTGAGACTGGGATGCCCCAACCCCACGGCCACTGCTTCACACTAACCCTGAAGCTCTACACCCTCCCTCCCTCTCTACCACGAGCTCTGTGCCACCCGGGCCCGGCTGCTCTGCCCCGTGTGCAGGAGTGGAGGTACAGCATCCCAGCAAGTGGGGAGGCCTGGAAATGACTTCCCCCTCCGAAGTCTTTTCATTTAGTTTCTTTGGTGGTCTCCTTACCCAAAACCTCATGGGAAATGATTTTATGTATTTATATAAATTATTTTACATAAATAAATATTTATTATATCATATTAATGATTAATATATTATAATACAGGTAAAATATACATGATCTTATATGTATTTACATTACGGGCTTCCCTGGTGGCTCAGGGGTAAAGAATCTGCCTGCCAGTGCAGGAGACTCAGGTTCAATCCCTGGGTCAGGAAGATCCCCTGGAGAAGGAAGTAGCACCCGGCTCCGGTATTCTTGCCTGAGAAATCCCATGGAGAGAGGAGCCTGGTGGCCTACAGTCCATGAGGTCACAAAGAGTCAGGCACGACTGAGTGACTAAATGACAATTTATAATCACAATCATAATCAAAGACCCATTCTTGGAGACATCATTCCATGTAGGGTGCTTCTGATGTATTGTCTTATTTAATCCTTATGACAGTCCTGTGTAGGAACACCCTGGTGGGGTGCAGTGGGTATCAAGCTCGGATTCTTTCTCCTCTGGGCAGAGGAGGCTTCCCCAACACCCCTCAGCTCAGCCCCCTCCCTTGGCACTCTCCCTGCTCACCCAGTAACCACCAGTTAACACGGCAGCACCAGCGCCTGCCCCCTGCTGAACAGGAATGTGTTCCCATCCTCAGCACTGGTCCCATCCCTGCACCACTAGTACCTGGGGGCCTGGACCTTTCTCCACTTTAGGTCCTCTACCAGGGACGAGACGGAGTCCTCTGACCACGTGGCCTGCCTCCTGGTTGGGGGCTCTACCCCTGGAGCCTGCCCACCGACTAGGGCTTCGTAGGGAAAAGTCCCACCCAGACAGCTCACCCCTCACCCAGGTAGCAGAGGAAGTGACCAAGGGCGGCCAGGCCACGCAAACCCAGCCAGTCACAGTCCAGCTTCACACCATATGGTGGCCTTGGAAAACAAAACCTTGGTGAAATCAAGTCAAGCTGGACTAAGGGTTGTTTGGGGCTCATCTTCCAAGGAGCCCCGGCCCATCAGTCCTGCAGCTCCCTTCACACAGCCCATCTACTCCACAGGCAACACCTGCCTCAGACCAGGCCTGGTCTGGGGGTCCAAGACTTTTGGACAGAGCTGGCCCTCCCTTATCTCACGACCCTCACGCTCTCCCTCCCAGGTGCCCCAGCTCTCTGCAGGACCCCTGTCATCCACACCAGCAGTGACTTACCGGCCCAGGCCAGGCCGCAGAGCATGGCCACTGTCAGGGGTACACAGGCCCTCATGGCGTCCAGTCGGAGGCCAGAAGGAGATGGCTGGTGGGCTCTGACTAGCGTCCACGTGAATGTCACAGTTCCCAAATGAGCCTTCTGGCCCAGGCTGGTCCTTTTAAAGACATCAGACCTTGCGGATCTGGTGCCTCCAGATCCTTTCAGGAAGAAAAAAAGAGGAGGGAGGGACCCCAGATGGAAGGAGGCAGGGAGGAGGTGGGGCCTGACTGCTGTTAGAAGCCAGAGGCAAGGTGACTAAGGAGGCAGGTAACTCCAGATGTTTAGAACAGGTAATGCTAGCTGTTCGTAGCTTCGAAAATAGCCCACGCAAGCAGGCACAGCAACTCGGGCCTAGTTTGGGGGGGTTCTCTGTCCAGGTGAGAACTCATGGGCTTGTCTCTGGGTGATATCCTCTAAACATCCACCTACCTGAAAGCCAAGGGCCTGACCTTCCAAGGGGCTATGACTGGCTCCATCTTTGAACTCCAGGTGCTCAGCTTGAGGACTATAGTGAAAAGATCATTATGCGTTAGACAAATAGTAAGTGCTTAAGCAAGCTTTCGGCTTCCCTCGTAGCTCAGTGGCTAAAGAATCTGCCTGCAATGCAGGAGACCTGGGTTCGATTCCTGGGTTGGAAAGATCCCCTCGAGAAGGAAATGGCAACCCACTCCAGTATTCTTGCCTAGAGAATCCCATAGACAGAGGAACCTGGCAGGCTGCAGTCCATGGGGTCGCAAGAGTCAGACACGACTTAGCGATTACGCCACTACCACCAAGCAAGGTTTGGGGCACCGGAAGGAGTGATCTAGGAGACACGGGTCAGAAACAAGTGTGGCTCTTACTACATCAAGCTGCACGTAGCTACCTCATCCTTGAAATATGCAAATGGGCCTCTACTCTTACTGAGTCAGCATCTCAGGTTTTACCTGTTTTAGGTTCTCCCAAGCTCCAGGTTTATGAGGCTGGGGAGGGCAAGAGGCCTCTTAAAGGCTGCCGAAGGACCACCCTTCCCTTCCTCCTTCCTCCTCAACCCTGTTACATTCCTCTCCCCCATGGACCGACCCCGCAAGACACAAGGCTCTCAGGACTCCCATCATCCCAGGCCCAAGGGCAGAGATGCAGCAACGAAGAGCTTCCAAGCTCTCCCCTCCAACAAAGGTAAACTCTTCTAAGTGAAATGCCCTCTCCAGAAAGAGCCCTGCATGGAGAGTCTCAGCTATCTCAAAAAAGGAAAGTCTCATAGGAAAAGCCAAAACTGATGCACAGTTGAGACCACACTGTAGCAATTTTTCTTGGGGTAGAGTCAAGGCAAGCACAGCCTCCTCAACAAGTGCTTTTTAACAGTGGAAACTTCCTCTCTTTCAACTTCAATTTTCCTATCTTTGAAACAATGACGGGGTTATAGCTAATGATCCCTTCTAAGTTCTCAGATTCTAATTTTCAAGCTTCCTGTCCATGCCCTGTGGTGGGCAGCTGCAGTGAGTTAAGGAGAATCCCCCAAACCTCCCTGTGTGGAGATGAGACCAAACCGTGGACCCCTGGGAATGGAGCAGGCACTTTGTAAGGGACTTGCAGCGGGAACACAGTAAGGAGTAAGCCTCGCCCTTCTGTCCAGGAAGCCCGGTTAAAGGGAGTAGGCGTCCTTTGTTTGCATAAATGTCGTTTGCACAACCAGAAAGCAGGAGCTAAGCCTTCGCCAGCCAAAGTACTCGCCCTCCCTGGACTGGCAACACAGGGACATAGACACATTAGTTTAGGGATTAAAGGAGAGAGTCCCTGGCCGGGAGGAAGCAATGTAGCCTCAGAGTTTGGGACTGGAAGGTCTGTCCCTTCCAGGGGCCCAGCTGCGTGGACCTTGGGTAAGGCCAAAGCTCTCAGGGTGGGAGTGGGGTCTGGCCGGGGTTGCCCTGATGTCCAGCTGAACAGACTATGGGATGGAGCATCAAGTGTGGGAGCACTTCCCTCCTTCAGGGGAGTTTCAGGTCACGAGCAAGGCTGGGAGCTGGGGAGACCATTGAAACCAACCCCTCAGGGCCAGTGTGCTGATGCGGTCAACCTTAACAACAACTGCCAGCACTGACCGAGCACGTATTACGTGCCAGCCACAAAGAGCTGCCTACGTGCTGTTCCCTCCTCACTCACTGCAGTCCTTTAGAGGTACTGTTGTTGTGTGTAGCCCAGCAGATTCCTCAGTCTATAGACTTCTCTAGGCAAGAATACTGGAGTGGCTTGCCATGCCCTCCTCCAGGGGACCTTTCAACCCAGGGATCAAACCCACGTCTCCTACATTGCAAGCAGATTCTTTACTATCTGAGCCACCAGGGAAGCCCCAGGTACCATGGTTACCCTCATTTTACAGGTGAGGAAACTGAGGCACAGAAAGGTTGGGAGGTGTGCCTTAAACACCTGTTCCACCTCCCTTGTCCTCTCTGAAACTGAGGCCGAATCACTGCAGCCCAGGACCAGAGTCTGGATGGACCCTGCAGCTGGCTCAGCACAGGCGAGGCCTGGAGTCGCTTACTGAGGGGCCCCTGGCACCAGAAGATGCTGGACCTCCAGCCTCCCCCCAGCTGTGACCTGGGAGTGCCCCCAGGATGGCAGCCCCATCTCGTTACTTGTGGGCCACATTAATCTGTAGTTTCCTCTTACTGAGTGTCTTAGAATGGCTTCATGTGTGGTTTTCTCCCACATTGGTTTGCCTGCTGTGTACCACAGTTGGGTTTCCAGGAATTTTTTTTAAGTTCATGGGCATCCTTGACATTCAGTATCACATTCACCACCAGCCCTAGGCATATTCGTCAGACATGCCACCGGGCCCATTCGTACGTGATGTACCCAAGCTGTAAATCTGATTCTACTGGCCACACCATATCCTGGTACTCTGCCTGGAATGCCCTCCCCCCAACTCATCCGCTGTCCATCTCCTACTCATCCGCCAGCCCCAGAGCAAACCCACCCTTCCACAAAACCCGACTTCCTCCTCCACTCCTGCCTATGGACTCAGTTCCTACTATTTGTCACATGTGCCTTTGAAACACATCACACCTGAGACAGTGCTGCCAATGGAGTGGGGTTAACCGCTGCCCTTCCATTTAACTCTTCATCTGTACTGGTGGTCTCTTCAGCTGGCCTCTGAAATTCCTTGATCTAGGAACTCTGCCTCCTGCGTCCCCTCTACTGCCTTGTATTGCCCACCCAGTGAGCATTAGATTACAGTCAACTTGTGCCTGGGACCATCAATGAATCAGTGAATGAGGAGTGAATGAGTGAGCAGGCTGAGCCTTCCAGCCTCACTGTGATAAAGGCCCAAGGGAAGATGATGACAAAACAGAACAAATGGCTTCCTCCAGTCGGTCTGAAGGGTCCAGAATCAGTCCTGGGGGAGGACGTGGGAGAGCTCATGGGCAGCGGATGGAAGTGGGTGTAGGGATTCACTTTGTAGTAGTGTTGTCATAGCAAACACTATTTTCATCTGGGACTAATGGAAACCTGGGGGGACCCAAAGCCCCAAACCATTCCTTGGCACCATCACTGCAAAGGAGCAGCCAGTGCAGGGACTGGCTAGAACTCAGGATTCCAGCAAATTCTGAATCCACCATGTAGGTCATTCAACTTTATCCTGCTTTTTAGAATCCCAAATAATCAGCTGCCTGCACTTTTTGCCAACCTTGCTGTTTGTTTATACTGCTTGCTAGTGACTGTAAAATAAAACTTTTTCACGTCCCCGAACCCCAGTGGCTTCAGAGAGGTCTGGGGGCACAGATGGGAACAAAGAGAAGTGGATGAGACAGCAGACAGGGATAAGGAGGCTTGGAGAGACAGCAGGGGAGTGAGCAAGGGCAAGATCAAGGCAGAGTGCTGGGCGGAGGCCGACCAGGAACCAGGTGCAGGCATAAGGCGCCCTGCCCACCTCTCGCCCCAGGTGTGTTGGCACCGCCAGCTGCTCTGTCCTCACAAAGACGATGACAGGACTGGCAGGAGCAGTTCCCAACCCATGGCGTGGAGATCTGCAGTCTGGCGAAACTTTCATAATTACTTGCTGAAGTAGTTGAATGATGGGCGGTTTGCCTCTTCCTCGTTCATCTGAGCATGCGCTCTGTTATGCCAAGCCAAGCGGACCATGGGTGAGTTCTCAGCGTCATACAGGATGACGGACAGAGCGCACCGAAAGCTCAGACTGAAGCCAGCAGGGCACCATGCTGAGGCCACTGGTTCTAAGCCAGGCCGCCTGGGTCTGAATCCCAGCTCTGCCCGTCACCTGCTGTACAACCTTGGGCAAGTTCCCTGACCTCTCTGGGCCTTGGTTTCTCCTAGTAAGAATACCTTACAGGATAGGTTGTGGGACCGAATGGGTCAGTATTTGCCGAGTCTTAAAACAGTATCAGGCATGTAGCAAGACCAGGGAGGTGTGTGCTTTAAAAAATAAAAATAAAAAAGGTCTGGCCTCAAAACACAGCCATGGATGTTCCCCTGGAGGAAAGATCAACAGGCTGTGAATGGAGCTGAAGAAGAAGCTGTTCAAGCGGGCACTGGTGTTGAACCTGGAGTGGAGACTGAGGCATCAGGTGGCTGTGATAGATGAAGGGCTGATCACGCGGAACCACCTCAAGAAGCAGACATCCAGTGCGCGTGCCAACATTACTATGTGGGAAGAGGCACAGAAGACTCTCCCAGCAGAGCCAGCTTGCCCAGAAAGAGAAAGCAGCTATGAAAGTGGAATCCCCTCCCAAGCCAGCCAGGACTAGTGCGTGCGGACTAGGTTGCCTCACTCTTTGCGACCCTATGGACGGCAGCCCGCCAGGCTCGTCTGTCCATGGGATTCTCCAAGCAAGAATACTGGAGTGGGTTGTCATGCCCTCCCTCCAGGGGATCTTCCCAACCCAGTGATGGAACCCACATCTCTTACATCTCCTGCTTTGACAGGCAAGTTCTTTACTACCTGGGAAGCCCACAGCCCAAATCAAAAAAGAAGACAAAAGCCCCCCCAGACATAGAGGACCTTGAACATAAGAGCTAGATCTCAGAGCTCTTCCACCAGAAGATTTCAAGGGGAACCAGGAGGACTCGAAGCTTGTTTCAGCGGACTTTGGAGAAACTGTTCCTATTTTTCACTCCCTACAGATTCCTCTTCCCTAACAGCCTACTGACCTGCCCTGTAGGGATGTACTGAGAAAAGGAGGGTAGAGAAAAAAGATTGGAGAGCGGGTCCAAGCAGACAGCTCTATTTGTAACAGAGCCCAAGTGTTCTCTCTGAAATGTGTGTGGTTAAGCATGGGAATGGGCCATGAAAAGGGGCTGTGAGTGTGGAAACAACACAATTGGGAAACAGGACACACAGCGCTTACTTGAGCAAAGGCAACAAGAAGCCAACCTATGTGATGGCCCTGTTTCCCCAAAGAGTGACACTCCAACTTTGGATTTCTGACCAAAATGACTATTGTAGAGATGGCAGATGCAGTAAGTGTCCTGATATGAGCCCTGCCACCTGCCCTGTGTGATCGGGGCAGACTAGCGACCGTGGTTGTCTCTGCTTCCTTTGCTGGATTATGTTTTTAATAAAGTAAACATTATTTTTCCCTTATAAAAATAGGTTCACATAGAATCTAATTTACATGGATGCTTAGGGAAGGTCTCCCTGAAAAAATGACCTTTAAAGTGGCAATTTTTCTTTTTGTTTGCGGTAATTTCTCTAAGCTTCCCATTAGGTGATTTTTTTTTTTTTCTTTTTTGGCCCTGCCACATAGCTTGTGGGACCTTAATTCCCTGCATGCATGCTCAGTTGCTTCAATCGTGTCTAACTCTTCGCCACCCTATAGACTGTAACCCTCCAGGCTCCTCTGTCCTTAGGATTCTCCAGGCAAGAATACTGGAGTGGGTTGCTATTCCCTCCTCCAGGGGATCTTCCAAACCCAGGGATGGAACCTGCGTTTCTTATGTCTCCTGCCCTGACAGGCAGGTTCTTCACCGCTTGTGCCACCTGAGAAGCCCCGATCAGGGATCAAATCTGTGCCCCTGCAGGGGAAGCCAGGAGTCCTAACTACTGGACCACCAGAAAATTCTTTATAAGGTGATTTTTAAAAATAATTCCAAAAATAAATTTACATTCTCAAACTGTACATTTGAGTACTTTCAAGTCTTGGGGACGACACTTTAATGAGTCACACCATCTAGCTCACCTGGTTTGTTTGCCAAAGGTGACCACCTCTTTTCTGGGGGTCCAGCTGCAGCCTGGGGAACTGAGCTTTCTGCTGTGGGAATCTGAGCACTTCAGTGGGAACAATGCACAGCTCTGGCCCCCTGGGCCTTGGCTGTTGATGAGATTGCCAACAGTTACCTGGCCCAGAAGACAAAAACCAAGAAGAGGGACAAGGAAGGCTGGCCTCTTCAGTGGGCCTCCAGAGTCCAGTAGGCTCTGTCTCCAGCACACAGGTTGCCCTCCAGGGCCTGGTCCCAGTGAAGCTGAGTAGGTGGAGCTTGCCACCCACTTCTCTGTCCAACTATCACCACGGAGGATTCTGCCATATTCCCTAAGTCATACTCTGGACCTTGCCCTTGGCCCTCTGTCATGAACATTCCCTTTATGCCATTGCTTTAGGCTCTTCTTTTCCTGTTCTCCCCCTTAAAGTGACCTTTAGAAGTATTCGCTACAATCTTGACCATCAGAATCCTCCCAAGTTTGTTGTTCAGTTGTTAAGTCTTTCCAACTCTTTGTGACCTCATAGACTGCAGCACTCCAGGACCTCCTATCTGGGAGTCACTATCTCCCAGAGTTTCCTCAAACTCATGTCCATGGAGTGGGTGGTGCTATCTAACCATCTCATTCTCTGCGACCCCCTTTTCCTTTTGCCTTCAATCTTTCCCAGCATCAGGGTATTTTCCAATGAGTTGCTCTTTACATCAGGTGGCCAAAGTATTGGAGCTTCAGCTTCACCATCAGTCCTTCCAATGAATATTCAGGATTGATTTCCTTTAGGATGGACTAGTTTGATCTCCTTGCAGTCCAAGGGACTTTCAAGAGTCTTCTTCAATACCACAACGCAAAAGCATCAATTCTTCAGCGCTCAGCCTTCTTTATGGTCCAACTGTCACAACCCTACATGACTACTGGAAAAACCAGAGCTTTCACTACATGGACCTTTGACAGAAAAGTGATCTCTGCTTTTTAATATGCTGTCTAGGTTTGTCAAAGCTTTCCTTCTGAGGAACAAAAATCTTTTAATTTCCACATCCAGTTCTAACTGTTGCTTCTTGCTTGCATACAGGTGTCTCAGGAGACAGGTAAGGTGGTCTGGTAATCTCATCTAAGAATTATCCAGTTTGCTGTGATCCACACAGTCAAAGTCTTTAGCATAGTCAATGAAGCAGAATAGATGTTTTTCTGGAATTCCCTTGCTTTCTCTATGATGCAACGAATGTTGGCAATTTGATCTCTGGTTTCTCTGCCTTTTCTAAACCCAGTTTGTACATCTGGAAGTTCTCAGTTCATATATTGCTGAAGCCTAGCTAGTAAGGATTTCCTTACTAGCATGTGAAACGAGCACAATTGTAGAGTAGTCTGAACATCCTTTGGTATTGCCTTTCTTTGGGATTGGAATGAAAACTGACCTTTTCCAGTCCTGTGGCTACTGTTGAGTTTTCCAAATTTGCTGGCATATTGAGTGCAGCACTTTAACAGCATCAGCTGGAATTCCATCACCTCCACTAGCTTTGTTTGTAGTAATGCTTCCTAAGGCCCACTTGACTTCACACACCAGGATGTCTGGCTCTAGGTGAGTGACTACACCATTGTGGTTATCCAGTTACTAAGACTTTTTTTCATATAGTTCTTCTGTATATTCTGGCTATCTCTTCTTAATTCTGCCTCTGTTAGGTCCTTACTGTTTTTGTGCTTTATTGTGCCCATGCTTACGTGAAATATTCCCTTGATATCTCCAATTTGCTTGAAGAGACTGCTAGTCTTTCCCATTGGTTTCCTCTATTTCTTTGCATTGTTCACTTATGAAGGCTTTCTTTTCTCTCGTTGCTATCGTCTGGAACTCTGCATTCAGTTGGGTGTATCTTTCCCTTTCGCTTCTCTTTTTTCTCCCAAGTTACATACCTATGTAACAGGGACCTCCTAGAGACAACTGGAACTCAAGTAGGCTGCAGAAGGCAATATTAAGGGGCAGAGAACTCTCTGAGAATGCTTCTAACAAAATTGTGCTTGGGACTTCCCTAGTGGTCCAGGGGCTAAGACTCCCAGCTCCCAATCCAGAGGGCCCAAGTTTGATCCTTGGTTAGGGAACTGGATCCCAAATGCTGCAACTAAGAGTTTGAATGCTGCAGCTGAAGATCCTGCATGCTGCAAAGATCAACAATCCTGCATGTTGCAGTTAAGACCCAGCACAACCAAATAATTTTGTGACTGACTGTCCCTCCCACAGGCAGTCTGGCTGGGGGTTACCACGGGGAAGATTCTCAGGAAGTGGGGAGGGTCCACACCCTCACGACCCAAGAGGGTCACATCGCATGTGACGCCTTGCGCTAAGTCAAAGACAGCAGTTGCAAGAAAATATCACAAGCCCTTCTAATCCAAATCCCTGTTTATTAATAAGGAAGCTCAGCCCCCAGGAGAGGAAGGGCCTTGCCCAAGGCCACTGCTCGCCCATGGGAGGACTGCCCGGACACCAGCCTGTGCTGCCTCAAGCTCTGGTTTACAGAGCGATTTTTCTGGGAGGTGGAGTACGTTTTAAATGTCCTGTTGCCAAGGACGCAGCTAAAGTTTGCCCTATCGCCACCCCTGTGCTGGCTAGAGTCCCTTGAGTGCCAGGAAAGCCTTGCAATCTCCTTCACTCAGCAACTGGGAAGCAGCTCCAGCTGCCCACAGCTCACACACCAGTGAGGAAACTGAGGCCCAGGCCCTCCTCAAAGGCCAACAGCATGGCAGGCAGGGTCAGGCAAGGCCCTGGGCTCCCTGGCCCACAGGCCATACTGGTCAGAATCTAAACACACACAAAAACCCAGAATCTTACTCTTTCCCACATGACGTGGGTCTGGGCTCCAAGCCCAGCCGTCCTCCTTCTGGGGGTCCCGAGGCCCAGACTCTTGCAGCAGCAGCAGCCCTTTAGCCCCAGCAAGACCACTTGCCCTGTGACATACAGGTGTGAGAGGGATGAGCTCTCAAAGCACAGGGCAGTCGGATGCGGCCGGCTGGGAGGGATGGTAGCCCCATTTCAGAGCACTGTCAGGTTGGGGCTATGCTCAGGTCTTGAAGAGCCCAGAGTCTCGGAGAGGGTGCCTGGATTGGCTGGGGCAACCGGATGGGCCTGAGAGGATGCTTATTTCCAGCCCATGGCCTTGGCCTTCGCGTGAGAAGCCCAGGACTCTGGGGGCAGGGGCAAGGTTTGAGGACACATTCTGGAATGCATTTATGTTCTGGCCTACAGGTCCATGGAAGGGAGGAGAGATGGAGAACAATGGCCCAGTCAGAGACTGTCCCAGCCACCAGCCACCATACTGATACTTGGATGGCTGGTGCCAGTGGTGAGCTCAGAGCGCCCCAAGCCTGGGAGGCAGAGCTGTGCAGGCAGGCGTCCAGGACTCAAGGGGGCCAGAGAGTTGCAGCCAGGGGTGCAGCTGTGGGCCTGAGTGCTTAGGGGCAAGTAGTGAGATCCCATGGCCCCAAGCATCCACTGCTCTCTGGACTTGCCCTCTGTGGCATCTCCTCCCCTCTGCCGGCCTTCTGCATCAGTCTCCCTAGCTGGGTGGTCTGCTCCAGGAGGCCATAACCGCCTGTCTCATAGGTAGGACTGCCCTACCAAGCCCACAGTATTTCAAAATAAAAGGAGGGACTGCTGTGCCATTCTCAGTCATGTCTGACTCTTTGAGGCCCCATGGACTGTAGCCCACCAGGCTCCTCTGTCCTTGGAATTTTCCAAGCAAGAATACTAGAGCAGCCATTTCTTCCTTCAGGGGATCTTCCCGACCCATGGACTGAACTTGCATCTCTCGTGTCCTGCATTGACAGGCAGATTCTTTATTGCTGCACCACCTGGAAGGAGATATTTATAGGCAGGGTCTAGCCTGGCAAGGCCTTCCCAGACCAGCTCAAAAGGTGTCCTGCCCCAGAGACTGAGGCAGCTGGAGGTGGCCAGGCAGTTGAGGCAGAAAGGAGATTCCTGCACTGCCAAAGCTCCTTGGGGACATGGGTGTGACCACAGGGAAGAAAAAGAAAAATGCCGATGGAAGATGCCCACCATGGTTGGTTTCCACTCCTTGTCACAGGGCTGGTCTCCCCTGGGTCTGAAAGGATGCATAAGAGCCGTCCAGCTGGCTGGTCTGGACTTGGCCGAAACTTTGACACAGTTTAGGAGACAAGAAAGGCCCTGGAGTCCTGACTCACCTAGTCCACACCTCATGTCATGATTACTCAGCTCTGGAAGCTTCCATGCCCCTGGGTCTTCCATCTCCACCCATGGGTAAGGGCACTGACTTACCCTGCTATCTGCTCCATCCCAGGCTCTCCCTGGGGAGTGGGCTCCCCTAATTCCTCTGAGGAGACGCTGCCCCCAACAGGCAGTGGACATGGGGCAGTCCTCAGCTGTCACCTCAGCTGCAGAGGCAGAGAGGCCGTTTACCTTTTTGTCGCTAACAGGGGACCTGGGATCTTCACACCCATCTGACAAATGGAGAAATGGAGGTGAACTGTTCACTGACTTGCTCGGATTCACTTAGAAACCTGAGGTATGATCCCCCAGTTGGGCTGCCTCCTGCCAAGAGCTCTGACCCTTTCTGGAGGCCAGTGCATGTCCATGACCTCAGGGATGAGATCTGGCAGCAGAGCGGTGAGGGAAGAAGGGGGTGTTCACCCTGAGCCCCTGCGCATGTGCCAGCTGCCTCCCCTCTCCAGGTGTGGGGCCCGCTTCCTCCATACGCCCCAGGGCCCTGGTACTCAGAACCTGCACCAGGGCATCGCCAAGGCTGAGAGTCCCTCTCAGGGTCAGACAGTGCACCTCACCCTGCCAAGGCTCGAGGCCACGGGAGCAGAGAGGGCTGTCCCACCTGGAATTTCCTTATGTAAGGGTCCCAGTGCAGGAGGGTCCTCACGTGTGGCTGGTTACCAGGGGAGATGTGGAGGACTCAAAACCGACAGAGCTGACGGGCCCACTCATCACCGATGAGACATGTGACTCCCGGAAGCCTCGGCCTCTGCATCACTGCCTCCGCTCAGAGCACCACCCAGCGGCCGGAGGCAGAAGGCAGGAAGTGGAGTGGGAGGGGAGGAAGGAGCAGCCTCTCCGACCGCCGTGGACCGCTGAGGGCCACTCGGACCAGCCCCTCGCAGGGCTGCAGGCTCCCACAGCCCCTGTGACGGAGGGGGCTGTGGCCTGGATGCAGTCAGCCATGGAGCCCTGCCGGGTCCGAGACCACCCCGGGCAGGGGGCGGGGCTTGGCCCTCCCTGCCCCGCCCCCAGGGGCTGGCTGGAGAACACAGCCTCTGTGCACTTAGGGTAACAATACAGCTCCTCAGGGGCCACCGCTCCTGGACAAACAGCCCTGACCACACCCAGCTGTTTATCGCCCAGGCTGTGGAAACAAAAGCGCTGCTGCTCCTTGCCTCCAGCCGCTGCCTCCCCACGCGTGCAGACGCTCAGCCCACCAGGGAAACACACCCCAGGGGCCAGAGACGGCTGGACAACAGAGCCATGAGGCGCAGAATCTGGGAAAATCCTGTTGTGGAGAGCTCTCTGTTGAACACAAAGAGAGAAAACGCGCTGCTCTCCCGCTCACTCCAGGGCCTCTCTGCCCCCCACTCCGTGGCCTTGGGCCCCGGCTCCTTCCATCCGCAGGTCCTCGTGGCCGCCAGTCATCGCGGGGGACGGGTGCCTCCACGCTGCCCGCTCCCGGGCCTCAGGTCCAGTCCTTGGAGAGCCCTGCCTGGCTCGGCCAGCCCCTGGGCCTCCTGGCCCGGCGAGCCCCGGGCTCTGCGGGCGGCCAGTGTCTGCTCCAGCCCCGGCCCTCCTCACGGCTCCAGCTCCCGGGAGAGGCGGGACAGTTCCCGCTGGTTGTCGATGACCTTCAGCTGCTGGACGTAAGCCCAGGTGCTGGCGGGACTCCGGGTGCTCAGGGACTGCTCCGAGCCTGGGGGGCAGGGAGGGCGGTCAGCACTTTGCAGAGCCCACCTTTCCCCCTTCCAAGAGGCAAATCGACCCTCCTACCTTCGGCCACCCAGCCTGCCGCTTCCCACAGCCAATCTGGAAGACACCCCACCCCCCATCTGGGACAGAACAGCACAGTGAAACGGGCCCCAAATTGTATGCAGCTTCATACCCCTTTTACTAAGTTCAAAAACAGTGAAAACTAAAGAATATTTTGTTGTCATAATATACATATGAGATATTTTAAAGATATATGTATATGTATATTTAATTATATGTACACACGATAAAGCTATTTTTTAAAAACAAGGAAATGGGTAACTCAAAATTCAGCATAGTGGTTTCCCTGGGTGGGGAGGGGCAAGGGAACAGGAAAGGGGACCACCACTAGGGAGATGGAAATTATTGTCAGTGTGCTCAAGCTTGGCTTGGGTCCAGAAAGGCTCATCTTATTTTCAGAATAGATACATACATAAAGTAAGATAATGATGATGATGTGGTATGAACTGTGGATTACGACTAATCCCATTTCACACAAACTGAAGGCCAATTAAAAGAATACAGGTCTGGAGTAGGAGTGTGTGGGTCCCAGCTCTGTCTAACTGCTTATCTAACCAGCTCTACCTCATTTCGGCTTCCACCCGTTTTTTCAAGGCCCCAGCCCACTGTATACCTTTACGTGGGGATAACACTCTACCTACTTCATACAGCTGTTATGAACCATTATCACCATCGTGCTTTGCAACCCCATGGACTGTAGCCCGCCCGGCTCCTCTGGCCATGCGATGCTCCAGGCAAGAATACTGGATCTTCCCAACCCAGGGACTAAACCCAGGTCTCCCTCATTGCAGGCAGATTCTCTTCCATCTGAGCCACCGGGGAAGCCCTTTCATGTATGGATGTGCCTGTAAGTGCCAGCCAGCCATGGCCAGCTTGTCAGCACCCACCCCTGCCCTCACTTACATGTGGAAACCCTGACCGCCTGGCTGTCCTCGTGCAGGTGGGAGACTCGGCTTCTGAGTGGTGACAGAGGCACTGGGAGGTGAGGAGGGAGTCAGTGAGAGGAGACCAAGTTGGTGCCTTGCAGGGGACATCACTCAGGGGCACCCACCGGGGATCTGCCCTCTCACCATTACTGTGGCTTCGGCAGTGGTGTAGCATCCGTGCAGCTCTGGCCATCATTCTCTGGGGGTCAAGCAAGGACATGAGACCTGATATGAGGAACGGGGCCCTGGCCTGGCCTAGGGGACAGCTGAAATGCTCCTAGGCACCAGCGGCTATAGGAGATGGGGCTGTGCCTACTGCACCCCAGCTCACCCAAAGACCCAGCGGGAACCAGGCACTGGGAAGACAGAAGTAAGGGAGGGCTTAGAGAGGAGGAGGCCTGGTGGGGAGGGGATTCTGGTTGAAGGGCGAGATAGCTGAGGCCATCACCCCACCACTCCCTGGTGGAGACCAGATCCTCTGAGGGCATGCAATGGAGTAAGGCAGGGGCTATTTTAAAGGAAGTCTTCATATTTATGTTGTTGAGAACAACTTTGGACCGTCTCCCAACCCCCGCCCCTTCCGAAGCCATCGTCACAGCCTCCAACCTGTTCTAGCCTCAGACACCCGCTCTCCTTGGACTCACCATCTTCTCAAAGTTGATGAGATTCTCCACCAATGTGTGATTTCCCTCGTGGATGAAGGTCATGTCTGCAAAGAGATGGGCTTTGCTCATAGGTCCCCAAACTCCTTCCCCTCCCAGCAGCCAAGGAAAGGTGAGGGACCAATAACAGGGACGCCACATGGCCGTCTTCCTCCCTGCGAACCTCCTGGAGCAATTTCTTTATATCTCTTAGGCCTCATGTCATCAGCCATCTAATGTCTGCATGTGTTAACTCTGCTTCTATCTGGTGAACTCCTAGTTCACCTTTGTGGCCCCAGGGCATTGGCACACTGGAATCACCCAGAGGGTCAGGTGGACACTCTGGGGCAGGGACGGATGGGATGGGAGCAGGGTGGCAGGCACTGGTGCCCTTACCTTTGAGAAGAAGGGGCATGAAGGGGATGAGGGGAGGGGAGAGCTTGGTGAGGGCCAGACGATACACTCGGTGGTTCCACGAGGGGTCCTGAGAGGGAAGAAGCCACAGTGAGAGAGGGAGGGTCCCGCACACCATGACCTACTACATGCCACAGCATAACCAAATGCCCACCCGCCAAGGAGAGGCCGTGCGCGCACTCCTTGGAGCTTAGCCTCCCCTCGGCCCCAGATCTCCCCAAGGCAGGCTGTGCGGCAGGCAGAGGGCCTGGAGCTGTGATGCCGGGCTGCACGACGTGGATTCCTGGCCTCCAGTTAGCCCCCAGACACTCATGGACATTGTCACAGGGGCTCTGAGGATTCCCGGAAAACTATTCTGCCCCTGTTTCTCCCTCTCTCCCTCTCTCTCTAGTGGGTACACCCCTTTAAACTTCTTCAGCCCCAGGAGGAGAATTTTTTCCTCAGGAGCTCTTGGAGCCTTGCTAATGAAAGCAGCCTGCACGAGTTCTCTCCTGAAAGCTATACACCTTTTGCTACCCCTGCTACAATTCCCAGGAGTGGAGGGCTCAGCTCCTCAACTCTTGCCTCGTTTTTTGGCCTAGGCTCCTTGAGTCTCCTGAGGGGCCTCTGACAGACCCCAGAACACCATGGGAGTTGGGTCAAGACCTGCTTCCTGGGTCCTGAGGCAGGTCAGCGCTCCCCTGGTGGTCCCCTGGCACCTCAGACCCCAGGGCCAGCAAATGCCACAGCAAATGCCACACGGGCCCCTATACACCTGCTGAGGCATATAATACAATACACAGAC
Source organism: Capricornis sumatraensis (assembly GCF_032405125.1). Lineage (NCBI taxonomy): Eukaryota > Metazoa > Chordata > Mammalia > Artiodactyla > Bovidae > Capricornis > Capricornis sumatraensis. Next base: position 77,158,589 of record NC_091072.1, on the reverse strand, counting down.
CCCCATAGTGCTAACACTGCATTTCTCAGCCAGCCCCCCAGAGCTACAGGCCAAAGGGAACCAGGCCCTGACCCAGGGTTGGAAGCCCGGAAAGTGACCAAGGACAGGCAGGGGTGCTGTGGGGAAGAAGCCGGGGGTTGGGCCAGGGTGGCGGGGGCGGGGAGCACTCACCAGCAGCCTCTCGAGGGCTGAGTAGAGCTTTCGGACTTTGTGGGGCAGCCGCTGTGAAGGAGAGGCAGGCGAGGCTGTCACTGCTCTGAGGTGCGGGCCCCATTCCCAGCCAGGACGCCCAGGTCAGGCAGGGGCCTGACTCAGGACTGAGGTGGGGAGGCCCTGACCCACCCAGCAGATGGCACTCACCTCCCAGGTATGGGCCAGGCGGCTGATGGCTGAGTTGCTGAGACCAAACATGACGGCAAAGAAGGAATTAAGATTCTTTTGCTCCTTGAGGCTGTGAACAGAAGACCCAGAGACCCTCAGGGGAAGCAGCCACACACAGAGCCCCACCCCCACGCCACCCCCAAGCCACAGCACAAGACCCGGCCAGGCCAGTGCTGCCCTTGCAGGGACTGGAGCTGTATGGTGTGGGGAGGCGGGGGCTCCAGGGGCCCTAGGCAGGCACGAGGGTGGGAGACTTGGCCGCACTCCGACCACAGATCGGAGGGTTAAATAAAGGCACCATGGGGCTCTGCCACCCAGCCCGCCGGCACTCACTGGGCTGCCAGTTTGATGAACTTCCTGAGCAGCTGGGCCCGTAGGCCGGGCACGGAGCAGAGACACAGCTCTGTGGCCACCCAGTACTGCAGCTCGTTGAAGCGGCGCATGAAGCGCTCCAGGTTGGCGGTGGTGACGTCCCGCAGGTGCTGGGGGCCCAGCACATAGTGGATCAGCTCCACCTGGGCAGGGGGGAAGCACTGCGAGGTCAGCACACAGGGCGGGGCGTCCCCATCGCCCACTCCTCCCCTCCGCTCTGCCTCAGCACCTGGTGGATGCTGTTGAAGAGGCTCCAGTCATGATCCGTGAGCTGGCCCGCCAGGTCCTTGGTGCTCACCAGGTCCAGCCCCTCGGCAGAGCCCACCGTGGGCCCCAGCTGCTCAGGGTGTGGGGTCTGCAGGTGGAAGGGTGCTCAGAGGGCTGCCTGGGGGGTCCAGGGGGCATGGTGGGAGGAGAGAGTCTGGGGCCAAAAGTCTGTGCCCAGGGCTGGAGGAACATCAGGAGGGCAGAGGTGCTGCAGGGGTGGAGGGGCTCCCCAAGGAGGCATGCCCTGACAGCTCCCCAGTGCTGGGGCCCCTCTCCCACTTGAGAGCTCCCAACAGTTCTCCCCTTGTGACTTCCTCCATCGGCTGAGGCCCAATCCTCTCTCTTCCTCCTTAGGAGCAGCCAGAGCCAAGCCCTGCTCTCCTTTCCATGTGGCCCCCTCCTAGCACCCACCCAAAACAGCCCTTCCCGGGGCCCTGGCGCCCTGCCTGGCCCTACCAGCTTGTGCACTTCCTGTGGGTTGACAACAAAGAGCCGCTCATTAAGCCCCAGGGATGTGGCCACACCACGGGCATCTGGCTGCAGGCCAATGGCATCTGCGAAGAGAGCAGAGGCTGTGCTGGGTGGGGACAGAGAAGGAGGCCAGGGAGCAACCGGGGGCGGGGTGGAGGCTGGAAGAGGTCTCCCAGTAGCGGCACTGGAGTCCTAGGCAGGCGTTCTAAATGCACAGGTGTGCATGCCCACACACGCACAGCGGTAGCACGGCCAGAGGACAATGAAAGAGGAGTCTTGGTGAGACAGGCTGACACTGGGCAACGCTGGAGCCTCCCTGAGTCCCAGCTTCCTCCTTTCTCAAAAGCAGACACCAAGATTTCCCGTGACTACTCATCAGTCAAATGAAGTCACTGATATAAATAGTGGCTATAAGGATATGATACATATACAAGCCCTTTGAAAATTGGGAAATGCCTTACAGAAATCTTCGTGTGGATTTTCATCAGCTCTTGTGGACTGGGACTGTGTTTTCAGTCATGTTTGAGTCCTCAGTCCCTAGACCAGTAGCCTCCAAAGTAAGGTACACAAGACCATTCCATGCGTCCAGGAAAAAAATATTAGCACTTATATTGATTTTTCTTACCTGTTTTGCATTTGCTTTGTGTATTGCTCTATGATCACGTAGCAACAGTGTAGGAACGTATGTATGTGACTTGCAAGAAAATATACACAAATAAGGGAGTTTGTAATAAAATACTGATTACTGACATAGGTGTCCATCAAAACAATCAGTGCTCTAAACAGCATGGCATATAGGGTCTCAATTAACACTGGGTTTGGACAACTGCAACTTGCCACATGGCCACCAGAGGGCAGTGCTTCCCAGAGGAGCACACAGGCACCGGTGCCCTCATCATCTCTCCCTCCTGAAGGAGGCTTTGCTGGTCTCCCTGCCACTCCTTGCCATTATTCTCTGGATGGCCAGCTGCTTACCCTGGTTTCCCGCTGTCATACCCATGCTGTGTCTTTCATGGATAACAGTGGTTTTTAATGTCCCAAGTTCTCTAAAGGCAGGTCTTAATAATCCTCATGCTGCCATACTCTGAGCACCAACTTTATGCCAGGTCCCAATCTAAGAGCTTCAAACACAGTAGCTCATTTAATAGCCACAGCAGTCCTAGGTGATAGGTAGTTACAGTGGCCATTCAACAGACAAGGAAATGGAAGCTCACAGAGGTCAAACAGCTTGGGCAGGAACATATACTCAGTAAGCAGTGGGTCTGGGAGTCCACAGTCTAGGCTCTTAATCATCAAGCTGCTCATCTTACCTGCCACAGTACCTCTGCCTCCTAACATGCTGCTGGCCCATAGATGACCCTCAAAGATGTTGATGGACTAAATGAGCAACTACCTAAATTCAAAGTCTGCCTATGCACTCAAGGGGTGAGCCTGGGAAAAATCACTGTATCCATTTGAGTTTCAGTTTCCTTGTCTGAAAACAGGATAAAAGTACCTATCTCATAAGATTGCTATTAGGATTAAATAAATGTGTAAGCATGGTAATAATGTCAGGCATCCCTGGTGGCTCAGTGGTAAAGAATCCACCTGCCAAGCAGGAGACGAAAGTTCAGTCCCTGGGTCTGTGCCCATCACCTGGAGCAGGAAATAGCAACGCATTCCAGTATTCTTGCCTGGGAAAGTCCACAGACAGAGGAGCCTGGTGGGCTACAGTCCATGGGGTCACAAAGAGTTGTACCAGACTTATGCGTAATATGTATAAGTAAGATGTAATAAGCCTCCCATAAATGCTAACTACTGTTAACATTGACAGAGATGGTGATGATCTTAATTCAGGGGGTGGGCACAGCTCTGAGGGGGCCCCCCTCCCTTGGGGCCACCCTACCCAGAGACACAACTCACCACCTGCTGAGTTGACCTTCACCAGCACCTGCCCCTTAGTCCAGCCGTCCTCCTGAGCCAACGCTGCCATCACCTCTCTCACTGAGGCCGTCACAGGCAGCTGCAGGGTTAGCACGGAGTGGTCTGGCCGGCAGATGTCGTAGGGAACTGGAGAGGAAGATGGGACTGAACTGTGGGAGGAAGCTGCCTGGTCTCCCCGCCCCAGCAGGGAGGGAGGGAGGGAGGGTCTCAAGGATGGGGGGCAACAGCACTAAGGAGAAGCCTGGGCAGGCAGGTGGGAGAGCCTGAGGTGAGCAAGGGGGAAGCCTGAAACAGAGGCCCCGAGGAGCACAACATGCCATCTGGGCCAGGCACCCCGAAGTCCAGGTGATGAGAGCAGGGCTCGAGCTCTGCCCTGGCTGACTCAGACCACCAACCTTTGTCCCCAACTCTGATGGTGCAGTTGCTGCTGGGGAGAGGTTCATCCTGGCTGGGGAGCCAAACGGGAACATTCCGGGCCTGAGAAGGAGAGGAAGTAAGGACCAGAGGACACAGGAGAGCATGCAGGGACAGGGAGGGGCCTGTCACCCGGAGCGTGGGTCCCGCACAGCACACACACCACCTAAGGGATCTGCGTGTCCCGCAAACCCGGGACAGGTAAGGCGCTGGGGACCTGGGGACCGAGGCTGCCGGGGAAGACAGAGCAGAGCTCAGAATGAGTCTGTGCCCCTGTATATGCGTGTTACCCCCTCTGCCAAATGGGTCCAGAGCCTCTCTAATATGAACACAATGTAGCTGTTGATCCTGGTCTTTTCCTCCTTCAGCTACCATTTGCTATTTTCCATATGCTTATTTTAAGTATCTAAATATGCACAAAAGCCCTTTGACAAAATATTATTATCCCCAGATAAAATTTTACAGATAAAATCAGTGAGGGCTCAGAGAGCTTAAGTAACATACCCAAAGCAGCACAGCTGCTAAGTGGCCCTAAAATCCTAAACCTGCCCCCCCCGCTCCCCCTCCCCCATGCTCTTGTCCACAACACTCAACTGTGTTAGCTGCCCCATAACGCTTCCTCCAAGGCCCCACCACAGTGGGCTCTTGGGGGCCCCCACTGCCTAAAGGCCTCCCTCACACAGCTCCTCTGCCTACCGACTATTCTTTCCAGATTTTGTACTATTTTCCTCCTCCCAACTCTGAAAGGGGCAGACAAGGTTTAGACCTTGGTCCATGGTTCTTCCCTGGATTGCCAAAGCTCTGCACTCCCCTCCGGGCTCCTCCCAGCATCACGTACCAATGGCCCCTCTCTCTCCACCCCCAGCATATGGAAGACTCTTAAAACCATACCACTGGGCACTGAATTCTCTTGCAGACCTTGGTCTCAAATGCCTCCAGGGTCTTCCATATCTGTGCTGCATCACCCCAAACTCGACACACTTCTCGGATCCCCTCATCCCACCTCCCAGGCTACTCTTCTGGCCATTCCCCTGGGTTCAAGGCTCCTGCTCCCCCCTGCTCCCCTCCCCCACTTCCCCACAGAGTATCATCTAGTTCCAGGGTCTCTGTGTTCCCCCTTCCGCAGCCCAGGCCATCCCCAGATCCACCAGCCCATATCGCCTCACGCCTTATCTACTACAACAGCGCAGCTATTCTCCGCCAGCCTTGCCTCTCGGGTCCCTTCCTCCCTCCCACTCCCATCTGCCTGACCAGAGCCAGATTAAGCTTCCTATCATAGCGTCCAGGCCACCATTGTCTGCTGAATAAAGCTCAGGCTCCCCAACTGACCTATTCAATATACAAATCCCATCTTGTCAATCCTGGGCTCAAACACCTCCAATGGCGTGCAAAGCTCAAAGGACAAAGGCCAGGGCCCACAGGGCCCCACCTGCTCTGGCCCCCCAGGCTCCATCAGGAGGCAGGCTTCCTTCCCCACACCTGCCTGCAGCCTCTTCTCCCTCCATCCTCTCTCCCTGCATCTCTCGGTTCCAGCAGCCACTTCTCCCTGACCCGGACACTTTCCTTTTCAGCGCTTTCCTTCCTGCCTCCAGAGACCCCATCTTTGTCCTTATTCAGCATGAGGTTGCTCTGTAGCTCCGTCCCTCACTTCCCTGTGAGCCCCTCGAGGCCAGGGTGGCTCTCCCAACCACCTACAGCATCCTTGGCACCTAAGGCATGCCGCCTGCTCTTCACTGAGCATCAGCAAGAGGTGAAGGCCCCTCAGGGATGGAGCCAGCATTCTAGTGGGCCGTGAGGGTCACCAGCAGACAATTAGCAAGGAGACAGCTAAACAAAGAAAACAATTCCACTAGGACAAGGCTTTGAGGAAAACCATTGAGGACCCCCGTGGAGAGAAGCCAGTGAGCCAGTTGGGAGGGACTCTCACAGGGAGATGGGAGGGGCCGGCTGGTGGGGGCAGGAGACGGAGGAGGGAGGGAGCTTCACCTTCAGCAGAGAAGGAGTCAAGAGGAAGAAGCGGGCAGGGTGAGGTGGGAGAGCCAGCTTGGCCCTGCAGGCCCAGATGTGGCACTTGGATGTGATTCTCACTGTGAGTCTCCACAGGCGGCCCCAACCTACCTTCCCAATCCTCCCCACCCCATTCTTCGAATCTCACTCCACTCAGGACTCCTCCCACTTTCCTCTCCCAGCCCACTGCTGGGGATGGCACTGGCCCCCAGGAGCCCCGGGGTTTCCGAGATGCCTCCAGGCACCACCCCTCACCTGCCAGGCGGGAACTGCTAACTGGCTCGAGCTGTGAGCATGAGGGGGCTTCCCAGGTGGTGCTAGTGGTAAAGAACCCGCCTGCCAATGCAGGAGACATAAAAGATGTGGGTTCGATCCCTGGGTCAGAGAAGATCTCCAGGAAGATCCCCTGAAAGAGGGCATAGCAACCCACTCCAGTATTCTTGCCTGGAGAATCTCATGGACAGAAAAGCCTGACGGACGGGCTACAGTCCATGGAGTCGCAAAAAGTTGGACACAGCTGAAGCAACTTAGCTTGCACGTGAGCATGACCAGATGGAATAAACCCCTTGTGGGGGTGGGGAGCAGTGACCTTAGACCTCTGTCTCCTGCAAGGCCCAGCCCCAGTGTCACACGCAGCCCGAGCTCCATGATCACCTATCCCAGACCAAGGATGTGCCTGTGTTTTGGGGGGACCTTCCCATGCAGAGGGGCCTGGAGGTCCTTGGAGGAGGGGGAAAGCAGGGACCCGGCAGAGGCATGAGGAGCCCACTCTGGTCAGACACCTTCATCTGAGGAGACGCGTTCCCACAGCCGTTCTCCAACCTGTAGAGCAAGTGAGAGGGAGGTGAGACTGGGGGCAGGGTCCCCCAGCAGGCAGGACGATGCAGGCTCAAGTGCAGAAGGATACCAGGCTCTGGATTCCCTCCACCGTCACCAGAGGCTCAGAGGTGGGCAGACTTGGAGAGGATGACCCAGAACAGGCACAACTTGAAATCCAGCCCCAGGATCCTACGATTTTCCCAGGCTATCGGGGAGGGAAGGAGCTCAAGGGAGAAAGGGACCCGGTGTGGTGTCAGGTCAGGGAGGCCACACGTGAGCTCTCCCCGAGCCCCAGCTGCCCCCACAGGAGGCCTGGGAGGGCGGGAAGGTCTGGGAGCATGAGGTAAAGGCTGGGAAATTGGGTAGAGCAGGCGGGAGCTGGCACCAAGGGTGCTCAGCAATAAACAGGAGCCAGTGAGCAGAGCAGGCGTGCAGGGCAGTGGGAGGATGACACACAAGTGACTGTGGGCTGCCTGAGCACGGGCGGACGCGTGACGGGAGGGTGTGCAGCCGGTGAGAACACTCGCTGAGATGAGCAGGACTAGACAAGTGAGCACAGCACAGGGTTTTACAGCCAGGAGCAGGAGCCCTGGGGGTGGGGTGACGGGCTCAGGGCGGCGCAGCTGCAGGGCTGCAGGCTGGATTGAAGCCACGTGTTTGCCCCCCAAGGCGGTGCTCCCAGCTCCTGCCACACAGCCTGTCCTGCCCGCCCGTGACAAGCTCCCTTGAGCCAAAGCATCACCTGTGGTGTCGCCGCCTCTCTGGCCACTGCTCCCGCAACAGGTTGCTAAGCCGGGCGTCCCTGCTCACCAGGTCCGACAGTTTCTGGGGGAAGCCAAGGTTCACTGAGACCCCCCGTGTCCACCCCGGGCAACCCGGCCCAGCCCCTCCTGGCTCCCAGGTACCTTGAGGAAGCTGGTGGCCACAGGGTCGGTGCGGAGCGTAGGGCCGTACAGGGTCACCCACTGACTGACCAGCCGCAGGATCTGCTGCCTCTTGTTGCAGACGTAGGAGCTGCGCTCCTGCTCGCTGCCCCCCGCGGGCTCCGCGTGGAAGGTGGGTCCCAGTCAAGGGAACCACAGTGTCCAACAGGACCACCCACCACCCTCAGGAACAGGCACAGGAAGGGCAGGACACCCGGAGCCCATGAATGGGCTGGGCCTGGAGGGTTCAGTACAGCCATGCTTCGGGGGATCCCTCCCCACTCCACACACCATCCTCACCCCCAGGGCTGGAAGGATATTGGTGCAGGAGGGCAGCACAGAGCTGGGCAGTGGGCATGAAGACACTGTGGGTCAGGAGGAAGTCACTGAGGAACGTCTCTGTAAGGCAGGGGACAGGTGAGGGACTCAGCAGTCGAGTCTCCTGAGCTCAAGTATATGCGCAACCGGGGCACCCCTTTTACCAACCCTGCCACAGGCCAGGGAGCAGCGACACCCTGTCCCTGTCACAGCACTTCCTACACAAGCCAAGAACACAGAAACGGAAACTTCTGGCCAGCTGACCAAAGAGACCAATCGAGCACCCGATGAGGTCAGATGCAGGGTGCCTGGCCCTCTCCCAGGCGGTGCTGACCACCCTCTGAGTCAGAAAGCAGGCAGGGTGTCTCCTGCCCCTACCTGTTGGGTCATGAGCACTGGAGTCAGGCCGCATGGCCTCCAACAGAAGTTCTAGGATCTTCTCTGGGGTGCCAGACATCACCGTATACCTGGCAGAAACAGCCGGTCCATAGCACTTGAGCCCAGACTCCCCCTCCCGCAGCTGGGGCAGACATCAAGAATCAATCATATCACTCATCCCTATTTGCCAGCCCTTTCCCCACCCCATGTGGTGGAGGGAGGACTCGGGGGATGCATCTTAATCCCTGGAAGTCTCTCCACCCACTGCGGGCAGGTGTATGACACAGAGAAGGGAGTAAAGCCCCGGAAACAGAAGGAGAGAAGCTGGGCAAGAGAGGTGGTATGGAGGGGGAGCACGGCGGGCGTGTTACCGATTCCCGCCTGGGGTTGGGGAACGGGAAGGGCCGGTGCCCTGAGAGGTTCTCTCCAGCACTAACACCACTTTGCCATGTTCTTCCAGCCTCATGGTCTTTGCTTCCACGTCCTGGAGAACAAGCCACACCCAGTGCTCAATGCATACCACAACTCCTTTACCCATTCTAGGGCCTCTCCCCCTGCCTCCCCCATTCCAAACTCCAAGCCCCACAAGGCTCCCACAAGGACCCACAACCCTTCTCCTGCCCTAGTCAACACCCACGACCTTAGATTTGTCCCTCACAGCTGCCTCTCCCCCAGCCTGAGCCCCTCCTCCACCCTGTCCCTCCCAGTGCTCCTTCTGTGGACCCCACTCTCCATTACGCTGCCTCCCCCTGCACCCCAGACCCCCACCCCTCTGTAACCTCACCCCTGGTCTCCCACGGCTCACTGAGCCTCCTCAGCAAGCCACGCACCTCCTCACACACTCAGAGATGGGCTCCCTCCTCCAGCCATCATCCCCAAGGTTTCCACCTCCGACCTCTCCCTACTCCTTAAAGTCTCCGTCTGGTCCCTACTCCTTGCCCCACACCCCTTCTCCAGACACATGTCCCTGCCCTCCCCACCCCCAGCAGCAGCACCTTGATGATACGGTTGAAGTCCTGCTTGTCCACGCGAAGAAAATGACAGTTGTCTTCTCCCAGGATGATGGTGGCTGCCCGGGGTGCATCATTCACCAGAGCCAGCTGTCCAAAGTCGTCTCCCTCGTGCAGGGTGGTCACCAGGCCCTGCAGCCAGGCCCGAGTTACAGCCCAGCCCCCCAGCCCTCACCGGGACAGACCCAGAGCCACCGAAGCAGGAGGAGACCTGAGAGGCCGGCAGCCTTGGGTCCATTAAAGGCACTGCCCACAAGGACAAGGACCAGAGACCAGCTCTGCCCCAGGGGCTGGGCATGGGGGAAGACTCACCTTGCCATGGGTCACCACGTTGACAGATCCCTTCCAGATAATGTACCACGAGGTGCCCTTGTCCCCCTGGCTGAACACTGAGAGAAGCAGCAAGAATCAGACATGCCCCCGGCACCCATCGCTCCTTCCCTGTGGCCTCTGCCCACGTCCAGGCAGGACTTACACACAGTTCCTGCCTTGCTGTGCGGTTCAAAGAGCAGGACTGCAGCCAGCTCCCGCTTCACCTGTGGGCAGGGGGACGAGAGTCAGAGAGGCGAGTCCAGGGACGAGGGGCCAGGTAAGGAGGTTAGGTCCAAAGCCACGCATACTCGGGGACAGAGCTGTGATGAGGTCAGGTGACCTGGGATTCGGCAGGAGACAAAGCAGGGGAAGAAATGGGCACAGAGAGCCAGAAGGACCTTCAGACAAGGATGCCATGCCGGGGACAAGACATTAGACTGAAGCATCCAGGCCACGGGTGGAAGGGGAGGGGCGTGTCTTCTGGCCTAGCAGGGGTCACAGGAAGGGAGGTTTGGGGGAGGGCAAGGTGGGGCGGGGTCAGGGGCTGACCGAGTTGGAGAGGTGGGCCACCGCCTTGATGTGCAGCAGCTCCTCAAAGATGAGGTCCAGCTCCTCGTCTGTGCGCTGACCAGGGCTGCGGGCACAGGGGACCAGGAAGAAGTGATGAACAAGCCAGGTGTGGGGAGCCACAGCACCCACTCAGCCTGGGCTGGCCGGGGCCCCAGCGGTGGCTGTTCATCAATAACGGGCCAGCCTTTGATGGGAGCACACCATGTGCCAGACGCTGGGCCAAGTACTTTACATATGACTTCATTCCACCCTCACAACAACCCCATGATGTGGGCTATCGTTATCCTTTGACAAAAGAGGAAGCTGGCCAGCAGAGACCCAAGGACACAGAGCTAGTAGCCAGTTGAACTGGAATTTGAACCCAGACCTGCCATGATTGTCTTGGCCACGGGTGCTTCTCAGAGGGGGCAGGGTCCCTGGAGGCCACAGGCCCCATGGCCTCAGTTACAGAGGAAGGACCAGGTTCAGAGGGGGCAGGAGGGCTCGAGATCACACAGCATGTCCGTGGCAGGTGCAGACCAGAGCTCAGGCCTCGGGTCCAGCCAGGGTTCTATCCCTCCACGAGAGGTCGGGGAGAAGTCGGGGCTCACTCCCCCTCAGAGGGGAAACTACGGAGTCTGAGAGCGGGGTTTTGCCCACTTACGGCTTTCGAAGCGCCACCGTGAGCAGGGCATCAGGCCCCCGCTGGGACAAGAGGGCCAGAGCCTCCACCAGCTCCTCCTCCAGCTCATGGGCGCCCACAGGCTCTGGCTCCGGCCCCGGGAAACGGTAGAACTGGGTGTCTCGGTCCTGGAAGGCCCAGTCGTGTTTCACTGCGGGGCAGAGGCCCAGGCGAGGGGGAGGAGAGGAAATTGAGGCCACATAGGTATGAGGCTTCCATGGAGATGCCCGGCACAGGCCTGCTCCCCAGGACTGCCTGGCACTGGGTGCCCACCCACCCGGGGCTCAGGCTCACCGTGGCAGAGGGCGCCTTCATCCAGGAGCACCTGGCAGATACCCACGGCTTGGCTCCGGGAGTGGACGCCCAGCCCCAGGGCCAGGATCCCATCCACCAGCTCCCGGCCGGAGCAGCACTGCCTGGGAGGAGAAGGGGACAGGGCAGGGAAAGGAGATCAGATGGCAGGAGGGAGAGCGGGGAGGGAGGAAGTCCATCCGAACAGCACCTTCTAGAGCTAGCAGCAAGGCTGGGTGCAGAGCCTGGGCAGAGTGAAAAGGAGAGAAAACTGCTGGGGGTGGCGGGGAGGCGGGCGAGGAGGCAGCCAGGGCCGCCACTCACCGGTGGAGCCGGAGGTGGTACTTCCTGTCTCGGATGAGGTTGGGGCAGTTGGCCAGGAGGTGTCGATGCAGCTGCTTTCCCGCCCTGAGCACCCGCTCCGTGGAGGCCTGGAAGAGGCAGGCACAGCTAGCTGGCTCAAGCCCTGAGTCCAGGCGTGCGGGCCCCCTCGCAGCCCCACCCCTCTGGACTCATACCTGCTCCAGGCTCACGCTGAAATCCAGGGACTCCTCGCTGCTGGTGAGTGGCGTCTGAGGGCAGTGGGGAGTCTGAGTGTTAGTGCCAGGCCTTGAAACCCAGCTCTCAGGCCCCTCCACCATGACTCCCAGCCCCGGCCCAGTTCTTGACTCCAAGCATTCATTTAGCTAACGGTTCAACAAATACTCACTGGGCAACCCCCCATATGCCAGGCATCTGCCTCATCACCACCCTGCAGCCCTATTACTAGACCCGTGTCTTCATGACGCCATCAGCGCATCCCCAGGGATAAGGTCCAGGCTCTGCTTCCTCAGCGCCCAGTGTGCCCAGGCATCCAGGTAATTCAGTGTGTAGGGGAGGGCACAGTGGACCTGAGGGAGCATGGGGACATGAGATAAGAAGGCCAGGAAGTGAGCAGCTCAAGAGGTCCGGAGACCCACGGCCTGATGCCGAACCAGGGTCGGTCCCCGGTCACAGGACTATGGACAAACCTCCTGCCTTCTGTGGACCTTGGTGCAGCCTTGTAGTTAAAGACACAAACCCTGGAGCCAACTCCTGGATTCCAGTCCCTGCTCCTATGTAACCCTGAATACATGATTTAATCTCTCCCTGCCTATAAATCTATAAAACATTCATAATAACAACTCAAGCTTTGGAAAGGATTATGTGAGTTAATAAAGATCAAACATTTAAAGCAATGACTGGCATATACATGCAGTTGTGTGTGCACGTTAGTTATCATTACTCATCTGTGAAGCACAGCGCCGGCGGCCTGCTGGAAGGCCCTTTATTCTCCGAGATGCTGCTGCTAGTCCCTAGCCCTGCAAACGTGAGTCAGTCTTGGCAGAACATGGGATGGCTCTGGAAATGGGGTTTATGTAGAATCACTGGTGAACGAGGTTCCCTGCCCTTGGCATCCATCAGGCCATGCAGGACTCGCCAGCCTGTTCGCCCTGGGATGTCGGCCATAAAAGCCTCTCACGCTCCTCTCCTACCACCTGAGGACTGGAATTCATGAACACCCCTGAGCAGGATGCTCTACCCTTTAGGAGCCTCCCAAAGGCAGGCACTGCACAGTTCATACAGCAGGTCTTTCTCGTGATTTCATCTGACTTCATAGAGAATGGGCTTCCCTTGTGGCTCAGCTGGTAAAGAATCCGCCAGTAATTCGGAAGACCTAGGTTCAATCCCTGGGTTGGGAAGATCCCCTGGAGAAAGGAAAGGCTACCCAGTCCAGTATTCTGGCCTGGGATCAGACAGGAAGTAGGCAGAGCAGGCAAGGTCAGTCCTCCTTGACTTATCAGGAAACAAAACTCTAGAGGTGATGTGCCCTGGTAACTCAGACACATAGCCAGACAGCCAGGGATAAACTCAAGCCCCTTCCAGAAGTGCTCACATTCTTGGTCTCACTCCACCCAGTACACCTGCCTGTTTCTTCTCCCTCCCCTTCCTTCTCTGCAATGCCTCCCTATCAGCACTCAGGGCCTGAAGAGGACCTGGCCTGGGGCCAGAGCCCTCTCCCCTGGTCCCAGCATCTTCCCACTGTGCACTGGGCAGAGGCCTGAGGTCCAACATGCGTAGACGCCTGGCCCAGTGCCGGGCGGAAGTTGCTAGGTGTCCCAAAGGTATACTTACCCTAGTCATGAGGCCCATTCTAGGGCCAGACATGGCCCTGGAGACTCAGCAATAGGACAGGGAAAGAGAAGGAGGAGCCAAGGAGGGAGGAAGGGCAGGAATGCTACCCGGCCAGCCTCCTGTGTTGGAACAAACAGTGCCGAGTGCTAATGACTTGCTGTTGTTCATGTCAGAGTACGCAGGTGGCCCCAGTCCCCCCAAAGCCCCTTGGTGTCCAGGACCCAAGCTCCAGCACACACTCCCTTCCTGGTATTATTCTGACCCTAGAGGGCACATCAGGAGGGGAGGTGCCCAGTCATGTGGCCAGGCTGGGCAAGACTCAGATCTCGGATCCGCAGGCCTCGCTTCAACCATTTCCTGTCCTGCCCCAGGGGACGTGCAGGAGGCTCAGAGCTGGAACACTGGCCCATCAGAGCTGAGGAAGAGACCTGAAGGCATCCCCCTTATTTTTCCAAGAAAAGCAGCAGGAGCCCAGAGAGATGAAGTAACTTGCCCAGAGTCACACAACTTTTTAGAAATGTACGATCCTACTGAACAATTGTTACCAACACTGATCCAGAAGTAGGTGTTTGTCTCCTGTTTCCTGGCTAGAGAAAAGGAGGCACAGAGGTTATGTAACCTGCCCTTTTCAAGCTGGTAAATAGGGGCACCAGAATTCACCCTGTGCCCATCTGATTCCAAAGCCCATGATCTTAGCCACTAAGCCCTGCCATCTCCCATGGCACCTCCATGGTGCTGGCCCTCCCCCACTGTGCGCGATGGACGCAGAAGTGGTAAATTCTGTCCTCAGGAATGTTCCGCTGGCAGGGAAGTCTGAACAATCCTGGGTTAGACGAAGTTCCCTATCTGTGTCATCACAGTCCCTCTGAACCCCTGCCGTGTTCCTATGCATGGGGACCTCCTGGGATCATGGTGGGGGTGCTATTCAGGGGCTGCGGTCAGCTGTGTGGGCTCTGGAGTCAGGTGCCTGGGTTCAAATCTTGGTTCCCCGCTACCAGCTTGTTGTGTGACCCTGGGCTGCTTATAAAGCTCTCTGTGCTTCAGCCTCCTCATCTATAACATGGGGTTGGTGGCAATAGTACCTATCCCATAGGGTAATTTTGAGGATCAAATAAGTTAATTAATAATATGGAGCATTCAAAGCCATGCCTGGTTTGCAGTAACTACTTACTCAATGGTAACTTAATATAACTCTTCCTTCATGATGGGCAGCTATCACCTGGACACGGTGCAAGACATGCTGTACTTTGACTGATGCTGTACCTGATCTGATGACCCTGAGTGTCAGCTTAGGGGCTTCTCAGTTAGAAAGCAGCGGCTGGTATGGGCAGGGGTGGAGGCCCTCACCCACCGCCTCCTGTCAGGTTTGGACAAGAAGGACTCAGGGTGGAAGAAGAGGTCTTAGTTAGCTTCCCTGCACAGGATCATGGCTTGCCCCACCCCCCTCCCTGTCACTGAGTGTCAGAGTCACACTGGAGGGGCAGGCACAGAGCCAGACAGCCACATGGGGACTCGTCAGACCAGTTCCCTTAGGCTACGGCTAGGGTCTCAGGCCAGGGTTGTGTGCGATGGGACTGGGAAAGGATGCATGAAGCAGGGTGAGGTTCTGGAGTGTCAGTGGTACCTTCTGTAGCAAGAGAATATACACCACAAACTTGAACTCTGCAGCCAGACTGTCTCGGACCCAAGCCCAGCTTGTCCCTTAGCAGCTATGTAACCCTAGACTGTCACTTAGCCTCTCTGGGCTTCTGCTTTCGCATCTATAAAATGAAATGATGGCGTTAGTAGCTATCTCTCAGGGCTTCTGTGAGATTATTTGATGTGATTAAAGCTCATAATAGCACTTTGGATATAAATACTGCACAAACACTAGCTATTTCCATCATTTGGACAGGTTGAATGAAAGCATGTTTTCTGAGTTAGAGAATAGAGACACCTCTCCTAAAACAGTCACTCAAAGAGTAGCATCTCAGGGTTCTCTAAGCTCAGGGGACCCACGAGAGGTCATCCTGACCTTGCCCCTGCCTCTAGATAGACTGGTTTCTGTGTTGGCTCCCAGACATCCGATAAGATCTCATGTACCCCTAATGTTTATCAAAGCAGACGTTCTTCCATCCTATTCCAGCATCAACTTTGCCATGGCTGTTAAGTCCTTTCTGTATCAAACCTCAGGGTCTCCTGCTGTAACCCGCTTTAATTTTCTCTTGTTCTGGTCTAATGGGAACAGAAAGTGCTCTCTTCAGGCCTCAGGAGGTTGATGGATTTCCCCCTCAGTTTTCTAAAGGTGGCCATGGCCTGCCTAACTCCCAGCACTGTCCTCCTGGGACGCTGGGCTCCACCTCCTTACAACACCCACCCATCACCCTGTGTGTGCACATTCCCTGCCAGACCCTTGTTCCCTCACATGAGCCCCCTCAGCCAAAGGCATCATCCCAGAGGTGAGAATTAATAGCTTCACAGGGACCCAGAGTCTCCTAAACATAGACACAATGGGCTGAAACCACCTCACCTCTATTCCCCAGAGACGGTCCTCAGGAGAGGATGTGGCCCCTGCCTCAAGCCCTAACAATCTAAGTTCCCTCTAATCCTCAATTCATGCACACACACCTGGTGGGGGAGGGGCCTTGTTTCTGTCCCTCTGATTCCATCTCTCACTCCACTGGTCCTCACCCCCACCTTTCTGGCCTCCCCTCACATACCAGCCCTCCAATTCTGGGACTGAAGGAGTCAGGAGACAGCCTGGCAGCCTCCTCCACTCTCTCCCTTACTTTGGGTCCCAGGGGATCCTCCAGTGACCTCATTGTCCTGGCCCCTGACCTTCCCCCCATTCCCCACCTAGCCTCTACAAGCTAGGAAAGGGACAGGAAATGCACAAGTAATTATAGCCTGAGAGGGAAGGAGGGAGGGAGGGTTCCAGCCCACTGGCTGCAAGCAATAGCTACTGCCAGGGACCTGGGGTGGGGCTGGGTCTGGGAGTGGGGGTGGGAGGGACAGACAGCTAAGCCCCAAAAGACCATGGCTCCCCTGCTCCGTCCAAAGTGCCATCTGCAGCAGGACCCAGGCCCATGCGGCCCCTTCTCAGTAAGACCCAGGGAGGGAGGGGATGGAGGACAGCTGGGGACTGACACCTAGATTCTCCTCTCACTTCCCATTGCAAGGGGGACCCCATTATCTTGGTGGGCCTTGGTTTTCTCAACTCAGCTTCATATTTTGGTACATTTGGTAAATATAAATGGCTATATTTGGTAAATATATAAATGGGTGAGGTAGGAAGAGGGAGGCAGAAGGTGGTGGTCATTCTACTCAAAAGAATGCTCCTAAGAGACGGGTTCTCCCAACTCCATCACCTGATCCAACTCCACCCCTTTGCCCCTATGCCCTCCCCATACCTACTTGCACACATGTCACAGACACATACCAGAGCTCAGGTGAAGAAACTCAATTATTAAGTCTGGGTGGTTGGGGAGAACTTCCCTGATGTTTTGGATCCTGCAACCATATCCTGCCCACCATCCACCATGTCCCCCCTCCCCACTTCTCTTTCCCTCATTCTTGCAGCTCCAGAGATGTTCTTCACTGGCAAAGGGAGCTCCGTTCATCTCACAGTCTCCAAACTTCTCATAATTCTCCCCTGAGTCCCTCTAAGCCAGATGCCAAGCAATGTTCACATGACCATTTCACCCCAGATCAAGACACAGACTCCACGCAGTTCAGTCCTCACTAAAGGAGAATGCTGCCACGGTGATGTTTAAAGAATAGTACCAAGCTTACCTCCCCAGCACTTGACCTGACCGCTGTATTTCACACGTCTCCCACCCCCACCTGAAGAACACACGAGCACCTAACTCAAGCCACGCGGAAGTGACAAGTTCTTTTCCCCTTCGCCACATGCCTGAATAGGGGGACTGGGCACCACACGCATGCACAACGCAGTTGTGTGAGCCACCCACACTGCAGCCAGGCTGCCCACCCCAAGTGTATCCCCCATGCCCGCAGAGCAAGCTGGACTGCCAACAGCATGGTCGCCCTCCCAGTTGGGCCCCCTCCAGCCGAGGGGGGCTGGGCCCTGGCCGGGGAAGGGTATGGGACTCACCCAGCGCAGCCCCTGGATGCAGCTGGGGCGCTGGTGTTCCAGCAGCAGCTGGTAGGAGCAGCTTCGGGACCGGTACATCCTCCTGAGCACCATGTTGAGCAGCGTCCCCTCCGGCACCACGTCCGGGAGGCCTCCCAACGGCGGTGCTCCCAGAATCGAGTCGCCCTCCACAGCCAGGCCCACCTGCCAGCGGCTCTCACCTGGCCAGCCCACCTGTGATGGGAAGAGGACGGCAGACAGCCATGAGGCTGGGTCCGGGGCAGCTGGACCAAAGCACGGCCCGGCCGCCCCACGCAGAAGCACTTCCTTCGAATCCTCTGGACTGGTCAGGCGGAGGTGCTGCGCCCCTGCCAGGAGCCGGGGGAGGGACAGGAAGACCTTCACTGGGGCCTGCCGGTCTGGCTCACTTAGGGGTCTCCAGCCGGCGGCGGCGGCATACCAGAGATCTGGCCCTTCTTTGGAATTCTGCCCCACCCCACCGACCATGGACCTGCAGGGATCTCCACCAACTCCCAGAATGGAGCTGTGGACTCCCTGGATCCCCGAGAAACGCAGTTTCAGCTCAAACTCTTCTTTTCTCCTCCTTCCTCACCCTTGACCAAGCCTCTGTCTCCCACCCCAACTCCCCCACCGTGTCAGCTTCCTCCCCTGCCCCCACCCCACCATACCCACCTTCATGTTCTTCCTTCAAGCTCGCACAGCCGTGCAGGCTCTAGCAGAAGGCAAGGGGTGGCGGGAGCACCCGCCCGCCCCACAACGAGCCACTGTGTGCCCCCGGCCTGTAAGTCCCAGGCGAAGTGAGCAGACCAATTCGTAGCTGGAGCCGCTTCCAAGGCAGCCCCAGCCAGGCTGGGTGGAAAGGCTCCTCTCGGGTTGGGGGAGAACTGGGGACTTGGTGGGGGGACAACGTCACCCCCGCCCCCAGCGACAAGGAACCCCGAGCCTCCCCTCCGTCCCAAACGAAAGAGCCAGCTGGCACCGGGCGCTGAAGCGAGGCTGCAGCTGGCACTGATCCGGGCGGGAGCTGTCACACCCCCTGCGCGGCCCGCCCCCTTCCCCTCCCGGGCCGACTGGAGGGGGCGGGGAGGAAGCGCCCCGCACTCGGGCAGGGGAGGGGGCGGGCTCCGGCAGGGCGGAGTCGGAGCGCAGGGTACCCGGAGCTGGCGGGAACCTTGGCCTCGAGAAACCCCGGGGGCCGTAGCGTCCTGGGAGTGTGTGCCCGGGGGCGGCGGCGGCGGCGGCGGCGGGGCTGCTGGGGTAGGGGTTGCGGGATAGGGCCGCCACGCGGCCGGGAAGAGAAACGCAAACAAGGAAACGGGGGGGAAGGGGGTGAGTCATTGCGGCCCCACCCGGGAGGGAAATCCGGGCTGGGGCCGCTTCCCGGCCGGGGGCGCCCTGCCTCCTGTTTCGGTTCAGGGTCTCGAACAGGCTGGGGGAGGGACTGGGCCATTTTCCCGGAGGGAATCCCGCTGCCCAGCCTCCCACCGCAGCGCTCCTGTGCATGCACCCCATCCGCCCCCTTCTCCCCGCCCTACACGCGCACGCACACCCCCGGCACGGGTGGGGAAGTCGAGGCTGGAATGGAAGGACGGCGCTCGCGGACGGTGGGGGCTGGAGTCGGGGCCGAGCTCTGGGAGGAGGGGTTAGAAGGCCTGCCCCCCCGCCCCGCGGTTCCGGAGTCTCAGGCCGGCTATGAGTGGAGGGCCATCGCCTTCCCGGGCCTCAGTTCCCACCGCCGCGTCGGTGGCCCGGCGCCCCCTCTTCGCCCTTCTGCTTCTGAGGCGGCAGAGAGACAGTGGCTCCGGGTCAGCTATTCCCCCGGCGCCAGCGGCGTAACTGGTCCCATTCTTCAGTGAGGGTTTTGGAAGGAGTCGCGCGCCCCGCCCCCGGCTTTCTAGAACGCACCCTCTTTTTGCCCCATCAGTGTCCCTTTCCCTCTGCAGCTGAGCCTGCCTGGACTTAGGAAGGCACATCTCTAACATACCATGTCCCTTGGGGGTGTGGGTGTGGATTTTCATTGTGATTAAAACCTCAATTTCAATGTGTCTTTAAAAGCCTTCACAGGAGCTTATCAAATGTAAATTCCAGCCCCTTAAATTCAGACTCAGTCTTACTGGCATGAAATGCAAAATCTGTGTTTTGAGCAAATACCCTAAAGTTGTCCGCTGGGTTCACACTTTGAGAAATGTTGGTGGAGTTTTAAATGCTCCCTCAGGGAAGACGAGGTTAGGTATGCGTCCTCAGTCGTGTCTCTTTGTGACCCCATGGACTTTAGCCCACCAGGCCCTTGTCCCTGGGATTTTCCAGACAAGAACACTGGAGGGGGTTTGCCATTTCCTCCTTCAGGGGACCTTCCCAGCCCAGGATGAAAGATGAGTCTCCTGCATTGGCAGGAAGATTCTTTACCACTGAGCCACCTGGGAGGGGAGGCTAAAGATGATTCTAGCCCCAAGCCCAAACCCAGCCACCCAAGTTCAGGGAAAGATGATGCTGTGAAAGTGCTGCACTCAATATGCCAACAAATTTGGAAAACTCAGCAGTGGCCACAGGACTGGAAAAGGTCAGTTTTCATTCCAATCCCAAAGAAAGGCAATGCCAAAGAATGCTCAGTTCAGCTAGGCAGGTGGAAAAGCAGCCAGTGAGTCAGGCAGGACACTCGCACCCCTCACAGCAGACCACAATAGCCTATAAGTGCCTGGCACTGTTCCAGGTGTTCACAGGTATTTTCTCTCTGCCACCAGCCTATGAATTAGTACTACTGTCATTACCACCTAAGACGGTGAAGATGAGGTTCAGAGGTATTAAGTAACTTGCCAAGGTCACACAGCTATTCAGTGATAGAACTGGGGCTTGAACCTGGGTGGCCTGGCTGCACTTAACCCCCAGGCTATGCTGCACTGTGTGTACATCATATTCATTTTCTGATCCAGACTACATGCCTTAGAGAGGGGGCTACAGAAACAGAAATTGAGTATGGTGGAGGGTAAGGTGCCACTATCCAAAGAAAGTCATCAAATGGGAACTTCCAACTTGTTTCTTTATCTCTGAAGAGCATGCAGGGCCTCCCACCTCCCACCAAGGCAAATGATTGAGCAGGTGTTGCCTTCTTAGGATTCCTGGCTGAGACTGGTCAGTGGATTGAATGCTCAGTAGATTTTTGATTGGAGGCTGAGGCCTGGAGGGGGCAGGGGTCTAAAGGAGTGTGTCTGAGGAAGACACTTTAAGCTAGATGGTGAGTCATCATGGGGACAATCGTGCCATGCCCCAGTACAACCTCCACCCTCCCCCAACTATCTTTAGATGCCTGAAAGGTGTGTTGGGACGGATAAATAATAACAATAGTTAGCATGCACTGGGCTATGTCCTTGACACTTGTTATACATTCACAGATTTAATCATCACAACAATCCTATCAGATAGGTACTATTGTTATCCCATTTTGCAGATGAGATGGAGACATGGAAAAGTTAACTGATGTGCCCAAAGTCTCACAGCTAGGATGGGGAGCACTGAGTGATTCTCCCCAACACTTACAAATCTGTGTGTGCTTTATTTACCACTCTGCAGTCCTGCCTCTCAAATATACTGACAGCTCCCTCAAAAGCAAAGCTCACATCCAGAGTCCTTTCCCCCACACCTGGGTGCACAGGCTCCAAGAGGTGGGGAGTGGGACAGACAGATGATGGAGGCTGAGCACCTGGGCCCCTTGACACCGTCCACCTCCATGCTGAGCTCTCTGCCAGGACACAAGCCTCCTAGAACCATGCCTCCCTGTTTTCAGACTGGTAGCAGAGGAAGGCAGAGGCTCCCAGGGAGTAGTCCAGGAGGGTCGATGGGTAAGGAGGGCTTCTTGGCCCTCTGTAGCTCTGGGCCATAGTTCTCACCCAGGCCTCTCTGCTGAGCTCTACACTGGTGGAACCCACACCCTCCTGGATCTTCACACTGTATACATGAGTGAAAAACTGCCTTCCCACCCTAGCTGCCCCTCTTCCCACCCTGCCTCTCTCAGCTCCCTGCTCCAGAATCGCCACCACTGCCTAAGCAGGGCACCTCATACCTCAATCCTTCCTTCTCTCACATCCAGTTCAGTTCAGTTTAGTTGCTCAGTCATATCCAAGTCTTTGTGACCCCATGAATTGCAGCACACCAGGCCTCCCTGTCCATCACCAACTCCTGGAGTCTACCCAAACCCATGTTCATCGAGTCGGTGATGTCATCCAGCCATCTCATCCTCTGTCATTCCCTTCTCCTCCTGCCCCCAATCCTTCCCAGCATTAGGGTCTTTTCCAATGAGTCAACTCTTCGAATGAGGTGGCCAAAGTATTGGAGTTTCAGCTTCAGCTTCAGTCCTTCCAATGAACACCCAGGACTGATCTCCTTTAGGATGGACTGGTTGGATCTTCTTGCAGTCCAAGGGACTCTCAAGAGTCTTCTCCACAGTTCAAAAGCATCGATTCTTCAGCGCTCAGCTTTCTTCACCATCCAACTCTCACATCCATACATGACTACTGGAAAAACCATAGCCTTAACTAGAAGGACCTTTGTTGACAAAGTAATGTCTCTGCTTTTGAATATGCTATCTAGGTTGGTCATAACTTTCCTTCCAAGGAATAAGCATCTTTTAATTTCATGGCTGCAATCACCATCTACAGTGATTTTGAAGCCCCCAAAATAAAGCCTGACACTATTTCCACTGTTTCCCTATCTATTTCCCGTGAAGTGATGGGACCAGATGCCATGATCTTCATTTTCTGAATGTTGAGCTTTAAGCCAACTTTTTCACTCTCTTCTTTCACTTTCATCAAGAGGCTCTTTAGCTTTGGTGTCATCTGCATATCTGAGGTTATTGATATTTCCTCCAGCAATCTTGATTCCAGCTTGTGCTTCATCCAGCCCAGCGTTTCTCATGATGTACTCTGCATATAAGTTTAATAAGCAAGGTGACAATATACAGCCTTGACGTACTTCTTTTCCTATTTGGAACCAGTCTGTTGTTCCATGTCCAGTTTTAACTGTTGCTTCCTGACCTGCATATAGGTTTCTCAAGAGGCAGGTCAGGCGGTCTGGTATTCCCATCTCTTGAAGAATTTTCCACAGTTTATTGTGATCCACACAGTCAAAGGCTTTGGCATAGTCAATAAAGCAGAAATAGATGTTTTTCTGGAACTCTTTTGCTTTTTCGACGATCCAGCTGATGTTGGCAATTTGATCTCAGGTTCCTCTGCCTTTTCTAAAACCAGCTTGAACATCTGGAAGTTCACGGTTCACGTATTGCTGAAGCCTGGCTTGGAGAATTTTGAGCATTACTTTACTAGTGCGTGAGATGAGTGCAATTGTGCGGTAGTTTGAGCATTTTTTGGCATTGCCTATCTTTGGTATTGGAATGAAAACCAGCCTCCAATTTGGGCTGATTCAACCAGTGGATAACCTCTTGCATCCATCCATTATGCCCCAGTTCAGTTCAGTTCAGCAGCACCCTGTCCATCACCAACTCCTGGAACTTGCTCAAACTCATGTCCATAGAGTTGGTGATGCCCCATCCCCTCTGAAACTGCTCTAGCCCAAGGATGGTCTCTTCCAGCACTTACTCTATGCAGGGTAATCTGCTTATTACTTTAGAGACATCACCTTTTAACCCTCAAAACAATCACTATTTACCAGTGAAGACCCTGAGGAACAGAGAGGTGAAGTAATGTAGCCAAGGTCACATAACTAGTAAGTAGTAATGCCAGACTCAGTCAGTCTGACCGCAGAGCCCACACTCAGTCACAGATTGGTACTGCCTCCCTGATCACTGATGCTGAAGCTCCAACACTTTGGTCACCTGATGTGAAGAGCTGACTCATCAGAAAAGCCTGGATGCTGGGAAAGATTAAGGGCAAGAGGAGAAGGGGTGACCGAGGATGAAATGGTTGGATGGCATCACCTACTCAACGGACATGAGTTTGAGCAAACTCCGAGAGATAGTGAAGGACAGGGGAAGCCTTGTGTGCTGCAGTCCAGAGTTGCAACGAGTCAGACACGACTGAGTGACTGAACTCTCCTGATCACTACTGTCAGCCTTGTCGTCCTCAGCCATTCCTATGCAATGCCACAAGAATCTTTAATTTCTTCAGCAGCATTTATTGTAACTGTTAGGAACTCTGCCATAAACTGAGGATCTCAAACCAGGCAGATACTAGGCTCCAGGGCCATGGAGCCTGGTGGAATTTTCTGGTAACTCCCTAACATACTACTCTGGTCAGGCCTCTACCCAGCACAGTGTCTGGCATATAGTGGGTGCTTAATTATTCCGGGGGGAAATGAGATGAAGTCTGGGAGGAGTCAGCCGGGGCCAGCTGTGGGCATGTACCAACGGCAGGGCAGAAGGGACAGCAACTGCTCTTCCAGTTCATTTTCAGGACATTTTACTTCGTCTCCTTCCCTCCTGGCTGCTTCCTTTTCTCCTATTCTTTCCTTCTTCTCCTATGCTACAGACCTTGCTCACGAGGCTCAGCTACATCCTTTGAAGTTGTTGGTAGGATGGAAGGTGCAGGTTGGAGGTTGGAGGGCATCTTAGCTAACAGGCCTCCTGTGGGACTATGGAAAAGGGCCAGGTTGGAGACCAGAGGGTGGACGGGCTGTTCTTCAGCCTGCTGCAGCCTCCCTCAGCATCCCCACCATTCTCCCTTGGCCACGGCTTATCGACAACGGAGAGAGACTGAGAATTGAAAGAGCCCAGCTCCCCTCACCTGCGCTCCACCACCCAGCTCTGTAAGGCTGAAAGTCCACTTGGCCAGGCTCCTGACCCCAAGGGTGGTTCCAGTCCAGTTCCCCCATCTCCTCTCCTCCCCATTCCTGGGGTGGGGGACTGAGGCAGGGAGCTGGAACACTGATGGGACCCAAGCCAAAGCTTCCTAGGACCAGCAGGTCACAGCTAGACACTCTTGAACTGCTAAGGACCGTGAGGGTAGAGTGAGGGTCAGAGGAGAGACTGGCTCCCACTTCTCCCGGAGAGCGAGCCAGCTGGAGAGAGGTCTATGAGGGTGGACAGAGCTGGGGACCAGTGGGGAGCTGACCGAGGCCAGAGCCGGGACCCCACACTTAACTGGAGGTACATTTTTCTGGCTGGTGGTCAAGCTACCCGTGCATGATGGGGGCAAGGAAACGGTCACTGAACAGGCCTGTGGTGCTGACAGCGGTGGCCAGAGGGCAAGGAGAGGCTGGGAGAGCAAAAGAGAAAGCAGGGGCAGGTCTGGAGCTGTGCTACGGGAGGGAACAGGCCTGCCTAGCGGGCAAGTTTGGTGGTGTTTGAATGTGCAGGAGGGGCCTTCTCTCTCCAGCTTCTGCTTCTCAAGGGTGTGTGTGTGTGTGTGTGTTACACACACCCAGAAGACACTGCATCTGCCCTTGAGTGATCAGTGCTTTGGAACGCGGCTCCAGCCTAGTCATGACTACTTCCTCTCAGAGTCTTCTCCTTGGTCCTTGCTCCCACACCCCATTAGAGCTTCTAGTCTACACTCGCCTTTACCTGAACCCACCCCACTCCCTGCCTCTCCCTGGGGCTCACCACCCTCACTACCTCCTCCCCCTGCCTTCTCCCAACATCCCCCACCCTCCCCAAACCCTCATCTTAGGGGCTCCCATCTTCCACCCACCCTGGGCCATGGACCCTTGCTCAGGACGCAAACTCTGCACCCACTTGGCCCTTGTGTTTTAGAGATGTGGCAGGGGTGCTGCAGGAGCCTGAGGGAAGGTTCTGTCTGATCTAGAGCCCTGGCCAGGGAGAGAGTAAGGCTGTGGGTAACCAGGCAAGCAGGCCAGGCAAAGAAGCCCCTTCCGAGCATCAGAGCAGACCCCAACCCTGCCCCCAGATCCCAGTCCAGAAGAGCTAGGGCCACAGGAAGCTGAGCAGTCCAAAGACTTGGCACCAGACCCACTGCCCATTTCCTCTGTCCAGACAGGACACAGCGAAAGGCCAGGGAGGCTGCAAAGAAGGGGTCCAGAGAGGGAAACAGAAAAGAGAGGTGACATCCTTTGTCTGAAGGTCTGACTGAGAGAAGGGGCTGCAGGCCACTCCCTCCCCTGCTGGGATCAGTCCTGGCTCCAGGATGGAGGGGCGGCCACCAGCTGCTCAGACTTCCTCCCAGCCCCACCCCAGGCCTCAGGAAGTCCTTCCTGCTCTTGCCTCAGCACCCCCTCCTCTAGGAGCTTCACCTTCAGAGAAATGGAGAGGCAGCAGGCTCCCCTTTTAAACCCATGGCATGGGGGCATGGTGCCCACCTCATCCCTCCCCTTCTCATTCCACCTCTCATTCCACAGAGGGCTGGATTCTGATTTCACATGCAAGCCCCTTCAGGCCCCAGCTCCTGGGGCCTCGGCTGACGGAGCCCCTAGGGTTTGGGTTTTTCACCTGCTTTGCCCCAGCACGGCTCATTTCCCACACAGAACCGGCCTCTGTCAGTTCCTCCTGTGGGGGCCCATCTCCCTGCCGCACACCTGGCACTCAGCTCAACTGCAGATTAGAAATTTCACAGAAGTTGCTTCTTCGCAGTGACTTTGGCGGGCAGGAGCTGGGTGCGCGTTGCCCCAGGCCGCCTGGCTTAGCACAGCCAGGGGGAGGCACAGAGGCCCTCAGAAGAGGTTTCCTGGGTTGCAGAGGTCAACTCATCGCCCAGCTCCTGCCGCGGGTCCCTTCGCCCTCCTCCTGTCTCCCGCAGCTCTGCCTTTCCTGCCGCTACCTTTCTACCCAGTTTTCTTGACCCACCCCCATTCCTCACCCTGCTTCAGTCTATTTCTCACCCATCCTCTGCCTCCTCCCGGAAGTGCCCTCAGATTCGTGCCTCAAACCTCTCTAAGGTGCTATTCGTGGGTCCCACGCACCAGACTAAGCACAGAACAGTCTTCTTTTTTGTTCCTTAACTTTACCCAGTGCCTTTTACAGCTAGACCAGAGGTGATTCTTGTGTGCTGATTGAGTCTCCCCGGTGACCTTCTCATTCTATAAATCCGATCCCTAAACACAAATCTAAAGGCTAAGTGTGTACTAATCCCTGTCCTGGCCTCTGTCCTTTAGGGAGAGTTGGTGCCCTCCCCTCCAGCCTCTGTTGTCTCTCACTTCCCATGGCTCCAGGCTCTTGCCTTGCAGGGGTTAACTCCCAGCTTTCTCTCTCTCTGTCCCCTCACCCAACAGCAATCCCACAGTGAAACAGGAAGGGAAAGACTGTTGGAGGACATACCTGTGACCGAGGGGTTCAGGTCAGGAGACGGAGGTCACCAGAGGACTAGAGAGGCGAGTAGGCCTGGGCCCCAGGCCCCTCCTTGTTGCCCGTCCAAATGCCTCAGCAGCTGTGATCACCCGCACGCACCCACGTCCTCTCACTCCACACTTGTCTGTCTCTGGTGCTCATCTAGCTCTGGGGCTCGGAGACCCGTTGTTTCCGCTCAGCATCTTCTCACTCAGCATCCTATCCTCTGCATGGACCTCCAGGTTGTCAGTGCACAGGCAGAGGAAGTGGGGTTTCAGTGAGAAGCCAGACTGTGAGCGGTTTCACTCTGGCTGTACAAGATGAAGATGTCCCCTTCTAGGGGCAGAAAGCAGCCACAGTCCTAGGAGCAGCACTGGAGGAGGGGGAGGCCAAGCTGACCCCCCTGGCTCTGCGTCCTCAACTTAGGCTTCCTTCCTTCAGCCTGGGCAGCTGGGATGCTCACGATGGGCCTAGCTCCTCCCTGCAGTGAGCCACCTGCTGCTCGTCTCTAGAACAGTCCTTTCTGCTCTGTGGTCTGCAAGCTGACCTCAAGAGGAAGATGAAGCTGCAGGAGGGCAAGCTGAGGTGTCAGGCACAGCCTCAGGATACCTTCGCCAGGGTCCTCAGCCTTGAACCCCACAAGGGTTGGGGGTAGGCAAGGGGACCACAGAAGGTCTGGGGAGAATCTTGTGGAATTTGCTGGACTTCCCTGGTGGCTCAGACGGTAGTGTCTGTCTATAATGTGAGAGACCTGGGTTCAGTCCCTGGGTTGGGAAGATTCCTGAGAGAAGGAAATGGCAACCCACTCCAGTACTCTTGCCTTGAAAATTTCATGGACGGAGGAGCTGTGCAGGCTACTGTCCATGGGGTCGCAAAGAGTCGGCACGACTGAGCGACTTCACTTTCTTCTCTCTTTCTTTCTTTGTGGAATCTGCCACCTAAATACATGCAGTAGGAGAGTCTTACCCCAATCTTGGCACAGCTGAATCTCAAGGCACAAGATTGGAGAATGCTGCCCCCTAGAGCCAGGATTAAAGAATTCTTCACAGACAGCTGGCCATTCTTTCCTTTATTTTAGAACAAATATTTATTGAGTTCCTACCTAAGCCCCTGGCATTAGACTAGGAACTGGGAATACAGAAGTGATCAAGGCAGGCGATAAGACCACTAACCATGAGAATTTTCCATAGACTCAGGGATTTCTTGAAATGTTGGACCTGTGATGGCACAGTCCCAGACAAACCTAGAGGAGTTGGTCCCTAACAGATAAAGCCCCTGCCTTCATGGAGGTTTATATTCAATGGGATGGCAAGGATGAGGGTGAAAAGATTAAACAAATATATACGGCAATTTCACGTAGTGATAAGATGTCACTTATCACAAGGTGTAAGACAGAGTAGGGGGCTGTGCTGCTGCTGCTAAGCCGCTTCAGTAGTGTCCGACTCTGTGCGATCCCATAGATGGCAGCCCACCAGGCTCCCCCATCCCTGGGATTCTCCAGGCAAGAACACTGGAGTGGGTTGCCATTTCCTTCTCCAGTGCATGAAAGTGAAAAGTCAAAGTGAAGTCGCTCAGTCATGTCTGACTCTTCGCAACCCCATGGACTGCAGCCTACCAGGCTCCTCTGTCCATGGGATTTTCCAGGCAAGAGTACTGGAGTGGGTTGCCACTGCCTTTTCCGAGTAGGGGCTGTACTTTAGAGAATAAGGACAGGATTGCCTCTCTGATGAAGTAACATGTGACCTGAGGCTTGAATGATGAAGGATCAGTCTTATGAGCACTCAGAGAAGAGTTTTCCAGGACTTCCCTGGCAGTCCAGTAGTTAGGACTCCACATTATCATTGCTGGGGGCATGGGTTAGATCCCTGGTCAAGGACTAGGATCCCACATCCTGCTAGCTGGGCTTTCCTGGTGGCTTAGACGGTACAGAATCTGCCTGCAATGTAGGAGACCCAGGTTCAATCCCTGGGTCAGGAAGATCCCAGAAAAGGGAATGGCAACTCACCCCAGTACTCTTGCCTGGAGAATCCCATGGTGGAACCTGGCAGGCTATAATCCATAAGGTCACAAGAGTCAGACAAGGCATGGCCAAAAAAAAAGAGAGAGAGGAGAGCTTTCTAGACACAAAGTTACTAACACCCCAGAGCAGGCAGACCTTTGCACATTCAAGAAACAGAAAGAAGACCAGTGTACCTGAACTGAAATGGGCAGAGGTGAGACTGGTTGGAGTTGGCAAGGCTCTGATTTGCTTACCCGAATTGCTATGGAAAATATTGAGGGATTTAAGCAGGGGAGAGCTGTATTCTGGTTGTTATCTTTAAAAGACCATTCCAGTAAAATAAAGTAAAACTAAAAATTTTTTAAAAAATACTAAAAAAAAAAAAGACCATTCCAGCTGCTGGCTGCAGAGTGGACTGGAGGGGCAAGAAGGAGCAGAGGAAGACGGGTTAGGGAGCTGCTGCAGAAGGGCAGGTAGTGATGATTGGTGCTTGGACTAAGCATGGGGACAGAGAGAGGGCACAGAGGGCAGACCCAACTGTGCTTGCTAATGAATTGGACATAGGGGTGAAGCCATAGTGAATAAGGATATATCCCAAAGGACATCAGAGTTCCCTCCATGTGGGGATTAAGCAGCGAGGAGGAAGCCCTGACACATCCAATGAACTCAATCAACTGGCGTACAGCTCGGTAGCATTGTGCTGTTGTTGTTCAGTCATTCAGTCGTGTCCAACTCTTTGCCACTCCATAGACTGCAGCATGCCAGGCTCCCCTATGCTTTACTGTCTCTCGGAGTTTGCTCAAATTCAAGTCTATCAAGTCAGTGATGCCATCCAACCATCTCATCCTCTGTCACCCTCTTCTCTTCCTGCCCTCAATCTTTCCCAGCATCAGGGTCTTTTCCAATGAGTTGGCATTGTGGGAGGAGATCTATGTCTGGAATGTGCCTGCTTAGGAGGAGTGAGGAAGAAATGTCTTAGGAGACAAAATGCCCATGGGTGGGAGTTAGGAGTCTGTCTTAATATTGATGTGGTCCAATTTAAAAGTGGCATCAGAGGTTATGCATGTAAGAGATGTTTACATGACCTGAAATGGAATGAGGGATGGTAAATTAGGGTAATGAGGTTAATTGTAACAAGCCTGAAATCTCAGTGACTTAGTGCACACACACAAAAAGAGATTTTCATTCATATTACAATCCAGGGAGGGTCTGTGGAATGGAGTGGGTAGTTCTGTTCATTCATTCATTTAAGGGTCCCAGGCTCTTTCTATCATGTGGCACAGCTGTCTTCAACATGTGGCTTCTAAAATCATCACAGAATGGGAAGAGGGAATGCATGGTGCACAGGAGACTGTACAGGTCCAGCCTGGAAATGGGGCACTTTGCTTCTGCTTTGATTCCAATGCTCAGAACTTTCTCTGATAGCATCAACTTAACTGCAAGGAAGCTGGGACGTGTTCAAAGTTCCAATTCAGTAGGTCATGGGCCAGAAAAAGAGATGCTCATGGTGAGCACTGCTGGTCTCTGCTGCAGGCAGGGAGAGTGGCTGCCTCTCTTAGGGATGTTGGGTGAGGGGGGTGGTGTTTTCTTGAGTTAGGATTGCAATGAGAGCTCACTCTCTGAAAGCCCCTTGGAAAGGAAGCTGATGTGGGGAGAAGAGCATGTGTGATGCACACTTGTGTGCTTTGCAACTGCATAATCCTCCCATGTTTTCCCCTTCTCCTGGCCTTTCTCCAGGTAAGATCTTTTTTTTTTTGGCCGCTCCAGGTCTTAGTTGTGGTATATAGGATCTTCAATCTTTGTTGTGGTGTGCAGGATCTTTTAATTGTGGCATATAGGATCTAGTTCCCTGATCAGGGATCAAACCCAGGCCCCCTACATTGGGAGCTCAGAGTCTAAATGACCACCAGGAAAGTCCGCAGATAAGATCTTTATCCCACATCATATCATTAAAATAGCATTGTGAATGCTTTCCCCTCTACAATTTTCTTTTCCCATCAAATCTAACTTGATACTAAAGTCTAAATAATCTTTCCTAAGACATGGTTTTTGTTGTGCTATCCCTGTTCAGTAATAACAATAACAACAATTTCAAAAATGGCAATAATAACTTGTCAGATTACCGTGTTGAGTACTTTAACTTCGGCATCTCAGTATTTCTCAGTTGCTGTAACAAGGTGATTACACATCATTCATTCCCACCCTATAGATAGAGCAGCAGAGATTCTGAGAGGTTCCTGTACTGTCTAATGTGCTGTCTAATATGGCAGCCACTAGCCATGTGTAGCCACTAGCCACTAGGCACCCTTCATGGCAAATAGATGAAGAAAAAGTGGAAACAGTGGCAGATTTTATTTTTTGGGCTCCCAAATCACTTTGGATGGTAACTGCAGCCACGAAATTAAAAGACGCTCCTTGAAAGAAAAGCTGTGACAAACCTAGACAGTATATTAAACCTAGACAACATATTGGAGAAGGCAATGGCACCCCACTCCAGTACTCTTGCCTGGAGAATCCCATGGACAGAAGAGCCTCGTAGGCTGCAGTCTATGGGGTCACTATTAGTTGGACACGACTGAGCAACTTCACTTTCACTTTTCACTTTCATGCATTGGAGAAGGAAATGGCAACCCACTCCAGTGTTCTTGCCTGGAGAATCCCAGGGACGGGGGAGCCTGGTGGGCTGCCGTCTATGGGGTCTCACAGAGTCGGACACGACTGAAGAGACTTAGCAGCAACAGACAGCATATTAAAAAGCTGCATAATCAAAGCTGTGGTTTTTCCAGCAGTCATTGCAGATGTGAGAGTTGGACCATAAAGAAGACTGAGCACCAAAGAATTGATGCCTTTGAACTGTGGTGTTGGAGAAGACTTTTGGGAGTCCCTTGGACTGCAAGGAGACCAAACCAATCAATCCTAAAGGAAATCAAACCTAAATATTCATTGGAAGGACTGATGCTGAAGCTCCAATACTTTGGCCACCTGATGTGAAGAGCTGATTCATTGGAAAAGACCCTGATGCTGGGAAAGATTGAGGGCAGGAGGAGAAGGGGGTGACAGGGGTGGTGGTGAGATGGTTGGATGGCATCACTGACTTAAGGGACATGAGTTTGAGCAAACTCTAGGAGATAGTGAAGGACAGGGAAGCCTGGCACGCTACAACCCATGGGGTCACAAAGAGACACAACTGAGCAACTGAACAACAATAAGCCATGTGTAGCCATTTAGATTAAAATCAATTAAAAATTTAGTTCTTCAGTCATATGCAGTTCAGTTCAGTTCAGTCACTCAGTTGTGTCTGACTCTTTGTGACCCCATGAATTGCAGTAACACCAGGCCTCCTTGTCCATCACCAACTCCGGGAGTATACCCAAACTCATGTGCCTCGAGTTGGTGATGCCATCCAGCCATCTCATCCTCTGTCATTCCCTTCTCCTCCTGAACCCAATCCCTCCCAGCATCAGGGTCTTTTCCAATGAGTCAACTCTTCGCATGAGGTGGCCAAAGTATTGGGGTTTCAGCCTCAGCATCAGTCCTTCCAATGAACACCCAGGACTGGTCTCCTTTAGGAAGGACTGGTTGGATCTCCTTGCAGTCCAAGGGACTCTCAAGAGTCTTTTCCACTACCATAGTTCAAAAGTCATATTAGGTACATACCAAATTTATGTGGCCAGTAGCTACCAGTGTAGAGAGGGCAGATATAGAAAATTATTTTCCTCTGGGCAGAAAGTTCTCCTGAGTTAGGGGAAACCTACTTATGTGACATAGTAAGTGGTAACCGCATCTGAGCATGAAATTCTTCAACAGCTCCTTATTGCTTTCACAGTTAAGCCAAAGTTTCAGCCCGGTTTTAACCTTCTTGTGTTATATCCTGGGCCCAAGCTACTGTTACATAATGATCTCTTGTTATTTTCTTGCACAACCTCACTCTCCAGTGTAACGAGTTTGTTCACTCCTCTCCATTAGTCCTGACATGTGCATTCATAAATATTTTTGCTCTCCTCCTTTCTATCTGCCCAGCTAGTTAATTGCTACCTGACCTTACGGTTCAAATAGCATAAATATTTCTTGAATCAGTTCCCTCTTCCCCATTCTCGCTGACAGCCTGAACCACCTTTCATTCTCCCCTCACCATCTCTTGCCCTCACAGCCTTTCCGCCGCTACTAACCATACTCGCTGGCGTTTATGAAGCACCTACTGCATACTAGTTACTCTTCTAAGCACTGACTCGTCACAAAATACTTTGAAGCGAACAACACAGCTGCCTGCATTTTACAGACGGGACAACCAAAGCATAGGGAGACGAACGATTTGAATGGCCTCTCTGCTTTCTGCTCTTTTCAAAGGAAGTTCATCCTCACACTATTACCCTGGCCACATTTCTTAAACACAGAACTGTTACTTCCCTCCCCTGGCTCCACAGAGAGGGGGAAACCTTCTAAGAAGAGCAAGCAAGGCCATTTTCGTTCAGAATAATTCCAACCTCAAAACCCTTTACATCACCCACAGACCACAAACTACTTACAGGTTCCCAAACCTGCCACGTTATTTCTTCCTTCTGGGCTGTCCCCCAGGCTGCTCCCACCGCATGGAGTGCTACCCCGCAGGCCAGCTCTGACGTCATCCACGGCAGTGCACTCTGGACCACAGGGCCTGCTCCCTCCTTGGAACAGCCAGCAGTGACTCCCTCCATCAGCAGCTCCCAAAGGAGGGTTGGACACCGAGCTCACCAAATTGAAATCACTTCTCATTAAAAATATATACACTTCCAAGATTCAAACTTAATAAGGCAGGGGTGGATTCTGGGGTCTTTTTTTTTTTTAAAAAAAAAGAAGCTCCCCAGGCTATTCAGAAGTGAAGCAAATATTTCCTTTGTAGCTCAGAGGATAAGAATCTGCCTGTCAATGCAGGGGACTCAGGTTAGATCCCTGGTCTCAGGAAGACCGCACATGCCTTGGAGCAACTAAGCCCCGGCCACAACTGCTGAGCTGGCACGCTAGAGCCTTCTTCTCTTGTGCTCCACAGGAGAAGCCACCACAATGAGAAGCCCCTGCACCCCAAGGAAGAGTAGCCCCCACTTGCTGCAGCTAGAGAAAGCCTGTGAAAAAGCAATAAAGATCCAGTGCAGCCAAAAAAAAAAAAAAAAGTGAGGCAAATGTGGTTTACATCATTCACTTGGCAACTAATCATGTCCTGACTAGAGTTCTTGTATATGATCTCCTTTATTGTTATTTAATTCTTACCTTCATTCACTCACATTCATCCATTCAACAAATGTTTACCAAGGCGATTTGAAATGTCGGAAACTCTTTTATGTGTTGGTGTGAATGAAAGAGGCACAGATGCTGTTCATGGAGATGACATTCCAGAGAGATGTGATAGTTGAATAATGGGCCACCAAGATGTCAGTGTCCTGATCCCCAGAATTTGTGAATTTATTACTTCACATGCCAAAGGGATTTTGCTGGTGCGATTAAGTTAAGGATCTTAATGGGGAAATTACTTTGGACTATCCAGGCTTTTAATCACAAGGGTCCTTATAAGGGAAAAGAAGGAGGCAGCAGAGTTAGTGAGAGAAAAGAAGAGGTGAGGACAGAAGCAGAGGTCGAGGTGGTGTGACTGTTGGCTTTGAAGATGGAGTTGGCTTTGAAGACACTCAGGAATCAAGGGCTGTGGGCAGCTCTAGAAGCTGCAAAATGCAAGAAAACAGCTTTTCCCCCTCATGCCTCCGAAAGGAAGGCTGCCCTGCCCTCCCCTAGACTTTAGCCCTCTGAGTTCCATTTTTGGACACCTGACCTACGGAACTGTGAGATAATAAATGTGTGTTGTTTGAAGCCACTAGATCTGTGGTAATTTGCTACAGCAGGGAAAAGAAATAAATACAAGGTATATTGGATACTCACTTCTTGCCAGGATGCGATGAGCCTCCTCCACTATATTATAAATGTTTGAGGGCTCCGTGGGCTACATTCTGGTCTTCTCTGCGCGCCCCCAGCACGGCACTGGGCCCGCAACCGTAGCTCAGCATACATCTGCTACAGATTCCAGTCTCTTCTTGGGTTTGTCTGACTCTGATGGAAGTGGCGTTCGGGTGGATTTTGGGTGGGAGGGGTACGCTTGTGGAGATAAAAGAAAGGAGCTGTCCTTGACGGGAAGGAAGACCGGAAGGGTTCCGAGAGAAGCATCTGCTGAGACTGCTTAACGCCTGAGGAGGGAACCTGATGGATAGATAGGCGCGAAAGCAATCATATTCGCCGTGTAATTTCCTATATCTTAATTTTTTATAATTGATTTTTAACGAGAAATGTACATCTTACATTTTAAACGAGAACGTGATACATTTTAACGCAAACACCGCAGCTGGTTTGTAGAGCTGAGTGTTTCCGGGCCCCGCCAAGGCCTAAATATCCCGATACGGTAGCTCAGACGACGGGCCCCGGAACCTGCCCTTTTAGGCGGCATCCCCAAGAGATCCGGGCCGCAGACAGCAGGCAAGCCCAGGACGCGCTCGCCGCGGTGGTTCCGGGCGCGGGCGGCCTCCGGCCGCGGAGGGCGCTGTGCCGGCGGCGCAGGGGGCGGGCCGGGGGCGGAGCGCGGGCGGCCGGCGGCTCCGGCTCGGCTCCCGGCTCCCCGCTCCGGCTCCGGGCCTTGCACCTGTGACCAGCGGCCGCGCTCGCCCTCCGCGCCCGGCGCCCGCAGCCCGCAGCCCCATGGCCCCGTCCCGCCTGCAGCTCGGCCTTCGCGCCGCCTACTCGGGTCTCAGCTCCGTGGCCGGCTTCTCCATCTTCCTCGTCTGGACGGTGGTCTACAGACAGCCGGGCACCGCGGCCATGGGGGGGCTCGCAGGTACCCCGGGGCGCGCGGGGGGCGCTGGGGTCCGGCTCCCGCGGCTCGGGCGCCCGGCTGCGGGGAGGCGCCGGCGGCTGCTCCGGGAAGCTCCTCCCGGGCGGCGCTTCCCCGGGGAGTGGGTGGCGTGTTTACTCAAGACTGGCCGTGGGCAGAGCAGGCCCCGCGTGGGCCAGGGCTTCTGCGCATCCCTAGGGGGCCTCGGGGACCCAATGCCCGCCCAAAGCCCGGGGCCCCGATGTCCCGCCTCTGCCGTTTTCACCAGCCCCGCAGCCCCCAGGTTAGCCCGTCAGCTCTCCACCCTGTGCCTCGGTGACAGCGCCCCTGTGCGCCCGCTGCCCTCGCCACCTCCTATGGGCGGCCAGGTGTGAAGACACCCAAACACACAGGCACTTGTTCTGGGGGATCCGCGCCCCTTCCCTGGAGGCTGGGTGAGCGCGGAGAGGGAGTCAGTGGAAAGGAGGGCTGGGTTCCTCGAGGAAGCCCGGCTGCCTCCTTCCAGGGTGGAGCCCAGCCCCGGCAGAGTCCTCGGCGGGGACTCAGGACTGCACTAGGGGTCTGAGGGAAACTGACGTTTTCTTTCCACCACGTCGGTCTCTCTGTGCCACCCTTCTGCTGTGGCTCCTGGGCCAAGGTCCGTTAAACGCCGCCAGCCTCTCTTTCTGTGCCCCCAGTAGGGCAGAGGAGGCTAGCACTGGTGTTGAGAACGTCAGCGCGCTGGTGGAGGCCCCGTGCTTACCAACGCTCTGTGCTCGCTCTGCCTCTTTGGGCATGTTCTTAACCTGTCTATGTTGTAGAGGTGGTGAGAAGAAGAAACACATTTTTTCTACTTGCTCACCTTTTTTCTTTTCTTTTTTTTTTTTTTAGCGCTTTCTATATGTCGGGCACCCTGTTAAGCAAACTGCTTCCGTCATCTCATTTAATCCTTAATTAGTTAGGCATTATTCCTGTGTCCATTTTACAGGTCAGGCTTAAACTGAGGCTTAGTGTAAATAGATAGCTTACCCAGGGTTACACAGCTCCATGAAATAATATGTGTGGGAAAGCACTCTGGGAAAAAAGTACATGTGAGGATAATGCTTCTACATTAGGATGATCTTATTGGTAACTAAACTCTGCCAAAAGAGCCCTAATGGACTAACTAAAAATAACTAGATTTGCTCATTGCCCTGAAGCTTACTGACTACTGTCTGGATAGAGGAGGAACGGAGGTGTGGTTTCTGCCTTGTAAGAGAGGCACAGGTTACCGCAGCCTAAGCAATGCCAAGCCGAGCACTGGGGGTCTCCAAGGAAGGGTGAGTGGGTGCCCTGCTGGGCTGCTCCTCATGCCTGCCTGGATTCCCCACCTGTGGGTTCCTGTCCTCCTGGGGGCCAGCCTGCCCACCTCTGCTCAGGTATCTAAGGACCCCTGGCCCCTTTCCGCTCTGCACCCCGCTCTCCCCTGCCTGCCGTGTTCCTCCTGGTTCTCTTGTCCTTGCAGAGTATTCCCATTTCCCTCGACCCTGCTGCTCTCCCCTCTGGATGGCGGGGTGACTCCTCAGGCGAGGCCCAGGGGTTGCCCTGATGAGACCTGACAGGAGGGGGCTGCTTGGGGGTGAGGAGGAAGGGCCACCCCTGGAATCCGAGCTGGGTGTGTGGAGTCTGACCTGATGGAGTGAGCCCCACCGAGCCGTGTGACCGCAGCACACCGATGCCTCCTGGGCTCAGTTTCCTCTTCTGTTAGGAATGGGAGGAGATGCTGCCGACAGGCGTGCTGTGTGAGGCCCCCATTCAGGTCTAGAATGTAACAGCTGTCTGTACTCTCCCTGAATCACCCATCTTGCAGCTTCCTGTTGGGTGGCAGCCCTGGGGAGTCCCAGGGTTTCCCTCTGACCCAGTCCTGACTTCTATCCCTCCCTGAAGACCTCCCTTAGCCTCCGAGACAGGCCAGCTATGGAGCTCCTGCGGGGAGAGGTGTGAGGGCAGCGACAGCTGGGGCAGGATCCTGGCACCTCCCTGACAGCCATGGCAGAACCCAAGATGCCCAGTGACGGTGGTAGTGGCTGCCGTGGTTGTGGCCCTCGTGGTAGCAGCGTGGCAGGTGGGGGGGGAGGGGCAGTGAGGGCCACATGCCCGCTCCATGTGAATGGGTGCTGAGAGTGTTGCAGCCAGTCAGCCTCTTCCTCTTTTGGGGGTGAATCATCAGCAGATTTGTGCGTACCCCACTTCTGACTCGGCATTTTCAGAAACTGCCGAGTCACCAGAGGGCAGCCCCAGCGTGCTCCTTCCCCTGTGTGCCAGGTGGGGCTGCTGGGGGGTGCTGGTTTCCTGGAGCCCCTGGGAAAATGTGCCTGGGTGGAGACCCACTCTCTCCGATCCTGGTGGTTGTCTGGGAAGAAGTGGCTTGGAGGAGAAGCTGGAGAAATGGTTTTGCTTGGGAACCCTTGGGAAGAAGGCTGACTCTAGGTCTAGTAGACCGAAACAGAGAGTAAGATTGGAAAGCTTGGCTGGGTGTCTAGCGGGCTCTGGGCTCTTCCCGTGAGCTGTGAGTGAGAGAAGCAGGGGTGGGGGAGGGGTGGGGGAACAGGTGGGCCCCAGCTTCAGTGGCTCACTCGTCTGCGTTTCCCTGTGGGCCCCCCCGGGCTCCTCCTGGCTCCTCACCTGTAACCCAGCTGCTGGGGGCTCTCTCGCTGACCAGCTGTGTGCCTTTAATGCCCCGAGCCAAGCGGGGCCCTACTCCTCGAGGCAGGTGGGCTGGAGCAAGGAGTGAGGTCCGGCGTGGACACGCAGCTGGGTGGGCCTGGGAAACTATCCGCTCTGCCCTGAGTCATGCAGACCAGGCTTCCTGCAGTCAGCGTCCCAGGGAAGGGAGCAGGGCTGAGGCGAGGGAGGGACCCCGGGGGCTCTTGCTGCCTCCCTGACCACCTGGGTGGAGTTAGGGCTGGTCCCTCTTCTATGGGCAGAGGCAGGAACCAGGGTGAATGGGGATGGGCCTGCTTCCAGATGTGGCTGGTGTTTATCTGGAGGCCAGGCCTGTGAGCAGGGGAAGTGAGAGGTGGGGGCAGGTTGTGCCTGCTTATTAACGGAGAGCTGGGATCTGGAACACCCCAAATGGTCGTCTTCCTTTTCCTCCTGCTCAGCCCTTTTTGCTACATGGGTGGATGTGGGGGTGGGTACATGGGTGTTTGGGAGGCACCGCTGGAGCACAGCTAGTGGGCTAAGAGAGGGCATCTCACAGGCCCTTATTTCAGCATTTCCTAACCCAGAAATTGCTGAGTCACAGGGGAATTGCTCTGACCTCCTTATTTTTCCCCTAAGCTGGCTTCCAGAATCTTTAAGTGTAAAACATCAGAGAGCCGTCTATTTCAGCCCCTCCATGGCACAGTGAGGTGACAGAGGGCAAGTGGAGCTGTCACAGAGGTGCCCATCTGATGGCTCCTTGGATGTGCATGGTGACAATATCCTTCCTTCCTAGGGCCCTTTAAGAAATCAAACAGCTCCCCCAGTGAACACTTAGGATGCACGTGAGATGATTGGGAAAGACTTCTGGGAAGGGTGACTAGCACAGCATCCATTCAGATCATGGAAGATGTATGCAGAAGCCGGGGGGTTGGTATTCTGTCCTTCTCTGGCCTGGACCCGCTTCCTGCCTAGGCAGGGATGAGGACATGCTTGTCCTGGCTCGACCTGACTCTAGGGCCACATTCCAGGCCCCTAACCCCTGAGGGAGGTGGGGGTTGAGCAGGGGCCGAGCTGGGAGAGCGTGGGTCAAACATCGTGGGAGAGGAAGCCTCAGGTGTCGGCGGAGGTGAGTCCTCATTAGCGGGGAGCCTTGTGTCACCCAGTTTCCAGGTTGGTGGGACCTTCGGGCGTCCCTTCTTTCAGATGTGGGGGCTCTGAGAGTCACGAGCAGCCCCGCAGTGCCAAGCCCAGGCTTCCTGGCTGGCAGTCTCGTGGTTCTCTGTCCCTTGCCAGGCTGCCTAAATTGTGACAGCTTCTGAGGTGGTTCCCAGAGTAGAGATCTGTGATAACTCCCCCTCCACCTTCTTATTTTCCCCCAACTTAAAAAAATATTATGAAATATTTCAGGCACATAAAAAGGGATAGACAATTTAGTGAACTCCCTTAAATATCGTAGATTCAGTCAAAGCACTCTCCCCCACCCAGATCTCCCTATCTGCGTCCCCTCCCTCTTTCCCCTGCCAGAGCTGACCACCGCTTTCCCCAGCCTTCCAGTGCCCCTCTGCATGCAGTGTGTGCGGCTCACTTTCTGAAAAGCCTCCTGACTCTCAGGATACAGCAACCTCCACACAGCTGACTCTGCCTCATTCCTCATTCCTCCCTTGTCGGGACCCTGCAGCTCTGCCCCAGACCTTTGCCAATGGAATTAATATTTGCTTCTCTCTTTGGGCTGCAGTGGCAGGCAGCGCCTGGCACAGAGGGCACTCATTGTATTGGCTGACTGGCAGCTGGCATTGGAGGGGAAGAGCCCAGCCAGGCCCAGAGGGCAAACCTAGGACTGGCTGGGGGCAACTAGGCTGCAGTTTCAGCAAACAACTTGGGAAATGGAGGCCTCAGGGGATTTCCCCGGCAGTCCAGTGATGAAGACACCGCGCTTCCACTGCCGGGGTCTGATCCCTGGTCAGGGAACTACAGGCCTGAATGCCACATGGCACAGCCAAATAAGTAAATAAAATGGAGTCTGGCCAAGAGCAAGAAGGTGGCCACTTGGGGCACTGGGTGGTCCTGGGGGTTTTACCACTAGGCCTCCCCAACCCATAAAACCAATACATGGAGTTTGGGAAGGGCCCCACTGCCCACGCCATTAGCCTTTCAATGTGGTGGTGGTGGTGGCCTCTGAAGGTGGGGAAAGAGGAGCATCAGAAGTGCTAGCCACTCAGTCATGTCTCACTCTTTGTGACCCTATGGACTTTGGCCCATCAAGCTCCTCTGTCCATGGGATTCTCCAGGCAAGGATACTGAAGTAGGTTGCCATTCCCTTTTCCAGGGGATCTTCTCGACCCAGGGATCAAACCTGGTCTCCTACCTCGCAGGCAGATTCTTTGCCGCTGAGCCACCTGGGAAGCCCAGGAGGGGCACCAGGGTGGGAGCAATGCCCCCACATCTGTGGCCCCCAGGTTGGGTAGTAGGGAGTCCTTGGAAAGCAGGTTGGACTGCAGCGGTCCTCAAACTTTCTGACTTCAGGACCCCTTTATGCTCTTAAAATATGGGGAAATCCCAAGGAAATTGTGTTGATGTGGGTTATATCTATCAATAATACTGTATTAGAAATTAATACTGAGGAATTAAAATTTTTTAACCATTTTAAACTATAATACTAAAAATAACATTGTGATAAGTAACATTTTTTTGGTAAGAAATATTCAGGTTTTCCAAAACAAAAAACTAAGGAGAAGAATGACATGGTTTCACATTTTTGCAAATCTCTTTAATGTCTGGCTTACTGGAAGGCAGCCAGACTCAGCTGCTTTTGCATCCGTGTCCTCTTTACATCACAGGCTGCTGTGGACTCCAGCAAACTCCGCTCCACAGGGACAGAGAAAAGGCCCCTCCTGCCTCACTGCCTTTTTGTGAGAACAGTCTGGTCTGGGGGGACCCGCAGGCCCTGGGGGTCGGCATGTGGGGACGAAAGGGCCCTGCGTGAGCCTCCTTCGGTCTCTCCCCGGCAGGTGTGCTGGCGCTGTGGGTGCTGGTGACACACGTGATGTACATGCAGGATTACTGGAGGACGTGGCTCAAGGGGCTGCGCGGCTTCTTCTTCGTGGGCGTGCTCTTCTCGGCCGTCTCCGTCGCCACGTTCTGCACCTTCCTGGTGCTGGCCATCACTGGACACCAGAGTAAGGGCTTCCACCGGGGCAGAGAGTATGGGTTGGGCCGCTGGGTGGGGCGCTCAGGCAGACCCCAGATTACCTTGCTACGTACAAGGTTTATGCCCACAGGACTGGGCAGATCTCTTAACTTCCCCGTACCGAGGTTTTCTCATTGTTAAAGTGCGGATAATGGACTCCCCCCCACCCACCCCCACCTCCCCGCCAAACATCTGGGTTAGAAGGGGGAAGTGTGAGCTGCAGTCAGCACCCAGGAGTGTGCGGTTAGCAGCACCTTTAAGTCTCCTGCCCAGCTCCGGGATGGGAGCGCCCCCTGGCGGCTGCAGTAAGCAAGTAGCCAAAGGCCCTTCCTGCCCGCTCCGATGCTGCAGCAGATTGGAAGGTAGAGGTCTAAGGTCAGTGTCACAATAGCAGGGTGGATGATGATACAGACCTGTGATTAGCCAGCCCTGACCTAACTGCATCCCCACTGCTTCCTGCTAGCAAACCCTGAACGCTCCGGAACCTCTATTACACC
The DNA here is from genome assembly GCF_032405125.1 of Capricornis sumatraensis. Classification (NCBI taxonomy): domain Eukaryota; kingdom Metazoa; phylum Chordata; class Mammalia; order Artiodactyla; family Bovidae; genus Capricornis; species Capricornis sumatraensis. The sequence continues at coordinate 77,116,808 of NC_091072.1, read as the reverse complement.
TAATCTCTCCACTGGATCGGTTTAGCCTCTGTTGGAGACTGGGGAAGAATGGCCCGGGGCTTGTGGCATGGTGGCTAGGGGTCAAGGGCAAGGTCCTTTGGAGTCACAGTTGGATTCTTCTGCCCTGCAGGCCTCACAGACCCCAACAGCTACTACCTCTCTTGTGTCTGGAGCTTCATTTCCTTCAAGTGGGCCTTCCTGCTTAGCCTCTACGCCCACCGCTACCGGGCTGACTTTGCTGACATTAGCATCCTCAGCGATTTCTGACCCCACGGGATGAGGGCTCTGCACCCTGACGGTCCTCAGGACCTGGACTCAGCCTCTGAGACATCAGGCGGACTTGTACACCCCCTGGGAACCCTGGAACTGAGGCGGAAAATCTACAGCAGGACGGATGGTGTTTGTGAAGCTGTCCTGTCCCCTTTGGGGGAGCCCTGGGTGCTGTGGGGAGGGGCCCCGCCATGTTGCTCATCAGCCTGGCTGGAGGGCAGCTTTAGACCTTTAAAATGTGGATCTATTTTCTTAGCACTCAGTGGGCAGTCTTTGTAAGCAGGCCAGGGCAACAGTGGAGGCAGTGGGGGCCGTGCCTGGGGCCCAGGGGCAGGCAGTATGGTCTCTGCTGCCCTGGGCCCTCTCCCTCAGGCAGGGTGGGACCCTGGGGAGGTCAGGTCAAATAAGGGATCTCTAGTAAAGGCTTCTCAACCCCCTACCCCAGCACCCCCATCCTTGTGTCCCCCAAGTGTCAGGTAGTTGAACTCATTGGTCCCAGGGGTGGGTGACATTGGCTCTTTTCCCAAGGCCTGGGGACCTGCGGGGAGTTCAGCGTCCCTCTCCTCACCCTGTTCCCACAGCGCTGGCTCCAAGATTGTGCTAGAGCCGTTGCCCTTTCACAACGCACATCAGAGCAGGAAGCCCCAAATGAGGCCAGACTCACGGTCTTGGGGGAGGTGCTCCTGCCCCACAAAGGGCTTTGGGGAAGGGGGCAGCACAGATTGGGCTAGAAGCAACTCTCAAATGAGGCTTCTATAGCCCAACATTTCCAGTCTTCTCACACCTGCTCCTCCTGGCACCCAAGTCACCGCAGCCCCCAGACATGCCCTCGTACCGTCCCTGCCAGCTGCCCTTCATGAGAGCTTTTTATCTTTCAAAATCTCCCCTCCGAAGGACAAAATCTGTCCTTTACTACCTGTACACTGGCCCAAGGGCTCACCGCACCCGGGGGGAAGGGGCTACATCAGTCTTTTCTTCGGCTGCCATTTTGCACGGTCCACCCTTTTCCCACCCGACGTGTCCTGCCCCTCGGCTCTCTGCCTTATCTGTGTCACTGTCACTTGAGCAGAAGCACAGCAGTCATTCATATCAGCCAGCCTCCAGTGCTTTCTTGCAGGGTGGACTGTGGGAGCAGTGGGTGGGAAGGGTGGGGATGGGAGGGCTCTCCAGTTGTCTCATTAAGCCATTTCCGTAACAGAGGAAGTTCTCTCCCTCTGGTCCCACTTGAAGGACTCCCCATGGGGGAACCCCAAGGCCAGCACTCCTCCTCCAGCCCCCTCAGCATACCCCCAGCCAGGGTGAGAATGCCCCCGGGCACAGCTTCAGCAATGCCTATGGGACTGAGTGCCTGTCGCCCAAGAGGCCAGGACAGAAGGATGGACATGCTTTCCTTGTGTTCTCCAGGCTCTGAAGACTTGGGGCCAGATCCTAGCTAATGAGGCTGCTGCTTCTGCTGCCTGAAGCCTGGCCATCTCAGAACTATAAAGACAGGCGCCGGCAGCCCCAGCACCTCACAGTGGGTGAGCGTGCCCAGTCCTGTCGTCTCACCGTTCTCTCTCCTAGGCTCAGTAGATGCTTAAGGAGTCAAGGTACATCAGAGCAGGCCGGAACCCAACAGTGTCTATTTCAGGAGACTTCAGCTGATAAACAGAGGCCCCAGGAGGTGATGTGACTTACCTGACATGACTTACCAGTCCCAGTTGGGACTGAGACTCTTTAGGGAAGCCCGAGTGAGTGGGTCTGCAGGCCTCCATGTCCCCCACCCCTTAACCGGTCCTCTGTCTGTGGACCCAGAGCTGCCGCCTCACTGTTACCCAGAGGTGGGGCAGGCGGGGACAGCCAGGGTGGGTTCAGGATAGATTCTTCCTGCAAGGCAGCTGCCACAGATCAAGGAGCTGGAGGGAGCTGCCTCCCAGCCCAACCCATCCCTTCTCTTCCACATCAAATCAGGTATAAACTGTTGTATAGCTGTAGGCCCACTGCCCACCCCTCATCCCCCGGAGGCCCTTTCACATGCACCTTTAAAGCAAATAAAACATTTATTGTTCAGATTTTTTTCCATTTTTTTCTTTTTTACAAAAACATGCATACATACACAGGGTATAGTGGTCCTGGGGAAGACACGCGCGCTTGCACACACACACACTCCCTCTTACTCTTTCACTCGTACATGCGTGCATGCACGCGTGCATGCACGCACGCGCACACACACACACACACACACACACACACACATACACACAAATACTTTCCTTCCTGGCCCCAGGCCTCAACCCCAGAAGCCTCGAAGACTGTGCCAGGGTAGCCTCCCCCTCCCCCATGTCTTCCATCCACTCTCCCACCCACTCTCCCCTCAGCCAAGCTAGTCCTATGTAGGGCAAAAGTCAGCTGGGGTCTAGGAGACCCCAGAAAGAGAGAAGGCTCACAGAGGGGCATGGTGACTGAGGGAGCCCTGGGGGGGTCATGCTGTGCTTCTGAGGAGAGATGAGGGTTTGGCACCATTGGATCAGGAAGCACGAACTCCAAGAGCACCTGTCTGCTCCATCAGGGCACTGAGATGGTCGACGCAGGGAGTCCTCTGACAGGCAGGGGCCAGATGGGAGGCCTGCCGTGCCTGCTCTCAGAGGGGGTTTTGCCTCACTGCCCCGTGATGGGGAGGAAGCTTCCAGAGTCATCCGAGGGAGCAGGAGAGGAGGAGCTCCCCTGCACCCAGGGACACGGGACCCCTCGGTTCCTCCTAACCATCCTCCCCCGACTCCAGCCCCCAGAGCCTAGGAAGGGCCTCTCCAGCAGAGGCCACGTTCACATTTCTGTGTGAAGCCTGGGGCTGTGTGCAAAGTCCGGGGTCTACAGAGCCTAGAATAGTGGTTACGGGCTGGGCCCAGCTGAGCCAGTCCTCCTCTGTGCAGTCCTGAGGAGCCGGGCCCAGCTAGGGGCCGGGACCCAGAGGGGTAGACTGCTTTGGGGAGAGGCCTACCAGGGCCCGGCTGGCTGCGCAGCCTGCCTCCTCCAAGGTCCTCTGGTCCCTGTCCTAGACCCCGGGCCTTCTCGGGGTCCTTGGGGTGACTGTCAAGGCTGTTCTCTGGCCCCGACTACCTGCCCGAAGGATCTCTGAAGACCCCGGGAACCGGTACTGCTGCCAGAAGTTGGAGGAGAACCAGGTCCACGGGGTGGGGTGGGGCGGGGCGCAGCGGGTGGCAGATCCGTTCTGGAGCCTCAGAGATTCATGGGTTCCTCCTCCTCCACCAGCTGCCCTGAGGTCCTGGGAGAGGGACAAGGCTGGTGCTGCCAGAGGGCCTGGGGCTGCAGGAAGCACTGGGGCCCAGCTTCCTGAGAAGCCTGGAGTGGCTATGCTGGGACCTGGGGGGATCCCTGCAGGGGAGGGGCCGTCAGCCCAGGCTCTTACCGCTCTTCAGCCAGGATGCCCACAGAGAGGGATGCCAGCGCCGTCACTGCCTCCACTTCTTCTGCATCGGCCCCTGGCACCCTGTGCACCCAGGAGTCTGGACGGGAGGCCAGGCGCTGCATGCAGCCCCAGTATTCACCTGGGCAAGAAGCTGATTCAGAAGCGTCAGGGATACGAGGCCCCCCACCTGCCAGCCACGTTTCCTAGACTGGCACTGAGGCTGCACATCTCAGGCCAAGGGCCCCAGAGTAGCAGGCATGTCTGCAGCATGGGGTCAGTTCTCAGCTGCCTCCACCTCCACACAACATCCTTCCCAACTTGATTCCTACAACCCTGAGAAAGTGAGGGTTCAATGTGCTGTGAGGAGCCCTCACAAAGCACAGGCCACTCCCCCACCCCTATGGCTGACCCTTCCCCATGGGTATAGGGTTCCCGTGAGCACCATCTGGGCCTCTTTCCCCTGGATGGGGTCTGCGTCACAGTGACCTCATAGAGCCCCGAGTCCCAGCCTCCTGGAGCGCAGGGTCCCCCTCAATGCTCAGCCAAGCACAGGACAGGGGAGGTGGGAAGGACACAGGAGGGAGAGCTGAGCCAATACTGCAGCCGCTCTGTGTGGCCGTCGGAAGTCACTTATCTGCCCAGGGCTCCCACTGCCCTATCTAGGCCATGGACATGACCATCTTGCCTACTGTTGTGAGAAAGAATGTCCACGGAACATGCCCAGCACAGAGCCTGGCCAGCTCTGTGGGGCTCCATGCCAAGCACAACAGCGCCTTCAGTGTCAATGCATGGCCCCGTGCTGAGCCCAGATGTGGGAAATCTGCTTTATTCATTTTTGTATCCCTAGCATAGGTCATGGGGCTTCCCTAGTGGCTCAGACGGTAAAGAATATTCCTGCAATGCAGAAGGCCCAGGTTTGATCCCTAGGTCAGGAAGATCCCTTGGAGGAGGAAATGGCAACCCATTTCAGTATTCTTGCCTGGAGAATTCCATGGGCAGAGGAGCCTGGAGGGCTACAGTCCATGGAGTCTCAAACAAGTGGACACGACTGAACAACTAACACACACACACACACACACACACACACACACACTCATTCACTCACTCACTCACTCTACACAGATCATGGGTAGCATATAAAGTGCTCCACAGATGCTGAGCTGAAGTTGAAAATTTAAAGTGCTTTCCAAATGTGGGGTTAACCTAGGACACAGCTCCCAAAGCAGGTAGAGTTCCTAAGACGCTGTGGCCAGAACTGAGGGTCAGGGTGGGAACCAGCACTTCCACCAACGAGGCCTGAGTGCTGCTGGGGGCAGGGCCCTGGCCTAGGGCAGCAGCTGGGGAAGGGAAGCCAGTCCTGCCTGGTCCCCACTGTCTGCCGGTCCCTGCTGGGTCCATCTGGAAGCCTCTGAGGGTATTCACCTGTGGGGGCACCTGCCCCCCATTACTATGGGGTACTTTACAGAATGCCTACTCCGAAGCAGCAGCAGCTCCCCTGGGCTGGCTGGGGTTGGAAGACCTGGGGCTCTGGTCCCTGGGGGCAACAGACCCCCGAGTTTTCCCCAAGTCTGGGGTCAGCAGTGTCCTCTCTCCACACTCACTGTGCACTCGGATCACAGCTTCCAGGGAGCGGATGGCATTGAGGTTGGGTTTCTGCTTCCAGCCTTCTTCTGAGAGGGGATCCACCTACAGAAGAAAGCATGCATCAGTTGCCTGCCTCGCAGGGACCAACAGGCCCAGCTCTCCCCCACCCCGGGGCCCTCGCTTTCCAGCCTCAGATAGGAATGTGCTCCTGGCTCTGCCTGGGGCAGGGGACACTGACCTGAGGTCTGACCCAGAGAAGAGGCATCCACTCTGTTCCCCTCAGTCCAGGCCTGGCCACCCCCACCCTGCCCATCTGCAAGCCCCCAGGGAGGTGCCCCAACTGCCTGCTCCTTGGGATGCTCCTGGGAAAACTGGACTGCCTGCCCCACAGCTGCATGGATCGAGGGTGGGCACCTCACCTTGTTGCCCAGAAGAGCAGCCACGCAGGCCTCGGAGGCATCACAGATGGCTGTGAGGTCATGGCCCCCCTCCAGGGCCAGCACCACCGCACCTCCAGCCAAGCTCATGAGCTGCTGTGTCATGTACCCAAAGCCTGCATGGTGGGTGAGAGGGTTAGGAGGGGCCGGGGCAGCGGGGGGAAGCCCTCTCTACCTCTGTTATTTCCCTGCGCGGCTCCTCCCTGAGAAAGAGTGACTCGGGGGACAAATCTCTACTTTACCAATGGCTTTCACATGGAACCCCCTGTAAATCTTATTAGTGCGCCTCACTGAATGCTCAGTGAGGTTAAGCGTGGCTAGTAAGTGACAGGGCGAGGACTCGAACCCGGGGTAGGGACTCCAGCCCGTGTCTTTTCCGCTGAGACACACCATATTCCTCCCTGTCCTCCAGGCTCAGCACTGCTGAGTGGGCTCCCTCTGTTCTGAGAACTCTGCTCCTCCCCATCCACCCCCGCCCAGCCTGGGAAGGACACAGTCAGGGTGGGAGAAGTCCTGTGACCGAGCCTCCAGTCTGCAGGACTTGAGTCCCCAGGTGTGACTTAGGCCTTGCTCAATGAACTGACCTGGCCTGTGCATGATCCTCGTCTCATGCTCATGGCCCTGGGCCAGCCACTGTCACCTCCCTGTTGACTTGGGCAGCGCTGCCCACCCCCCCGGCCCAGCCTTCATGCCCTTGCCGCCCCCCTAGCTGGGGCCCTCCTTACACTTGGCAGAAACATGGTAGCCACCCAGTGGGGGCGGGTGACCCTCGGCAGCATCAAACCCAGCCGACACCAGGACCAGGTCCGGAGAGAACTCCCGGGCGATGGGCATCACAACTATCCTGTGTGTGGGGAAGGGGGACTCACAGGCTGTGCAGGGCCGCCCGGCAGCAGAGGCGGAGGGCCCTGCCTGGGGCCAGTCCTCTCCCACTAACTCTACAGGGGGAGCACCCTACTTTCAGGACTCCCAGCAGGATGAGCGGATGCCTCTGGCTTCTCGACCTTGGCCCACCATCCATGTCCCTGGTACAGCCTAAGGACTCAGCCACCCAGGGCTCTTAACTGGCAAGAGGCAGGAAGGAGCCAAGGATGAGGGGATGAAAGAGGAGCCGGTGCACTGTGTTTGGTGGGGAGTGGTGGGCAGGGCCACAGGGAAGGGGCAGGTTACTAAAGCCCCAGGGCAACACCGGAAATACTCGGCGCTCAGCTGCCACCTGCCTAGGACTGTGTCGGCCACACTTCACCACTCACCACCTAAGAGCTGACCAGGGCAACAGATCCTGTGAGGTCCTGGGCCACCAGATCCATGCTCATCCTTTGCGCCTGCCGGCTCCTCACAGCTACCTCCCTCCACCGCTCATCCCTCACCCAACCCTAGGTCCACTTTGCTGTCCTTCAAGACCCTGGATGCACAGATGCCAGGAACCCCAGCCCAGGGCTCCTACAAAATTAACTCTCATTAAGAATACTCCAGAAAAGTATACAGAGACCTATTTCCAGGCTTCCCTTTCTCCAAATGGAGTCTAGGAACCCCCAGAGAGAAATACACAACAGCTCCTGAGCCAAGTCCCCCTTACAGAATGGCTTTGCTTAAGCAACGACCCCAATATGGATATCACCTGCTTGTTTTCCCTCCTCCTCCACAGTTTAGGCTTCTCAGCTCCTATGCAAAGTCCATCTCCTCCAGGCAGCTTTCTTCGCCTTAACATAGCTCTGCTGCTCACTCCCCCCGCCTGTCTCCCTGCACTCAGCTCAACACTGGCTCTTGGTAGCGTGTGACATTATAAAGTACGCCTTGACCTTTTCAGTCTGTTTTCCTGTCTCCCCACAGGGACTGGATGCCCCTAGAGTCTAGCGTAACCATGCCTTTCCCTGTGTCTCAGTCCACAGGCCCACTCCAGGGCTGGCTTATAATGTCTAGTGATTAGATGAGGACGAGCTGACAAGCCACCCGATCACCTCCAAGCTGGTGCTGCTGGAAAAGGGGAAGAGAGGGGGGCCCTGCTGGGCGAGGCCTCCTCTGGGCCCCTAGTGAGCTTACCTGAAGGCAGCCAGGTACTCAGGATCCCCCATGGGGGGGTCAAGACCTCCAGCCCAGGCCACGTTGACATTGAAGCCCTCACCGCTGCCAGCTCCCACCTGGAACACAGGAGGCAAGAGAGATGTGAAGAGAGCAGTGTCCCGGGAGCAGAACCCCTGGATGTCAGTGCTACCAGAGCAGCTCATGCAGCCCCTTCACTTCCAAATGTAGAAACGGAGGATCCGAGAGGCTCAGCAGCCTACCCAGGATCACACAGCTAGCTGTGACAGAGACAGTTAGGGCTACTCGTGAGAGTCAGCAGGCCGGAAGATGGGGTTACCTCATCCACAGCCCCACTGCCAGGGAAGAAGTTGCCGTCGTCATGGCGATGAAGGGAGATGTACAGCACATTGGGGTCCTGGTAGAAGGTCTGCTGGGTGCCGTTGCCATGGTGAACGTCCTGTGGAGGGAGATGGGCAGTGGATTAGGGCAGGTCTGAAAGCAGAGAGATGGGGGCTAGGACAGGCTGGAAAGGTCTCCAGGTCAGTGACCATTGTGAAGGTCGGGAGTCTAGACCTGGGGGTGAGAACACGGGGGCTCCTAGAGTTAAACTGTCAAGGGACCCATGGGTGTTTTGTAAGCCTCAGTCTCCCCGCGTTATATACAGATATGTACATAACACGCTGGGTGGCGGTGATGATAACATGAGGCCCGGAAGGGGAGGAGCTGCACCGAGGGCAGGCCAGCCAGAGCCAGAGGGAGAGTACGTGTTGGGGGAGGGTGAGTGCCAGGAGAGGGAAAAGTCCAGGGTCACACATCAGGAACCCTTACTACTGCGTCTTGCTCAAGGTCAGGGCGTGATGCAAGCGATGGAAACCACATTCCATTACAGAGGGGCTAGGACAACGAGGCCCAGCCCCATCCTCAGAGGAGGGCCGAGCACCGCCCCCAGGCTCCTGCTTGGCCTGGGAACGCGAGGGTGGACTGCGCATGCGCACAAGTGTGGCCTGTTCCTTCTGCGCTGGAACATCCCGTAAGTAGATGTGAATACGAAGTGGTCAAACACAGGTGCTCCAGGGCTAAGGGGCCTCGGGTCTCAGGGCTTACAAGGTGTACGGCTGTGTACAGGTTAACCTAACCCCTCTGTGATGACTTCCCTTATCTGTAAACCAGGGCAGAGTCAGGATTAAATATGTGATGTGTGAAACCATCAGTGTCTGGATGAGAAGGGCTGACTCATTGGAAAAGACCCTGATGCTGGGAAAGATTGGGGGCAGGAGGAGAAGGGCACGACAGAGGATGAGATGGCTGGATGGCATCACCGACTCGATGGACATGGGTTTGGGTGGACTCCGGGAGTTGGTGATGGACAGGGAGGCCTGGTGTGCTGCGGTTCACGGGGTTGCAAAGAGTTGGACACGACTGAGCGACTGAACTGAACTGAGGCTGATGTTATGTGCTATTATTGGCACTCTCACTACCTGCAGGGGAAAAGCAGAAGTGACCAGATCTACAGAGGGAAGCCAGCAGAGGCCCAAAGTTAGCATTCAGATGGCTCCTCCCCTGTGGGAGCCGGTTATGGCTGAGCCCTTCCCACAGGCCAACTCCTCCAGGCCTCCCAAAGGCCCCGTGATGGGGGCACTCTCTGCACCCACGTTTACACACAGGGAAACCGAGGCTCGGGAAGGCGAATGCAGAACTAGGCGGGACACAAAGCCTCGTCTCGGGTCGCCAGGCTCCGGGCTCTTTCCACAGGGCTCTCGGACCTGCAGGGGCCAGGAGCTGGGACCTACCCAGTCCACAATGAGGATCTTGCTGGCCTTGCCCTGCTGTTGCAGCTGCCGGCAGGCGATGGCCACTGAGTTGAAGAAGCAGAAGCCCCTGAGAGGAAAAGACAGAGGTCGTGCCAGCCCGTTCCCTCCCCGTGCCACCCCCACTCCCGCTCCACCTGTCTCCAGCCCAGCCCCAGAAGGCTAACAGGAAGGAGGGGCCAACCAAGGACCCTCCCCAACAGGAGGGCCGTGAGGGCCTGCCCCCCACTCCAGCCCATCTAGGCCTCCCCGGGCCTTACATGGCTGTGGAATGGTCTGCATGGTGTCCTGGGGGCCGAACCACAGCAAAACCATTCTGGAAACAGAAAGAATGCTTGTCAACCAAACAGCCAACTGTCTGCCCCACACCTCCATGAACCCATCCCCCAGCCGCAGGCTCTTCCCCTGAGAAGGGACTACAAGACAGTGTGACTGACCAAGGGGCCCTCTACTGACCCCCAGGCCGTGAACACAGAAACTCCCATCCTGGGGGCTCCTGGCTGTTATCACTTTGTAATAACAGCTATTATACTGGGCAAAATCTATGTGGCTGCCACTGTGCTAAGCACAGGGTAAACACTGGATTTCACTCGCACAACGTTCTGAGGTAAATGTTACCTAATCTTCATAACATCTTCATAAGATAAACATTGTGATTATCTGGTTTACAGATAGGAGAAACCCGGAGCCTCAGGTGGATTTAATATTAAAAACTCGTGCGAAGTTGCCTGATAGCAGAGCCAAGACTTGGGCCATGAGCTCCTAAACAGAGGGGGCTCAACACAAGCTCGCATAAGGTGCCAAGCCCAGGGCAAACAAGCATGGGTGTCAGCCCAGTGTGTAAAACTTCAGCATCACAAAAGGCCACTCTGCCAGTGCACGGGGCCCTGGAGAGGCTCCACGACTTGCCTGCGGTCACACAGCAAATATGTTAACTGACCCCGCATGAGCATGGCCCTGCCTCTCTTAGAGACCACAGGACCAGGGGCCCAGTGACTTGACTCCTCAGCAGGTAACGTGAGCCTAGGATTCAGATCTCATCTGGGTCCCCAGAGCTTTTGGTGTCCCTCCTGAAACCCTGTGGTGATCTCCAGGAATGCGATGCTGGGGGCTGGGTCTGCCTTCCCTGCTGCCCGTTCCCTGCCTCCTTCCTCCGTGACTCATCCACCCTCCACTCAAGCCTCCTACCTTTAGCTCACGGGAGGCCACTTTGAAGGCGAGGTCGGTGACACTGCCAGCAGCCCAGCGGGCCGCATTGGAGGAGTGCAGCTCATTCCAGATGGTGTCAGTGTCCACCTGTGGGGGCCAGAGTCAAGGCCCGCCTCACCCACGGCCTCCCACAGGAGCCAGGGCCTCAGGGGCAGTGCCCACCCCATGGCTAGGACCCCAGGGGCAGGGAGCTGGGCAGATGGCTGCCTCCCCCATGCCCCACCGCCCAAAGGCAAGGCCTCCCGTGTCCCCCAGTCCCAGCACAGCTTCTTCCCAGCTTCAGTCCACATCACCAGCCCGCACCTGGCCAGCACTCTGCTGGTAGCAGCGCGCCTGCCCCCCTAGTCAGAGGAGGGGGCATGGCGTTACCTGGGCGGGACTTGGGGTTTGGGCCTGGAGGGGGTTTTAAGCCCCCGCTGACTCTGCTCAGGCCCTCGGGATGGTCGGAGCTCGAGGGGCCGTCTGCACCACTGTCTTCCACTCAGGGCCCCTAGCCCAGGCTGGGAGGCCCCCCAAACCCAGTCCCTGGGCCTCAAGGCTAGGGAGGGGCCGGGAGGCGTGATGGGGAGATGGGGAGGGCGAGGCGGACCGAGAGAGGCGAGGAAGGCAGAGAGAGTCGCAAGAGGCTGGAGAAAGAGAGAAAGACAGAGACAGAGAGGGAGAGGAGGGAGGAGAAAACAGAAGCAACAACAGTTGGAAAAATCAGAAAGTGGCAAGAAATGGGAAGTTGTGAACAGGGCGCTGACCGGCTCCCACACAGCCTCCCAGAGACAGTTCCCATCCCTCCAGGACTAGGCCTCTGTCCCCTGCTCCACATGCCCGGCCAGGAAACCACCACGGGGACATTTTGAAGTGAGGAAGGGCACTGCCAGGAGGCAGAAGTCCCCAGGCAGAGTGAGAAGGAGCAGGGAAAGCTAGGGCATCGGAGGGACATGCCTGGGTCTCCAAGGATGCCAGAGGCACCCCACAGCCCCGGGCCGGGTGGCCTGGAGGCCAGCGTGCTCTCAGAGGGAGATGAGCCCAAGCCCCAGGCTCAGCCCTGCTCTCTCAGCCTCCTCAACCTCCACCAGAGGCCTTCGAAGTGCAAGGCAAGGGGCTCTACACTCAGGAGGACACACCCACCAACGAGGAGCTTCTAGCCAGCAGAGGGGGCACTAGGGGAAAGCCCCGGCCCACTGGGCCCGGCAGGACCACCGAAACAAGCAGGCAGGGGCTGGGCCTGGGGGACCTGGGAGGGAGGAGGTCTGGAGAGCCTGCACACTTACCCCAACGCCGCCACAAGGCAGCATCACGAACATCCGCTGTGCCAGGAGGCCTGCAGGGAGAGGCCCAGGTGCATGAACTGAACCCGCTCAGCCTCTGGCCCAGCCCGGAGCAGGGGGTCCCTGAGAAAAGGGCTGGGAACGGCTGGCAGGGAGGGATGGAGGTGGGCAGCAGAGGAACCAGGGGCAGCACAGGGATCCCTGGATGCTGAAGGGACGAGCTCTATGGCGCGAAGACTAGAGCACAGGAGGATGCTCGGGCTGGGTGAGCCAGTGGCGTGGGGCGGGGGGGGAGTCTGGGGGCCCCTACCTGCCAGCTTCCCATTGTCCAGTTTGAGGCGGCTGAGCGGGTTGGTGCCGTAGAGGAGTACGTGCCGCTCAGAGTGCACCGACTGCAGCTCCTCCAGGGAGGCCTTCCGGCCCCGGAGAGACTGAGGAAGGACCCACAGAGCCCCTGAGCCTCTGCTTTGGGCAGCCCTCTCCTGCCATTCCCACCACCCAGACCGGCTCCAGGCCCTCCTAGCTCCTTCCCTCCCACAGCCCTCATGCACTCTAACCCCAAAGCCCCCACCTGCCTCCTCACCTCACACTGGCTCCGGAGCCCCCGTTCCAGCAGCCGGGACCAGATGCTCTGGATACGGCCCGCGTGCTCCGGGTGCCTGCTGTTGTCCCCGCAGGAGCACTGGTGCTTCAGCATCACCGAGTCATAGACCAGCCCTGCGGGGAGTGGGCTCAGGGGTCAGGGCCCCGGGGAGCCCCAGACACACCCCACACAGTCCCCCATGTCCCGTCCTACCCCTTGGCGCCTGCACACACACCCCTAGCTCCTTACCCAGGCAGCCTCGGGCACCTCACCCACATACCCCCCAGCCCCCACCTACACAACTGCCACATACTACTGTCTTCCCGACTCACTGACCTTCCTCATGTGGCCCAAGGACCGTAACCTCAAGAGCTTGGAGCCTAACAAAGGGAGGCCTGAGGCTGGGGGCTCGCCTGGATATGATGACCCAAATAGGAGCCCCAGACCTGGGAGCTGGGAAGCCCACAGAGACACCGGGCCATGTGACAAGACAGATGTGGCTTCGGGGAAATTCAAATGGGGGAAAATGAATAACCACCTAACTGCTCGACCAGTAAGAAACGTTTACACTAAAATACTATGATGACACACTATAAATTCTCATTTTCAGGGCTTCCCTGGTGGCTCAGTGGTCACGAATCTGCCTGCCAATGCAGGAGACATGGGTTTGGTCCTTGGTCCGGGAAGATCCCACATGCCAAGGAGCAACTGAGCGCATGTGCCAGAACTGCTGAGCCTGTGCTCCACAGCAACAGAACCCACTGCATGGAAAACCCACACACTGCAACTGGGGAGCAACCTCCACTCACTGCAGCTAGGGAAAAGCCTGCACAGCAGTGAAGACCCAGGACAGCCAAAAATAACAGATAAAATCATTACTTTTTAAAATCTCGCTTTTAAAGGTTGATTATATCACAAAGTATTCATAATGTGTAAAGTGAATAGCGTATAAAATGTAGCCACAAAACGTAGTGTCTATGGGATTTATACGTGTGGCTAGAACGAAGACTGGCCTGAAATACGGCAGCATTTATGAGGGGTTGCCGCTGGGTGATGGGATACTGGCTCGTGATTTTTTTTATGAATTTAAAGGTCACACCTGCATTTTTTTCTTTCCTTTTTTAATATTTATTGATTTGGCTGCACCAGGTCTTCATTGTGGCCTGCAGCGTGTGAATTCTTAGTTGCAGCATGTGGGGTCTAGTTCCCTAAAGATCGGACCTGGGGCCCCTGCACTGAGAGCATGGAGTCCTAGCCACCGTATCACCAAGGAAGTCCCCTGGCTGGTGGTTTTTTTCCCGTTCTTATGCTTTTCTATTATTTTTCAAATTTCTAAAATGCTCGTGAGTTCTTCTCACAAGCAGAGCAACAGTGTAATTTCTGAAAGGCCTGAATTAATTGTCAGGAGACCTGAATTCTTAGCCTGGCCTGACTGCCAGCCAGCTGTCCCCTTGATTTCCCGAGCCTGGGTCTCCTTAACTGTAACATGGATACAACCACCTGCTCCATGGGACACTGAGTAGACCTCCTCAGACTAAGAAAGGGCTCTGTGCTCTCGAAACATGTCCAGAGTGAATTATGACACAGGGAATTATGGAATCCCCTCCGAGCCCCCATGTGCCCCGGCCTCCTCCTCCTGCCCTCTAATCCAAGCCTTACCCGTGGTGAAGGGCAGGGTCCGGGCAGGGGTCTCTGAGCTGGGCAGGATACGGGCCTGGCTGGCGGGCTCTGGGGTCGGCAGCGAGGCAGGTGCGGCCGGGGACGACTGAGCCCTGGACAGGGGCCGGTGACTGCCCGGGGCCAGGGGAAGCAGCATGGAGTCTCCAGTGGCTCCTCGGGGGAGCCGCCCAGCCAGCCGCTGCTGCTCCCAGAGGAACACCTGAGGGACACAGGGGGCCTCAGGCTCTAGGTTCTCAGACCCTGCTCCATTCGCCTCTGCCCACAGCCAAGAAACTTCCCGTCAGGCCCCTCTTCTGCAGAAGCCTCTGACCCTGCCGCCCAGCTGGGCGTTGAGTCTCTGAGCTCCCTGCCCATATACTCCCCCAAAGATCTGCAGCCCAAACTGACCACCCCATTCCACCAGCACTCCCTGAGCCCTTGAGACTCCAACACCAGAACTAGGGTGAGGGGCCTCAGGTTGGCTCTGACCAGGATCTCCTCCTGGTCTCCGAGGACTACCCACTGCCTGAGGACACAGGGGCCTGTGTGAGCCGCCGCACTCTGTGCACTGTTACCACATCTTATGGGCTGAGCTGTGTCCCTTCCCACCTTGTATTTAGGATGGGACACCCAGTCCCCTCAGAACGTGACCTGATCGGAGACAGGGTTTTCACAGAGGTACTCAAGTTAAAATGAGGTCATCAGGGTAAGCTCCAATATGATTCTTGTCCTTATAAACAGGGGAAGTCGGCATACAGACGTGGACAGAAGACAACGTGCAGACCCAGGGAGAAGGCGGCCGTCCACAAGCCGAGGGAAGAGGCCTTCCTTCACAGGGCTCAGAGGGAGCCAACCCACCAACACCCCGGTTTCAGACCTCTAGCCTCCAGAACTGTGGGGAAAGGAACACCTGCTGTTTCAGGCACACATTTTGTAGTACTTGTTACATGAGCCCCAGCAAATGAAGACTCCACGGCTTGACTCGTGCAGCTGAAGGGCCAAGCCCGGCTCTGCCCCATCTCCTGCCCTAGCACCTTTCTGGAAACAGTACTAACAGTCACGGGGGGAAGTCCTAGAGCGGGGGTGCGTGGGGCTCCATGTGCCAGTCTCACCAGTGGAAAGGCACATGGCTTCACCCTGAGGCTGGAAGGCTGCTGGAGGTGCACGCACATGTATGTGTGTATGAATGCACGTATGCATGTGTGTGAATGCATGTATGCCTGCGTGTGTGTCTGTCTGTACCTCAGTGTGGGTTTGGCAGAGGAACCATGGTCCTAGAGTTGTCCCCTGCACTGATCCCATATCCCTCCCTTCCACCATTTCCAGGCCCCAGAGTCTCCTGACTCTACCTTCCAAGAGGCCCCTGGGCCCGACCATACCTGCTGGTGCTGCTGGAGAGAAACAGGGCCTCTGGCCTCCTGCTGCCCATGACTGGACTCCCTATGTTCCAGGCCATCATCCCGCAGCGGCCCCACGCTCCCACTGTCCGTCTCGAGGTCCTCAGCTGAGGGTATCTGCCGCAGTCGGGGCTTCTCACTCGGCTTGGCTGACCTCTGGGGGTGGGGGAAATGACTACTGAGGAGACTTGCTTTGGCACAGGGCGTGAGGTGGGGAGTGGTGGTCGGGGCCAGATCGTGCTGCATCCCGCTGGGACTCTAGTGGTCACACAGCCCTGGGCCCCACACATCCCCTCTCTGGCCCTGCCCCTCCTGAGTCTCCCTTCTTTCAGCCCCAGTTCAGCCACCCCTCACTGCCTCCCCTACCCCGTTCCCCTCACCTTGATCAGCTGGACGTGAGGTTTGAGCCGTTCCAGGTGGGGCTGCAGGGGGCCCAGCAGTGAGGGGGCAGTGGCGCTTGGGGGCAGGGGCTCTGAGCGGGTCCGGCTCAGTGGCCGGTGGAGGCCTGATCCAGAGGGCCGCTCGGTGGTCAGTAAGGACTGGGCAAAGTGGAAGGGCAGTGGCCCAAGCCCGGGCACTGGAAAGAATGGGGTGGGGGGCATAAGGAGGGGACCACAAGGAAGAGTGGAGGGAAGCCAGGGTTGGGGGGTGAGGCGAGCCAGGGACTCAGCAGCAAGACGCACAGGAGGACGGGACCCTGGCCATGCTTGGGCCTCGGCAGGGTACTGGGATCCAGCCCTTCTGGAGAAGCTGGGACTCACCAGTCAGCAGAGGGGTGTGAGACACTGAGGGATCCAGGAGGAGAATGGGCTGCAGGCGAGAGGGCAGGGGGCCCCCAGCCTCGGGCTCCAGGCCATGGGGCAGGAAGAGGTGAGCATGGGGGTTCCCCAGGACTGGGCCCCGAGGGCCCAGAGTCGCATGGGTCCTGCGGTCACCATCAGCCTGGGGGAGAGTGGGGGAACATCACTGGCGAGAAGACCCCGGAGGGGAGGACAGTGAAGGCCAGGGGCGGGGTGTAGGAGAAGGGATGGAGAGATCTCGGGTGTTTGGGGGAGGGCGCCTCAGCCACTCACCCTGGCAGGGGCAGGCAGCCCCAGTGTGATTGTGGGCAGCAAGGCGAGCGGGGCCAGAGAGGTCTCCTGCAGCCGCAGCCGCTGGCCCAAGTGCGCCTGCCACGGGAGCAGGGCAGGGGTCACCGGTTCCAGACCTCCACCCCCAGGCACACGTTCCCCGGAGCCCCCCCGAGGCTTGGGCTGGGGCTGCCCAGATGCTGAAGCCCCAGCTTGGCCGGGCTGCCTGCTGAGGGCCGCCGAGCCCCAGAGATGCCCCGGGGCGCCCAGCCTGCCAAGGCCTTACCTCGGAGCCCAGGACGGGGTTGGGGCCATGCTCGCTGTCGTTGGGGGAGCTGCACCCTGATGCCGGCGTGCTGCTACTACTAGGGGAGGAGTCTGAGGGTTGGGGAGAGGGGGGTGCTCAGTTAGGAGCCAAGAGTGGCTAGGAGGGGGCCAGGAACAAGCCCCTTCCGCAGTGGGTGGGCTCTGCTTCCTGCTTTCTTCCCAGCAGGACAGGAAGGCCATCACCAGCCTCCAGCACTTCTGAACACTTGGTTTTTTTAAGATGCCCCTTCTTTTGGGCAGACGTCAGATTAGCCAATGGAGCAGGAGCTGGGTTCTGCCCCAACTCACCCCTGGCAAGTGTGTAGGGCACCCTGTGACAACCACCCACCGGAGCCCTGGGGGAGGGCACCAGGCCTGCCCGGCACCCACCCACCCTGCCGGGCCTCACCGCCAAGGGTCTCTGCTGGCCGCCGACGGAGGCTGGGAGGGGCGCTCTCCTTCCGCAGTAGCGGGTTCTTCCTCCGCTCCAGGGACTTCTTGGGCTTGTAGCGCAGCTTCAGGTTGGGCTCGGAGACTGCAGGAGCGCCGGGATCACTCGGTGCACGCCCACCCCGTCTCTGCCCTAAGCCTTCCCTTCCAACCTTCTCTGAGACAGACAGGAGAAGGCAGTACCCCCTCCCTGACCCTCCCCCAAGGCTCTTCCCCCCTTAGCCCCTTTGGAGATCCCTGCTGGCCTGTCCACGCACCTGTCTTGCGCAGAGGGAAGTGCTCGGGGGGGTCGCAAGGCAGGCTGGGGACAGGAGGCAGGAAGCTGCCGAGCATGGAACGGGCAGCTCCCTCCGTCTCCAAGGGCTCGAGAGTTCTGCGGAGTGAGCACCAAGGCTGCTTCAGAGGGGCAGGGATGCCCAGAGGCGTAGCAGCCATCTCCTTCCACCCTTTGGGACCTGCCGGGGGAGGCAGCGGGGCTTCCCAGGTGGCGCTAGTGGTAAAGAACCCTCCTGCCAATGCAGGAGACATGAGATGTGGGTTCGATTCCTGGGTTGGCAAGGTGCCCTGGAGGTGGGCACGGCAACCTACTCCAGTATTCTTGCCTGGAGAATCCCATGGACAGAGGAGCCTGGCGGGCTACAGTCCATGGGGTCACAAAGAGTCGGACACGACTGAAGCGACTTAGGATGCAGGCATGCTGGAGTGGCAGCAGCCAGCAGGGCCAGGCGGAGTGCATGGCCAGTAGGAACAGGGGTCATCTCCAGGGGGCAGTACTGGGCCACCCATCCTGATCTGTCCTTAGGAGCCAGGGTCCCAGACACAAAGGGAGGAAGCTGTTCTAGGAATCTGGATATTTCTGTGCTTAGGGGAAAATACAGAGGAGAAAGCCAGCGTGGTGTGCGTGAGAGAGTGTATGTGGGGGGAGGAAAGGCTTGTAGGGAAGAAGGGCCTCAGGCGGGGTGAGGCGAGATAATTAAAGGCCAGAGGAGAGCAGGTATCAGCTGGGAGAGAGGGT
Organism: Capricornis sumatraensis; assembly: GCF_032405125.1. NCBI lineage: Eukaryota > Metazoa > Chordata > Mammalia > Artiodactyla > Bovidae > Capricornis > Capricornis sumatraensis. The sequence continues at coordinate 77,098,327 of NC_091072.1, read as the reverse complement.
CGGAGAGGCACTAGGATTAGAGGTGAGGGGTGAGGATTAGGTGAAGGGCACCTGAGAGCAGCGGTCTGCGTATGCTGTGTGCTCATTGGCGGACATCCGGAGGGGGGCGTGGCAAGGACACAAGGAGGCGGGGCGGAGAGGGAGTTACCTGTAGGGAACGCTGGGGCTATTAGGATGAACCGTTCTCTCTAGGGCCGCCTGTTGTTTCTTCAGAATCACCTCTGCCAGCTTCTGCTTGACCACACTGCTGGCTACGGCACCTGCAGGGGCAGAAATCATGAGTGGTGTGGGGGGTGGATGGGTGGGTGGCCTCCCTGGAATATTTTCTGCCCGTTGCCCTGATCACGCCCCCCGCCGCACCCCCCACCCCCCACTAGGCTTCCCAGGGGCCCTTCATGCAGCAGTCAAGCCTGAGGCTACATCCCTTCTGTGAAGCCCGCGGGTTCCCTTCACCTCCTCCCGCGTTCACCCGCAGTGCCTGGCAGGCAGAGACCCCGACTGAGGCAGGGATGCCCCTGCCTGGCATCCTCCTCCCCCCGCAACACAGAGGGCCGTGGACACGCCGGGGGAGGCTTCCACCCTTACTTCGCTTGCTCTTGTCCTTATTGAGAAGCTGCCGCAGCTCTTGTTCCTGCTGCCCCATCTGCAGCTCGGGCATCGGCGTGTCCATTGAGAGCTGTGGGGAGGGGGCGCGGAGTTGAGGACAGAGGTGGAGGCTGAAGGGAGGGCGGGGCCGGGTCTGGGCTCGAGGCTTCGTGGGAGCTTTAGCTTTACCCGCATGGGCTCTGCCGAGCGCTGGGGCTGCAGGCCCGCCAAGAAGAGGTGGTGGTGGAGGCGCTGGGGGTGCTGCAGGGCCAGCAGTGTGGGCTCCGGCGGGGCATCCACCGCGGGCCGCTGGCCCACCCGCAGGTCCATGGGCTGGGGCTGAGGGCCTGGCGTGTCTGCGCGGGGCCTGGGCCAGCCTGAGGGCGCACAGAGAGGGCAGGGGGAGCGGGAAAGGCCCGCAGGTGAGCGGTTACCTAATCAGCCTCCTTCAGCCTCACTTGACAAGGCACAACACCCTCCAGGGGCCTTTCCCTTGGGGGCCCTCAGCACGGTCCTGCCAGGTAGGTATTTTCAATTCTGTTTCACCCGAGAGAAAGGAGGTCACATACACCATGGCCTTAGTCTATCGCCGGTGGTGGTGAGCTGAGCCTTTTGACCCCAAGCGTAGTTTTCTACTAAATATATTGCCTCTCCAGGCCACGGTTGGGGGCTGTGGGATTTAGGAATGGACTGAGGACCCTTTAGTGATACATCCTGGACCCTGACCTCTCCTTCCCTTCTTCCCCCCTGGAGGAGGATTGGACAGACATGCCCTCTGATAAACTGATCTCAAAAACAGCAATAGGACAGGCGGTTCCCTTTGTTCTGCCTCCAAGCCCAAAGGGCACCCCAGGCCCTCAGCGCCATCCTCCCTACTTTATCCCAGGCCACAGGATAAAGAGGTGCCTCAAACCCACAGCCAGCCCTGGCCAGCACCCTAGGCCTGCACAGCCCATGTGCCCAGGGAGCTCCTAGGTACCCTCACGCCAGCTCCGGGTGGGGCATGGCAAGGACGGCAGCTTCAGTGCCTCGAGTGTCCCTTGTGCCCACGCCAGGAGCACCGTGCCAAGGCCATGGACGCAGGGGCTATATATAACCAGTTGCCAGACTAGGTCCCATGGCAGCACCGCCAGCTAGGCCAGGCTGCGCTCAGCAGCCAGACATTCCCAGTTATCCTAGAAAAGAGGTCGCAGGTGGGGCTGGGAGCAGGTGAGAGCACACAAGCTGAGGAACTTTTTCAGAGAGGCTTCCTTCAGCTAATGCAGTGCTGGGCATCCCCTGTGGAGGCAGCCATGGGCTGTCTTCCAGGCCAGCACTGAAGAGGACTGGAAGGCGCTGGGGCAAAGACCAGCCAGGGACTCAGGAAACACAGCCTCCAGGTCCAGCTGAACCATTATCTTAACATCCACAGCACATGTGTAAACTTGCTGCAAACCCTTTCACCTCATCACCCTGGGGCCCTGGGAGGGAGCTACTACTGTTCCCACAGGAAGAAACTGAGGCTCGGGTGAAGGGACTTGGCCAAGGGCACCAGCCCAGGGCACAGTGAGCTCAGGCTCTGTTCTGCTGAGACCAGCCCTCTGGCTCCACTTTCCCATCCACTTTCAGGAAGTTGCCTGCCCTGCGTCTCACCCCAGGATGGGTTTCTCGCTGGAGAAAGGCAGAGGGGCTTGCAATAGGTGGTCACTAAGTGGTGCCCGCTCTTATATTCTCTGACTGTGAGATGGAGACGAGGGAGAAGCAGAGCAGGGAGGTGCCTGTTACCATTCTCTGGATGTCAAGAGACCAGAGCGGACGGCTGGGCACCCAGATACTGACGACAGCAGGCAATGCATCACTTTGATGTCCCCACTTCTTGCTCATGCCTCCACTCAGGGACCCCAAATTCTCATTCTGGGTTGAGTTTGGGCCCTGATGCCACTGCACTCCTGCCCCAGGAAGGGTCTCAGTCCTCTCATGGCAGGTGTTCTGGCTTCCTGGGGGGACTCCCTCAGCGATGCATGAGGGTCCTCAGGGCAGGCCCCCTGGACTTGCGGCCAGCAGCTTTGGCCACACAGACTGGGAGCAACCCATTCCGCTCTCCCTCACTGCCTCAGCCCCTTCCACTGCTGGGAAGGTGGGAAGGGCTCTGCCTTCAACCCTGGGAACCCCTCTCAGGGTGAATTAGCATTTGAGGGTCTCCACAGTCTGGTGCTAAGCTGGTCTCTCTCTGCTTTGTCTCCCACATCTGAACACGGACCCTCCACCTAAGTATCAGCTCCCGTCTCATCACAGCCCATGTACCTTCCATCCTCTGAGCTTGTGCTCATAAAGTCCCCCCGCTGGTGCTGTCTTCACCCCTCAATTCCACTTTTCTAGATCTTGCCAGACTTCCAAGCCTTGCTGGAGTCTTTCCCCTTTCCTGAAGCCAGCCCAGGGTCCCGTGTCCAGCCCTCCTCTGGATTTCCATCATGCTGGTGGTTCTGTCCCCTGAAAGCACCGGCGAGGCAGGTACCAAATCTGAGCTACGCTCCAAGGGCAGGGACTTGCTTCTCCCTATTGCTCACTATCCCAACACCTAGAACCAGAACCTAGCGCATGACAGGCACTCAGAAAATATTGTCTGAATCAATAAATAAATCCCTATGTCCTCTGTGCCCTGGAATAGAGATGGAGTTCATTCATGCTTCTTTTTCTTTTTCCAATTTCTTTCAATGTTTAGAAAATTACACAGCTGCTGCTGCTAAGTCACTTCCGACTCTGTGTAACCCCACAGAGGGCAGCCCACCAGGCTCCCCCATCCCTGGGATTCTCCAGGCAAGAACACTGGAGTGGGTTGCCATTTCCTTCTCCAATGCATGAAAGTGAAAAGTAAAAGTGAAGTCGCTCAGTCATGTCTGACTTCACAAGCCCATGGACTGCAGCCCACCAGGCTCCTCCGTCCATAGGATTTCCCAGGCAAGAGCACTGGAATGGGTTGCCATTGCCTTCTCCAATGCATGAAAGTGAAAAGTAAAAGTGAAGTCGCTCAGTCGTGTCCGACTCCCAGCGACCCCATGGACTGCAGCCCACCAGGCTCCTCTGTCCATGGGATTCCCCAGGCAAGAGCACTGGAGTGGGTTGCCATTGCCTTCTCCAATGCATGAAAGTGAAAAGTGAAAATGAACTCGCTCAGTCGTGTCCGACTCCCAGTGACCCCATGGACTGTAGCCTACCAGGCTCCTCCATCCATGGGATTTTCCAGGCAAGAGCACTGGAGTGGGGTGCCATTGCCTTCTCCAATGCATGAAAGTGAAAAGTGAAAATGAAGTCACTCAGTCGTGTCCGACTCTTCACAACCCCATGGACTGCAGCCCACCAGGCTCCTCTGTCCATGGGATTTCCCAGGCAAGAGCACTGGAGTGGGGTGCCATTGCCTTCTCCAATGCATGAAAGTGAAAAGTGAAAATGAAGTCACTCAGTCGTGTCCGACTCTTCACAACCCCATGGACTGCAGCCCACCAGGCTCCTCTGTCCATGGGATTTCCCAGGCAAGAGCACTGGAGAGGGGTGCCATTGCCTTCTCCGATTACACAGCTAGGAGGACTAAATGACAGTAGGTGGTGAACTCAATGCTTCTTGAATGGGTGGATGAATTCCTTAATCAGCTGCTGCCTCCTTTCACATAGATCACATATTACATTCTACCATTATTTCTCTCTTTATTTGTGTGTCTCATCTCCCCAGGTCTGCAAGCTTTCGACAGCAAGGACTGGAGCAAAGAGGACATGCCCTTCCTTTTTCGCTGCCCTAGGCTGGGTGTCAGGTGTGGAACCTGCACCCAGAAGGCCCTCAGTGGATCTGGTTGAAATTAAGGACAAAGCAGCCCTCAGTCAGTCCAGCCTCAGCCACCCCAGCCCAACCACGGGCACATCCTAAACCATGGACATCCACCCCCCCTCGCCCAACACAGCCTGACAGCAGCGGGGGTGTGGAACGCTGAGAGGATCACGGAGGGGGGTCCTCAACCTCCACCCAAGCACCACGAGGCATCTTCCCATCCTGCAAGGGCTGCTGTGCCCAACCTGCAGGGCCGGCGTGAGGACCTCAGAGCCGGCGTGAGGACCTCAGAGCCGACAAACAAGAATGCACCCCCTCCCCAGAGCCCCCGAGGCAGGGACCTGAGCATAAACATTAGCTTCCTACTTGCCTTCCTGTTTCGCTGCCCCAGCGCGGACAAGAAGAGCATCCTGCCTTTCCTTTTCCTGTTGTGCTTCCCAGCTCTGGGGCCCGCCTGGACCCAGAATTGCCGCTCTTATCCCCCACCCTCACCTCTTCCCCACAAAACCCCAACCTTGCCCCCTCCCCCAGAACCCCAGTCTCCCAACTCTGGCCCATCCTCCAGGCACCCTGCTGAACCACCTTCTGTCCTTTTCAGCTCCTCACCCTCCTGTGTCCTTTCCAGCCTCATCTTCCACTCCCCACCACACTCCCCCTCAGGCATACTCTTACCTATGATGGGCGGGCTGGAGCAGGGGGCAGCCGGGCTCACCTGGGTCCCATCTGTACAGAGAAGAGACGGAGTGAATCAGCTGCCAGGAGAGGAGGGGCAGGGGAGGGAGAGGAGAGAGGGCGAAGCCAGGCAGGCTGCCTGCCTGTCCAGGAGGCCCCACTCCAGCCTGAGCATGCCAAAACCTGGCACCTCCACCGGAAGCTAGCCAGAAAGTCAAGACCCCACCCCATTCCTTTCCTTGAACTCCCATGCTGCTTAAGAGTGATCCCCAGCTCCATCTTCCTCATCAGATCTATCAAGCAGCTCAGACATCTTGCTCTCCTGGAGCTCAGTCCTGGACAGGAAACTCAGGTGGTTCCAGTTTACCCAGCAGTGTCAGCGCTCCCTGAGGTGCCCAGCCTTCTCTGGGCAGCCGAGGCAGGCTCCCAGGGTTGGAAGGGGAAGGAGAGGGCTGAGGGGTGAGGCGGACAGCAGGCTGGTGAGACTGCACTAAGGATGCCTGGAGGGAGACAAGGGGAAGGGGGAGCAGGACTGAAAAGGGAGCTGGGCCCCCCTCCACAGTGGGGGAGGGATTAGGTCGTGGCCTGGAGGTCAGGTCAGATCTGATGGGAGCTGCGAAGGGGTGGGTCTGGAATGCACAGCTTGAGGACCCCACAAGAGGAACTCCCTCTTCCTACTGCCCCATCCTGGGTCTTGCAGCCTCTGTGCCCCCAGAGAAGGGAATCACAGCCTTTGTTTCACGGATAACCTGAAAAAAGAAGTCTTTCCTTCTGGAAACGGCCACCTATCCCAGACTCCTAGGTCCAGTGCAGGGCCCCCAACCCCACCTCCATCCAGTTCAGAGCCCATGGAATCCCATGGTAGGGCAGTCAGCAGCAGAGAGGCCTAGGGGAGCCCAGAGACTGGCTGGGGTGGGGAAAGCTGAGTCCTGAGGCCACCTTGTCCTCCTGCTGTCCAGCTCAGGGCAGAGGACGGAGCTGGAGACCAGAGGTGTCCTGAAGGGGCAAGTGGTGGACACACAGAAGCCCTCCTCAGACCAGAGTTGGGGCAGAAGGGGTGTTTTTCTGAAGGTCAGCTGGCAGGTACTGCTCTGCGGCCTAAGGGCAGCCTCAGTCCTCTTTCAGAAGCTGGACAAGTAGAAGTCCCTGCAAGCAGGTGCCTGTCGGGGAGGGGCGCCTCTGCGCACAGAGAGAGAGACTCCCACCAACTGCCCCCAGATACTAGCAGCCAGCGCCCGGATGACATTTGGTAGGGAAATGTCGCTCCGCCTATTCAAATGAGGCCTATCCTCTCAAGTCCAGCCCAAGCCCATCTCCTCAGGAAGCTCCCCCTGACCTCCCCCTCCTCACCTCCCCCAGCACCCACTTGGTACCCACCACCTTGAAACTTCAGTAATCGGGGTCTCTGCAGTGCCACTGGTGAGCTATGACCTAATACCTTGCTTGGCACATGGCAGGCTGTTAGGAACTGGTGACTCGAACACAATGACACTCTCCTGGCCCCATGCCTAGGACATGGCATGCGTATCTCTCAAGGTTCGTGAGCCTCAAGGAACAGGAGTGCGGGAGGCAGCCTCCCGGATGGGATGGCCCCCCACCCCGGGGCTCTCTCAGGACCTCGTGCTCTGAGAGAGGCTTCAAAACTAGGCTCGCGGCTGCACGTCCAGAGACTGTAGAGTCCTGTGTCTCCAGTGCCTGCTGCTGGGAACTGTCTCCTACAGCCCTCGGTCCTTGCCTGGGGGCTGGCCAGCAGCACGCGCTCTAGGGGCACAGCCAGCTTCTCTGCACCCCACTCCCCTGTAACCACGGGTTCCGGACACCATGCACCCTCTGGAGGGGACAAAACTAATGGCCCTGAACTCCGCAGTGTTTGTTACGGGGCTCAGAAGAGACGCTGTGATGATGATATGATGTAAACTCTTTTTAGGAAAGCTGGGTGTGTGTGTGTGTGGTTTGCCTACCAACAGGGGTGGATTTTAGAAGAAATGCCTGGAAAGAGCTCTGCTTCTCTCAAGCCCCTGAGTCCATGCTGAGAGACCAGGGGTTCAGAAGCGCCCAGAGCAACAGAGATAATTGTTGGGGAGCATCTCTCCTGTGTCCCAGAGAGAAGAAAAGGCACCCGGTCAGCAGCTGACCTGAAACCATGAAGTGACCACCTGGCATCTCAGACTTGGGGATGAACTTGGGGGCCCTTCTCATCAGCCCCTCTCACAGTGCTATTACCACTAATTTGGGTGCAATCAGGAGTGAAATGTGGGCATTCCTAGTGGCTCAGACAGTAAAGAATCTGCCTGCAATGCAGGAGACCCAGGTTCGATCCCTAGGTCAGGAAGGTCCCTGGAGAAGGAAATGGCTACCCACTCCAGTATTCTCGCCTGGAGAATTCCATAGACAGAGGAGGTTGGTGGGCCAGTCCATGGGGTCACAAAGCGTTGGACACGACTGAGCGACTGACACTTTCACGAGTGAAATACAATCAGGACTGAATGGACCCAAGGGATGGAAAACACAGCATAGGTCTGGCCCTTTTGCACACTGCTCCAGGCCTGCGTGGACAGCTTTCATTTCTGGAATCCTGGTCACTCCCTATTCCTACCTTCTTTGGAGGCAACTGCAGTCAGGCTGAAGAGATGGTTTACCAGGTGCTGAAGTTTCCATCAAGTCACCTTCCCCAACTGGACACCTGATCTTACCCAGAAATTCTGCCCCAGTGGGTCTGCCCTGGCCCTCAGCCACCTCCAGGGCAGACATAAGTGCAGCTCTCCCGTCCCCGAGCACCTGTACAAGCTGGCCTCCCACTCTTCCCTTGTTTCCCCTTGGCCCTCACCTGCCCAGCAGATGTGACTGGAAACCTGAGCTCGGCCTGGCCACCTGCTCTCCCCGGCGCTGCCAGTCCTATGTCAGGGGAGGGCTTCCCCAAGAGCATGGCCACCCACAACCCCTCTGAATGCTTTCCATGTCTTTGTCAAAGCTGTGTCCCCCTCCCTGGTCTCCTGAGGAGTTGAAAAAGGAGGAGCAGGCAGATCCCTGCCCTGTGGGCACGAGGCAGCGAAGCCCTGGATCCTGGGCTGACTCTCCCCCCTCCCTCCCCCAGCCCCCTCAGCTCAGGTCTTCTTCCCCTGACAAAACTTGACTCCGCAGCGGGCTGGCAGAGAAGACAAAGCTGGGAGTGAAATGGCCAAGAAGGTCCAAGAATCAATAAACACAAGAGAGAACGTCACAGTTGCCCGACTGACAGCGTGAGGACTTGTGTGGTGCATGTTAGGAGCTGATGAGGCTTCAGAGATTGTGCAGGCAACACTCTCACTTCCCAGAGAAGGAAAAGAGAGAGGGGAGGGGGGCTAGGTCACAGTCACCCAGCGGGGCAGCAGTACAACCAGGCCAGACCAGTGCGGGGAGAACCCAAGAAGTCGACCCCAAAAGCGGGTTCTAAGTACCTCTCAGTGAGGGCACTGGTCTTGTGCTCAAAGGGGTGGAAAAGTGGATAAAACCTGACTTTCACTTTCAGGAGTTTCAACTCCAGACAGCCCACGATTTTTTAAAAATTGAAAAGTATATGACTTGTAGACACTAAAAACATTTCAAAGAGCCCCTCAAAGTATGAAACTAGAAGTTTCTCACTCATCCAACTCCCTAGGACTTCCTTAGACTCAACTCCTTTTAACAGTTTCTTATGTCCCCCTTCCAGAAATTCTCTTGCTACTTACTAATTCTATTGCTCATGATCTTGGCACCAAGCTGCTTATTACTCAGATTTATCCAGGACCCAGTGTGCTGCAAGCTGGATGGGAACTCTGGCCCCACGAAGTGAGAGAAGTGAGGGTCCGCAGCACGGAGGACGTTGGCTTTAGGGTTAGATAGACCGGTGTTCACACTCCGACTCCCTCAGTGACCGGCAGGGATAGCCAGGGACACGCTGCAGCCTGGGCAAGGCTTGGCTGTGCCTCTGAAATTCGACGGTAAGAATATGGACCAGGAAGAGGTCATCTGAGATGAGCGACGCTGTGCATGAAGCACGGGGCACATGGCGGGTACTCCCCGTCAGGGTTGTGATTCATCCTGTTTGCCCCTGAACTCACCTGCAGCCGCCCTCTGGCATAAGCATCTCAGCATCTGGTCCCGTCTGCGTTTTGCCCTCGTCTCTCTGTCCACTTGCTCCCAGATGCGTTCCTGTCCAGTCTCTTATCTCCTGACTCTCCCAAAACAGGCTCTTCTCTTTCTTCTCCATCTGAACTTTTGGAACTAGCAGTTTACTATGTGCCCTGCATTTGCTAGTTCATCTAACCCTGAAGACAAACCTATGTGCTGGCTACTATTTTTATCCCTATTATATAGATTAGTCAACTGAGGCCCAGCAGTATTAAATAACTCATCTGGAGGCACGTAACAGGGAAGTGGCTAAGTTGGGACTTCAGCCAGATAAATGGGCTCCAAAATCCATGTTCTTAAGCAACACTCGTGGCTGCTTCTCCCCAGCACCTCGACTCTACAGGCTACTGGGTGGACAGCCGAATGCAGGACTTGGCTGGGCACAGGGAAAGATAAAAATCACGCAGCTCCCAGGAAACTTGAACCAGCGGCAGACTCCAGTCCTGCTGCAGGTGAGAGGGCGGAAACTGCCTGTCCCATCTCTAGGCCCCGGTGAGGACAGTCCTCCCAGATCACAGATAGACACCAACTGCTGACTCTGCAGATGCCATGCCAAGCGATGACTTCGGACTATAGGTGGGAACAGGGGCTGGCACCGACAAGGCAGGAACTAGGACGAGCACCGCCTTCATCTTCAGGCTCTCGGGTATCCTCCTTTGTCCCTTCCTTAGATGCTCCCAAGGGCTTCTGAGGCTTTCTCATTAGCGTCTCAAAGCAAGCTCCACCAGGCAGGCAGGAAGGCGGGCGGGCCTGGGGCGGAGGCTCCCAGGTGAGCGGCCTGGGACGCAGGCCTGCCCAGACAAAGGCCTCCAGTCAGGCCGAAGCGGGGGGCCCAAGCTCGCAGGCTCCACAGCTGTGTAGCAGGCAGGAGGCTGATGTGAGGGCCGCAAGGCCGGCCCTCTGCCTCCGCCTCCGCAGCAAGCATGCCCCTTTCCCCACGCCTGGGGCCCTGGGGCAGCTATTTTTAGCTCTTGACACCTGGGTATTTTGCAGCCGCAGGATGTCCGGTTTGGAGTCTCTTTCTGGGAATCCCACATGCGGCTGTTGTAAACAGCCCCACGCAGCGGTGGCCTGTGCTGGGAGCTGGCACCCCCCTTTCTACTGTTTGAGATGAATCAAACAGGAAGCAGATGTAACCATGGCAGCGGCAGCTTGAGCTCCCTGGGGGTGGGATGGCGTCCTCTCTGGCTTCTTGTCCCTGCCCCGGGGTCCAGTCCCTTCTGTGGCCTCTCCTGGCGGATGGAGCCCACGCTGAGGCAGGGGAGCTGGGCCTTTCTGAGTCCTGAGGGGCTGGCGGTTCCTGGGACTCTCTGGGGCATCTCACTGCCCTCTGGCAAGGAAAAATGGGAGTCTCTCCAAACCCGGCGGCCTCGGGGCCACTACCCAGTCTCCCCTGGCTATTCTCTGTGACGGTGGGAAGGGGAGGGCAGAACCACTTGCTCAGGGTGTGTGGCATCACTCAGCAGCAGGCTCCCCCCAGTCCCAGGCCAGGCCCCCTCGTCCAGACTGCCCTAGGCTTTCTCAGGTCCCCAAAGGCCTCAGAAACCAAAGTTGCCACTTACCCTCAGCCCTCTGCTCCAGGAGCGCCAAGCCCCAAAATAGGAAGTTCACCACGATGTCTGCCCACCATCTGTCTTTCCTATCACAAGCAAAACAACCTGAGCAGTCAAGATGGGGGGCCCCATCTGTAATTCGGGGAGAAGAACTGAGTTTCTGTCAAGCTTCTGCCTTTGTCTCTCCCCCTCCCCCACCCCCTGGTGCCCCACTGAGACCAGCTGCTCCCTCTTAGCCGCCAGCCCCAGCCCCAGCCAGTCTTTCTCAAGGGCCAGCGCTTGCCCCAACAGGAAGCACGGTCACCGCCCTGGGGCTGTCTCAGAGCTGCTCCTTTCTCCCCTCTGAGGTCTGTGTTCACTCCGTCGCCCTCACTGGTCCCCCAGCTCCTGGGCCCTCCTTGGCCAGACCCTGCCTCCCTCTGCATCCCACTTCTGCCTCCCGCTGGTTCTGTCTCTCTCAGCTATGCCTTTCTGGCTCTGCTCACTGGTGCCACCCACGAGGCCACTCAGTCCACTCCAGAGACTGCCAGGGAAAAGTTTAAGTTATGTTAATATCAATCATTATTATTTTATTATTACCAGTAATTAGTAATATTAGTAAGGATCAGCAACCATGTACTGAATGCTTACTGGGTGCTGGTTACTGTGCTAAGTATCTGACTTGTACTCTCTCATTCAGTCCTCACAAGCACCCTATAAGCTCAACACTGCTACCACCCTCAAATTACAAAGGAGGTAACTGAGGCTCAGAGAGGTTACGAAACTTGCCAAGGTTACACACATGGTAAGTGGGGCTTCAGGGACTCCAGAATCTAAGCACATAATCCCTAGACTGGTGTGTACAATGAGCCCCACCCACTGAGGTGAGGTGAGGCCACCTGGGGGCCACTGGACAGAGTGTGGTTGGTCCCAGCATCAGAAGGCCTGGGCGTGACTCACGTGTTCCCACAATGCCGGCACTCCATCCAGAAGACAACAACAAAAATAAAGACAGGACCATCTCTGCCTGTGCCTCCATGAGGCCTCCAAGAGGCACTCCCCAACTCCATCTTCACTTCCTTTTTCATCCTTTTCATTTTCCCTACTTTTTAAATGTACTTGTTACCATTTTATCATTTCCTGTAAGCTGCCCCCAGACGCCTATAACTAAACAAGCAAACCCCCAGGCCTGCCTCGGAGGACAAACGCTGTGTGAAGGCACTCTGGAAACCGTCAGGCCCTGTCTAAAACGCAAGTTACGTAACCCAAGCAAGACACTCACAGAGCGGCTACTTGGGAGTGAATCCCCAGGGAGAAGATGCTCTCTTCTCTCTCCCTCTCTTGCCCAGGCCTTACACACTCCGGCAGGCCATGGCAGGGGTGGAGGGGGCCCCACGTGCAAAAGAGAGCCCCCATCCTCAGGGCTTCCCTGGTAGCTCAGTGGTAAAGAATCTTCAGGAGACCTGGGTTTGATCCTTGGGTTGGGAAAATCCTCTGGAGAAGAGAATGGCAACCCATTCCAGTATTCTTGCCTGGAAAATCCTATGGACAGAGGAGCCTGGCAGGCTAGTTTATGGGATCGCTAGAGTCAGACATGACTTAGTGACTAAACTGCCACGATCCTCAGGGCAGGCTCCTGAGGGGCTAGGAACACAGGCAAACAGCCATCAGCACCCCTGGACCTGGATGTCTGGAGAGAGACAGAGATCACGGTGGAGACCCTGGCCTGCTCCATGGCCTGGGGCATCATGGATATGAGTCCATGAATAGTAACAAGCTATGAATGCTGGCACTCACAGGATGCCACATTAATATTCATGACAGTTAAATACCAGATCCCCATCCCAGCTAAGCCCCGGAATCCCACTCATTTCGCCTGTTATTTTTGGAAGGTGGCGGGTAGATTCTCCAGGTGACACAATTCCCTTTTGCGGCCAGGGCTGCCCTTCAGGCTTGCTCGGCTGGGATGTCTCCAGACCACAGACCCAGCTAGGGTGCATGCACAGCTCTCAGGGAACTCAAATGCCAGATGCATGGTACTGGGTACTGATTTGGGCCAACCAGCTGTCTTGGAAAATTTCTAGCCAACTGGGGATTTGATGAGATGAAAATTTACTGTAGTGGAAGGTAGAGATCACTGACTGAAAAAACGGCATACACTGTGTGGTCTTGTTTCGGTAAAATGCACAACACATGAAGGCATGTCAGGAGATGGAAAGGTGCTCAGAGGGACCGTGGCAGTGATCTCCCATTGCTGGGATTGGATGTTTCTTACTCTTTCACCTTTGCTCTTCTGTGTTGTCTGGCTATCTACGAGGCGCGTGAACTGCCTCTGTAACAGTGAAACAGAATTGATATGTATATATACACCCCATGCACAATTAAGATGGCACTGCCAATGGGCATGTAAGCTCTGGATCCTGTGAGAACTAGGACACAGGGCTCTCACTGATTCCTCGTATTCTTGGACCCCGTATCCTCTGGGGTTCTGCATTATCTACAGCCCAGGATCCTCGACCTCTCCCTGAAGCACGCAGAAGGCCGAGCACGGGCCTGGGCACCAAGTCAGGACTGACTTAATGGATGCCTGCAGCCTGAATAATGATCATTTCCTTAAAGAAATGCCTCCCGCCTCTTCCAGGGCCGCTGTGCTGGGAATAGAGACTGCTGACATCACTGACCTTCTCATCCCTCCCCTGCCTCATGCTCCTTTTAAAAGTTGCCAGGGAGGGGCTAAAATAAAGGTCATTCTGGCAGATGCTGGCAAGGTACTTACTGCACAGCAGGGCCATCAGGGCCAGTCCCATCCCAGACCCTCCCTGTGCCAGCTGGCAGCGAGGCCCCAGGGTCCCTTGCATCCTGCCTCACTGGGAGAGCCGGGGGTGAGGGAGTGAAAGAGAGAAGGGGTCCACCCTGTGACTTCTGGCTACAGACTCCTGCTGTTCCAGGCCCTTATGGGTGGAGGAATCTGTGAATTTGGCCTGATTTTTCTGTGAACTGGGGCTGAGCCCAGTTTCTGTTCTTCATGTCTTTAACATTCCCTATCCCTGACCTTCAAAAATATGAACAATAACATCAATGATGGTGATGATGTTCTCTGTGCACTGACCTCATACCGGGCACAGTGCTAGTCTTACTTACTTGAATCTTGAGAGCAACTCAAGGAACTTGAAGCAATTATTACTTTCATATTACAGAGATGAGGAAACCGAGGCACAGAGAGAGCTACACTTGGTTTTTTGCAGGAGGAAAATAGGGACGCTACCATATTCCTCCCTGTGCCCTCACTGGAGGGCCCTTCTGCAAGCTCTGCGATGGGCCCAGGAGAGTGAAGGTGATCACTCACATCTGCAGGGTGCATTTGAATCTGCAGAGGGTTGACAGGCACATATGAGTAAATCCCCGCTTGAAAGATTAGGAAATCAGGTGTCAGAGTCCTTGGCAGCCTTGCACAAGGTTCCTCAGCCTATTCAACTGGGATTCAAACCCAGGTCTCTGGTCTGAGAATGGTTTCTTCCCCACTACTACACTATCTCCATGGCCGGACTCTCCAGAGGACTCTGGAAGGGAGAGGCCGTCCTTCCAGTGCCCTGGAGCCGAAGTCAGGGCCCAGCCCCTCGCCCGGTGGGGTGGGGGTAGGGGGCTGTGCCAGCGCGCCTCCTCAGCTTCACCGTGACTCACTCCTGGGACCCAGGGGAAACACAGCCCTGAGCTGCGGGCAAACACGGCCTGCCGCCTGCCCCGCCTCCAGCTCCCCGCCTCCACATTTGCTAACCGAAACCCGGCTGTTGCTATTTTTAACCCTCCAGCTCCCCCTTGCCTGGGGCTCCCCCCTTCACCCCCCGCCCCCCCCTGCCCCAACCGGGTGCCACCGGCCTGTCATTCTGAGAGCAGTTCCACAACCTGAACGCCCCTGGGCGCAGCGGATGCCCGTGCAGGTTTGTGGGGCAAGCAAAACAACACGGTTACAGCCCTGTCGCCCCAGTCGCCGAATTCCCCCACCCCGACTCTTTCCGAACCTGTGACTCCCAGCCTGCCCTGCTTCTCCCTGTCATCCTGGCAGCGGGGGAGGGAGAAATGGGACTTCAAGGGCTGGGGGGGGCAGGTGGGGGGAGACTCCAGGAGCCAGAGCTGGCCTCATGGGGGTGGGAGGGAGCTAAGCTGGACTCCTGAAGGGGGACAGGGTCCCCCTCACTCTCTCCAGGGTGCCAGGCTCTCCCTGAAGGCCCAAGGTCTCTGCCCACCAGGATTTCCAATCCCTGCAGGCAACATGGGGAAAAAAGGAAGTGGCTGGTGACGAGTGGGGATGGTGAGTTTAGCCCAGGGCCCTCCTCATGAGCCGTCCTCTCCCCCTGCTGGGCGGAAGGCCGGGGAGACACAGGAGTCCAGGGAGTGAGTGCACCAGAAGCCTAAAGGAGGCCCAGGGTGGAAGGACTCCAGGCGGGTGGTTGGAGGCCTCTTCTTTTACATGAAGGCTCCTCTGATACACAGCCCTCTGGGGAGAGGGCTGGATCATCCTGCAGCCCACAGCTCTGGGGCCCCCAGGAAAACCTACCAGAAGAGGCTGGAGGCGAGAGGGTCTGCAGGCTGCTGGCTGACGTGAAAGGTAACCTTCTGAGAAGGGACCGAAGGAGCAGGCCTGCAGGGGGGCCAGAGGGGCCCGGCCTTCTAGCTGTCTTCTGCCGCCCCCACTCAATGCCTCCCAACCCTGCCCCGTGCACAGAATCTCTCCCGGTTTGAGGAGCAGATTCCAAGGGCCCAGGAGAGGTTCTGCAGTGCCCAGCCCAAGGTCTCCTCCTCTCTCTCTCCTGCCCCAGGCCCTACTCGACCAGCCTCAGCCCCCACTTTGCTCTGTCCTCACTGGCCTCGGCCCCAGTCCTTTTTTCTGGTGTGTCCTCTCTTCCAGGGCCCAAGTCTTCTCTACATAGGATCCCCCTCTCTCCTCGGTGACTCCTGAACCAGGTAAATAGATCCCAGTGGCCACAGAGGCAGCCAGGCTAGACCAAGAAGGGAGGGACTTGGCACAGGAGTCACAGGGTGGCGAGAGGGGGAGGAAGGGAATGAGGAGGGAGGAAGGTGAAGCAGGGGTGGCGCCTTGCTGCCGCCTCCCTGGCACCCAACACATCCGTGGTCCCGGACTCAGCCCCTGGGAGGGAAAGAGGCTGCTCCCCCGAGCGCTGAAGCAGCCTGAGGTCAGCCCTGTCCAGCTCCCCCCTACTCTTCTCCCCTTTCATCAGCCTCTGTGGATTGCCTGAGGAGCCGAGACCCCGATGTCTTCCGTGCCAGGCCAAAGGCTGGCCCTCGGGCTCTAATCCTCAGCCTAGGTCCCTCACCTGAATCCAGGTGGTTGCCAAGCATGGCTCAGATGCTCCGAGGGCTCACTTCCAGGCTGGGCAGGTGAGAGCAGGCATCCATTTCACTTCTCGGGCAGACCTCCCCTGGCCTCCCTGTCTAAGGAAGTCCCCCCTTGTTATTCTCTGTTGCTGCGCCCGGTTCATTTCCTTCTTAGGGTTCATCACAATGGTTAACTAAATGTATCTACTCATTTCTTGACTTGCTTACTTGTCTTACCGTCTCCGCCACTAGAGTGGAAGTTCCCTGAGGTCAGACGCCCTGCCTATGAGATCACTGTGTATCTGTGCCCAGGACTTGGCATACAGCAAGGCTCAGTAAGCACCCAGTGAGTAAATAAATAGCTGAATGCTTGGCACAGCAAAGGGGGCCTTCTGGTTGCCAACGTCACTTTTAGGATTGATGAGCCACAAGTCCAGGATTTCCCCAGGGAGAAGGAAGCAGTATGTAAAAGGAAAAGCAAGGTCAGGAAGCCTGACCCCGGGGAAAAGGTCAAGGCCAGCGAGCATCCACTCCAGTTCCGTCTGGCCCACGGTGTCACGTTGAGTGTGGACATGTACACAATCGCACACCCGGAGGACGCATGGGTGAGTCCTGGACTGGTGTTGAAAGGCTGGGATTTTGTCCTGGTTCTTGTCTTACTATCCTTGTGTCCTTGGACAAAGCACATACTTTCTGCGGGTCTCAGTTTCCTCAAAGGAAAAACTGAAGAGGTTGGCCCAGACCAGCAGTCCTCAAACACGGCTTGGCACCAGATCACCTGAAGCACGTGTCAAAATCCAGACTCCCAGGACCCACCCCTGCAGATTCTGAGTCTGGAATGGGGCCTGAGGATCTTTATTTTGAATACATTCCCAGGTATTGAAATGTACCTGGAATTGGAAATGTCCTAGGAAGCCAAAACAGGAAGGGAGGTGTCAGATTTAAGGACTCCTCCTAATACTCAGACCACTAAGGAAAGGGTTGTCTGGGGGCACTTTCCTGCAGTTCCAAGTGTCCTGAACTCTAAAGCAAGTGGTCTGGGAACCAGCATTTGAAGAGAGATGAGCATGCTTTCCAGCAAATACCTGGACTTCAAAAAAAAAAAAAAAGCCATTCCTGCACAGGCATACATCCCCTCCAAACACGTCCATCCACCCCATGCAGAACCGTGAGTGCAAAGGTGCACAACTCTAGAGACTACACACATCCATACTACATGTGTGCATGTTCCCCAGACACCCAACACAGAGCCATCACATGGACTGCAAATTGCCATGGAATCACCACCTCTACATACAAGCCTAGGGGCACATGTGCAGAGCCCCCACCACTCACTCAGTGTGCATACACACCCATCACGTGTTGATCCACACGAAACAGACACTATGCTGAATTTATTCGGCTTCTGGGAAGTGGTGCAGGACCAAAGAAGCTATGCTCTGCTGATGAAAACATCTCTCCCGCCTCTGCCACTCCTCCCCACCCCCAACCCTTTGCCCCAGGCAGCATGGTGTCCAGTTCCCTTTCACAGGGGGAGAGCTGGAGGACAGTGGAGAGATGGGATGAGGAGAGGCACAGAGCCCCCTACCCCAAAAGTCCAGCAAAAATGTCTCTTCTGCTTCCCCAACCAGGAGGTGCAAAAGGGCCTCCACCCAGCCCAGCCACCCACCACCCACCACCCACCCCCAATGCTCAGTTACTTGCCTAGATTCCCAAGCCCCGGTCCCCAGGAGCCAAAATGGTAAGGGAGGTGGCCAGATTTAAGGACTCCTCCTAATACTCAGACCACTAAGGAAAGGGCTGTCTGGGGGCACTTTCCTGCAGTTCCAAGGCCTGGGTCCCCCTGGGAAGGTTGCCACAGAAACAGGGGGAAATATCACAGGGAAACACAATACCCGGCAGGGTCACCTGCTGACCAGGCTTCCTGCTGTGTTGCCCACCGCAGCCCCGCCTCCCCATCTCATTGCCCTCTTGGCCTCCTTCTCTGGCCTTACCGGGGCCTCCTCACCGAAGCTCTCCTTCCTGCCTCCCCTGCCTTATGCAGAAAGCTCTGCTCTTTTTGGTTCCAAACAACATCAGGGATGGCCCAGAGCTGAGTCCCCCACTCCTAATCCTACCAGCGGCCCCCACCACAGGAAATCAAAGCTTCCTGCCCCAGAGGAAGTGCCCCATCTAGTGAACAAATCCAACACAGAAACGACAGTCCCAGAGCCTTGGAAAGACAGATGCCAGTTCCCAGGCCTCACCCCGGCCCTGCTTCCAGCAGTACCCCTCACCCCACCACAGGCCCCAGTCTCAAGTCTGCCTAAGGACAGGTCAGGCCAAGGCATGACGAGGGTGTGGGCGGGACCTGAGCCTGGCCGGGGAGGAGAAGGCCAGGAGTATGGGCACTGGCAGAGTTAGAAGGTCTGGTCCTGGCCTCACTTGGCCTGCCATTCCCTGGCTGGGTGACCCTGGGACTTACCTTAGCTTATCTTCTCTCAGACCCCTGACAACTTCAAAATTACCAGCTCTTAAAATGAAAGGCCAGGAGAAGGAAGGCAAAGAGGTGGTGGAGGTTACACAGGCTTCTGCCTTGGGCAAGGACGCCTGCAGCCCAAGGAGGGTACCCATTCCTCACACCCGTCACACGTGAGATTCTCATATCCAAGGGCTTTCTATCCAGATTGAGGAGAGGATGGTGGAAAAGAAAGTTCCAACTCTCATTCCCAGAAAAGAATGAAAGCTGGGGTCCACTATTACTGAAGGAAATGGGGGCCATAACAGGCCCCATCCTGGACACCAGTCCATCTCCTATTGTCAGCCTCTCCTCCTCTGTAGTCACTTTATTGATGGGGAAACTGAACTTCAGTGTCAAAGTGGAGTGACCAGTTTAGATTCTTGGAACGGTCAGTGCAAGACCTGAATGCAATCTTCCCAGCCACAGGATAACAGCTTAAGACTCGGTGGCCAGAGCCACCCACCCCTGGGCTCAGGCTAAAGAACACAGAGACCTCAGGACAACACTGTCCCGGGGCCATTCCAGGCGTAATATCAAGAAGCAGCTCTGAGCCTGGCCTTGGTGGGGTCCAGAAACATCAAGGGACTAAAGGCCAAGGAAGAGTCCCAGCGGGTCCCGGACCTCGTTCCAGTTCAGGTTCACTGGGAGCAGCACAGCGAGACTGCTTTGTGCCTTCGTTTCCCCAGCAGTGACTCCATGGTAGAGGAACATTACTTCTTAGTTCAGTGGGTAGAGGGGACAGAGAGAAGAAAGCAGGGAGGCTGGGATGCTGAGCAATGAGCTCTGCAAGAGGTCTTGCAGAGGCTGGAGAAGGAGCTTCCAAGAGGGTTGGTATGAGGAGAGGAGTGTGTGGCTTCCAAAGCCACTTGGAGGACCTGACCTATGGGGTACTACAGGGGAGAAATGAGCCACTGTTAGGGAGCAGGGAAACCAAGTCACAGTCTCCTTTCTTTCAACCCAGTGGCTGGGCAGGGGTCTTGAGGAAAGTCCTCATCGACCCAGATGCACGTCCAGGGAATAGGATGATGAATCCAGATGCTGAGTCCCCAGCAGGGCCACTGAAACTGGCAGGCAGAGCTGGGCCTCAAGCAGATGCTGAATGAGGGTGTGGGGAGGGATGGGCAGCAGCAGGACAGGCAGTGTCCAGACGCAGGGGGAGGCCTCTGGGGTATGCAAGACCGCCAGCAGGGACAGGGAATGGCCTGGACTGGGTGGGAGGAGCCCCAGTGGCTGGCCAGGTCAGATCTGAAACAGTAGCTTGGGGCAGCAGGAGAGAAGGAAATAGGGGTGGAGGTGCTGGCTGGCCTACAAGTCCCACCGGTCCCTCTCCTAGTTCACAGGCCCAGAATCAGAGCCCAGCCCAGATGCCGGATTTGCCGCCTGCTCTCACTCCCCAGGACCAGCGGACCCCAGGTTTGGGGGGCACACATCCTGTCCCCCACTGCTCAGGACACAGCCTGCGGTCCCCATCTTCCCGCGCCCCGACAGCACCTCCACAGCTCACTTGAGCACAGGTGTCTCTTCACCCAGATGGGTGAGCAGGGTGGGGGGGGGGCGGCGGCGGGCGGGGGGCGTTGCTCAGAGAAACCTCGCTGTCAGAGACCCTCCCTCCTAGGGATCACTTTCCCCAGCGGAGGGGTCGGAGTAACGTCCATCCGGGGTCCGCGGGCTGGGGGCGCTGATGTTCGGGGCTCAGAGTGTGCCCCAACTCAACGGGTCCTGCCCTTTGCCCAGCGCTTCCAAACCTTCCGCCCGGGAGCACCGCCCCCTCCCGGGGCCGCGGCGGCCGTCCCTCCCTCCAGGGTCCCCCGGTCAGTCCTCCCCGCGAATGGGGGTGATGGGACGCCGGGCCCGAGCACCGGCGGCCCGGGGCCTCCAACTCCCTTCCTCGGGCCTGTCGCTGCCCCGGGGCGGGCGGATGTGGGCGCCCCGCAGGAGGCCCTTCACCCTCCGGCCCCGGAACCAGCCCGGGCCGGGAGCCTGCCAGAGCCCCGCGGAGCCGGGCGACGCGGGCACGATCGCGGGGGCGCACGCCGGGCTGGGCCCGCGGGGCCGCCCGGAGCCCCGCGCGGGAGCCGGAGCCCGAGCCCAAGCCCGGGCGGGCGGCGCTGGGTGCCGCGCGCAGGGCGGGGCGGGCGGGGGGCGGCAGCCCAGTACTCACCAGCGCCGGGGCTGTGCATCCAGGGGCCGGGGCCCTCAGAGCGGGGGGCTCATGGCGGGGCGGGGGGCTGGGGCGCCGGCCTTACATCCCCCCCGGTCGCCGGAGGCTGCGGAGCGACTGTGAGACGGCGAGAGGAAGGGAGGGGGCCGGGAGGGGGAGGGCCCTGGCAGCCCGGCCGGCCGGGTAGGATGACAATGGAAGGAAATGCTTTATCTGAGTCTGAGAGCGGGCCAAGGGGGAGGGGAGGGAGGGGGCAGGCGCTCGCGGCCCGGGGACACACCACCCGGCAGACACGGCGCGGCGCCCGGGCTGGCGGACGGGCGGGCGGACACCCCGCGCGGCCGGAGCGCGGGGAGGCAGCGCCGAACCCGGAACGCGGGGGACGCGGCCCCGACCCGCGCGCGGCCGCCCCGCTGCAGCCCAAGTCCCGGCCGCCGCGCGGCGCAGCGACCCGCGCACAATTCCCGGAAACCCAGATACCTGAGCGCACGCACCCTCGCGGGCGACCGGGGCCGCGAGCACACATCCATGTTGGCCCGGGGCAGAGTCGTCTACACAGACACGCCGCAGAGAGGGACCCCCGCGCTCAAAGGCACAAGCACGCAAGGCCCAGCAGCCAGCAGTTACGCGGGGAGGGGCGGGAGGCGCGGGACGCGCGTGGAGTCACCGGTCCCGGCAAGGAATCCCAAACGGACACCCCCGACCCCGCCCCAAGCACAACGTGCCTGAGGAAGGTTCCAGGATCTGATTTGAATCACTGCCCAGCCCTCCCCCTCTCCCATGCCCCCCCCCCTACACACACCCCATGCCTGCTGAGGGGAATAGAAGGGTCCAGCCTGTTCCTATTAAAAGAAAAAGGGGGTGGGGTGGTGCGGATTTTGAAAGTTTTCTTTTTTTAAAGAAATTTCTCAAGGGATTTCCTTCCCTCCTGTCCTCTTCCTCTCTTCCTCCCATTCCTCTCCCCCCACCACCCTCCCCCCCTACTTTACCCCTCCCGGTCCCTATGAGTCAAACTTCAGCAATGTGCCCAGTGTCTCCCAGTGCATTACAGCGGATCATAGAAATGTTCCAGTCTGTGAGTCGGAATGTAGCCGCCTCCAGCCCTCCCTCGGCTAATAAACTCAGCTCCTGGCTGGCTTTGCACAGCAGCCCTCCCTGCCCGGCTCCCTGTTAGCAAGACCAGAAGGTCAGGGTCAGAGGTCAGGGGCTGAGGACCTCCCTATTGTGCTTCCCGGCCTGGTCTGTCAGCCCCGTGCCTCTGGCAATCTGCTGGGTCAGAGACACAGAGGCTCCGGCGAAGTGGAGAAGTCTACAGGAAGCGCTCGTCTCTCTCGCTGATGGTGGGGGGCTCACCCCCTGGAAGGCAGAGGGCAGCTTCCCTCTGACCCCATCCTGCTTCCCTCGATCCTGGGAAGCCTGGAGTGCCACGATGCTACAGAAAAAGAAGAAACTGAGGCTGAGCCAGAGACGTGTCAGATTAGAAGCAAGAGCCCCAGTGGCCTAGGAGAGCTTGGCCATGCTGAGGTCCAACATCTGACCATAGCTACCCTGTTCCTGCAAACCTGGCTCCAGTCTCACCTGTTGCTCCACCTTCCTACCTCAGGCCGTTTTGTGGTCCCAGCACTCACAAAGCAGGCAGATCTAACCCCTTTGCCCTTGTTCACTTATCCTCACAGACCCCTTTCCCAGCATGAAGGCCTCCTACAGCATGACACCACACATGCCTCTCTCCCCGCCCCTTCCGCTGTTCTGCTCAGGGCCTGGAGGTACTTAGTGCTCAGTACTTAGATGTTAGTACTAAGTACTTAGATGTTAGTACTAAGTACTTAGATGTCAGTTGCTGTTGTTACTATTATTAATATTATTTCAGCCAAACCGGGCTACTGGCTGTCCCCCTCATGTCCTCATGCTATCCCATCCCCCTACTTTGGCTCATGCCATTCCCTCCAAAAATGAATGTCCTCCCTCCCCCTTCTATCCTGTTAAAATCTGTCTAATCCTGTCTATCCCACCTTCTCCAGGAGGCTTTCCCTGATTCCCATAACCAGAGGGATTCTTTCTTCTCCTTGAAGGACTCCACTCCAGCATCTTGTCAGTCTTCCTCTGTACTTACTTTGACCTTCACCCACTTGTATACTTGTCTCAGCTCTCACCTCCTTCACTAGAATGTTCCAGAGTGGACGTCCCCTGAGCCCAGCTACTGCCTTAGTCAGGGGTGCATTCCTTGTAGTGTCTTGCTGAGCATCTTCCACAGAATTCAGGCTCAGTCTGGGTCATTTTTGGAATTGAAACAGATTCATGGACTTCAAGGACCATCCCCCAGCGGAACAACCTCAATTATACCTTTTTTCTAGTGACTCTTAAAGACACATGTTCTTCCGCCTCAGGTGTGTTTTTCCCAGCCCTCGCTTCCAAACCAAATCCCTCTCTGTGCCCACGGCCTCCATACCCACAGCCTCCAGAAAATCACTTGGCTGCTTCAGACGCTCAGCCTCTCCTCTGCTGTGTGTCTCCTTTAGCCTCACAATGCCCCCTCCTGACACCCCCCAGGACTCCTGTAGCTATTTCTGGACTGAAATCAGGCATTTGTTTGCTCATTTCTACCATGTGCATCATTCATGTATTTGTTTGTGAGTTTTCTTTTTCTTTTTGACCTAATCACTGAGTTCTAAGAGATTTGCACACAAAGGTTATCTCCTCTCAACCCCTACCTGTGCCCTCGGTACTCCACACATGGCTTTCTACATACACCAGAATTCCCTACCTGAAGTCAAGGCAGAGAGAAAGACAGCAGGTGAGTCCTACATCCAGAAGCTGGACTGTGCCCCTTCTTATCTTGCCCCTTTACTTACCACCACCCCACTCGCATCTCATGGTCCAATCTTAATCCAGTTTCTAAGTCACACCTCCCTTGCTGGGGTATGTTAGGGAGTCTCCAGAAAAGAGACCTGAGGCAGAAAAGTGCAGGCTACCTTTTTCTCCTCTACCCTGGTTACCATGTGGAGAGGTTTGTTTTGTTTTGTTTTTGCACAGACCGCTCAGTTAAGCGCCCTGCAGAAGAGATGAGTCTTATAGAACCTGCCTTGGCTCCCTGGTATCTTCCTTGAGGCTCTGGCCATACAAAGCCTGAGGGCACTGCCTTCTGCTCTCTTTGGGGCTCTGGGGCTACCTGACATTCTCTCTTTCCCTTTCTTCCATCCTTCTCTTGCTTAGCTACCTTTTACTGTTTACTGTGTAGCAGCCCTATGCCATCCCCCTGGCAAATATTAGATCATTTATTCATAACGGTAATCCTTGTTATGCTTGTGATTAACGTACGGATGACGGCTCATAAAGGCTGAGAAACCTGACCACAGTTACACAGCTGGAAATTGAGGAGGGTATTCATCTATTCAACAGGTGTTATTGGGTGCCCACCTTGTGCCAGGGTTTAAAGCTCCATCCAGAGTCATCTGGTCTAAACCTCAGGCCTCTGAGACCACTCCTGACTCAGCTTTCTAGATGTGGTAGCTGAAGCCACAATCCCTCCCCTAATCCACACTTCCCGCACACTCTCCACAAGGCCAATCAGAAAGTGTTCATCCCTGGCCTGGGTAGATCTCAGAGGGACAGCCACGTCCTTGGGTGTGTTGGGCCTTGGATTCCAGTTTCTGAACCTGGAATCAGATGCCAATGCATGGACTAGAAATATAAATAGGGGAGATAGATCCCCATATCCAAATAAAGTGTTTCATGGAGCCAGATATAACAAGTGGAAGGAAGGAGAGGGAGGTTAATTAGGATTTATCGAGAGGCTCCTTTGTATCACACGCTCTTCAAAGCCCTTTCACTTATACCTCAGTATTATCCCCACTGTTTTAGTTAGCTAAGTAAGACAAAGTGTTTTGTCCAAGGCTGGAGTTTCCCACATGGCTCAGTGGTAAAGAATCTGCCTACAATGTGGGAGATCTGGGTTTGATCCCTGGGTTGGGAAGATCCCTGGAGAAAGGAAAGGCCACCCACTTCAGTATTCTGACCTAGAGAATTCCATGGACTGAATAGGCCATGGGGTGACAAAGAGTCAGATACAACTTAGTGACTGGGCACGCACGCAGGCATAGAACCAGTAAGTGAATCACAAATGAGCCTGATTCAGAGCCTGCGCAGTTTCTTCTAACAGAATCAAAACAATGCAGAAGCTGTGACCAGGTCTCCTTCTCCAGTGCAACCTGGTTACTAGAGGTCTCCGCTGATCAAGGAATGACATTCTAGATGCCACGTTTCCTTCCTCACCAACCCCAGTCATGTCCTGTCATCCCCGGTTTCCACCTTTGTCTGCTGCATTGCTCTGGAGGGATCAGAGGAGCTATGTAAATATTCTGGCTAGGATGGAGGGGTGCGACTTCGGGGTGCAGCTAGGCAGACTCCCACTCAGGATTTTAGGATTTGAGAGAAGAAGCCATACATTCTCCTGGATCAGAGTTAAATTAAGAAGAGGCTGGCTCATGGCCACCAGTTCAGATAGCCCCAGCTGGGAGGCGAGATGACTGTGGGGACAGAGGCAGGTGGAGAAAACTAAGCAAGTTCCTTCCTCGTCCCCCTACCTCACTCACCCTCTACCTCGCTCATCCCCCTACCTCCCTCCATTGTCAACAAAGGTGATGTGGTTTCCCCTGTGGTCTGTTGCCCTAGACACCTGCAGTTCTGGGCATATATGTGTATGTGTGTTTGAGCCACCCATGCCCTAGGGGGACATGGGGAGAAAGCAGTGGACAGGATGGGGAGGGGCAGGAAGCCAAAGACAAGGCCCCCTCAACCCCAAGGTGAGGAAGGCGCAGTGGCTGAGGACGGCAGAGGCCACCCCCTTGGCTACTCCAGGTCCCAGCCGGAAGCCCAGGAGAGCATCGTGGCTATCAAGACTCCGGCTCCACTGGGAGCCGTGGAACTTGAGTTCTCGGCCCGGTTCTGCCATTGACTTCCTGGGTCACACCTTTCTAAGTCTCAGTTTCCTGCTTTGTAAAATAGCAAGGCCTTGGTTATCTACCTCACAGGCCTGGTCTGAGATTGTACAAATAATATATGCAGAAGGCTGTACGACTGTGAGATTTAGAAATATTACAGTTGGCCCCTCCACACACGCATGCACACACACACACACACCATAGTGCAGATAAAGGACAAAAATAAAAGCAAAAGCGCAGTTTCTGCCCTCATTTTGCTCACACTGTGTTGAGGAAATAAAATAAACACATAAAATATTTGAAAGCCTCTTGTGCAGCCAACTATTTTAAAAATCTCACCACTGTGTGATCTTGGCTAAATCAAGACCTCTCTGGGCCTCAGGCTGGTTTCTCATCTATTAAATGTGAGGGCGGGTCTAAATCATCTCTACTTACTTTTCTGAGTCTGAGGCAGTTTTCTGATTCTGTTATTTCAAATGTACATGGCAAAGAGGAAAGACCTGAGCAGATCACAGCCTAAATGAAATCAGTGAGCTTTAAGCTGGGTTTTGAAGGAGCCCAGAAATGCGAATCGGTGTGGGGGAAGGGGGTGACATTCCAGGTAGAGAGAATGGCATGTGCAAGGGCGAGGCAAGGAAGCGGAGGGTGGCAAACAGATTAGTGAGGCTCAGGAATGAGGTTGGTGAGGACTGAGGGAGCCTGGGGAGGAAGTGGGGACCGGAGGAGGAGAAGGGTCAGTCCCCAGGGGTAAGGCTGCTGAGACTGAAAGTGGGGCAGGAATATGGATGGGAAGATACTCTCCCAGCTTCTGAGGCTAGTGCCAAAGCCCATCCAGCCAAACTCCACCCAGGAGGGAGAGAAAGAAAGTCCCCTGGCCAAGAGGCCCCACCTACAGGGACGGCCCATTCCTCCCTTCCTTTCTCTCCCAATTCTGCTCCAGCTGGGAGGTAAGCGAGCACCCCCCTCCTAGCCCCCCCACCAAGCCAGAGCCCTGTTAGTGACACAAACAGATAGAAGAGGGCTCTGCCATGTCCCTCTCTAACAATAATGCCAGCCGTGAAATAATAATAGAAAGAGTAACGATGACCAAAATACTGAAATACCAGTCACTGTGTCTTGTAACAGAAACTAACAGAATGTCGGAGGTCAATTGTGCTTCAAAACAAACACACAAATAAATTCCTCAAGAAAGAGATGAGGTTTGTGGTCACCAGAGGCTTAGAGGCAGGGGAATTGGAGAAGGGTAGTCAAACAGCAACCCACTCCAGTATTCTTGCTAGAGAAATTCCCTGGACAGAGGAGACTGGCGGGTTGCAGTCCTAGGGGTCACAAAGAGTTGGGCACAATGGAGTCAAAAGGCACAAACTTCCAGTAATAAGATAAATAAGTACCAGGGATATAATGATAATGTACAACGTGATAAAATTAGTACCGCTTTATATCTAGGAAATTGTTAAGAGAGTAAATCCTGAGTTCTCATCACAGGGAAAAATCTTTCTTCCTGTCTTTGGTTTTGTGTCCATATGAGTTGATGCATGTTCACTAAGCTTTTTTTTTTTTTTTCACTAAGCTTATTGTAATACACGTTTCATGATGTCTACGAGTCAAACCATTATGCAGTATACCTTATACAGTGCTATAATGTCAATTATATCTCAACAAGACTGAGAAAAATAGTAATTGATGAAATAAACTACCCATCACTTGCCCTCTGATAAAACCCCACAGCACCAAAACCTCTTGTTATGGCTGTTCCATTTACTAGAATCTTTGCTCCTAAGAGCCGCAAGCGGTGTGTAAAACTATCCAATCTGTAGGATCTCCCAAACCTGACATTATACCAAAATCATGCAGAAGAACCTGTGAATAGCAGATTCCTGGGCCCTCTCACAGTCTCTACCTTTTGGGGTGCTGGGGGTGCGGGGTACCTAATAATCTGCAGCTCCCCAGGTAATTCTAAGGTGTGTTTAGGTTTGGGATACTCTGATTTATTCAAACCACTCCTTTCTAGTTGAGGAAACCGAGGACCCAGTCTCCTTGCCGGAGGTGTCATGGTTAATCAGTGGTGGGGAGCAGGCAGAGAAGTCAGGCGTCCCAGCTTCTAGGTCAGCGCTCCTTCCCCAGCCTGCACCGCCCAGCCCCGGAGATGCCTGTGCCAGCAGAGATTATGGTCAGGGAGGCAGCCACTGGGCCATACCCTAATCATGAGCGAGAAGAAATTCGTCTGAGTTGCAAAATGCCTCTCTGCAGCCAGCTCACAATTACTCGCTCCAGTGGCCCCTGCAGGGATGCTACAGTCCACCCACTGGTGGGCTTGGGAGCTCGGCCTTGTTACATGGCCCAGCAGGGCCCTCTCTACCCCAGTGACTCTATCGACTGGAGGGCAGGATCCTACCTTGTTACCTATCTTAATGGTCCCTCTTGAGAGCACTTACCTCTGACCCTGGAATCTCCAGCAAAGACCTTGAGGAGTCCTGGCCTAAGAACACTTCTCTCTCTTCCCCAGGCGTGTCTTTAGGGTGGGTTTGAACTAGGCTCCTGTGTGCACTAGAAGAGCTTCAGCATAAGGTGTGGGTGAAAGGGGGTGAGGGTAACTATATAGCGGGGTGAGTGGGAGTGTCCTTGCTACGACCTTGAAGTATCCACCCACGTGTGACCACCACTACTACTCCTTTTCAATAAGTATAATTGCTTACTTTTTGAGCATCTCCTCTGGCTCAGGTTCTTGGGCACAGAGGCAAAGGGAGCCACAGTCCTTATCCCTGGTGAATTCATCATCTCCAGGAGCAGGATACAGCCAAAGAAAAGAACCTGAAATGGAGAAACCTGCCAGATGCGGGACTACAACACCCGTGCTGCAGAGGATGCTGGGTTCCCGAGTCACGGGAGTTCCACACTGGAGGGGCACTGATGGACCATCAGGTCCTTGTGGGTGAGGGCAGTGGCTCTGCTCTGTGCTGCCCACTCTGTGCCTGGAATGGTGATTCTAGATGCCCCCGTCCTGCTCTCACCTCCCTCATTCTAGCTTGGCCTGAGTGGCAGGGGCAGGAGGGCACAGGAGGCATCGAGACAGCTGCTCTCCCCCTGGGCAGACCCTGAGGCTGGGCTCCAGGCTTCTCTGCGTGCAGCTTTCAATGAACCATTTAAATAAAACCCACAGGGGACCGGCTGAGGGAGCCTGTGTTGTCCCGTCATTAAAACTGAGACTCTGGAGTCAGGCTGCTTGGGTGGAATATCTTGGTTTTCTCATCTGCAAACTGGGGCATGAAGTGCCTGCCATATTCGGGTTGTGAAGACTGACGGGACCAGGACATGAAGCGCTCAGTGCGGAGCCTGCGGTCCACTGACTGTTAGGGATAAAGCCCGAGCTGACGTTAGTAATAGGAGACAGCATCCTGTCCCTTCCATCCTTCTCAGTTGAACTTTTCCCCTAAACAGTCAGTCTCAAAATCAGCACTGACCTAATTTATGCAAAGACATCCAAATGGGTCTTTCCTTAGCTGTCCATTCTCAGATCCGGAATGTGGAAGTGGAGAACATGTGGGGGACCTTCCCCCCACACCCCCCACCCCTTCTCAGGTGTTGTTGACTCAGAGCTGAGGAGGGGACAGACCCTGAACCAGGCTGCAGGGAATGCCCGCACCACCTGAAGAGAGGCCCTCGCCTGCCCTCCCCCCTTGTCCTGGCACTGCACATCTGCAGTGGGCTGAGCATCTGGCTGCATCCCTGGGGCAATGGCCACAGCTGCTGACATTTGAGGGAGGCGAGATCCAGCCCCTCAATCGGGGCCTGGGGGCTATAAATAACCAGCTGAGAGGGCCAGGGGGACAAGGTTGACCTTTGTGGGGGGGTGGGGGGACGGGAGCGGCTGGCGACTGACTTCCCCCACCTCCTTGGGTCCAGAGCCAGAGTTTTAGCAAAACAGGAAGAGGCAGCAGCAGCTGCTGGGAAAGCAGGAGTGACTCCCCTCCCCCCACTCGCCTGGGGCCTGCGGATCCCAGCCAGGACCTGGGAGAGGTGGAATCCTCTCGGCTGGGTGGGGTGGGAGCTGCTGGTGCCCTCCTACCGCAAGGCTGGGGCCTGGGCAATGGGAGGATGAGCCAGAGCAGGGCAGCGCAGTGAGTTGTGCCTACCTCCCATCCCCCTAACCCCAGCCACCTCCTGTTCCCTTTCTGTTCTTCTGTCACTGGGACAAGAGGAAGGATAGGCATTAGAAATGGAACATAAACCATGTCTGTGGCCCAGCTGGTGTATCTAGAGGCCCACCTTCCTCTCTCATCCCCTCCCAGCCCACACGTGGGCTGAGCCAAAGCCCGAGTGGGTGGGAGGATGCTTCTGGCTCCTGCAGAAGGGTCTGGCCCCAGTGGAATGATGGAGAACTTCCTCAAGAACTCTTGAGGTGGGGAGAGATCCAAAACCCTGGAGGACCATTCTCTTACAGTAACTTGTCCACAGGAACAAGCTCTGCAGAATAGCGCCAGCTCAGAGGCTTCGTGAAGTCCAGGAGGAAAGTCGTTATCCAGGAAATGCTGCTTCGCTCTGCCTTGCCTGGCGGAGACGCGCCACTGCCTGGTTGGTGACATCTGGTTGGACTTCAGCTGGCCTGCATCTCCAGTGGGTCTCTGTCTGCATCTGTCATGACCCCTCAGTGGAGCCACTCAGCCTAGAGCCTGCTGTTTTGCCTGCTGGGAGGGGCTAGACCAGCAAGGCCCAACAGTAACAGAATGGGAACCATATTTGTAACTTGGTCTTAAAAAAAGTAAAAATACATTGGTGACATCTATTTTAATCGTATATTTATTCAACCTAATATATGTAAAAACAGCATTCCAGCATGCAATCAAAGCACAAAATTGTTAAAGAGACCATTTTACATGCTTTTTTTCAAACTAAATCCTTGAAACCCCGTGTGTATTTTACTTGCAGTACATTGTAGCCGTGTTTTAGGTGCTCAGTAGCACTGGTGCCTAGTGGCTACGGTATCGAGCTGCACAGGTTTAGAGGAGATGGCAGCTTAACCTCTTCTTCAGCCCTTCTAGTCCCTTGCTGGGGAAGAAGCTCAAGAAGTGAAAGGGAAGGCCAGTGAGGTCAACGTCCAGGGTTGATGTGCTGTAGAAGGACGGCATCCCACCTTGGCTTTCAAGCACCCATCACTAGACCTGGGTCCAGTCCTGCTCGACAGGGAAGCAGAGAGACTGAGTCGCAGTGGGCCATCTCCCTAGACAATAGTCGCCTTCTCCTCTCCCCAGTCCTGGCCCTAAGCTGAAGACAGGATCTCATTGGTAGAATCTCGTTTCCTCTTCAGGTGTGCCAGCCTCTGTGCTCCTCTTTCTCCTTCCAAACATCACCCGAAGGCCTTCAAGCAGCAGAGGTAGGGGATGTGGAGTGAGAATCAAATTTGGAGTGAAAAGCAGAGTCAAGCTATGGACACATGGGCTGAGGTGCTGGTGGGGCAGTCCAGGGGAAGTTGAGTGAATAGTTGGTCTCCAGAACTCAGAAGAGAAGGGAAGGACCAGTAAAGGCCTGGGATCACTGGTGAGAGAGGAGGGGGAACGGTCAGAGATTTAAAAGAACAAGAGGAAGTGCCGTGTCAGAGTCCAAAATGGGGAGAAGGTCACAAACGAGAGAGGTCCCCTCGGGTGCCATGGACGATGCTTTAAAAACACTGAAACAGGGGTGGATTAAAACTCAAAGCACAGAAGGGATTTTTCAAGGAAAGGTGAAACATAGCCAGTAAGCAAATGCGGGGGAACATTCAACCTGCTTGTTGTCTAAGTGATGCCAGTTGAAACAAGTTGAAGGCAGGCACCATTTTCAAGCATTAGTGAGAATGTGGTGAAATGTACATGTTGTTGTTGTTGCTGTAACTGCTTTTTGAAATCAGTTTGGCAATATATACTAAGAGCTAGAAGATGTTTTTACCGTTTGGCTCAATAACCCCACCCAAAATACCCTAAAACCAAAATTCGAGGTGGGGCAAGTGGAATATGTGCATAGCAATGTTCATCACCACATTCTTTACCATATGGAAAATGAGAAACAATCTGAACACCTACAGTTGGAAAATTGCAAAGCAAATTATATTTCCACTTAATAGAAAATTATGAAGCTGCTAAAAAGATGTTTTGAATGTGACATAGCATGGCAACAGAATACAGATTTCCCGACGCCCAGTGATGGTGACTGTGTTTAAAGAAACCTGATGTAAGCACAGAGAAAAAGACTGAGAGGAAATATGAGTGACAGGGAATGATTGTGTGGCATGGTATGAAGGCACACATTTTTCTAGTCTTTTTCTTTTTGGTTGTGTCACGTGGTATGTGGGATCTTAGTTCCCCAGCCAGGCTCAAACCTGTGTCCCCTGCATTAAGAGCAAGAAATCTTAGCCACTGGACCTCCAAGGAAGTCCCTCTTGTTGTTTAAGAACTGTCAGTGTTGCGAAACGTTGGGGAGATTGGGGTTGAGGGTTGACCACCAGCTTCCACTGGGCTACAGGGAGGGCCCTGAGGACTGGAGGGAGGTCCTCAATTCATTCCTCCAGCAGATATATTAACTGGACCATCCATCTGCAGACCATCACTGTGGGCACTGTCCACTGAAGGCTCCCAGAGCTCAGCTGACTCTCAAGTCCATGCTGGGGGTAAGACTTTGTGCTGGGGCTGGAAAAGTGTTAGTTGCTCAGTCGTGTATGACTCTTTGTGACCCCATGGACTGTAGCCCACCAGACTCTTCTGTCTGTGGGATTCACCAGGCAAGAATACTGGGGTGAGTTGTCATTTCTTTCTCCAGGGGAATCTTCCTGACCCAGGGATCAAACCGGGGTCTCCTGCATGGCAGGCAGATTTTTTACCATCTGAGCCACCAGGGAAGCCCCTGAGCCCCTGGAGGGATGGCCCAAAGAGGATAGACACTGGGGAAGGGAACAGTGTGGGGGGTAGCAGTGGCCCAGGGAGGTCACGGGAGGGCTGGGGGATCACCAAGGAGCTTAGGGTGTGTGAGGGCTGCTCTGCCCCGGGGGAGGGGTTGGCAGGCTGTGGTCGGCCACCTGCTGTTTCATATAGCGCTGAAGGTGACAAGAGGTGTGAGTGGGCCCTCACCTCCACCGCCCCCCCACAGGAACTCTACCTGGGCCCCCACCTACAAGCACCATCCGGCCCGGGCAGCCTCCTGCTCCTCCCCCCTCAGCTCTCTTCCGACAATGCACATTGGGGCCTTGAAATAACATATCTTTATTTATGCCATCATTTCCACATAATTTGCCTATGATTCATCTGTTGTCAAGAGGCATTAAAACCTCCAGCCTCAGCCCCCAGGCACCCACCAGTCCCCATCCCACTCTCTCCTGGGACCCACCCTGCCCCTTGCCACCATCTCTTGTCTAGCTCTCACCCAACCCCAGCAGCCCCTCTTCACAGCGCCTCTTCCTCCACAAGCGCCCCCACCCCAAGCTCCTCCCCACTGGGCTTTTTGGGGAGTGGGAGGCAGGGGCTGGGGCTCTCCATCAGCTCCCCGAGCCCAGACCCTGCCTGGCCTGAGGCAGGCCCTGCGGAGACTCCAGGTGAACTAACACGAGCAAGAAAAGGGAAGAAGCTTCTCCTGGCCCAGAAGCAGGGAGCTATGGAACCCCTTCAGGGACTTCCACACTCTGCTTCCTCAGGCTGGATTTTCCTGGCACCTCAAGGCTGGTCCCTGAGTCCCTCCTTCCCCTTTATTCTGCTCTGACAGGGCACAGGGGTGTAGAGTTTCCAGAGTGCGTGCGTGTGTGTGTGTGTGTGTGTGTGTGTGCACGTGTTGGGGGTAGGAATAGGAAGGGTAGTCTCACACCCTCATTGATTACCTAGTAAGGCTTTAAGGCTTTGGGGACCCCTCCCCAGCCCTCCCTGGGGAAATGTGAGTGAGGCGGGAGCCGCAAGGTGGGGGAGGCGGGGGAGGAAGAGGATGGGGCGAGGAGGGGGCTCTAGGAGGCGGCGGGGGTGAGGGGCGCTGTGGTTGTGTTATCTGATGTGAGGAGCCAGGTGTGCTCTGGGGGTGGGGGGAAGAGCAGCCTGAGAGAGAGAGGCAGAAACTGCACACTCGGCCTGGAGAAGCAGAGAGGCCGAGCAAGAAAGGCAGAGCAAGCCCGGGAGACCCATCAAGGTCTCTCCTCGGCAGAGACCAGTTTCCCTCTCGAGCTCTGGAGGCAACCCGGGGGTGGGGGCAGTGTCCTCCTGGCGGCCCCCAGCCTGGCTCCCCCAGCTCCCAGAGAAGCAGGCAGCCTCTCTCCACTGCAGGACAGAGCTGGGGTGCCCAGGGCAGTGTGGTGTGGGCGAGGTCCAGCCTCGTCCCGAATCAGGGCAGTTGGAAACGGTTGAGGGTCTGTAATCTCGGTTGGGGGTTGACGGGTGGAGGAGGCTTTGCAGACGGAGATAATGGGGAGGAGCCGAGCCCTGGCCTGGAACAGGGAGCCGGGGGGCGGCCTTCCCCCGCCTCGGTGGCTTGGGCCGGCCTGTGAGCACCGCTGGGGCACCGGCGGGGTCCTCCACAAGTGGACCCACCAGGTGTGAGTCCCGCCTGCGCCAGCCCCAGCTTAGGTGTGTGTACGACGGGGGAGGACGACTGGAGAGAGGAGTGGATCCCCCGGGAGGAGATGAGAGCTCTAAGAACGAAGTCTAATGGTCACCATGCACTCACTGCGTGCGCACCAGGCACAAGGCTCAACGTCTCCCAAGGGAGGATCACCAGCGTCTTCGCTCTGTGGGAGAGACAGACCCTGTCCATCTGCCAGCAGTCCTGGCAGCAGCTACTTCAATCTGGCTGCTCCCCTAGTTGGAGGCCCTGCCGGAGCGGCAAGCTCCCCCCTGTTAGCTTCACAAAGACCCTGCGTTGCCCTTCATGCAGGGGAAACCAAGGTCGCCGCCCCCAGGTCGCACAGCTGGTGAGAGGTGTAACAGGCTTCAGGGCCACCTGCTGCCTAGCCCCTCTGCACCACTGTGGCTGCGTTCCTGGAGGCCAGGAGTGGAGTGGGGTGGAGGGGCAGGGCCCCCCTTGTGGCCCTCTGCCTCTGCGCCCTCAGCCCAGTCCTTGCTGGCCTGCAGTGGGGACAGCCGTGGGGAGCACCCAAGAGAACCAACACCCACCGAGCCGTCCACTGCCAAGGCGGCTGACATCCTGCCCGCCGGCAGCACTCCCTCTGCTCCCGCCCATCCACTCCTCCACCACCTCAAGGCCTTCCTGTGAACGAGGCGAAGGCAGGAGCCCCTTGGGGCGGGGTCCCTATCAGAGAGGAAGTGAAGCTGGCTTCTTTCCCATCCCCTTTATCACTTCTCCCCATCCCTACTTTATCACCCAGGGCTGTTCCACCATCCCCCCCTCCCGCCCCCCCGTTGCTCCCCTGGGGCTCCAGGAGGGGAGAGGGGAAGAAATTTAAATCAGTGGAACTGGGGGTGGGGCTGGAGGGAAACAGAAGGGACAGCGGGAAGGAGTTTCCCTGGCTCTCAACCCAGCTGCTCATTGGTCCTCTGCTCTGGGCTGGGCTGGCCTTGGTTGCGGGGCCTTTTCTGGTGGGCTGCTTGCCCTACCTGGCCCTGCAGGGAGGCAGAGGGAGAAAAAGGAGCCAGGGACAGACACAGCTGGGGCCTCTGCTCGCCCCTCGCCTTGTCCTTGCCCCATGCTGGCTGCCACAGGTGTTCACAGAATTTCTCATGAGATGGAGCTGGGTCTGGGTGGCAGGGACCTTTCCAAATGCCCTGGAGGATTCTGAGTGCAAGTGAAGAGGACTGTGGGAGGCCCCACGGAGCTAAATAAGTGCTGCCAGGCTGCGCTGCCTGCGGCTTCTCCACTTTTCACCATGGCATCTCTCGGCGGGCGCCTCAGGAGAGTCCTGCCCGCTGCCCACTGTCTTCCCCTCTCAGTAACCAGGATCCAAAAGACTATGCCTTTCTTCCCCCAAGTCTAGCTCAGACAGTATTTGCAGAACAATCCAGCTTGGAATCTGATACTTGATCCACCCCTTCCTGCACCCCCTGTATCAGATATCCTTGGATCCCCGAGCCTTGGCTCAGATCTGGTCTAATTCTGTAAGAATCTGTTCAGACTTGGGGTGAGATGGTTGGGTCTTGGAGAGGGAGGGGCTATAGAAGCATTGCCAAGTTCCCCAAATTCTCGTGAATGCCTGGGATTTTGCAAGGCATCCACTTACCTCCTCAAGACTCAGTCTCATTACCCACCACTTCCCTTGTTCCCAGGGAAGTCTTGAACAACCAAACCAAGGGGCTCTGGTCAGGTCACTAGTGTCAGCCTGCAAAAAGGCATTGTCTTAGCTCTGTCTTAACCAACTCTGTACTTGATTTGCAGACCTAAATTTTGGAAGATGCAAGGCCAGCATGGATAGTCAGAATGTCAGATGACAAAGTGAGGATTCCAAAGATTTGAACAGACTAAAATGTGGGCAAAATCAAATCAGACAGATATGAATAGGGATAAATGCCATGATAAATTCTGCCTGTTGGTCCCCAAACCCAATCATTCACATACAAAATGAGGGAGATATGGCAGCTGCTGTAGAGAGAGGCAGTTAACATATGGGTTCTGAAGCTAAAGGGACTTAACTTCTCAGTTTCCAAAGTTCAAGGGAAGGTGTTGAAATTTGCATAAGTCTGTTTGCATCTCATCTTCCATCAGGGACCCACACAGAATTTATTTTTTTTTAAACTTGACTTCTATTGTGAAGATCAGATCTTTGAGACACTGACAGAAGTGGGTGGCACATTGCCTCATTTTTACTCATTCATTCATGTATTTTTATTCAACTACATCATGGAATCCCTCCTCTATTCCAGTCTGGTAGGGAGCCCCAAAGGCCAACCAGAAATGTAAAACACACTACAACGTACACTTCATTCTATGAGAGTGGGTGCACCATTCTATCCAAAGGGTCAAGGGAAGGTACAGTGTGGTGAAGTTCAGGGAAGAATTTGTGCAAGACATGAAGCCTGAGCTGGAAGTTGAAGCAGCAGGAAGAGTCTGACAGGTTGAGAAGACTAGGAGATGGAGAACATGGTGGGGCAAAATCAGGCCAAAGAAACCAAGCTTAGAAGGATGTGCAGAGTAGAGCTCAGAGTGTAGGCTGGGACTCCTGTGGATTCCTGAGCCCCTTTTAGGAGCTCTGCAAGGTTGAAACTACTTTCATAATAATACCAATATGTTAAGTGCCCTTTAAACTCTCATTCTCTCACTTGTGTACACAGAAGTCTCCCAAAGTTTTCATGATGTGCGTTACTCTAGCTGAGGGGCTGCAGAACCAGTTGTGAGAATCTAGCTGCCTCTATGAAGCCAGACATCAAAGAGATTTGCAACACTGTCAAACAATCCCTTCTTGTCACTAAACTTGTTTGTTGCTTTTAGTAAAAGTTGTGTTATCTTATAATAAATTCATTACTATTTTTTAATTTAATGAGTATTTAATATTTTTCTCAATTTAAATTTCTAGTAAAAATGGTATAGATGATCTTATTTGCAAGGCAGAAATACAGACACAGATGTGGAAAACAAACGTATGAACACCAAGGGGGAAATAGGGAGGGGGACAATTGGGATGAATTGGGAGACTGGGACTGACATATATACACTAGTGATACTATGCATAAAACAGATGAGTAATGAGAACATACTGTGTAGCTCAGAGAACCCTACTCAGTGCTCCGTGGTGATCTTCATAAAAAACAAAACAAAACAGAGATATGGGTATATGTAACCCACTCCAGTGTTCTTGCCTGGAGAATCCCAGGGACGGGGGAGCCTGGTGGGCTGCCGTCTATGGGGTCACACAGAGTCGGACACGACTGAAGCATATGCCATAGCTGATTCACTTTGCCGTACAGTAGAAACCAACACAACTGTGAAGCAACTATACTCCAATAGAAATTAATTTAAAATGTTGAGAAATAAGTTTCTAACTTGGCAAATATTGATGGCTATAACCCACATAGACGAAAGCTTTTTGTGGGTGGGGGGTAGGCATTTTTGGGGCTTCCCAGATGGCTCAGTGGGTGAAGAATCCGCCTGCAATACTGGAGATGGGGGTTCAGTCCCTGGCTTGGGAAGATCCCCTGGAGGAGGGCATGGCACCCCACTCCAGTATTCTTGCCTGGAGAATCCCATGGACAGAGGAGCCTGGCGGGCTACAGTCCATAGAGTCGCAGAATGAGACATGACTAAAGCGACTGAGCACGCACGCAGGCGTTCTTTACTGTTAATGGCCCAAAGACCGAAACATTTGAAAAGAGCTGATGTGGAAGCAGCCTGCGGAGCCACGGTCACAGCTGCAAGTGGGTGAATGTGACCATAGCTAGTCTCACAGTCTGGACAGTGACGTGTGCTCCTCGATCACTGTGGGCTGTGCACCCCACCAAGGGAGCGTGGGTCCAGTGAACACCAAGGTGAGAGAGGAGAAAGTGACACAACAGATACGCGGAGCAAGCCTGGTGCTTGCGGCTCATCGCGATTCCCCTCTGCGAGCCACTTAGGTCCAGAGAATCCTGACTTTAGTTACGGGGTGGGTAATATGTGTACAGTCAGATCACTGGGGAAGCGAAGCTGGTAAAGAAAGACCATAATTGAAGGAAGCTGGGAACAGCATTAACTAGAGTTCCCGTTTGTTGAATTTCTGTGCCTGCCTTCCCATCTCTTTCCCACAATTTTCTCTCCAGCGGAGCGGTTTCAATTCAGGCCTGTTTGGCTTATTAAATTGCACACCTGCCCCCTGGTGGCCGAATGGAGCAATGACGCCTTCTACCCTCGCCGATAGATTTTCATGAAACAGGAACTTATGGCTTCCAGAGGCTGAGATCAGCGTGGCGGGGTCAGCCAGATCCCTCAGGAGCTACTCCAGAGAGCCTAGCAGGGATCAGTCGTTAGAGGGCTGGAGCGGTGTCAACGTCCAGTGAAAACTTGTTTGACCAACCCTTCACTCTGCAAGTTAATAATGATGCTGGCAGCATTTATGATAAGGGGTTTTCACAGATTGTACCACAACAACGAACTAGAAGTGGGTACTATTATTGTTGCATTGTATAGATGAAGATTCTGAGACTCAAATACATTAATTCACTTGCCCAAGGTCACACAGATAGCCATTGGCAGAGCCAAGACAAGGATCCGTCAGTTTATGCCATTAAGTGTTTGGCTTCTGCTTGTGCTCCTGGTGATGGCCTGTTTGCAGGTCTGTCTTCTTCCAGTGGACGGTGCCTTTCTTGGGGTGCGGCAGCTGTCCTGTTCATCGCTGTATCCCCAACACTGAGGCCAGTGCTGGGTTTGTGCTAAGAGACACTGCAAGGACTGCACAACCAAGCTGGACCTCAGGGGGAACCGGAGGCCAGCAGGGAAGGTGCTCAGAGGCTCCAGACAAAAGAGGTCAGGCACCTTCACAGAGATAAAAGGCGAGAGCAGGTTAGGGGGAGAGGAGTGGGGGAGAGTGGCCAGGCAAATAGCCCAAACCTGTCCCTGTAGGGCAGTAGCACCACCTAGTGGTGGAATTCAACGTGACTTCGGGGGGGAAAAACACTAGACAGTCCAAAGCTCAGAAGAAGCTGGGAACACCTCCCTCTGGAGGGAGGCCCAGGAACTATTGCTGCCCACTGCCTAGAGCCAAAAAGAAGGGCCTGGAAGCGTGCTGGGCCTTCCTCAAGGCGTCAGGTTGTACAAAATGTGAAGAAACAACCCCCAATTCTTCCCTAGTCTTGGCTGAAAAGAGGACGTGTGAAGTTCACACTCTTTTCTGGGGGGAAGCCTGCATCCAATGACCAGGAATGTAAAAGCCAGCTCCCTCACCTCAGCTCGGGGCAATCTGAAGGGCCATCCCAACCTTTCAGAGCCCCCGTAAGGGCTGGTTGAGACCTCTGTTGAGACTGCACCGCACCCTCCACCTGATTCCGCCTTCTTCCCTGCCACCCACAATGATGATCTTGTGACTACTCCCCGGTGAGCTCCCTGCACTTCCATCTGCATTTCAGAGTTGGCTTCCCCAGAACCCAGCGTGCAGCAGCACTGTCTCCTGAGTCACATACGGTGTGTCTCAGTGTATAAATTCCAAGCAGCTGTCTGGACCAGTGACCACCCCCATCCCTACCCCCAGTCTCTGCTCCACATCCTGCTATGCTTCCTGGTCAGCTGGAGCACACACCCCCCTCCAGGAGCCTCGCAGACATCATGCCTACAGTGAGTGCCAGTTGGCATGAAGAGGCATTCCCTTGGTCACACTGGGATGTCACGCATCACCCTTGTCCCCTGCAGGGCCACAGGGCAGGCAGACAGACCTGAGGTGCATAGACAGCCTCCAGGGAATCTCAGTAGCAGCCAGAGACCCTGATCTGAGGGCTCTGGTCACTCCAGGCAAAGCCTCCCTGTCTGCTGGTCCCCAGAACTGAGGTAAATAGTATGTCCTGGCACAGTGCTGACCTATTTATGCCACAGGAAGCTCTGAGCCTATCAGCTTTGTGATCTGTGAAATGTTTCTTACTTACATTTCTTCTGAGGAGCGGATGTATTCACAGCAGTCCCATTGCAACGTTGCTTGATGTAAAGGGAGGGTGTTTCCTAAATAGCCTCTGGTGGTGGTTGTTTAGTCCCTAAGTTGTGTCCAACTCTTGTGATCCCATTGACTGTAGCCTACCAGGCTCCTTTGTCCTTGGGATTTTCTAGGCAAGAATACCGGAGTGGGCTGCCATTTCCTTCTCCAGGGAGTATCTTCCCGACCTGGGGACTGAACCCTTGTCTCCTCCATTGCAGGCAGATTCTTTACCACTTAGCTACCAGGGAAGCATTTGACACCTCTATATGGTATCAAATACTTAGTGGCCATCTGACCAACAGATGGACAGAAACGTACCATCTGTGAACAGGATGCATTGTGTAGACCAACCCTGTCCAACAGAACTTCCTGCAAAGAGGGAAATGGTCTGTCCATTCCCATAGGCCTGAGGCTACTGGGCACTAAGAATATGGTGAGTGCAGCTGAAGAGCTAAATGTTTACTTTTATTTAATTTTAATGAATTTTAATTTAAATAGTCGCATGTAGTTACCTTATTGAACAACACAGATGTGGACCCAAGGCCCAGAATATGAAAACTAAAAATCACTTTCTCCTAACTGGATGCATTCCTCTCTGTTTACCTGGAAAAGTTGATTGTAACACAAAGCCTTGGAGATTTTGTGTTCCTCCGGATCGTCTATAAAAATGCTAAATAAGAGCCTCCTAACAGTTTCTGGGGACTCGTCTTCACATTTTTCCTGCCAGAGATGTACCCTGCGATGGTATTTCTCTAAACTCATTCACTTTTCTTAACAAAACAGCCCTCAAGCCCCATCCCCAATTCTTCTACTCCCATCCCATCCCCCACTGACACATTTGATTTGAAATCAAATTTTTCAGATGCTCCTGAAAAATTGAATCACATCCAGAGGTTCTCCGACCAGTTTATCCTAAATAAATACATTGGTTATGTTTTTCCCACGTTTCCCCTGAGATGACCATTCTGTGTCTTTGCTAGTTTTTTGTGCTTGTGTGTTTAGCAAAGCTGCCCTTTATTATGTGTACTGTGCTAAGTCGCTTCAGTCACGTCTGACTCTTGTGATCCCATGGACCATAGCCCATCAGGCTTCTCTGTCCCTGGGATTCTCCAGGCAAGAATATTGGAGTAGGTTACCATTCCCTCCTCCAGAGGAATCTTCCTGGCCCAGGGATCAAATCAGTGACTCTGAGGTCTCCTGCTTTGGCTGGGGCGGGGAGGCTCTTTACCACTAGCATCACTTGTGAAGCCCCATCCTTTATCATAAACCCCACCTTTTTTTTGGAAATGGAGGGGGTCTTTTGAAGTCCTGTAT
Source organism: Capricornis sumatraensis (assembly GCF_032405125.1). Classification (NCBI taxonomy): domain Eukaryota; kingdom Metazoa; phylum Chordata; class Mammalia; order Artiodactyla; family Bovidae; genus Capricornis; species Capricornis sumatraensis. Next base: position 77,056,797 of record NC_091072.1, on the reverse strand, counting down.
ATTCACAAGAGTCATTTGCAGTTTGCCAAGTCATGTCAGAGTCGGACACAACTGAGCAACTGAACTGAACTGAACTGAAGTCATGTCAAATACAGGCACAGTTTAGTCAAGAGGCGCCTGGTTTCTATTCTGGAGGTTTTAGGGGCCCCACAGAAATGGACACAAGACATGCTGCTGAATGCTTCCTGAGAGCAGAGCCCTGTTGGGTCCAGCACCTCCAATTTCTCTTTCCCAAAGTCTGCTTGAGGAATGGGAACCTCCCTTACACCCCTTTTCGTAGAGAGCTGGCATGACTAGCTGTCATTTGTCAGCCCCTTCGGCTCAGCAGGAATCAGTGTCGCGTAGCAGGTAATTAACGGCTTCTGGAGCTAGCTGCCAAGGTTCAAACCCCATCCCTCACTTACCACCAGTGCCGCTTTGGGCAAGTTATCCGCTCTGTGAAATGAGTGTAGTAGTTGTCCATTTCCCCAAAGGGTCCTTAAAAGGATAAAGCAAGCTGGTTTGCATAAAGCATTTATTTACAGCAGTACTTGACATAAAGTAAGTGCTATGTAAGTATCCGCCATCTTTATTACCGTATGGGAAGTATTCATCGGTTTTATTTGACAAATTCTTGGCAAATGTTTTTTCTCTTTGGAAATCACCAGGAACCATTCTTCAAAGCCCTCTTTGCTGTTTTATTTCCAGATTTAACCAGATCTGCTATACGTTCCAAACTTCCCTGTTGACCTCATTCAGATTCTCCTACTTCTTCCAGGCAGCCAGAGAAGGCTTTTCCTGTCTCCCAGAATCTTGTTTATTTGGCATTTTTGGTGTATACTTTCCTGGCTTCCCTGGTGACTCAGAGGGTAAATAATTTTCTGCAATGTAGGAGACGTGGGTTCAATCCCTGCGTTGGGAAGATCCCCTGGAGAAGGAAATGGCAACCCACTCCAGTATCGTCTGGAAAATCCCATGGACAGAGGAGGCTGGTGGGCTATAGTCCATGGGGTGGCAAAGAATCGGACATGACTGAGCGACTAACACTTCCTGGCTTTCCAATAATATACTTTAAAAGGTTGAGATTTATGACTGTCTGCCTTCACATTCTCTCATTCTGAAACAGAGAGATGACCACATTTTCTTTCAATTGAGGAAGCCTCACTTTTCTCTCCCTTCCATCTGCTAGACTGGACTTTGGGACTGCACGGGGCTGTCAGGGGCGCCGAGGCTGAGGAACAGCGTCCTCCGTGTGCCCTGCCGTGCTCCCTGGGGGAGGCAGGGCTGGGGAGCACTGGGCAGGTGAAGGCAGTACAAAGGCAAATTCGCTTTATTGATAAGGCAACAGCATTAAACCAAGCTGAGGCAGAGACCCCACCCGACCAGGGCCACACTGGGGTGGGGTGTGAGTCACACTGAGATGCAGGCTGAGGCGTCCCTTTTCCTGGTTCTGAGGGCTCAGTGGGGTGACAGCCCAGGAAAGAGAGGCAGGGCTCTGGACTTGCTCCATCTAAAACCCAGGGCTTCCCCCAAGGGACAGGTCGGCCACCAGGGGAATGGGACGTGACGTCTGAGCTGTAGCGCAGTGTAGGAAAAACAGCACAGGACCCCATGGCCAACGTCCGGGTCCAGACCTGGGGCTGCTCCAAATTAGTTAAACGAGCTTGGGTGAGTCACACCTTCTCCACAGCATCAGTTTCCTCTAACAAGGGGGTTGAACTGGGTTAGCGATTTTCAAGCCTTTTCTACAATCGGATCCCAAGGGTCTCTCCTTAATTTGTAAAATAACAACAATAGTGTGCAGAACTTAGCCAGCATAAGTCCACACCTCCCATAAGCATCTCTTCATTAGCGGTGCCTACTATCCGCTTTATCAGGATGTGGTCCCAAAGGCGTCTGATTCTAAAGACAACTTCCATCCATCAGATGTCAGCTCTGGATACGGGAAGAACACCGACTTTGAAGTTTGGTGCCCCCACCCCACCTGCCTCACCGGCCCTTTCTGACATTAGCGGGTGGGGTGGAAACAAGAAGGAACCAGCCTCACCCAATTCCACCAGAAGCACTATCCCAGACCCGCTGCCCCCCACCCACACTTGAGATGCTGGAGCAGTGCTGGAAGCGGGCCCAGGCGGCCAGGGTGGGCTGGGGCTGTTGGGATCTGGAAATTCCTCTCCCTCATCCCACCCTCCCATGGACAAAGGAGCCTGACGGGCTACAGTCCATGGGGTTGCAAAGAGTCGGACACTACTGAGCGACTGACACTTTCACACTTCAGCCCACACTGCCAGGAAGGAAAGACGAGGCCCTACTGGTAAGTGGCTTCTCCAGACTGCTGGGGGCAGGGACAGTGGACTGATCTCTGGGTCATCACCCTTGGCCATCCACCCCAGGGAGAGGCCCGTCCAGCCCCACGGCCGCTGAGCAAGGGCTCCGGAGCCTGTGGCCAGTCCTGTCTGGAGTGGGTTGTAGGGACCTGCAGGGTGTGAATGAGGACAGTGGCTGCAATCCTCTGAAGCCTGGGGGCCGTTCAGTCCTGCCACATGGACTGTGGGAGGGAGAAGAGCTCTTGCCTCCCCAGCCCCTTAGATCCCGGCTGAGGAGCTGTGGGCTCGGTGGCAGGATGGGTGGGGCCTCTGTCTACTACTCTTCTACCAGGCTGGGTTTTCCTGTCCCCTCATCGCCTGGGCCCTGCTCGCTTCCCTGTGTGGCCTCCAGCCCTTGGGTTCTGGGCCAGTGGCCCCTACCATGGGGAGAAAGCCCATCCTACCAGAGCCACTCTTGGGGAGAATGTCACCACTGTAGCATGAGGGTGCGCCCTACAGCGTTAGGCAAGCACCCTTTGGCCGGCAGAGTGTGAATGGGGGTGGGGATTGTGATCTCAGTCACCTTGGTTTTGGGGCTTCCTTGGCAGTGAGTGTCCTAGGAGGGCCAGGGTAAGAAGGCAGAGGAGGAGGGCCCAGGGGCAGACAGCACAGACCAGCAGCAGAATGAGGAGGGGGTTGTGAGTCAGTCTTTATCGTGGGTGGGCGGAGGAAGGGTGGTCCCAGCAGCTCTGGATGGGTGGGCTTGGAGTGCAGTGGAGGTACAGGTGTCTGTCCCTGAGGAATGGGTCTGTCTCTCCCTCCTGCCTGTTCCCTCGGCACCAGCCAGGAGCCACTTCCGGATGGCGGGGACATCCTCGGGCAAGGGCCCACCTTCAGCCTCTGCCCTCCGCCCCAACTCGAGTTCCTTTGTCAAATAAATGAAAAATCCTCATGACTGAGGCCTTGAGGGAAGTGGGGGTGGGTTGGGAGGGCAGCCTGTGGCCTGCAGGTGAGGGGGACCTGGCGTTAGATGGGGCAGGAGAGAGGATGGGCCAGCCGGGGAGGGGAGGCGGGGGAGGAGGGCATGAACCCCAGCAGGTGTGGAAAGGGCTGCTGGGCAGCCGCCAGCCCCAGGCCTGGGTGCCCAGCCCTGGAGAGGCCGCCCTTCCCAGGCGCCAGTACGGGCCGCCAGAGTCAGGAGATCTCGTTGCCAAACACCTCGAACAGGAGGGGGGTGAGCTTCGTGCTGGACTCGGGCTGGAAGGAGAGGCAGCGGTACTGCTTAGAGTGCTCCTCGTTCAGGCTGCGCAGGTCCGCCAGCTTCTGGATCATCTTGGCATAGAGCAGGTGGCTGCCTGGGGGCGGGTGGCGGCAGCGGATGTAGGTCTGCAGCGTGTTGGACAGGCGGTCCTGGATGGCCTCGACCAGCGCGGCGTCCTGCACTCCGGGGCGGTCTGTGGGCAGAGAGGCGGGGGGCGGGGGGGAGCTCTGGGTCAGGTCCCTTCCTGCCCAGCCCCGACCCCTCAGCCCAAAGACAGACCCCCAGCCTCAGCATCTTCCTCCGTCCCTCCTGGACGGCTGCGAATCTGTGACGTCAGGCCTCCCCACCCCCTTAGCCACTTCCCACTGCCGTGAGGATCGAGTCTCAGGCCCACCCGGGTCCTCTGGTCCTGTCCCCACCTCGTCTCTCTCCTGTCTCTATTGTCCATCATTCATCAGGATCCGGATCCCAGGCTCCACATCTGTGTTCTCTTTACCAGGAACTCATCTCCTTTACTTTTGCCTGCTTCTTACTGATCCTTCAGGTAACAGCATAAAGGACTTTCCTCAAGGTCACTCCTGATGAGCCCTTACGTCCAGATGACATCAGGCTCCCATTTTCAGCTCTACCCTCTGTAGCATCATTTACTTTATTTTTAAAACTCTCATCACACAAGGAGTTGGTTGTTAGATTGCATGTATTTAATGTCTCCTCCTACACTTGATGGGAGGGATCTGTGTCCTGTTTGCTGCTGAGTCCCTGTGCCAGGCACAGTGCCTGGTGCTTGACAGAAGCCTGATAAATCAGTGTTGAGTCGATGAATGAATGAGTGAATGCTGGGCAGCGGGAGGGGTGCCCACGTCCTCTTCTCGGGCGCCTGCCCAGGAAAGCATCCCTTTATAGAGGCCGCTGGCTTGTTCCCTGAACACCGTCTAGGTGGAGCCTCACCAGCCACCCAGCATCCTCTGGACTGCAAGATCTCCTCCTCCTCGACCTCTCTCCCTCTTCCCACCCCAAACAGGCAGGAGAGCTTGAGGGTCACAGCGCCCTGCCTCCAGCATCTGTCAGCTAAACTATCAGGCCAGTAGAGCCACCTATCAGGCCCCAGGGTTTTGTGCCCTGTCCCCAGGGGACCTCAAGTGTCAGCAGAGGTCAATCCAGTTCACACAAGAGCAGAGCCTGAGTCTGGTTCTTCAGAATCCCACCCATGAACCAGCAATGGTCTCACTAGCTCAAGGGCAGTGAGGAAACCTTCAACAAACCCAAACCACGCGGCCTGGGCAAACCCAGCAGAGTGGGTCTTTCCTGGCCGGACTCTCCTTCTGCTCACTTCTCCCCCCGAACTTCTCTGCTGGCCCTCAGCGGGGCTCACCCTTCATGCCTGCCCCCCAGCCATGCCGCTAGGTACCTGGGGAGACAATGCAGATGGCCATGAGCAGGACATGTTCCTCTTCGTGCAAATTCAGCTTCTTCAGCCCCACCTGGAACTTGATGAGGGGCTCGATGAGCTCCAGGCTGTGTCCGGCTACAAGAGAGAACGGCCCGCTGCTGTGGGCATCTGCAGGGGCCATCCACCCCACTCCACCCACCCTCTGGCCTGACCCTTGCCCTTCTCTCCCAGTTGCTACCTCCCTCCCTCTGAAGTGCCTGGTGGGGCACATGACCCCAGGAGGGGTGGAGCTTAGGCAGGTGGAGGCAGAACCCAGCCGCACCTCTGGTCACGTCGCTGACTTGGTACTTGTAGTCCGGGCTGCCACAGGTCCAGGACATGTCGTCCAGGGTGAAGGACTGGTTGGAGCGCAGCATGATGACCTCAATGGCACTCGACTTCAGCAGCACGATCTGGTCGTCAGTGGTGAGGTCTCTGCCAGGGAGGGGAGAGGGGGAGGTCAGTTACTCGTCAAGACCTTCAGGTCATGCCGATCAGTGCAATGCTTTGATAGGCACACCCTGCCAGGTGACCAGCATGTGCTCTGGGTCCTCCACCGAGGAACTTGCAGCCTGGGTGGAAAGATCAAGATGGTTTCTTGAAGAAGAACAACTCAAAGGTGGGACCAAATGCCAGCTGGTGTAGCTCGGCCACTAGGACAAGGCAAATCCAGCCTTTCCAGGGTCTCCCAAGTCTAAGCAGTCACAGCTCTTCTAGGGTCAGGAAGATGGAGCCTGAGGAGGCCCCCAGGGCTATGGCATGAGTATGTGTGTGCCAAGATGCTTCAGTCATGTCCGACTGTTTGGGACCTCATGGATTATAGCCTGCCAGGTTCCTCTGTCCATGGGATTCTCCAGGCAAGAATAGTGGAGCGGGTTGCCACTCCCTTCTCCAGGGGATCTTCCCGGCCCAGGGATCAAACCCATGACTCCTATGTCTCCTGCCCTGGCAGGTGGGTTCTTTACCACCAGCACCACCTGGGAAGCCATGGCATGAATATGGAGGTCTGCAAGAGCATGGCCAGGACCATCCTCAGTGGTTCCTAGTCTTTGGTCCTTCCAGTAGTGAAGTCAACTCTGTCTCCAGGACATCTCTGGACCCCACTCCCGCCAGACTGTTTTGATTCAGAGTTCCATCATCTTTTCCAGTAGCCTCTTATTAGAATCCTGGAGTCAAGTCTCTCATTTACCTTTCTCACTGTCGTTACAGGAAAGTGTCATTCCTGCGCTCAGAAATCCCCAGTGACCATCCAACACCCTAGGGTCAAGCCCATACTCCATAACTTGGCTCCAACATGTCTTTCTAGCCCTGCTTCCCATCACAGACTCTACTAACCCTCCATTCTAATAACATAAAACTACTCCATGTTTGGATGCTAGGCATTCTCACACTGCCATGCCTTTGAACACAGGACGGCTCCAGCTTAGAGAATGCATCTTCTTCTCGTCCTGAGTCCAGTTAGGCCTCCCTTGGATCCCTCCACCCTCTGATTCTCTTCATTGAATTAGAGCCATTCCTTTAAGACCTGCTGCACATTGCTTGTACCCTTATTTTGCCTTTCCCCCCTTCACTCCTGTCCTTTATTTTTATTTTTTAATTAATTATTTTAATTGGAGGCTAATTACTTTATAATATTGTAGTGGTTTTCGCCATACGGGCTTCAGTAATATGAATGAGCCACGGGCGTACATGTGTTCCCCATCCTGACCCTTCCTCCCACCTCCCTCCCCATCCCATCCCTCAGGGTCATCCCAGTGCACCAGCCCTGAGCACCCTGTCTCATGCATCGAACCTGGACTGGCGGTCTGTTTCATATATGATAATATACATGTTTCAATGCTATTCTCTCAAATCATCCGACCCTCGCCCTCTCCCACAGAGTCCGAAAGACTGTGCTATACATCTGTGTCTCTTTTGCTGTCTTGCATACAGGGTCATCATTACCATCCTTCTAAATTCCATACATATGCGTTAGTACACTGTATTGGTGTTTCCTTTCTGGCTTACTTTGCTCTGTATAATCGGCTCCAGTTACTCCTGTCCTTCAGATGTTTGTCTCTGGCTCTCCATCATAAGCTGCTTGAAGGCCAGCTCCACACTCACACTGATCACTGAGCCCTGAGCCTGACGAGAGGGTCAATAACTCTGTGTTGATGAGTCAAGAGGCTCATGACTAGTTCCACTATTCTGAGTCACGAGCTGAGCTTATCTGAACAAAGGCAAGGAAAGAATCAGGGCCCACAGATCAAACTGCTTCCACTTCTTCTTCCCTTTCTCTTTCTGATTGCATACTTCCTCTTGGATATCCTGTTGAGGGGCTGTCACCCCCTGTGGCTGCACTTTGGAATGTAGAAAGGTGGGAAACAGATGTTAATGGATAAGAGTCCTATGTCAACAGGTGATGGGTGAGGAGGTGTGGAAAGGCTTGCATGATTAGATGGGCACCGAAGGGCCTGGGCTGAAGGCAGATCACAAAGTGTTAGGGTTGGAAGGCCCCTTCTAGAGACTGTGGTCCAGTTCCTTCCTCAGCATCTCTCACAGATGGCTCTCACACAACCACTGCAGGATTCCCCTGGGGCCAGGGAGCTCCCCACCTCTGGCCACGGTCATGAGGTGCTTGGCTCTTGGGCTAATAACGTCTTCTCCTGTTGAGCAATAACCCACAAGATGACACACTCATCCATGGCTTGTAGTTCTGTCCTCTCAAGGAAGACAGAACCTGAGTTCTGCATTAGCCATGGGCGTGGCGGTGGTTTAGTTGATAAGCTGTGTCCGATTCTTTGTGACGCCATGGACTGTAGCCTGCCAGGCTCCTCTGTCCATGGGATTTTCCAGGCAAAAATACTCGAGTGGGTTGCCATTTACTTCTCCAGGGGATCTTCCCCACCCAGAGATCAAACCTGGGTCTCCTGGGTTGCAGGCAGTTTCTTTACTAACTGAGCCACCAGTGGAACCCAGTCCATGGGACATCCCTTTAACCATTTGAGGAAAGCCACCATGTCCCCCTCCCCTTGCCTCATCTCTGGAATAAACAACCCAGGTGCCACAGTGTCTGAATGTCTCACTATCCTTGGCACCCCTCAATCCACACTGAAAAAGTGAAAACTAACACCACCCTCATTTGGGTTTTAATTCATGATGCAAGTAAAATATGTTCATTATTAAATCTTGGGAAAATACAGACAAAATATAAAGGCAAATAAAAATGGCTCATAAGCACAATGAACATTTTATTTTCTTCCTATCTGTTTTCCATGCAAATATCTCTTTTTCAAACGTGCACCAGGTCATAGTAATCCTGTGTCCCACTTTCTATGTCAGTTCATAGTACGTGGCATCATGTTACATCAATGTATTACAGGTTATTTAATCAGTCTCCCACCCACCTATGTTTGGGCACTTTGGTCACTTCTAAGTTTTGCTGTTTGGGGCTTCCCTGGTGGCTAGTGGTAAAGAATCCACCTGCCAATGCCCAGAGATGTGGGTTTGATCCCTGGGTTGGGAAGATCCCCTGGAGAAGGAAATGGCAACCTATTCCCATATTCTCGCCTGGGAAATCCCATGGACAGAGAAGCCTGGTGGGCTACAGCCCATGGGGTTGCAAAGAGTTGGACATGACTTAGCGGCTGAGCAACAGCAACAACGAGTTTTGCTGTTATAAGTAATTCCATGAGGGACATCTTTGTACGTAATGTTTTGTTCAATGGCCCACTCAGAATGGATGGCTGGAAGTGAACAAACATCCCATGGGTGCCTGGCTACAGAGATTTCAGCAGGACCACTGCCTACTGTGATCCAGACATACTACTTCTATGAAAGCAAATCTAGAACGACCTCGAATTACCACCCACAGCCTGGAAATACAGGGACTTTCTAAGTGCAGCTTGCAGCCGGAACTGGTAATGGTGGTGGGTGGGAGTAGCGGCGGAAGTAAAGGGGAAGTCAGGAAGAGACCTAGGTCCTCCTGGTTCCTGCATCAGCTCTGGCTCTGGGCTTCTCTCTGGACCTGACTAATATTTACAACCAGATCAGTTTTCACCCTTGCGGCCGCTTCTGGGCACCTGTGAGATGCTCTGGGCATGTGTTGCTTGTCTTTCTCATCCCCACCAGGCGGTGTCCAGACCCTCCCTGCTTGTATTCCCTCAGCTGCGTTCACTGCAGCTGCGCACATGTTGATCTCTTCCATCAGACACCGACCCTCTGGAGGCCAGTCATCTTTGATCTCTCAAGGTATATGTAAGAAAACTGAGTTCTGGACAGGAGGAGGGAAGCACTGTGACCCCAGGCCTTTGACCCAGGAAGGAGTCTCTAGGGATAAAAATACTGGTGAGGCTGAAGGCATGTAACCTTCTGGGGCTGGCTGGGTCTGGTCGCTCATGCACACCTCTGGGCAGTGAAACCTGGGGTCCTTGGTTCTCAGATCTAAGACCACCCGTGGTCATTAAGTTGCTGCTCCTGATGCCACATTCCCCTGCGTTTCTCTTGCAGGGCTGAGGGAGGGAGATCTGTGGGGTGAAGACTGAGAGGCTGAGGAAGAAGAGGTGGGAGGCAGGAGCAGAGCCAAGGTCACACCGCAGGGCAGTTCACACCCAGTCCTGCCCCACTTTGGCCCCACACCCGCCCTGGAGTCTCATCCTGTATTCTCGCCTCCACTCATCCACACAGAAGTCTCATCCTGCCCTCCCCACACTTTCCACCCCTGCCTCCAGGCAGCAAGATCAAAGCTACCAGGGACGCAGCCACTGTTCTTTCAATTCTTGGAAGAACAGAACCTCTAACTGCAGAAACCGGCAGAACCAGAGAGCAGATGGGCTGGCCCCGTCTGGGTCCTGGGAGCCTGGGCTCTGGTCCAGGCCTGGTGCAGCATCTGCTCCATCCAGTCCCAGGGAACATCCACATCAGTGACCCTCCCAGAGCCCTGGCTAAGGCCTGCTCTAGTTTTGTTGGAAAACATTCCACTTTGCGACTTCTCAAGCCACGCTGAAGCCAGAAAAGTCAACTCAAGCATGTTTAGGACTGATTTAATCCATTTGGCCTCAATAGTTGGGTGGTTGCAGTACCTGTTCGTATACACCTCACTTCGGCCAGGACTGCAGGGCTAGACCAGGGAACTCTGGAGAGTGAGACTTGAAAGGGAAGGTAAAGGGGAGATTTTAGCTCATCCTTGGGGAGAGGAGGGCTTCCCAGGTGGCGCTAGTGGTAAAGAATCTGCCTGCAATGCAGGAGATGGAAGTTTGATCACTGGGTTGGGAAGATCCCCTGGAGGAGGGTATGGCAACTCCAGTATTCTTGCCTGGAGAATCCCATGGACAGAGGAGCCTGGTGGGCTACAGTCTCTGGGGTCGCAAAGAGTTGGACATGACTTCCACTTGGGGAGAGGAATTGAGGGGCTAGTGATGCTATTTTGTATGAGGGTGTGTGGGGTAAGGGTAAGGGATGGGGGCCAAGAGAAAAACGGGCTCAGGTTACTTAGTGGAGGGGGTGCATTGGGGTAGTCTGGTTAAATGAGTCACATTCTTTTTAGGATGATTTTTGCAGGTGGAAAATCACCCAGCCACCACTGAAAATCACCAAACCTCAGCCTCTGGACAGGGCTCCGGGTGCTCTCTGGTCCACTGGGCAGGAAGGAGGAACCCTGTGCAGAGGAGGGCCGCTGCTCCTGGAATTCAGCCGGGAGCTGCCTGCTACAGTATATCCATCAACAACCTGAAGTGTTTGTTTTCTCTAGCTATTTACACAAAACAAGACTTTGGAACAAGTACAGTTTGCCAACAGTAACATGAAGGGAGGAGGGAGTTGGAACTTGTACTGAGCAGAATGTGTCATCGGCTCCAAGGAAGGGCTCTGGAGGGTGAATCTCGGGCCTCACAGACAACACCGTTCGCCTGCCGGAGAGGCCTTTACTCCTTTAAATGCGACCGAGGTGCGCAATATGAATGAATGGTAAGAATGTCTCAATACCATTTGGTGTTTTCGCTCCTTTACAATTTTTATATCAATTCCAGGAAAGAGCATTGGCAAATACCTGGTATTTGAATTGGGGTGAGGCATAAAGTAACAGACAGCAAGTTGTCTCAGGATAGAAACAAACTGGGAAGTGCTGGGTTTGCTGCTGCTGCTGCTAAGTCGCTTCAGTCATGTCCGACTCTGTGCGACCCCATAGATGGCAGCCCACCAGGCTTCCCCGTCCCTGGGATTCTCCAGGCAAGAACACTGGAGTGGGTTGCCATTGCCTTCTCCGAGTGCTGGGTTTAGCTGCACAAATTACTAACATTTAGCTGGTAGCGTGGTAGCGTGGCAATTTTGACAGCAGCTGATGGCTTCCCTACACAGCAGAGATTTCCCAAACAATAAATGCACCCTCTGTTAGCTTCCATCCAGAGCTGGCCAACATACAGTCATTTTCCATCTCCCAATGTTCTAGCCCTGAATCTGAGCATTAGTGTTGAGGAAACATGCTGCCCCTTTCTGGTATGACTTAGACTATTGCCATTAGTTGAAATGATGAGAATGCTGCTTGATATTCATTAATTTACTTCATGTCTCAATCACATTGTCTATGTATTTGATGACAATGTCCCAAATGAACTTTTAGAAAGAAGGAGGCTATAAACATTCATAAATATAGATTCGACTGCTTCCCAGCATATCTACTAAAAGTGTCAACTTTTACACACTTTCAAGAATATTTAATGCTGCATGACCATTTAAATGAGGAGGGCACGGCAACTCATTGCAGTATTCTTGCCTGGATAATCCCATGGACAGAGGAGCCTGGCAGGCTATAGTCCACAGGGTCGCACAGAGTCAGACACGACTGAAGCGACTGAGCACACACAAGCATTTAAATATAAGTATAATATACCATTATTACCGAAGCAATAGAGCATTTAAATGTGTATAAATGAATCCATAAGGGAGGGTCTCTCCCTCAGTTGAGGGCTTCCTGGGTGGCTCAGAAGTAAGAACCTGCCTGCTAATGCAGGAGACGAAAGAGATGCAGGTTCTATCCCTGGGTCAGGAAGATTCCCTGGAGGAGGAAATGGCAACCCACTCCAGCATTTTTGCCTGGAGAATCCCAAGGACAGAGGAGTCTGGAGAATCCCATGGGCAGAGGAGCCTGTCAGGCTCCAGTACATAGGGTCTAAAAGAGTCGGACACAACTGAGTGACTAAGCATGCCCTGCTGCTGCTGCTGCTGCCGAGTCGCGTCAGTCATGTCCGACTCTGTGCGACCCCAGAGACGGCAGCCCACCAGGCTCCCGTGTCCCCGGGATTCTTCAGGCAAGAACACTGGAGTGGGTTGCCATTTCCTTCTTCAATGCATGAAATTGAAAAGTGAAAGTGAAGTCACTCAGTCATGTCTGACTTCGCGACCCCATGGACTGTAGCCCACCAGGCTCCTCCGCCCATGCGATTTTCCAGGCGAGAGAAGCATGCACTACTTTACTGGACCTCCTTATACTTACCTACTTTGGCAAAAAATATCTCAGTACTATTAGGAAATGGCCTTGGATGATATATGAATTGAGTGAAAGATGCCCAGGTTATAGATGCAAGCCCTCCCCTCTAGGATTTCTAAATTACTTCACAAACTCAGCCCTTTCTCCATTCTATCTCTTCATCCTGATTTCAGAATTGGGAGTGAAGGATTAATGTAGGTTTAATTTAAAAGGTTAACATGAGGGACTTCCCTGGTGGTCCAGCGGCTAAGACTCCACACACACTCCCTATGCAGGGGGCCCAGGCTTGATCGATACGTCGCAACTAAGAGTCTGAATGCCTCGATGAAGCTCAAAGATCCTGCATGCCACAGCTAAGACCCAGCTCAGCCAAATAAATAAATTAAATATTTTTAAAACAAAAAGATAATATGAGAATTAGATTCAAGGCAGCTGGAGTGGACACAGCAGCAAACTCAGAGGTGTCAACCCAGTTCTGACACACTGGCTGAAACACTGGAATTCCCGGTCCTGAGCTTCACCGGGCAGTGTCTGTTCTATCACACAGACACTGTGAAGGATGCGTGGCTTTCCATTGCTGGCCTGCCCCATAATGCTGGAGAGGCTGCACTTCTTAAATACAGATTCCTGGACCTCGCCTAGAGATTCTGATTTAGGAGGTCTGGGATAGGACCTGAAGGTGTATTTTGGGAAGCAGTAGGTTGAGAATTTCCAAGACTTCTTTGGGCTCAGGACAGGATTCTGACTTTGTCTCCTGGATGCCCCAGAAGCTCCTTACCTGAACCCTGGGATCATCTTGGCAAAGCCGATGACCTTTTGGATGCTGTAACTGACCAGGTCAGCCAGGTGGGGCAGCATGGAGAGCTGGGACAGGTCCAGGGTCACAGAAGGGTCATCGGAGTCTTCTTCACTCTGATGCTGGTTGGAGAAGCTGGTTGGCTCCGTTGTGTCTGGGGAAGGAAGAGGGAAGAAAAGGAATTACTTGAGCCAGGCTTCCTCCTGTGAGGCCCTCCTGTTCTCTGGCAGCAGTGCCAGTTGGGAATTCAGCAAGACTGCCTCTCTCCAAAGTCACTTCCACCCAGGCGTCCCCCTGGGGTTCCCCGCGTCTTTCTTCAACAGAGTAAAGGAGCAGGAAAATCAAAGAGCAGAGACATTCTGAGATATGAGACTTCTTTAAGAGTGATTTTGCATGTCATTCCTAATGATCTCGAGTCAAAGATGAATTTGGAACCAATAAACTTGTGGAAAACAGTGTTCAGCCTCACTAGCGATCAAAGAACAGCCAAGAAGAACATCCACTTTTCACCTCTAAACTAGAAGCAAATATGTTTAAAGGTTGACACCAGTATTTGTGAAGATGCAGGAGATTAGGCAATCCTTGTGCAGTGCTGGGGTGCTAAAGGAGGCACACCATTGTGCAGCTAATCTAGAGCGCAATTTGACCACGAGGGTCAAAAGCCTATGGTCACGTACACTCTGTGACCAGTAATCCTATGTCCATGAATTCAGCATAAGGAAAAATTCAGAATGAGTGCAAATATTTAGCCACAAGCATGCGGTTATCTTCATTGAGAGCTGGGGGGAAAATCTAGATATCCAATGATAGGGGGTTTAGATGTGTTATTGTACATTATACCCCAGAATACTATGCAGCTTCAAAAATGATATTCTAGGTATATACTGAATGGCATGAAAATATGATATAATACAGGTGCTAGTGGTAAATGCAGGTACTCTGCCTAGGTACCCTGCCTGCCAGTGCAGGAGACATAGAGAGATGTGGGTTCAATCCCTGGATCAGGAAGATCTCCTGGAGGAGGGCATGACAATCCACTTCAGTATTCTTGCCTGGAGAATCCCATGGACAAAGGAGCCTGGTGGGCTACAGTCCATGGGGTTGCAAAGAGTCGGACACGACTGAGCACGCACACACACACATACCAAACATACCACGGGGGTAGGTGAGCACCTCAGATTAATCAACCTGTAAGGGGAAATCAAAACTTCTAAATAATATAAGTGAAGTGAAAGTGAAGTCGCTCAGTCGTGTCCGACTCTTTGCAACCCCATGGACTGTAGCCTACCAGGCTCCTCCGTCCATGGGATTTTCCAGGCAAGAGTACTGGAGTGGGTTGCCATTTCCTTCTCCAGAGGATCTTCCCAACCCAGGGATTGAACCCGGGTCTCCCACATTGTAGGCAGAAGCTTTACCATCTGAGCCACCAGGGCTGTTATTAAAAGTCGAAGTACAAGATGAACCTATTTGCAAGGCAAGAACAGAGATGCAGACATAAAGAATGGTAATGGGGACAGACAGCAGGTATGGAGAGGGCGGGAGGAACTGGGAGATTAGGATGAACACGTACACACTACCATGTGTAAACAGATAGCTAGTGGGAACCTGCTGGGTGGCACAGTGAGCTCATCTCCGTGCTCTGTGATGGCCTAAAGGGGTAGAATGGGCTTCGGTGGCAGAGAGGTCCCGGAGGGAGGGGATGTATGTACATGTATAGCTGACCCACTTTGCTCTACAGCAGAAATTGTATAGCATTGTGCAGTTGCTTTACAACACTGTAAAGCAATTATACTCCGAAAAAAGTTGAAGTACAAACCAATGTATAATATACAGATTGACCTTCCTTGATAAAAATGATTATACCATAAAGTAAAAAGAGTAGGAAGGTGGACAGAGAAAATTAACATAGGAGAGGGGTTAACTACAAGGTGAGGGGCTCAGGGATCAGTTATCTGTGCAGCGGTCACAGCGGATGGGTAGACACATGATGTGTTCCCCTGTTATCTCTGTCTAGTTGGCACAGAGACCCCTGGATCTGGGCACAGATCCATCAGTGAGTCTGGAAGCACCATGTCTGAGGGTTCCAGCTCCCCAGAGGGGAGGGAGCTTTTCCATCCCTGCCCTCCTATCCAGCAGAGGGCAGCTGGATTGGGTGAGAGGTAGAAGGATGAAGACAAGGATGGGGGAGGATGAGGCAGGAAGATGCAGAGGATGGTAGAGAAGGACAATAAGAAAGCACGGATGAGTTGGAAGGGACAGGTCCTCCAGGACATTAGCGGAAGGTGGCTTGAGTGGAAAGGTGGGCTTCCATGTTGAATTTCACCTTCCACAGGCTCAGGCTCTGGTGAGTCGTTAACAACACTGTCAGCTATATTTAAAAGTTGCTGAGAGAGTACATCTTAAATGTTATCACAGGGAGGCGGGGGGAAACTCTTTGTAACTCTAGGAGGTTAACTAACTTATTGTGGCAATCATTTCCCAATATATACATCTATCAAATCATTATGTTATACACCTTAAATTTATACAATGCTGTATGTCGATTGCATGTGTGCATGCTAAGGCGCTTCAGTTGTGTCCGACTCTTTGCGACTCCATGGACTGTAGCCCGCCAGGCTCCTCCTCTGTCCAAGGAGATCCTCCAGGCAAAAATACTGGATTGGGGTGCCATGCCCTCCTCCAGGGGGTCTTCTTGACCCAGGGATCGACCCCACATCCCTTGCATCTCCTGCATTTGCAGGTGGTTCTTTACCGCTAGTGCCATCTTACATTTTTATAAAGTTGGAAAAAACAAAAACCAAACCAACAAACAACCCACCCAGCAGCAAGGGCCCAGGCTCAAAGGACCACTGAAAAGAATCAGGTAGGGAGCCCGGGGTAGAAGCCTGGCTTAGAGGAAAGAACAGAGGCTTTGCAGGCAACAGCTTGGCCTCTTCCTCAGAGTCCTCAGCACGGGCCCTTGGGCAAGTCACACCTCTTCTCTAAAAAGGGGTTGTTGTGGGCAGCGCACAGTAGTGAGTGCTGTCCTTCTGGCTGCAGCCAAGGGCAGGTGGGCTGGGAAAGCTCTAGGTCCTTGGGGAGGGAGTGCGCTGTCCCCCTCACCTGGAGAGGAGGTATAGTGATCCGAACAGGAGGAGGACGAGTTTCCAGAGAAGCTGGGCGTGAGTATCGACCTCGAAGCATGGTTCCCCTCATCCTCATCCTTGCGAACTGGAGGCTGGAAGGGAAAGGAGGAGTGTCAGAAGCCCACATTAGAGGTCACCTTCCTCCCCAGCCCTGGTCTTTTTTCACAGGAGGGGCAGTCCTCCCCAGGGTCAGAGGGCAGAGCAGCTTCCAGCCCTCCCCAGGTGCTGTGCCCAGATCCCCTCGCCCTCCAGCTCACATACCCGGAACTGGCTGAAGTCGGAGTAGGTGTCGTCGTAGGTCTTGTGGTGGGCGTCCAGCAGGGTGGTGATGATGCGCTGCTGCTCCTCCGACAGCTTCGGCCGCAGGCTGTCCTTCAAGGCCTCCTCCTCCTTCCGCTTGAGGATCATCTCCCGTTTCCGCTGCACCTCTTCATCAGTCAGGATGACTGTGGGGGGTGCCGGAGGGGGGTGTCAGGAGGACGGGGCCTGCAGTGCCTCCAAGGAACGTTCCTCCAGGTGTAAAAGCCCCAGATGGGAGGGCCTGTGCCCTGACACTTGGAGCTCACCAGGCCATCCTGCCACGGAGACCCAAAGCCCATGATACGGATGGAAGAGTGGGTGCTGTATGTTGAAAAGGCAGGAGCATAAGAGAGGAGGAAACAGAGGATTTGGGAGGCAGGATGCTTGGGCATCATTAAGGAGACTGGGATCCCAAGAACAAGATGTCTGACTCTGAACAGAATGAACTCTCCAGGCTTCTGGTTGCTCATTTCTAAAATGAGGAGTTTGGACCATAGGATCTCTCCTAAGATCCTTTTTTGTTCCTTCTTCCAGGAAGCATGTGGTGTGGGGATCCTACCTCAAAGAACCAACTGCTTTGAGACCTGAATGCAGCCCAGCACAGAGCAGATGCTCACTCAGGGGGAGGGAGGGTGCAGGGTCCCAGCGTCAGAAGCTAGGAGATGCTGAGAAGACCCCTCTACGTGGTCATCCCCACGTAACTCTCCAGGCACGTGATCTACTCTGACCAATGTAGAAAGGCTTTGCCTCTTAGGTTCCCTGCAAAACAAACCCTCCTTCGGTCCTTCCAGTCTTGAAATTTCTGCCCAAGGAAGTTTTCCAGTCCTTCAGAAGTCCCCGAGGATAGATAGCAGCTCACAGCTCTATCTGGGAAGCTCTCTCCAGTGGCTAACCAGGGTGTCTGACTGCAGGGGCTCCAAGCCTCCCTGTGCTGGGTGACTGCCGGGAGGGTGGGGCTCCCGGCACACAGACCTCCCGGCTGGGGCTTGCAGAGCGCTGACGGCAGGAGTGGGCACTGGGGCCCTCGGCATGTAGCTGCTTGCTCTGTGCTAGTCTTGCCAGGGCATCTGCCCACAGAACCGAGCGTTTCACAAGAGCAAGAAAAAGAACCAGAATGCCAGAGTGGGTGGCTTCTGGGCTTCAGGAAAGGCCCATGGGCCTTGGCCTCTCGGGTGGGGGTAGGACGAGAGAAGTGGGGGTGAGGGAAGGAGAGCCTGTGGTGGGTGTGAGTGGGCAGGGCAGGAAAGGGAAGCCGGTGGCGGAAGATGGCGCGTTCCCTCCAGAGCTGAGGTAAACCGTACCTAGAGGAAGACTGGGCAGAGGCCACGCCCAGGTTACTGACTCACCTACCCAAAGAGCTGCCCGCCCTCCTCCCACAGAGGGTGTCAGTTCAGACCCCAAGAGATACAGCAGATGGAAGCAGGAAGGAGCAGGGAGCACCCCATTCAAGGCAGGGTGTGAGACGCTAGCCTGGGGAGGCCAAGATTAGGGACAGAGTCCTTCCTGTTCACCTGAAGGGCAGGCGCAGGACGCAATGAGGCTGGGCTTGGGGGGATGGCTCTGGCTGCCCACAGGGGTGCTTTTCAGCCCCACGGGGCTCTCATAACCCCCTGTGATTCTATGATGTCACTGTCCTGCTCAGAAACTTCTGAATCCTTCCTGCTTACCATGCCCCACGTGAAGCCAAGATTCTTGGTGATTTCCCTTCTTCCTAACTTTCCAACCTCACTGCCGGGGGCTTAACGCAGCAGCTGGTCTGGTTGCACTGGGATTGCTGGCCTGTGAACAGGACCTGCTTCTACTGCCACGGCATTTCCCATGTGCCGCCTGCCTGTCCAGCTGGGCCTTCTCTCCCCAGTAGCCATGCAGATTTATCAGTTCCCCCAGCACCCAGCTCACACCCTCTTGTACCACAAAGGCTTCTGTATTGCCCTGATCGGCAAGGAGCAGTTTTTCCCACACACATCAGCACCCGATCTTTTTTCACTCTGTCCCATCTATGGTTATAGGTTCCAATAAATACTTGCAATAGAGAGAGCCTAAGTGCAAGGTCTTCTTCACTGGAACTACAGGGTATCTAAGGATGGGGGCTGCATCTTACAATGCTTATATCTCCCGTGCCAAGGCTAGCCCAGTGGGGGATCCTCAGTGGTCTGATGCACTGGAAACCCAACATATCAGCACTGACTGTACCTACTGCGTGCTGGTCATCCTCTGGACATGCACCAATGATGCCCGTCCCCTACAATTTCAGGATGGCATGCTCCACCTACCAGTCCACCAGATCGCTGAGCAAAGTTTACATTTTCAAATACTTGTGACAAGTATTTTCAAGACAGAACCCCTTATAACGGAGCACCTGCAACATCATGTGACCTTTGCTTGATGGTTCAGAGGCATCGTTCTGAATAATTACTGGACTTTGCAGGAACAAGGCTGTGACCTCAGAGCCATAGGGGTCTGTTTTTCTGCACTGTGTGACTCAGTTTGCCATGATTTTGAGTTCCTGTCTTACTCTTCCAACCAGTCTATCCTGCTGTCTTAGGCTATGTGACGTCTCTTCTTACTGGAGTGTACTTTTGTCCTCCTTAACGGTTACTTCTAATCTTCTGGGAGCCAGAAACTCTGGTGATCAAGCTGTATGTCATTAAAAATGCCATTAATAAATACATTGTTAATAAAAATAAAGTTTTTTTTTTAACGTACCAAGCACTATTCCAAGTACTTCTTTTACATATTAACTCACATTATTTGGTCCTTATAATAACCCTTAAGGCAGATGCTGTTATCCTCATTTTACAGGTGAGGGAACCTGAGAACCAGAGAGGCTATCAAGCTTGCTCAAAGTCACAGAGCAAACAGACAAGGCAGAGCTGGAGTCGGGTCTGAGCAGTCTGGTTCTAGAGTCCAGTGTCCTAACCACTACTCCGCACTGCCTATGACTATAATTGGCTGTGAATGCTCAGCCAGACCCTGGTCTTCAACTGTGGAGTCATGACACACAGGTGTTCTGATCCACCCGAAGAGTGTGCAAAAATAATGATTAAATAAAGTAGCAAGGCTTGTAAGTGATTTACGTTAAAAGGATAATGTTAAGAGATTTGAGGTTAACCTTACGGCATGTCTCCTCTCCGTCATTTCTAGCAAATAGCAACCATCACCCTGTTTGCAGTACCAGAGGAAGAGCCACTAAGGTCTGCTGGTTTCAGATGAAGGCTGCCAATCCACGGACCTCCCTGCAGGCAACGTTGGCAGGGGACTAGATAAGCGATAAGCCTCTCACATATGCAGATATTGTTGTGACTTATAAAATAGTTCATTTCCTTAAAGGGGTTATTAATTTCATAGGATGCTTAGAAAATCATTTTCTCAATAAATTGCTACTAAAAATACCATTACTGTTGTGTAGGAGAACACTTTTTTGTTGTTTGTTTTGTATGTTTTTTCAGCTCAAACAGTACAAATTTATTTTTCACTAGGAGGCACATTTTGAAGTTAAAAGCCCATTGATGGGTTTGTTAATGAATAAAGGGCATGAGCTGTGTACACAGACTTTGTGAAATCCATATGGCTGCTTAGTAGCTTCTCAGTTCCTTGCTGACTGGGTAAAGGGCTTTGCTGAAGTTAACCCCGTGCAAGATGTTCCCTATTCCATGAAGTCTATGATCAAGTTAGGGAGTCAAGATCTGAAAGCACAAGCATCTTAAAAGCGTTTCAATTTGCCAAAGGTGGCCTAAGGACAACATTAGGTAAACAGACAAAATTTCTCCAAATGAATGACATTGACAATATCAGATGTGGGTGATCTTCTTGATGTATAAATCAGTAGGAGATGCAGAGATACAAAGAAGCACAATGGGGAGCTAATATTCAATCATTCAATACATATTTATGGAGCACCTACTATCAGAGGTTTTGCTCATGACGGGCAGAAAAGATGTCCATGTATAAAAATATTAAAAGTCCACATGTGCAGGCCAGGTCTACAAGAGTCCAGAACTCAGCTATGAAATGTCTTGGGCTCCAAGGACCTCAAGTCAACCTGGACTTGAAGAGACAGAGAGAGTCTTTAGTGAGAACAAATTCTCTTCAGTCCATCCCTTAGGGCCCCAGGCAGTGCCTGGAAATGCAGAGTGGAGGAGCTCTGGCCCACTGAGGAGGGTAGGGGAGAATGGAATGGATTATGCTGGGGTGGAGCCCGCAGGCCTGGCCTTTGGAAGCACACAGACCTAGATTATCAGCTTCGGAGGCATGATATTTTGATGTCTCTGAGATTGCTCATCTATTACAAAAAATAAAAATAAAAACAGAAGTATTTACATAGTCAGGGGTTGTTGTCAAATTTTAAGAAGGAGGTGCTAGTGCCTGACACTCATATAGTAAGTGGCCAACAAATGTTTGTTCCCACATGCATCCCCGACCCCTTCCCATGCCTCCTGTAGGGACAAGCCACCTGCTCATCCCCACCAGAAAGGAGCCTGGGTTTCCAGCTTCCTTCAAAGGGAGCCCTGGGGTGTGCTGTGGTTTTACTCATGTTGACACTTGGTTGTCTCCAGGAGGCTAGGCTTTGGCGATGACAGCCAGCCTGGATGGTCAGTAAGCAGATCCCCTAGGGATCAGCTGGAGCTGGAGAGTTCCAGGCCAGACATATTGACAGGTCTCCCAAAGTTTGGCTAAACAGAGGCAGGAAATAGAACTCTTCCTGGAGGACCTTCCTTTTGGGGCAGTGGAAAGAATAAGTTCAGTGTTGCCCCAGTATTTCCATCTTACCTGGAGCTCTGGGGCACAGACCCCAAGAGCTCAGCACTACTAGCCCATCCTGAGCTCAGCACAACTGCTTGCATTAGAATGGTGAGAGTGGTGGGCACCAGGCTGCCCTGAGCATAGAGCAGTGAGGGAGCATGGGGCTTTGTCACAGGGACTGAAGCTGAGGTGGGGGTGGCTGAGGCACAAAGCTGATTGGAGGCTGGGGGTGAGCATCCACTTCTGGGTTGCTAGACCCCCTACCATGTGGCATTCCTGGGGCCAGGGCACCCTGGAACACTCAAGGCCTGCTCATCATGGTGGACGCAGTGCTCTCCATGGGGACCAGGAGGGATCTAAGAGGGGACAAGGAGTTGGGTTCTAGTCCCAGCTTGCTTTCTGACCCCAACCCTGGTGCTTTTGCTTCTCTGGGTTTCAGATGATTTCTAAGTGTGCTTTCTGTTCTAAGCTGATGAACATCTCTTTTCTCCCAAGATACCAGGAGAGGCACCTCTGGGACATCACTGAGGCTGGCCCTGACCAGAACTCCTGTGGCAGAACCTTACTGGATTCCAGGTATAAGTCTGGGCCAGTTTTGGCTGGCTGAGGCCTTAGAATCATGGCTGTCTGCCCTGTGGGGGCTGTGTGCTCGGAGTGGGCAGGGGCTTCACGTTCTGCATCCTGTGTCCAGCCCAGCACCTTGAACAGAGCAGGCTGCACGGAACCGGCATGTGAGAAGCCCCATGAGGCACCCAGGCCTTGAGCCTCCACGGCTCCAGGATAAACAGGAGAGGGGTGGGGCAGGGGACCGGGCAAGGAGTGATCCGCCTGCCCAGGCCTGCCTGCTCCTGTTGGGGTGAAGAGGAACGACGGCTTGGAAACTTCTTCCAGCACTGCCAGTGTTGACTGGGGAGCTGGGATCAGGAGAGGGGCCGTGGCCCACCAGAAGGGAGCCTGTCAAAGCCTGAGGAGGCTTCTGTTATCCCCAAAACAAAGAATTTTTTGCTCACCAAGGAAGAAATTTCCCATCCCCTCAGCCCTGTCCTGTGACTTTTCCCTTGTTCAAGACACATGTCCGCTGTACCTGGCCTCCCCACTCCCCCGCACCCACCTACACACACCCAGAATGGGCCCCATAGCCAACATGACCTCCAGATCTGGATGCATCTGAGTGCCTCTCTTGAGCCTCCTCAGCACACAGCTCAGCAGGACACCTACACAATCACAGATCCTGGAGCAGATCAGGGTACAGAGCACAGACAGGAGTGAGCCAAGGGACAGGGCAGGGCAGAGTGTGCAGAGGGTACCCATGCCCAGGGCAGCCCAGTGCCCTTGCTTCTAGTCCAGGGAGGGCCTGGCCAGCGCTTCCCCAGGTCCACTGGATTCAATGGCGTCTCTGGTTACCAAGTAACTCATACTAGAGCTCAGATGCAAACTCCAGGAGTTGTTTTTCATGAATCAGAATATGTCAACCTGCCCATTGGTCCTCTCCTGCAACCCCAGAGCTAGACAGAAGTCCCAGAAGATTGCTCCTCCTTCTTCATCTGGATCTAGAGGGTCCTGCTAGAGTTTGGTGCTTCCCCTTGCAGGATCTATCCACCTAGCCCTGCTGCTGCTGCCGCTGCTGCTGCTAAGTCACTTCAGTCGTGTCTGACTCTGTGCGACCCCATAGACGGCAGACCACCAGGCTCCCCCCGTCCCTAGGATTCTCCAGGCAAGAACACTGGAGTAGGTTGCCGTGCCCTCCTCCAGGGGATCATCCCAACCCAGGGACTGAACCCACATCTCTTACATCTACCAGCATTGGCAGGTGGGTTCTTTACCACCAGCGCCGCCTGGGAAGCCCTAGCTCTGGGTACCAGCCCTCAGATTTGCTCACTGGGCCAGACTGACTGGAAGGCTAGGGTGGGGCAGAACCCCCAGGACAACCAGGCTCCGAATATTTCTTCTCCCCATCACTCCTGCCTCTTCCCACCCACAGCAGCCCTCTCCCCCAAAGCCCAAAGAACCCTGGGGTCCTTGAGCCTCATCCTTTCGCCGAAGGTCTTGAGAAAAGGTTGCTGTGAGAATAGCGATGAAGTCTCTGAGGAAGACTAACCTGAGGGTGGGGACTCATGAAGGTAGCGCCCTGTATGTCCCTCCTCACAGGCCTCGCACCGGAGAGGCCCTTCCCAGGCCTCTGGGACACACACACAGATCCCAGAGAGGCTCACAGGGCCCCTTGGGCCTTGGAGTTCCAGCCACCCTGCCTCAAGCTGCGGGGGTCTCGCTCACGCCGCAACTCGCAACTCGGGGCCCCAAATCACTGCAGCTACAGGGGAAGAGCAAGCGGATCTCTCCGGCCAAACGCCCGAAAGGCGGCCGCCTTCCCCTGACCCCGCCCCCGCCCCGCCCCTGCTCGGCCTCGCCGCAGAAACTCACATTCCTTCATCATGCCGATGTCGATACAGCGCTTGAGCCGGCAGGCCTGGCAGTGGCGGCGGTTGTCCTTGGTGATGCGGCAGTCTCCGTTGAAGGGACAGGTGAAGAGCGCCTTCCGCTTCATGCTCCGCCTGCCGAGAGAGAGCAGGGACCCTCCGCTGGGTCACCCCCCTCCCAGCCCCTCAGCCCTGCCTGCGTGAGAGAGGCCGTGACTGGGAGACCTGCTGGCCAGGCCCCTGGCTCCAAGACTCCCAGGGAGAATGGGCGCCCAGCCAAGCCCCGGGCCCCTCTCAGTGGCCACCCCTGCCCAAGCCTCTGACTTGCCATGTGTGTCAACATGCCCTCCTGCTCACTGCTGATTCTTCCCCCATCCTTGCTTTTATTTACCTTTAGAGTCCTCCACTCCTCCTTACCTTTCTTATTACACAGGAAATATGAGTGAATTAACCTAACAAAATTTTTTTATAAATACTGAAATCTGCAGAGCAGCTTTCACTGCCTTTAGCTGTGTGTGTGTGTGTGTGTGTGTGTGTGTGTGTGTGTGTGTGTATGCAAGCCCAAGGGTTCATTTTCCTAATTCTGCCTTTCTCCCCTGCTGCCAGCTACAGCACATGGGATTTTTATGAGGCTGCATAGAGGCCATCTTCCTAGAGGTTCCTTTTACAGCTAAGCAATTTAGCAAAGAATAAAGACTCCCAAGTTGGGGTCTTAGGAGTGTGACAGTGTTAGTCACTCAGTCATGTCTAACACTTTGTGACCCCATGGAACTGTAGCCCACCAGGCTCCTCTGTCCGTGGGATTCTTCAGTTAAGAATACTGGAGTGGGTAGCCATTCCCTTCTCCAGGGGATCTTCCCAGCCCAGAGATGGAACCTGGGTCTCCCGCATTACAGGCAGATTCTTCACCATCTGAGCCACCAGGGAAGGCCTTAGGAATGTGAGTTCTTAGCTTCTTGGATACTGTTTCATCCCCAGAAATTCAAGGAGCTTGATGAAGCTGAGCCCACAAGCAGAAGGTTCCAGGCAGGTGGCCCTTGAGAACAGCTCAAGGCAAAGGACACGCAGTCACCTGGGAAATAGCTGCTGCTGGCTTTGGACCTCAGCCCCTGGTACCCTCCCATCACAGCCCTCATACCCAAGGGGTCACCAGCAGACTGGGCAACACAGGGAGGTGGGGGTGTTGGCTATTTGGTGGTTTACCCCCAGCCAGCCCCTGCAGTGACCCCCCAGGGAAAGACTGCACCCTCAAGATCTTGCCTATGGAAAGAGAAAGCCTTTCTCCTTGTGCCTGCGTACATTTACCGCAGCTTCCCAGAGGAGCAAAAGAACACGGAAGCACCTCAGTTAGCCTGAAATGAGACACATCTTTGTGTTCCAGGACCCGATCCCCCTTCACTCCTTTCTCTCATTCTCACCTAGTGGTTCCTGAGGTGCCACCTGTTACCATAAATGCTCAGGCCCCGAATGCCCATGATTCTCTAAACCTACTTAAGGACCAGAAGTTTCTAATTAGAGCAAACTCTCATTTCCTTTTTTTTTTAACAGCTGGGCATTTTGCCTGGGGTGGCTAGCTGAGAGGCTTCCCTGTCTTCCCACCCACTGTTTTGTGAGAGCCATGGGCACCAAAAAGAACATGCATCATGGTACCTCTAGACATGTGAGCCGAAGCCTCTCACAGCCCTGTACTGGGGGCCAAGTGTTTCTCAAGGCCCCAGAGGGAGGGGGCCCCAGTGTCCTGTCGAGGCCTCTCCTTCCTCAAGCTCTGCGGGCCCCACCTCTGACCCTCCTTGGTGGGCATTTCCCTCAACTACAAATTTGCTTGGAGAGAGAGTTTGAAACGTCATCCTTTTTCTTTCATCTTTCTCAGGCTGCAAAGCTGAAGACTCACCCGGGAAAGCTGGAGGCCACTCAGCCCGACTTTGCCTGACAACAGGCGTGGACTCCAAAGAGGCTGGGATAGGACTCCAGCTGGGTTAAAAGATGCTGGGGGCTGGGGCCCGTCTCCTTGCTTTCAACCGTTTACTCGGAGTTCGAAGCCCAAGAGAACTGAGACAGAAAGAGAAGGAGGAAGAGGACCAAGACCATGACGAGAGAGAAGTGGAGAGACAGGAGGAGGTGGAGGGGAAGAGGAAAGGAGAGGGAGACAAAGGGAGGGAGAAAGATGTGGCCAAGCACACGACCTCACAGCAGGGCTCAGGCCAGGCTACTAATGCAGCCTGGGCTTCTCATCCTTTGCCACTCCTTGTCCTGGAATCCACCAGCCTTGAACTATGTCTCCACATTGTTTGAGCAAAGCAGAAAGGAGCCTATGAATGCATGGAGCTCTAAATTTTTTTTTTTTCTAAAATTATTATTATGAAAACATGCAGTAACCAGCCCTCCCTCAGTTCCTCTACAGATAGAATCAGAGGCAGGGAGCTGGATAGTGGCTGGGGAGACAAAGGCTGTGCCTCGTGAAGAACATCATCACGCTCTGGGCTGTGGGGTTCAGTGTCCGGGGCAGGGGGTGGGGGCAGAAACCTCCCTCACCAACTCCAACGGCAGACCCAGGCCCTTCCTGGAGCCTGGATCCTGCAGCCAGCCCTTCAGGCATGTGGGCTGTTGGCCAGAACCGTTTCCCTGGGCTCCGAGGCCTAGCTCGTTCCGTTCTGCCGCCTTCTAAGGGCTCTTGCACACACGTGGCTGTCATCTGGCCTCTGCCATGAGGACTCAGGGCACCCAGACTGGCCAGCTCTGGCTCTGCGCTTTGTCCTCAAGATCCAGACCCTGCCCTGCCTTCCTCCCAAAGCTAATTGCCTGTGAGTTGGTTTGGTTTTGAGAAACAAGAGCCTCAGGTTTCCATGGGAGCCCATTTCCTCAGCAGCGCTCTCAGCCTCATCCTCTGGGTGGTTGGCAATTACACCCCAGCTCAGGAAAGGGGGGTAGCGGTGGTGCAACCAGGCTAAATATAGATGCAGTTTCTAGAAAGCCGGGGTGAGAGAGGACATTGACCGATTCTTCTGCCAGAGACCAATTCATCAAAACATGAGACAGGCAGCTCACAAAAGCTTCAGGCACCTGAGCCAGGGTCTCAGGCCTGGGACGGGAGGGTCCTTCTCTTTTAATTTTATTTGTCCGGAGGGTCCTTCTTGAGTAGGTGATCCCTGCCAGCAGAGACACACCTTGTAATGTCCAAGACCGGGGCCAAGTGCTAGCTCTCAGCTTTGTCTCTACTGCAGCTCCAGTGTCAGAGAAATTCCAGAGCCTGGTCTAGATGCCAGTGCCTGCTAGAGCTCCTGATATCAAAGGTCTGTGTGGTCTGATAGTGAGACCTACGGGGCTCACTGTGTGTGGTGACCACCAGGGCTTCTCAGCAGGTGCGTTAAAAAAGAAGAGCCAACTTTAAGGAAAGGAAGGTTGATGGTAAGGAGCACAGGCCTCTTTTTTGGAGAGCTGTTCAGCAAGACAGGTATATATTGCCACATGGCAGTTTTGTTCCAGACCACCGTGATAAAGGCAATATAGCAATCAAGTGAGTCACACAAATGTCTGGTTTCCCAGTGCACGTCAAAGTTATGTTTACGCTGTATTGTGCTGTTAAGTGTGCAATTGCACTCCATCTATAAAAACAATGTACACACCTTAATTAAAAAATACTTTCTCACTAAAAACTATTAATTATCATCTGACAATGCAGAATTGCCACAAGCCTTCAATTTGTAAAAAGCACAACATTTGTAAAGTGCAATAAAGCAAAACACAATAAAACAAGATCTGCCTGTGTCTACCAGCATGTAAAATGCATGGAGCCTTTATTCATACAGTAAAGCCATTTCCAGGAGTTCATCCTGGAAATGGGTAGACCAGTCTCATGTAGAGACCTGAGAACTGGATTGGGAAGATTTGTTTTTCACTTATGTCCCCTTTTGAACTGTGTACATCTAAAAAGAAAAAAAAAAATTCACAGGGGTTATTCATAGGACCAAATACAGCAGCAAATAAACACCACCCTTTATAACTATTTAAAAAATTTAAATGAAACACAGGCTTTGGTTACATGGGTCTATTTGGGCTTAAATTCTAATGCACAACCTTGGGGAAGTCACTTAATCTCCCCATGTCTTAGTTTACACATCTGTAAAACGGAAACAACCCTACGGAGAGGGTGTTGTAGGATTAAGCAAAGGAAGCAGGACCTTTACTGCACCTTTAGTGCTTAAGCACTAAATAAAGGGAAGGGAGAGGAACTGGCAGGCAGGGGCAGTGGGAGGGAGTGCTGACGGGTGGCTGAAGACAGCAGTGTGTAACCTTCCCATGAGGGTCTGAGACCCGGGAAGCAGTCAGCACGTCTCCACTCCCTCTCAGCATGGCTGGTGTGGGGCTCCATAGGTAGAGAAGCTCGAAACATATCATTGCTTCATGTGTTGTTGCTCCTGATGTCTAGACCCACAGCCCTCTGTGACTTACAGCAACCAATGTCCGGTTTCTCTGAGTGCCAATCAGGTCCCACAGAGTTCTCGACTGACATGAGGGTCTCTAGAGCTCCCTGGACAAGCCCTTGCTTTCTCATATCTGATATTTAACTCCTGTTTGGGGACCTTTTGCCAGAGACCCTTGCTGACACATCACAGTTACATATGTTCCAGGTCCCATAAAAGAGGATAGGAGAGGACTATCTGTTCTCAGAAACTGCAAAGGAACAGTGATAAAAAGCATCATTGATCAAGAGCCTTCTCTTCCAGCACTTTACATATTCTCTCTGAGGCTCTCAACAGCCTAGTGGGATAGGTATCCTCCCAATTTTACAGGTGGCACGAAAAGGCAATGGAAAGTGAAATAATTTGTTTAATGTCATACAGCTAAAAAGTGTGAAAACTGACATTAGAATCAAGATTGTTTGGATTCCAAAGCCTCTGGGATTCTTATGTAATATGGTCTTTAACATGAATCTACCATATCTCAACTCCAGCTGAAGCAGGTGTCAAAAGTCTGTCCCCCCCCAGAGTCCACAGGCAGGAAGTAGGTGCTGTTTGAAGGACTCATGTAGGACAGAGGACAGAGGCAGGACCCGAGATGGGCACTTTGGAAGTGGGGGTGACCTCTGCCCATCCTCTCCACGGGCGCCTCTATTGCCGGGACACGGAGAGGATTCCCAAGGTGCGCCGAGAGGGAATTCACACCAGTGAGCCCTGAGGAGAGCTGGGTTCCTAAAGAAATAAAACTGACCAGAAAGAAATGTACTACCTTCCTCATGTCCAGGGAGCTGCCTTTCTTGACACCTCCAGTGGAGTCCCCTCTCCAAATATCTGGCTTCTCCACCCAAACTTCCAAACATCAGTCTTGGCTGCTCTGAACATGACCCCCCTCATTCTCTTCCATTCACATCCTTGAGCAGCTGCCAAGCTGACCTGGACAAAGTTCTCTCTAGCAACACTGACCTCTTGGTGACTGATTCACTCATGCCCAAGTAACACCCTGAGCGGCCACTCCTCACCGCTTGATTTACTCTACTGCCTTTAAGCACCTTGAGTCGCTGGACACCTGCCCCATTTCTCTGCCTCCTTTCACATCACGGCTCCTGCAAATATCATTTGGGTGAACTTCCTGAGAGCCAGAACATTGTTCATGTTCCTGGGTCCTCACCAGCCTACACTCTCCCCAAACCCACCATTAATGAGGTCCCTGAGCACCTTGGGGCTCACAAATAAGGAGGCATTGCTCCACATCATCTTTGTCAGCTTGGCGCTTACTGCACATATCAGCTTCATGGTGTCCTGATGAGGAGGAAGGCAACAACATAAGAGAGGCAAATGCAATCTGTTTCTCAGGCTTGCCTTCCAGGCAAGGATTTTAAACTTCACCATATTCTTCATTCTCTTCATCAAAGGGGTCTTTCTGATTTTCTTCTCATCCTTTACACCTTCCCTGTATTAGAATCTGAACAAAGCCACTCATGACCAGAGATTCATCCACAGATCATCACTCACTCTCTCTCTCTCTGTCTTTATCTATCTATCTATATACTTATGCTTTATAGTAGATCTGCATATTTCCCCCCTGTGGCTCTTGCTTATGATTTGTTAACATTGTTCAGTCACCTAGGTGTGTCCTACTCTTTGCAATTCCGTGGACTGCAGCACACCAGGCCTCTCTGTCCCTCACCATCTCCCAGAGTTTGCCCAAGTTCATGCCCATTGTCATAGGTGATGCCATCCAGCCATCTCATCCTCTGTCACCCTCTTCTCCTTCTGCCTCCAATCCTTCCCAGCATAAGGGTCTTTTCCAATGAGTTGGCTTTTTGCATCAGGTTGCCAAAGTATTGGAGCTTCAGCATCACTCCTTCCAATGAGTATTCAGAGTCTTCTCCAGCAACACAGTTTGAAAGCATCAATTCTTCGGAGCTCTGCCTTCTTTATGGTTCAGCTCTCAAAACCATACATGACCACTGGAAAGACCATAGCCTTGACTATATGGATTTTTGTGGGCAAAGTGATGTCTTTGCCTTTTAACATATTAGGTTAACATACTACCAAGACATATAATCATCTAGAAGCCTGTGCATGCCAACCTTTCATTCTCACTGGAAATAGCATCTTTCTCTATGGATTGCATGTATTCCAGAGGAGCAGGGAGTAGAAACAGTATGAAATGGCTTGCAGGAGTAACTGGCTGGCAATAGTCTCTAATTCTTGACCATAGGTCAATAGAACCAACCAACCCCCATAATCACACTTTGATTTGATTATGAGTCTTAGACTTGCTGAAATGATCACAACTCACTTCTTGAGCAATTTAGTTTGATTTAGAAGTCAATCAAACACTAAATGGTCAAAGGGGCTTATATCCCAGGGGTTAGAATATAGTCAGTGGCTCAACCCTAAGGTAATGCTTTTTCCTTGAGAACTGCTCTTGCAGGGCTGAGAGAGCTTCTGGAGAGTAAGGACTTGTGCTATCTTTGTGTTCTCAAGGATGTGGTACCCAACACAGAGAAGGACCTCCTTCTGACAGAGGCCTTCCTACCCAGGATGAGGATTCTGCAGACAGATACAACTGACAATGGAATTCTCAAACAGCTATTTGAAATAGACTAAAGAAGAAGATTACCAAATAGTATATGGATGAAGCAAAGGAGAAGTGTGTGGAGGGGAGAGAGGAGGAGAAATTACATGCAGACAGTCTACTCTTGTTCTTTGTGGTAGTTACATTCATAAAGCCATCATGAAAGCTGAATCAGCAAATACTGAATCATCGCTCCTAGGAGAATCTGGATTAGGTTCCTGTGAGCCTCTGGTCACAATGCTTTCATCAGTCCATCAGTAAATAACTTTGTTTCATGTGTGGCATCTATTTATACGCACCTTATTTAATACATGTTGTTGACTCATTAACATTGAACTCATAGCCAACAGCTCTACAGCCTGCGTCTAAACAAAGCTTGTCTAACATGTCTTTTCTCTGTAAGGCACCTTCCAGCTTTCACATGCTTAGGAGAACCTGAAAGAATTTCAGCACCATGCTCGGGTGCCACCTTACACAGTGAAATCACTATCAAATGGTACAAAGATGCAAAAAGGATGGCACTAAATATACCAAGAACAGGACACTTGTTCATAGTGTGAGAACTGAAACAGAAGGCAGAATGTCTGGCTCAGCCTTGGCTGGGAACGTGTGCAATGAGAGACGGAATTTTTCTCCACTCTGCACGTGTCCAGAAATACCAGTGCTGCAAGTATTGACCTGGGGATGACAAGCAGAGCTTACCAGGTCGTCAGATTTGCAGATGTGGACTCCACAAACAATGAGGATCAACTGTGCATACTTATAAAACAGAATTCAAGCCAAACAACGACAGAGATGTTGGCTCTTCAAAAAGTGCAGCCTGGGCTGTCATCAAGGCAGAGGCAGTAAAGTTATAAGGTATATGGAGGACAGGGAAGCAAGATAAAAGCAGCTTGCTGACCATAACACCAGACCTTGCAGGAGGGAGTAGTGGCCGTCAGTCAGCTCAGACTCAAAGTGGCCTCGGCACGGTGGCTCAAGGCAATCAAACTCCAGGCCTGCCAGTTTCTGCCGCAGAGGGCAGGTGAGTTAGGAGCCTGTCTTTATAGAGCCCAGGGGTCCCTGAGTTGTTGGGGAACCACCACACAAGTCCTGAGGCCTCTGATTCACGCTGCCCTCAGTGCCAGTTCAGGGAAATGGATTCCTTGTTCTGGACTTGATTCGCTCTTTCCTCTCTTTGATGGAAAGCCCTGCCATTAGCTTTACTCACCCTCAGCAAGACTATTACATAGAAGCTCATTTTTGGCCGCCTTCTTCCAGGCTCCATTCTGTTTCTCTCTCCAAAATATGCAAAATGCTAACTTCTGGCTTTGAATCCCACCCTGCCATTCCTCACTTCTCTCTCCTCCCTCCCTGGCTCCAGATGGGAATAGCCTTTGTCCAGCTTTTCCAGGACTTTCCCATACAATCTGCACTGGTAATGCTGGGCCTACATGAAAAGAGAAGAGGCTGCTCGCAGAAAAACTAGCCCTGACCAAACCAGAATGCGTGTGCTTTCCTGCACACTCTGAGGTTAGCTTTCCAACTTTGATAAGCAAGTCGTGGTGCACAAATCAAGTATGGAGGTCCAACTAGGGATGTCATTTCCCTTTTTCCAGGGGATGGTTTGATTTGGATGGTGGCAGGAGGGGAGAGGGTGGGGGTGCGTGCTCTGAGGCCAAGTTCTTGGGCTTCCTGGAGGCCATGCCAGTCTCCTGGACTAGGAAGCTCTGATCATCAATGGTAGGAGGTTCACTCTGGAAGGACATGGGTGGGTGCAGGGGGCTGTATGTCAAGGGGTGATGGACGGATGGGGGTTCACATGAACTGCTTCCACCCAGGAAGCAGTTGGGCCAGAGGACAAGCTGGAGCCGAGGGCAGAGGAGGAAGAAACAGACCCTGTTGGCCCGGGTGGCTGTGAGAACGGGAGTGTTTCTGGGCCTGGTGAGGAAGGAGACACAGAACACGCAGGGTCTCTTTGCGGGAAACTCTGTTCCTCACCCGCTACTCCTCGCTCTTGCAGGGGACTCACCTGAAGAAGCCTTTGCAGCCTTCGCAGGTCATAGCGTTGAAATGGAAGCCGGTGGCTCGGTCCCCGCACACCCCGCAGATCCGGGGCACGTTCCGGTCAAAGTCGCCGGGGTCAGGTAAGGAAGTGCTGGCCGCAGTCGCCTCCATGGCTGCAAGAACAGCAGGTGGGGATGAGGCCGCTGGCAGCCCTTCTGCCGGGAGCTCAGCAAAGTCGAGCTGTCCCCAGGGCCCAGGCCTCAGTGGGATCCTCGGCGCCCTCGCTTTGTGGTTCCGGGTGCCACCAGCTCACCCCCCTGAGGCTGCCGGCCACAAGCAGAAGCGGGTCTCCCCAGACAGGCTGGAGCACGTCTGCAGGGGGCGCTGTGGCGATACTCATGGCGTGGCCTGGCGTCAAAGCGCGGAGAACCAGAGGCCGTATCTGGTGCCTATGGGCTGGACTCCTTTGGGTGAGGGGTCCTGCCTCTCTGCGTCCCACTGTCCTCATCTGAAGAGTGCGTTTACTTCACTGGGTGTGAGGAAGGTTCTTGTGAATGATACGCACACCACTGGCCTCAGCTGCACCTCAGCAGTGGACCTGCTGCAGGTCAGAGGCCTCTTTGCCCAGGGTCCTCTCCAAAAGGGAAGGGGGCCTCCAACAGCCTTGTACACAGAGGGACACCTTCAGCCCCTCTATCCTTGAGGGCAAGGGGAAGAAGACAGGTTACCTGCCCACAGCAGACCCTGTCATGCCAGCTCCAAGCAGCCCCACAGCTCAGGACGGACAGCCTGGTGTCCTTGCTGTCCTGGTATCCAGGTTATCAAAGCATTCCCTCTCCCCCTTCTCCCTTCAATGTAAATTCAACACATTGTTCTGAACGTCCTTCTGAGTAATGTGAGTCATATAGGAATTAATTTTGTTTTCAGAGGCTGTTTTTATAAATAGGCATTATCATCTGGAGATAGATTTCACACTTGAAGAAGGAGGGAAAAGAGACAGAGAGGACAAAATACAATAGCTCTGGGAGAGTCTTCTCAGGAAGCAGCTGACAAGCCTTCCCTTGGGCAAGTCAGGACCTCAGCTTCACCTGCCGCCTGCAGTCCTGCCGGCTACTAGCTCAGGGCTATGTCTGGGGTCCCTCCTGCCTGGTGAAAGGTTTCAGATGGGGCTGCCTCCCAGTTTTATCTGAGTCCTCACAAGGGTCACTACAGGTTTAAGTGCCTTGGCCTCAGGGGAGAAGGAAATCAAGTGAGAAAGTCAGTGGCAAGGGGGCAAGCGCCCTAGCCCCTCCCACACCACAGTGCCACATTATCCCACTGAGAGAGGTAGCTTCCGGGGGCCCCTGGGGGCTCTGAGCTTCTTTCCAATGACTAGGCCCTTGACCTGAGCCAAGGTACATCAAAGACCAGTAGGGTCTTTTCTCAGTCCATCTTCAACTCACTCCAATGAGGCAAGTACTATTATCATTATTATTGTTATTATCGTTGTTGTTATTAGGCTTGCGGCATCCCAGTTCCCTGACCAAGGATCGAACCTGTGCCCCCTGCAGTAGAAGTATGGAGTTCCAACCACTGGACCTCCAGGGAAGTCCCTTGCATGTACTACTATTATTACTCGTTACAGAAAAGGCCCAGAGAAGTCCAAACATTGAAGTTCTCTAGCAACTAAGAGTCAGACACGACTGAGCGACTTCATTTTCACGTTTCACTTTCAGGCATTGGAGAAGGAAATGGCAACCTACTCCAGTGTTCTTGCCTGGAGAATCCCAGGAACGGGGGAGCCTGGTGGGCTGCTGTCTATGGGGTCGCACAGAGTCAGACACGACTGAAGCGACTTAGCAGCAGCAGCAGCAGCAACTACAGTTACCAAAGGTACAAAACAAAGACTTAATATTGGAAAAAATAATCCATGAAGAATTTTAAGCTAAAGGAAGGAAGTGGGACAGAGAAGGACAGGTACTATTAGTCCTGAAGGGGTAGAGGGTCCCTGATCACAGACAGACCTAGCAGACCCTCCAACTTTCTCTTTCAGCTTTTCTTTTCCTGGGAACTTTATTAACAGTGACCCTGTTGCCCAGCCCAGTCATAGCAAGGTTGATACTTGTTAAGCTATAATGCTTTTATATACACACATGGACAGAGAGAGAAACACTTTAAAAAAAAAGAGCAAAGGAATGATTAACAGAAACTTCTGATGGAGTGAGATTGGGGAGGACTTGCAGAGGCATTACATACTAGCCATATTCAATTTCTTTGAGTGGTAGGTATTATGGTGTGTGTGTGTGTGTGTGTGTGTGTGTGTGTGTGTGTTTAGTCACTAAGTCTTGCCTGACTCTTTGAAACTCCAAAGACTGTAGCCCACCAGGCTCCCTGTTCATGGGATTTCCCAGTTAAGAAAACTGGAATGGGTTGCCATTTCCTTCTCCAGGGGATTTTCCAGATCTGAGAATTGAACCCGTGCTTCCTGCATTGGCAGGTGGATTCTTTACCACTGAGCCACCTGGGAAGCCCCATTACTACTACTACTACTAAAATACCATTATCTGTTTTATATGCTCATCTGTATATATAAAACATTGCCTAATTGTTAAAACAAAAATAAAAGAGAGGGTGCCTTTAGTTTGTCAGCCTTGTCCCCACAACCCTTAGGAAGTCTATGCTGACTCCAGGCTTCTGGAGTATGACATACACATCCAAAGAGTGGGCAGGGACCCCAGAGGCCCCAGGAGGAGAAACTGTCTAGGATGCCTGTGGCTTAACCCTAGGTCAGCTGAGATGTTGCAACTCCTCGTCATGTTGCTACAGACTCTGTGTCATTCAGAGGCCAACATCTGGTGGATTTGGTGGAAAAAAGACAAATTAAATGTGGGGGTGGAGGGAAATCGGTCGAATCAGTCTAACAAGTATTCAGCATCATCTGGGCTCACGGAAGAGGTGATAACGCAAGAGAGTTGGCAGAATGTGTCAACACGGCACCGCAACTGTGCCTTCCTGTAACAGGGGGATGCCAGGAAGGCTGCTGGCCCCCGGAGTGGGGCCCCAGGCACTGGGTTAGGCCCAACTGAAGGCTGGACCCAGCAGCCAGAGGCCCACAGAGAGCAGGACAATTTCAGGTGAACTAAGAGACAACTCAGCCCTACCTAGGGTTACATGCTGCTACCAAGAAGCCAGGACCTAGACCAGAGTCCAGAGGTGGAGAGGAGGTCCAGGCATCTATAGCCTGAGAGCTGGTAGTGCTAGGAGTGAAGGGCAGAGACTGCAGAGGGCAGGAGAGACAAAGGAGATGGGAGCTGGGCTGGAAATACCACCTTGCTGATGACCCCCTGGGGTCCTGGCTGGGGTGTCTGCAAGCCCCTCCCTTTGAGCCCCCACCCCGACCTGGGCCCAGCTCTGGGTCTCAGCTTCAGGCTGCTGCGGACTCTGCTGACACAGGATGCACCCACCCACATCTACCAAAGGCAGGGAGGATCTCTTCCTCCCTCTGACCAATGCCTTCCTATTTGCCCCCATTCAACATCCCTGCCCACCTCACCCCTCGAAAACAAAAAGCCCAGAGGTTGTGGCTGAGGAGGAAACACCCACCTGTAGGAGCAGGGGGACAGGGGTCAGGCCAAGGGGTGCCCTTCTGTGAGGGCTCGCAGATACTTCCAACCAAAAGGACTCTGAAATGAAAAAAGGGAAATAAATGCTTTATGTACAGCCCTGTGTTGATCTCACCACTGGAGCTCTAGAGGGCCCATCAGGGAGGATGTGAGCCTCTTTCCAGGGACTTTGGTCCTCAGAACGGGGACTGAAAACTGGACAGAAGTGATCTGTTGGGGGCAGACGTGTCATCACTGGCAGGGCTGAAGGGGCAGGAGCCCAGCCGGCAGCCGGGAACCACCTTCTCTTGGGGGGGGCGGTGTGAGCAGCGTCCAGCGGGAGGGCAGATGGAAGCAGCCTCCTTGCTTCAGAGGGTGCTGGGAGCTCGACTGCTCCTGCGGCCCCACCCCAGGTTTTAGGGATGCTTGGAGGAGTAGGGCCAGAGGGTGGCCTGGCAGGCTCTGGAGGGCGGGAAGGAGACCGGCGCCTGGGTGCTGGGGGCAGTGCAGTCAGACCTGGCCTCTTGGGATGGCTTCAGAGACAGGTGTCTGGGGTGTACGGTCTGTGGAGCCTGGGTGTAGGTGGAGCAGGTGCTGCAGGGGTTAAATACAGCAACACACGGTTTTCAAACAGGATGTTTTCTGCCACTTTTAGCTCTTTCCCAGACATGCTCAACACCCCCAGCCTTGGCGAAGGCTGAAGGTGGCCTGACTCTGGTGTCCAGACTCTGGGTCTTAGTGGTGTGATGGGTCACCAAGCTGGGGCTGGTCGAATTTCACCCTTCCTACCTTCACCCACACCCAGCGCTGCTTGTCTACACACACACACACACACACACACACACACACACACACACACGCACATACACTCTTCCCCCCTTCGCTGACACCAATAGGAACTAGCTTGGGAGATAATCGATACACAGGTGCCTGACCTGAGCCCTGGAAAGGCCTTTAAGGCAACCCCCCCCATGGGGAAGGTTCAGACCCTCAGCTTCTGTTTCTCTGCCTCCTAGTGGTCCGACGAGGCAGGGGCAGGGAGAGTGCAAGGAGCATCCAGGTTGGGCTCAGTCCTAGGACTGCCAGCCCCCTAGCCCATGTGCCCCCAAGGAACATGCGAGGAGAATGTCAGTGGACCCTACTGAGATAACGTGGACATGGCCGACCCCCTCCCAAGGGCCGTGGGTGGAGGAGGGATACCTGCAGGGCACAGAGACACTGCCACTGCCCCGGGCTCTCCTCTCTCCCTCTGCTCGTGTTGCCCAAGGCCCCCAGCCAACAAGGCTCCTCAGGATCCTGCCCCACAGCCTTGGCAATCTCCCAGACTCCTGGCTTGCTCCACAGGAAGTCTGAGGTGAGGGCCAGTTGGGTATAGAAAGGACCACTGCCCTCAGCCCTTAAGACCCTCAGAAGTCAGATCTGAGATCTAAGTGACTCGCCATCCCTGAACTTACAGAGAAAGTGTGTGCGTATCTACCATGTGCCAGACTGCTAAGCTTCCCACCTGGGATCTCATGTAACCTCCTAACCACCCTGCAAGATGCAGAGGAGTCCCATTTTACAGATGGCAAAACCAAACTCCAGGTAGGGCACTTTGAGACTTGCCCAGGGTCCCACGGCCAGGCCAGCAGTGAAGCCAGGACCAGGAAAGGATGGGCTGCCTGCAATGGCCAATAAAGGGCGGCCCTCTTCTCCTCGCCACTCTTCCAGCCCAGTGATAACCACTGTCAGGGGCGCTAGTACTCACTCCCGCCCTGCTCCAGATTCCTCCTGTGCACTCACTCATTTAATCCTCACAACAACCTCTAGGCATGGAGAAACTGAGGCACAGACAAGATGATTATCTTTGGAGCCCAGATTTGAACCGAGGCAGCTGAGCCCCGCATCCCCACTCTGCCACCTTTCCTAAGGGACATAGCTCAGTGGTTTCCTCCCCCTAAGCCCCGGCCTCCCCTCACCTCCACCAAGTCAGGGAGGAACGGGCAGGACCATCCCCAGGTCACCACGGAAGAATGTCCTGGCTCTTTTCTTCCCAAGGCTCCCAAATCAGCCAGGATCTCTCTTCATCCTGGCAACCCCTTTCATCCAGGAAAAGCCCCATCAAAAGGTGGAGCTTTCCTCCCCAGGCAACTTTGCACCACTGGGTGGTCCTTATAGGAAAGATGGTCCTGTAGGTCCAAGTTGACGGAAAGTAGGGCAAAGACACAGGGTGAAAAAAGGACAAGTGGAAAAAAACAACTTAATACTACCCCCTTTGCCACATCATACAACCCCCACCCCAATTCATGTTCTGAGTATGAGAACATCCCACTGCCTTTGCTGGGACTGTCCCCAAAGCCACCCCCTCCTGCCCCTGCCTTAGAAATACCCATGCCCCTAGCACTGAGCCTCAGAGAAGCAGAGGGGGAGTGGTTCAGCTCTGCAGAAAGCCCCTGGCTTCCACTCCTCCAGGCTCTGCATCCCACATCAAAACCCCTGCCTGAGTCTGACCCCAGGTCTGACCCTGCCTTAGCAAGAAATGAGGAGATAACATGTTTCCTTCCAGTCATCGAAGCCACAACCACCGCCTCTCCCACACGTCTGCCTGGTAGCTTACGCAGCAGGCACCCCATCTTCCAGCGGCTTCTGCTGAATGGACGCCCCCAGGCAGAGTTTCGCTTAGGACGGTCTCCTGGGGTTGGCGCTGCAGGGTGTCTGGAGCAGAGCCCTCAGAAGGCAAGGATCAAACTGCCGCTGGGCCAGGTTTAACTCTGCTGCAGTCACTGGACCTCCCTGGACTCCTGAGGGCAGCAAAGCTGTGACTCTGGGAGGACCAAGCAGTGGACAGAGGTCTGACCTCTAAGGTCTTTTCCAGGTCTGAAAGTGTGCAACTCCCAGGCCAAATTCCCACCATGATGAGGCCTTAAGATCAGTCAGGAATGAAATTCCCTCACTGAGTTCTCTCCCCGACCCTCCCAGGAACACGTGAGGCCCCTTCACCCTCAGATGCTAAAGCCCAGGAAGAACAGGAGGGATGTGGCCCCTTGCAAGGGTCCTGTGGGGGCTGGGAGCCCAAGAGCGGGCTCCCCGCTTAGCTGCACCGGGAATGGGCTGATCAGAATGGGCTTTCTAACTGTGAACATTAGCTCAAAGCTCCCTCTCCTTCTGGAAAGAAATGGAAAGCTATGTGATTTCCCAGCAGAGGGGGAGAAAATTCCTCCTCTTCTTAAAATTGGCACACATGGAGTCAGCCACACATCGGGCTGTCTCTGGAGGGGGTGAGTCTGTGCACACACCAGCCACAATTGCACATGGGCTTACGCGTGCACGCCCTTTTCTGGTTGCTTTCATTTCATCATCCTCGCAGCTCTGCCCATAGAGCGCTGAACACTGTATGACTGGCCCAGCTTTTCACTTGTCATCTCTTTATTCCAGTATGATTTAGGCTCAGCTTAGTCTCATGGCCAGTTGGGGTCACGCCCTTTCTTCCTTGTCTCCCATCCCCAACATATACCCACATTGTTTCTCCAGAACAATCTCAGCATTGCCTTCCAGAAGAAGCTGAAAGGAACAGAGTGGACATGAGAGCATGGGGAGAGGAAAGTACACTGCAGAGTTAGAACTCGGCCTAACGCTTTCTTCCCCCACCATCTCCTCAGTTCCTACACACACACACACACACACACACACACACACACACACACACACACACACAGGGTGAGAGCGTTTGGAAATTATTTTCTGCAGACTACAATGTCCAAAGTAAAACCCAATGGATACCAGTCATCTCAGAATATCTCAAGATTGAAAGGAAACTTAATTCACCTAGTCCAACCATTTTAAATCCCTTCTACAATATTCTAGCCTGTATTTAAATATCTTTTCTCTTGGAGAACTCTCCCAGGCCAACCCATTCTCTTTGGATGGCTCTACGCTTAGAAAGTTTTTCATTATGCACAGATGAAAAAGCCCCAGTAGTTTTCAACTACTGGTCCTAGACCAGCTCTTCACAGCCATCTAAGATGAATCTATCAGGCCATTCCCACACGGTACCTTGAGGAGGGGTCGACAAGGCCACCATATGATGCCACCACACACAGTAGGAAAAGTAACCCATTCCTCACCTGCTGGAAAATTGTCATAAAAAATAGAAAAATTCTGCAACGTTTATGATGCAAGTGAGGTTTCAGGGGAGAAGCAGAGGAAGCTAGCCTGGCTACATGTCGTTTGATTTAGGCTTCATACACATCCCAGGTATGGTCATGATTCCCACCAGGGCAGTGAGTAAGGTGGTCAATGCAGACAGTGTCTGCCTCCTTGGCCTTCACCTGGAAAGAAACTTCCAGCCTAAGAAAAGGGCCTACGGAAGAGTGTGAGTAGCTATATAACCTCTTCCAAGATCTTCTGCCACCTCCGTCTCAGGCTTAGCTATTTCCAGGGGAGGCTGACCCCCCAGCACTGTGGCTCTAGGAACAAGGCTGAGGTGGATCAAATTGTTGGATGGCTGACTGAAGCATGGTAAATTAAGTGGCTGATGACCCCGCGGTTTCAGGAATAACTTTTCTTCTGAAAATGCTTCTTAATTAACTTTTTGGGGACTACACCTCACTCTCGAGACCCTGATAAGGGTCATGGGCTGACGGACCCCTACAGTGTCAACAGGTAGCGGGTCACTGCACAGAAACCGTGCCACAGGCTCCCACCGTGCTGGACATTCACCAAGACTGTTTCTCGGCAGACTGTCCTGTCATTCTTGGGAGAACTGGCAGCTTCCTGGAGCTGAGCAGAACCCAGAGGCAGCAATCCACGCGGTTCTAGGCAGTGGAACAGGAGATTCGTAGTTTACTTAGATATGTTTCCACTTCTTATCAACAATTATTCCTGCAAGCTGCTTTTTTTTCCAGTGGAAACTCAGTCCTCAGCTTTGTCAACAAGATCTCTGGGTTGATTACTGCTCTCCAGGTAACTGCCGGAAAGTGTGGGCAGCGACGGTGACTAGTGAAGGGAACCAGTCCGTGCGTAGCTGCAGCCCAGAGTCTCTGGTTTCCTAGCAGAAGAAAACTGAGACCGCCACAGGGGAAGCGAGTGGTCTTCCTCGCTTTTCTTCTGGGATCAATGTGATCTCTATTATCACTTAGCCTCTTCCAGCACTGCAGGAAAGGTAGTACCCAAGCCCCAGGTCCTGCCAGCTCCAAGCAAGATATTCCGCATCCTTGGTATCACAGCCCTTGTCAGCTCCACAATCACTTGGCCAGCCTGACACCTTGGTTACCTGACTACCATCCCACTTCCCCCAGAACCCCTCCCCGTGTCCTAATCTACAAATAGAGACATGAGCGCTCCCAGGTCACAGGCGGTCACGGAGACCAAGTTCTCCATGCAGCACTCAGCACGGTGCCCAGGACACCAGAGTTTTATATGTTTGCTCTCATTACTACAGCAGTTACTGTTAGTACAGTCACAAAGAGTTCGGGACCCAGAGAGGTCAGGATGTCTGCTCTTGATCCCAAAAGCCCCACCCCAAACAAACGTGCCCAGAAAGCCACGTTTCCTAACTGGGAAAAAACTGACCACCCCACCCATTGGCTGTGGCTCCCAAAAATCCGGCTGCTAGGGACGGGGAGAATGGGTTGCTCTCTCCTCTCCCCAGCAAGCAGAGAAGCTGAGCTGCACATTTGGACTTTCCCTCCACAGGGAAGATGACACCGTGGCTACCAAGGTGCCACCAATTACTAATCACTTCTGCTCATCGCCGGTCCTTTTCCTCTCTCACCCCAAGTCTCTCTCCTACCTCCTTCGCCGTCCAGGGCTTATCGAGCATCTGTTCTCTCCACGGTGGGACACTGGCTCCGCATACCATAGCATCCCCTGTGTGTTCTCAGGGCGGTGGCATTTCCTCGCCCCACTCCTGCCCCTCTGCAGGCAGCAGAAGGCTGCAGAGGCCAGTGGCTCTGTCATGCCCCCAAACCTAGGCACTGGGCTGGTTCTGATTTAGCGGGCCTAGACTGCTGACTGCTCCCCACTCTTGGCAGCCCCGGAAAGCCACTGAGGCCTATGTCAGAAATCTATGAGGGTCCCCAGGTTCTCTGAGATAGGCAGGGGTGGATAACTCTCTACGAGTCCCATGTCGAGTCCCATGTTTGTGTGTGTTAATCGCTCAGCTGTGTCTGCTTCTTTGCAACCTCATGGACTATAGCCTGCCAGGTTCCTCTGTCCATGGAATTCTCCAGGCAAGAATACTGGAGTGGGTAGCCATTCCCTTCTTCAGGGGATCTTTCCCACTCAGGAGTCAAACCTGGGTCTCCTGCATTGGCAGGTGGATTCTTTACTGTCTGAGCCACCAGGGAAGCCTCATTTACCCGGAGACATCTTGTCTGTCTTCAGCATTATTCGCGAGGAGGTGAACACTCCTCCTGTATTCCTGAGGCTTCTTAGGAAGAGGCCAACCTGGGAGGTTCCCGTTTACATTCAAGGGCAGGCCTAGTCACCCCCAACTTGCTCCTCAGTTTCCATGTAGAATGATGTCCTCCGGAGAGCTTTTCCAGAGTTTCAGTCTGGTCAGAATTCCAGCCATCCTGCTGTGTAGACTTCTTCTTGGGGACTCTACTGGAGGACCAGGGAGGCCACAGCATTTCCTCTTGGCCTTTCACTGTGGTGGCCATCGGTTCTGGTCTCTGATGCCTTATCTCTGATGGTGACCCTTGCCTTGCTTTAAGCACTGACTATATGGCAGACCCTACACAAGGAGCCGGAGACACCACGGGAAGCCGCACAGAGGCCCGACCTCGTGAAGCTTGCTGTCTACAGGGAGAAAAGGACAGGAATCTCCAACCCGGATCTGGGCTGCAATGCAGGTAAGCACAGGTGTGACGGGAGCAGGTGGGGGGCACCTGGCCTGGTCTTGGAGAGGCAGAGAAGGTCTTCAGAGGATGTCACTTCTCTGTCTCCCAGCTGAGACAGGAAGGACCATAGTTCTAACAAGATAGTGGTGAGAGGGTAGAGAGAGGTCAGGCAGGTGATACTGAATGAGCAAAGTCTTTGAGGCAAAAGGGAAAGAGTGTGCTGGAGGCAGAGAAACTAGCTCTATATGGCTGGCTGGGTGGGTGGGGGGCACCAGCAAGAAAGAAACCGGCTAACCACACTCATTTCAGTCGGAAGTAAATTCCATTCTTTCCACTACTGAGCACTTCTTCTAGTAAACCCGCTGACTCTTAAATACCAGGAATTTTAAATTGTTGCAGTGGTATTTTGCAACCAAAGACTTTCAGACTCCATTCAGATTCCCGTTCCAACCTGAGTTAACCTTGCGTTTTGTGAAGGAAGTAAAAAACGGGCCTCCTACTCTATGGTTCATGGAGAATGGACCCCTGGGTCAGCTGGGCAGCAGGCCTCTCGGCACTGACTCTTTGCCCTGGGAAGAAGGCCATCAGTAATTGTGTGGGAAAGGAAAGGTGGAGGGGAGAATTCTGGAAAATCCAGCCCAGTTAAATAAGAAAATGTGAGAGAAAGCCAAAAGAGAGAAGAAAATGTTCAACAAGTGCAGACGGAAGCTGTGAACAACTCAGCGGCATATCACCAGCCAATCCTTATTTAATGCGTCCGTCTGTCTAGGGCAGCCAGGTATGGTTGCCAGGCACAGGGAGAGATGACTTACCACACAGCCAACCGGTCCCCAGACCTGCGTCCACCAGCCGGCTCGGCTCACTCCTGTCTCCCAGTCCACAAGGTCACTTCCTTGTTCCCAGAAATC
Source organism: Capricornis sumatraensis (assembly GCF_032405125.1). Lineage (NCBI taxonomy): Eukaryota > Metazoa > Chordata > Mammalia > Artiodactyla > Bovidae > Capricornis > Capricornis sumatraensis. Next base: position 77,012,642 of record NC_091072.1, on the reverse strand, counting down.
CCTCTAAGGGCATCAGCCACACGCACACACACGACGGTCACAAACAACTTGCACCATGGACACGTGCAGGAAGTCCCCTGCACCTGCCAGCCCATACCCCCAGTCCAGAAGTCCACGCTCACTGCTGATAGCCCTTAGAGCTATTACTGAAGATAACCCTTTTGCTTTGCTGTTTCAGGCCAAACCACTGGAGGATTCTTCCCTGGGGCCACAAAGTGGTAGGAAATAGCAGCCTTTGTCCTAACCCTTGAACTGTCTCCAAACTAAAACTCTCTCCCCCAACCCTACCCCTTGGCCATCTTCCTCTTCCTTGTTTTGCTTTGGTACCTGGGGCAAAGATGGAACTGATTTGCTGCACAGAGTGCCATTCAGTGCTGCCCAGATAATCACGATGGTGTGATCACTCACCTAGAGCCAGACATGCTGGAATGCGAAGTCAAGTGGGCCCTAGGAAGCATCACTATGAACAAAGCTAGTGGAGGTGATGGAATTCCAGTTGAACAATTTCAAATCCTAAAAGATGATGCTGTGAAAGTGTTGCACTCAATATGCCAGCAAACTTGGAAAACTCAGCAGTGGCCACAGAACTGGAAAAGGTCAGTTTTCATTCCAATCCCAAAGAAAGGCAATGCCAAAGAATGCTCACACTACCACACAGTTGCACTCATCTCACACTAACAAAGTCTTACTACTAGCTAGCAAAGTATTACTCAAAATTCTCCAAGCCAGGCTTCAACGATACGTGAACCGTGAAATTCCAGATGTTCAAGCTGGATTTAGAAAAAGCAGAGGAACTAGAGATCAAATTGCCAACATCCGTTGGATCATTGAAAAAGCAAGAGAGTTCCAGAAAAACATCTTTTGCTTTATTGACTATGCTAAAGCCTTTGACTGTATGGATCACAACAAACTGGAAAATTCTGAAAGAGATGGGAATACCAGACCACCTGACCTGCCTCCTGAGAAATCTGTATGCAGGTCAAGAAGCAACAGTTAGTTCCCCAGTTCCACACTGGGAAAGGAGTATGTCAAGGCTGTATATTGTCACCCTGCTTATTTAACTTATATGCAGAGTACATCATGAGAAATGCTGGACTGGATGAAGGCACAAGCTGGAATCAAGATTGCCAGAAGAAATATTAATAACCTCAGATATGCAGATGACACCACACATATGGCAGAAAGTGAAGAAGAACTAAAGAGATTATTTGATGAAAGTGAAAGAGGAGAGTGAAAAAGTTGGCTTAAAGCTCAACATTCAGAAAACTAAGATCATGGCATCCGGTCCCATCACTTCATGGGAAATAGATGGGGAAACAGTGGAAACAGTGACAGACTTTACTTTGGGGGCTCCAAAATCAGTGCAGATGATGACTGCAGCCATGAAATTAAAAGACGCTTACTCCTTGGAAGAAAAGTTATGACCAACCTAGACAACATGTTAAAAAGCAGAGACATTACTTTGCCAACAAAGGTCCGTCTAGTCAAAGCTATGGTTTTTCCAGCAGTCACATATGGAAGTGACAGTTAGACTATCAAGAAAGCTGAGCACGGAAGAATTGATGTTTTTGAACTGTGGTGTTGGAGGAGACTCTTGAGAGTCCCTTGGACTGCAAGGAGATCCAACCCGTCTGTCCTAAAGGAAATCAGTCCTGAATATTCATTGGAAAGACTGAGGCTGAGCTGAAACTCCAATATTTTGGTCACCTGATGTGACTCACTGATTCATTTGAAAAGACCCTGTTGCTGGGAAAGATTGAAGGCAGGAGGAGAAGGGGACAACAGAGGATGAGATGGTTAGATGGCATCACCGACTCAATGGACATGAGTTTGAGTAAACTCCGGGAGTTGGTGACAGACGGGGAGGCCTGGCGTGCTGCAGTCCATGGGGTCGCAAAGAGTTGGACACGACTGAGTGACTGAACTGAACTGAATTGTGCCATTCGGCGCTGCCTCAGGGCATGGGAGGAGCTGAGCCCAGGTCTCCAGTGCAAAAACCTCTTTCCCTCCTTGGCAGTCAGCCATCTGCAGCCCCCCAGCTGCCCACCTGGACCTCCACACCATGTAACAGAGTTTCTACTACCTTCACTCAACACTCCGGGCAGAGGCAAACAGGCCTGGACCCGCTCAGGGCCTGCACTCGGTGAAAGGAGCCTTGAGTGAAAGAGCATCTAGCTGGCTGGGCAGACTGCACACTGTCGGCCACTAGTCAGGCTGACCAATGGGCAGCGTCCTAGGGAAGAGGGCTGGTGCTTGTGGTCATCATGGTCCTTTGGGGGAAAGGTGGCACCCCTCCAACCATGGCTTCCCCTTCATTCCCTGACCCCTCACTTTTCCCAGAACTCCCCCTGGCCTGAAAAACAATTCTGCAGCCAGGCTCATCAGGAGCCCAGGATTGAAGTTTAACAGAGACACAAATAATTCTCGAGTGAGCTATTTTCTGCCCAGCTTGGGGAACAATGGCTCAAGGTAACAGGCAGTTGGGGGAGGCGTGGAGAGGAGGCCGGCCTCCGGCCATCCATTGGTTTAGGGCCTTCCCCATGCCCATGCCATGGGGCAGGAGTTTCAGGGAGGTGGAGACCTTAGTCAGGGGCTCTGGACTTTCTGGCTGTCCCACCTACCACACACCCTCACCTGTGGATATCAGGTGAGAAGTGAGAGTGGCAAGTAAGAGAAGGCCTGGGGGAGCCAGGGGCTCCTGCACTCCTGCAGGCCTTCGTGGCTACTGCTCTCTTATGGAATGGAAGGAAAAAATATCAAACCCTGCTACTTTACCAAGCCTCAAAAAGGGGGTTCTATATCCGTTCACCTGTCTTACAGGAGCGCTGTATCAGCTGAGACTCAAACATATGTTACGAAAACCATTATATTCCATACCAACATTGGCTATTAGTTTACAATTCTCCTCCCAGGTGTTTAAGAGGGGGAGGAAGCCTACATTCAGGGGCACAGTGGAAGGCTGGGAACGCACTCTGAAGTGTAACACGTGGAGAATGAGCCCTTCTCCGTGAGATCACAAGAGAGCGAGCAGCATGGCATCCTCAGAGCCCGGGAGAGCCTGCAGTGCTGGTAGGGCTTCAGCCCAGGCTCGAGGAGCATCATTCATCGACTGCCAAGCCCAACCCCAAAATGCCACTTCTTTTTTTTTGGCCTCAAGATCTTTTCTTTGACAATTAAGAAAAGGAAACGTTTGTTTTCTCTACACTGAACTTTCCTTCTAATAGCTATAGGAAAAATATCTGACTGGGAAGACAGAATAAGGGAGGAAGGAGGGGGAAAGGAAGGAGAGAGGGAGAAAGATAAGGAGGAAAGGGGAGGATTCATTCAAGGCCTATCAGATGGCAAGATTTCATTATTACTCTCCAGGAAGAAGCACTCTGCCTTGTGAAGTATCATGCAATGGGACTGAACCCATGGAGAGGGATCACTCATGGCATTAGTAATGAATTCTGTGCACATTAGGGCTTTCCTAGTCCCCCTCCAGGGAACAGTCATCTGTTAAAAGAAACTACCAGAGGATACACAGGAAGCTAAACCCGACCATGAATCAGTTCGGTTTGTCACCCTCCTCCCTATTACCACCAGTGAGTATACATTTTTAAGTCACTTGTCAATGTTTAAAAAAATAGATTTCACTTTTGAAAAAAATCTGGGTGTCCAGCTTCCTATTAAAAAAAAAAGGGGGACATTTTGGCCACACTGTTCTGCAATTCCAGGCGACCTGCTGGTCTGAGTGGGGTTGCCTCTCTAGAACAGGCTTGTGCCCTCCACTCCATCCCACCAGGGTTTGCACTCGCCGTTACCCACCTGGCCCTGATCCCTGGAACCAGCCTCCAGTGACAGCTGAGCTCTGTGGTCAGGGAGACAGTTGAGCAGAGAGGTTCTGGGAGGCAGCCTGTGTGTTAGTCTCTCTGCTGCTGCTGCTGCTAAGTCGCTTCAGGCGTGTCCGACTCTGTGCGACCCCATAGATGGCAGCCCACCAGGCTCCGCCGCCCCTGGGATTCTCCAGGCCAGAACACTGGAGTGGGTTGCCATTTCCTTCTCCAATGCATGAAAGTGAAAAGTGAAAGTGAAGTCACTGAGTCATGTCTGACTCTTCGCGACCCCATGGACTGCAGCCTACCAGGCTCCTCCGTCCATGGGATTTCCCAGGCAAGAGGACTGGAGTGGGGTGCCACTGCCTTCTCTGGTTAGTCTCTCAGTTCTGTCCAACTCTTTGGGACACTATGGACTGTAGCCCACCAAGTTCCTCTGTCCATGGAGTTCTCCACACAAGAATACTGGAGAGGATAGCCAATCCCTTCTCCAGGGTATCTTCCAGACCCAGGGGTCAAAGCCCGGTCTCCTGCATTGCAGGCAGATTCTTTACCATCTGGGCCACCAGGGAAGCCCAGGCAGCCTGCCTGGGTACAAACCCTGCCTTCCCTCCTTGCCAGCGGTGTGACCAGAGCCAATGACCTGGGCTCTCTAAGCTTCTGTTCCCTCACCTATCCAGTGAGAAAAATAACAATGCCTACCTCATTCGTCTGTGAGGATTAAATGAGACAATGTGTGTAAAGTGCTCAGCATAGCACCTGGTGCATGGCTCCTTCTCAGTAAGTGGTAGTGTTTGTTATTATGCAAACTGTTCAATAACTGGAAGGATTCGTCTCATGTTTTAGTCACATGAAGCAACTGTCCTTCAACTGTCCTTTTTAGCTTAAGGGACCCAGTCTACCTACAAACACATTTCCACCCAGTAAACTATTGAGCGTATCTGTGATGAGTTAGGTATCTTAGGTGTCGTGATGACACCTCGGACATGGGGTTCAGTTCTGTTCTTGAGGGCTCACAGCACAATGCAGGGAATGGACAACTGAAAAGTCATAGCCTCGTCCCCTCCCAGCCCTGCCCTACTACTGGGGAGCATGGCTTTCAAAGGAGAGCAGGAATGCATCTGACTCTTCTCTGTCTAGGCTCTACGCCCTCCCAGAGCCTTACTGAGAGACACTGAAGGGGAAATTAACTCCATTTCACCTCCAGTTTCTCATTTAGGAGTTCTTTCCTACAGCCAGGTTAACACAATTCCATTTCAACAAAGCCATTCAGATCTCAGGTGGTGATCATTACAATGGAATTTTACCTGAGGCAGCCCATCCCCCACTTCTTAACAGGGCACCCAAGAAGTTGGCGCGCTTGCCAGAGAGGCTGGGCAGAAGTAACTTCCCGCCTCCGGCAGAAGTCTGGAAATTCAGAGTCTTTTGGAACGAAGAACTCTGCCCCGAAGGTGTTTTCCAGCATCACCCTGGCCAGCCTGGAACTGCCCCTCTCACCCTCCACTGGCACCGCCTGCTGCCTCTTTCCAGGCCTCTTCAGACAGGAAGGGGAGGGAAGGGGAGGAGACAGAGGAGTCTGAGCTCCCTCTGGCTTGGGGAGACAGGACCCTGTGCAGGAAAGGCGGTGGGCAGGGGAAGAATGACCACACGTCGGGTCTTAGAAAGACCTGAATTTAAGTTCTAGCTCTGACTTGGAAGTTTTCATGGTTTGGGGCAAGAAATTTAGCCCCTTAACTTCCTGGAACTCAGTTTCCTCATCTGTATAGTGGGCATAACAATATCACCTACCTCATAGGATTATTGAGACGCACACACGAGAAGATGCATGCAAGACATTTAACCCAGTGCCTGGAACGCATAAAGTTATAGTAGCCTTTTGGTTTATTATGATTATCAGCTATTATATAATATGTTAGACTCAAAAGGGTCAAAGGTTGGTGTAGAGAGAGACATTCAGGGAGAGCTGGGGGTGGGGGTGGCTGAGGATGGGCGGGGCCCTGCCACGGAGCCCAGCCTGGGCCTGGTGACCAAGATGAGGCCCAGGGCACAGGCGCCCGCCTGCCCCTGGAGCTGACAGGCACAGACTAGATGGGTAATTACAAGACTGTGGGCTGGGGTGGCCCATGCAACTGCCCGACCAGCCACATTCTTTTATTCTGTGGGTGGCTGGGTGGGTGGGCAGCTGGCTGTTTATATAGCTGCCAGGACACTGAGTACATCTAATATCATTTAAACCAGCACCCATCCTCCCCCAGGCAAAATATTCAACCCTTGGAAGGGGAAGGGGTTCTCCGTGGGCATTCTGCTCCTGTCCACACGGCACTGCCTCTGTTCTCTTCAACTCATCTTCCAGATACTCCCTGCTCTCCAATCGCACAAGTTAGAGAGTCAAAGAACAAGGCCAGACTCTGAACAGTTGGTCAGTGGAGACTATTCAATTCACTTCACTTGGAGTCTTTAAATGATCAAGAAGCCTGAGGCACTCGTAAATCCCACCACTGTTCCCAGCCCCATGTGCTCTGCTTAGCTAGCACACACACGATTCTGATACTTCCACGTCTCGTTCTTAAAGTCAGTGTTCAGGAAAAATATCCATCCCTCCCAATCCACTTGGCAGGAAGGCAATTCAGGAAGTATTAACTGAGCATCTGGTATGTTCTCAGCCCCGATATCACCCTTTGGTTGAAGTGAACAAAACCCCAAGTGGTGGGGAGGATGTGGAGCCACTGGACCCATCTCCCACTGTTGGTGGAAGCCCAGTGAGGAAAGGGTTCAGCTGCACACGGGGACCCTGAACGGGGCTCTCAGAGTCAGGCTGTGGCATTTACAGGACCACCTGTGCACAACACATCAGACAAGCACAAGCACAAGCCAGAAACGGGGTCCTTAGGTTGAGAATTATACAATTACTATAGCCGAATGGCAACCCACTTCAGTGTTCTTGCCTGGAGAATCCCAGGGACGGGGGAGCCTGGTGGGCTGCCGTCTATGGGGTCGCACAGAGTTGGACACGACTGAAGCGACTTAGCAGCAGCAGCAGCATAGCTGAAAGGGACTTTGGAAGCTCACCTAGTGTCACTTCTTCCTTTTAGAAATGAAGATTATATCAAGTGTTAAAAAGGATGGAGAACAATAGGAACTTTTATCTGCTACTTAAAGGAGTGTTTCTGGTACGACCATTGTGGAAGACAGCTGGTGCTATAAAGTAATGCCAAGCGTGGAATGCCATGTGCCCTAGAGAAATGCCTACACACGCACCAGAAGACGGCCAGAGCATATTCCCAGCAGTGTTAGCTGATCGTAATAGCTCCAAACTGGAAAGAGCCCAAACATTCATCAACAAGAGGAAAGATACAAATTGCAGCACATTCTTAACAGAATACGATGCTGTGGTGAAAGCTAATCAACACATCTGTGTGCTTCGACAAGGGTGAATCTCAGAAACATGAGACTGAGTGAAAAAAGTGCGTCAGATAACACACATGTATGTAACTCAAAACACGTAAAGCTGAACAATACATTGTTTGTAAAACAGAGATGATAACTTGTGAAGGAAAGCAAGGACTCATTAATTAAAATTCATATTAGTTTCGCTATGGGGTAGAGTGAGGAAGGGGATGTAAAAGGCAAGAGGAAAGTGAGTTTTAAAAGGTTTTGAAATTGTTCCACTTCAAACCTGGGTGGTAAGTACCACATATATTACACTAATTTTGAATCTGTACATAGGACTACTCATACTCTTGTGTATATGATACATTTAGTTTAAAAAAATAAGACTCTGAGCCCCAGAGAAGCTAAACAACTTTTTAAAGCTCATCAGCTAAGAATTGACAGAAAGAGAAATCAAGTTACTCAGTCTGAGTTTAGCCATTCCTGGATTCTAAAACGTCCTCTCACAATGATGAGTTTCTGGTCTAGTAAATTTAAAACAATTGCAAGAGTCTTTTTTCACTGTTAAATCGCCAGTGTCTTGCATGGTGCCTGGCACATGGTAGGTAAACCTCAGCGCATGTCTACTGAGTGTCTGCACACACTCTCTCTTCCAGGGCTTACTTCGTGCCAAGTGCTTGGCTTGTATCATCTGTAATCCTCACACAACTCTGCAAGGGAGTTACTCTCCTTCCAGTTTACAGAAAAGGAAACTGAGATTCAGAGAGACCAAGAAACATGCCCAAGGTCACGAGCTACAAAGTGACAAAGCCAGAATTTAAACCCAAGTGTTTCTAACTCAAATCCAGTGTTTCTCCTGTCCTATGAGGTTGCTAATAACACTACGTGAGATTTCATTCATTTACCAAGAACCTCTGAGAATCCCACCAAAGGACAGGTTGAGTGCTTCCTAGTGTCTCCAGGCTCTGGTGCCTGGTGTGGTTTGCACAGCCAGGCCCAACACCAGGTAGAGCAGTGCCTGCGTGCATGCTAAGTCGTTTCAGTCGTGTCTGAGTCTTTGCAACCCTATGGAGTGTAGCCCTCCAGGTTCCTCTGTCCATGGGATTCTCCAAACAAGAATACTGGAGCGGGTTGCCATGCCCTCCTCCAGGGGATGTTCCCTGCCCAGGGATTGAACCTGAGGTTCTAACATCTCCTGCATTGATAGCAGGGTTCTTTACCACTAGCGCCACCTGGGAAGCCCATAGAACGGTAATCATGGGTAAACTTTACATATGGGGCAGGTCACTGCATCTTTACTTTAAAGCTTGGTTTTCCATATACATGCTGGAGAGAATACAGTAAGTCCCCTACATACGAACCTTCAAGTTGTGAACTTTCAAACATTAGAATGTGTATTCGCATATCTAGTCATATCAGGCTTGACTGGAGTTGTAGCTTGGCCTCCATCTCCTATTGTTGACGATCCTTCAGCTCTACCGTCTCCCACCTCCTCTCCCTTCTCTAGTTGGTAACTCTTCTTGCCTGTTCACTCGATGCCAGTCCCTGTATGCCAGCCAGCCACTGTACTTTTCAAGGTATTGCACTGTAAGATTAAAAAGTTTTTCTTTATATTTTGTATTTGTTTTTTATATATTATTTGTGTGAAAACCTATTACAGTACAGTGCAATATAGCTGATTGTTGTTAGTTGGGTACCTCGGCAAACTTTGCTGGGCTTACAAACAAATTGGACTTAATGTGCTCTCAGAACAGAATTCACTAGCATGTAGGGGGCTTACTGCACTCATAACCTAATTCAAAGAAAAGCTAGCAAAGCTGGGAAGATGAAAGGAGACAAGGAGAGTGATCAGCACAGTATCTGGCAGAGGCTGTCAGGTGAGGCTGGAATCCAATTCTCTTTCCACGTGTGTAGGTCCAGGAGCGTTCCTTAAGGGACAGCTAGGAGAGGAAGAGGTAAACAGAGTGAGACTAGCTTCCAGCTGACCTATGGGACAATGGCCTCTTCTTCCTTGGTAGACTTAGCACTTAGATGCTCATCAATAACGTGACTTGTTTGAAATTGAGTTTATTTGCCTTCCAGACCATCCAAGTCTTGTTTTATCCATGCAATCTCTCCACACGGGTTCTTGTCTGCTGCTTTTACCCAAGTAAGGAACCCAAGAAAGTGGGACAGGCACCAAGGTCTGAGGCTCTAGCGGAGGGGGACTTCTTCTGAGAGAGCACTGTCCCCAGAGTAAACTTTGGGCAGACTGAACTCACTCCCAGGTCACCTCCTTCAGATTGGTGTGTAAGTCCAAACCTGCCACTCAGGAACATTTCTGCAGGCCTATGTACGATGTGCAAGGCAGGCCCTGAATGCCTGTGGCTGCCTGCTGAGAACAGAGGTGTCAGGTTGCCTGGAGGCTAAGACCGACCCAGTGTGGGTCCTGACTCTCCCACTCACCAGCTGTGTCATCTTGGCTCACCCTCCCTGAGCCTTGGTCTCCCATCTGAAAATGGAACCTGGTTGTGGTTCCCACGTCACAGGCCCTGGCAGGTCTGGGAGGCCGTGCCGCACCTGGTACCATGGAGCCAAGCGTGCGGCAAGTCGCTGTTCCTGGAGCTACAGCCTCAGTGCCAGCAGGTGGCACACACTGAGCATCTCACTTGCAGAGCTCTGGGCCTCATGGGTGCCCCACAGGGCCTGGAAAGTCACGCGTGACCTCAGAAGGCCAGTGAAAGGAGCAGCTTCCCAAGGTGCTGCCCACGCTACACTTCCCCACCAGTGTGGCTGCCAACGCCCTGCTCAGGATCAGGGCTCTCCCCTGTGTAGAATGGGGACTTTGTGTGGCATCTGGTTCTGGGAACACTGCTCGGTCTATTCCTCGGCACGGGACCTGCCCAGCAGGTTTGCAAAGGCATGACACATGCTCAGACTCCTCGAGAGTCTGCTATTTCTCCCTCTGGCTCCCGCCATGTACCCACCAGCCTGCCACCCCTGCCACCCCAGAAGGTCTCTCCTCTCCCCTCCCCACAAATTGTTTCAAAGGGTAAGACTTCCCCAAGAGGTCTTCACCTGCCCTTTTCATTTTCCAATGATGAGAATGACTTCCTTCCTGCCATAGTAGACAGTGTTTGCACAGTCATCAAGGAGGCTCCACCCCCACGTCCCCGTCACTCTCAGGCTGAACCTCCGGGGATTCTCCAGGGAACCCACCCTGAACATCTGGACCACCAGGACACAGGACTCAGAAGAGAAAGTGGTTTCTCTTCCACATGTCACCATGTTAGGATGCAGCGGCTGCCACCAACGCCTTTTAGTCTGGGTTGAGCAAGAACAGTCTGTCCCCACCCTGGACCATTTCCCTAATAGTCAGACCTGCTGAGAGTCAAACTCCAGCATCCAGGGGACCCGACTCCATCTCCTGCTCTGCAGCTTCTCTCGGCTCCTACCTCCACTTCACTTACTATATCCTGGGAACCTGATTACAAGTGACCCGTGCCCTGTATCCACATGGTAAGGTTTGACTACCCTTCCGTTTCCGGTTGTCTACCCGCGTTAATGCTGAGCTTTCTTGCCAGGCGGCGTGGCCCCTGGAGGTCTGGGAAGATGCATGGACAGAATGAAGAGGCTGCAGACTTGGGGGAAAAGGGAAGAGGAAGCGTGAGGTTGGGTCTTGTCTCCAGGATAAATCCCGGTTCCCCCAGGGGCACCTGAAGGGGAGTTGGCAGGCCTTCCTGTCCCTGTCTGAGGTAGTGGTAGGACAGGAAAACCAAAGGTGAAGCCGGTCACAAGTCAAGGGTGTAGGAAAGTCATGGGGAAGGGAAAGGGGGTGAATGGTAGGCTCGTCCTTAGAGAGGGGAGCGAGGAACAGTGCCGCCCTCAGGGAGAGACTGCGCTTGGAGGTAACGCCACATTACAGGTTACCCCCAACTTCCCTTCACCATTAAGCCCCACCCCCATCTTCTCCTCATTAAACTCACACTCACCTGTCTTTCCTTCCACACCGTGACCTCAACTGGGTCTGTGGTGGGGTTCGTTAGAATGCCTTAATGTTCCAATTTGTCCTGAACAACTTGGGTTTATGTCTACTGTCCTGACAGAACTATTCATCTCACCTCTTTCGCTCCCAGTTTGGGCAAAAAATTTTACAGTCACTCTCTCTAGCCCATCCAAGAGGGGACTGACGCAGAAGGTCAATGGCGAATCAGAGCAAAGTGTAACTAGAAATATCAAGACCACACCGCTCCCAAGCGGCAGCCTGGCTGGCTTCTGCCCAGCTGGATCCCCTGAGAACAGGACAGTAGTGGAGGGAGAGCCCAGGACCCACTGCCCAGCCTGGGCTCAGACTGTCTAGGGGGAGGAGGCCCAGTCTGGGGGGTTCTGCTCCCTGTCATCCCTCAAAGGACCTAGTACCATGCTGGGCACACAAGAAGCTCTGAAGCAAATCTTATCATTTGCTTACTTGTCTTTTCCTGCATCCAAAACACACATGAAAGAAAAGTGAAAGTGTTAGTCACTCAGTCGTGTCTGACTCTTGGCAATCTCATGGACTGTAGCTCACCAGGTTCCTCTGTCCATGGGATTTCCCAGACAACAATATCGGAGTGGGTAGTCATTTCCTCCTCCAGGGGACCTTCCCAACCCAGGGACTGAAGCTGGGTCTCCTGCATTGCAGGTGGTTTCTTTACCATCTGAGCCACAGGGAAGCCCACATGAGCCGTGACAAACGGAAAGCTGGAGCTCCTATAGCTCACCCTGTTAGCAACACACCGGAGAGCCATCCCGGCTCAGACCTTCAGGCGCTCAGGACTCTGGCTCTCTGGCCACTGGAACCCACATGCTGGACGTAGGCACTGGCCGTTTCTAGTGGCTATTTGCTCTGGGAATAGAGGGTGGGAGTCCAAGAAGACCTCTTGGTGTTTCCTCTGGGACTCAGTCTCCAAAGGAGATTAATTCTGAGGTCAAATAGGGAAATAAGACCAAGAAATCACAAACACAAGTAATCAGGGCACCTCACACAGCATCAGACTTTCTACAACATTTATTCGAATAAAGTGACAGCCTTGGCTGAAGAGCTGTGAGGAATTAGAAAAACTTCCTAGCCCTCTTCTTCCCCTTCTTCCTTCTCCTGCTCTCTTCTTTTCTTATGCCTTTTCTCTTTCCTCCTTTCTTATCCATTATCCTGGAAAGGGTCCAAGTCATGGTTGATGAGGGACAGCCAAACTGAAGCCATGGGACCCAGCCAGAGCACACACTGTGAATTTCCCAGCTTTCTGCAGTTTGAGTCAGCCCTATGGCCTGGCTGTGGATTCTCCTCAAATGGGTCCAGAGAGGCTACTGAGGTGGTTGCAGGGGGAAAGAGTTCTGGGGCTCCTACTTCTGCCCAAGGATCTGAAGCACCCAAAACAAAAGTCAGAGAGAAGTGTGAAGTCTTAGTAACAACCTCCTGGTCTGACACCATTTCAGAAGGACCTACAATCTCTTCCGGCACTTTGACAAGGATGCGATGGGGAAGGTCTCCCCCAAACATGACACTCTTGGTTTATAGAGTTGACGCTCCAGTGTCCAGATAATTCATTTCCACTTCAGCAAACCACCTCTATTTCCCAGCCCAACTTAAAACCTTTGCCAACGCCATGGCTTCTCTCTTCCCAGAATCTTCCCTGATTTCTTGTGCATAGCCATCCCACTAAGACACTGGCAGCTAATGAGATCACTAGGCAAACATGGAATGAGGGACTGGAAAAGTCTGTAGTGCTGGGATGCACCTCCTGATCCGAGGAGAATAAGAGATGTAGATTTACCACAAAGCCACAGCCCCTTCACTGTCAACCCATTCTGGAGTCATACCATAGCCATCCCATAATCACTGCTGTGCTGTGTCCCCTTCAGGAGTGGCCACCACTGGCTTCCAGCAGGGAGCTGGCGCAGAGCTGAACTCTGCCCAGGAGAGCTTTTGCAATGCTCAGAAAATGCCTGCCCAACTGCTTGCCTGGGCTCTGGCCCCTCTGGCTGCAGCTGAGCCCAGACAGGAGGCTGGCTGACTCACTCACCACACGGAGGAGGAAGACGAGGACAAGATGCGGAAAGGGCCTGGGCTCACAGGGCTTTCCCAGCCCAGGCAGCCTGGGTCTCCATCTCAGTGGTCCATGGTGGGGAGGGGACAGTGTCCACCTGCTCCCTGGAGACCATATGATGTTTCCTCCTACGTACTTCCCCTGAAACCCTCTCCACCCACCACCCACAGATGTGGGGCTTCTCATTCCTCCAGTAGAAACTACTCCTTGAGTCCCCTCCTCAGTTAGATGCTTGTCTCCCAGGTTCATCCGGACACCTATGAAAGGGGTTTCTTGAAAAAATAAGTCCAGTGCGCTAGGGTCAACCAGGTCTAAAATAATCGGTAGGGTTGTTTTTTGTTTTGGTTTTTGTTTTTCAGTCAAGGAAAAAAGAAAAAACTCCACTTAAAAGATCCAACTCCATCATCGCAGGTGACCATACACGGGCCCTACAAGATAACAAGGCTACACACACCCCACCCCCAGAAGACCTCAGCACCTCCGAGAGCCAATCCTTCGCTGTCTTATTCCTCCCGCTCACGCCAAGGCGCCCAGAGTGGGGAAGGACGCAAACGCTTCTGATTGCTCAAATGCCGAGCACCCTGCCGGAGCAGCATTTCTGCATTCGGCTGTTTGAGCCCCGAGGAGCTCGCCGCTCCCCGTGCCAGCCTGGCACGAACTTCAGGTCTTTCTCAGACCTCAGCATCCCCTTAGTGCCCCAGCCTTAGGGCACGAAAGCCCAGTTCTCAGTCGCCAAGTTTGCCCAGACTCTAGTGTTTGTTCCGGGGCACTGAGGTCCGGAATTCCCGAAGCCCCCAACCCTGCGCCGCCTAATCTCGATCCTGGGACCCACCCCCCCTCCCCACCCAGCCCCGCCACTCCCGGGTGCGCACCTGGTCCTGCTGGTGGGCACGCTGCTCCGCGCTCCCGGCGCCCGGGGCTCCGCGGCTGCCTTTTGACAAGCGGAGACGACCCAGCACCTGACCCCGCCCCTCGCTTGCCCCGCCCCCGAGCCAGCCCCGCCCCGGCCCCACCCACAGGTCCAGTCTTCACTTGCCGAGCGCTCCAACCGCGCTGCAACCATGCCGATTTGGAATCAACCACCGCACTCTCTCCTGGGAGACTGCCCAGTATAGACTGTCCAGGACTGCTGTCCATGGGCCCAGGCAAGCTCTGCCCTCCGTGAGCGAGAGCTTTCGATGGTTATACGTGTGCAGATCCACGAGTCTGCTTGCGATAATCCGTGATGCTTCCCCTTTCCTCCCGTTGTGGTTCTACCCAACTCTCCGCGGACGCCTCCTCCAGGTGCGTCACCCCCACCTGGGATGACCCGGCCAGGACGTCTTCGTCGTCTGCTGGTCTCGGGAAGAGGGGCGGAGGCGCCTGCAGCCGGCACGAGCTGTTCTCCCAACGCTCTAGGGGGATCTTGGCGACCAGCCGCCTTCTCGTTACCCCAGCCGAGCTCCAGGGAACTCAACGGGGCTGAAGTCGAGTCTGGAGTTGCACTGTATCCCTACTCGATGTCCCCACGGGTGCGACCACGGCTGACCACGTACTTGGTCCGTCGCGAAAGTCATCCAAGCAAGCTGAGTCTCGGCTTCCCTGGGCCCTGGGCCCCAATACCACCCACCCACCCAACCATGCCAAGCGACCTTGGTGTGAAGAGATGGAAGGAGGTGAGAAGCACATCTGAGACCTAGAATTGTAGGTGGATGCGGAAAATTCGCCGTAGAAAATGCGAATGGCTATGTGCTAGGCACCGCTGTAGATGCTAGAGGAGAGCCCAAAGGGATGTGGTTCCCTCCTTAGAGCTCACTGTCCAGTGGGAGAATGTATAAATAGTAATTACAACCTAATGTTCTATAATAGAGATGCCCAGGAAGTCATCCACCAGATGGTACCCCTGTTCAGGCAGGGAAGATGTTGCCATTCACCTTTTATAGAGGAGGAAACCATGGCTCAGAGGGACAAGCTGAACAGGTGGGACATGCCCAACATTACACAGCTATGCAATGAGGGGCAGTTCTAAAGCTCAATAAGTTGTCGCTGCAGTGGCCTCATCCATTTCTGAAACAGTTATGCTAGGCTATAGGATAGCCCAGCCCTCTCAAACTCTCAATAACTGGATCAAGAGAAAGGGACCAAGGCTAAAAAGAAAAAAGAACCTTTAAATAGTCAAGTTTGTTAAGCACTGAAACAATTCATTAAGAGAATATCATTGATACTTTCTCTCTGGAAAGGTTTTAAAATATAGAAGAAACACAGATTGATTGACCTTGGGAATGGGCTATCCATTCTGAGAAAACAGATGAAAGGAAGTGCCCCTTGGAAGATTCTGCCAGCCTGATGGATGGATTCCCTGCTTGTAATGAAAGCCAAAGAAAGGATCCCCTTGCCCAGAGCACCATGGGAAAGCTAGCAGCTATTTTCATGGGCAAGAGAGTTTAAGAGGAAACCTCTAACAACCAACACCTTGAAACACCCTCAGGAAGTTCCATGAACCTCTGGGAGAAGTTGATCACTCAGAAGTCACTGTGTAGTGCTTATTTGGCCAGGTGAACCTGGCATCTTGAAAATAAACCTTATCAAAAAGTGGTAGAAGATGAGTACTAAGTGCTCCATAGTAATTGATAGTGTCTTTCACAGCTCTTCATTTGATCTTCATCACGACATTCTGAGCCAGGCAGGCTGGAAAATACCCTCCCCATGGTATAACTGATGTGCAGAGTCACCCGAGCTCTTACAGCTAAGGAGTGACAGAACCACTTGAACTCAAATCTCTCTGTACTTTTCATGGTTCCATGCTGCCTCTCAAAAAAAAAAAAAAAGTCTATAGGCTTTTCATCTATTGGATCACAAACTAGATAACCCAGCCTTGGAGAACTCAGAGGTTCTGAGTTTGGCAGAATTAGCCATTAACCACTCCCCAGCACAGGTACTCATTAGTGTGTGTGTATGCACACTTGTGTTAGACTCTTTGTGACCCTATCAACTGTAGCCCACCAGGTTTCTCTGTCCATGGAATTTTCCAGGCAGGAATACTGGAGAGGGTTACCATTTCCTACCCCAGAGGATGTTCCCAACTCAGGGGGAGAACCCATATCTCTTGCGTCTTCACTGGCAAGCAGATTCTTTACCACTGCACTACCTGGGGAAGTGGCACTCATTAGCCCCATCGCTAACCAATTTCTTTCTATCGTCCCCCAGTACTGGAACTGCTCCCTCTCATCTATCCCTCCAGGCTCTACCCTCTTCCAGGCTGCTCTCCAGGTAAAAATGTGCCCTTTGAGCCCTCTCTGTAGCACTCCAATCTAGCTGTTTGCTTTCCCCTTTTTTAGGGCCCTTTTCTCTTCTAAAAATTTTTTATGGTTATGGGTCTGGTGGGAAGGAAGGAAAGACACTCACTCAGAAAACTCTGGGGCTTCCCTGGTGGCTCAGATGGTAAAGAATCTGCATGCAATGCAGGAGACCCGGGTTCTATCCCTGGGTTGGGAAGATCCCCTGAAGCCGCCTACTGCGGTATTCTTGCCTAGAGAATTCCATGGACAGAGGAGCCTGGCAGTCTACCGTCCATGGGGTTGCAAAGGGTCGGACACAACTGAGCAACTAACGCTTTTCACTTTCAGCAGACTCCGTAACATCAGAGAGACACAGAGTTATGGATTCATAAAAACAAAAGCTACCAGGTCATCCCAGTTAGTTCTCTTGTTTTATAGATTAAAAAAAAAAAAAAAAGTCCAGAAAGGTGAACTTATTTATTTTTTCTAAGCTATGTTAGGGTTGTTTATGTTCTTTGTTTATGTTCCACATGGTGAAAATGGAATGAATAAATGGAAGAAACCATAAGCAGTAAAAGCAATCCAAACAAAAGGGTCTTCCTGGGATAGTTTTATCGAATTTTTAACTGCAACTCATAGTAAGAAATGATTTTTGTCATGGCTTAGTATACCCATGAAGATACACATTTTATAAAACAAGAGATGCCCTGGAATGTTTAAATTATTTTTCTCTTCCTTCCTTCCTCCCTCCCTTTCTTCCTTTTGTCTTTATTTTTGGGATCCACCAAATTGATTTTGCAATCCACAGTGGGTTGTGACCTAAAGTTTGAAAAATCCATTTTATTGTGAGATCCCTTTATTTGGAAGCCTCAACATGAGATTGCCAGAAAGGCCTTTGAGAGCCCAGCCTGGCTTGCACAGGGCACTCTCAAAATCCCACAAAGGGTCTAAGGCTTCGGAGAATTCTACATCCAAGGCCATATTGCCAGGGTTAAGTCATTGAGGAAGCTTGTATCCACCCAATGTTTGCCTTTGTGGCCTTAACTCAGCTGTTATCCTACCAAGATCCTGCATTTTCCAGCTTTGGGGTGGTTCTTTCAGCTTCATGAAGTTTTACGGCATGTCAGAAATCCTGACTTCCCCAAAACAGGATAGTGGTGGAGGTGTTACATGCAAGGCCACACATAGTGAGTATCCACAGACTTGGCTTGCCCTAGACAGAGTAGCTCATCACTGTTGATTCAATCCAAATCCGTCTGGCCCCAGGGCTCCATTCCCAGTACCCCAGCTCCTGTCTCCATCCTTGGGGCTTTTGGCTCTTGTCTTTCCCACCTGCCCCCATACCCTTGAGCCCTAGGCTGCCAGCCTGCTGGCCCACACATGGCGCTTGCTGGCACAGTGAAGTGGAGCCTGGGGGCCGGACAGAGGAAGGTGGAGACTCCCACCTGAATCTCCCAGCAGAGGCAGCTCCAGAGCTCTCCTAGGCTGCCAGGTATTTGCTGGGCTCCCATCCAAACCCCAGCAGACAATGATGACTCTTCAAGCCCCCATCCCAACTGTGGAGACCAGTGGAATAAACAAGAGGCTCAAGTCCTTTCCCACCTACAAGGGCCTGTGGCAGTCAGTTTTACAGCAACTACGACCACTCTAGCAGGAAATGAAGGGACCCTATCCCTTAGCCCTTGGGGAAATTCTTATTTCGCTCCTCTAGGGAGGTGTATTTTGGAGAGCCTGGTGAGGCCGGTGGGTGGAAAGGCTCTACAGCATGGGAGTAGATGTCCCGGGAGCAGATAAGAGTGCCCTTAGCGTCACATCGCTGCTGAAGAGGTCAGTAGGGAAAGGCTGACTGTTTTCAAAAGAAGCCCCCTCTACTCAGAGGAAAGTCTCCACAGAAAGTGATTATGCAATGATCTCCTTTTCTTCATACCAGTGAGCAGAAGCCTCACAAGCCCCATCCTGGGCATGCCTGCTTCTTTCTCCAGAAGAACAGGAAGGACATTCCGTAAGTCACCCAGGAATGCATTAAACAACTCTTCCCTGGGGCCTCAACTCCAGAAAGATGTGGCTGTTGACAGCTCTTTTCCTTTGGCCTCTGGCCTGGGACAAACACTACAGAAAATGGACACCGCTCTCTTTGTATTTGCCTCATTGCCCTATGTCATTGCAGAAGTTGACATTGTTAAGACTGGTGTTTCTGATGTTCGTCTCCACTTCCACCAGGGATCACTCTGGACTAAATGGTAGTTTTGTGCTGCTTTGTATTATTTGCATGTCCTATCGCCAGGACGTGATCTCTAAACATTTCTGATTGTGAAACCTTCTTGAGTCCCTTGGACAGCAAGGGATCAAACCAGTCAATCCTAAAGGAAATCAAACCTGAATATTCATTGGAAGGACTGATGCTGAAGCTGAAGCTCCATTACTTTGGCTACCTGATTCAAAGAGCTGACTCACTAGAAAAGACCCTGATGCTGGGAAAGACTGAGGGCAAGAGGAGAAAGGGAGCGGTAGAAGATGAGATGGTTGGGTAACATCACTGACTCAGTGGACATGAGTTTGAGCAAACCCTGGGAGATAGTGAAGGACAGGGAAGCCTGGGGTGCTGCAGCTCATGAGGTCAACTGAACAACAACAGTTGGCAAAAAATATGAATATATGAATATGAGGCTTCCCAATATGACTTTAAAAGTTCAATCATTAGCTCATATTTCAAGTCAAACTATACAGCTGGGGTGAGATTCATCATCAACATTAATGAATGTAAATTCATATTGCAAATGATGGTCTTGATACTTTTGATCGACTTTCCTAACACTCCTTTGCACTCAGATGCCTCACCCAACATAACTGACATGGGACCATCTGATAAGAGGACCAACTGAGGGTGCAGTGTCAATCTGTATATTAAACATACCAACAGTTAATTTTTTTTCTTCTTTTTTTTCTGGCCACACAGCATGTGGGATCTTAGTTCCCAGATCAGGGATTGAATCCACGCCCTCTGCAGAAGAACCTTGGAGTCTTAACCATTGGACTACCAGGGTAGTCCCACTAATACTTAGTTTTTAAAAAATAAAAAAGCAAATGAGAGGCTTCCCTGGTGGCTCAGTGCTAAAGAATCTGCCTGCCAATGCAGGAGACATGAGTTTGATCCTTGATCTGGAAAGATCCCACGGAACAGATAAGCCTGTGTGTCCCAGCTCTCGAGTTTGTGCTCTAGAGCCCAACAGCCACAGCCGCTGAAGTCTGAGTGCCTTGGAGCCTGTGCTCCACGACAAGAGGAGCCCCCACGCCCTGACTAGACAGTAGGCCCCACTCGCCGTGACTAGAGAAAGCCCTTGCAGGAATGAAGACCCGGCACAGCCGAAAACAAACAAGTAAATAAAGTTAAAAAGAAAAGAATGAAAAAGGAAGGCTTTGCTATCATCCTCCTGTGCCCAGTGGATCATGAGCCATGCCTTCCCTTGGAGACTTGTGCTCTAGAGGACACAGAAGCAAGATTTAGACCCAGAGAGTTCAGCAAGTTAGGTGACCCATTCAAATCTGCAACTAGTGAATTGCAAAGAGGGGACTAGAGGCCAAGTCTACTTCCTCGAAATCCAGGTCTTGCTCTTTCTACCACCATCTGGCTCCTCTTCCCTCTGCTTTGTGCAGAAATGGAAGCACATTGTGTGTGAGAGAATCTCTTGAGGGTTAGAAACTAAATACTGTGATCTGATTGGCGTATTTAAGCAGAGCCTGAGGCAGGATCCAGGTGGAATGCACTGTGGTGTTTGGGACCACAGCTGTTAGTAGTCTGATGCCACAGGTCTTCAACCAGATTAAACCAGAGAGGCAAACAGGACAGGTTCTCCCGGCAGTGGCTACCAGCAGGAAAGGGTGTGGTGGCCACTTGTGGTAACAAGGAGTAGGAGGGTAGCCCTTAAATTCCTAGCTTGGCCACCACCAACGGCCTTCCTTCAACCCACATTCTCTAGAAGTGTCCCTCAGCTGGGGTTTCTGGGAGGGAGGAGTTGCCTGACCTCTGAGTGCCAGCTGCCAAGCCCAGAAAGAATGTGGTGAAGAGAATCAAACCATCAGGGGTTTCTATCTCTTTACCCTTTAACCCTCCTCCTCCCCACTCATCTTCTCTGTCCAGACAAGTCAGTTACTCCTGTCTAGGTCTTTCTTTGCTGCCCTCCCTCTGCTCCCCAATTTACTTCACATATTTCACATACCTCTGTACCATATTCATCACCAGGCTCCTCATCTGTCAAGTGATGGAGAATTTGAGGGCCATCAAGGGCTGATGGTCAATGAAACTATGACTTAGACCTGCCTAGAAAGGAGAATAACATCCCAGCTGCCAACACTCCCCCACATTCTCCCTGCCTTTCCTTCCAGTGAAACCTAAAACATGGGTGAGCATAGGTCAAGAGAGAACATTTGGGCAAGTAGTTCAGGTGCCTAGGCATGAAAACACCAGCTGTTGTCTCCTCACAAGGTTGAGATGGAGATGCTGAGCAGGACGCTGGACACAGAAAAATAAATTACAGCAACTGAGTCTTTGTTCTATGTCCTTGAAGTAATCTTAGTACCCCAGTTCCCTGTTCTCTTCTCTTCCCAAGAACCTTATGATTGATCTTGACAAGAATTAGCAATGAATTCCAAAAGCAAAATGTCAAAATCTCCACCGTTACTTCCTAGAGATGACTGAAGTAATTCAACCATTTCCTCCATGTTGGAAGCTGGAACTCTAGAGAAATACATATTTCTATATCATTTTCACCCCCTCATCTTCTCCCCTATTTCATGAGGCTTAAACTTTGGACTGATATCATATACCCTGTCAGTTGTAACAATGCAATCTAGCCTGATAGAGAGTCTGATTTGGTGCCTACAGCTGGTTTATTTCCTTGACAAAGCCCTGAATGTGAGGAGATACAATTCCTTCTTTGTGATTAATAATAGTCTCCCCTCTAATCACTTGTTATCTTACTGCATTAGACTATACGTTTACATTTGATCTGCAGCAATTAAAGATTTATTGCCATGTTTCTCTCTGCCACCCTTTAAATAGAGGGCATTTGAGGACAACTGGTGTTGGAACCAGAACAATTGACAAAGAATTGTGTGTGTCAAGGTTGCATTACTTTTGTCTCAACCTCAGTCTAAAAAAGATGTTCATTTCTAACAGTACAATGGATTAGATGCCTTGAATCACCCTTTCAGATGAAATAACAATTTTAATTAAGCAACATTTAATCTTAAATATATCACCAAGCTGGCACAAAAGAAAGAAATATACAGAATTCAAGATAAATTGAAAATAGGAACACAGGTTGGAAAGCAAGGACCAAAGCTGGTCTTCATCCTGAGAAAGTGTCTTTAGAACCTTGGGAAACTTGGCCTTTCACTTGGACGGCTTTCACTCTTGCTGGGACAAGAGGTATGGCCAAGGGGTTATCCGGATAAAGTTGGCTTCTCAAAGGCATACCCCAGAACTCTCTGTGTAAGGAGAATGAGAAATAAACCTCCATATAGCAGGGAATCTGGCCTGTGTCATTCTGGATGGTAGGAAAAATAATAAATAACTCCTCAGATTTCATAACCACAGCCAGGGCTCAGCTGGGTCTGCATTCCACCCACCCCACAAATACTCAAACAGAAAATTTAAAGTGATTTCAAGTTGGTACTACTCAGGTAACTGGTTGAATCAATTGTAATCCTTTCTTTAGGAACTTAACCACATCCTAGTAAGCAAAGACTCACTACAGGTGAAATCTCAGGTAAAATTACAGCTTATGGTCCAAGTCACAAAACACACATGCAAATATATAGCACACTGAGTGAGGAATCAGCTGAAACAGACCCACAAAGGCATTACATATTTAAAGTTTTAGACACAGAATATAAGGTTTTGGTTTGTTTGTTCTACAAAGAATAAAGAGAAACTCAAAAAAGTACAGGAAATAAGTTATTTATTAATTATAAATAACTTGGAAAATAATCAAAAAGAATTTCTGGAAGTAAAAAGTAAAGGTGTTGAATCTTAAAACTCAGTGGATAGACTTAGTAGCTGATTAGATATGGCTGAGGAAAAAATTAGCAAGCTGGAAGCTAGAGCTGAAGAAATGATCTAGAATGTAATCCAGAGAGACAAGACAAGGACAGTATGAGATTAACAGATATAAAGGAGAGAAAAATCGAATTGTGCCAAATTGAAGCTCTGGAATGATACAGATAGATAGGAAAGAGGTAATATTCAAAGAGACAATAGCTGAGATGTTTCTAGAACTGTAGAGAACTTCTGGAAACCCAGTGAATACCAAGAAGATAAATAAGAAGAAACTCACATCTAGGAACATTGTGTTGTTGTTCAGTTACTCAGTTGTGTCTGACTGTTTGAGAGCCCCAGGACTGCAGCAGGCCAGGCTTCCCCGTCCTTCACTATTTCCCAGAGTTTGCTCAAACTCATGTCCATTGACGATGCCATCCAATCATCTCATGCTCTGTCACCCTCTTCTCCTCCAGCCCTCAATCTTTCCCAGCATCAGGGTCTTTACTAAGAGTCGGCTCTTCACATCAGATGGTCAAAATATTGCAGAGGAAACTAAACACAAAAAAAGAGAGAAAAGATTGTGAACATTGGCCTACAAAGGAATGGTGATTAGACTTAAGGCTGACTTTTCAACAGCAAAAAATGGAGGCCAGAAGATAAGGATATAGCAGTATCTTCAAGGTGCTGAGGGGCTTCCCTGACAGCTCCGTTGGTAAAGAATTTGCCTGCAATGCAAGAGACGCTGGTTCAACTCCTGGGTCTGGAGAAGGGACAGGCTACCCACTCCAGTATTCTTGGGCTTCCCCTGTGGCTCAGCTGGTAAAGAATCCACCTGCAATGTGGGAGACCTGGGTTGGAGACCTGGGTTCAGTCCCTGGGTTAGGAAGATCCCCTGGAGGAGGGAAAGGCTACCCACTCGAGTATTCTGGTCTGGAGAATTCCATGGACTGTACAGCCCATGGAGTCACAAAGAGTCAGACACGACTGAGCAACTCTTATTTTTCAAGGTGCTGAAAGATAATTACTGTTGACCTAGAAAAGTCCTAAAGAAACACCTAAAGTGTTTTTGTATTGTTCAATACAAAACAATACAAGATTTTTGTATTGTTCAAGAAGGAGACACAGAAATTGATTCATTGCACACTTTATTAAGGTAAGAATGGATATAAAAAATAGCTAGGCTAATAATTAAAAAACAGATGTTGAGGAGATAGTTTCAAGGAGCAGATGAACAGATGAAGTCAAGAAAAAGTAGAAAGAAATGAATACAAAAATCAAGACAAAGCATTTAATAAGACAGTAGCAGTAAATAAAAATGTCAATAACCCCCAAATTGTAATTAAATAAATGTTCCAGTGAAAAACAAAGTTAGATCAGATTTTTAAAATTCCAGATGTAAGCTGTTAAGAGTTAATTAATCAAGAAGATAAAATAATACTAAATTTGTGTATGTTAATAACATAGCCTCAAAAATATAGGAAAAAGAGATGATGAGAAAATGATAAATACACTATCATAATGGGATATTTTAACATATCTTTGTCAGGAATTGATAGATTATGGAAACTAAAAATCAGTAAGGATGGAGAAGATGGTTAACAAGTTTGCTCTAATATTCCTTGAAGGAACATTGCACACACAATTAGAGAATAAATATTCTTTTCAAACAATACATGGAATGTTTAAGGAAACTGGACATATGGTATGCCATAAAGCTAGCCTCAACAACTTTTGGAGAAGGAAATGGCAACCCACTCCAGTATTCTTGCCTGGAGAATCCCAGGGACGGGGGAGCCTGGTGGGCTGCCGTCTATGGGGTTGCACAGAGTCAGACACGACTGAAGTGACTTAGCAGCAGCAGCAGCAGCAACAACAACTTTAATGCACACACAATTAGAGAATAAAGATTCTTTTCAAACACTACATGGAATGTTTATGGAAACTGGACATATGGTATGCCATAAAGCTAGCCTCAACAACTTTAAAGGATGTTTTAAAATTTCAAACAGATTGTATTCTTGGACCATAATTCAATTAAAACACAAATAATATCAAATGGGATAGTCTAGATTATAGTGTGGGCTTCCCTGGTCTCTCAGACGGTAAAGAATCTGCCTGCAATACAAGAGACCTGGGTTCCATCCCTGGGCTGGGAAGATCCCCTGGAAAAGGGAATGGCAACCCACTCCAGTATCCTTGCTTGGAGAATTCCATGGACAGAGAAGCCTGGTGGGCTACAGTCCATGGGGTCGCAGAGAGTCAGACACGACTGAGTGACTAGCACTACCAATTTCACTTTTCAACAATATCAAAACTTGTGTAGCTTGACACCATGGTGCATATATTTTTGCTCAAGGTGTTGAGAGCCCCCCAGGGCAGCTTCCCACTACGTATGGCTCCGTGTTCCAGACTGCTCTCACCTCGTGACACCTACATCTCGACATGTATTTCCCCAGTCCCTGCAGAAAAAAGAATGAGCGTGGGAAATCGCATACTACTTTCTTAAACTCTTCTACTCACATTTCATTGACTAGAGCAAGTCCCTTGGCTGTGACAAACTCCATGGAGTCTATGAAGGATAATCTTCTCACAGGTCCAGGAAGGGACAAAAACTGGAAATACGATGATTAGAATTTTAAAAACACACTTCTGAAGAATAAATTATAATGGCTCTTCTCATAAGTTCAGGAAGGGAAGAAAACATTGGGAATACTGACTAGAATTTTAAAAACTAGAAGTTTAAAAGTTTATTCTGAAAAATAAATTATAATGTAAAAGAGAAAATACTAAGAATTTAATATTAACAATACTATATATTCAAACTTATGGAAATAGCTAAAATAGTATGTTTGTGTATGGATACATGTGTGTGAGCATGCTCAGTCATGTTCAGCTCTGTGATCCCATGCATTGTAGCCCACCAGGCTCCTCTGTCCATGGAATTTTCCAGGTAAGAATACTGGAGTGTTGCCATTTCCTACTCCAGGGGATCTTCCTGACCCAGGGATTGAACCTCCATCTCTTGTGTCTCCTGCACTGGCAGATGGATTCTTTACCTTTGAGCCACATGGGAAGCCCCAGCTAAAGTAGTACTTCAAGGAAAATACATAATACTAATATTTACTTAGGATTTATTATATAGCAGGCATTGATTTATGAGCTCTGCATATTTTACTCATTTAATTTTCATAACAACCCTTGAGGCAAGTGTAAATGAGGAAACCAAAGCACAGAAAAGTGAACTGAAGCTGCACAGCTAGCAAGTGACAGAGCCAGGATTTGGACTTAGCCTGCATGGCTTCCAAGTCCAGATGTTATATTTGCAAATGTTTACATTAGGAAAGTTTCGAAGCTGAGAATTAGTGCGTTAAGAACTTTGTTTAGGAAGTTAGAGAGGACCAAATGCAAAATGGCCCCGGAAAAGCCTAAGAAGAGGAAAAGACTGTTAGAGCTTAAGGCAAGTTGAAAAAGATTTAGGGAAAGTCAACAAAGTTAAACATTACTTCTTTGAAACAACTCATAATATAGACAAACCTATCACAAGATTAATTAAGACAAAAAGATGAAAAGAAATAATATTAGCAATTGAAAGGGGGCTTTAACTAGAGGTGCTGTTGAAATTAAATAGTTGAGAAAATATTATAAACAACTTTATGCCAATTGAGTTGAAATTTCAAGGAAGTGGATAAATTCCTAGAAAACTACAATTTGCTAAAACTGACTAAAGAAGAAATAGAAACCTGAATAGCTTATAAGCCTTAGAGAAAAAGAATTGAACTGTCAGT
Organism: Capricornis sumatraensis; assembly: GCF_032405125.1. NCBI lineage: Eukaryota > Metazoa > Chordata > Mammalia > Artiodactyla > Bovidae > Capricornis > Capricornis sumatraensis. The sequence continues at coordinate 76,986,293 of NC_091072.1, read as the reverse complement.
TAAAATTGTTTCCTCAGAGAAAACACCAGACCACACAACTTAATTATAGGTGGCTGTTGTAGCCTGGGTTCCTCAAGAAAGCAAAGTCGAAGTCAAGGGTTTGGGCACAGATGGCTTATTTTGGAAAGTGAAATGTTTTATTTTGGAAATGGAGAACCAGGAAAAATGAAATGGAAGAAAGAACAGCCAGGACAAGGGAGTCATTGCTACGGGCTAAGTCTCAATCTTGCTGGATGGAATGCACTTTAGAAGTCTTTGCCCGAGGGATAGAAGAGGAAAGCCACCAGTTTCCATCCTCCATTGGTCAAGAGTTGCCCCATGTGGATATTAACTTTCTTGAATTTCCAGATTTGTTAACCCTCAAGCACTAAGGGTTTTTCCAGGCTCCCCTCACATCCATAGTGGAGAAGCCCCAGGACAAAAAGTCCGAGGTTGGTTGGGCTGCTGATGTAAGATGTCAGGTTACACCTGTGCCAAGCTGGTTGTCACTGCCATAGCTGGAATGCCAAAGGGGTGTGTTGTGGGCACAAGAGGCGATGCATATAGGAAGTTCTGGCAAGCATTCATAAAAGGACGATCCTCAGACCTCCCTGGTGGTCCAGTGGTTAAGACTGTGCTTCCAGTGAAGGGGGCACAGGTTCAATCCCTGGTCAGAGAACTAAGATCCCTCATGTCGCAAGGTGTGGTCAAACAAAGAAAAGACACTTCTTAACTCATTTTAAGAGACTAGAATAACTTTGACTCGAGAATAAGAACAGTATAAGGAAAATTACAAGCTAATCTCAGCCATAAACACAGACATAAAAATCTTAGACAAAATATTAGCAAATCAAAATCCAGCAATGTGTGAAATACTAGCCTATTAAAAAGGGGAACTAGCCACATCCATGTGTGTGTGCTGAGCTGCTTCAGTGGTATCGGATTCTTTGTGACCCTGGGAACTGTGGCCCTCCCGATTCTTCTGTCCTATGGAGCCTCCAGGCAGGAACACTGGAATGGGCTGCTGTGCCCTCCTCCAGGTGATCTTCCCAACCCAGGGACTGAATCTATGTCTCTTTATGACTTTTTCATTGGCAGGCAGGTTCTTTACCACCAGTACCACCTGGAAAGCCCAAAAGAGCTGCACAACTATCTAAATAGATACCCGCCCCCACAAAGTGTTCAATAAGATGTAATATTCATTCTTGATTTTTAAAAAAAATTTGCAAACTTGGTATAGTTTGGAACTTCCTAAACCTGATAAAACATACATAAAACAGTATACTTAACAATGAACTCTTCTATTAAGACCTAAAACAAGATGAGAATGCCCATTACTGTTAGACTGGATGACAATGAAACATACATTCTTCTCGAGACCACATGAAACGTTCACCAACCTATACCATAGCCAGGCCTTAAAACATAACTTAAGACATTAAAAAGAATTTAAATAATGCAAGGAATGCCTTCAGACCTCAATGGAATTAAACTAGAAAACAACAAAACATAGTTGTAAAATTCCCTATTCAGCATTACAATGGAAGTCCTAGACAGTTGATATAAGTCAAGAAATAGAAATGAAAGCTATGAAGATTAGAAAGGCAGAAATTAACTGTCTGATCTGATGGGAAAATTAAAAGAATGAAAAGAAGCAACTTACAATAATAGCAAAAATATAAAGTTCCTAGGACTAAATCTAACAAAAGGTGTTCAAGTTCTTCAAGGAGAAAAATTTTAAATTCTATGGAAATATATTAGAGAAGATCAAATAAATGGATAAAGACACCATGTTCTTGGCTAGAGTGACTCAATACAATAAAGATGTCGATTATTTACAAATTGAATTATGAATTCAAAGCAATTCCAATAAAGCCACAACAGAGTTTTTCTTGGAACTGGGTAAGCTAGTTCTAAAATTTATTTGGAAAATCAAGTGCCAAATGCAGACAAAATAGTCCTGATAAAAAAAGAACAAGGTGGGATACTCACTCTACACAACATTATCATAATATAAAACTCTAATAATTAGTATTATGAGATATCAGAGCAGAGAAAGATAGATCAGTGACTCAGAAAGGAAACATGCATATATGGAGGCTTATTTGCAACAGATAGAGTGTTGCATATTAGCGAGGAAAAGACAGACTATTGAATAAGCTGGAACAAATGATTATCCATTTAGAAAAAGATTAAATTGGATCGCTACCTCAGACAGTACACTCAAACCCATTACAAGTTGATTTAAGCCTTAAATGGAAAAGCAAACCTAGAAAACTCTTAGTAGATAGTATAGACGACTCCTAATAGGACTTTGACATTAAAAATGGATTTATTTTATACTTTGGGTAATAATCCAATACTACATCATTTATTTGTTGTTAAAAGCATTCCAGTTTTAGCATGGGGAGCTCTGAAGGCTGCTGTGTCCCTCGGGAAAACTACCATCATTGTGGGGGGTTTTGAGTACGTCCTTTCTTTCTGGCACTATAATTCTTTCTGGCACTATATAAGATGTTCCAGGCTCATCTAGTGTATTTCCTGCCTAGTCCTAGAATCAGCTATTTCTCTAAAAATTCATGGTTCTTCAGACTTTTGGACTCTGTGGGAGAAAGCGAGGGAGGGATGATTTGAGAGAATAGCATTGAAACATGTATATTACCATATGTAAAATAGATGACCAGTGCAGGTTTGATGAATGAAGCAGGACACTCAAAGCCCGTGCTCTGGGACAACACAGAGGGATGGGGTGGGGAGGGAGGGGGGAGGGGGATTCAGGATGGGGGGAGACATGTGCACCCATGGCTGATTCATGTCGATGTATGGCAAAAACCACCACGATATTGTAAAGTAATTAGCCTCCAATTAAATTAATTAATTAATTTTAAAATTCCTGGTTCTTTTAATTAATCTGTTTTGAGAGTTATGTTTTATACTGTGGAAATTTTTAAGACTTCAAGACCAGGAGATAGCATCTCACGTAACCCTGAGAAAACCTCATCAAGGAAGTGAGGGGAGGAACCAGGTAATATAGAAGTTTTGCAACAAAGGGCACGTAGTCTGAACATCAGAAGACTATTGCTAATGGAAGGAAGCCAGATATCTCAGGTTGAGGAATTTAGTGTTTTTCTTATATGGGAAGATGCAAAGAATCTGGGCTCACTGAAATCATCCCTTTCATCATGCATCTCAGCTACGCAGGGCCCGTATCTTGTGTTGTTCGCGTCCTGAGCTTCCTTGAGGCTCACCTTAGGGAGTGGCTGCATCTGATGGCTGCCCGATGACAGATATTCTTCTCCTTCCTAAGTGCCCCTAGGGCTCAGGAGCTCACATTGGGCTGCAATGGTTGATGACTGTGACATTTTTGTTAACTGATATGGCAGGAAATATTTCATTTCTCAGTTCCTCCCCATGGTATGAAATCCAACCACTATTTGGGAGATGTTTTAAGACCAACTTTTGTCCCATGGTGCTGGGAGGCTCCTCCCAGACTGGGCAAAAGTTCTTGTTAATATGCCACTCAAGGTGTTAATTTTCAGATTAGGCTCATTAGTAGATGATTAAAGATTCTCTGGATCCTCTATCTTCTAAACTATTATGACCCTGAAGATATTTTCCTTGTTGTTTCTTCCCATACATAGAATCACACTATTATAATCATTTTCACATACAAAACTATATATCTGATCAATTGTTTTAAGTCACCTAGTCATCATTACATTCATTGGGGGCCTGGTTACACACTGTAAGAAACAACAATCTTATAAAATAGACAAGATACAAATACTGTAGCTAGTAACACTGACAAAGTCATAGTGTAGCAGAGAGACAAGGCATAAACACCTGATCCTTTTTATTAGAGAATGGCGTTAGAAATTAAAAGCTTGGCACCAGGTCTGCTCATAGTTACTGGGGTACTGTAGACCCTCTGTGCACACAGAACTAGGAAATATGTGTATGTGTACACTACATGTGTATACATATTGATACATCTATAATTATTTCTATTATCTCTATTAAGTAAAACATGAGTTCATATTAATAGCTCCAACTCTCATCCAGAATTCCATGGTTTATCCCAGCCTTGTCCCCTTGGTTATTATGTGACCTTCTCTCCCATAGTGGGAAACTAGGCTTCTACTATTCATGTGCCATAAATAAATATCCATGATAAATAAACAACTATCAGTTGAATAAGTAAATAGAAGAATATAAACAACTTCCATACAGAAGAATTCTAAATACTTTAGATATTCCCCCCTAAAGAAAATGAAACATAACTTGCTACTTATTAAATGTGGCATGTACATTATGACTTTCTTCTAAAGAACACAGAATGGAAAGGGATGGCAAATGTAACTTTACAGTGGAGAACCTAACAAATACTACCTCAGTGAGGGGATCAAAATTACTGTCATCAGTGGTAGATGACATTAATAGTGTATACTTTTCATACGATATGATGAAAATGGCACTTTATCCCTGGTCTTCTTCCTGAAAATCCATAATTCTGTCCAACCATTATTTTCTGTGTGAAAAGAAACCAAACTCAGATTGAAGGGCATTTTGCAAATAGTTGATCAGTCCTCAAAACGGTAAAGATCCTCAAAAACAAGGAAAATTTGAGAAACTGTCATAGTCTAGAGACGTCTAAGGAGACATGATGACTAAATGTGATATAGTATCATCCTAAATGGAATCCCAGGACAGAAAAATTAAGAAAGTCTGAGTGAGATATGGACTTTATTTTTTTCAGTTCCATTTATTCATTCCTGGCTGTGCTGGGTCTCCATCGCCGCATGTGGGCTTTCTCTTGCTGTGGCGGGCAGGGGCTGCTCTCCAGCTGCAGCGCATGGCCTTCTCATCGCTACGGCTTCTCTTGTTGCAGAGCATGGGCTCCAGGGCATGAAGGCTTCAGGAGCTCCAGCTCACGGGCTTAGCTGCCCTGTGACATGTGGAATCTTCCTAGAGCAGGAATGGAACCCATATCCCCTGCATTGGCAGGCAGATTGTTAACCACTAGACCATCAGGAAAGTTCAAATAAAGACTTTGGATAATGATGATGTATCAATATTGGTTTATTAGTTGTGACAAATGCATGGACCAGAGGAGCCTGGTAGGCTGCAGTTTACGGGGTCGCTAAGAGTCGGGCACGACTGAAGTGACAATTAACGGTGTTAGCAATAGAGGAAACCGGGTGTGAGGTATATGAGAACTGTCTATAAGACTCTTGCAACTTTTCTGTAAGTCTAAGACTGTTCTAAAATTAAAAGTTCATTGGATGTTTAAAAGAAGGATTCCTTAAGCAAAAAAGGAAAGGAGCAAATGAAAAGAAAAAGACTCTCTACTCAATATTCTGCAATGACCTATATGGGAAAAGAAGCATAAAAAAGAGTGTATATATGTATATGTATAACTGATTCACTTTGTCATACAGCAGAAACTAACACAACATTGTAAATTAACTATACTTCTTTAAAATTTTTTTAATAAATAAAAGAAAAAGACTAACAAATCTGACTATATTGGAATGGAGAACTTCACTTTACGAAAAGACCCCACCAAAGAACAGAAAGACAAGCCAAAGAGTGGAACAAGATATTTGCCACATTGATAACCGACAAGGGGTCAGTATCAAGGATACGCAAAGAACAACTTTGAGTCCATAAGAAAAATACAAATTTTTGCATAAAATGATGAGCAGAAGACATGAATAGGCATTTCACTGTAGAAGAAACACAGATAAACATGGTTGGGGGGGTACGAGCAGGGTGTCTAATTTCATCATTAATTAGGAAAAGACAAATATATGATACTGGTTATATGTGGAACCTAAAAAGCATGGTACAAATGAACTTATTTACAAAACAGATATAGAGTCACAGATGTAGAAAACAAACTTATGGCTACCAAGAGGGAAAGGGCGTGGGGATAAACTGGGAGATTGGGATTGATATACATACACCACTATTATACATAAAATAGATAACTAATAAGGACCTACTGTATAGTGGGCTCCCTGGTGGAACAGCAGTAAAGAATCTGCTTGCAATGTGGCAATCCTGTGCCACGAAGACCCCCTGGAGGAGGAAAAGGCAACTCACTCCAGTATTCTTGCTTGGGAAATCCCATGGACAGAGAAGCCTGGCGGGCTACAATCCACGGGGTCACAGAGAGTTGGACACAACTTAGCGACTGAACAACAGCAACAATAGCTAGGGGTACTTACACAGGTGACAAAACTATAAAGACAAGGAAATGATTAATACAAAGTTTAGGATAAGAGTAAAATACATGAGGAGAAACATACAGGAGCTTCTGATGTACAGATATTCTTCTCTTTCCAAATCTAGATATCTGAGTATTCATTGTAATATTAGCCTTAATACTCAACTATGTGTGTAACAGTATGTTCTTTTGTGTATTATATGTGTGTCCATTAGTCATAACTGCCTCAAGGAAAGAAGTGCTGATGACAAAACCATGATGACATATTTATTTTATTTATTATTTCTTTTTACGTAGCATGTGTGTACATATTTTTGATGATATGGGCGAGCTGGAAGCATTTAGTAGGTAGAATCCGTTCCTCACTTCCCCTTTCTGAGGTTGACTCCATTATCCAGTCCATCCAATTTCTCATTTTAAATTTGTGTTTAGAAGTCTTCCTTTTCTTTCCAGTCATTGCAGGTAACCGCCATCGTGGTCTTCTTCCAGAGTGCCCCCTGACTGAGGGCACTGTCGCTCCTGAGCGCATGCTTCCTCCTGACGTGGCACAGTCAGATCTGCTGGACTTCATTCCCACTGGGACTGGATCTGTTAACGCCTGGATCTCACTCCAAGTTCCCCGGCCCTATCCATCCTTTTAACCGAGGCTGAAGATCACCACCTTTCAGGAGAGTGTCTTGTCGCCATCTTTGGGGGACTCTTGCCCACTCACAGCATCCCAGTCTTCCCCTTATTGTTCTGCTGTTTATGTTCTGCCCATTTCAAGGCAAGAAAAATATTCTGCTTAGAAATCTGCATCCAGACCTAGGATAAAAAGATTCCTTTTCCCACCTTACCTTCAAATTCAACAAGATCATGATCAATGTTTTGCCTCCACAGCAATGGCACCCCACTCCAGTACTCTTGCCTGGAAAATCCCATGGACAGAGGAGCATGGTGGGCTGCAGTCCATGGGGTCGCTAAGAGTCGGACACGACTGAGCGACTTCACTTCACTTTCTGTCAGTAGAGAGCAGTGATTAAGTATAGTGGTTCTGGACTCAGGCTGATCTAAGTTTAAATCTCATTCCTGCTATTTGACAACTTCATGACCTTAAGCTAGTTATTTAACCACTCAGATGCCCATCTTCTTCATGTATATAATAGGAATTATTTTTATTCCAGGTACTTTTGTTGCAAGCGTCTTTGCCTTAGACATCTTTGCCATTAGCATTTTGGACGCAAACATTTTCACGGCATAACTAATAGGCCGTAACCCAATTAAAAGATAACCTGTTGGCAGTTTGGTTTTAAATCCGTGGCATTGGCACAGTATCCTCATTTTTATATCATATAAATTTTAGCATTCACAATGGTCTGTACAGTGAGGAGATCTGGCAGGCTTAAAAAAGTGGATGATAACAACTGTGGATGGATATGGATTTGGTGGAAAATATAGTGATAAGACTCACTGAACGTGTGAATTAAGAGAAGTTGCATATTATACTACAAAATGATAACATATCACTGTGCAAATCCTTCAGTGATTGGAAGTTGCAGAGTTGAACCCACATTTCCCATAGAACTTTGGAACGTCTATCAACAGACACTGTAACATGCCAAGAACAACCAACAGTAGAGAGGCTCTCACAAGGCAATGTAAAGCTCAGTTACAAATACACATTCTATGATTTGGAAATGGATATCTCTCTCGATGAAGGAAGAAATTTTATGGAAAAAGAAAAAGTGCAATGCTGAATGAGGAAGCAAATCAACAAGCCCCCAACATGCATAAAATCAAATGCTATAAACAAGTGACCTGGAAGTCATGTGCTATGCACACCACGACTATGCACACATTTTAAATGTATTCAAATATTTTGTATTTCACAACAGTTTTTGTAATTTTCTTATTTCATTTTTCGTGTTTTATTCAGTTCAGTTCAGTTCAGTCGCTCAGTCATATCCAGCTCTTTGCAACCCCATGGACTGAAGCATGCCAGGCTTCCCTGTCCATCACCAACTCCCAGAGCTTCCTCAGACTCATGCCCATCGACTCAGACTCATATTTTATTATGTCCTTCTTAAAGTCTCTCTTTTATTTTTCTCTTATTTTATGTTTTTATGGCAAAACTGCCTTACGGTCAGTTAGTTATGCAGTGAAAATGTTTGTGGTGAAAACCCTTGTGGCAAACATACTTACTAGCAAAACACCGGACATGATATTTCTTCCTATTTCACCGAGGTGTCATAAGCATTGAATTAAATAAAGCACTCAGTCTGAAGTGTAGTGAGCACTCAATAAATGTCAGACATTATTCCCTTGTTTTTTGTCTTAATATTATTTGTTTTGGAAGCTGAGTTCTTCCTTGGGGTGAAATTATTTCTTGGTGTGGTGGCATTTAGTTGCTCAGTTGTGTCTGCCTCTTTGTGACCCCATGACTATAACCTACCAGGCTCCTCTGTCCATGGGATTTCCCAGGCAAGAATACTGGAGTGGGTTGCCATTTCCTTCTCCAGGGGATCTTCCCGACCCAGGCATTGAACCCGCGTCTCCTGCTTTGGCATGTGGGTTCTTTACCCCTGAGCCACCAGGGAAGTCCTAACTCTGAAACTGTCCTTTCTTGAACTTACTTAGCCCCCTGCTGTCACTTTCCCTGCCTTGGCATCGAAATGGGGTTCCAGGAAATTAACCTAAAATCTCACCAGGCAGATGGGAAGCCTGTCCACGTCCTTCTAGGCTCTTGAGCAGCCAGAACATTCTATACAATTTCTCAGTAATTCCTTATACTACCACATTCTTCTGCTCGTCTTGAGTCTTTTCCTGATTTCAGTTCCTTTTACTGGGCTCATGACCATTTACTCATTCGTTCTTCAATGAGGCTTTTATCTTTAACTCCATGATAGTAGCTAAAAACTTTCCATCCCTATTCTTATTCACACAGAAGAATCTTAATTGGTTTGTCCCTCCCTTCTCTCTGTCATTCATACTCATTTCAAAATTTTTTAGGCTGTAATTAAAAAAAATCCAAAATTAAAGAAGTATCAATATTAAAATACTTAAAACTTACAAAAAGCAATATATTACAAAAATAACATTTTATAAACTTTTAAAATAACTTCTGTTAACCAGGGCATGTTTTATTGTTCAAAACAAAAATCAAAAGAAAAGAAAAAAGAAATTACTCTGCTAGTTGAAGTCTGCAACTCTACTTTAGAGCTTTATTCTGTCAGAACAAACTCCCGTTAAAATACGATTCCTCCAGGAAGATGCATTCTGAGAGGGATAGCGCCTTTACACCAGGAATTTACAAACTATGATCCACAGCAGAGATTTTTAAAATACATTTATTTATTTGGCTGCGCTGGACATGTGGGATCTTTAGTTGTTACATGCAAACCCTTAGTTGTGGTATGTGGGACCTAGTTCCCTGACCAGGGATCAAATCCAAGCCCCCTCCTCGGCCCCCCCGCCCCCGGATGCATTAGGAACATGGAGTCTTAGCCACTGGACCACCACAGAAGTTCCAACAGATATTTTTATACCCGTTACAAAAATGTTCTGTGGGCCAGTACGGTTAGGAAATGCTGGGGGAATAGCTCACTGTAGATGGCAACAGAGTGAATGTTCTGGACCTTTCTTGCCTCTCAGCTCTCACCTGGCACCACGTGTCTCCTCTCTGGCCTAGGGCACTTGCCTGCACCTTTCAGACCCAAACATGCCAAAGCTCACCCTCGCCTCAGCACCTCTGCACTTGCTAGTCCCTCTGCCAGAGACGGTCGTCCCCGATCCTCACACAGCCGGCTTCTTCTGATTATTCATTCAAGTCTTGGTTCAGATGTCACAAATGACCATACCGTTTCACACTTTGTAATACTCTTTACCACTTTTTTAACTTGTGTATCTGTTCCACCGATTAAAATGGAAAACCATCTATCCTATACGTGGCCATGGCTCTGGTGGCTAGAAAAACATGTGGGACAGTGTAGAAACTCAGTAAATACTGAGTGAGTGAATGAATCAGCATTAAACAGGTTTCTTCCGCGTAAGACTTCTCAGGGCCTTTCCTGCTTGGATCTGTACTGGAACTCTCAGAGCAGGAAATGTAGTATTCAGGCTTTTCCAAACCTAAATGCTCCCTGGAGCACTGAGTGGAAACTTTTTTGTTGCTTATACTTTTGTAGATACTGTTTCAGGTTGTATAAATGAGTTTATACTTAATGAATTTTTGGTTGTCTGAAGGCTGGTTTAGAGGACTAAGAGAGTCAAGATGACCCGTGAAGCTATAGGTAGGAAAAGGACGTCTAGAAAATGGGAGTGGGGATGGAGAAGGTCTCAGAAGTGGTGGAGGCAAACCTTTTCCCAAAGTTGAATCCCAGTGTTTAGATCATTAGATCTCTCTTAGGATATGTCTTTACACTAAGAACTTGCTCAGCCCAGTTGTACCCGGTGTTGGTCATTACTTGCTTCTGTTGAAGCTTTACTTATAAACAGAAAGGTTACCATCCTGAGTAAAAAGAAAGTTAAACACATACACACAAAGGCACATCTTCAATAAATGCTCCAAATGACATCCTAACAGGTAAATTAGAATGTAACTAGCAAGGCTGTTATTTTGAAAGTAGCAAGCATCCTTGTCCCCCCACCATTAGGACATTCCTTATCTAACTGTCTCAGTCACTGCCTGCTGATGCATCCATGAAGGGCTGAAGTCAAGGAAGATGGGAAAGTACCAGGGAGATGGTTTTGTCCACTTTCTATATTCTGGAGAAAAAAAAATTGAAATATCCTTGAAAATGTCTTTCTGAACTTCGTAACTGCTTTCATCTGGGTAACAGACGGATGAACTGCGAGATGGGGAGGGCACAGTGGCGGGAAGGAGAGGAAGCTGTTATCCCGGGGATTAAAATAACACCTCATCTTCGTCTTGGGATGAAGTGTAAACAGGTTCAATAATTTGCTTGAAAAGTGGTGTTGTTAACTGCTTCTAAATTGGCTTAATAGTTCAGAGAAGAGAAAATGGTCTTTATGGAAATCAGGTCTCAATTAAACTGTGTGCTGGCAGCAGAGTATCATTACTGAGCTTAAAATGCAAGTACCATGAAATGTTTTCTCTGGAAGGAGTTTTAAGAAACTGTTAACAGTAACAACTTTGGAGAGAGATTGCTCTTTGAACTTAGGGCCTGGAACTTAGGGTGAGTAAGAGAAGTGTACGGGAGATTTTGACTTTTTTGTCTCATCTTTCTGTTCAGCTTGGGTATTTACTATATGTATATGTTACATTTGTTAGTTTTCTCTTTAATCAATGTTTCAAAAGAATGCATTTCCTTAATTGAGTAGCCTCTCTCCGTTTTGGTACCTGAGGCCAGGGTAGGAAGAAGAGGACCCAGAAAACGTGAGAAGAATCAGAAAAGGCCAGCTGAGGACTCACACAGGAAGAGCGGGGGCCCCTTCACCACTCTGTCCTCTGCGATCTGTCTCCTTGATCCTGGCTTTTTGAGAGAGGGTATAACCACTGGGCTTACACAATTTAGGACAGATTGCTTTCTTTCTTCTTTAAAAAAAAAAGTTTTTATTTATTTGGCTGCACCAAGTTTTAGTTGTGGCATGAGGGATCTTTAATTGAGGCATGTAGGATGTAGTTTTGGAGAAGGCAATGGCACCCCACTCCAGTGCTCTTGCCTGGAAAATCTCATGGACGCAGAAGCCTGGTGGGCTGCAGTCCATGGGGTCGCTAAGAGTCGGAAAGGACTGAGCGACTTCACTTTCACTTTTCACTTTCATGCATTGGAGAAGGAAATGGCAACCCACTCCAGTGTTCTTGCCTGGAGAATCCCAGGGACAGGGGAGCCTGGTGGGCTGCCGTCTATGGGGTCACACAGGGTCGGACAGGACTGAAGTGACTTAGCTTAGCTTAGCTTAGGATATAGTTTCCTGACCAGGGATTAAAACCAGCCTCCTTGCAATGGGAGTACAGAGTCTTAGCCACTGGACCACCAGGGAAATCCCAGGACAAATTTCTTGAATTGGTTTTTTTGATGAACATACTATGCACTTTGCTAAGAAACAAAGGTATGAAACGTTAGTTCTTGCCCCCTTGGTGTAGCAAACGAGTGCTGAGTCTGAAACTTTTCCAAATCAAGTTGAGGAAGAAGGAGTAAAAAGAGAAACAGAAGGAGAAACAGGAATAGAGGGAGGGAGGAGGGGAAACTTCAAAAAAAAAGTGAAGTGGTCCTGTTATCCTCAATATCTTTCTAGAGATATAACCCTTCAGACTCAGGTCTTCCCAAGTGGCGAGAGTGGTAAAGAACCTCCCTGCCAGTGCAGAAGGTGTAAGAGACAGGGGTTCGATCCCTAGGTTGGAAAGATTCCCCTGGAGGAGGCCATGGCAACCCACTCCAGTATTCTTGCCTGGAGAATCCCATGGACAGAGGAGCCTGGCAGGCTATAGTCCACAGGATCGCAAAGAGTCAGACACGACTAAAGTCACTTAGCACGGCGCAGCACAGCCCTTCAGATAGGGTGACCTTTCAGATGCTTGCCATTTTGTCCTTGTAGTCTCTACCTCTTCCCTCCTTTCTTTCTTTTCCTTTCTACTTTCCCCCTCCCTTCCCTCCTTTCCTCCTGTCTTTCAGTAAATGTTTATTGAGCACCCCCTAAGGGGGAGGCGTTGGCGCAACAAAAGATGCAAAGATGAGTAAGACATGGTTCCTATTCTCAAACTGCTCATTAATACAATGAGGTAAGAGGTTGAATGAAGAGCCAGTGACGTGCTAGGAGAGCAGTTAATTCTGAGTAAACTGACCAGGAGGCTCTACAGTGGTGGTAGCATTTGAACTAAGGACAGAAGGTGTGAGAAGAACTTTCAGATGGATGATGTTACTCCTATAATAATATGGCAAAAGGGAAATTGTCCATATAGGCCTAATCTAATCACATGAGCCTTTTAAAAGTAAAGGATTTTATCTAGCTAGTGTCAGAAACGTACTGCGAGAGATCTGAAGCACAAGGAGGGCCCAACATGCCATTGATGCTTTGCAGAGGGAAGGACAGGAGAAGAGATGAGGGTGGATCAAAGGAGCTGAAAGAGACCCCTGTCTGACAGCCAGCCAGGACACCAGGACCTCAGTCCTGCAGCCCCAAGGTAACATATTCCACCAAAAGCGTGAATGAGCCTGAAGGTTGATTCTTCCCCAGAAGAGCACCTTGACTTTGGCCTTGTGAGAACCTAAGTAGAGACCTGAGTGGAGCCTGCCCAGACTTTTGATCCATAAAACAGTGAGATCATAAACAGGTGTTGTTTTAAGCCATTACCTACGTGATCCTTATAACCAAGCAATCAAAAGCTCAACAAGAAACATTTTCTACTCAGAGGGGAAAACTTGAATGCTCAGGGACTTCAGGGGAGAATGAGTAGCTGGGAACCATGAGGTCCACATGTACAGAGGCACTATCCTGGATGTCTACCAAGCTGAGTTTGAGCCAGATCAGGAAACTCATGGAATGTCATGCATGTTGAGGAGTTTGGGCCTTATCTTGAGCACCACGTTCTACCTCCCTTCTCCCTCCTAGAAGTGAAGTCAAGTGTTTGTTAGTCACTCAGTCGTGTCCAACTCTTTGCGACCCCATGGACTGTGGCCCACCAGGCTCCTCTGTCCATGGGATTCTCCAGGCAAGAATACTGGAGTGGGTTACCATTCCCTTCTCCAGGGGGTCTTCCAACCCAGGGACTGAACCCAGGTCTCCTGCATTGTAGGCAGAGTCATTCCCTCCTGCAAGTTCTGTCATCTCTTGTCCAACATGGAAATACTTCTCTTACTTGACTAACGTCTGAGAGGTCCAGACAGTTGTTTATGCATCTTTCTTTCTTTCCTTTCCTGTTTAACATCCTCCTGCATCGTTCCTGCTCTTCACTCTGGCACTGTTTCTCTTCAAGTAGGAGTCCTGCCTGGGGACAGCCAGAAGAGGACATAGCTGTAGGTTCAGAGCCTTGACAATGTCCACCAACACCCACCACCAGGCCCTTGTGACGGGACTGGCTGACGGTGACTGGGAGTAGAATCAACTTTTCCACATGGAAGGAACAGAGTGGATCAGAGCCCGGGTATCACATATAAGAAGTAAGGGAAGACATGTTGGCAGCAGGGCTCTGAAAATGATCCAAGGATCCTGTCAGAGAAGTGCTGTCAGTTTAGGAAACGGACAAGGTGAGATGCGTCAGGGCCCCACAGGAAAAGCAGTTTTCCCCAGAGGGCTCAAATGAAGACAGCTTGAAGAAATGTCTTTGGCATATGTGTGGGCAAGGTTAAGGGAATAAAATCAGAGTGTAGGAATGACTCCACATTACTACCTCAAGAAAGGAACCATTACCACCTCAACCTCAGTGATCTAAGGAATAAGGAATGTGATAGTAACCAGGGCCTGGTGAGAGCTGGAGCCAAGCAGAACAGGCCCCTGGGTGAGAGTGGCGGTCATGGACGCAAGCGACTATCGCCAAAGAGTGAGCTTTGAAGCAAGGAGGGGCAGAGAGAAACACCTGACCTCTCTTTCCTCCCTCATCCCCTAAAGTGCCTCCCCTAGCTGACTCTTCAGATGCCAGTCGGCAAGGGAGCCCAGGAAGATGTGGTGCAGACGTGTCATCCTCCTGCAGCCCAGAACAGGGCAGAGAAAGGAGGATGGTGGCTCTGGGGGAAAGGTGGGAAAGAAGTACAGAAAACAACACGTTAGGGAAGCAAGTGGCTCATGGGCTTTGCCATGATGTTGACTTTGCCATGGCCAAGATCATCTGTGGGCTCAACCATGATGGCTCTTAACCCTGGGACCCTCGTTATGGCTCTACTCTTGCTGGTGAGATCCAGAGGAGGGGTGATCTGACAGGAGAAAAGATCCCATGAGAGCCAAGCCCACGTGCTGGGGACCCAACAGTTCAGGGACACTCTGTGAGTGCAGTCACCTCCCATAAGAGGAGAGAGTTTGGGAGAATGAACACAGGGGTATCATATGTTCATTGTGGGAGCTTCTAGCCCAGGGACGTTAGGGGCTTCCCAGAGATTGCAGCCTGAACTATTTGGGGTCTACACATTCAGAGTGGTGGGAAACCGTGCTTAGAGTTGTGGGCTGGTCTGACCGCTTGTGCCAGGGCTGTGAGCTTGTGTTTTGGAGGGAGAGGGGCAGCACAGAGACGGCCCGGGGGAAGGATGTGGTTGAGTCCTTCTTTAAGAGCACAGCTTGTTATCTTTTGGGTCAAGAAAATTATAGGGGGTTGATAAATTTACTAGAACAGCAAGAATCACACTGGGTTTTTTTTTTTTTTTTCTTCAGCTTTAAATAAGGATACTCTTTTCCCAAAATATCTTCCTTGGGCTGAGAATGACCCTAGAAAAGTTTCTGACCATCCAAAGACTTTTTAAAATTAATTCTGGTGAAGAGCCACAGTGAGTACTATTAGTTCAGATGAAGCCCTTAAGTGACCCAAATCCCACTACACTCACTCCAGGCTGCCTGGTCCAGTTTGGACAACACCCTGCTCCCTCTCAGCATTTGGCTCAGAAAGGCTAAGTATTATCTCTCACTTCTAGCCTGATCCCATGGCTGAGCCAGCCCCAGACAAGCTTCAGGGCAAACTTCTCCAGCCCTGAGGAACTTTAAGGACCAGGTCAGCGTTGCAAACAAAGATAAGGCAGGCTGCGGCACCACGGGAAGGTCCGGGGAAGGTGAGAGGCTCAAGAGAGGACGCTCTCGCCTGGCTGAGTCCAGTCTCCCCACCGTCCAGATGATCCTGTGTGGCCTGGGCCCCTAGCTCTGGGTCTGGACACCAGGCCCTCTCCCTCAACCTCAAGCAGCTGGTCAGGACAGTTCTTCCCAGGAACACGGCCTGTTTATTCTACCCCTTGGCCCAAGTTTCCTCTTGAGCCCAGAGAAAGCCCCCACAGCGGAGGTCTGGACCCAAACTTGCACAATCAGGCCCTCTTCCCTGGGTCCCCAGGCCAACATGGGGGTGGGAAGTCTGGGTCAGCGTGGCCAGCGGCGAGGGTGGAAGCTGAGCCCAAGACCACGCAGCCCTGCGCTATCTGCCGCCTGCCTGAGACCACAGGCGAGACGCGTTTGGAGGCGTCACAGCCCCTGCCGTCCAGGCCCTCTATGGCTCCCCAGGGACTCCTGGGGCCCATGAGCTTGGCATGAAGCCCTCAGCCAGACTTTGGACCCATTAAGTGCAGGCTGGAAAGATGGGTGAGGGGACCGGAGCTGGGAGGAGTTGGCAGCCACCACCAGGCCCTCCCTGGGTTGATGTCCAAAGACGAGCTAAGGGTCAGATGTGACTGACCCTCACAAATGAAGCAGGAGCAACCCACTGTAAGCAAGCAGCCCAGAGCTGGGGATCTCTGGGTACCATCAGCACATCCATCCTCACCCTGACTGCTGACTCCAGGCCTCAAGGCCCCCCGGGGCAGAGCACCAGGCGCGGGGGTGCTCTCCCGGTTAACAAGCCAGCTTTCAGTATCCTAAACTTGCTTTGTTAGGTTCCGGTCCCCACCACACACACACACACACCCCAGCCCAATTACACACCCCACCCACCATGTTGGTAATCAGTAATCTGGCCAATTACTCTAACTGCCGTTCACTGGGGAGGAAGGGACCCACCCACACACCCGCCGCTGAGAAACTTTCTTCCAGAGCTGTTTCCCTCTGAGTGGGGCTGACACCTGGGTGCTCTCCGGGAACTCAGTGTCCCCTCTGCTCCTGATGACTCCTCCGCCCCCCCGATCCCCTCCACAGGAAACAGAACTCACGGCAAGTTGAGGCGGGGGCAGGCAGAGAGCACTTTCAAGATGCTACAGAGGAGCCTTGAGCTGAGCGAGGGGTGGTATCTGCACAGAGTCCATTAGAGTCTGTACCTGTGCTGTGGGCCACTGTCCTCACCCCTGGGTTCTTGCTGCCCTGCTGTGGGGCCCAGGATGGCATCTTCATCTAGATCTGTCCATCCAAGTCAGTCTCAACCAGCTGGTGCCAGATGGCTCGCTGATACCGGGGTATGTTTGGGGACAACCCAAGTGAGACGATGTCCCCATTGCTGGGGATCAGCACACAGTGAAGCTTTGATCTCAGCTTAATCAGCAGAATATGTAGTACAACTCACGTGGCTGCTCCCTTTTGTGCCATCCTTGAGCCCTGAAAACTCAGATATTTGGCCATAGGACATTGTTTAGGATTTGTTACGATATATCATCTTGGGTAATTGATTTGTGTATTTGAACATATATTTTTAACTGGGTTGATTGGTCCCTAACCTGGGTTATAGTTTCTGAGAACCCTCTTGTTACCAAGGAAACCTGGCTCCTTCCATTGTTTCCTCCCAGCAGGAAGGCTTTCAAGCGATGGAAGTCAACCCCTGTCCGTACCCGCTGGTAGCATCTCTGATGAGCTGGTCTTCAGATCTTGCCACTTCAGTGAAGGCTGGATGGTAGCCATGACCCTGATGATACTTATAAAGTCCCCTTCGATACTCACACCCGCAGGGTCTGCCACCTCTGTCTCCCTGGGTCCCTACAAGTCACCTGGCCCCTGGTCAGCCCCAAGAGAGCCCCGCTTCTGGGCAGAAGGGAGGGGAGGCTGTGAAAGACTAGGTGCTCTTTTGCTCACAGCTCTCTTGGGGCCTCCTCTGACGTGCCCCCACGTGTCCCACAGACTCCTGCTGTACTGTGTGCACCTCAGGGCCCTTGCCCCGTACCTTGCAGGGCTTTTCCCAGACCACAGACGCTCACACAGCCTCCACAGTTTCCAGCCTCTAAACCACTGGGATGGGACTTTCAGAGACAACATCTCCACAGCCCCCCTCCCTCCAACTCAAGCTCAGCTTGAGGTCTGACCTCAGGTTGGGTGGGGAGAGACCCTGGACACTCCAAGCCCAGCCCTGTTGTGGCAGCCACAACTGAGTAAATATGAGTGCTTCTTATGTCTCCCCCTCCACCAGCACCATTTGGTCACTGGTTCAGTGTCCCTTACCTGCGCTTCCCCTCCTCAAACAAAAATATCTGCTTTGCTAACTTCAAAGAAAAGCAGAGACATTCCTGACAATGATACTCATTAGAGCAAGATCTGCCTCACCAGTCTATACTGGAACCAGCAGAGGAATCTGTGGGCAGATGTGCGAGTGCACATATGTGCGCCCCTGTGCGTGCAAGGAAGGAGGCTTGTGAAGGGACCTATGAGATAGGAGAAAGCACAGTGATGCGTGGAGGGGAGGACAGAGGAAGATCCAGGTGGACAGAGCCTGGGAGAGCAGAGCGCCTGGCTCAGACGTGCGGCTGCTGTGGCTCACTGTGCACGGAACTGAGTCAGCCCGTTCATACAGCCCTCATACGTGCTGAAGAAAATGGACCACCCAAGGAGAACGCCCTCCTGTGGACTGCGAGAGCCAAGCAGTAGGAGACAGGGGCACAAAGGACAGATCCAGGGCGCGTAGATGCAGGTGGCCGTGAAGATGACTGCACTTTAAACAGATGGTAAAGGTAAAATAAGTATATTTTACTATAAGGATAAGGTAACGCCCGGGCCATGCTCAGGAGAACTGCGAGAGAATAATTCACACTCATTTTTCTGGGGATAACCATGTCATCCTCAGCTCCTCTGGACACCTCCTGTTTAAAGTCCAGGGATACAACAAAGTAAATGTGTATAATGCTAATTGATATACATGCATACATGTCTCTAAAGGATAGAGAATCTCTCAGATTGGATTTTTAAAAGTCAGTCTATCTTTTGTTCATAATTAATAGTAACACACAAAATTAAGTTAGCATAGCAATATTAATGTCAGCAATAATGTTATTAATTAACAGTTTTTATCAAATAGACTTTTTGTTGTTGTTCAGTCTCCAAGTCATGTCCGACTCTTTCCGACCCCAGGGACTGCAGTACATCAGGCTTCCCTATCCCTCACCATCTCCTGGAGTTTGCCAAAGTTCATGTCTGTTGAATTGGTGATGCCATCCAACCATCTCATCCTCTGACTTTCAAGAAACAAACAAACAAACAAAATACAAAATAACTGAATCTGCATCCCTTTAGCAACATAGTCTTGAAATCCATGATGCAAAATTGACAGAATTACAAGGAAAAGTTAATAAAACTACAATTAGAAGAGGAGATTTCCATTTACCTGTTTCAGAAACTCAAAGCTTAAAAAGTCAAAAATTGAGTAAGAACATAAATCATAAATTGTTACAATAGAACTTATTATTAAGTCTTGATCAGAAGGTCATGTATAAAACCTTGAACCCCAAACTGGAGAATACACAGCTTTTCAAGAACACGTGACAAAATAGTCACAAAAGTAGACCAAAAACCAAATCTCAAAAAAGACCAACTATTTGTTTTCATGTTCTCTGACCACAATGAAGTAAAACAAAACTTCTAACCAAAAGGTCCTAATGTATCGCACAGGGAACTATATTCAATATCCTGTGATAAACTATAATGGAAAAGAATATTGAAAAAGAATAGAGGCATATAACTGAATCACTTTGCTGTACAGCAGAGATGGGCACAATATCGTAAATCAACTATATGTCAATAAAAAAAAGAAATAAAACAAAACTTCAATTTCAAAAAGATAAACAAAATCTTTATTTTGCAACCTTCAAATGCTCTCTGAAATAATTTATAGGCTGAAGAAAAATAACTATGGTTATGAAAATAATAACTAATAATTAAAACAACACTCATGAAAACTTGTGGGTGCAGTGAAACCTCTCTGTTGGAAAATACATAATTTAAAATATACTGATAATAATGTGGAGAAGGCAATGGCACCCCACTCCAGTACTCTTGCCTGGAAAATCCCATGGACGGAGGAGCCTGGTAGGCTGCAGTCCATGGGGTCGCTGAGGGTAGGACACAACTGAGCGATTTCACTTTCACTTTTCACTTTCCTGCATTGGAGAAGGAAATGGCAACCCACTCCAGTTCTTGCCTGGAGAACCCCAGGGACAGGGGAGCCTGGTGGGCTGCCGTCTATGGGGTCGCACAGAGTCGGACACGACTGAAGCGACTTATCAGCAGCAGGTAATAATGTAAGACTGAATGTTAGTGAGATACATATTCAGTTTTAAAAATCAAGAGAACAGAGAAAGTAGAAACATAAAAATAAAAGCAAAAATTAATAGTCTAGAGGCTAAAAATAATGGAAAAATTCCAAAGCTGGTTTCTAAGAAGATTACTGAACCTGACAAACTTTAAGGAAAAGAAAATAGGAAAATTCATTCAGGAAGAAAAAGTGGGGAAAAGTTGGCAGAAACAGCCTTAATGGCAACTAGAGACAGTGTGCTGTTGCTGCTAAGTTGCGTCAGTCGTGTCCGACCCTGTGCGACCCCATAGACGGCAGCCCACCAGGCTCCCCCGTCCCTGGGGTTCTCCAGGCAAGAACTGGAGTGGGTTGCCATTTCCTTCTCCAATGCATGAAAGTGGAAAGTCAAAGTGAAGTCGCTCAGTTGTGTCTGACTCTTAGTGACTCCATGGACTGCAGCCCACCAGGCTCCTCTGTCCATGGGATTTTCCAGGCAAGAGTGCTGGAGTGGGGTGCCATTGCCTTCTCCAGAGACAGTGTAGATACACTGTCTGATACACTGAAAGAAGAGCACGTCTTCAGGGAAGACAGCTCTCCCTCCCCTTTCCAGCCGGCTACAGGGCTCATGTCTTATTTATCTTTGTATCTTCAAAGGCTGGCAGCCTGGTACAAAATAGATATTCAGTGGGTTTGTTATATATAATCAAGTGAGTAGGCAGTCCATGGCCCCAATATTGGAGCAAACAGTCCATGGACAGAGTTCCCAACAACTGTGCAATGTCACTGTTTGTTCTTACTGTCAAATAAAGCACCACAGTTTAGAAACTCCATACTTAAAAATAACAATAATCAGAGTAAATTAAAGTTATCCTTATAATATTCACCTTCCTTACTTGGAGGAGATTGGTCTGAATAACAGTGAGAAGGGGCAAGGATGCTAGGGGTGGTCTTCATCACCCAGAACACCTGGAGGAGATCATGTCCCATACGTGACCACAAGGCTGCCCCATACGTAATAGCAAGGCTGTTAAGGGGGGAAGCAGATTGGAAACCCATAGCTCATCATGACATCTGTGTCCAAGCTTCTATGTGGCCAAGAAAGCTGGACTGGCCAGGTGTTCATATCAGTCTCTGAAATCAAAGGAATTGGTCTCAGCTTTCACAAACACCATGCGGGCCAGGAGCGAGAACACTGCCAGGCTGGAATGTTTGTGGCTGAAAACGAAGCACTGCAGGGCTGACATATGCAGGACACCAAAGTTTAGGATCTCAGAAGTTGTAGAGAAGCCTCCTAAGCCCTTCCAAAAATGCCCTTTCCAGGCACTGAGGCCAGAACTGTTCCTTTGTGGTTCTAAGCACATCTTGGCTCTGTCCCCTAAGGAGTGTATGTGTGAGTGCTCCAAGTCGCCAAGTTGTGTCCAAATTTTTTGCGACCCCATGACTTGTAGCCCACCAGGCTCCTCTGTCCATGGGATTTCCCAGGCGAGAGTACTGGAGTGCGTTGCCATTCCCTTCTCCAAGGGATCTTCTTGAGCCAGGGATCAAACTCCGTGTCTCCTGCATTGGCGGGCGGGTTCTTTATCATGGAGCCACCAGGAAGCCCCCTAAGGAGAGGTCACCCTAAGGTTATCAGCCATTGCTAACCCTGAATTTGAGAAGCAGATGCTTTCCTGACATGAAGATTACTAGGGGCGGGTTGGGTGGAGTGAGCTGAAGGCAGGAGGACACGAGGGCACTGGCTGCCTGAGGGGAAAACAGGGAGTTAAAACTGCCTAGTGCCGAGTTCTGCCGGGGCCAGCCCTGAGCACGCAGGAGCTCAGCGAGAGTTCACCAGGAGAATGGGGGTGGAGGAGGAGGAACGTGCTCCGGAAGCCCCAGCGCGGCTGGAAGTCATGTGGCCTCTCTGGGTCCTGGGCCAGAACAAGCGGACCAGCAATCATGGGGCGGAGGGACAGACACAGAGCATCTGGCTTTGCAAATAACAGCTTCCAGGGGAACGGCTTCACGTGAGCACACTGTGGAACCGATGCGAGGATGTAGGAATGCTCCCTACTATCACCCCATCAGTCCGCCCACCATGTCAGCTCCACTCCAAAGTCTTTGAAGGTAAAGCCAGGCAACCCCGAAACAATAATAACCATTTGTAAGACACTTTACCACGTAGAGCGATTGCTCAGATACGTTATCTCCTATGAGTCTTACAACATCCTCTGGGAGGGTGTATTTAATACTGCTTTTACTTTGCAAAAGAGGAAACTGAGGCTCAGCAAAGATAAGAAACTAGGGACAGAGCTGGGACTTCTCACTCCAGACCCTGGAGGTTTAATGCCTTTTCTTCTCAAAGTGTGGTCCATGGACCAGCAGCATCTGTCCACTCTGGAAGCTTGTTAGAAATAAGAAATTTCAAACCCAGACTTGGTGAATCAGAATCAGCACTTGAACAAGATCCTTAGGTGATTCATATTTTAATATTCACATTAAAATTTGAGGCATACTATGTTTACCAATGGCTTCCTAGGTGGCATTAGCAGTAAAGAACACCCCTGCCAATGCAGGAGAGGGACGATATGTGGTGGGTTCAATCTCTGGGTGGGGAAGAGCCCATAGAGTAGGAAATGGCAGCCCATTCCAGAATTCTTGCCTGGAGAATCCTGTGGACAGAGGAGCCTGGTGGGCTGCAGTCCATGGGGTTGGACATGACTAAAGTGACTTAGCACACAAGTCCACCATATCAGCCCATTCTCATAAACACCTGATGGCCCACTTGAGTACTAAGGCCCCCACTCTGGGGGAGTTTCAGTATTTTATACCTGGAAGGACTTCTCTAAAGCACCTATACCTACTTCATCGTGGTACAGATGACGCTGACACATTCTGAAAGCAAGTCTCTAAGAAAACTAAGATGAAAATGCAAAAAAAATCTCTCTTTTGACTCAAAAGGCTTCCATTAAACCTGCCGTCTTCCTATTTCTTTCTTTCTTTTTAATATTAATTTGGCTGCCCCCGGTCTCAGCTGCAGAAGGCAGTATGTCAGTATCCTGACCAGGGATTGATTCCAGGCCCCCTGCATCAGGATTGCGGAATCTTAGCCAGTGGACTATCAGGGAAGCCCCCTATTTCTTGACTTTAAATTTGTTTCCTATTTAGTGCTTATTACTCGGGGTTCTGTTACAAGAAAAGCAGGTTTTCTTTGCCAACTTATGTGCGATTTAGGCTAATAGTAAATGTCATCCCAATGACAAGAACAGAAGCAATCATGGCCTTTTCTTTGTTTGGTATGTCCTATTTTTTCAGTGTTTTCTACCTATGGTTCAGTCACATGCTAGGCAGCTGTAGAAAACCGGCCTGCTACGAAAGTTTGGTTTTGGATAATCTGAGAAAATCACTGAGTTGGTTACAAATATAAATTAGATGTAATAACATGTGGAGAGATACACTTAATAATAATGTGTGGAGAGATATCTCTATGTCTACAAGGATGCAAGCCGTGCTAAAAGAGTTGTCTGTTTTGCACCAGTTCAGGGCTTTGACAATTTTCTGGTTAGTTTGCTAAGTCAGGAAGGCCAAACCAGATCCTTCAGGCCAGTGGTAGATTTTTGAACCTAAATATTCTGGTTTGGCTGTCTTCATTATAAAGTTAACCTGTTACTTGCCAAATCACTGCTTCATTCATGCTCTATTAAGGGGAAAGAAATTCTTATGTGAGTGTGAGCACACATGTTTTAACATGTGATTTACGTGGAGCTTGGCTTGGGTCATTTGTTCTTTAAGATATCAACTCAAACATTCGTCCCATAGGAGATGGGAAATCCAGGGTCCTTCCCAATATGTCTAGGAGTGGATATTGGCCTTAGGTCCCCCTACCCTGACCCCAGCCACTTCGCTCACTTCTGGTTCTAAGTTTGTGCTTCTGTGGGATTTTCTCTACCATGTCTTGCCTCCTGCGGACATCTCCACTCTGTACTTGCATGGATTAGAGTAGCAGATTTATTCCATTTTGCTTGATTTCTCCAAAACATCGCTCACCAAGGTCAGTGGATGTGAATGGAAAAGGAACAGAAAGGCTGTTCTTTGCCACACAACAGAATAGCTCCTAATGCTGATTACTAGAATCTGTATCCTTAAAAGTCTTCCAGTATTCTCTTTCCCTACATTCCTGCCATGGGGAACTGTCTACTACTTGGGCTCAAGCCTCCTACCATGTTGTGGCTCCTTCTTTATCCAACTGCCCTCTAAGCGAAACAGCCCTCACCCACAAACAAGCCTATCTCTCCCCGGTGTCCAATATGCTACAAAGGTCCGTATGGTCAAAGCTATGGTTTTTCTAGAAGTCATGTATGGATGTGAGAGTTGGACCATAAAGGAGGCTGAGCACTGAAGAAGTGATGCTTTTGAACTGTCATGTTGTAGAAGACTCTTGAGAGTCCCTTGGACTGCAAGGAAATCAAACCAGTCCATCCTAAAGGAGATCAGCCCTGAATATTCTTTGGAAGGATTGATGCTGAAGTGGAAGTACCAGTACTTTGGCCACTTGATGCGAAGAGCCAACTCACTGGAAAAGACCCTGATGCTGGGAATGATTGAAGGCAAGAAGAGACGGGGGTGACAGAGGATGAGATGGTTGGATGGCATCACTGACTCAGTGGACATGAGTTTGAGGAAACTGGGGGAGACAGTGAAGGACAGGGAAGCCTGGTGTGCTGCAAAGAGTCAGACACGGCTGCATGACTGAACAACAACAATAAGCCATCTCATGCAAGGAGAGCCTGCTAAGACTCAAACAGCACATCGTGAGGTTTGTTCAACAAAGGGCCAGAGGATGAATTCTCCCGTGGATATCAGCAACAGTGGGCCCCTTCCTGACACATACACCAATGCCTTCTGTTACAGGATAGATAGATGGATGGCATCCAGGTGCATGTGTGTCAATGTGCAAGCATGGCTGAGAGAATATACATATGCAAGTGTGCGTACATGTGACTATGTGTGTATTTGCACAGGTAGAGAGCGGCCCTAGGAATTAGATCAAATGTGACGAGGGAAATGTGTAAAGCATGTGTCTAGACTCATTCTTGGAGAAGGCAATGGCACCTCACTCCAGTACTCTTGCCTGGAAAATCCCATGGATGGAGGAGCCTGGAAGGCTGCAGTCCATGGGGTCGCTGAGGGTCGGACACGACTGAGCGACTTCACTTTCACTTTTCACTTTGATGCATTGGAGAAGGAAATGGCACCCCACTCCAGTGTTCTTGCCTGGAGAATCCCAGGAATGGGGTAGCCTGGTGGGCTGCCGTCTGTGGGGTCGCACAGAGTCAGACACAACTGAAGTGACTTAGCAGCAGCAGCAGCCTCATTCTTTAGGTGCTGGACCCAATGCTGGGAAATCCCACATGTCAGTCCCACGAGGACTCAAGGAAGGGATTCCCC
The DNA here is from genome assembly GCF_032405125.1 of Capricornis sumatraensis. Taxonomy (NCBI): domain Eukaryota; kingdom Metazoa; phylum Chordata; class Mammalia; order Artiodactyla; family Bovidae; genus Capricornis; species Capricornis sumatraensis. The sequence goes on along the minus strand of NC_091072.1, from coordinate 76,960,611 downwards.
ATACCCAAGCTACATCTTCTTGAAAATTATCAATTAATTGGGAAGCAATAGAGAGACACAGGGCTTCCCTGGTAGCTCAGCTGGTAAAGAATCTGCCTGCAGTGCAGGCGATCTTGGGTTTGATCCCTGGGTCAGGAAGATTCCCTGTTGGAGGGCATGGCAACCCATTCCAGTATTCTTGTATGGAGAATCCTCATGGACAGGGAAGCCTGGTGGGCTACAGTCCAGGGGGGTCACAAAGAGTCAGACATGACTGAGCAACTAAGGACAGCACACACAGAGAGACACAAAGGAAATGGACAGAACCATGGGGAATTGGAAAGACAGAAAGAGTTAGCTAAAACAAGATCGTCTTGGTTCTCAGAGACCTGGGCTCCATATACCACAAATGCCACCGGAAGAGACAAAGCCGGGAAGACGCTTCTAGTTCTTAGGCATAGAAGACCCTGGGGAGGGTGAGCTGCACAGATCTCTGACGCCACAGGAGCCTAAGTGGGGGTGGAGCCTGGCCATTCTGGAGGAGGAGGAGGAGGGCAAGGATACCTTCTCAGAGCCCAACCTGACTGGGGCTGAGACCTGGGGTTTCCAAGCGAAGCAATGTGAGCCCGCCTATAGCCCCAGAGTTGAAAGGATCTGAGACCCTTGGGATGGGAGGGGATCAGGGTAGGGCTAGCATTTCACCAGCCCCTTCCCCCATACTGCTCATATTCCCCAGACCTTGGAATCCTCTGAGGGACTGAGGACAATATGTTTAATGTCACTGGGAGAGGCTGGTGAGGCCAGGACACCCCTGGACATACGCTGGTGGCTGGTTCCATCCTGTGTTCAGGCAGATCCCCTAGGCTTGGGTATAAAGAAACTGCTGGAAGTTTGTGCTCCACTGCTTGCTCCAGGCAGCATTGTCCCAGGGAGCGGCCCCTCCTCTCCTCTCCTCCAGCCCCACAGACTAACCTGGCTTTGCTAGCTGAGACCTAGAGGGCTAGTGTGCACAGGACAGCGTGGAAAGCCTCTCTGAGGAGATGACACCCAGGCCAACAGACAGGCTGAGAATGGGGCTGGCTGTTGGAGGGGGAGGGGCAGGCAGGGGGAGTAGAAGTTCTAGGCCCTGAGGCAGAAAAAGAACGTCAACCTTTAGGAACTGAAACAGCCAAGTGCCTGGGCAGTAGGGAGGGCAGAAGATGAAGCTGGGGACATGGGGGAAGTCCAGAATTACTCAGGACCTGCCTTACAGTCTACGGTAGCATTCTGAGCATGCGCGTGCATGCACGCACGCGCACACACACACACACACACACACATGCACACACACTCTCTGAATGGTTTGCCGGGGGGAAAGGCTACTACGGTCTGAATGGTGGTTCTTAATGCTCATGGGGGCTGCAATGGAGGAGTCCCAAGCTGGGAGCAGGGGACTGGTCATGAGGGCAGAGTCCAGGTGGGGAGAGGAGGGTAATTTGAAGACGCGGGGGTGGTCATGGCAATTGAGAGAAATGGTGGGGTTAGCAGTACACTTTGGAGGCAGGGTTTGCTGGACCTGATGATACTATGGATGTGGAAGGTGAGGAGGAATCAAGGAGCACAGCCCTTAGCAATGAGCAAGCAGAGGTCACATAGGCAAGCCTGGGGGTTAGGCAGCAGGCTCAGAATGACCAGGCGCCTCAGGTAGAAATGTCACGTGGGACCTGCCCCTGGAAATTGGGCCTCAAAGAGGAGGAAAGGGCCAGTCAGAAATGAGGACTTGCCATCTTGTGGGTGGTCTGTACAGCCATGGAAATGCACGGAGAGGAGCCCCAGGCCAAGTGCAAGGGCACTGGCTTTAGGGTCACTTTGAAGCCACCACCGGGGCAGGAAGAAAATCAGGAAGCCCGGAGAGGGAAGGGTTTCAGGGTGGGGTAGGCTGAGTTAAAGCAGCCGAGAGAGAGGAAGCCTGTGAGGTGAGAGTCCGGTGAGTTTATTATGAATGGTGGCATGGCAGAAGTCAGGCTGGAGGATGTGGGAAGAGGGATGGCTGAGGAGGAAGCAGAGGCAAGTGTCATGTCCCCACAACTTACGGCTCTAGGGGAGGCGGTGTGGATCTGGTAGAGGGATGTTGGAAATACCTGTTCTGCATTCTGGGTGGAAGCCAGAGAATGAAAGTGTGAATGAGATGGGGGTTAGGCCTCCCTCAGGCACCCCTACCTCTTCCAATAGAGCTGAGGAAACCTCTACCCCCGAACGGAGCTTCTCTCGTAGCTCAGTTGATAAAGAATCTGCCTGCAATGCAGGAGACCCCGGTTCGAGGCCTGGGTCAGGAAGATCCCCTGGAGAAGGAAATGGCAACCCACTCCAGTATTCTTGCCTAGAGAATCTCATGGACAGAGGAGCTTGGCAGGCCCCAGTCAATGGGGTCGCAAGAGTCAGACACGATTTAGCGACTATCACCACCTACCCTCGAACCCAGACCTCTGCCTCTCGGGCCCCTCGGGCCCCTCCTTGGTCTGCATGGAGGAGAGAAGTGCCAGGACCAGGGTGAAGGAAGCTGGGAGGGGAGGGCCTGCCTCGCTCTGGAAATAGAAAACCAGTGCTGGTAACTGAGTAACTCCTGGAGATGGGGCAAAGGCCCTGGCAGAGCCTGAAGGAGCAAAAATAATCTGTGCCGCTTGGGCGGTGAGGCAGATCGGATGTGGGGGCCAGAGAGGCCTGGCCTGCGGTCCCTCAGCCCCCAGCAGCCCTCCCTGCCATGCAGGGGCGGGCTCTGCTCTTCAGTCTTGCTCTGGCCCGGCCAGAAGCAATGGGTCCTGGCAGGCAGAGCCTCCTCAATTAATGGCCATGCACCAGTGCCCAGGCCAGCGAGCTCGGTCCCCTCTGCCTCACAGCACTGCCTGTTCCGGACCCCAGATGAGAACATCACCCAGACAGACCAGCAGGCAGAGCCCCGCTGAGCCCCAGCCAGGCAGCCGTGGCCTGGACAGCCCCAGTTGCCTGAGGTCAGGGAGGGGTGGCCTCCCACCCTACTTCAGGAGGCAGGCCTCGACCACCCCAGCCTCCCTCAGATCTCCTTGCCCAAGGTCCAAAAGGTTATGCACACATTGCCCCCAACATACCCTTGCACACACAGCAGGTGACAGGGTCCTCAGAGGGAAGGCTGATCTAACAGCATCCATGACTCGCTGGGTGATGGGTGAGTTTTGGGTGCAGAACCTGCTGAATAAGGGTCTGGTCCTTCCCCCTCTTTCAGCACCCCTGTCCTAGCTCACCTTAGGGCCTCCATCTCTCTGCTTCACTTCCTGTTCCCAGGCTCACTTCTAAGATTGCAGGAAGCAAGAGACACAACTCTCACCGAGCAGATGGTGCCGGAAGATGGAGTGAGACCCCCAGGCCTGCCCCTCTTCCCTCATAGCACACCATCCCCAGGAAAGCGGGACTTTGAGGAGCGGAAGGTGCCAGGCTCCAGAGCACAAGGGTTGGGCCCCTCTCTCCCAGGGAAGGAAAGGAAGGTGAGAATCACTGACCTGAGAAGTTTCCATGAACTCTGGTCATGCTGGAGAAGGGGGAGAGGCCTGCACAAGCGGGCAAAGCACAGGGGAAGGGAGTAACCTCTCCTAGTGGTTTCCTTACCATAAATTTCTAATTGGATCTGGATCCAGTGGTACAAACAGACACACAGGACCTGCCTGAGGAATGAGCAGGGCTGGGAGCCACATGCCACCAGGACTTTAGAGGAATTAGGGGTGCTGGTATCAAGGGACTCAGGCCCTGGTCCCCTGGGGGACTGGTCTCAGCGAGGGGAGGCGTTTTACCCAAGAAGGAACCTGAGGCCAGGCCCATGCCCACTCCTTCTGACTCCCAGCACAGGAGTGCCCTCTGTTTACAGATGAACTGTGACTGTGGGTAAGAGAGAGAAGGGGTCGTGGTTGATCCTCAGAAACAGCAGGCTCTGTATCCCCTGCTGCTGATTCAGCCACGGCCCCCACCCACCTCACACACCTCCCTCCCAAGCTGATGGGAACAAAGAGGCTGCAAGTTTCCAGTTGTAAAAGTCGGGGAGGAGCGATCAAGAACAAAGATCAAGGCTTCGGATTTTCCATGACACTTGTGCAGGGGCGGGGGCACCGAGCCTTGCTGAACTGTCTGGCTCAGTTCCCATTACCGTGCCCTCTGGGAAGCAGGAAGCTGCCACCTGGGCCTAGGGCAGTGCCAGGCTCACCACCAGCATGGCGCCCTCTGCTGGGGCCATCTGGGTAGGAGGCACACTCACTGCTCTGCAGAGCCTCCTGAACTCTGGGCCCTCAATCCCAAGTCCTCCCAGCTCTCTAAAATCAGACAGCCTCAGAGCTCAGGAGCTCACTGCACCTAGTGGCCCCCTAAACCTGCACCCCTGTGCAGAGGTCAAGTGACAGAGCATAGGAGGCGTGGACTTTGGGTGGGTGGGGTTGAAGGGAATTCATCTGTAGGAGGTCAAAGGGCAGTTGGGCTTCCCTGGTGGCTCAGCTGGTAAAGAATCCGCCCACAGTGCAGGAGACCTGGGTTCAATCCCTGGGTCGGGAAGATTTCCTGGAGAAGGGCATGGCAACCTACTCCAGTATTCTTGTCTGGAGAATCCCATGGACAGAGGGGCCTGGCAGGCTACAGTCCATGGGGTTGCAGAGAGTCAGACACGGCTGAGCGACCAAACACAGACTGTAGCTGGGACTGGGCCGCCTCCCATGGTGCGGACAGTCTCCGTGGCCCCCGCCTCCACTTATACCCGACTCTCTCAGCCTCTAAGCAGTCTGGAACTGGGAGAGGTCCATCCAGTTAAACACATGATGGTATGGCATGGAGCCCTCGTCAACTTTTTAAAAATGTCAAATAAACCCATGTATCCAGACAGGGAGCATCCTCCCTGTACCACAGTATAGCACCAAAGTACAGAAAGTGGAAAAACAATAAGTAGATTCTGAAACCATTTTGCTAAAAATGATTAGACTTCAAACCACTGCACTTGGATATCTGTATTTAAATAACCATACTGACTCAGAAGGTAAAGCATCTGCCTGCAATGCGGGAGACCCAGGTTCAATCCCTGGGTCGGGAAGATCCCCTGAAGAAGGAAATGGCAACCCACTCCAGTACTCTTGCCTGGAATATCCCATGGACAGAGGAGCCTGGCGGGCTATAATCCATGGGGTTGCAGAGTCGGACACAGCTGAGCGACTTCACTTTCACTTTGAATGTGCTTAGAAGGAAGCATAGAGAAGTAAATGTCCAAACTTATGCCCGGGGTCATCTGGATTAGAATTAAAGGAAAGAATTTCGTATTTGAATTTTTATGCTAAGCATGTGTGTGCATGCTTAGTTGCTCAGACATGTCTGACACTTTCTGACCCCATGGACTGTAGCCTGACAGCCTCTTCTGTCCTTGGGATTCTCCAGGCAAGAACACTGGAGTGGGTTGCCATGCCTTCCTCCAAGGGATCTTCCTAACCCAGGGATCAAACCCGGGTCTCCTGTATTGCAGGCAGATACTTAACCCACCCGAGCCACCAGGGAAGCCCCCGAGCATGTATAATTTTATAATTAAAAAAAAGATGAGGCTGGGGGAGGTGGGTTAGAGCAGTCTAAGTATGTAGATAGAGTTGGGCACACGCATAGATGTGCCAGGTGTGTGCACACACTCACACACACACACACACTGCTGGGCACATGGTCACACCAAGCACATCTGGCCCACCAAGGAGGGCACACCTGGTAAATCTGGCAAAAACCTGGGCGCACACCTGGCTCAGGCACACCCCACAGACCCAGGCTCCCCTGGCTTGCGGCTGGCAGGGCCCGAAGCCCTCTCTAGGCACAGACCCCATCCTCTTGGGTCCCCAGCCTCCATTTACTCCACCTCCCCTCCCCGCCCAAGCCCCCCAGGCCTCCAGCACTTCCTGCCAGGTATTCACACAGCAGGACCCTGCCCAGTCAAGGGAGTCAACAAATCCAGCAGACGAGCGCTTGGCCTGGCCGTGAAGATGGCCTCCCCCTCCTCTGGGGCCGAAACTGGGGCTGTCCCAGGGTTTCCTTTGGATCTCAATTTGATTAAGAAACCACCTGGGCCTCAGCCAGTCCAAGTGTGATCCTGATTCTGCCGCTTACATGTTGGGTGATCTTGGACTAAGGTTATTAAAACCGTCTGAGCCTCAGTTTCCTCATTTGTAAAATGGGAATAATAAGGTTAATATCTATGAGACGAAATGCTTCAGAAGACAAACAAGGAAATGACGATCAGGTGTCAGGATCTGGCTCCCTCCAGGGCAGAGAACAGGGCTGTGATCAGGGAAGGACACAAGGACCTCTGAGGTGCTGGCAGTGTTCTAATTCTGGGCTATGGGAACAAGGATGTTTAGTTTAAAATTATTTATTAAACTGTTCATATACGTATATATTTAACAGATGCATGTGATGTTTCATAAAAAGAAAAAATGTTTTGAAAAGTTTCATATTCAGCATAAATGTAAAACAATATGAGCAAGTATAAGGTCCCATTCTCATTCACACCCTCTGAGGTCAGGGTTAGCTGTGTGGCAAGGGTGACCTAACAAGTAGAGATTTCATTTATAAACCTAGACCGGTGCTGTTTTCTTTGCTAGGGGAGGCCTGGGAGGGCAGAGGTGCCTAAGAGGTGTGGGTTGCTGTAGGTCCACCCAAAACTAGCCCGTTCTTCCCCACGGCTCCTCTCCACCACAGAGGGCTGAGAGCTATGCACACAGCTGCCCAACCAGCTTCCGGGCTGGCATTATCCTTGCCCCTGCAAAGTTCCCTGAACCCCAGACAGCCTCCTTTCTTCACCCAGCTGCCACTCCGCATTCCTCAGCAGCATGGCGCCTTCCTTGGTCCCCAGGCCCCCCACTTCCTGCTTCACTGGGGTCCCTCCTCGTGCCTGGAAGGTCTGCCCGTCCACTTCCCAGCCTTTCCTGGCCCTGCTCCTAGCTCTCCTAGACAGTGAGGCATTCTCTGCCACCCCACAGCACCCCAGGGCTCCACGGCCAGTCTGCACAACGGCGTCCCCCCTGTGCTGGCTCTGACTCCAGTAGAAGGCTCCCTCGGGAGAACTGGGCATGGAGGCAGGGCTCCCGCTGCCCTCCCAGGCCAGAGACACCATGCTGGGCCACAGCACCCCAATGGCCCTCAGGCCTGAGCCCACCCTGCCATCAGAGGCCACAGGAATTTCTGTGGGACCCGGCCAGGGCTTCTGCCCGGTGACCGTCAGCTCCCTACCCCCCCATCTAACTTGCTCCCTGTCTCTTCCTGACTCGGCTTCTGTTCGACTCTGTGATTTAGTTTGTCTCCCCTCCCTGATTTTCTGTGGGCCTCTGTCTCCTCCATCCTGCCCAGCCAGCACAGGGGCAGCAGGAACCTTCTAACTGCATTGCAGAGGGGTGGGGGTGGGGCAGCCCCTGGGCTTCTGACCCTTGACCCCAGCCTGAGCCTTTGCTGGCTCCTCTGGGAGGTCTCCCCACCTCACAGCACCACCCCCACCCAACAAGGTGAAGAGAGCCCGAGGGCCTCAGTGGTAGAGCCGAGCTGAAAGGGAAGAGGAAGCTGATGAAACTGGGGTGCAGGCAGATGGAACTTCTGTTGTTAGGGGAATGAAGAGCAACAGGGTGGGGGGCTGTCTGAGGTCTTGTGTAATAAGAGCTAAGAAGGAAGTTGAGTTCTGGAGGAAAACAGAGCCTTGAGTGACGTAAGAGTGGGTTTCTGGGATGAATTCTGACACTACGTTCTTCTCGGGGTCTAACCTCAAGCCTGCCTGCTGCAGAACTAGCTCTTCCCCATCTGTTCCTTTCTTGCACCGTCAGAACCTGCGCAGGGAGTAAAGTGAAAGCAGGAACAGGAGGTGCTTGCGAAGGGTAGAGAGAGTCTTTCTCGTCAGCCTGTAAAGCCACCAGGATGTCCCCTCCCCACCCCCAATCACCTGAAGCTCCCCAGTCCTTGGCACAGCCCAGAGACCATGCTGGAGGCAGAGGCCACTCCAAACCATGTAGACAATCTTCCTTTCATGACCTTATTTATTATTCTTTTCCCACCTCTCCACCCCTTCCCCACCAGCTGCTTAAAATATTTTTCAAACAGAAAAATCCAACCACAGCTGGAAACCAACCCTAAAGTTAGTCCAGAACGTGGGAGCTGCCAGGGAAAATTGCCGGAGCTCAGGCGGGGTTGTGGGAGGCAGGGCCTCAGCCACGGAGGCAGCCCGGCTCTCTGGGGGCCCCAGAGGGACAGGAGACCAGGCAAGAGGGCCCTCGGGTCCCATCACCATTCCACACAAGGTCAGTGAAGACTCGTGGTGGCCAGGCCCTGGGCTGGGGCCCTAAAGGGACACAAATCAGCTTAAGTAAAGAGACCTCTCCTTAAGGAGTAACAGGCTTCAGGAGGGGGTAAGGCACAGGCCCTCCAGTGACAACAAGAGCGTACGCTTAGAGAGCGTTTCCTGCGTTCGAGGTCCAGGCCTAAGTACTTTTACAAATGTGGCTCACAGCCCTATCAGGGCTTCCCTGGTGGTCCAGTGACTGACAATCCACCTGCCAATGCTGGGGACATGGGTTCGATTCCTGGTCTTGGAAGAGTCCACATGCCACAAGGCAGCAAAGCCCGTGCGCCCCAGCTACTGAGCCTGCGAGCAGCAACTACTGAACCCTGCACACCCTAGGGCCCACGAGCCACAGCTGCTGAGCCCGAGTGCTGCAGCCACTGAAGGCCTGCTCCACAACAAGAGAAGCCACCAGCTAGAGAAAACCCAGGCGTAGGTGCCAAGACCCAACACGGCCAAATATTTACATGAAATTTTAAAGTCCTATCAGCCCTGTGCAGAAAGTACTGTTGTTCTCCTCATCTTGTAGAGGAGAAAACCGAGGCACACAGAAGTTAGGAAACTTCCACCCACCGTAGCACTATAAAGGCTAGAGCCAGAATCTTGGCCCAGGGAGCCAAGAATCCATGCTCTCAGTGCTGCACTCTGCCACCTCTGTACGTGCAAAGGCAAGGCAAGAACCCCATGAGACAGTATAAACAAGCTAACATGAAAATTCAGAGATGGTCCCCGGCAGGGGCTCAGAATCAAGGAGGGCTTCGTGCAGGAAGTCGCATAAGCACCACTTCTGGAAGGAGAGTGGGGACTTTGGGCCTTTCTCAGTGGCAGGGGCAGAAGGTATAGAGCAGAGAATGCTGAGGCAAGAGCAGACAGAAACAGGATCCAGGGGACCCAACTCCCAGCATATGACCCCCACCACTCGAGAGGCCACCCCCACCCCTGCCCAGTGCCCAGAGAGAAAGAATGCATAGCTGAGCCCAGGCCCGGCCACAGCGACCACGGTCTGGATTCACCCTCTGTCTCTCCAGCATCCCAGGCTGCGTTCTCGCCTCCCTCTGACACCTCCCATCCAATCCTCTCACCCTTCCTGTTTGTACTGGTCCCCTTGCACACCTGTTCACAAGGGTGGGTGAGAGGCCAAAACTACTAAAAATTCTCTATAACACAAATGTTTGATGGCATTTAATTTAGACCAAAGTCACCAAGCTATCTTGTGGCCATGCAGCCATGTGGCCTCAAGACCCCAAGAGATAGGGTGGCAGGTCCCTGGGCTGGACACCCCTTCTCTCTGCCTTGCCTCCACTTATCTCTGAGGCCTCTTCCAGTCACAGGATCTGAGTCTCAGTTTTCTCTCTGGACCTGTTTGGTGTGTTGTGTTTCAGGACTGAAGGCCTCATGAGCACAGAGTACTCATCTCTCTTCTCCATCCCTAAGGCTTGCCATGGAAAGACCAGCTGGGTGGATGCTCAAGGCTAATTCAAAGCTGGCGGCATTGGCCAGTCTCCCGCGCGCCTTCCATGTAAGCTTCTAAGAGCTTGTTGATACTGAATCACCATCACCGTAGTGTCTGATAATAGCTGCCGTTTACTGAATGCTTATTGCCTGATGCACAGTATTCTAGAAATGTCTCATGGATTAGCTCATTTCATCATTTAAACAATGCTACATATGGTTGGATGGCATCACTGACTCAGTGGACGTGAGTCTGAGCAAACTCCAGAGGTGGTGAAGGACAGGGAAGCCTGGCGTGCTGCAGTTAGACACGACTTAGTGACTGAACAATATATCAGGAAGCTGAGGCCCAGAAAGGGTTAAAGGCGGTGCCCAAGGTCACACTCAGGTGCAGGGCTTCACAGGGAGGGAGGGAGCACCCGGAGGGCAATGACTGTGTTTTGCTCCTCGTTGTCTCTCTGCCCCAAGTCCCTGCAAGGCTGGCCTTTACTAGCACAGGAGAAGTGCGAAGACAAAGCTGTGAATTCTAAAGAACTGCCTCCTGTCCAGGAATCTGTGAAAACCACCTGCCTCAGGCCCATGCAGTGGAGGGCTCTGAGTCCTTTCTCAGCTCTGGGCCAGCTCGACTCCAGTTGCAAGGACCTACCTGTCCCAAGGTGGGCCTCGCCTGGGTGCACGGAGATCCCAGGATGGGCAGCTGGCTCCTTCTGGTCCCACCAGGCAGGCCAGGCCCGGTCAGTGCCAGGCCTGCTGCTGAGGCACTTCAGCTTTGGGTGGACTCCCCTCCTCGGATCCTGGCTCCTCCTGAATCCTTCTGTGGAAGCTGCCGCTGCTGCTGCTGCCAAATCGCTTCAGTCATGTCCGACTCTGCGCGACCCCATAAACGGCAGCCCACCAGGCTCCCCCGTCCCTGGGATTCTCCAGGCAAGAACTCTGGAGTGGGTTGCCATTTCCTTCTCCAATGCAGGAAAGTGAAAAGTGAAAGTGAAGTCGCTCAGTCGTGTCCGACTCCTAGCGACCCCATGGACTGCAGCCCACCAGGCTACTCTGTCCATGGGATTTGCCAGGCGAGAGTACTGGAGTGGGGTGCCATTGCCTTCTCCTTCTTCTTCTTCTGTGGAAGCAAACAACCCCAAACCTCTGCCGGTGTTAAGGCTGATCCTCAAGAACCGAGGGCCAGGCTCCTGGGCCTCTTGCGCCCCCTGGTGGAGGAACAAAGTAGTGCCTGTGCCTGCAACTGCTTTGTGAATCCAACCTTCCCTTTTCTCTCCTCCCTCCATCCTCTCTCCTCTCCTCACCTTCATTCACTCACCCTTGACTGCACGTCCACTGGGGGCTGGGCACCTGCCGTGAGATGGGGATGCATACCGTGTCCTGTGACTGTGACACTGTGCTTGTCCTGAAGTGCTCACCTTGTACTCGCTTAAGTCGTTCCCTCATCCTACACACAGCTGCGGAGCTTCTACTCTCCGCCAGACTCTCCTCCAGGCGCCAGAGACGCCACCTCTCCCCACACGGAACTGACAGTCTAACAGGACATTCAGCCTGGTTAACAGAGGGTTATAATGGAGAAAGCGCAGGCGCTAGAGAAGAGACGGATGTGAAGACAGCAGGGCTGACGCCGAGCAGCGTGTGCACGGGGACGGCAGGAGAAGACCTCAGAGTGACATCTGGGCTTGGCTTGGGTGGCTGTGTGGGATCTCTCTGGGAGTAGGACAAAGGGTGTGGATTGGGTGGGGCAGGGAGGAAAGAATATCCCACACAAAGAGGGCAGAACTAGCGAGCACATAGAGTCCCGGCATGTTTAGGGAGCTACAAATAGCCTGCTGTGGTCAGAGCGTGTGGTTAGAGGGAAGAGGGCAGCAGCAGAGTGGAAGGGCCTTGCAAGCTGTGGAAGGGGTTTGGGTCTCTTCCTGCAGCCTGTGAGGAGCCGCCGAAGGTTTTAAGAGACAAGATGATACCACCACGTTCGCATCTTATTTATGGTAATTAATTAATTAGGATGTGCCAGGTCTTAGTTGCGGCAATGTAGGATCTTTGATCTTAGTTGCACCATGTGGGATTTTTAGTTGCAGCACGCAGAGTCTTAGTTGCTACATGTGGAATCTAGTTCCCTGGCTAGGGATTGAACCCACGCCCCTTGCATTGGGAGTATAGAGTCTTAGTCATTGGACCACCAGAGAAGTCCCTGCATTTTATTTAGAAAAGGACCACTAGACCAATGGAATGTGGGCTATAAGAACAAGCACCAGGGGCTCGTGTACTCCAGCTGGGTGACATGGATTCACTTCTCCAAGCTGCAGACTCCTCATCCATCAAAGGCGGTAATGATGCCCCATCGGCAGAGTTGTTGAGGGGACCAGATGAGACTGTGTGGGTAGCGCCTACCCCAGTGCTGGACACGTAATAGACACTCAGTAAACGATCATGTTTTTTGAAGTCAGAAAGCCTACTAGGCAGGCTATTACAATTGCTAAGGCAACAGATGTGGAGGACTGAATCCAACCACTGACCATAGAGGGATGAGGAGTGAGAAATGGAGCACTTCCTGCCCTATCAGTAAACAAGGATGTCATAGTCATCAGCAGTCGCAGCCCTCCAACGTGACTGGCGAGAGCCCTAAGGGCACTCAGGAAGGAGGAGAATCCCTGTGATCCAGCAACCATCAGGACTGCAGACACGCCCTACGGTGAGCCCCAAGGGAGCTCAGGATGTGCAAAAACAGAGGATACTGGCCCAGGATAGCTGGGATGCATATGAAATGAATTTCAGTGAGCCCAGACTCTTGCATCCTCCCATACTTAGAAAAGCACTCATTTCCTTAACTTGGGATATCTGATTTTCTTCAATTAACAATAATCTTCTGAAGTCCAAACTACCAATCCTTAGCAAAACTTCTATATGATCTGTCTCCTCCCCTTGCCTCCTTGGAGCAGTTCTCTCAGGGTTACTTGAGATGCTGCCTCCCGGGTTTGGAGTCCTAAAAATCCCCACCGAATAAAGCATATAATAAAGTCATAACTTTTAGGTTGTGATAATTTTTTAAGTCGACAGGAGGGAAGACACCCAGAGCTTCTTCAGACAGTTGGCTTTCAGGATGGAGTTGGATGTGGATTTTGTTTCTCTAAGGACCTCTTGGAGTCCATCTCTGCCTCCTGCCCTCAGGCTCTCTCTGGGGCTTCCTTATTCCTATCACCTTCTTAGGGGGCGGCATTGCTTAGGGGTGTCAATTCCCAGAGGGGAGGGAGGGCCATGGAGTTTACCTTATGTGTGGATAGCACACACATCAGTGTGACTTAGAGAGTGCTCATCTCAGGTCATCGTCAGTGGAGGGACTTTGGCAGTTATAAGGATCAAGGCCCCCACAGCCATTACATAGACCCTGGGGACAGTTGTCAATAGGCTTCAGGGGCGGGCATTTGTCTCCTTCATCTGCAAGTCCCCCTACAAGAGAGTCTAGTTTGGTGTGCCTTTTAAGATGTCCGTTTGTGTTTTGGTTTTCCCTGTATTTCTGTCCCCTGTTCCATTTAGATATCAGCCCTTTGGGGCTCTTTGATTTCTGTGGGGTAGAAGCTTTCTTAAAAGACTGCTTTAAGACTATTCCTTAAGCTGTCTTTCATCAATGTCTCAGTGATTGAGCTGAGAGAGATAATACTAGGTGTCCCTGAGGTGCTGTTGGAGAGAGAAAGGAAAAACAAGGGGAGGGCAGGGAGAGCTGGAGCCTGCATCAAGTGGGGCAAGTGATAGGGGCAGAATGAAGGGACAAAATAAGTGATCAGTTAACCCCACTGCCTGGCTGCGCGTGTGCTCAGCCGTCTCTGACTCTTTGCTCCTTCATCCGTGGAATTTCCCAGGCATGAATACTGGAGTGGGTGCTGTTTCCTTCTGTTAGGGAGGTAGAATAGGGAAAAGGAGTCCTAAATGGCAGTGGCTAAAAGACAAGGAAGGGAAAAGCCTGCGAAAATAGAGCAAAAGAAGGTCCGAGGAATGAGGACCTCAGGTAAAACAAACAACACTCCTGGCTGCCCGATTTCCATAGGACAGGCCCAGGGAGAGAGAAACGTATAAATAGAGGAGCCAAAGCCAGCTCTCTCTCTCTCTCTCTCCACCCCACCCCGCACGCTGGGGCGCTCTTCTCTTGTCTTTGGATCGACGTGCCCTCACGCCTCAAAGATGGATTTTCCTGCTATTTTCTAAATAAAATAGAGCTGTAACGCTGAGCTATAACACTGATTTGTCTAAGAGCTATAACACGGTCCATTCGAGACCTAAGAGCTATAACTCGGTCTATCCAAGACCCAAGAGCTGTGACACGCCTAGGGGGTTTTAATGTCCATCACTCCGAATCTTTGTTGTGACGAGACAAAAACCGAGGAACATACGCTCGTGTGACACTTCTCCAGGGGACTGTCCCCACTCAGGGATCAACCCCGCACCTCCTGCGTCTCCTGCACTGGCAGGATTTTTAACCACTGTGCCACCTGGGAAGTCCATGAATCCCATTAAGGGATTAGAAGTAGAAAAATATGGGAGCCCCTGATAAGTTAATGATTACTCAAAAAAGCAGGTTTGCTTAACCACAAAACCAAGCAGGCTTGCTTAGCAACAAAACCATACAACAGAAGCATGGGACATGCCCTCAAACAATAAACAAAGGTGGCGAGAGACCCACATCCTGCCCAGTGAGCTCAATAAGTTAATGATCCCTAGGACAGGTTCTGTGCACACAAAAAGCAATCATTTATGGAAAGGTGACTTTTCAAAATAAAAAACCCTCATTGTACTGAAACCTGAAACTATTTTTCCAAAGTGCTATATGGACAGTCCTGGCCTGACCATACAGGGACAAGTAAACTTCCCTGCCTGACCCGGGGGAGGAACTGATGATGGAAACGGGCCGTCTGCTTAAGAAAGACAAAGAAGGCCGTTCTCCACCCTGCCCCCAACCCCCCTCTTTTCCTTTGATTATAAAACTGTAGCCCAGTGAGTTCTTGGGACACAGCATTTCTCACCTGCCTGCTTGCAAGCCTGACAAACATCCTATTCTAATAAATCACTTCTTACCTATCACAGTGCTCTTGTTGAATTCTTTTCTGCATCGAGGCATAAAGGACTATGGTACCAGAGCTCTTCAGAGCCCCCGAAGCGACATCAATAGGTTTTGAAAGGACTGCCTGCAAGCAAGCCCACTGACAAGGCTGTGAGGCTCTGAGACCCCTGCCCTGGGTCTACCCTGTGCACTGGGCGTGCTGAACCCTGGGCATCAGCTGTGCCAGGCAGAGCAATGATTCCCAGACCCCGAGAAAGCACTAACAGCCCCCAAATCAGAGGCCTGTGGAGTGCTGGATGAGGAGGAGAGAGCATGCCATGGTGGGCCGAGTGTGAGAGGCCCTTCCTGCCCCTGCTTCCTGACTCTAAGAAGCAAATCTGTGGGGCTCTTGAGACATCTTGGGGAAGAGAAGAAGCCTTGATGACCAAGAAGATTAAATTCCTCGCCAGTCTGGGACTCCGAGTTAGATTTAGGTTGGTTCCCCAGCCCCCTTTTTTTAATAGTGATCTTGCAGAAGCAGCAGCAGTGAGTAGTAGCTGGAAGTGAGATCTTAGTTCCCTGCCCAGGAATTGAACCTGGGCAGCCTGGATGAAAACGAGGAATCCTAGCCACAATACAGCAGGGGCTAGAGACTAGAAGCAAAATTCCCCTGGCCCTTGCCTCCATTGAAAAGTGCATTCCTCAAGGAGGCAAAAACTGTAAAAATAGATTAAAAGTGTATTATTAGAGACACAGCACAACAAATGGGAGAGTACACAGAGAAACAGCTTGTTTAGTTAAGACAGAAGCAACACAGAGATACACACCCAGAGAGAGAGGTTGGGCGTCCCCTCTTTGAGAAGGAGAGCGGCAAAGAGGTGGTTAAGTCATTTATATGGGGAGTCTTTGCTTATCTTTGGACAATTACCTGATTTCTTTTTCCTGACCTGCCCTAGGACCCTCCCCAACACGCATGCACAACTTTTTTCCAAGATGGGTTTCAGCCCAGAGTCCTATAGTGGGACCTTGGCATCACTTGTTCTGAGATGATACCCTTCCTTCTCAACTGCCAAGGAGCCTCTCCACACGTGTGCAGTGTCTCCCCTGCCCCAAGAATGAGAAATATGTGACCTCTTGATCTTCTACTCAGGTAGGGCTTAGCCTCTCTCCATCCCTGCCATAGCTGTTATCTTCAAGTGTCCTCAAGAGACAAAGCCTGGCTATTCGACCTGTTTTTGTTGCTTATTTCTAAGTGCAAACAGGAGGCTGGTTGTAAATATCTAGCCCTGAGCCCACCTGCTCCTTCCTCCGGAAATGTGTACAGGAAACTAGTTGTAAATACCTACGCTGGGCCCATTTATCTCCTGCCTCAATAGGATATCTTTCGTCCACCTGGGTTTCTGGAGGAAGGCTCATACCTCCCATGCAGACAGCACTCAGAACACTATTGGCTGTCCCAGGGTGCACCCCTGAGCCAGGTGAGCGTGGGTCCCACAGTCAGCCTCCTCTGTGCCCTTGGGGATGGAGCTGAGAAGACCCTGGCCTCGCAGACCTTCAGTGGTGTGTGGAAAATTATCAGTTCCTTGAATGCACAGCCCCTGCATCCCCACTGTCTTCCCATCAAGGTGGGAAGAACTCTCTAGGCAGAGCTCCCTGCCTCCAGCTGCTGTGGGCTCAGCACATAGGGAAGCCCCCTCGCCCCCAGATCCCTTTTGCATACAAGCACCCTCTGGGTCACTTCTCTTCCTAGAACAGGCCTGTAAACCTACTTCCTGTGACCATTCTTCATAGGATATACCACAGTAAAGTATAGCGGAACACTCTTGATCCAGTTCTGACCTTATCACTACGGCTAGGGCAGGCAGCCTCCCGGACTCAGCCTAAAATGGAAATAACAGCTGCTTCCCATCTAAATAAGTGCCAGGTAAGTGGCAAAATGCTCCACTGCTAGAAGAGGTTCTTAAAGGCAAGGGGCCTTCTTCTCCCCCTTCTCCCTCCTGACCTTCCTAGCGTTACCGAAAGGAATTTGTATGGTGGATGCAACTGCTTATCGCTCAAAAGCCAATAAACAGGCCAGGTTGGTGGAAAGGACATTTTGCTTTATTTCAGATGCTGGCACCTGGGGGCTGGGCAAGGGGAAGGTTGTAGACATCTGTCCAAAGGCCGACTGCCCCCCTGCCACTGCCCCCAATAAGCAGGGGGTGAGAGCTTTTATAGACAGGGGGTGGGGGGGAGGGCTATGGGCAGAAGCAGCACAGTCGTCTCTAAGAGTCATCTTTAAATTGGTCATCAGTGGTCTGACCAGCATCATCTTGATTGTTTTAGGTACAGTTAATCTTCAGTGCCAGGGTCAGTTTGTTCCCGTTTCTTTGTGGTCAGTTCTTAGAATTATGGCAGCTCATGTCCTGGGTACAGTCTGGTCATCATGGAGTTATCTTCTCCATCTGGGGTTTTGGTATATATAAGACAGCTCAGAATATTATCTATAGCCCTTGAGAAAGAACTAAAGGTCCTTGACTATGCTTAAGGAGCACATTATTATTATTTAGGTTCCTTTGATTGTTTTCCTTTGTTCCAGCATTTCTCACTTCTCTGATTGAACTTATTTTTTGACTAAAGTTTGCCACAGGCAAAAGGCAGGCAGAGGATATGGGGGGCAGGACAAAGACCATACAGTCCTGCTCCGTTTCACTAGAACTGGACCTGGAATCTTGGAGGGCAGGGCCTATTATTTCTCTTTATCTGAACAACACATGCGCCAGAGCTCTGCACACTGAAATCTCTGAGCTAGAATAAACACAGAATCCTTAAGTTAAACGGGTTGTGTGCCCCTTAAATCTGCCCGTGGCCACAGTGTCTGCAGCAGCCTCTGTCTACACTCTAGTGAGTCCCCAAATCTCTTTGGAAACTATACGGAACAAGGCAACGGCATGTCTGGTTCCGGTCTGTATTTTTAACAGCAAGCAAATTTTCTCTGGACTTTCCTGGTGGTTCAGCGGTAAAGAACCCACCTGTAATGCAGGAGATGCGTGCTCCATCCCTGGGTCAGGAAGATCCCCTGGAGAAGGGAATGGCAACCCGCTCCAGTATTCTCGCCTGGGAAATCCCATGGACAGAGAAGCCTGGTGGGCTACAGTCTATGGGGTCACAGAGTCAAACAGGACTTAGTGACTAAACAACAATGGTAAGTTGTCTCCACTGTGTGAATTAACAAAGGGCACAGGATGAAGAAAGACCCTGAAGAACTCCGCCAACTTTAAGCGCTCACTTTCCTCGTGCGCAAGGCCTTTCAGGACCGCAGCCACTCGATGCATGACTCCCCTCAGCCTGTGGGGCAGGGGTATGTGATGCACATGGAGAAACCAAGGGACTGGGAGGGCAGGGAT
The DNA here is from genome assembly GCF_032405125.1 of Capricornis sumatraensis. Lineage (NCBI taxonomy): Eukaryota > Metazoa > Chordata > Mammalia > Artiodactyla > Bovidae > Capricornis > Capricornis sumatraensis. The sequence goes on along the minus strand of NC_091072.1, from coordinate 76,942,427 downwards.
CTCTGGTTGGTCCCACTCCACTTCCCCTCTCCCCCCCCCCGCCGCCCCCGACACCACCAAGAGCCCCAGTGAGCTCATGTCTGCAGTAACCTCACTGCTCATAACCGGATGCTCAGATAACCTTGGAAGCCAGGCACAGGTGAGAAGTGATGGGTGGCTCTTCAGGAATGTGCTGCCCAATTAAAACAGCCGCCCGGATGGCTGTGGCGGATGCTGAGACTGCTCCCCCAGGCAGTGCAGGCCAGGCTCCAAGTGAGGTCATTCCGCAGGCATTTATTGAGGGCCTACCACACACCGGGCTTCTAGGTGGGTGCTGGGGAGACAAGGAGGAATAGGAGGGTACAGTCTGTCCCAGACAACAGACTGTCGGAAAGCCTCAGGGGCTCTGCTGGTTAGCCCCCAGACCCCCTTTCTATTCCCCAGCAACCTGAGCACCGGTTTCCTCACATGGGCCCAAGCCTGTCTCCCTTCCTTTCTGAAGCATCCACAGCCCTCAATCTCCCCCTGACCTTCTCTTCTGCTACCTTCCTCACCCTCCCTGCTCCTAGGACAGCCTGGATTCCCTCTGCAGTGTCCGTCCATAGAGCGGACATTAGGCTCACTGCCGCTTGCCCTTGGCAGGCTTCCAGCGAAGCCACGAAGTGAGGCCCCATGTGACTGAAGGATGGGTGCTTCAGATGCCCCAGGTGAATTCCCTGTGAAAGGGGGTCTTCAGATAGGAAAACTGAACTTGGAAGATGGGCCTCAGACAGGCAAGGGGCCTCCCTCTCTCTAAAGGCCTGTGACCTGAGGGCAGATGTTAGAAGACGATAGAAGCCTAAGGGTGGCCTACATGGTGTTTGGGTAAAGCAGTCAGACTGCCGTGTGAAAATCGAGGCTTTCCCCTCAACTAGCTTCATGTCTGTACCTTTTAAGACTGCACCCCACTATGAGAAAGACACACACACACACACCACAATCTGTAGAGGTGGGGGTGGTTATTTTTCTCATGTAATGAAAAGTCAGAAGGAAGGTAGTCCAAATGTCATCAGCCACCTGAGCTCTTTTAATCCCTCTACGCGGCCTTCCTTAGCGCACACGTCTTCCCTCACGGGCAGAAGACGGCTGCCCCATCTCCAACATCAAGTCCAAACTCCAAACAGGAAGAATAAAGTCAAAGTACCAGTTGAATCTTCATCCCTTATAAGGAGCTTTCCTGGAAGTCTCACGCATCTCATTGACTCAAACTGTGTCACATGGCAAGTAAGGTGGGGAAATGTATTTTTCACTGAACATACTGCTACCTCCAACGAAATCAGAACTGTGTAAGCAAGGAATGTAAACTGGTGTAGAGCTTGGAAGGAGAGAAGTGAAGAACAATTTCATGAAGGAGAAGGTGTGGGCCAGAAATGGAAAGAGAGGAGCAATGGCTCCTTGTTGCTTCTGACAAATAATCTTTGCTTGACCGGACTTTGGTCAGGTTCCGGAATCTTTTCCCAGGTCCATCTGTGCACTTATTAAAAAATCCAGTTTTAGCATGAACCCTGATAAATCAGGGCTTCCTTCATAGCTCAGTCCGTAAAGAATCTGCCTGAAATGCAGAAGACACGGGTTCAATTCCCAGGTCAGGAAGATCCTCTGGAGAGTGAAATGGCAACCCACTCCAGTATTCTTGCCTGGAGAATCCCATGGACAGAGGAGCCTAGCAGGCTATAGTCCATGGGGTTGCAAGAGTCAGACATGACTTAGCATCTAAACCAACACCACCTGATAAGTCACCTTAGCAGGAATCCCAGGCCCTCAAAATTGGATCACCTTCCATATCTGATTGGATTCCTTGTCCTCCTCCAGCCCCCAGGTGATGTCTAATCACCATGGCCTGTCTTTAGCAAGAATCCTGTTAGGTCTGTTTGGCCAGGATTCCCCTTACCCATGATGCTGTCTCTTAGTAATTTTCCATCCACTGACCCTCACCTGCTCCTTGGCTCTAAGTTCCCAATTGCCCTGCTGTATTCAGACTTGAGCCCAATCTCTCTGCCCCATGGCAAGACCCCATTGGTAGCAGCAGTCCTACACCTATCACTGTATCCCCCCCCGAATAAAGTCTGCCTTACTGTCTTCAGTGTGCCCCTCAGTGTTTTTCTTTAACATTTCTCACTCTAAATGTTCTGTGGGCTGACTGTGACCAGTAGTTAGCAGGTGGCTAGAGAGCGGCAGGGACATCAGCCTTCCTCACAAGAGAAGGAGGCGAGAGGGATGGAGGTGGCACGGAGCTAACAGGTCGCTATTTTCACTCCCCATTGCAGGGCATGCCCCTAGTTCAGAATCTCTGCTCTCCCCAGCATCATCTTCATAATTTCATATGGTTAACGTCTGCTTTGGAGAAGGAAATGGCAACCCACTCCAGTATTCTTGCCTGGAGAATCCCAGGGACAGAGGGGCCTGGTGGGCTGCTGTCCATGGAGTCGCACAGAGTCGGGCACGACTGAAGCGACTTAGCAGCAGCAGCAACGTCTGCTTCTGCGGCAGGCGAAGGTCAATCAGGCAGTCTCTACAGAGAAACTCGCCCTTAAAAAAGTGTCCTCTAACCCATCATGAGCATGGTGTGTGTGTGTATGTGTGTGTGTGTCTGTTCTGTCTCTAGGGCTGGGGACGCCCTGAAGCAGGTTGAGGGCAGGTTCTGCGATGCATCTTTCTACTCTCAGCATCTTCACAACTCCTGTGCTCAAAGACTAGCTGAGAATGGTTTTGTCTGCCAGCGCTTTCCGCCTCTCTCTTCATCTGGAACCTTCACTCGAACCTTCACTGGACCCTTTCCCGGTGTTTCTGCCGACCGCGGAGCATCTCCACCGGCCCACCAGCTTCAACCCCCGAGAGGCGCTGCTCCCCACCCCACCCCACTCTCCTCTCTGCTGCCCTCTATCGGCGCCGCCAGCTGGGCTTCGAAGGGCGCACGCGCGCTCACGCCGGCGTCCCGAGCCGGCTTGCGCACCGAGTGCATGCGCACCGAGGGCGTGCAGCTCTAAACACCCGAGAGGCAGGTAAACCTGCAGGATCCGGCGGGTGGCAGGGACGTCCGGCCCGGAGAGGAGCTGCCGGGAGTTCGTGTCCTGCAGGTCTGGGGTCTTCGGCTTTCGCTCCCGCCTGGGCGACTCTGGTGGGCTCGGAGCGCTCTTTTTGACAAGGGGCGTGAACTGAGCCCGCCTCCTGGAGCTGGGGGCGGAAGAGAGTGCGACTCTCTGAGGCCTGTTATTAATTTGGGGCTTGTTGTTTGTCCGGGAAGGTTTTTTCCCAGCAAGACCCAGAGTTTGCAAGTAGCAGACAGGAGGGGTGAGCCTGGACTTCGTGGGAGCTGGGTTGCCCCGATTCCCGGGGCGATGAGGAGCTGGGCAGATTGGCGAATGCAGCCCCTGTTCCCCCAGGCTGTGTGTCGAGAGTCGGTGGTGGGTTAGGGAGCCCTGGTAGAAAATGAGGGGCCTGGTAGAAATTGTGCAGGTGTTCGGGACCACACTCGGGAAGGGAATTTGGTCATTTCTGTGTTACACTTTTCTTATAGAGGTGCACAGCCAGTAACACGCACTCACTTGCCTCTTTGCATCCTAGGACATGACACAAGGCGCACGTCCTGGCCATGGGGTCCCCTCATTCCATCTATGCTCACCGGCCTTTCAGCAAGCGAAGGAAAGCAGATGACACTGAGGATTCTCTGGCCGAACGGGAGCAGCAGGAGGCTATTGCTCAGTTCCCCTATGTGGAGTTCACCGGGCGAGATAGCATTACCTGTCTCACGTGTCAGGGGACAGGCTACATTCCAGGTGAGTCTTTGGTGATCAGCCCACAAGACTCCCCCTCTCCCAGACTGGACTTTTTTCCTTCCAGCAGTGCCACGGTCATAGACCATGCCCTGAGCAGGAGCCAGCTCCGCTGGATTGATGAACTTGGGCAGGTTCCACAGCTTCTCTGGGTTTCCTGATATTTGAAAGCCTTACTTCTCTTCACTTTCACTCCTCTGTTTGTTGTTTCCTTGGGTTGGAACACGTGGTTTGCTCTACATTCTGCAGTTTGACCTACGTTTCTTCATTGCTGACACTCGGGGCCTGGCATGGCTTTGTGGGGGAGAAGGAACAGACACCATCTCGGAAGCTTCTATTCAAGGAAGCAGACCTAAGGTCTGAAAATATAAAATGTCAAGTCGGGGGAGAGAAAGCATGCCCCGGACTGGAGCCTGGATCGGGTACAGAATTATCTATCACTCAGTTGGCTCTCAAAAAGTCTTAGCAGTTTAGATGAAGGGTCACAGAGGTTTAAAGCTGATAAAAACCTTAGAAATCATTCAATCCAAAGCCTTCATATTATAGATGAGGACACAATGGCCTAGAGAGGTAATGACTTACCTAAGGCTAGACAGCAGTTCATAACCATGCCTCAGCTCAAGGCCAGGTGGTAAAGCCAGAACAAGATCTGAGATTTCTTCTTCTTCTTAATATTTATCTGGTTGCTCTGGGTCTCAGTTGCGGCATGCAGCATCTTTAATTGTGGCATGTAGAATCTCGTTCCCTGACCAGGGACAGAACCTGGGCCCCCTGCCTTGGGAGCACCCAGTCTAAGTCACTGAACCTTCAGGGAAGTCCCGAGATCCTAGATTTCTCAGCTTCTGTGTCAGCGCTCTGGCAGCACTGATAGATGTTTTGTAATTTGTAGCACTCTCTACAGATTTATTTGTTTCTTGTTCATGAGACCCAAAATGTGAAACGGGTATCTTAGAAACAAATAATCCTGGACAAGTATATGTTGTGGCAGGCTTCTGCGTATGTGAAGGAAAGTACTGTCACATGGGGGATTTATTTTACCAAAATTGTCAATTGTTTCTTTTTTAGAGCAAGTTAATGAGTTGGTGGCTTTGATCCCTCACAGCGATCAGCGGTTGCGTCCTCAGAGAACGTGAGTCATCTGAGTCTCGCCTGTTAATACCTGCAGCAGTCCCTAGTCCTCTTTTTCTGTGTATGAATGCCAGTTCAGTTTTTGAAAATGTTATCTGTTCTTGTAAAATTCCCCACTTCCTTTAATACTTTTTGCTCAAGCAAGATGTCTCTGCCCTCATCGCAGTTTGGGGAAGGAAACGTGAAGCTAGAAACACTCTGAGGGCCGAGGCTCAAGTGAAGGAGCTGAATTGGGAGGAATTGGAGAAGAGGGTGTCCTGGCAGGGGAAGAGATGTTTGTGTCCACACAGCTCCTCTCATCAGCTTCTTTTCCCAGATTGCAGACAGCATTCAGAGGGCTTTGAAAGGGTTCTCCCGCTCTACGCCTTCTTGCCTGGTTTGCGATTCCTGGCCCTGTGCACTTTCTCATCCCTCCCCTCCTCATTCCCGGATTTGCATTTTATCTCGACTCGTTGGACCTTGATGTCTGACTCCCTGCCTTGGTTGTGTGCTTTGTCATTTGCAGGAAGCAGTATGTCCTTCTCTCTATCCTGCTCTGCCTCCTGGCGTCTGGTTTGGTGGTTTTCTTCCTGTTTCCACATTCAGTCCTCGTGGATGACGATGGCATCAAAGTGGTGAAAGTCACATTTAATGAGCAGAGGTCCCTTGTCAACCTCGCCATCACGGTAAGATTAGGGCCGCCCTTCCTGGGTCGTGCACCTGCAAGTCTTGTACCCAGGACACTCACTGTGTTCCCTCACTTGCACTGATGCAGGCCACCCTGAAAATTAGAAACTCCAACTTCTACTCTGTGGCGGTGACCAGCCTGTCCAGTGAGGTTCAGTACATGAACACCGTGGTTGGGTCGTACATGACGACTAACATCTCCCTCATTCCACCTCGGAGCGAACACCTGGTATGCCTGATTTTAGGAGCCTGGCCCCGCTGGGCTGTGAAACACTGTGGCCTCACTCCTTTCCTCTCCCTCTCCTCATTTCTACTGGTAGGAACTAGCTGATGAGGAAGAACTGACAGGCTCTGTAGTTATGAAATATTAGGGGGAAAAAATCAGCTAAGAATTAAGTGTTACGGAAGCAAGAATATGTAGGAAAAAACAATTCACCAACAATCAAGAAGAGGCCTTAGGATGATCTGGGGCCCATTAACCTCTCAAAAGGGAAGAGGTGGGAAGCTTTGTTAGAGGCTCATGGTCTTAGGATTAGTGACAATCTGGGGGAAATATTTTATGTGTGATACAAGAATGTGCTCAGGTTCTTGGGTTGCTAGTAATAGAACCGTTCTGTGTCAAGCTTGCCTGCCCATAGACTGACTCTTGTGTCTTGTTTTCAGGTGAATTTTACCGTGAATGCCGAGATGGGAGGACCATATTCCTATGTGTAGTAAGGACAGTGTTCTCTATATGTGTGCATTTTATGGGATGAAAGGGGTTCAGAGTTGAGCTCAGTTGAGGGGAGCTGGTCCTGCCTAAAGTTCCAGCCTTTTAGCCTGTGGGTTCGCTATCTTGAGATTTTTTTGGAGGATGTGATATTTGATATATGACTCAAGTGCTCAGATTTCTGAAAAGAGAACATTAGGTCACTAGAAATATTTCCAAACTCCAGCATTTTGTGATGGGCATTAAAAAAAAAAAAAAACCAAGAAGATAGTGATGTGGGAGGATGGAAGGACACTGTGGGGACCTGGAACCAGTGAGCCGGGACGGTGCTTAGGCCAGGAGGGCGGGTGTGGGGTAGGGGAAGCTCCCAGATGGGGCTGACTGCTCAGTTTGACAGGGTAGCTCAGCATTCCTGCTGATTCACCTAAACTGACCATTCCTCTGTCTGTTGTTTGGCAGCTTCTTCTGCACGCTACCCTATATTGGAGCGCACAACATAGTGGTCTTTATTCGGTATGTTGCTCATTTCCTTGTGCCCAGGGCCTGGACTGGCGGGCCACGTGAGCTGGCCAGCTTTGCTCGAGAGAGCCTGTGGGACCCACAAGGCAAAGAGGTTATGCCGGATGCACTGTGGGCACAGTCACGGCAGAGCCTTGCTGTCCTTGAGATGCAGTGTCCAGGTCCCTGTCACCAGTCACCAGACTCACAGGAAGCAGTTAGATAAAGAATTTTCTCCATGAGATGGGGTCCAGTTGTGTGATCGCTTTAGAATCCTCATGGGACTAGTAAAGAGGAGAAAAGCTTTCTCAAGGTGTAAGCCCAGGGCATCCAGCCAGACTTACTCTCTGACCACACAAATTACGACATGTCATGGACCTGTAGGGTTATTTTTAGAACCATGACAATTAAATTTGCAAGTGACAAGGGTCTGCTGCAGACATTTGAAATATGAGGGTTTAGAGCTGGGGTTTTTAGCCTTGGCACTGGTGACATTTTGGGCCAGACGGTTCTTTGTTGTGAGGGGCTGTTCCGTGCATTGTAGGATGTTTGACCGCATCCCTGGCCCTTACCTGCTAGAGGCTTACCTCCTCCCCCGCTCAGCTGTAACAACTCCAAATGTCTAGACACTGCCAGAAGTTCCCTGTGGGGTAAAAATGTCCCCAGCTGAGAACTATTTATTTAGAAGGTCATCTCAGGGCACAGTGTCTCTGGGGATATGAAAAGATCCTCTGACTTCCTGGTTGTGTAACCTTGAAGACATGCGTCTGAGACCTATGTGTTACCGCCTGAGCGTGCAAGAATTTATTTGGGCAATCTCTCTTACTTAATTTGTCTCAGAAACAGAATTAATTCTTCTCAGTTTCCTTTTCCCTAGAACTTCAGTGAAGATTTCGTACATTGGCCACGTGACCCAGAGCTCCTTGGAGACACATCACTATGTGGATTGTGGAGTAAATTCCACAGCTGTTTAGAAACTGCCCTCTGTTCTTCCATGGCAGCACCTGTCAGAAGAGACACAGCTTCTCTTCCCAGGACCTGAGCCCTGTACCTGCCCCAAGTGGTAGAACCAGAGGAGAAACTGGTTCTCTCAGTCCCCAGCCACTTGGGAGGAAGCGTCCTCCCTGTAGCACCACTGGCCTTTCCCAGAACCAGCAGGACCACTGCCTAGCGCTCAGCTGATGCCAAGCCAATAGCAGGCACTCAAAGAAGGTTTGAAGAGTTTGACTGAGATCTTTTCAGCTGTTTGGGAGCGGGGGGTGGCATTACAAATTGAAATCCTACCACGGTTCTAGGTTATCAGACGATACAATGATACGGAACTAGGACTGTCAGTGTAGCTGCAGAAGGGGCCTCTTCACAGAAGAGGCAGCAGGGAGGGAGCATTTGAATATATTGACGAAGAAAGCACAGAACATTCAACCTGTGAAAGTTTTTCATCTGTTTCCAAATGCCTAGGAACTTTATTTAAAAAAAACAACTTTTTTTTTTTCTGTAGAAAGTTAAAATTGTTTTTACTAAGAGTCTATGTGGGGTGTAATTTACCCTCCATCCATTGGCTGGAACATGGATTGGGGAGTTTGGTTAAAAAAAATAAATAAACCCTGCTTTTGATTGATCTGTGTCTCCTCTGATTTCCTGGATGTCTCAAGTGGGCACCTCTGGGGGACTGTAGAACAGTTGCCTGCGCAGTGGATCAGCACAGGATGGGGAGGGAAGAGAAGCCCTGTTGCTGTGAGCTGTCACGGAAAGCAGCCTCCCGCCAGGGAAGCCTCGCCCTTGTGCGTCCGCCTCTGGTGGTGACAGGCTGTCCTAGCGCTGTTTTAGTGCCCCCTGGAGGTTGGAAGAGGTAGCGCAGTGGTGCCTGAGAAGTGAGAAGCTGCTTCTCTGAGGAGGAATAGTAGTGTTAGTCGCTCAGTCCTGTCCAACTTTGCGACCCCATGGACCATCGCCCACCAGGATCCTCTGTCCATGGGATTGTCCAGGCAAGAATACTGGAGTGGTTGCCATTTCCTTCTCCAGAGGATCTTCCCAACCCAGGGATCGAACCTGGGTATCCCACACTGCAGGCAGATTCTTTGCCGTCTGAGGAGTAACTTGCTGATTAAGAGGACGTGGTGTCAAGTTGCAAGTTTCTTGAACTTCTCCATCCTCTGGGCCACTGCCGAGCAGGCTCCAGCCCCAGGAAGGCAGGGCCTCTGGGGGAAGCTTGAGTAGCTGGTTTCAGAGCTGCACTAAGATAGGGTCCGGCTCCTTCACGTGCTCTGGTGCTTCAGGAAATACCTAACAGCAGTAGGTGGTGGCTGGGGGTCTGTTTTTTTTGCCCCCATTCCCATAGCTTGATTTTCAGTATTAATGATTTTTGCACTCTGAGTCTTCAGACTGAGGCTAAATTTCCTGGCTCCAGAAAGGGACAGTAACCTGACTGAGGACTTCAGCTAGTCAGCCAGGTCTGTTCACCCAGTCCTGCTGGGGTCAAAAGGTTATCTGAGAGGTTATTGTGCCAGGAGAGACCTGCCTTTCCTGGGGGCATCAGGGATCATGGGAATCAGTGGCGAGCCTCTGGCCCCGTTTAAGACAAGGGGGCAGTCGTACTGCATTGCAGCACTGCCACCCAGGGTGGTTTTGATCTGGCCACAGATGCGGGGCTTTCTGTCCTGCTGCTTCTCTTCCCGTGAGCTCCATCTTCTGGGACATTCATCAGTCACCTATGCAGCAGTTGCTGTTATTTCTAGGGTTTAACTGGGTCCCTGGGAAATGGGTGGGCTGTGGGAGATTAGCTTGATATCCTGGCGCACATGGGATTCCTCTTACCAGGGTCTGAGCCGGTGATCGGGATCTACTGAGCCACCGTAGAGTAAGTAAGTAGCTCTGACTCCACCATGGCCAGTGAAGTGAGCCAAAGGGCAGGATGGGCTTTGAGTGTGGCTGACAGATTGGAACCAGACTCGACTATCAGCTCCACCTGTGGTCTGAGGAAGTTTCATAAGCACCTATGCACCTCTCCACACTGCCCCCATTAGCTCTTTTGGCATGTAGAAATGTTGTTTAAATTGAGAGCGCTCTTCTAATTATGTTTGTATTGTACTCTTAGTTTGTCATCCACCAGCCCCTTCTAGTGGAAAAGGTGTCCACTTCCTCATGTTTTGCCCCACATACACAAGTCTTTGAAAAGCAAGAAGTGGAAAGCTGTCCATTCATAAGTCCACAGTTAAGACATCCGTGGAAGCTTCAAGTGCCAGCCCAGGAAGTGAGGAATAGGGGCCAGGAAAAAGGAATAAGGGGTGAGTGTTTAGCCAGCCCTAACACTTCTCCATGAACTAAAGTCTTAGGGAAAGACATAGATAAGTAGGTCAGCAAGATTGTCTGATTATGTGCACTTATCATGGGCTTCTGTGGATTTACTCCTCTCCACATCGTGCACCCCCCCAGCTCCCATGGAGCATCTTTGATCTCTCCCCAGTAGCAGGATGCAGCCCGCCCCGCCCCCCCCCCCCCCCCCCCAATCCCTATCCGAGCTCAGAGCGCATCTCTCCTCTTGCACAATCAGCCCTGGAGGTGTGCCCGGGTTTATGCTCAAGAACAAGCCCCCTCACCCCCGCCTCGGGCCTCCCTTCCCAAACCTTGGGTCTCTGTTTCTTGTTCTCCCCTGGGCTCCACTCGGCGCCAGGGGTTACAAAAAAAGGCGTTTGTGTGAGGTGGCTAAACCAGGCAGTGTGGCTTCAGTCAAGAGAAGGCCTGAGGACAGCCGTTTTGTCCTGCCCACAGAATCCAGGACTCGTGGAAAATAAAGAATAAAACACAAAGCACAAGCCAGTATGTACTTTCCAATAATTTTTTTGTTTTTAATATCAATTGACGTTTTAAAAAATACAGAGGTGTTTGACACAGAATAGCACCATTGTGTAGGACACACACAGTTCCTGCGGCCGGCACCTGCAGGGGGCCTCTTGCCTGGGCTGGGGGGCAGTCACTCAGGGGGCGTTTGACTCACACCAGTTAGTTTCCTGTCTCTGCCTTGACCCAAAGGTCTTACAGGAAGACAATAAATAAATAGAACACCGAGATTTTATTTTGCAGTCTGCCCAGTTCAGGTCTCTTAGAGAGGGGAGCAAAGTCCAAACTGTGAGAGGGTGGGATGAATGGGCATCAGCTCAGGTCAGCCATTCAGTGCAGAGTCCTAGAGTGACTTGGATTGGAAAGTACTTGGGTCCTTTGGGTTTGCCATGGATTGTGTTGGTTCTGGGTTTGGGTTTTTACAAGAAGCAGACAGGCCCTATGTCCACACCGAATTCCTGCTCGGGCCCTCCTATGTCCATGGGTGCAATGTCAATGATGGGGAGACGTGAGGTCTTCTGTGACCGGTACTCAATCACAGTCTCGCCCCACTTACCGGTGTGTTTCTAGGGAAGAACAAGAGGAGAGTCAGTGGACGCCTTGTGATCGGGAAAACCAAGCATCACAGAACACCAAGCGCAGAACACCCTGGGGGGGCTCTCGTTCTCTTTCGGATTGACCTCCACCTCGACTCCAGACTCTAGTTCTCAGCAGCAGGGCCTCCTGCGCCCCCGCCCTTCTCCTCCCCATCCCCTACAGTGAGCACCCCACCTGCAAGGGCAGAGGCCCCCACACATTGCATGACTGTTCCTACAAGTCACTGGACACACTGAGTTGAGGGAGGGGAGGAGACAGAACCAACAAGCTCCTCGCCCCCAGCTGTCGCTGGTGTGTCATCCCTACACAGCCCCTTACACGCGTGCCCCTTTAGGACCATGACGCCCACTGTGGACCAGCCCTTAGCCTGCTCCAGCCTGAGCCCTGCGCCCCAGGAAGCCCTCTCTCTCTCTCTGGTGGCCCAGCCCGCCCGACTCACCGTGCAGCCATCCTTCAGAACGGTGTATGTGAACCTGCTGTTGCCCTCAGCCCGGATCTCCACGTCATTTGAGCCCTGGATGAGCACAGCCTTCTTGAGGTTGCCAGCAGCTTCGTCCAGGTAGGCAATGCTGTTCTTGCAGTGGTAGGTGATGTTCTGAGAGCCCTCGGTGGACAGCAGGCGCAGGAAGGTCATCTGGACGTTGGCGGTGTTGGGAGCCAGGTTGTCATCTCCATAGCTGAACTGTGAGGATGGAGAGCAGTGGCATGAGGCCCGGGGATGGGGGCTGCCAGCGGACAGGGGGGAGGAGGAGCTGAAGGCGCTGGGGGAGGGATCACTGGGAAGACACTTTTGCTTCCAGAAAGTGGAGCAGGCCTCTGAGGACCTCTTCCTCCACCTCTAAATGGTGGTTAAAAAAAAAATCCTATCTCTCCTCCTTCCTTCCTCTTAAGCCCCCTCTCTCACCCAGAACTGGTGGGAATGTGAGCAAGGTGCTGAAAACTCCCCAGAAGAAAGCAGAGGGAGGTTCTGAGGCGCTGCCCATGGCCTAGAGCAAGCGGGGGACTCACATGGAAGCCACCGTTGATGGTTTCTCCAAACCAGATGTGTTTCTTGTCCTTGCTCTTGCTGCTCCACCAGTTCTTCTTGGGGACGCTGGCCGGGTTGGGGTAGACGCAGGTCTCGCCAGTCTCCATGTTGCAGAAAACCTTCATGGCATCCAGGGTGCAGCCCTGGTTGGGGTCGATCCAGTAGTCTCCTGCAGCGGGGAGGCAACACCCCATCGGGGCTCAGATTGGCACAGACCCTCACCCCCAAGAGGGCCAGGCCTGCCTGGAGTGACTGACAGGCCTACAGGGACACCCAGTGGGAGAGGAGCAGGGTGTGAGGGCCACACGCAGCCAAAGGGAGGGGAGAAGGAGGGAGCGGGCCAGGGGAATGTCCAGGGCTAAACAGGGGTGCAAGCGAAGGGCAGGCTTAGGGCCAGCCTGTGGATGGAACTTGACCCTGACGTCACTTCCGCCGTGTGGCCACGGCAGGACAGGGCCAAGGCTGCAGTTTCTCTGCTGTGCGATGTGGGGTGCAGGGGGACACCCACGCTAGACCCTTCCAGGTCTGACTCTGCTCCTGTGCTCTGAGCGGGGCTGGGCCCAGGGGGCTGACTGCTTGCTCTCTGTGGTGGGGGTCCTCACCGCTCTTCCACTCAGGGTGGCAGAGTTTCAGGTCTCGGCAGGTGCGAGCTGGGTTCTTGCGGGAGCCTTCAGGGCTGCGGAGGCTCTCGATCTGGTTGTTGAGGGACTTGAGTGTGGCGTCCACCTCGGCATCGTGCTGTCTCAGGTTGCCGGCTGCCTCGTCAGCCCGCATGTACTGCAGGGGGTCGGGGCCTTTCTCTCTCTGGCCGAGGCCAGCAAAGGCAGACATGTCGATGCCAGGGCCGGGGGGGCCAGGAGGGCCAGGGGGGCCAGGGTTTCCAGGAGGACCCTGCAGCACGAAACAGAAGTCAGCCAGGAATGACAGGGACGCCGCCCTTCCTGTGTCCATCCCCACCTTCTAGAATGTACCATCAATAGAATGTCTTTTTACCAGTCCCAGGAGGTTGGGGATGTGGGTGTACGTGCAATGGGACAGGACCAAGAAAACCACAAGAATCTGCCTTATTCTTTCATTAGCCCCTCTTCTGTTTCCCGAGGACCCTCTGAACCTCCGGGGGCTCCCAGGATAAAGGGTGCTGTCACATTAGCTGCAGGCGGACACCCCGAAAGAAGCCCTTAGCGTCAGAGAGCCCCAGCCTCCCAGTGCTGGGAAGGCCCTATGCAGTAGGCCGGGCTCTGCATACTCACAGCAGGGCCAGTCTCGCCGGAACGTCCACGGGGCCCAGGAGGTCCAATGGGGCCAGGGATTCCGTTAGCACCATCTTTGCCAGAGGGACCGACGGGGCCGGGAGGACCCTGCAGGCCAGGAGAGAGGCAGGCGGTGAGGAGAGAGCATCAACAAAGGGAAGGTTGGGGAGGAGCTGGCGTTGGGGAGGGGCCCTCCTAGCACTATCCACGCTGTTCCCGATTTTCCTTGCTTCTCAGTCACAGAACCCCACGCTGGCCCGTGTGTGGCCGAGAACCAGCAGGGTGGCCTCACAGCTTTCCTACCCTCCGACAAGCCTCTCTGTAAACCCTTGTTCCCAGGGGGGCTATTTGACAGCCGAGAGCCACTCGTATACTCATCCCGGGGTCTCAGGTTCTTCTCTGGCCACATTCTCACCAAGCTGGTCCCACTTCTGCTGCCCGGTGAGGTCCCCTGAGGCCAAGGCTTCCCCAGGAGCAGCCACACTCCCCTCCTCCTCAGACACCTGCCCAGAGCCCCGGCCCCACCCCGAGGGAGGGCTCACTCCCTCTCACTCACTCTGGGGCCAGAAGGACCTGCAGGACCGGAGGCACCCTGGTCTCCAGAAGGACCCTGTGCAGAAGGAAGAGGCCAAGGTCAGAGGTGAGCACAGACAGGCCCCAGGCTGGGAGGCCTTCTTGAATAGGTTTATATACACCGGGAGCTGGCTGGGACATGTATCTGCTCCCCGACCCCCAGCCCCATGGCCGTTCCACGTGCTCCACCCTCCGACTCAGAGAAGGTCCAGGCCTGGACATTTCTTAGGATCATCCCAAGTCACTTCAGCAGCCTGGGAAGCTCAAGTGGTCCCTGTGGAGCGGGAGGCCCTGGGGAGCCAAGCACAGACAGCAGCACTCACAGGGGGGCCGGGCAGACCCTGCAGACCGGTGAAGCCACGGTGTCCCTTCAGTCCCCTCTCGCCAGCCTCTCCAGTTTCTCCTTTGTCACCTCGGGGGCCTTGAGGGCCCTGGGAACGAGACACACAGACACAGGTTGGGTCAGCTCAGCCCAGAGCAAGAGCCCTCTGCCGGCTTCACCTGAGCCAAGGAGCCCCAGGTCCCTGTGGGCACCCCTCCCCACCGAGCCCGTCAGGACCCAGCGCAGGGCACTAAGATACTCACTGGCATTCCCCGGGCTCCAGCAGGTCCTGCGGGTCCCATGGGACCTTGTGCGCCCTGTGGGGGGAGTGAGGGGGCAATGTCAGAGAGCAGTTGAGGCAGGAATGGCCCACTGCTGTGTGCCCATGGCCCAACGGCCCATGGGCTGGGCACCGAGGCAGCTGCTTCACAACCCAGACCCAGGGTTGTTCCCAGGGCCTGGGGCAGGGGAGGGCGGGAGGTGGAGAGGCGCTCCCTGCCCACCCGGCCACCCTCCTGCACCACGGCTTTTACTGACTCAAGATACTCACAGCTTCTCCTCGGTCTCCCTGCTTGCCAACTGGGCCGGCGGGACCAGGAGAGCCAGGGGGCCCAGGGGCTCCGGGAGCACCCACAGCACCAGTCTCTCCACGGTCACCCTGTCAGGAGAGAGGTCCCAGGCTCAGAGAGGAACTTCCAGAGGAGGCAAGGAGGGATGTGGCTCTGACCCTGACCCTGCCAGGGTGATGAAGTGACCTTCCCACCCCACCGCACGAGACACTCACCTTGACTCCAGCCGCGCCATCTCTGCCAGGGGGGCCGTCAGCACCGGGGCTTCCCTGTGCAAAGGGGAGCAGATGCCATCAGAGCTGCTCCCACCGCCGTCCAGCCAAGGCTTTCCCAGCTAGCCTCCTCCTGCCGCCCTCCCGTGCATCCAGGTCTTAGTCTCTCTGGCCTTCTCTCTCCCGTCACGACCTTCCCATCGCATCTGGGCACTTGGGCTTGGCCCGCCTTGTCGCCCACCTGCTCCAGGGCTCCCCTGTCCCCGCAGTGGGACCCACTGCTCACCTCACGTCCAGGCTCGCCAGCAGGACCAGTCAGGCCAGGAGGACCCACAGGGCCAGGGGGACCTCGGTCTCCAGATGCTCCAGGGGCTCCCTGCTTGCCAGGCTCACCCTGGGGGCAGCAACAAGGAGGGTGAGTGCACTCTGAGGCCCCTCTCAGCCCTTCTAGGAAGACGGCTGACCGTGGGTCAGTTCCGAGGGTGTGGAGCAGGTGGCCGGGCCACCAGGGACACCCAGTGAAGACCCTCCACCTGAGCCAGGCTAGGCCGGCTCGCCTGGAGGAAGGGACGTCCCCACTTACCGAGGGGCCGGGGAGGCCGGGGAATCCTCGCTCACCACGCTGTCCAGGCAGACCAACAATGCCCCTCTGACCAGCCAGACCCTGAGGACCTGGAGGACCGTCGGGACCCTGAGCGGGGAGAGGAAGGAGGTGAGAACTTGAGAAGTGACACGCAGCCGCTGCCTATCTGTGCTGCGGCCAGCTGCCCACTGCGGGGGTCAGGTCAGTACTCCTCCTGCCCTGCAGGGCACTTTCTGCAGCACCCCCTCCTGGCAAACCCACAGCCCTGCTCCCAACTCCAGGCTCTGGGAGCCCCTGCCCTTTGCACCCCTTCCCCAGGGACCTTGGCCCTGGGGTGGGACTTACAGAAGGACCATCATCTCCAGGCTCTCCCTTCTCGCCAGGGGGTCCAGCAGGACCTTGGAGGCCAGGGTCACCAGCTCGGCCAGGGGGGCCGCTGTCTCCTCGAGCACCTTTAGGACCATCTTTTCCAGAAGGACCAGGAGGACCAGGGGGTCCAGGGTTGCCCTAGAGAAGCAAAACACAGAAACTGAGAATTCCTCTCACCCTTCCCCGTCCCTCCAGGGTGCCATGACCCTCTGGGGGCTTCCTCCACAGTAGGGGCAGCTTGGCCCCCTTGGTCCACCCCTTTCATCTTTGCTCTGCGTGAGCTCTGGACAGCCAGCCTGGCTTCCCTAGTGCCTGCACACTCTCCCTGTTCCGACTCTCCTGCTTCCTTCCCTGTGGCCTCTCTCCCACCACCCATCCTCAAGGAACTGCTCCAGTCTCGATCCCCTCAGCCCTAAGCCTCTGTGCCCACCTGCCTGCACTTGACAGTGTTGGTGAGCCCGCTGACTTATCATTTCTCCTCCCTCTGCTGTGAGCTCCCCAAGGGCAAGATGCAGACTTTCTCATAAAGCACAGTGTTTTCAGGAAATGCGTGTCCACGGTGAAGCGGAGCCAGAAGCCCATGGCCAGCACAAGGGCGCAGCCCCTGCTCCCAGCTGTGCATGCGGAGAACAGGACCCCACAGTGAGTTAACTGCTCCTCCCAGGTGTGGGCCTGGGCACAAGATGTGCATGGGGTTGGGCCAGACTCTGTGACCCTTGCCTGTGCCTCCTGCTAGGGGTAAGGTAGAAACCAGTCGGGGTGGCACTCACATTGGAGCCTGGGGGTCCGACGCGGCCAGCTGCTCCGGGGAATCCGGTAGCTCCCTATGTGAGGAGAGGGGAGACTCAGCACCTTGGACCCTCAGGAGGCCCCAGAATCAAAGGTTTTGGGGGTGGTCTCACAGGCTGGAGTGGAAAGGGGCAAGGGGCTGCAGAGCAGCCAGGGGAGTTAGAGAGGGAGAAAGGGCCCCCGGGGTGTGGCCACTGCCTCTTGCTGCGGCAGCTTCTTGCCTCTGCAGGGGAGGATTGGACTGGGGCATTCAGACTTCAGGGGCGTCCTGTCTCCCACCTGGCTGTGGGATGGGTGGGGGCAAAAGTGGGTGAGAAGGAAGGAGGTGGGGTGCAGCCTCTGGGGCCGGGCCTTCCCTGTGAGGCCAGGATGGGTGTGAGAGAAGCTGCCAACACCCCCCCTAGTGCCCTCTACCCGGCCCAGAGACAGTGAGGGTGGGGGCCTCACTTACCGGGGGGCCTTGAGCACCTCGGGCTCCTTTAGGGCCAGTCACACCAGTAGGACCCTGAGGAGGAAGGAGGGAGATAGTGAGGCCCAGTCGTCCTGACCACAGACTCCTGAAAGCCAGGATCACAGAGATGGAGCTTTGTCAGCATGAACATCCCAGCCTCGGAAGCTATCACAGGTGGGCCTGCTACCCCGACCAATAGAAGACTCATGTTCCAGGAGACCTTGGGAGGAGAAGCCCATCAGGTGTCCTCAGAGCCCAGCCAGGGTCTCCCAGGAGGCTGGCTGCTCCGTCCTGAGCCACACGCGGTACCTGCGTTCCCTCCCCCAGCCCCCACCACGCACCCACACCCGTGACAACGAAAGCAAGGGTAGCGTAGCTCCTCGAGCCTTCATCCCTGAGTACAAACTCCTCCTTCCTGAAGCCTCTGCCCTCTGCCTGGCTGCTGCCCCTGGCCCGCCCAGGCCCCTCCCCCTGCGCCCAGCCTCCCTGTCCTGTGGGGTCAGCTCCCAGGGGAGCTCAGTTTTACCCACCTGAGGCCCAGGAGCTCCAGAGGGGCCCTGAGGACCGGGGGCACCAGCGTCACCTTTCTGGCCAGCTTCTCCTTGTTCACCTTTGGCACCAGGCTGGCCATCAGCACCCTGGCTCGGGGAGGAGGAAGCCAGTGAGTGGGGGGCAAGAACTCCTCCCACAGGGCCGGGGTGAGTGTGTGTCCACCCTGGGTCTGAGCGCCTGCTCTGAGGTCGGGGCTGTCACATCGGTGTGGAGGGAAAGGAGCCATTCCCCTTCCCTTAAAGCCCTGTCCCTCCCTCCCTGCCTCGCCCTCGGGCTGGGGAATGACGCAGAGCTGAGCAGAGAGGTGTGGCAGGGGAGGTGGACAGAGATACTCACAGGGGGGCCGGCGAATCCAGCGGGTCCAGGGGGGCCTGTCTCTCCGCGTTCACCCTGTGAGGAAAGGGGCGCGGAGGCTCAGCTGCCTGCCCGCTCAGTTCCTCCTGGAGCCCAGAGCCCGCCCTGGCCCAGCCTACTGCGCAGTAACCCCGGAGAAAAGGGGTCAGGGAGCTCCATCCTAAACAAACCGAGCCAGGCCAGAAGGCCTCCTGTGGCCAGAGGTCTGGGGACCTGAAGGTCCTCCACCGTGACCACATCACGGGAGAGGGGTGTGTGCCTTCTCCCTTTCCTTTCTCATCTCTCCTCCCATCCCCAGACCCGAACTGCAGGGAGGGAGCCACGCCCCTGCAGGGCCAGGCTCCGGGCAGATACTCACCGGGGCGCCTCGAGCACCAGCAGTTCCGGCAGGACCAGGGGGTCCAACTTCTCCCTAAGGTCAGGGACAGGGAAGGACAAAAGCCAGAGATGAGGGGTGTAGGTTCAGAGGGGGCCCCTCCAGAGCAAAGTGCACCCAGGAAGCAGCCCTGACGGTGGGTGGGGGCTCCGGTCTCCCCAGCAGCCCCTTTTCTCGTTGCTTCAGCCACACCTGCACCGTCCTCAGGGCGCTGAGAAAGACACCCGTGCCCCACTCCTCTGCTTCCCTCAATGGCGCGCACCCCAGGACTCTGCTGCTAAGAAGGCCCCCACCCTCACTCCTTACAGCAGTTGGAGAGGGGGAGGGTGACAGCTGTTGACCGAGGGGAGGAGAGAGAGCAGTCTTTGGCAGGCGGTGAGAAGGAGATCTGATGGGGGCAGAGTGAAGAAAGGGTTCCATGACTCACCTTCTCACCGTTGGCACCGGCTGGGCCAGGGGGGCCAATGGGGCCAGTCAGACCCTGGGAAGAGAAGGCCGAGTGAGGGGCCGGGAAAGACAGCCAGAGATGCAGTGCCCAGCAGGGAGCCTGGGGCGCCCACACCCAGGGGCCCTTGGTGTATCCTTCCATGGCCCCCAGAACGCCCTCTCACTCCGGGGTCCCAGTGTTGACAGGGAAGTCCCTGCGGATGCCCAGCCCACACAACTGAACACAGGAGCAGGGACCACGCTCACACACAGCCCCTCCGTCCCCTGCGTGCATGGGATCCCTGCATCTGTCCCCATCCCAGCCCCAGGGAGCCTGCCACCAGCACCCACTTACTCGTCCACCGTCCTTCCCGGGCGCGCCCTCGGGGCCTTTCTCACCAACGTCACCCTGGGGAATACAGAAAACGGGCCACCTCAGGGAGGCACTCCAAGACCCCCTTTGCCAGCTCAGTGTCCCCCCTGAATGGGGGTCCAGGCGGGGTCAGAGCCTGGCCAAGAGGGGTTTGCTGTGGTCTCAGGGTGGGTGACGAGCAGTAAGTGAGATGGAGGGATGTCATTGGATGACGTCACTAAAGGTCAAACAAAGAGCCGTGGGGGGCCTCCAAGTTCCTCAAGAGGATGTCTGGGTGCCGTGCGGAGCAGGAGGGAGTCGGGGGGAGGCCTGCTCAGCCCGGTACTCACCCTGTCTCCCTTGGGTCCGGCAATACCAGCTGCTCCCCTCTCGCCGGGCATGCCCTGTAGACCTGGAGGGCCCTGAGCCCCAGGGGGGCCAGCTGGGCCAGCTGCGCCCTGTGGGGGAGAGGACTCTGTGATGGGCAGCTCCTCCTCTGGGCGCCCCAAGCCCCCTTTCCTCCCCTTCTTCCTCTGCCCAGACCCCTTTGGGTTTCACCCTCCATCCCTCCCTCCTTCCATTTTCATCCCCCAAGCCCCATCCCCTTCCACCCAGAGGACCACACCCGCCTCACTTACTTTGGGACCATCAGTGCCAGGAGTGCCGGGGAGGCCGCGGGCCCCCTGGAGGCCCTGGGAACCGGGGGAGCCACGTTCTCCGGGGAAACCTCGTTCACCCTGGAGTGGAGACACCACGGAACAGTCAGGTGGAGGCCCGAAGAGGACGGAGAGCCAGGGAGAGGCAGGGAGGTACGGGCGGAGCTGGATTGGCGGAGGCAGGGGCGCAGGCAGGACCCGGGGCTGCGGTTCTGCTGGGACAGGCAGGCCAGAACCACTCCGAGAGGCCACTTGGGAATGGCCAACAGGACACTCACCCTGGGACCCACGAGGCCGGGAGCTCCAGCTTCACCAGGAACACCCTGAAGATCAAAGAAGAATGTGAGAGAGCAAGGTTTTTCTGCCCCGGAGCCTTGGCCGAGCACCCCTCCTGCTAGCTGCGGAGCTCAGACTGTGGCAAGCTGGGCTGCGGGACCCAGACGCTCCCTGCCTCACTGAGCTCCTTGTTTCCCCTCCCGCCCTTGCCTCCTGGGCATCAGAATAGACCTTCCCACCTAAACACGCTGCAGATTCCCAGGTATTCTCAGGGCCCTGTACTCACCTGGTCACCTGGCTTTCCACCTTCACCTGGGGGGCCGGGAGGGCCAGGAAGTCCCTAGAAGCCAAGGTGACTTAGTTAGGAAAGGAGTGAGGTTGCTGCCCTGCCCTCTGGCGAGGCTGGCACAGGGCAAAAGCTGGGGTGCAGGGAAGACCCATCCCCTGGCCCCCACTGAGGGGGCGCTGCTGCCACCCCAGATCCCTGGAGAGAGAATAAACAGGAAGCCGGTCCAGCTGCCTACCTGGAACCCAGATGGCCCAGGAGCACCCTGCTCGCCTCGTTCACCAGCTGGTCCCTGCAGAGGAAAACAATGGTGAGCTGAGCCAGCTTCTGGAGAGCCTGGACGCCACATCCAGGGCTAGAGGGGCCAGGGGGCCACCCACGGCAGGCAACACCACCCTCACTGCCTGCTGTTCTCCCACCAGCGAGTGACCCGCACCCCGGACCACCAGGGCGGGGTCCACACTGCCTCTGCTCAGGCTGGGTCGCGGTCCTGGATCAGCCCAGACCCACATCTGTCAGCTCCATCACTCCCCACCTCCGCCCCCCAAGCCCCTGCCCACGGGCTACCTGGAGGGGCTGGGCGGGTACTTACAGCGGGTCCAGGGGGGCCTGCAGCACCTGTCTCACCATCTTTGCCAGGAAGACCCTAGTGGGGAGAGAGAGGGGGCGCTATCATGATACACTCCTCCAGTTCTGCAGACCCCAGCACCGGGCAGGTGCACTGTGTGGCCCAGAGTTTCCAGCCAATCCTCCGCCTGAACTCCATTTCTCCACCCGCCCTTCCCACTCCGCTCTTTTCCCTCAGTCCTCAGCACAGGAGCCTTCTCCACCTCCCCGGCTGCTGTCAGCCACCAGTCTCCTGGTGTGGACTCCCACAGGGCCCAGAGCAGCACAGGCTCAGCCATGGGCATCATGCGGCCAACCAGGGGTCCCAGGAGCATGCCCCAGGGATGCTCCCTCCCCACAGGGAGCAACAAACACCCAGGGGTGGGCAGTGGGGAGGCACTCACTCTCAGGCCAGGAGCACCAGGCAGTCCTTTCTCACCAGCTTTGCCAGGCTCACCCTGGAAGAAAGAGGGCAGGGCCATGAGGTGGAGGGCTTTGGTGGGAGTATGGGTATGGCTGGCGGGGGAGACTGGGGCGTGGGGCCACTGCCTGATGGACAACAAAGGCTAAAGTCGAGGATCAGCGCCTCTCTTATGCTCAGAGGTGTGAGCTGATAGCGCTGACCCGGGGATCAGTGTCATGGCTGAGATGTTCTGAGGGCTCTAAAGAGCCCTGGGATTCCCCTGATCACAGGCACTCCTTGGGGCGTGGGGGTCCAAGCCACCCAGAACACCATGGACCTCATTCATCACAGCCCTTGGGTTAACTCTGGGAACCAGCCCTTTCCCCAGGGGCAGGGAGGTAGCGGAACCATGTGGAAGGAAATGGAAGGGCAGGTGATTCCTTACATTGGCACCTTTGGGGCCAGGGAAACCCATGACACCAGGCTGCCCACGAGCTCCCTGAGGGCCTGGGGGTCCAGGGCGACCATCTTCACCAGGGGCTCCCTGAAAGAGAGGACACCATTCTCACCACATGGACACGAGACCACCTTTGTCCCTCTACTGAGCGCAAGCTCAGGGCAGGTCACCGGCCAGACAAAGAGCATGTAGGATTGACTAAGGTCGCAACCGGCAGCCCGCATCACACACGAGACTCCTCAGTGACAAGGCACTGCTTAGCTTAGAAGTTTTGTTCCTGAAAGTGCACACCAGGCTTTGTCTTCCCCAAAGGAAGGCCCAAACGCACAAGGGGTGGCCTTTTTAGAACTTGCAGCCACTGCATAGGCCACACCTGGCCACAGGACCCACCATCCCCTCCATTCCCCTCCCCGATTCTCAAAATTCACAGGCTGCCCCCACCCGGCTCCTGTCTCTTTTCCCACCTGCCTCCCCAAGAGTGCCCCCCAACCTCTCCCAGTGACCCCAGCGGATGGACTTACGGAAGGACCAACTTTGCCTTGAGGACCAGCATCACCAGGGCGACCAGTGAGACCCTTTGTTTAGGAGAGAGAAGGGGCTGGGTGTCAGCACAGGGTTGGAGGGACCAGGTCGGGTAGGGCGTGAGGAGTCTTCTCAGAGTTGGAAGCTGAAAACAGAAGCATCCCTGCTACCTACCCGGGCTCCAGGAAGGCCAGGCTCTCCGGGACGGCCAGGGTCACCGTTGGCTCCCTTGGGACCAGCAAGGCCACTGGGTCCTCGCTCTCCAGGGGCTCCCTACACAAGAGGAGGCAGAGGGTCAGCAGAAAGCCATTTGACCAGTGATGTGTGGACCCCAGTCCCTGTTCCCCCACTCACCTTGGGACCTGCCAGACCATCCTGACCTGGGAAACCACGGTTGCCAGGAGCGCCCTAGGAAGAAGTGGAGGGGAGAGGCAATGAGTTAGAGAGGCCCTTGACCCAACTGTGGCTGCAGAGAGCCTAGTCAGGATCCAGGTGTCAATCCCACCAACCCTCCTACTGCAGTCTCTGCAGAGCAGAAGCTATGTGCATGCATGCCTACTAAGTCACTTCAGTCACGTCTGACTCTGCGACGCTATCGACTGTAGCCTGCCAGGCTGCTCTGTTCATGGCGATTCTCCAGGCAAGAATACTGGAGTGGGTTGCCATGCCCTCTTCCAGGGGATCTTCCTGACCCAGGGATCGAACCCGTGTCTCTTACGTCTCCTGCGTTGGCAGGTGGGTTCTTTACCACTCGCGCCACCTGGGAAGCTCCAGGTGCAAGATTCTGAGAGATTAACTTCTTGGGCCTGCCCCCACCTCTTGGAAAGGAACTCCCACTGCTTCATGTCACCCAGGGGTGAGGGACACTAAGGAGTGTGGAGGTGGGTGGAAAAAAGGAATATGAGGTCCACAGACTTGGCAAAGACCCAGAGCCACAGGAACTCAACTTGTATCTCTAGGGCACACCCCAACGAGCGTGGGGAAGAACTCTTGGCCCACTTACTCTTTCTCCAGGGGGACCGGCGGGCCCAGCACCACCAGGCTCTCCACGGGCACCTCTTTTCCCTTCTTCACCAGCAGGACCAGGGGCTCCTTGGGGACCAGCAGGGCCCTGAGAACCAGCATGGCAGAGAAACAGGGTGAGTCTTTGCCTGGCCCTGGGGCAAGCACAGCCTGGCATGAGGAGGAGGTGGCTATGACTGCTGTTTCAGGGCTGGGGGGCCTGGGGAAGTGAGGTCACAAAGGGTCAGCTGGGTGAGAAGAAGTGGCCCAGTGGGCAGGCAAGCTGGTCAAGCCGAAGATGGCAGCTGAGACCGCATCAGCTTCTCTGTCACATTCATCTCTGGGTACACCCTCAGAGGGCCCAGGATAGGGGACACGCCTGCTGCGGAGGTGGGCAGTGGGCCAGGGGTGGCAGCCAGGTACTCACCGGTTCTCCCTTGGGGCCTTGTTCGCCTTTGAAGCCAGCAATACCAGGCTCACCCTTAACAAAGGAGAAAAGCAGGTTCTCACACTCGGTTCTCCCCACGGCCCTAAAAATCCTCCACCACCCCAACCCTTAAAGGCAGCCCGCTAGAGGACACTGTAGGCACAGGAAGTAGGGTGCTGGGTTTGACTCTGGGGCTGTGGGTGGGACTCAGAGTTCACTGGATCTTACCGTTTGACCTTTCGGGCCCAGAGGACCAGTTGCACCTTGAGGGCCGGGTGGACCACGGGGTCCAGGGAAGCCGGGAGCACCAGCAATGCCAGGGGCACCCTGTCAGCATGAGCAGAGAGAAGGGCATTAGGAGGGGGGCACGAGGAGGGACTGACCCCACCTGGAGGAGCTGAGTCCGAGGGCAGCACTCACAGCAGATCCCTTGGCTCCAGGGATTCCATCAGTTCCAGGGTTGCCCTGAAAAAGGAGACAGTGTCGTTATAAGATAAGCAGTGAAGAATACATTCCCACCACACATCATGCTCCCAGGCCCCTGGTCCATTCCAGGCGTGGCCCTGCTGGACACTTCAAGGGAGGATGGGTGATGGAGGGAGACGTGTCTCTAGAGACTGGTGGCTGGGTGGCAGGCATTGAGCCAGAAGGAAGGTGTGATGATTGAGGCACCAGTTGCCTCAGCAGATAGTCAAGTGTGCCAAGGCCTCAGACCCCAGACCCTTCAGGCAAAATACACTCACAGCGGCACCAGCTGGCCCAGGGGACCCAGGAGTACCAGGTTCACCACGAGGACCCTGGGCGCCTTCGGGACCTCGAGCACCGGTGGGGCCAGCTTCACCCTGGAAAGAGGCAGGGAAGGATGCGGTGAGGACAGGTCAGGGGGACACAGACCCCGTGGGCAACAGTTCAGGACAAGCTGCACACACACACCAAAAAGGGTTCCCATGCAGGCTGCCTGGCTGAGCCCGCTGACCTGATGACTTTCTACCTGCCCCGCTCTACTCTCCATCCCCCCTCCTTGGTGGCCACCACGAGCAGGCACACAGGTTCATGTTACAGGCTGGGCTTTGTGCTGGTTCCCTCAGCACTCATCAGAAAAGCCTGAGCTGGGCAGCCTGCCAGTCCAGCACTGTGGGATGATGGACAATGGCTGAGATGGGCAGGCACCTTTACCTCCCCTTTCCCACCTATTTTCTCTTTTATTGAGGCTCTTGAACATCTCAGCTCGGGGTGCCAGTGGGCGTGTATCTGGCTAATGTGAACCAGGCTCTGAGTCAAGCCTGTTTGAAGGAAGCCAGCAAGCCAGGACAAAAAGCAAGCTGGGGGACCAGCGCCCCGACACCACTTTTCCCAAAATGGGCTCTGCTTTTACTTTCATTTTTTCCTGAAAGTTACAGCTGGCTGTGAGCTGGGCTCTCTGGATGGCAGAGTCCCTGGGGAGGACTGCTGACCTGGAGGGAGGGCACGGCCTCCTCAGGTTTCTTCTCACAACATTCTTGCTTTACTTTTGTAATTATTATTTTCTAAAGGTCAGGCCCCCTCTCCTTCCGCTGTCCCTCTTCACAATGGGTCTCCTTCACCCCGCTCCTGGGGCCTCAGACACTGTCTGGTTGCCATGGAAACCCCCACAAGGGGAAAAGCAACCTGATGCCAGTGACCACATGGAGGCTCCTTATTCATCTCCTGGCGGCACCAGGAGAGAATTCCCAGGGACGCACGCGTGTTGGAATCCCTCCGGGGCCACAGGGGCCTTTCCCTGAACTGGCTGGCCTCCCACTGGCCTCTATTAATCCTTGGAAGAACTCTATTAACACGGTTTGGGAGAGACAAGCCCTGCCCCCCAAGATGAAGCAGGGGTAAGAGGGGAGGATGGAACCATCTCGCGCCCACTTCCCTCCAACTCTCTTCCGGATCTAAGTCAGCTGAACTTTGCCTTTTCTCTTCAGTTTCCTTTGGTCCCCTCCCAGGTCTCAGGGGTCCCGCCATCTTTTTCTGCCTTGTCCCACTCTGAAGCTGTAACTGTATCTCCAGCTTTTTATCATTCCATCTTACTTTCCCTTCCAGCTAGTGACTCTGCAAAACGCCTGGCTCTTTCCTTGCTTCCACAGATAGCAGTAGTGGGGCGAGGGGTGGGGGACACTCCAGAGGGAAGGCGGATCATCCGGGGGGCAGTCAGCAAGGGTTATGGGGAAAGGGGGGGGTCCTGACTCGACAAGCAGAACACGCACCTTGGCACCAGGAGCACCGGGGAAGCCAGGACCGCCAGCAGGACCCACGGGACCCTGGAGGAAGCAAGCAGATGCAGAGGTGAAGGCCCAGTCTGGGCAGACCATCTCCCGCCTCCAAAGCAAGCCACCCCTCACCTCCCATGCCTTCCCACCTTTGTACTGATATTGCTCTATATCCACTGTGGCCGAAAGTCCCTGGATGAAAATTGTCCCCGCTGCCAGTGTCCCCAAGCCTGGCTTGGGGAAACTGCGTTTCTGACGCAGTATATAGTTTCTGAATATATACATGGTGAGAAGCAAGTCATTCTTTCACCTCCCTCTCTACCCCTCCCCAGAAAAACGACCAAAAGTGTAGCTGAGAAAAATGAACCATTGCTTCAAAGCTTGTCCCCAACATACTCCCTTAGGAATGAAAAGCTGTTCCTCTTTTTCCAGGAGAATCCAGAATGTGGCCTGGATATTGAGTAAACACTGCCACTTCACTGGGCGGCTGACTGGGACTCAGGCAAACCTGCCGGGGCTGAAGTGAACTTACCGGAGGCCCTGCAGGGCCTGGTTGACCGTCATTGCCTCGAGCACCCTGTGAGCGAGAAGGAAGCAGCCGTTATGGGAGACACACACATCTCCAGTCCCTCTCACGGTGTCCCAGGGCTGAGCAGGAGGCTGGCAGGTGTGCACTGCGGGAGGAAGCAGCCCCAGGACCCTCCATGGTGCCTTTGAGAACTGGGCCTGCAGTGGGCTTGCTCTCAGCCTCAAAGAACTTGGCTAATTTTCCAGCTACTCCATCATTTTTTAAACTTCCTTTTAGACCCCGAGTATCCCCAAATTCAAGGCCATGTTATCATTTAAAGACTCAGTGAAAATGAAACAGCCAAGCATTGATTCTGACTCAGTTCTTCCTGCCTGTTGCAGCAGAAAGCTCTTTCAGGGCTTGGTTAATCTCCTTGGTCAATTCTTAGATCTGTGTCCCCATCCCCAACCCACAGAACAACCTGCTTCTATGGAAGACAGAGAAGCTGCAGGGCACCTGCTACCAGCCCAGGAAGAAGCTTGGTGATGGGGATAGGGCACTGGGCACAGTCTGAGGACCAAACTTGTCCTGAGACTTCTTTCACAGACAGCAAGGCTGCCGCTCTTCCTCTACAGGCCATGCACTTTGAGGGGGAGCGCCTCCAGGGTCTCTTTCTCGAGGCCCCTCCGGGTCCCGGGAATCATTAGGCTGGGTGGAGCTGGGCCGAGCACCTGGTCCTTGGAGGACCTCAGCTGAGCCCCGCCTGCCTGCCTCTGCCTCTCCTGGGAAGCTGAAGAAGGATGCTTTAGGGGGAGCTCCTGTTTTAAATAAGACTCAAGTCTTTCTCTTGGCTGTGGTCCATTTCTCATGACTGAGACTCTCCTGGTTGGCATTAACCAGGGAAGCAGGAGAAGACTTAACAGAGGAAAATGTCACAGGGAACATAAACCCTCAGCATTGGCCAGAGCCCCTTCTGGGCTGGCTGCTTCGCAAAGTACCCTCCCTCCAGGGGTCAGCCAGAGGAGAGGCCTGGGCTGCGTGTGAGCAAGGGGAGTGTGGTGCTGCCCAAGAGGCCAAAGTTGGATGGGCATCCAGGGCTGCCCCCTGCAGGAAAGCTGGGGAGTGGGTACCATCTGGCCCAAGGTGGGGGGCACATGACCACAGCCCAGCCCAGCCCCTGGCCAGGCCTGGACACCAGGCCTGCACTGAACTATGTGACCTTGTCAATCTTCCATGCCAAATCCTATGCACACCCTGCCAGTCTAACTACGGTAGGGACAGGAGTCAGCAAGGAGAAGCAAGAAGCAGGGCCGACTGGAGGAGGAAGGAGAACAGCGGTGCAGGTCATCTGTGCCCCTCATGGAGTGTGGCCCCCATGACTCCAAGCCTGGCCAAAAAGGCACAAGCCAGGTCTGGACAATCTGTAGCAATCACAGTGCTTCTTGGCAGGCCCGGGGCTCTCTAATCCCCTCACACAAAGTGACCCAGGGACAAGCCACTTCAACGGTTTTGGCTGACAAATGGGGGTTGAGACTGCATGCTATTTCACTGATCTGCTTCTGAGGGAAATTTCTGCCAAAACAGATACATTATCTGGACTGCAGCACAACTGAGGGAAGCTGATTTACTTTGGCTGGTCCTGCAAGGACCCATGAGGAGGGGCCTCAGAGCCTGGGTGGCTGGGGTGTGAAATCAACAGAGAGCATAATCTTTCTTAAACACAGCTTTCATCGCATCACTCGCCTGACCAGGCGCCCACAAGGGCTCTCTATTGCTAAGGGATCAGAGCTAAACACCTGCACCCTCCACTGCTACAAATCCCCATGCTCTTCACTCTCCCATTAATGCGAGGCCACTGGAGTCTGAGGCTGCAGAGCACGGCTTGTCTTAGGCTAGTTAACCATTCAGTGCCTCAGTTTCTTCTCTTCTAAAAGGGGGAGGACAACAGAATCCGCCTGGTAGGATCCGAGGGAAGGCTGGATAAGACAGAGCATCTGGGTATTAAACAGAGGGCGTGCCCATGAAGCAGTGGCCACTGGTATATCACAGTGTCACCAACAGTGCGGTAATGTAAAGTATGTGAGTTGACCCTAGACTGATGCACTTTTCTAGGGCAGCATCTAAGTGAGCAGAAAGAACTAAAAGGAACACAGCACTATAGCCAACTAAAGTCTGTCCATATATTCAAACAGGATTGACTGGGGAGTGGGTGAGACTGTCGAGGGATTACCTGAATAATCGAGACTGGTTAAAGAGACTCCTGTCCTCGCCTGCCAGCTCTCCCATGGCCTCCCCCCACCCCCCCCACCCCCGGTCCTCTGATTGTGCAGACCCAGTCTGGGGATTTGTGACGGGCACACGCAGAGTGAATCCTCACGGGAGGATGATAGTGTCTACACCTCGTGGGGTTGCTTTGAGGGTCAGGCAAAATAACCCTGAACACAAGTGCCTCGTGAACTCCAAAGAGCTGGGCAAATGGTAGCTCTGGGTCTTGTCAATTACTCACTGCAGCGCCGGCAGGGCCAGTCCGTCCTCTCTCACCAGGCAAGCCGCGGGGACCCTGGAGCACACACCAAGAGGCACAGCATGAGTTGGTTCAAGGACCGCTCGGCCCCATCACTAAACCTGCAGGCCCTTCATGGACACTGGAAGGGAGGGAGCTGGTAGCACCCAGGAGGCAAAGGTGTGGATGCCCCTGGTCCGCCTTCCTGATCCTATCACACCAAAGGGTTCTCGGCCATGGCAGAACACACAGGTGCTCCCATTGTTACCTATTAGGAGCCCTGTTATAGGCACATCTTGCTCCTTGCAATAGACAAACTCCCCCAAATGTTGAAAATAAACAGAATTTGTAAAAACTGAAGCCCACCTTAAGTATGTTAACAGGGTTATTTCAAAGAAATGCTGGTGAGCCCTTGCACAAACCATCCACTTGACACACTTTACGTTTTGCTCATAATCGAATCAATCTACAAAGTTGAGTATCTACTTTGCCCAAAGGGAGCAGTGGCATCTACAGTGGCGCCATCTGCTGGGCTTTAGGTGCCTCAAGAGTGTCTGGAGGCCCTCCAGGGGGTGGTGCTCATACTCACCATTGGGCCTGGAGAACCGTTCTCACCTGGGGAACCACTCTCACCCTGGAAAAAAGATGCAGAAGGTCAGTGAGCAGGGGCCCCTCTGCCAGCCCACAAGACAGTTCCCATGGAGGAAGCTGAATGCTCTGGTCATCTCAGCTAGCACCGACACCTCCAAGTTTTAGTTCCATGAGGGACAATTCCCGGAGCTCTCCAGACCTGCTGTTCATTCATTAGGTTGTAGTGCTGGTGTTCCTAACCCAAGCTGTTCAGACGTCCTAACTCCACTGAGCTCAGCAGCATCTCCTCATCGTCCGTCCCCCATGCCCATGTGCTTCTTGGTCCTTACCTTCACACCCGGAGCACCAGCTTCTCCCTTAGCACCATCTAGACCTGGGTAACCCTATGGGACAAGAGAAGACTTTCAATCACTCTTCTGGGGAAGCCGAAGAGGATGATTCATGTCCCCCCCAAGACTTTTTTCTCCCTTGGTCAGTCTTTTTCCTTCCAGCACTCTCCCCCCATTATACTTACTCTGTGACCTTTGACACCAGGAAGGCCTGGGGTTCCTGGGAAGCCGCGAGCACCCTGCAATCCAAAGCAGAGATGTTCAGAGCACTGTGCAGAACCAGGTAAAGGCTGCCGTGGGCTGATGGGAGAGGCCGTGAAGCCAGGTCCCTGGGTGGCCAGGAAGCAGGGGAAGCCCGGCACCAGGAACATCTTCCGGTCACTCGCAGAATCCCCCTCTCTGTGCCTCACCCCAGCTTAGGCAAAGTGGGTATAAACATCTGCCAGCACCCCCGGATGCCCCGAGACTGTGCTAGGATCAGGGACATGGTCATCAGTATGAAAGCGTGACACGTGGGGACGGCTGGAACTTTAGGAGCGAGCTATCGGAGCTGGATGAGCTGGGTGGGAGGCCACTGCGTTTGTTGCAAGGATGGAGACGCTGCGAACGAGACTAGAAACTGGGAAAGGTGGGCTTTACCTGAGGGCCAGGAGGGCCTCTCTCGCCAGATTTTCCAGGCTTTCCAGCTTCACCCTGAAGGGAGAGAGATGTACCTCAGCTTCCTCAGAAGACACGTTAGCATCACTGGTGCACACTGGCATGTTATCACTCCTCCCACCTGCCGTGCCTTTGCCCACCTGCTTCCTCATCTCCCCCACCCCTGCAGGTCCCAGACTTCCCTGAATGCCTTCCCTGCCTGTGGCCTGGGCAAGCTCCTCCACCCCTCACAGCCTCCAGCCTTCCCTGGTGGGCTCACTGTCTCCTCTCATAGGCACTGCTGACCAGCCTGTGTTCCCTAACCTCGGAGACGTTCACTGCCTCTAATGGGAGTCTCACGAGCAGCTTCAGCGCCAGTTCTCCTCTCTCCCCTTCGTTTACATCCCTTGCAGACATCCTGACTCAGTCTGAGCTTTCCCCAACTCATTTACAATTAAGATAATCTTGGGCTGTTGAGTGTTTCTCTTTTGTTTTTCCTTCTCTGCATCTTTCCCCTTGTGTTTTCCCCCTCCCTTCTCTCACTTCTCAATTTCCCTTCCTGGAGCTAATGATGTTTTAATTATTTCCCTTCCCAGTGGGTCCAAAGCTGTCCCCAAAGGCACTTGCAAGCTAAGTTGCCAGCGGAAATGTAGCCGGTGCCGTGTCTGAGTCTCTGCCGGACGAGCCCCGCCCCCTGGGCCCAGTCGAGGGTGCATCCGCCCATCACCACCCAGAACCCCCTCTCTCCAGGCCCTTTCAAGTGAGGCAGCCACTTGATTGACTCAGGTGTACTCACATCATCACCAGGTTTCCCAGGGGGGCCAGGAGGACCACGGGGGCCCATGGGACCCTACAAACAAAATAAGTGAGCTTAAGAGATGGTTGGAGGGGGGAAGATACCTAATCAGTGGGAGAAACCCAGGGATTATAGCTTTTGGAAGCTAGTGCATCCAAAAGGAAAAAAAGATGGAGGAACCCAGTTTGTGCTGAGAGAGAGAAGAGGCGCAGAGCAGATCACAGCGGGAGGCAGTGGACAGCACAGGCCAGAAGGGGTGACCCAGAAAAAGGACTGACATGACAGAATCCTGGGTGGTTCCTGCCACATCTGGCTCCCTGTCAGTTCCCCCAGAGCTAAGACGGGACATCTGAGCTTCCTTTGAGTCCTCCATTGGAGAAAGCACTGGGCAGAGCCCGGAAGGCGACAGGACTAGGGTGTGAATGGTGCATTGCCAGAAGATCCCCCAGGAGGGCAGGGCCAGCGCCAGCACTCACAGAGACACCAGGTTCTCCAGGTTCACCAGGGTTGCCTTGAAATCCTTGAGGTCCCTAAAAAGTAAAGCGAGGACACCAGGTTGGCCCCCTAGAACAGACATCAGAGAGCTTGAAAGCATCTGTGTCTCCGCTTTCCAAAAGGAAAAACCCAATACTTACGGGAGCACCAGCAGGGCCTGGGGGTCCCCGAGGTCCCATGGGGCCCTGCATTGGAACAGAAAATAAGGAGCTTTACTGGAAAGGCTTCACCCTTGGCCTCCACGGTGCCGCCGCCTCCCAGCCAACAGCCCAGACAAAGGACAAGGAGTTACTCTGTGAGCAGGGGCCTGCAGGGGCTGCTCCCTCTCATTTTCCTCTCCCCTCGCAACATTCTATTTTTATTTATAGGTACCATTTGGACAGAGAAGCTGGCCTTGCGTTCCTCTGGACAGCAGCCATGTTTACTAAAGTCTGAGTTTCATTTAGCATGTGCCAAGTGGGAGCTGCAGGGCTGAGATTTCCTGCTGGAAGTCTTGTGGATGCTGGAGAACAGTGGCTGCTGTCTGCATTCTTCAGTTCTCATTCCAAGAGCAATAGCAACTGGCCTTCTGACAGATCAGCCTATATGCCTGTCTCCATCCTCATTCTTCTTAGTCACTCCAGCGCATCATTAAAACTGGCATCCATCGCCATTAAAAACCAAATGCTCTGGGCTAGCTAAATGGGAGGTTATGTAACTGATGGGGAAGGGCCGCTCCAAGTAATTATCTGTAAAGTGAGGTTGTCAGAGTCCCTGGCTCTGCTGAGGGCCACCTCCTGCCATTTTGGCTGCAAAGAACTGGTGCCTTTTCTTACCATTGGTCCCTGCATTACTCCCATCTGGGCGCCACCAGCCTTCTCATCAAATCCACCAGCCATCTGGGCAGCAAAGTTCTGCAAATAAACCCAACAACATTAAAAGCTTGAGAGGCTATATGCTTTTCCTACATGGCTAGGTAAGCTATATACGGATAGGAAAAAACTTTAATTGTGGGAGACTAACCTAGCATTGATCAGAAACACTAATGATTCCTGAAAAAAAGTTTTGGAAATGGCTTATTAGATGACAGTGGCACAACCATTTCCCTGGAAGATGAAGTGTTACTTGGAAGAGTATCCATTACTTGCATTTCATTTTGTAAGTTTTCTTTAATTCTAAAATATTAAATATATTATTCCACATAAATTGAAAACTATAACTAAAATATAACTTTTAAAGGTTTTTTTTTCTTTTCTAAGACCTTAATGCCCAGCAAAACACTAAAATCAACAGTCTTAAAATATTTTACCAGAGAATATAGTAGGCATCTATGTGCCATTCAAGTTTAAAAATTTAAATCATAGCAAACATCAAAATGGCAAACCTGCAAAAACTGGGCAATAATGTAATTTGTTGATTGGTCTGATTCCAAAACCAACTTTAGCCACACACCTTTCCTCAGTGGGGCTCTTTCATGAGAATAAATAGTTGCTTGGAATGTACTTGGCAAAGATGAAGCTTCAACGTCTTCCAAGGACAGTGGTCACTCTTCTTCCAGGGAACCGCAAGTGCCCAGTCATCCTCTCCTCCAACCCCTACACCCACTCCCAAGGACCAGCCACACAGTAGAGATGCCAGGAAGCCAGGTAACTGAAGACTTTCTTTACAGAAACCCAGTGAGTGAACAAAGTCAGCGCCACAGTCTCACGCCCACTATGTGATTCCACTAAATTACAGGCCTGGGGGAGAAGTCCATGTTCAAGACAGGCTGTGGACACACTTCTGGCAGCCCTGGGAGCCAGCCAGGTGAGTGTGACTAGCGATTTAGAAGCCACATTTCTGGAGAGACAGCCTGAAGGAAGGGGACATAAGGATACTTACTCCACCAAGGCCAGGGGGGCCGGGGGGGCCAGGAGGACCAGGGGGGCCAGGGTTTCCAGGGGTCCCAGGCTCTCCATCTCTGCCACGAGGTCCAGGAGCACCCTTGGGAGAAAGAGAAAGAAGCCCCGATGTGAAGCAGTGTTTATACAAGACCCATCTGTCTACAGGCTGCCCTTGAGGCATTTGGGGGGGGGTCCTTAGAGAATGTGGGGAGTCCACAAGGGTCAGACAGCATTGTTTCTCTACTCACTTTTTCACCTTTGTCACCACGATCACCTCTGGGTCCTTGTTCACCTGCAGGTCCCTGAAAATGAAGAAAATATTGAGACGACAGCAAGAGCGGGAGTGCCTGCTGATCAACAACTCAAGGAAAGCATGGAAAACTGGGTTTCTCTCTTTTTTACCTGAGGTCCAGGAGGTCCCTTGGGTCCTACGATCTGTGAGAGAGACACCGACAAAACGGCAAGTTAGAAGAGACCTCAAGGAAATGACCCAGTTAGAAAAGTTGACGCAACATGGGAGTAGAAAGTGTACTTACATCCTTGATGTCTCCAGGTTCTCCTTTCTGTCCCTGAAACATGAAACACTGTCAGGATTGAGTCAAGCTCACCAAGCCTCCAGTACAAAACAGTAGCCCCTGCAGCAAGGTGCCCACTGTAACAGATCTTTTGTTGATGCCTAAAAACCGCACGCTGAATGAGCACAGCATTGCTTTCAACGAAGAAAATATAAAGAGGAAAAAAAAAGCAAACAACAACAATTCTCACCTTTGGTCCTGGTTGCCCTGCAAATGGAAGAAATAGAGAAGGAGAATATAAGAGTCATGAAATGGATAAGTACAACTTGTCATTCAAACTTTCGTGAAGGCATCATAGAAAGGGACACAAACAGGGAAGGGGGTAGCTTCCTGTTACTCCACTGAAGCCCTCTGTTGGGGTGTTAGGTTCCACTGGGGTCTGGAGTTGCTGAGGTCCCAAGAGGAACAGAGATGACCCAGAATTTGTTATTGAAAGGCAATCAGCATGCAGGGGCCAAAAAGAATACAAAGAACTCAAGGTCTATCAGCCACCAGGAGAGAAAGCACCCAAAACTGAGAAACGGAGAAGCTCAGTTTGTTCTCTTCCTCAAGAAAACCCTCCCGTAGCCCAAGCACCCCGCAACACATCCCCCACCCCAGAAGAAGAGTTAGGTATTTAGAAAGGTCTTACATTCAAGCTGGGTCTCCATGAAGCAAGCACAAAAAAACAGCAGAGCACAGAAGTTACAGAGGGCATTGGAGCCAGTGCCCCCCGAATCAATAACCCTTTCCCCATTTGTAGCAGCGAAATAGTAAAGGTGATCAACGCTTCACTCACATAGGCCCCCTGAAAAATGATCTGGGGAAGTGGGCTATCAAAGCGGCTTCCCCAAGCAGCTTTCCACGGTGGGTGAAGTGTTAAGGAAAGGCAACTGCTCGCTTCCTTTTCAACTGTCTCCTCTGCTTGATCGGGAAGAAAATGGTGAGGGCTACCCAAAAGGCCTAGATGTCTGTCCCCATCCTCCTTCAGGGGGATACGGCATGGGCTCCAGAGCTGGGGAGGGGTCACCTGCACACCTACACATTCACCAGCCCCGGCTCCAGGGTGTAGGCACCTGGGGCTCTGTCCGGGGCCCAGCTCTGCTCTTCACCACTAGAACTTCCAGACCCCAGCTCTTCCTTCTGCTAGGAACTTGCTTCTTAATTGGCAGTCAATACCAACAGAGGCAAAACCAAAAGGAAACTGCCACCAATGCTCCATATTTTTCAAAAGGGGGCCTGCCCTTTCTGTCGCCCCGTTGGCCAGCGGAGCTTGCTCCACAGTGAGCATGTTTAGAGGCCAAGCTGTGGGCAACAGAGGAGAAATGAATCTGTGTTTTGGCCAAAAGGAGCACTGGATCTCCATTGTGGCTCAAGGACTTTGCAGAGGTGCTTACAGTGAGGACGCTTGTGTGGAGTCCCCTCTGTCCTCCAGGTCTTAGGAGCATATTTTCTGGAGGTGTCAGGTGAGGAAGGACCCCTCTGGTGTGTCAGGCTCACTCAGTGTCATCCTGCAAGCGAGAAGTCGCCTTTCCCTTCAGCCTCAGCTGCTGGGGTGCCATGGATAACCAGTCCCTCTGCTTCACAGAGATGACTGGCATCCATGGCAGGGCATTTGCTGCCCCTGCAAGTAATTTATTTATGTGGAACAGGAAATAAATAAATTACGACCACTGGCAGTGGGGAGGTCAGCTGAGCAGATGGGGCAGCACTCTCCGAAGGGGGTCTCGGGGCTGAGGCAGTCTTTCATGTCTTCACAGATTATGTCGTCGCAGAGGACAGTCCCAGTGTCACAGACACAGATCCGGCAGGGCTCGGGCTTCCACACATCCTTATCATTATACCTCTGCCCGTCCTGCACACAGCTGCCAGCCTTCTCTGCACCAAGGGTGGGGTGGGGGAAGCGGAGAGCCAAGGGAAGGAGGGGATGAGGAGCCAGAAGAGAAAAAGAGAGAGGTTGCAGGTCAACTTGACATCATTTGAATGCTGAAGCGTGTGGACTCCGACCACCCAACATAGAGAACTTGTTATTTTTTCTAAGACATCATTCATTCTGCCATGTAGTCAACAAACATTATTGTCCACTTTGCACTCTGCTCTCTATTCACCAGTGAAAATCCTGACCCAGCAGGGAAGGTTGGGGGGGGTGGTGCGGCACTGAGGATGAAATACCGTCTTCATGCATCTCATATTGGGGAGACATGATGATGTGGGGGTCATGGGCAAGTTAGAGTAGGAGCAGGAGGAGGATGAGCCTCTGAACTGAGGGACTCAGGACTGTAAAGACAGAGGGGAGGGGAAAATGCAGAGCGGCCCACACCCCACCCCACCCCCAACACAGGGACAGAGGCCTTCTTTCTTCTGCCTGCCTCTAGGAATTATGGGATCTGCTGAATACAACTGACAGCTAAAATTCAGAAGGCGTGGAGAAAATTCTACCCACAGAAATTAGACTCCATCAGCAGCCAGGCTCCAGAAGTAGATATATGGGGGTGGAGGTGTGTGAAAGGATGAGCTATTAGAGGTAGGATCTTGTCCCAGTCTTTAAATAATATTAGTCTTAGGACCAATTTAGGGAAGGGGTTTGGACCAGTCAAACAATACACCTGGATAGAACCCACGAGGGCTGATAAAATGCCCCGGAGGCAAGCAGGGCCAAAGATCCCTCTACGGGTGCTGACCTCCAGCTGGACCCCCCTCTGGAGAGAGCCTGCTTCCATCTGAAGACAACGGCTCAACGTGACGGAGGGGATATGGAAGGAGGCTTTGAATGCCTGGTCCCGGCCAAGAGTAGCCAGTCCAGGCCCGGCCCCCTCCAAGAATGCAGACAAAGAAGGGCACAGAGTAGTCCCCCTCCATAAGCGCCCTGCCGTCTGGAATTCACCCTGCAAACGAAGCCTGTGCTGACAAGAGCGCTCCGAAGAGCGCCAAGCGTGGCAGAGCCCGCACCACGTGCTAGGGAGCGCCCAGCGCTGTTTTTCTCATCAGAGTCGTCAAAGCACTGGCAGCGGGATGAATAATAGGAACGGGCCACAAACCAGGTGGGCGGAGAGAGAAACGGGCCTGCCCCAGCTCTTTACGGAGACTCTGAAAGATAAACCTTTTTTTTTTTTCCACTAGAAAAAAAAATCCACTCAGCATTTAGGCAAGATAATCACGCGGTGGCGGGGGGGGGGGGTGTGTGTGGCGGGGTGGGGTGGGGGAATCCTAGCTTAAGTATCAAAATCGCTGGGCCACACCCACTGCTAACATGGGTGGAGCTGCAGAAAGCGAGGGGTGGGGTCCAGACTAAAGAAGAACCCACTCTCAGCCAGGAGGGCCGTAGGGGGAAAAGAGCAAAATGCTGGACGAGGGGTTCACCCAGAAGGCAGATCAGATTTCCCTCGGAAGGGCGGTCCCGGGATGCGCGGGCGCTGGGGCGGGGCCGCAGCGCTGGGTGTGAGAGCCCTACGGTGACTCTTTGTGACTGCAGCTCTGGACGCAGCTCGCCCACGGACACTGGGAGGGTGAGAAGTGCGATTAAATGACTGCCCCAGAAAGAAGCCAGCTCCGTAACCGGATCCCTTAGGTGTGGACGGAGGAGCCCAGCACCTCCATAATTGCTGTTCGAAACGGCTGCCGATAGCATCCCAGCGCGCCTGATCGTGTTCCCCTCATTACCGCAGGGCCGTATAAGCGACTCTTTGTAGTAGGCCAATTAAAAAGTTACCTCTTTTGGGGAACTGTTTTGCTTCGCGGCTGCTCCGCGCAGGGCTGGAGCCTGAGAGGTGGCGGTGGGCGGGCACGGGGCGGGGGAGAGGGGGAACGGGAGAGGGGGTCGGGGAGTCCGGGGGAACCCACCGGACCTTGCCTCTCATGAATGGGGCTTTTCTCGAGCGCACACAGAGTCCGATTCACAGGTCTCCGCAAGGAATCAGTTTAAATAAATACGGGCAGAGTTTCAGCCCCATCTGGAAGCCATCGCTGCCAATCTCCTAACGCAAACAAGCCTCACAAAGACGGATTGAGGTCTCTCCCCCGAGCCGAGGGGCACTTTTCAGAGACGAGGGCTGTGAAATGCAGATGTGGGTCAAAAACGCAGCAGCCAATAAGCTTCTCAAACTTGTGGAAAGATGGGGAGGAGGGGCGTGCCCGAGCCTTAGGTTACTGACATTCCTGACGTCCACGCAGACTGCGTCCTTCCCCACGTCACGCCTTTGGGTCCTCTGACCCAGGGGAGTGGGTTACCCGGCCAGGGTGCGCTAGGGCGCAAAGCCAGCGGCTCCAATGCTCTGCCCCTGGGGAGGGGGGGTGGGGGGAGGAGCGACTGGGAGATCTGGGCCCAAAGAGCTGTGGAATTCATTCCCTCCTAGGAAAGCTGCGGCGCTGAGAACGCTCTGCCACTGAAGTGAGCGCCTCTAATACCAGATGCAGAGTTTGGGGATTTTGAGAGTCACCTAGCTAATTCCATTGCGCACTATGGCAGAGATCAGTCAAGAAGACAGCTTTGTGGGTGTGTAAGTGCAAATTTAGGACAAATACACAGTCAATCCGAGCTGGGGCCACTAAGCGACACGGTATTCCAAGTGCCGTGAGCGCGCCTCCAGCTAAGTGCACCTCCCGACCCCCTGTCCAAAATCTTCGGCCTGAGGCTCCTTGCTGCTGTGCTGCGGGGTCCAGTTCTGCCCCTGTTGATCACCCTAACGAACGGAAAGTCCTTCTGGGCCCGAAGCCTTCTAAACTGTCTCCAGAGATAGCCAGGTGGCAGGCGAGACTGCAGAGAATCGTCGGCAGACGGACTTTTGATTTCCATACCTTCCCCCCAAATTTCCCCTGCGATTGATTTACAATCTGTAACATACAAAGACAGGGCTGGAATCCCAGCCGTCGGAAACGTGCCCAAACACGTGGAAAAAAAAATTCTCTACTTAATACACTTTCCAGGCTTCATTTGTCCTAAATATAATCCCAGACAGTGGGACTTTACCAAAGGAGATGATGGAAAGGTGCGGTTCGAACTGTCTTTGGACCAGATTGTAAAACTGCCATCTCTAACTATATACGGTTGAAATTGTTATAGCAATCGACCAACCGTGTCCCACTCCTCTGCTACACACACACACACACACACACACACACTCGCTTACTCACTCCTGGCAGAGACTCGGCTAGTTCCAGAAACTTTTATAAAAGTAACTCATTGTAGTACCTGGCTTGGGGGGGCGGGTGCGGGAGAGGGCGGATGGGGGGAAGACGGCGGGGAGGGGGCGCTATTTTCCCGGACGTTTCAAAAGCAAGGTCTGGTTGGAATGTTACCGCCTTTCAGATGGCCTCTCCTGCGGGAAGTTTCTGTATCTTTTAGAGGCAAGGGGAAAGCCGAGATGCCAAGCGGGCTGCACCTGGCTCCTGGGCCAGCCATGAATGGCAGAAAACCCACGAGGGGCGCTGAGATCTCAGGGTGTCTCTCCGAAGCCCTTCATCGCGGCCTCGGGTTTCAGCCTACTAGTTTCAGAGCGTCTCCTTTGTCTAACTAACTTCCCTTTGAACCCCAGACACCGACCCCTGGACACGACTAGGAATTCAACCCCTTGGCGCTTGCTCACTTCTTCGCTCGTGCTTTTTCTCGCCTACTTTTCCTAAGATCTATGGGCCACAACCTGTTTTGCCGAACCCTGAGTGCTTGGGTGAGGCAAGCAGTGTGCGTTTGCGCTTAATTATCAAAGCTGGTCAAAGAGAGCGCGCTTGAATCTAAGCGCAAACTTCCGACCCGACGCTTGGCTTCTTTAATATTCCTGCGCAACGCAAGGACCGGCAAATGCCTCCAACCACCACCCGCAGGGAGGACGCTAGGACAGAGCCCCTGACTTGCATAATTCCATTCAATGAGCTTCTGCGCATCCTGCACCCGTCTCCGCGCGCCTTGACCCCGGAGCCGCTCTAACCCAGACCCGCGGGCTCCAGAGTGCGAGAGGGCCAGGGAAGAGAATGCTGAGGGTCGACACACAAGGGTGGCAGGCGGGAGCTGTGGACGACTTACGGACATCCTGGCCGTGACACCGAAGGACAGCGGCGACGAGCAGCGTCAGCAGCACCAGCGTCTGGGGAGCGCCGAGGCGGATCATAGCTCACCGCGGGGCCTGGCGGAGCCGGGCCCGGGCGGAGCGCGGCGAGGCGGCAGGAGCACGGCGTGGGTCCGGGGCTCTACCGCGCCCTCATGCAGGAGGCCCTCGGAGCAGGAGGAGCAGGCAGGAGACCCGGCAGCCCAGCGGCGCTCTGCGTCCTCTCTCGGCCGCGGCGCCCGTTATATGCGCCCGGCCCCGCTCGAGGCTGGCGAGCTCGCCCAAACCGCGGGCCGCCCCCGGCCCCCCGCGGGGCTGTAACCTGAGACCCCGCCCCGCACCCCGCCTGGGCCCAGCCAGAGCCCGCACCTGCCCGGACCGGAGCCCCGCTCTCCGCTAGCCTTGCTTCCCGCCCCCCACCCTAAGCGTGCAGAGTGGCCTGATCGGGCGGGGCGCAGAGACGGCCCCTGTCTACCTCCCCCCCACCCACCCCGGGCTGCGGCGCTGCCCTCTCCGACCACAGGCGGGAAGGGGGGCCTCCGGCCCCTCCCCTCGGAGTTCTGCCCGGATTGGAGGGGTGGGGGTGTTTGCAGAGGCGCAGGCCGCGAGCCCTAGACCGTGGACGGAAAAGACGGGAGGGAGGAGGGGAAGCGGTAGAAAGAAGCAGAGGGGAGGGAGAGAGGGGCATCGCATTGGGTCCCTGGGTTGCGGGCGAGGGGAAGGGCTCAAGGGGAGCCCACGAAGTATCAGGAGTCCTAAATCTTGGAGACTGGCAAGCAGGGCCAAACTTGGTGGGGGGGGGGGGGGCGGGGAGGCGGGAGTAGGGTCGTCCCGGTCTATTTTCTAGCCGCTTCTTGGAGCACCTGGCCCCTGGATTCCCACCTGGAGGTTCCGAACGACAGCGCCCCCCGCCTCCGCCCCAACTCCTCCCCCATCCAACTATGCGATGAATGAGCTTCCTCTGGAAGCTCAGCAGACGTTGACCCGAGCCGAGCGCCGGGAATTGGGCCGGTGTTACAGCACAGACCGAGACCTGTGTGAAGGTGTGGGGGACGGGCGCAGACCCTGGGGAGAGGACGCGAGGAGACACAGAAGACGGGTGGCGGGTGGGGTGGGGCGAGACTACGCCGTGTGCGCTGCCGAGGTCGGGGGCTGTCTAGCTCCAGGCTCAGCCTGGGTGTCTGCTCTCCCTGGCCGGGGTCCGGTAGTCCCTGGGGGGAGTGGGCGCTGCCGGCGGGGGTTGAGCAGCTCTGGCCAGGGACGGTCGGCCACTGCTGCAGCCCTGGCCCGGGAGGAAGCACGCCGCTCCAGCTGGACTGAGTTCTGTGAGCTGGGGGAGAAGCCAGAATTTCCCAGTTGGCCCCCTGGCCCTCACTTCCCACCTCATCTCACCTTGGCCTAAATGCTACCTTCTCCCCTGGGCTCAGCTGTGCTGTCTTTTGGCTCCAGGTGTCTCCATGAATACCGGGGAGGAAAAGTTCCCTAACAGACCTCCTTCCTCTTGAGTAAACGATTTTCTATCCCCGAGGATTGTAAAGTCCCCCATGGAACTTTAGGCAGAAATGCAAACTTTCACAAAACTCAGAATTTGGAGCTTGACTTAACCAGTACTCCCCTCCCCAGCGATGGAGTTTCTGCAGTCCTTTCCTCCTTGAAGCTGAAGCCACTTGCTTTTCTCACCCAGGTCTCAGTCTTCACAGGAGGCTCTGGGCTTCTCCTCCCTCTCTCTCCACCCTCTCATGCTCTGATGCTTCTCAGAATAAAGCCCTGAATTCCAAGTGTGCAGAATTTAACTTCCATGCAAGTGTGCTGGCTGGAAAGTGCAGGGGCTTACATTGTTTAAAGAAATACATCCATACTTTGTCTGGATGGAGGTGGGTGAAGGTTTAAAGCACTGGTTTCAACTTCTCTACCTGCTGTAAGCCCTCCTTGGCTATTTTCCTGTCTTCCTATTCAAGTCCTAGTGTTAAGCTCTTAGCCTTTCCCCAGCCCCAGCCTCTGGCCAGAGAAAGCCAGTCTTACCCCCTGATATGTCCCATGCCCTCCTTGGAGCCACGGCTTCTATCTTCTCCATCTGGAAGGTAGAAAGACCAAATTTCACACATTTCTCAAGACCCCCTATGTTTAAGCCCCTCTGAGAGTCTTTTCTGATAACTCTAGAATGCAATGGCTCCCTGCCTTTCTGAATCCGTCTGGCAGGTATAGCCTGTATCCACATCCTATATTCTAAGCTGCATGTTTTTCATGTAGTTTTCATTCCCTCCCCCCAACTCCATATTCATTGGTCTTATATTAACGATGAGTCTAGACGCTTCTTGGGGACAAGAAGAGCACAATTTTAGCACATAGGAGTATTTAAGTAAACCCCTCTGGATGGATGCATTTAGATG
Organism: Capricornis sumatraensis; assembly: GCF_032405125.1. Taxonomy (NCBI): domain Eukaryota; kingdom Metazoa; phylum Chordata; class Mammalia; order Artiodactyla; family Bovidae; genus Capricornis; species Capricornis sumatraensis. The sequence goes on along the minus strand of NC_091072.1, from coordinate 76,899,425 downwards.
TAAAATCTGATTTATTTTCTGATATGAGCCATCCATAGACAGCTACAAAGCAAGGCATTTATACAACTGATTTTTTAAAAAAATCTGCCATAAAAATTCAACAACAACAACAACAACAACAAAAGTTTGGGTGAAGACACTCAAATAGATGAAAAAATTGAAGCCTTTTTCAAAGTGATCTAGTTAGTGGGCAACAAAGTGAAATGTACTTCTGTTGGTTAGGTGCTTTTGATTTCATACTCTAACTGTGTGTGTGATTCATCTTTGCAGTAAACTGTATCTACATATAAGAGCTCTAGAGTCTGTCTAGTAATAATGGTTCATTTGTGAATACAAAATTTAGTTCTCTGCTCCTCATGAGAAAAAAAGAAAAGGTTTTTTCATCAGAGATGAGAACTAACAAAAGCAAAATAAATTCTCAGAACCAAAATAGACTATGGAAATTATTTAAATTCTAAAGTCAACTAAACACCAATACCAATATTCTACCCACCCATGAATCCAACTACAATTTAAAAACCTCTTATCTGTGACTCAGACTGGGACTGAACCTTTATGTGGGGAGAAAAAAAAAAAATCATTGATTTGGAGGTCACTTACCTAGTAATCTCAATATCCAGAACATAGCCAAGAAACTGAAAAGAAGGAGAAATAAACCTGTGAGCTGGGGGAGAAGCAGCAGGCAGAATTCTGGGCAGCCAGAATATGTTATGTGCAAAAGCTTATGCATTTTATGTGTAGTAGAGTCCCTCCTATTCTGTCCGTGTTTATTCATAGTTTAGATATTGTGTTAACAGATGGTCATCTGACCTCACCAATTAGATGCAGAAACAATGAGGGCAGATAGGAGAGCAGTTGATGAAACATAGTAAGATAGCAAGAAGGGACAATAAGACAGGAGATAGAAAAATAACCAATAAAATAGATAACTACTGAGAACCTACTGTATAGCACAGGGACTTCCGCTCATACTCTGGTGACCTAAATGGGAAGAAAATCAAGGAGAGGAGATTTTATATATATATATATATATATATATATATATATCTGATTCACTTTGCTGTACAGCAGAAACTAACACCTCACTGTAAAGCAACTATACTCCAATAAAATTTTTTTAAAAATAAAGTGCAGTTTTGCCCATGCCAAGAAAACAAGAAAAGGAACCAATTAAAAAAAAAAAAACACCTGATAGGGTAGGGGTCAACAGCCCATGTCCTGGCTTACAGCCTCTGCTGCTGTCCCTGTGATTCATAACAATAAACTTAAATGTCCAACAAAATGTTAACTCAAGTTTATTATGGTCTCTTCGGGGAGAAAGGGAAATCTGTATTCCATTTTAGAAAACTCTCCATTAAACATAATGAAAATAAATGTTTGTTCGTTTAATGTGAAAAATCTTATATCCTGGCAGTGTTAGAGAGATGAGAAGCACTGAAATGTCTATAACTAGAAGTGGAATCAAAGAGCTGCTGTTTCCCCCACTTAGTGGAAGAAGGGCATGGATGGCTAAGAATGAAGGTCCCACGTGGCAATCATTGTCCACTTACATCTTTGAGTAGGGCAGGCCTAATATTAGAACAGTTAGGAATTAAACAGACACCATCAGTGTATCTACCCCAAGTTACATCCATTTAGTGAGGCAGGTGGATTCAACCCGTCATTTTGTGTTGTGTAGACAAAATAACCATTTCACTGTTTTTCTCTCTTTTACGGCAATATTAAATTTAGACCTATAGTGGACATAGCCTTCCTTATTGGGAAAGATATTTATAGGTAAACTGTAAAGAAAAGACCTCTTTCTCTCTCTCTACACAAATCCCATTTAAAAATAGTGATAGAGTGTGGAAGGACTCACATTCCAAAGAGGTAAGCCCGCCCCAAATATGGCAGGTGGTGAACGCACACACTTCACGCAGACAGCCACGGTGGAGGGAGAGCGGGGCCAGCCTGCTTCTGTTGGTTGACTCAGTTCAGACATCCTTTCAAGATGTGTTTATGTTTTCCTTTGGCATTTTTGGGGTAGAGTAACAGGATCAGGACTGTCCAGGATAGGGTTTCTAGATTTATGGTGTGCATTCCATTGCATGAGCATAAATGTGTTACTATGTAGTCCCAGCGCAAACAGTGTTAAGAATCCAACCCTGTCTCTTCTGTCCTGTCCCAGCACCATCCAAATTCAGTTTAAGTGCTCATACCGAACACTCATTTCTGTATGAAATGATACAGAGAGAATTAAGACACTGTATTTTCATCTTCAAGGGAAATAAGAAAAAAGACTGTGAAAAATCCTGCAAACATGGTCTCCTCCTCTGAAAAACTAAACAAACAAAACCAGAAAGAACAGATGTTCTGGAAGTCATAGAGCAAGCTGGGGAAGGTTTCCTAGGAGAACGGAGTCTCCAAGGATGAGAGGAGTGTTGAAATGTGGAAGTATAGTGAGCGGACAGGGTGGCACCTATAAGAAGCCCAAGAAGAGCCGATGAACCAGAAGACATGGCTGGGGGCCCAGACCAGTGTGGAGTCAGCCGTGGGGGCCAGTGGGAGTAAGATGTAGTACTAGGGATGAGAAAGAGGCCAGACGCAGAGGACTCCGGGAGTGCCACTGGCTGTCACTGGTTCTGGCTCAGACCGGCCTCTCTTACTTCTCATTCTTTCCTCTTCTACTTATCTCCTACTAGATAGACCTTTGAGGCAAAAGAGGAAGACATCTGGCCTTCTAATGCTTTCTTTTTTTTTTCTTTTCACCCTGCTTATTTAATTTATTTTTCTTTTTTTTTTTTTCTTTTTCTTTTACTTTACAATACTGTATTGGTTTTGCCATACATCGACATGAATCCGCCACAGGTGTACACGTGTTCCCAATCCTGAGCCCCCCTCCCACCTCTCTCCCCATATCATCTCTCCGGATCATCCCAGTGCACCAGCCCCAAGCATCCTGTATCCTGCATCTAACCTAGACTGGCGATTCACTTATTATGTGATATTATACACGTTTCAATGCCATTCTCCCAAATCATCCCACCCTCTTCCTCTCCCACAGAGTCCAAAAGACTGTTCTATGCATCTGTGTCTCTTCTAATGCTTTCTAAAGTCTTATTTTTTGAAAAAGTAGCTGTACTTTTATACGCACATGACCTTCCTATTTCACTTTTTTTTTTTTTTTAAAAGCATAACCCGTTCATGCAATATCTCACATTCTCTTGAAGCATATGGCTTTCTGGCTTTGAGGAACATGTGTGTTCTCATTAACTCTTGCTAGTTATGGGGTGAAGGGAGAAACATCAGGGCCTCGATGCAGAGATGCTGGACCACTCCCAGCAGGGGTTGTATGTGAAGCAACCGTGGTTGTCCAGCCACAACTGTCTCCAAGGACCAGGAGGCATTTACTCTGGATGCTTGTCTGGCAATGGCATGGCACTGTGGCTCCAGGGGACACACTCTGAGGGACCGACAACCTGCCAGATGTGTGAAAGTGAGTAGCTTCTATCTCCTGTCTCCATCCCTTGAACTCTTGCACTAATATAGCCCATCCCATGCAGTTGTACCCTTATTCATTCATCGTTCTATCCCTCAACCACGGAGAAAAATCCTGTGTGAATTTATTCACATGTCTCCTTGAGAACAGGAGCTATCATTTTTACATTTACAGTTCCCCGCATGAAGTCTTCCCTTCCCTTTTCCTGCTGATGGCTCAGCAGGAAAAGAATCCACCCGCAGTGCAGGAGACACAGGAGACGCAGGTTCGTTCCTTGGGTTGGGAAGTTTCCCTGGAGGAGGAAATGGCAAACCGCTCTAGTATTCTTGGATGAAAAATCTCATGGACAGAGGAGCCTGGTGGGCTACAGTCCAGTGGATTGCAAAGAGCTGGACACTACTGAATGACTCAGCACAGCCCCCACAAAGTCTATTTAGTATAGTGTGGTCACGTAGTAAGTGTTCTAAACTCTCACTATGGTAAGAGTGGTCCACAGAATCCTCTCAATCAGATTTGGCATTTTACTGGATCTCCAGATAACTTACGCGCCCATTAGGGGTAGAGAAGTGCCGGCCTAAATACTGGTTTGAAAATGATGATTTGTGGCCCTAGAGTGGGTCTGCAGTTCCAGATGGCTGTGATCATGCACGCACCGCATCATCATGGCAAGGAGGGGGCCTGAGTGAAAAGGCGCCAGAAAGAAGTGAGTTGAGGGAGAGGGCTGGACAGAGGCGGGAGAGGAGATGACAGGTGCAGGGCTTTGGAAAGCCTGCTGCTGGGGCCGTGAGTGTGGTAACTCTCAAAGGCTGTCTTTTTCTGCCGTAGGTGAGGGGTCACTTTCCCTGTTCCATTTCTCTGATAGGTGGTGGAGCTGGAGCCAGGAAGAGATGAACACTTTCTAGAGCTCGAGTCCTGAGCTCCATGGAGAGAGTGCAGGTGCTGAGCCGAAGCGGAAGCCGGTGTCTTACCTCTTTCCACCTCTTGGGGACTCGTGACCCATGAGCTCTCCCTGGATGGGAATTATCATGGAAAGGAGCCTCTGGGCCTAGCAGGGTACATACCCCTCACAGAAAACCAGGCTCCTGGAAACCAAGTTTATTCTACCCCAGTGGGTGGGGTGGACCAGCCCTCCAGGAAGTCCTTGAAAAGCTCAAGGGAACGTGTGGTAAGCTTCTAGTGGATTCCTCTGCCAAAAACAACCTCAGGAGGGAGCAGAAGGACATGTGTGAGCCCTTCCCCACCCACAAACTCAGTGAGGGCACCTCATGTGCCCTGCTGAGGGAGGCACCTGTCCAGGGCCAGACAGGGCACCACCCTGCTCCGCATACCCGCCCCACGCTCCCGCCTGCAGGCCAGCCCCTCTGCTGACACCCCCCACCAACCCTGACACCCTCCCCCAGGCTCCTGGGCTCAAAGCCGGGGACTCTGCTTTGACTGTCTCCCCTTACTCTCTCGCCCTTCCTGCCCCTGCCCCTGCCCTCTCCTGTGCCTCGGCCGGCGTTCCTCCCACTGCACTGTGTTGAGCACCAACACAGAACGATCTATTTGATGCGGACCCTGTCCTGGGGGGAGACAGTCACACGAGGAGCCACACTGCCAGTAAATAGGCTGCAATATGACGTATATCTGGTACGAGGCAGCTCAGTGCAAAGCCATTTGTGGACGCTCTCTGCTCTGGCATTTAGCCGAGAATAGCTCTTTGCGCAGTTTTGGGTCGTAGAAGCAGCTTGGTTACACCTGTGCCTCAGTGAGACTACTCAGAGTCTCCAGAGATCTGCCACCCACCCCCCCCCCATCCCTAAATAGAAGTTTCTTCCTCTGGTGGCTCAGCTGAGACGCCAGCGAGGCACCCACAATGGCTTTGCTCCTTGTCCTGCGGGGACCCTGCCTGGGAATCCTCAGCCGGTTGTTCGAGGACTCAATTCTTATGGGAACAAGAGAAATGAGTCCCACTTGCACCCCTGTTCCTTCCTCTGCCAGCCTGTCAGAATGCCTGTCTAGTTTTGGCCTAAGAGTTCTTAGAAACGTGCATACCCTTCCAGTGGTCCTTGAACTTGCCCAGGCGGGACAAGGCGACTGCACTGCCCAGCTCTATTCCCTTAGGCGAGTTACTTGGCTTCTCTGAACTTCATCCAGAAAGCAGGGATAATGGCAATTTGCTTCTGGGCTCATCGTGAGCATAAAAGAAATACAGATGTGGAGCTTCCCCAATGCGCTCCACAGAGGAGGCTCAGAGTCACGTTTCTTATCGTCATCCCTGCTTTCCATGGTCTCCAACGTTTTTATTTCCCCCGCCCCATCTGCCTACCACACCATAAAGAAGCAATCTCGTGTCTCTGTTTTTAATTTAATTGAGTCCTGTTAACATGTTTGTCTTACCCATTATGTTTCCTAGCGTTTGGCTGACAACAATTAGGATCTGGGTTGACTGATGAAGATCCTGGGATGGGAGGTGTAGAACTGAAAGTGTTTCCATTGTTTTGAAGTCAGTAACACAAACTCAGGATTCACAGACTTTTATATGATCTGAAAAGAAAAGCTGGCACTGATGATACATGGACTCAATACTTGGGCAAAACTTCTGCCTAAGAAAGAGAACAGAAACTTCTCAGTTTATCATGGAAGCTGGGAAGACTAGGATAGCAATTAATCTTCTCTATGAGTATCAGTTTAAACAAAAAGTCCAGTTTGCTTTAACTGTGAATAGACCAAGATTTGGAGAGAAATTTCCCTTCAAGGCTTTTTGATCCAGTTTGATGAGAAGCTCTGGAGAGAGAGAAGCTGGTTCTTCTCAGGTCTCAATAGCACCAATGCTGTACAGTTGAAGGGGCGAGGGGTTAGGGGCTCCAGCTCTCTGGCCACCGAAAACTAGCAGATAATTTATAGCTGACTCCCCTTATCTGTGGTTCTTCCATGTATACAGCTCAGCATCTGCGGATTCAACAATTGTGGATTGTGTAATTCTGTAATATTTACTATTGAAAAAAGAGTGGGTTGGGAGAAGTTCAGTTATCTCAGAAGCAGTCTATGCAAGGTGAACCAGGCAGTAGGAAGTGGTGGCTGGAAGTGAGAAGACGAGAAAAAAGCAATTTCACAGTGACAGCCTAGAGGGGTGGGATGAGGAGGTGAGGTGGGAGGGAGGTTTAAGAGGGAGGGGATATATGTTTACTTATGGCTGATTCACACTGTTGTATGGCAGAAACCAACACAACATTGTAAAGCAATTATCCTCCAATTAAAAATAAATTAATAAAAAAAGCAATTTCATTATCATCTGTACTAGAAAATTTAAAGAAGACCTACCTATATTATCTGTTTTACTGGAGATACAAATTTACATAATATTCTATTTCTTTTCCTGAATGGCTTGCAAATCTCTTGGGTATAGAGCAGTGGGAAAACACTGGCCTTGAAGTCAGGAAACAACCTCCCCATGCATCTAACTTCTGATGCTGAAGCTGAAGTTCCAATACTTTGGCCACCTGATATGAAGATCTGACACATTGGAAAAGACTCTGACGCTGGGAAAGATTGAGGGCAGGAGGAAAAAGGGGTGACAGATGATGGGATAGTTGGATGGCATCATCGACTCAATGAATATGAGTTTGAGCAAACTCTGGGAGATAGTGAAGGATAGGGAAGCCTGTTGTGCTGCAGTCTGCTGCTGCTGCTGCTGCTAAGTTGCTTCAGTCGTGTTCAACTCTGTGCGACCCCATAGACGGAAGCCCACCAGGCTCCCCGTCCCTGGGATTCTCCAGGCAAGAACACTGGAGTGGGTTGCCATTTCATTCTCCAATGCATGAAAGTGAAAAGTGAAACTGAAGTTGCTCAGTCGTGCCCGACTCGTAGTCTACGCGGTCGCAAAGAGTCAGGCAAGACTTAGCAACTAAATAACAGCAACAACAAATGCATCTAACTTGCCTTGTGATCTTGACCCAATTACTTTACTCTGTGAGCTCAGATGTTGCATCTGTAGAATGAGGTAGCTGCATGTGGTTGGTTTGTTTGTTTGTTTTGATGGGGACTGTTTTTAAAGTCTTTACTGAATCTGTTACAACATTGCTTTTGTTTTATGTTTTGGTTTCTTGGGCTGGGAGGAATGTGGGCTCTTAGTTCCCTGACTAGGGATCAGTCCAGCACCCCTTGCCTTGGAAGGCGAAGTCTCAACCACTGGAACATCACGGAAGTCCCTGGTTGTGGTTTTGTGATGAGAGGCACCTGGTTTCTTTTCCTCTCCCACTTCACTGTAATCCTACTTTCACTGTCAGTGACCCCTAAATTGGATCTGACCGTCAACCACTGTGAAGCTAAGAGATCAACAGGCAAAGGGCTTAGCTTTCCCACCCAGTGTGACTAAGTCAGGTGGAACCTGCTCTACCGATGGGCTCAGCACCTCTCTCCCAGCTCCGCTGGGGTCCACACTGGTTGCCTGAGGAGAAGCAGAGTGATTACCCAGGAATAGGGAGTAGGCCATCTCCAGCACTCTCCTCTCCCCAAGACCCTTAAAAAAAATCCCTTGAGAAGAGAGAATCTGTCTAGATTTGTAACATCTGAGTCGGGCTTGGAAGGTGGAGTGCCCCATCTGCTGCACCTCTGTGTCCTAGTCCACCCTCCAGCCTGGCGTGACTGATAAGAGCAGACGCTCTGAGAGGTGATCACCTGGAACCCTGTACCTTCTTGCCTGAATCATGGGCCTGCCAGAGGTAGGGAGACATTCCCAGTGCAGTCGTACAGCTCTGCCATGCCCACTGAGCTGTCCTGGAGAAAACTCCAGGACAATGTTAATTGATGCCCAAGTAGACATCAGTCAATCAGCCAGTGCGGATGTGGCACTTGCCTGTGCACAAAAGCATGAGTGTGCTAACCTGAGTGGGCATTAACCAAGAATTTTCCATAGGCCTCGTGCACAGGCTCACTGTGAGGAGTGCAAAAGAAGTATTCTGTAGTCCCCGCACCAAAAAAGCTTTGACGCACATTTCAAGAGATGGCTGCTCCAATACAGCTTCAAAGAGATGCTCTAGGACAGAATTGCCTAACAGAACTTTCTGAGATGATGGAAACATTCTGTATCTGTGCCAGTATGGTAGTCAGTAGCCACATGGGATGGGCTTCCCTGGTGGCTCTGTGATAAAGAATCCACCTGCAGTATAGGAGACGCAGGAGACACGGGTTCAATCCCTGGGTCAGGAAGATCCCCTGGAGAAGGAAAAGGCAACCCACTCCATTATTGTTCCCTGGGAAATCCGATGGACAGAGGAGCCTGGTGGGCTCCATAGGGTCATAAAGAGTCAGACACGACTGAAGCAACTGAGCATGCACGCAGTCACATGTGATGACTGAGCACTTAAAAAGTGGCGAATGTGGGACTTCCCTGGTGGTCTGGTGGCTAGGACTCCAAGCTCCCAATGCAAGGGGCCTGGGTATGATCCCTAGTCAGGGAAATAGATCCCATACCCCACAACAAGGAGTTCACCTGCCACAACTTAAGATCCCTGCTGCAGCCAAGATCTGGCTGTGCTGCTGCTGCTGCATCGCTTCAGTCATGTCCGACTCTGTGCGACCCCATAGACGGCAGCCCACCAGGCTCCCCCGTCCCTGGGATTCTCCAGGCAAGAACACTGGAGTGGGCTGCCATTTCCTTCTCCAATGCATGAAAGTGAAAAGTGAAAGTGAAGTCACTCATTCATGTCCAACTCTTAGTGACCCCATGAACTGCAGCCCACCAGGCTCCTCCATCCATGGGATTTGCCAGGCAAGAGTACTGGAGTGGAGTGCCATTGCCTTCTCCAAAGATCTGGCTCAGCCCCAAATAAATAAATAAATAAATAATTTTTTAGATAAATAAAACATAAAAAGACTGATGCTGGGAGGGATTGGGGGCAGGAGGAGAAGGGGACGACAGAGGATGAGATGGCTGGATGGCATCACTGACTCGATGGACGTGAGTCTGAGTGAACTCCGGGAGTTGGTGATGGACAGGGAGGCCTGGCGTGCTGCAATTCATGGGGTCGCAAAGAGTCAGACACGACTGAGCAACTGAACTGAACTGAACTGAATGCAATTGAGAAACTGACTTTTTAAATTTAATATTAAATTTAATTGATTTTAATTTTAATCATAGCTGTGTGGTTAGTAGCTACCATCTTGGACCACGTATGGTCTGAAAATCAGCAGCATTACACCACCTGGTAACCTGTTAGAAATGCAGGGTGTCAGGCCCCGCCCCAGACACACTGAATCAGAATCTGTTTCTTAATGAGGTAATGTGTTTGCACGTGAAGTCCAAGAAGCACTGGTTCAGGGCAGTGCTTCCCAAACTTGACTGTGTATTAGAATTCCTAATATGGGGATCTTTTAATATTCTCCATGCTGTGCCTAACCCCAGATAGGTTAAGCCAAAATTTCAGGCACCTGTGCATTTTAAGCCCCCTGCTCATGTGATTCCAATGTGCACCCAAGGCGAGAATGGCTTCTCCTGGACCATGCGGCCAGCCTGGGTCCCACCCTGATGGAGGAGTCTGTGTGAGGGCTAGCGACTGACTTCTCAGCCTCTAAATTCACTTGTTGGGCCCGGCTGACTGCGAAGCCAAAGGGAGTTATTCATGCTCAGCAAGTGTAAGAACTGGCTGGGGCTGATGTTTGTTTCCAGCGCCTGAGATGTTCATTAGTTTTTGACAAAACACATCCAAATGCCACACCACCAGAGGGTACTGAACGGGCCTCTGACTGGAGGGCTGGGAAGGGCTGATTCACTTCCTCACTCGTCGACCTGGATAACCCTGGCATCGCGAGCAGCCCCATGAAGGGAGCTATTCTTCCCCTCCAGGGTGGAGGCAGCTGGTTTTTCCAATGCTACCGTCTTCCCTGAAGCTCAGCAAGCATCCGAGGGTCACTAGGGCCAAGTAGAAAAGGTGGGTTTTCCTGAAGAACCAGACCTTCTCATCCTGTTGATTCGAGCAGGACCTTAAAGGCCCCTGTCACTTTCTAGTGACGAGTGAGATTTTAGGAGATGACTCTTCCTCTCCTAGCTGGCAGGCTTCCCTGGTGGCTCAGACGGCAAAGCATCTGCCTATAATGTAGGAGATTGAGGTTCAATCCCTGAGTCGGAAAGATTCCCTGGAGAAGGAAATGGCCACCCACTCCAGTATTCTTGCCTGGAGAATCCCATGGACGGAGGAGCCTGGGGGACTACAGAGTGGGACACAACAGAGAGACTTTCACTCACTCGCTCACTCCTGGCTGGCAGAGGCTCGGGCAAAGTGCATCTGAACACAGGCTCTGAGAAAACTAGGCCCCCTGCGCAGCAAGGCTGTCCCTAGTCCTCCAACGACACTTCATTCCTGAGCCATGAATCATCAGGGCCCAGCAGGATCCCAGGAGGTCAAATGGTCCAACCCTGTTGATTTAGAGATGGAGCAGTGTGGCCTAGGGAACAGAGCTGTGAGCCCCAGTGGAGCCTAAAGCTAGACGAGAAACCAGCAATGCTCCTCTCATCTTCATTTGAAAGGTTGGCTTTCTGTTCATAATGAAATTTTTTGCATTGATTTTTATTTTTTAAATATTATCTTTAAATGCTGTTTATCTTGATTCCTGAGGCTTTTTCACTAAGCGTTAGTCACTCAGTTGTGTCTGACTATATTCGACCCCATGGACTGTAGCCCACCAGGCTTCTCTGTCCATGGAATTCTCCAGGCAAGGATTCTCTGTCCATTGCCTTCTCCAAAGGATCTTCCGGACCCAGGGATCAAACCTAGGTCTCCTTCATTGCGGCAAATTCTTTACTGTCTGAGACTTGTGTTCCTAAAAGTTTGCACCCAAAACAAGTGCCTTGCTCCTCTCTTACCCTAGGCCTGAATGGCCCTGATGGGAAGGGTAAGGACTTGGCCAAGGCAGCATTGGTTTTGACCAGAAGCAAAGAGAGAGCTTGAGTTTTCCAGCTACGTCTACCTCCTTTTTCTCTGTCGACCTCGAGTGCAAGATCCTGTTTCTCCGTAAAAGTGGAGCGCTCCGGCTGGCAGGCAGCTGAACTGGTGGAGTAATACCACTGTTACTTGCTTATTACCCAGCCAGAGAAGTGATATTTGCAAATTAAAAAAACTGCAAAATTATTCCCCAAATAAGTTACTCTTGATGACAGTATTGAGATTAGAAGAGATATGGGAATGAACACAGGCTAAAATGTGGGCCAACTCCCTTGCCCAAACCTCTCTCACCTCCACTATCTTGGAAGCGAGAAAGCCCCTTCCATCCTTTCCAAATGCAGGCTGCCACTGCTGCTGCTCACTCGCTTCAGTCGTGTCCGACTCTGTGCGACCCCATAGACGGAAGCCCACCAGGCTCCCCCGTCCCTGGGATTTTCCAGGCAAGAACACTGGAGTGGGTTGCCATTTCCTTCTCCAATGCATGAAAGTGAAAAGTGAAAGTGAAGTCGCTCAGTCGTGTCCGACCACAGCCTTAGGCACACAAGGTGAACAATATACAACCTGGGCAGTGAGGAGCGCCCTTCTTCCGCCGTATGGGCACGAGACGAGGCTTTCCTCTGTATGGATGCACTGTGGCACACCAGTGGATGGACACTTGGTTGCTTCCTTTTGTTTTCTCTCCGCTTCCTCTCCCCTCCTCTCTCTCTCAATCTCTCTTTCTCTCTCCCCATCCCCTACCTTGCTGGCTGGGGATAAGCCGCTCTTGTTTCTCCAGGGTTCTCCATCACACAGTCACGTAGAGCACACTCTTTTCTCAGAGTGAGCATGTGGTCTGTGCCCAGAATCAGTGCTGCTTGGGATTCGCATTCTGTAGCTGAAGGACCAACTGTCCCCCACTCATAGGAAACTGGTTCGGTGGTGGGCTTTTACAGACAACTGCTCCCGAGAACCCTCTGTGAGCACTGCTGCTGAGAGGGCCCATGAGGAAGGAGCGAGGAAGGCAGTGACTGCCACCAGCTCCCGGCTGCGTCAGCTTTGCATGTTACTTGGTTTTCCTTTTCTTCCTCGGTCATATCCTTTCCTCCCTTCTTTTCTCTTCCTTTTTTTAAAAGAAAAAAAATCATAGCATTAATACTATTTGTAATAGGTAATTCATTCACATGTGTCAAAATTTCAAAGTGAAGTCTCCCTCCCAGCCACCTATAACCCCTCCCAGAAGGAACCAACATGACTGGTTTTCAGATGTCCTTCCTGAGGGATTCCAAGCGTAGCTAAGCAACTGTGCTCCCCTCCTCCCATTATAGATGGTAAATACCACCCCTCCTCTCTCTCTCTCAGCACAAATGGTAACATACTCTAGGCCCCGGTCTACATGAGCCTTTTTTTGTGTGTCTTAAAGATGATTTCATATCAACACAAGAAAAATCACCTATTTTAATGATTGCTTAGTATTTCATTGGAGAAGGCAATGGCAACCCACTCCAGTACTCTTGCCTGGAAAATCCCATGGATGGAGGAGCCTGGTGGACTGCAGTCCATGGGGTCGCTAAGAGTCAGATACTACTGAGCAACTTCAGTTTCATTTTTCACTTTCATGCATTGGAGAAGGAAATGGCAACTCACTCCAGTGTTCTTGCCTGGAGAATCTCAGGGATGAGGGAGCCTGGTGGGTTGCCATCTATGGGGTTGCACAGAGTTGGGCACAACTGAAGTGACTTAGCAGCAGCAGCAGCAGCATTTCATTGAGAAATGTGAAATTTTATTGTGTGGATATACCATCATTTATTTAACCAATCCTCATTTGATGGACATTTGGACCATTTCTAGTATTTTGCTGAAATAATACTGCAATGATAGTTGTCAATATTTTCTCATGGTTTGACATTTCATCTTTGAGTTTGCCTATGGTGTTATTTTTGGTTTTGCCATGAAATTTTTTTTTTTTTGCTTTTCATGGTCAAATTGATCATTATTTTACTTTTATTTCTGGCTTACTTCGTAGGTTTAAATCTTTCTCATTGTTTCTTTGAGGTTTTTTTTAGATGTAGTTTTAATTTTTACATGTAGGGCCTTCCCTGGTGGTCCAGCGACTGAGACTCCACACTCCTAATGCACAGGGCCTGGGTTCAATCCTGGAACTAGATCCCATATGCCACAACTAAGACCCGGTGCAGCCGAATAAATAAATAAGTAAATATTTTTAAAACTCCTTAAAATTTTTTTTAACATTTAAAATTTGATCCACATAAAATCTGTTTCTTTTTTTTTGAAGAATGGTTGATTTATAACATTGTATTAATTTCAGTGCACATCATAGTGATTCTGTATTTTATAGATCATGCTCTGTTAGAAGTTATTACAAAATAATGCTTATAATTTCTTGTGCTGGAAAGTATAAATCTTACTTTAATTTTTTTTCCATAAGTGTGTACTCAGTTGTTCCAGAACATTCATTGAGAAGTCTGTCTCTCCTCACAGGTCGAAATGCCGTCTTTACTATGTCGTCTCTTCAAAGCGTGTTTGCGCCTGTCTCTGCTCCTCCTGCTGCCCCACTGGCCCACGCCCCCGGGCACCAGCTACAGGCTCTGTCTTTTCTTTAGGTGCCACCTGGACGTGGCTCAGGTCTCTGATTTTGCAGACACTAGGGTAGGATGGGGTCAGGATTGGGGAACAGCAAAAAGGCCTGATATGAACATCAGAAATCTTCTAAGATCTTTCCAAAGAACCCCACATAGACAATGGCCTCACTCCCATATCTCCTCTCAAAAGAAAATCAGAAGGAGAACAAAGTGCATTTCCTCATTAAAAAAATCTGGCAATTTGTCCAGCCCAGAGGGAAGCCCTTCTCCCCTGTGCACTCAGCGGATCCTCTCTCTCCAAGTGTCTTCCCTTCCAGTTTCAGAAGCCTGGGAAGGACTTTGATCACCTCCTTGCTTCCCCCATAAGCTCCCTACACCCCAAGTCCAGTTCTTGAAGGTGGAGTGTAAACTGAGCTGGTCCTTATCTTAGAGACATTACGAGAGACCCTAAACACACACATTAACAGCCGCTAAGAGACCTAACTAATGCCGGCCAATAAACAACCCCCCAGAAGAGACTGTGCAGGAGAGGCTCTTCCTCCTCTCAGGCTGAGTTCTTGCTCCCTCAGCCCACTGGGCTCCTTCTCATGTCTCCTCGCACCCCACCACTGGACTGAAAGGACCAGGAAGACAGCCGCTCTGCCCTGCTTTCTCTTGCCTTCCCCTACAATCACCCAGCAGGGTCCTCTGCTGCTGCTGCTGCTGCTGCTAAGTCGCTTCAGTCGTGTCCGACTCTGTGCGACCCCACAGACGGCAGCCCATTGGGCTCCGCTGTCCCTGGGATTCTCCAGGCAAGAACTCTGGAGTGGGTTGCCATTTCCTTCTCCAACGCATGAAAGTGAAAAGTGAAAGTGAAGCCGCTCAGTCGAGTCCGACTCTTAGCGACCCCATGGACTGCAGCCTACCAGGCTCCTCCGTCCATGGGAGTTTCCAGGCAAGAGCACTGGAATGGGGAGCCATTGCCTTCTCCAGCATGGTCCTCTACACTCAAAAAACAGCCATTGCAAACAGAACAAGGAAGTTCATCTTAGAAGGAACAGCTGTGAGTTCCAAGATGCCAAAAGGAAAGGTTCCTTTCGTCTCCAAGACAGAGATTATCCTGTGTAACAGCGGTTTTTAATTTCAGGTCTTCAGATGCGCTTCAGACATTCCCTGAGCCCCTGCCATGATTGGCAAAATGTACACATAGGCCTGGGCTTCCCCGGTGGCTCAGCGGTAAAGAATCCACCGGTAACGCAGGAGATGCAGGTTCTATCCTGGGATCAGGAAGATCCCCTGGAGGAGGGCAGGACACCCCACTCCAGTATTCTTGCCTGGAGAATCACACGGGCAGAGGAGCCAGGCGGGCTACAGTCCACGGGGTCCCAAAGAGTTGGGCACGACTGAAGCCATGAGCACACACGCATGCACATACATGGGCCTGGGGTGAGGGAGGGTTCTTGATGTTCTTCAGTGTCCAATACTTCTAAATATCTATTGATAAGATGATGTCAGGGATTTCCAGGCGGCGCTAGTAGTAAAGAATCCATCTGCCAGTGCAGAAAATGCAAGAGACATGGATTCAATCCCTGGGTTGGAAAGATCCCCGGAGGAGGAAATGGCAACCCACTCCAGTATCCTTGCCTGGAAAATCCTACATGGACAGAGGAGCCTTGCAGGCTACAGTCCATAGGTCTTGAAGACTAGGACACAGCTGAGTGACTGACACTCCTCCAAGATGATGTCGGGAATTTGCTTCAGAACATCCCAGTTGGAAGGCATAGAGTGGGTGGAGCAGGTGTAGTGATTGATGAAACTAGAGTGGCCGTGAATAGATTATTGTTGGTGCTATTGATGGGTGCTTGGGAGTTTATTATCTCTCTCATGAAATAAATGGAGGAAGGGAGAGATGGAAGGAGGGATGGAGGGAAGGAAATCCTTGCTACAGACCACATTGAAATAACCAGACAGCCCACAGTGGGTAGCTGCCGTCACACCGCTCTAGGTTTAAAGGAACGTCTGCCCAGTGGTCTCCCTGATTAGTGTTTGGAAGCCTGAAAATATCTGTGGGTGCAGAAGCATGTCCCCTTCACTCTCACCTCCACCTTCTAATCTCAGCATCACCCAGAGAAAGGGGCCAGAGTCCCTGAGGCCATCTTGATCCATCTGCATCCTCTCTGCTAAGCCTCCAACACCCCAGCACAGTCCTCATGGGGACCAGGTTGCTGGTCATCCGAGGCCCTTGGCTCTCTAGCTCCACTCCAAGCAGATGGAGCCCCAGTTGCCAGAGCAAGCTTTGCAGAAGGGGGCTCTGGTTGCTCCGTTTGGATGTGCTTGGAGTAGAAAATTCACAAATTCCAAGGTCTGCTCCCAAAGCAAACCTCCTCAGCCCAGGTGCTACACCCCTCACCCCTCCGATGAACTAAGTGGGGCCGCCAAGCAGGAGCCTTTGAAAACCAGCTAGTGTCTGGGTTGTGAAAGCACCAATGTTTGCTATGTTTGCCCAGCAAAAAGGGAGCATATTTTCTCCCTTCCAAATGCAAGCTCAAAAGATGCTCCACAGATTTTTTCTTCAGATTTTCCACAGGAAACATAAATAAGGAAGAAAAATGACTTTAGGTGCTGAGACCTGAAGTGGAATTTCAACCCCGAGGAGCTGCTGGTAACAAGCACTCTCTGTCCTTCAGGGAAGTCGCTGTCTAGAGCCTGGTCCGTGATTCTTCTCTCTGAGCAGCCCTCACAGACCAGGCAAAGGGAGGAACTGGGCCGGTTCTCAGGCCTGATTCCCAGCCAGGGCTGCACCCCCATGCAGCAGACAGTCAGTGCCTGGGCTCATTACTTGCTGAGACTCCTTAGGTAATGTTATATCTTTCCAGCCTCGCTCTTTCTGTGTTAAAGTAGAACAAATGTGGGTGCCCCAACCCTAGAGGCCCACTGCCCTTTAAGCCAAATGTTGATCAGATCGTGAAGCGAGCCACAGCATCCCCTGGACCCTGAGGCCCTCTTTGTCCTGATCTCCATTTTGGAGGGAGAAGGACTGCTCTGCTCCATGCTCTCCACCCTGAGGAAGCTTACAGTCTGCAAACATAGAGTGAGGGAGGCCATAAGGCAGCATCTGAGTGCACACATATATGCATCAGTTGATCCAGGGTTTTGAATAATCTAAATTTACTTTTTTTCTGCACAGAGGATCAGAGTATCTTCTGTTCATGGGTTATTACTATCAGCTAACTGCTTCCTCACTGGGGGTTTTGAAAATTATATATCTACAGATCAAATGGGCCCTACAAGAGCTCCAGGCCCTAGAAATACAGGATTGAAATCAGTTTGGCTAGTTTTAGTGGACTATATGCTTCATCAGGAGCTGTGTTGTTAAGGTTTTACTAGGGCTGTAAATGGAGTGCTTCAAGGCTGCCATTTCTGCCTCTTGACACCTGAGAACATTTCTTCTCGAGATGTTTTCCTCTCCTGTAACATTCTGTCTTTAGAATGGGTAGGATAGGTCTCTCCTTGTTAGGATAGACCCAACAAGGCCATTGTGCATTTATAACTTTAAAAAAATAATTATTAATTCATATATAGCAACTACACAAAGCACGGGACACCTTTGGAAGACGCTTGTAAGAAGTTCATGCTTCCAACTAGAACTTGGTTGTCTTTGATGTACCAAATTCAGAGAAAGACCCCATAAACCATTTCCTTTTAGCTGCAGTTTATCTGTTTATTTGGAGCCAAAGCCAATAATCCAAGTGGCTTTCAATGACTAAGAAGGTTTCTCAGCATTAGATTAGTCAGTCCCGTCACAGAAAAGTCAGCTGCCCTATGGACTGGCCTGCTGTGTTCATGAGTGGCACCAGTTCTGACATCCAGGCAGTGGAGGGCGGGCAGGCATTTCCCTAGCGATGTCTGGGAGGAGAGGCAGTAGCTGAGTCTAGCTCTGAAAGGAGGGGCAGAGGAGGAAAGGGCAAGCAGTGTGCTGATGTGAGCAAGAAAGCGTAAGACACAGAAGTCGTCAGGGGGCTCAGAGCATGGGCTTGGGGGTCACTCAGATCTGGGCCCAAAGGGCTAGCCAGACTCTGCCATTTGGCAGCTCGGCCACCTGACGAGCTTACTCGTTTCCTGACATGTTAAAGTGGCGCAGCTGTAGCACTGGCCTTATAAAGTAATTACGAGGGTTAAAAAAGACAGAATGTAGACTTCAATGGGAGCTGCTGGGCTCAGTCAGCCTTCAGCATATGGAAGCTGTCCTAATTATGACAAAAAAGAACAAGGGGACAAGTCGAGGATGGGGAGAGGACACTATGGGACATGCACGAGACACCAGCCCCTCACCCGGTCCTGTCTCCAGGCACCCAGGACAACGCATGTCCCAGTCCAGACAGATGGCTCAAATGTTTATTAAGAAATCATCCATAAAAGTTACTGGAAGCTTCACACTTGCAGCATGGTCTCTGCACACTGCCTAGCTGCCACGGCTCTAACAAGGCCTCATTCACTTCCCTGGGGCAGCTCCCTCCAATGCCCTCAGCCCCCCAGTCTCACATCCACCAGCACCCCCTCCCTGCTGGGCCTGCTTCACAGAGCCCCACCCCTACCCCAGGCCTGGCCTCCTCCCCTCCCTTGGCTCTGAGTGATTTCTGACTTGCTTTTTCCAAATGTGAAATCTTTGAATGAGGTCACTCCAAGTGGGGGAGCAAGGGGAGGGTCACCAATATTTCCTAAGTGCAGAGCTCCCTGGGGGAGATTTTAGGTGGAACACAGGTAAATATTTTTGGTTTTATACTTATACATTTTGGTAATGTGTTCATTTTGATGTGAAAGCTTTCAGTTCATGTAAACTTGAGTAAAGCAAAAGAGAATGAGAGAGTTGATTCACGGAAACAATCACATCAATAGTAGTCTAGGTGGTTGGGAAGGCAGTTTGGGGGAGAATGGATACATGTATATGTACTGTCCACCCTTCAGGTGGGCCAGGTGTGGTCCACCTGAAGCTATCACAACATTGTTAATCAGCCATACTCCAATATAAAATACAAAGTTAAAAAAAAATAGTAGTCCCAGTGGTCCTCAAATCTGGCAAATCCACCTGAGAACACATCATCCTTGATCTCAATCCTCCCCTAAAGCTTCCTAGACATGGTGGTTTGATGAACAAGGTTTTGATCTAAACAGGAGGGTGCTACCCTGGGCTGGGCAGAGAGGGGCTGCCCTGTGTCCAAAGAGCTCAGTGACAGGTCACAGCTTCCCGGACGGTGGTTCTGCCTGTCCCCTGTGGTCTGACCCGCTACTCTCATCACATGTCAGACTGCTCAGAAGCCCGCTGTGAGCCCCATTGCCTTCAGGATGGAGGCCAGCTCCTCAGCCTGGCGCTCAGGTCCCTGCTCAATCCATCTTTCCAGTCTCTGCCCCAGGCCCAGTGTTCTCACTGCCCAGACATCTGGTCTCCTTCCTTTGGTCTCTCTGCTCATACTGCTTGACTTAGGTGAACTGCCCACCCACCTCCAACCTGTCCTGCTCCTTCAGCCTCCTCCCAGGCCCCCAAACCACCCCCTCCCTGCGGAAGGACAGCTAGCAGCAGCACTCATGAGTTCCGATCCTGGCACTGCTGCTTACCAGCTGTGTGTCCTTGAATCAGTCACTCACCCTCTCTGTTACCCAATTGTCTCATCTGTAATGAGTGAGTAATGACAGCAACATTTACCCCCTCCCAGGTTTGTCGGGGAGCTCCTGGCCAAGCACCAGGTACACAGTAACAGCGAGTAAACTACGGCAGCCGCACCTTCCTTGAACTTGAGTTTAGTTCTTGCCAAGAGCAGCCTTTTGGCACTGGGTTTCCAGGGAGTAGATCTGTGGATTGATCATGACTGTCCTGTGATGTGTTTTCTGACTTTCTCTTGATAGTAGGCTCCACGGAGTCTGAGACCCTTTCCTGGCTCTAAGGACGCTTTGGAGCCTTGAAGAACATCTATTCCTGGGCCATCTTGTAGCTGACTCTTCTCTGGACCAAGTTCTCTTTAGCCTCCAGGGCTCTTTGTGAAGCTTCCTTCCTCTTATCCTTCAAATTTGGCAGGACAGCTAGAGTTTTCCCAGGAGCAGGTGAGGCCAGTGGAGACAACACAGGAAGGGTCCCCAGAGCAGATGGGTGGAGATAGGACAGCGCCAGACACACGCAAGGCCATCTGCATCCACCCAAGGGCTCCTTCTCCCAGGCCCTGTGCTGAGTATACCCTCCAGCTCCAGGCCCTGCTGTTTGGTCTGGCCCCTCTACCCTTGCTCAGGTTGGCTACAGAAGCAGTTCCAGAGCCTGAGGCTTGGGAAGAATTCTCCAGCAACTGGCCCGGCCCGTGGCCACCCTGGAGCCGGCCTGGAGGTAGCAGTGTGCCTTCCTTCCCCCGCCCAGCCTGCAGCCTTTTCTGAAAGAAGTTCTGTGTTCCCTCGGCCTTCCCCCCCGCCCCCCACATCCCCTTCCTCCCACAGAGCCTGGGTCCCCAGGCGGCGGTCCAGCAGTCCCTCTGTGAGCAGACTCCAGTGACGCAGGGCTTTGTTAGAAAACCTCATTAGCAGAGACAGAAAGGCGCGGGCAGCTCAGAGCGGCATTCCAGGTGTCAGATGAGAGTGGCCGCGGGAGGAAAGGGCCATTAAACCATACTGAGGTCAGCCCCAGTCGAATGAAAATAATCAACTGCGACCCGGGAGAGGGGGTGGGACGTGAACTGGGGGGTTTAACAGGGACGCCCTGGGCTCAGGCTGGAAAGGGAAGGCCAGGGTCCTGGAAAGGCCACCAGCTCTCTTGCCTGATCCTGGGGGTCCCAGAGGCGAGGTCCAAACAGGCTCCACTATGTGAACATCTGGAGATGGAGGCGGGGCCTCAGGGGAGCCTGAACCTCCACGGCCAGCACCAGCATGGAACCGGCAGCAGCGCTGGCAGCAGCTCTGACCTCCTGCGTGTGTGCAGCGCTGAGTCCTGCCTGTCTCGATACTCTTAGTAACCCAACCACCTAAGTGTCATTAGTCCATTTTAAAGATAAGGGAGTCGAGATACCAGAATGAGTTACTGGGGGCTCCTTCGGCTCTTCAGGAACTCACTAGAACTCGACCTCCTGACACTTGAAACTTTTGAACCGAGGACACATTCCTTCACTCCACAATCAGCCACAGAAAGGCGGAATGAGCACTGGGGCTGAGGGAGCGCTGTTAGTGTGAATGCTGGGGTCTGGAATTCCTTGTTCTGGGCGGGAAAGGGGTGGCGTGGCGCCCCCTAGTCAGGGACTGGCTGTGCTGAGGCGGGGAGGACAGTGCTGGCTTGAGGTGGGGGGACTCCTGGCCACAGCCATGAGCTGTTTGCCTTCACTGGGCAGGGATGCTCAGGGGCTGTATATTTCTGTCCTGCCCAATGGGGAGTGTGTGTGATTTATGAAGCCTTTTAACCTGAGCCTTCCTCATAAAGGAGCTTTGAGGAGACTGCAGGGCACCTAGCTATGAAAGGCCCTCCTTTCTGGGGATCTTGGAGATGAGGCGCTGCCGCCTGCCTGCCTGCCCTGAAGGTTTGGGAACCCTGGGTGCCCCACCTTAGGTCTGGAATGCTGGGGATTGGGGACCCTGGGAAAGCTGGAGGCAGGCTTGTGCCTTGTCCTTCAGCCCTGCTCAGGCTTCTTGCCTTCCTCATCCCCTTCACAGAAGCCCACCCCAGACATCCCTGATGCCCTGATTTCCAAGGCCCAGGTGGCCCTGGACAGTACCTTCCAAGGGAAGGTCACTTCACCTCATTTGAGCCTCAGTTTTCTCATCTGCAAGATGAGCGTGATGGCCATCACCTCAGATTCTTGTGGTCCTGTTATCACGCCCTTCCCCCTACCCCCTCAATCCGGATGGTGCCCTGAGGACACGCCTCTGTGCTGTGTATTCTTGTGTCTCAGGCACCTGAAGCAGCACATAGCAGTGGATGCAAAACGGCAATTTGCTGAGCTGAATTCTATGGGATATGATGATGATGAAGAAATGAGATGTGCACAAAGGCTCCAAGCACGGTGCCTGGCTTTGGGGAGGCATTTAGCAAATGGGAGTTAAAGCTGAATTTGAATGACTCTTTCCTATGGAAGCAGAACCGGAGCCTCTGGCCCAGATTGTGAGATGAAGCCCCAGGGATTCAACCCTTTCCTCCGGACCCCCTCCGGACCAGTCGCAGAGGACCTTTGTCTGTCCCCCTCGCAGGGGCCCCTCCCCCAGCGCAGACCTCCCGGCCTCTCTCCATGCAGGCAGCAGCTTCCGCAGCCCCTCTGGGGCGGTGGGCGTCCCTGTGTCGGCACAGCCGGCTGGGCCCCTCTCCAGGGAAGGGGCTGAGGGGTGTGAAGGACTGGTGTGTGTGACTTTGTTTATTTTCTCTGAAGGATCCTGCCTGAGCCCTGCTATAAAAATAACCTGCCTGGAAACCTCATCTCCGAGGGGGAGAAAGAAGCTTTTGTATCCAAAGAAGTGGCTCTGAGAGCCTCCCTGTACCTTCGTCCCAGCCCCACACATCAAGGAGGAGCTGGCCTAGGCAATGGGGGGCGAGGGCCCAAGTGAGAGGGGCGGGGGGCGGCTGCCGATGGAGGGCATGTGGGGGTGCGCAGGAGGAGAGGAGGGGGCAGAGGAGGAGAAAGGGGAGGGGAGGCGCTCAGCAGCCTCTCTGCTAGCATGGCTGAAGCATCTCCATGCCTGCTTAACCCAGGAAGTTCTAAAGAAGGAGAGAGAATGAGAGAAGAGAAAGAAGAAATCAACAAGAGATACTCTGGATACCAAGAGAGGAACAAAGAGGAAAATCAAGTTCAGTGGAGAGGAGAGACACAGGGAGGAGACCAAAGTTAAAGCAGAAAGAAAACCGTGAGAAATGTGAGAAACAGACCTGGAGCTCGAGAGACCAGAAGAGGCCACGGCCATGTTTTCAGATGAAGCTAAGGATCTGGTCCAATCCCTGGGATCCGTGCTGTCTGTGCACCAACCCCCAACCCACCCTCACATCCCTACCCAACAAGGGGGAAGGCCGGGCCAGGCCAGACCTGGGCTCCAGGGGCCCGTTTCTGCTCAGCTGCACCAGCTTCTGCTCTGCCTCAGGCTGGGCAAGGCATGAAGATGAGACTGACTCGGGTTTCTCAGCATATTCCTTCCCCAGAGCCAGGTCCAAAGGCAAGAAAAGAATCCTATAGGAGTAAAGGGAACAGGCCTTGGATTCAGGAGGCCTAGGTTCAAGTCCCAGCTCTCCCACTTTTGAGCTGGGTGGTCATGTACAAACCATTTAAAGTCTTATCTGTAAAGTAGAAAAATAACAAGTCCCCGTGCCCCAACCTCCCAGGGCCATGGGGCAGAGCCACCGAAGGGTATCCAATGGACTCTCTAAGCTGTATGGTGCCAGCAAGACCACAGGAGGGAATGGCCCAATTGGACACATTTCTCCAGGCACTGGCAATGGGCTGATGTTGACTCAGGAATCATCAGAGTCTTAGTGACCAGACCATGCATGCCACCTGAAAGCTGCAGGAGAGGCTCTCCAAGCTGCAGGAAGAAGGTCAAAGAGGAGCCTCCAGTATCAGTCATTTGGAAAAGAATAGGTTCTAATACTAACAATGTAAGTGAAGTCCCTTGCTGTAAGAAATCACCCATAGTTCTTCAACACCAAAGCTTGGGATGGAGCTACTTAGAATCAGAGTTTGGTAGGACACGTGCCATCCAAGATACCCTTGAAACTTCTGTTTAGGAGGAAAGTTTATGGGGCCAGCTGAGGGGGACATACAATCTCCCTAGGACTTGGAGCTGGTGTTCTTTGAGTGACATGGATTAAAGAGAAGAGGGGAGTCTAGGATACCTTACCTCAACTTCTGGAGGGAGAAATTAAAACGTGGAAAGTCTAGAGAGGAAGCTCTACTTTGGGAACAAAGAGCCACGCAGCACAGCTGCCCAGCAAAGCTAGGAGAGGGCTCACCCACGACCACAAGCAGGCTGTGGGCACTGCAGGGCCTGACGTTTTCCCTGTAGCCTGAGGCTGAACAGAGTCTTAAAGAAGAAAGAAACAGGGAATGGGGCTGCCACAACAGGGCTGATGTGAAATAGAAAGGAGAAGGCTTGGTGATGCTTCTGGGGCTATACCCCAAACTGGTCATCAGCAATGCATCTGAAAACCGACTCACGGGATGTGCTCAGGATGCTAATAACAATGATCATTCAAAACACACAAAAAATGGTTAGCACTCCTATTTGCAGGGCAGGACTAGAGACTCAGACATAGAGAACAGACTTAGGGACACAGTGGAGGAAGGAGAAGGTGGGATGAACTGAGAGCGCAGCATTGAAATATGTATATTACCATGTATAAATTAGATAGCTAATGAAAGACAGTGAAAGTCTTAGTCACTCAGTCGTGTCGGACTCTTTGTGACCCCGTGGACCGTAGTCTCCTCTGTCCATGGAGTTCTCGAGGCAAGAATACTGCAATGGGTTGCCATTTCTTTCTCCACGGGATCTTCCCAACCCAGGGATTGAACCCAGGTCTCCTTTGTGGCTCAGCTGGTAAAGAATCCGCCCATAATGTGGGAGACCTGGGTTCCATCTGTTGGTTGGGAAGATCCCCTGGAGAAGGGAAAGACTACCCACTCCAGTATTCTGGCCTGGAGAATTCCATGGACCTTTATAGTCCATGGGGTCACAAAGAGTCAAACACAAATGAGTGAGATTGGCTTTCACTCCTTTTTTGCAGGCGAATTCTTTACTGTCTGAGCCACCCAGTGAAGCCTCAGATAGCTAGCTAGCGGGAAGTTGCTATAGAGTGCAGGGAACTCAGTCTGGTGCTCTGCGACAACCTGGACGGGTGGGACGGGACGGGAGGTGGGTGTGAGTTTCAAGAGGAAGAGGACACGTGTGTACGTATGATTGGTTCATGTTGATGCATGGCGGAATCCAACACAGGATTGTACAGCAATTATCCTCCAATCAAAAATAAATAAATGAATGAAGTGGTTAGCACTTACTGCGAGTCAGGTGCTGTTCTGAACACTGCATGTCTTATCTTATCCGGCCCTGACAGTTATCCTCTGCAGAGGACTCCCCCAGCATCCGTCACACCCTGCCCTCACTGTGGAGCAGACTTGCAGTTTGGTAGGGTTGATGCCAGGCCCAGTTTCAAGGGTAGGACCTGATAGATCTGAGCCAGTCAGGGTAATCTTATCATTCATGCCTGAGAAACTCCTTCAGCATGGTCCACGTGAAGCATAGGCAGAAGTTGATTTAATGATGAAAGAAAAGATCACTCTTCTTTTTCATTTTTGTGTTAGACTGTGATAGACACAGGTGTGGGGGCCTGGAACTGCTGTAGCCATCTTACAGTTATCATAGGTGAGGTCGAATCAACATATCAGCAAAGCCAAGCCAAGCCAGGAGAATCAGAGAACAAGCTGAAGCCCTGATCAGACTACTCCTGAAACCCTCATGACCTTAGGATTATCTGTTATGTGAATTAATGAAGTCCATTGTTACTTTAGATAGCTGAGTTGGATTTTATTTATTTATTTAGTTTTGATAACTTGCAAGTATCCAGACTGATGCAGAATATGAGGCCTAGGGAAGTTAGCAATTGTTCAAAGTCAAGTATGATACAAAAGTGATGGAGCTGGGATTTAAATGGCAGCTGAGAACCCAGGGGCTTCCTAGGTGATGCCAGTGGTAAAGAACCTGCCTGCTAAAGCAGGCGTCTTCACAGGCGCTGGTTCAATCCGTGGGTTGGGAAGATCGCCTGGAGGAGGGCATGGCAACGCACTCCAGTGTTCTTGCCTGGAGAATCCTATGGACAGAGGAGCCTGGCAGGCTATAGTCCATGGGGTGGCAAAGAGTCGGACAAAACTGAAGCAGCTTAGCACGCAGGCACGGACACTCGCAATGTGAATCCAGAGCTGAGGCTCTTCCAACAGCATCATCAAAGCTGTACTGGTTGCCTTCTGATGATACACCAGCTCTGTACTTAATCGCTTTTCATGTAATCTCATTGCATCTTCACGACAGCCTTTAGAGGAGGAAACTACTGCTACCCCTGTTTTTGCAGATGAGGGAGCTGAGGTTCTAATGTGCTCACCAGCACATAGCTCTCAAGCTGGAGAGTGCCATTTGAATCCAAGCGTCTGTGATGAGGCTGCCGGGTCCGGTCTCCGAGTTGGTGGCAGAGGCTGCCCGGGAGAGACCCAGGACCGTCTGCTCCAATCCTTTTGAGGATGAACTGATTTCTAATTTGTTCCCTGTGGGTCAGTTGTATCTCTCCATGGAGACTGCGCAAAAAGATGAACCACAAAGGGAGGCTCGGGTCAGGTTTAGCCCAGTATTAGGAAGAACATTCCTCTTGTTCCAGCAGCGGAGCGGGCTACCTGGGAGAGTCTGAGCTCTCCACGGCTGAGAGGCCAGCAGACCAGGGGGAGTGGTACCTGGAGAGGTTAAAGCAAAGGCTGCCGTTCTCCAAGAGCCTCCCCCTCCTTGGGCCTCAGTTTCCCCATCTGCACAGAGGTTGGGGCAGGACTAGGTGACGGCTGAGGTGTCTTCCAGCTCTAACATTCTCAAAGCCTGGAATTCCCGGAGGCAGGACTCCAGGCCCCAGGGTCTGGCTGAGAGAACAGAGCCGTGGCTGTTTGGCCGACTCCATAGAACAGTGCAGCTCATTGAGCTAGCGGGTCCCTGAAAGAAACAGCCACAGGGCACATGCAGGGAAGATAAATCCATCTGTGGGTCTGGTGAGAGTTGCTGAAAAAAATGCAGTGCTTGAGGGCCATCCAAGGAGAGCCAGTCTTCAGTTAGCAGGCTGTGACAGCGCTCTCACGCAACAGCAGTTGCACACGGGGGGCTGCGCTCTGCCCCGGCCAGAGGAAAGAGGGTGAGCGTGGAGATGACGGTCCCCACCGACAGACACCACAAGGACCAAGAAGCCCTACCTGCACAGGGCTCCTTACAGTGGGGTCCACTTCCTCTGGAGGTGCCCTGGGGTTGTGTTTGTAATTAGCAAAGGGAATCCTTTTGGAAATTTACCTTGAATTAAACGGCTGTTGTTCATGTAACCCAAAAGTGTTTATTTCAGCAATATAGAGAGATCACACTCACAAGGTGGTGAGGCCAGAATTAGACTGAGAAGGCCCCTGGGGTCTCCTTCCCTGCGTATCTTTGGGTTGGACTAGAGACTCAGAGGTGGGCAAGACACTATCATGAAGCTTCTGAGGGGCTTTCTGGGATATTTCCTCCACCCTTTGCTCTAATGATGACTCCTCTTGATGAGGTGACTATTTTCAACGTGCTTGGACATCTGCAGTCCTACTGACCTTCATTACAATTCACTGAAGTAGAGTCAGATAATACCATGCTGCCTAAGAGAGAACGCAGGGTGAGCTCCCTTCAGGAGCCTGAGCCTGAGCCCCTTGGCCCCAAAGCCTATGCCTCTTATTTCTGGCTTGCTGCCATCCCTCCACCCTCATTTTGGGGGCCACAGAGGGCTGATTTTTCCAGGCTGATATTCCTCCTGCTTAGGAACAATGCAGAGCCCTTGGAGCTGGATTAACATTTTGACAGGTGCCAGCTTTGAAAAAGATAGGTATTCAAAATAAAAGCAACTCAAATGGTAAACTAAGTATAAAGAAGTCCAACAGAGTTTTGCCTTTTATCCTGATGACTACCTGTGTGCTTTTTTTAAAAAATCAAATATCAGAAATTACGTGATTGATCTTTTGTTTAGTGACTCTGCCCTACTGGTGTCCCAAGTAGTTCCTAGCCCATTTTGGACTGCTCAGCCCTGAGGACATCCCACCATTATAGGTCCCTGGGCCCCTCGGTCACACACTGCTCTGCACTGAGAAGAAATCTCTAGAACTATGAACTTGGGCGAGGAAGGAAGATGCCTGTGCAGAGCAGGAGGTGATGCTGAAGGGAGACCAGGGGTACTTGAAGGGGATGCTGCATGTGGGGGCTGGCAGGGGGTGGCAGTCAGGTAAGCAGGAGGAACAAAGCCTGTCTAGGAACAGCCTTGTGCCCTCCCTGGCAGAGGGGGCAGGGAAATGAGGCCTCAGAAACGGAGGTTCTGCCAAGCTGTCAGTCATGTTCTTCCTGGGCTCAGGAAATGCCACCATGACCACCATCCCTACCCTCAGGGAGAAGATGGAGCCCAAATCTGGACGGGCCGAGGTAACAGCATGAGAAGAATGGAGTTTTAAGAGTGTCCAGCAAGGGGACCAGGAAAGGGGGTGGAGATTCCCTGACCCCCAACTCCCTAGTGGAGTGGACCCCATCCTCCAGGACTCCCTAGAGGTAGACCTCCTTCCTAGCCCTAGGAATGAATGAACCTCCTTCATTCAGTCTCAGGTTCCTTCTAGACTCCAGTCTGGGGATAAGAAAGCTGAAATTAAGTTCTGGGATATCTATCAAGAATCCAGGGACTTCCCTGATGGTCCAGTGGCTAAGATTCCAAGCTCCCAGGGCACAGGTTCAATCCTAGTTTGGGCAACTAGATTCCCCCATGCCACAACTAAGAATTCGCCTGCCACCACTAAAAATCCTGCATACTGCAACTAAGATTCAGTGCAGTCAAATAAATAAATAAAAATAAATATTTGAAAAGAATCCAACTGGCATATTTTCCCATCTTTTTTCATTGCTGCAGAGGTTGAAGGGGGGCATTGGGAAGGATTACAGGCAGAAGAAGATGGGGAGCAGTATTAACAAGTGGGTGGAGGAGTTCTGAGCCCTTTAATAGGAAATTAATAGGAATTTGCAAAACTGTTTTCTAAGGCATACAGAAATAAACAGCTAATAAGTCTTTGAGTCTCTGCCTTAAAAGAAGTAAAAGGTGTTTGTTTGGGGGAGCAGCAGGCACACAGTCCCTGCACACTGGTTCTTCCTGACACAGTCCTTCCTGCCTGCCCCATATCCTGATGTCCTGAGCCACCCATCCTCGTAGGGACCCCAAGGCATGGTGGGTGCTGGCTGAGGCTGGGAGGGACTGGAGACCACGCTATGCTGGTGAAGCAGCCCAAGGTTCCTAAGGATGGAGATGGAGGACCATGTAGAATTCAGAGCAGTGGACAAAGAGGCCTTTGCACCAGGCCTTGGGGAGAGCTCTGAAGAGCCAGTGCCCTTGGCCCAGCTTCCTTGCTGCCCTCAGACCCCCAAGGACCAGCTCAGGCAGACTTCAGACTCCAGTGCTTCTCTCCAAAGAGTGTTTCTTGTGTAGATTTGAACCCCAAACATAGCAGTGTTGTGCCCAGTTCCTCTGAAATGTCACTGGAGATGGGCTTATCCCCTCAATGTCCTTCTGTTTGAAAAATAAAGCCTTTGGGGACTTTGCTGGTGGTCCAGTGGTTAAGGTTCCATCCCTGGTTGGGGAACTAGGGTCCCACATGCCGTGGAGGGTGGACAAGGTGTTTTGTTTTTTTTTTTTTCCTTTAAGATTGCTTAAAAAACGGAGTAAAGACCTTGGACTCAGGGAGTCCTGCTTTCAGTGTTAGTTTCCACCACTTAACTAGTTAAGTGATTCTGAGCAATGGACAATCTCCCCAAGCCTGTTTCCTTATCTGTAAATGAGAATAATGATATTATTCACTTTGACAATTGGTTGGTTTCCCAAGGCCTGGCACACAGAAAGCACTAAATAGACATCAGTATCATGGTTATTATTCCTAACACCTACCCCATCCTCCATTCTTTCTTGTTCCATGACCCATACCAAGCTTGACCCTCCAATCTGATGACCCCACCCCAGTACATGAGTTCATCAGATAAGAGCATCTCAGTCTGAGCCTGATCTTGAGTCTTCATGGAGGTAATGGGCATGGGGTTCCCAACCTGGATTTATGCAAATAGCGGTCATATGGGAGGACTTCAGACACTGACCTTAGATGATAAATGGACTTTCAATGGCCGCCTTGTGACACTTACAAAGCACATAACTTATGCGTGTAGAGTCCTGAAATTTCAGGAAATTCACTGATCTTGGGTTTTGAGGGAGTTAAAGGGACTTATGAAAAGCTGGCTAAACTTACGAAATCTCTTTCCAGCAAAATATAAAATTCTACATGATTTGCATGTAACTTCAGTAAATGTACCTATGGACCTTAATTTTACTTCTATTCATCTCACAGTCCAAAGACTGAAGCCCAAAGGGGTTAAATGACTTGTCCGAGGACACACAGCTGGCAGAGAGCATAGCTGTAACTTGAACCCAGACCCTGGTGGGCTCCCTGGGGACCGGGAGGAGGTTGTTCCAGGGTTAAATCAGGTAGGGCCAGGCTTCGGTAAAAGGGATTGAGACAGGCAAAGCCAGAGCCCAGGCTAGGAGCCAAGAGGCGCCCACACATGGTGGTGAAGGGTTAACAGAGCCCAAGTGTGGCTTTTTGTGTGTGCTCGAGGGCAAGTTGGCGTGTGCGAAGGCGCACGTCTCCCCTCGCGTGTGTGGGAGCTACGGCCCGGGACAGCAGGCCAGCCTGGGAGAGAGGTGCCACCGTGTCCTGAGATGAATGGGCCTCTGTCTTCAAGGCTGTGTGAGCCTCTGTGTGTGCAGGTCCCATTAACTCGTCCTCAGCCACATGTGGAAGGAGGAGAGGCCTGGAGAAGCCCAAACCACTCAGAGTCCTGATTTTAGAATGAAGCAGAAGACAGTGAAGAAAGAAAATTATACTGATTCTAACTCACATATTACTAGAGCTAGAGCTGCCGGGCACACGCACGCATGCACACACACACACACTCACATGCTCTGGTGCCCTTTCATAACCTCCTCTTCTCAACCCCACTGTCACCCTCCTGTTGCCCAGCTGAGTCCTTTGTCTGCTCATAACACTTTCAAACAGATTCTAGAGAGTTGACCCTATTTGCTTTTGTGGTGGTTTAAGTTTTGTATGGTGTGTGTCTGTCTTCTCCTTGTGAGTCTAGGCTTCACTTTCCCCTGTCTCACCTGCAGCTCCCATGATGCACGCCCAGACCTCCAACCCAGCCCACAGGCCTCACTTGCACCATTGTGCCTGTGATGGACAGGTTTGGCCCAAGCCCTGTCCTGAGCCCCATGTTCCCGCCCTCCCCCGCTTCCAGTCCTCCCTGGGCCCTTGTTGCCGTTGGCTGTGGTTTGTGTAATAGAGTGACTCCTGTCTGGGAGCAACCCAGAGCTCAGGACACAGGGAGACACTTGTCCAAACTTGGTATTTTTTCACCAAAAGAGCCAGACCACAGTGATGGGCTCAGTGGCCTGGCTGGGAGCCTTCCTCATCCCTCCAACCACTAACCTGGCCTCCATTCCCCTTGCTGGCCCCGGTTACCTTTGGTTCAGGACTTCTAGTTAGCCACTGGGACAACTCCTCAGTAGGAATCTGGCTTCTTATGTGAGGGGAGAAGGGAGATCTGGGTTCCGTGTGGAAATAGCTGAGGCTGAAAGAGATGCCCTGGGGACCAAGGAATAGGACCACAGAGACCAATGACCAGCCGTATTCATCCCTCACTCCCCAGTGCCTGGCCCAGAGTAGGTCCTAAAAGAATCAGTGAGTGAATGTTGGATGGATGAAGGGATAGATAAGCAGATGTGTAGATGGGTGAATGGGTACAAAGATAAATGAACAAGTGACGACTCTTAGATCCAAGTAGACATTCTGATAAAACTAACCCGAGATTTTGGTCCAAATGTGGGAAAGAAGAAATCTGGGTCTAGAAGGTGCAGCCAACTTATTCCTGAGTCTCAAGGAAATCTTTCTTCCCAGACCCTTTATAGCGTGTCCCTGAGACGCTCCTGGAGGGCTGGGTTGGGTGAAACTGGCCTTTTCTCCAACTTCATGTTTTTCTTCAGGCCCCTTCTTACAGAGGCTTCTCTGCCCACCAGGAAAGGTGCTCTGCAGCTGGGTGAAGTGGCTCAGAGTCTGGGAGGAGGTCGATGGAGAGACAAGGCTCAGGCTGATAGGGATGCCATGAAACAGGGCCCCAGAGATAAAATGTTTCTAGGCTGGGGCTAGAGAAGTGTTATGTGCTGGGACCAGGAGTTGGACAATATTTTCCAGAACCCAACACAGAGGTCTGATGTAGGTCACTTGTAATTTCTGAATGAATGAATAAAACATTTCTACGTCCTCTTTACTCTGGAAAATATCCCCTTTCCCAAAATGTATATAGAATTCTCAAGAGTGCTAAACCACTAAGGACATCTCTGCCCCCATTTGAACTCTTCTCACCACCCCCTCCATTACCCATGGTCCCACTCCCTCATCTTCCTCCTCCAGTCCCACCACTAGCTACTATGGTATTGATCCAGAAGCTGGGGGTGACAGGAGGGAGCAACACAAAGCCGCCATGTGTACCTGTCTGCATGTGTGCACGTATGAGTGGCTGTGATGAGCTCAAGCTTCAGCAAAGGGCTTCCTCAGTCCACTCAGGGCGGGGCTTAGGGTTGTAGGGGACGGGCGCAGTTGGTCCTCTGGTACTTGACTGATGAGATGGCCAGCTCCACACCACCAAAAGCCGGCGCTGTGGGGCTCAGAGACACCTTTCAAGGGTTCTGCCTCTGGCCAGATCCAGTAGATCTCTGGTGCTGAGATCTCCATGGAAGGAAGTACTCCGAGCTCCTCAGGGGCTCTTGTCGCTGGAACAGACTCCTGAAGTTTAGTCACTATTCCCTG
Organism: Capricornis sumatraensis; assembly: GCF_032405125.1. Lineage (NCBI taxonomy): Eukaryota > Metazoa > Chordata > Mammalia > Artiodactyla > Bovidae > Capricornis > Capricornis sumatraensis. Next base: position 76,866,826 of record NC_091072.1, on the reverse strand, counting down.
CTGCAATTTGCCTTGAGAGAGTCGAATGGAGCCTTCCCTTAAAAGTTTATCCATGGTCAAATCTGTCCTCTGAATTAGACCTAGAAAGTCTGAGTTTTGAGGCCTGAGAGGGCTTGCCTCTGGCCTGTGCTAAGCCCATTTTCTGAGCAGACACAGGACTGTTGGTTCAGGGCTGGCGAGAAAAGGCCTAGTGCGCCAAGGGAAAACAATTAGGAGTAATTACCATCAAGAGCGGCCCCCAGTGAGGGGTGAGGGTGGGAAAGGCCGTCTGTTTAAGAGGAAGCTGAAAGTGGCAGACAGATTTTGGGGAAAAAACCAGGGAGAGAGAGAGTGGGAGGAAGGGTTAAGTGTGTGTTGTCTTTCTTCTCCGGGAAGACAGGAGGACCCCTCCCCCTCGGCCTCTACAGGGGCTCTGTGTCCGGAGGTGGGAGGGGAGAGCAGGAGGGCACCGGGATCCACATTCCTGAGATTCTCAAACCAGTCGGGAGAGGAAACTCCATCCTGAGGGGACAGAGCCTGAGACACACTCAAGAGCGAAAAGATAAAATGGAGTGCCCTGTGCTGTGCTCAGTCGTGTCCAACTCTTTGTGACATGTATTCTTGCCTCGACAATCCCCAAGGACAGAGGAGCCTGGGGAGCAACAGTCCATGGGGGTTCTCGAGGCAAGAATACTGGAGTGGGATACCATGCCCTCCTCCAGGGGATCTTCCCAACCCAGGGATCAAACCCAGGTCTCCTGAATTGCAGGTGGATTCTATACCATCTGAGCCACTAGGGAAGCCCAAGAATGCTGGAGTGGGTAGACTGTCCTCTCCAGTGGATCTTCCTGATGCAGGAATCGAACCAGGGTCTCCAGCATTGCAGGTGGATTCTTTACCAGCTGAGCTACCAGGGAAGAACAGAGCACTCAGAATGCCTCCAAACGTGCCCCCATACATACCCCCTCGATCCCTGAGCCCCGGTAGGTGTACATGGGGTCTGCTTGGTGTCTCCCTACTCACTACCCTCTAATAATATGGGTGATCTAGGCTTGGGGATGAGAGTCGGGGTCAGAAAGAAGGGCAGGTGGGGAAAGAGCTGTCAAGGAGGGTTGAGGAAATTCCTTAGTACTTCTTTCTAAAGAAGAAGAAATGGACCCCAGAGGAGAGGTGCCATTCCCCTTGATCCTCCTCAGGTGAGGAGACAAGTAAGGGCCTCAACCTTGCTCCTGAAGGAAGCGAGGACAGATTGGCCTGGGCGGACCTCATCACTGGAGGCTCTCCTTGGCTTCACGCTGGTGGGGCCTGTGAACCCTCCTGAGATGGAGCAGTGACAGGTCACAGGCTTCTGGAACTCAGGCTCTTGGCTTGGAGTCCCTGTTTCTGTCAGTGACAATCTGTGAGACTTTGGGCAAGCTACTCTACACTCCTTGTCTTCTCATCTGAGAAATGAGGATAACAGAACCTGCATCATACATTTGTAAGGATTAAATGAGGTAATATATATATATAAAGATTTGGTATATAAGGCTGGGGCCAGGCCTCAGTAAATGCTCACTCTTATTATTATTATTGGAAGAAGACAGCTCTAAGTACTAAGTGGATGATGAATTGGAAGCCAGAGGCCCTGGGGAGGGTGCACTGTTGACCACAAAAGAGGAAGTGAGTGAGGACTTGAATAGGGTGGAGGCTCTCAATACATAAGAGAAGCCCTGCTCAGAGATGCTCAATAACTGTAATTCATTCACTCTTCAACAGTTCTCTCCTGCAGCTGTTCTAGGCACCTGGGATGCAGCATAAACAGAATAGACATTTTGGTGAGAGGATGACAAAGCAAATGAGTAAACAACAGAGCCAGATATGAAATGCTACAGAGAAAAGATGAAGGGAGCTAGGGAGTGTGGGAACTGGGGTGTGGGGATGATGGGGGAAGTAGGGGAGTGATTCAAGGAGAAGGATGTCTGGGGACAAGCCCTCCAGCTGTAGGAAGCTACAAGAAGAACCACCATGAGAGAGAAGCATGGTGGGTTTGTTAGACAAACACCAAGGAGGCCATGCAGCCTGGGGGGAAGCTGTAGGAGAGGTGGTGAGCTGAACACGCAGGCCTCATGAGCCACGGTAGGCATAGATAAATTGGCTGGTGATGGGCTGATGGAAAATGGGGCACAGGTGTACAAGGAAGCAAAACTTTTTTCTGGGGTTCAGAAGAGCATCTGGTAGAAATATCAACAGGGTCCTACTACCTAGCACAGGGCATTCAATATCTTGTCATAAGTTACAATGGAACAGAGTCTGAAAAATAACAAATAAAAAGAGCATCTGGAACACAAGCTCATTAAGGAATGTGACTCCCGTCCCCACTTCCCTTTGTGACTTTTTGCAGTGCCCAAGACCAATCCCAGCACCTGCTGGCAGAGGCTGACTGACTGCCATCAGGTCAGGTCCCCACTGTGACGGAGCCTTCTCCCTGTGTAGACCCAGGTAATCATCAGCTATCTTTAGCCACACTGGGGAATCAGAAAACAAGAGTGGCTTGAAGGTTTTCCTTTCCACTGCAATCATTTTCATATAGCTGAAAAATTTTAACCATGTCGGAAAAATGTTAGAACTCAAAAATGCCCTGAAGATGACAAGGGACTCTTTTAACTCAACACAGATACAACTGTTTCATGGTGGGAGGTGGCAGAGAGGGAGGGAACTTTTGATACCTATGGCTGATTTATGTTGATGTATGGCAGAAACCCATACTACATTGTAAAGCAATTATCCTTCAGTTAAAAATAAATACAACAAAACTAAAAAGAAAAAACTGTTTCACCAGGATAGTGGAAGACTTTTTAGATGTTGGTGGATTCTTGTTTTATTCTTTGGAGTGTGAGTTTAACAGGGAGAGTAGTGCAAGCAGTTCCTGGAGGCTGGGTTGTGAGGAGAAAGAGGTGTGGGAGGGGGCAATGAGACAAGGGACACTGTCAGCAGGGTGGTTGGAAGTCCCAACCGGTGTGCTTGGCTCAGGAGGGCTCTCTTGCCAACTGCACAGACAGGTCTGGTTTTAAAAAGTGCCAGGGAGCCACAGATTTGCATGTTATTTGTGTTTCAGGCTTCAATTCCAGGTATGTGGAATGAAATGAATGAAAGAACAGTATTCAGACTCCTGGTTAAGGGGTGGACTCGGGAATCCAGACCACACTGAGGATCCAATCACTGGTCCAACTTGGATCAGGAGACACACAGACACAGACAGAGACAGAACAAACAGTCAAAGAGACAGAGAGACAGTCAGAGAGACAAACACCATCGAGTTCTTTTTACCAGGGAGTTTCCAGTCAAAGCAAGAAAACGAAATCTACAGAACTTATTTTCAATAAATCAGCCCATAAAAACTAGGGACAGAGTCACACATGGATAGTCAGATTAAGGCAACATCATCTTTGACGTCTCCCCACATCTGCCCTCCATCATCTACACCCAGCTTCAAATGGACCATATGCCTGTGTCTGTCTTCTTGATAATGTCCATTGCTTGGTACCTGCCTGGATTTCTAAATTAAGTTCTCAGGTTCTCAAGGATGGGTGGCTTTTATTTCCTTGGTTAAACCATCTCTTTACTCCACCCTTCAGGGCCCCCCAAGCCTAGTGCTTTAAACACAGGCCTATTTAAACACCTAGCATAAGGGGCTCCCCAGAAGAAGTGGATGAGGCAAATGCCCTCCAGGAACTTAGCTCTGGCCAACAGACAAGACACAGGCAGCATGTGAAACAGTCCATTTAAGGGACAAGGCTAACAAGAGGGGACCCACAATCCATGATGGATGTACTGGAAATAAAAAGATGGAGAAAACTGTATAGAATAGAAAGAGGTGTGGTTAGGGAAAAAATACTTGCTTAGCTTCCCGGCAGAGACTGAGATCCTGAAGGGCATGCTGAACTGCTGAGGAAGTGGGTTTTGTTAATTGTGGAGCGAGGCATCAGGTTTGGGGCACAGAGGAGGCACAGCCTCACTGCAGGCTTCTGTAAATGGACCTTCTTCCTTGACTCCTGCAATGTTGTCTAAGTAAATGTTTAGTCAGTTGCCCCTACTCCTCCCTAGCAGGCCAGAGAGAAGCAACTGGAACTCCTGGCTTGAAAGAAGAGCATCAAATTATTCATCTGCCTTCAGCGGTTACACAGATTTCAGTCCATTTCTGATGTAAAGGACAGATTACAATACATATGCCACGTGGAGTTGTACTATTTGCTGATTCTAAGGGCTGTGGCTGTCCAGGTAAGAGATTTTGACATAAAGTGATCAGGGAAGGTTTCGAGGAGGCGGGCTTTGGGTGTGTGCGCACTTTGTGTGTGAAAGCAGGGAGTATAAGCTAGTAAGCGGTGCTCTGGCCTCCCTGTGTACCTCTCCCCACACGCTTTCCTTTCCCAGCACTGAAGTTCTGAGGATGGAACCAGACTCTCCAGAAGTCAAGCGGTTGATGGTTACCCCTCAGTTTAGAATGGAGAAAAGTTAGCAGCTACAAACTGTTCCATTAGGGAGGACTGACCTGGGCCTTACCTCTAAGATTAAGCCAGTGCTAATACTGGCCTTAAATTTGACTTTGAATCTCTACCTTGACTAATTTCTATTCCAAGCAGCATTATGGGCCTCAATAATATCATTTTAGAATCTTAGACCTTGACAAGACCCTGGACATTCAGTCCAACCACTCCCAGTTGGAATTACCCCACCCTCTGACAGTCCAGAGCAGCAGCCTGCATGAACATTTCCTCAAGGCTTATCCTCCAGCTCAAAGTCCCTTAGTTTCACATTTCTCTCACATTCATGTCTAAGCACTCCCTTCTCTTAGTGTTGACCAGCATGACCCAACTTACCTCATGTTACATCTCTTCCCGCCTCCACAGCTGGGAATAGGAATTATGGGCTCTTAAAAGACTACTGTTAGAATTCAGCAAGGCAAAATTGGCCTGGGCTGTTAGGAAAGATACTGGGCTGAGCCCTACTCATCCCTTCCCAATTGTTAGGATGAATTTGAAGCTATGGATAGATTTTTCCTGGGCAGGGAAATATGGCCACCTGGCCAGGAGCTCAGCAGTAGTATGTCAACAGGGCCCAGTAGTCTTACACATCCTTTTCTGATGCTCTTGGGTACGTGAGCTTCCCAGATGAAAGCATCATATTCCACTCTCTCCTCCCCTCTACCTTAGCCCATCCAGGTGGAACAAGAGAGAAGACAAAACCCAAGTATCAGCTGTCTCTTCATTCAGGTCAAGATGTTCGAGAGCTGGAGGGATGGCATGGGAGAAGGACCAGAGGCTGAAACATTACAAACACTGGGGCTCTGAAGTGAACGCTCCGACTCTATCCACTGGAGCCTTTCATGGGCCACGTAAACCAGGTGGTGATGGACAGACTATGCAATATAGTTGCTGGCAGTGCTTTTCCAGGTTTCCTGTTTCTATCCCAGAACTTTGGGGCTAATATCACTAGAGGTAGTGGGTAGCAGATGCTAGCGCAATTACAGGGGCTCAACAAGAAAGAAGTTGACACCACAGAGAAGGATGAAGCACCTCATATACAGAGGAGTTAATTTTCACAGCTGCCAGGCCAGATGACTAAAGTGCTCTTGCATTCAGCCCTAAACAGGGCTCCAGGAAGCAACAGTGGGTCTCAGGGGGCCCAGTGACAAATAGGATGGAACTAGTCTTGAACCATGTATTCATTCTCAAATGGGCAGGAATGGTCTTTCTTCATTAAGGGTCCAGGAGTGATCGGTGAGACTATTTCTACTGAAGGTTACATATCTGGCATCTAGAGCTTATCATCCATCAATGTTCCTTTTTTAAGAGGAGGCAGGTAATTATGGGGCTTCCCTGGTGGCTCAGTGGTAAAGAACCCACCTGCCAATGCAGAAGACACAGGTTCAATTCCTGGGTGGGGAAGATCCCCTGGATGAGGAAATAGGGAACCCACCCAGTATTCTTGCCTGGGAAATCCGCTGGGCAGAGGAGCCTGTGCAGTCCACGGGGTTACAAAGAGTCGAACATGACTCAGCAAGGGAATAATGACAAACAACAAGGGAATTATGAGCACTGGGCACAGGAGAGAGGGGAAGACTGGAGAAAAGGAAAGCAGGAGGCTTTAGTTTAAAGCAGGTTAAACAAGATGCTGATAACATGCCCTTGGCCATGGAAGGCAGGAACATCACATTCCTCCACCCTCCCACCCCAGTCATCAAGGCCCACCCTCAAAATGAAGAAGAAAGTTTTTAGATGCTAGTTCTACTCTTCTTGGGCAGCTCTCTGGAAAGAATGGCCCCCACTATTGGTTCCCACTCTGGACCCCAGTCTGTGTCTCAGCCTGGCCCACTCACGGGGTGGTCTCAGGATCACTAACTTCGCCTTGTACAAAACTGTATTGGTCAGAAAGCGGGGCCAAATTCAGACAGGCTTAACAATTCCTTATATATTTTTCAAAGTGCTTTTGTTGCATGTCTCATTTTCTGCTATACATGGCAATAAATATTTGTTGCTTTGGTCTGTACAAAAAGTCTGTGAGAAGGTAAGACAGATGTTATCTAAATGGACAAACAATAAATACAGAGAACTATCTTGTTCTGAGTTCCCCAGACAATAGCAAACATGCCTGAAAAACTCAGGTCTTTTGATTCATGGTCCAAAATCTATACCATATTGCCACCTTTCAAGTTGTCACTTCAATACATTAAGTACCAAGAATCAATGTACAGGAGTCCCACAATGAGCCTGCATGCCATAGCTTTCTAAGAGAATGTGAAAAGTCCCAGCAACTCATATGTAGAAAGCTATTTATTACCTACAGAAAACACCGAAAAAAAAAAAAAAAAAAGGAAAAAAAGGGAGGAAAAAAAAAGGAAGAAAGAAAAAAAAACAGAAAACAAAAAAAGGTGGTCTTCCCCCCAATGGCAGGCAGTATGAAAAAGGTAGGACATCTAGTTGCTGGAGTGGAAACAGTAACATTCAGTTAACAATGGAATATTTAAAAAAAATAGTTTTCTTTTCAAATTGTAACCTGTGGTAACACATAGAAAAATGTACTAAACAAGCTTGATATAAAACAGAGTAAAATTTTCAAATAAGCCCAGGGAGAAAGCACAATGTTGGAAAGGATGAGGTACAAGGGAAGAGAAGGAAAGATTTCATACAAAACTACGTATTACAATACAGAAAAAAGTATAAAATGTTCCTATTTTGGAACTTAGGTACAAAATGACACTGGCATTGGATCGTTTCACTATCTAGCCTGAGGAGCGCTCAAAAGGTGGGGGAGATGCTACAAGGAACAAAAAGAATAGCAGTTTTTCAATCTCAAGTTGATCAGTCCAAATTCCACCCGTTTTCCAGTTGAAAATCTCGTCTTCCTCTGTAACCTCTACCCCAAGCCAAAATTCATCCAGGCCTCAAAATACTCTTAGGAAGTCCACAAACACCCTACACATAGGGGCTGGGATCTGTGTATGCTGGAGCTAAATTTGGAAAATGGTAATAAATCTACAGGCTAAAATGGTGAACACATTCAGCCTTAAAAAAAAAAAGCATATCCCTGTGAAATATATATATATATATTAAATTCTCTGTGGTTAGAAACATATTTAAACTAGCTAGCCACAGACCAAACTAGACCTGCATTCATCCAAAGCTGGAATTTTATGCTAAAGACTGAGGTCCTTCTTCTTGGTCAGAAGTAGGTAGCAGTAAAAGTGGCGCCTTTGTTACTCCACTAAACCACTCCCTGGGTGGGTCTTCCCCATATCATGTGCTGTGAGCACATGCAAACCACTGCTTTTAAGGAAAGGACTGCCTGGGACTTTGGGGTCCACCCAGGGCGCACATGTGGTGCCTCAGGAGGGGAAGAAGCTACAGATAAAACAGCCTTGTACAGAAGCAGACGGACTTCACAAGGGGCACGTAAAAAGGACAAGTCCTGGAGGACGGCCTTAAGCAGGTGCCCCAAAGTCCAGTTTACAGTCACTATCCTGGTGACACATTTTGAAAATCATGTGTGTATGTATGTGTGCGTGTATATGCTGGTGGTTTTCATCCCTACGTTTTTACCCACATCCATTCCTACCTCTTAGTAAGGCCTAACAACAAGAGTTTATACGAAACCAAGAGTCCTTCCAAGCTTCTCTCAGGCCCCTAATTAAGAGACTGAGTGAGGCTGGAGCCCTTTGAAAACAAGATGGCAGAACTGAAGAAGTGAAAAGCAGTCTCTCTCTTCAGATTAGGGATGTCCCTCACCCCTTTCACAGCACCAAAGTTTCTTTGCAAAAATAGTATCTGAGATACAAAAGGAAAGGCAGATGTGCTTGTGAGTGCATCTCTCCAGGGCCTGGTCCAGGGTCAAGGACTTTACAAGAAGAGAGGGGTGGGAGCAGCTGTCTCCAAGGTCTCTGGCTGTAGACAACAAAGAGCTGGTCCCCCGCAAGTCCATGTCTGCTAACTGAGACGGTCTTCACAAGAGCTTTCGGTGGAGGATTTCCCAGACCATCCGCTTCCGGAAGTAGGGCATGTGTTGCTGTAGGGACAGAGAGATACCTTTATTTTCATTTCCTGCATGCAGACCTAATACTCCTTTCCTTCTTGAGGTTTTCACCTAAAATAGTCTCAGCTGCATTTTTGGTCTTTCAAATTGCTCGTTCTTCATTATGTGTGATTTTTTTTTCCTAGTGCTTTTTCTGATTACTATTGCTATTGCTACTTTTCATTGTTGTAAACCTAGAAGTTTAATTAGGTATCACCAGGAATCCCCTGGTTTGGAGAAAGAAATGGCAACCCACTCCAGTGTTCTTGCCTGGAGAATCCCAGGGATGGAGGAGCCTGGTGGGCTGCCGTCTATGGGGTCACACAGAGTGGGACACGACTGAAGCGACGCAGCAGCAGCAGCAGCAGCAGGAATCCCCAGGCTATCATCCTCAAATGTCTCCAAGAATTCTGAGAATGGTGTCTAAATTCAACAAAGTCCTCTGTGTTGAACTTTTAAGAGGCTATGAGATCTGAGGCTTGAAAATCAAAACTCATTTTGCCCCAAAATTAAATGAACAGCAACAGTCAGCTCGACCCAAGGGCTGTGGTGGAAAATCTAGTAAAGTCATTACTTGAAACAGAAGCAAAGGGTAAAGTGGAGGACACCAAATAAACTATAATCTCTAGTCTCAATTCACTTAGGTCTCCAAAGGACCACATGGACAGAAATTAACGATCACAAACTGTAAGGAAGACTGATCAGCTGCATAAAGCGAGGGGAAGAGGGCAGCAAACTACACTAGATCAAGGTGTGGCCTGTTCCAAAACTTCACTGCTACCAAATACAGCGCAACTGAGGAAACTTGCTCTGGTCCCAGTTCTCTGCTTCTTACAGGATTTGGGGTAGGCAGCGTGCATGAGCAGAGACGGCAGCTCTCCTATTGGCCGGGATTCCTTGCCTACAATATGGGATGTACGGTGGCCCAGGATGTGGCCTATCATTGCCTTCCTTTCCCTAGAGTGTGGCACAGGTAGCCGCCACCCTGGCTTATGAGCCACAGAATGAAGCAGAGCCCCTAGGTGGAGCAAATGGAGAGAAAAACATCTATCAGGCAGCCTGGAGACAGGGTGGTCACTGAGCCCCCTCCCGAAGGCTTGGCTTACCTGTGTGAAGTTGATTGGTCTGTCTTTGGTAATGCAGTCAGCATATTTGCAGGCAAACATGCCACAGTCGCTTCCATTCATCTGCTGTGGAATTTCCTAAAAGGCAAAAAATAACAAAAAGGTGACCTCTTTCCAAGTTTCCTTCCTTCTTATTCAATTATAAATAAGAACCAAAGGATATAAATTTTCCAGGTTTCCCTGAATTCTGAAGAGAGCGTCCTGGTCCCCCACTCAGAATAACACAGGCTCAGAGAGCAAAAAATTCAGCGTCTCAGTCCAGCCTGTGTACTTCATGTTTATCACATAGGAGACTATCTGAGATTTCTATGATTCCAAGAGTGTAAAAGCTGGTCCCTCCCACAAGGGTCAAGCAGCCTGCAAACATTTTCTCCCACAGATGAATAGCTGGGCATTTAGAAAACCTAGTTCTTCATAAGAAATACATTACTGATTTTCCCACAGATAGCTTACTCTACTCTATCTTCCCTGGCTGAGGTCAGGCCAGACACTTAGAAGGACGCCAGGGCCCAAGCAGTATGCTCCTTTTCTAACCAATACTCTAATCTCAGGATTTCCATCTCACCAAGATGAAACGTACCTGGCTTTTCTTGCTGAAGAGCTGCCAGCCGTTGGTATCAAACTCTTTTCTTTTCTTGTCAATGCTTTCTTGCTTCAGATATTGCCTAAGGTATTGGGAGAGAATGAGATGAGCTTGGGGAGCTGCCACTGCAAGAATGGGGCTGACAATCCTCAGGAAGAATTTTCTTCTGCCATGTCTGAGGAAAACAGTATATATTGCTGGACAAGGAATCTTTAGAACTCCCACAGTTCATGCCCACTCTGTCAGCTCCAGAGAAGCAAGACCTCTGACTTCAATACCCAGGGTCGTTCTTTCTACTGTCCCTACTGAGGAACGAGTTTTGATCTTTTCCTTGGTTTATATGGTCCTTTAGAATTCAATCTAGTGGAAGGAAAATGTTTCTCTAGCAATGCTGGGGTATATATTTATTTATAGTCTTGATTCTTCTGTATAAAAATTCAATCCAAATCAATTAATCCACCTCATGGAACCCACCCCCTCCTGATCACAGACATTTTGGAAAGAGAAACAGGTGGAATGTAAACCAGATTTGCATTCTGGTTCCCAGTTGAGCCATTAAAGTAGGACCTGAGCAAATCAAAGTCATCTCTGTGGGTCTTGGTTGCTTTATCTGAAAAATCAGGAGGTTGGGGTAGATGACTTCTAAGTAGTTTCTGTATCTGTATGTCTATATCCACTCTTTATTTTCCTGCACTGGGACAGTAATTATGCCCATCAGGATGTATTTTGGGTATTATTATATTATTATTAAACTTTACTTAGATGGAAAATACCCATCTTAATCAATATAAAGATTTCTTTTATTAACCACTCCATTGAAGGTATCAGAGAATTGAGTTCAACAGCTAGAAAAACAACATATATCCAACACCAAGCTCTTCGTCTTTAACTCCCTACTTACAAGAGGATTCTGCAGGCTTCATTGTTTATCCCACCCATAGAGTCATAATAGGTAATATTCTTCTTTCTAAAGTCCACAACCTGGGAATAAAAAAAATCTGTGTGTTTATGAACTGAAGAAAATCTCAGCTTTTCCCTTCCCTGGAACTTGGAACCTTCTGCCAGATTTCCTATGAAATCATGACAAGTTTGATGGATACTTAGCATTATACCATGCTTCATCTGCAGAGGAAAGAAGAACAGGGTGATTATTTACTCAGAACTATGCTGGGGGCTGACTAATTGCCCTGAAACCCTTTTCTAGTTTCAGGGTCTCCATTTGCAATGGAGGCAACAGTGAAGACACGACGTGCTCTTCAGAGAATGTAAACTAAGTGAGATCATTTCCACACATTTTCAGAAAGATGGTAAAAGATTCTAGGTTTTGTTTCTTGGAGAATTTCCTTTAGACTTAATGCTTTTCAAATATAATTCAAAACAGGCTGTAACTTGTATACTTTTATTAATATATTAAGCTAATGTATCCATGTTCTCAGAGTCATGTTTGTGTTAGTTGCTCAGTCATGTCTGACTCTTTGCAGCCCCACAGACTGTAGCCTGCCAAGGCTCCGCTGTCCATGGAATTCTCCAGGCAAGAATACTGGAGTGTGTAGCCATTCCCTTCTCTAGGGGATCTTCCTTACCCAGGGATTGAACCTGGGTCTCCCGCACTGCAGGCAGATTCCTTACTGTCTGAGCTACGAGGGAAGCAATAATAAATTATCAACTATGCAAGGCAAATCATGATTAGGCAGAAAATAATGGTCACAGAATCTGAGTTGGCAGCATCGTTAAGAAGTCACTTTTTCTCCCCATGTGTTCCTTGCCTTTAGGTTGCTTTGACTATAATTCCATTTTTAAGTATTTCCAGAAAAAAAAATTTCATAGCTGTTTTCAAAGTCTAAGTATCTCCCACTCTTGACAGGGAGTTTGCTAATCTATCCAATTTTTAGATAATTAAATGCTACTCTTTCAATCATCTATGTAGAACTAGTATTCATTGCTCTCTGTGTATTCTATTATATAGACTTCTTTTAAATTTTATCAGTAATAAAAGAGGCACTCACAGCAAGACACCAGTGCACTCCTAGGTGAATAGGCACCAAAAGAATGTCAACAGAAAAGACATCCACTTTCTTTGTCCAACGTTTCACTGCTTGATAACCAGCCGTTTTTAACTTAGTAAAAAAAAAGGTATTAAATGCATGTACACTTGGCAATCCCTTCTCTTTACTTCGCTCCATCAGCATATTCATGTAGAAATTGATGATCTGTGGAAAGAAAGTATATGTATTAAAATAGATACTCCAGCCTTTCAAAGCAGTTGTGTTGTAAGAAGGAAACACAGTTGCTATACTGCACAGCATAGGCTAGTTCCCTAACCAACTCAGTTATGACCTCAACACCCAACAGCCTAATATCCCTATATCAAATTCTGACTAGAAAAGAGGGGGGCTGAGGTGGTTATAAAGTGAAAACATAAAAGGCTGATACATATATATATGGTTCAGGATACATCTGGGAAGATGTTGGCCAGACTTGTAGAAGGCTGAAGATCAGGTTAAAAAAAACTGGAAAATGAGGAGGAAGAAGTACTACAAGATTAGAGTCAGAGAAAAGGAAAGGAAGGAGTATGTGCAGGTACACATTACAAGCAGGAGTTCAGCAAGGTAAACATCAGCAGTTCCTCTAGTCTGCTGGGACTGTGCGAGCAAGTTAAATAAACTCTGAGCTCAGAGTCTAGTGTTAATAAAAACTAAGATTAGTAGTTCAGTCCTTCTATGTAGGTCTCCTGATTTTGCACAAAGATAGAAAACTCTGCCCCATAACTTAAGACTGTATTTTCAGCCTAACAAGTTACTTAGCAGAAGCAAACTGTTTTGGTCTCAAGTAGAACTGAGTGACAGAATAAACCATCAACTATATTGGAACAACATCTCTAAACTTGTAGTAGCTTGGCAACAACACCTTTATCCAGACAGACATGGATATACTATAACCTACATTACGTAAGACCTCAAAGTAAAACCACAAACATGAAGAGTCAAGTTTTCTCCTAGAATCTATAAGGTTAGCTGCCTTATATTTGTTGATTCCACTTATTTCTTCAATATCAAGTATGAGTGAAAGAGATTAAAATGCTTGACATGGGAGATATGTTAATGAAACGATGTGTTCTCTAATAGTGACTACGTTGTCCACAGTTCCTTTAGGTCTAGGACTCCTTGGTATTAAAGCCTCAAAGTTACTGTGCCGGAAGTTACTGCATACTTATTTTATGTGGCCAGCTGAGGTCAGGCCAGTGTCTGTCAACTGCAAGGAATGAATGGGCTAACTGATCCAAAGCTTGGAAATATGACTAAGAAAACAGGCACATTTTTCAGAATGCTTCTTGGGGAATGGGAAAACACCCCCATCCTTTGACAAATATTTATACACTAAGATGCCAGAGCAGTGAGCTACTGCCCAACAGTAGGCAACTACATACTGGGTAGGCAGTAAGGAACACAGCCAGGAACACACCGGAGCGTGGTCTAGACTAGAGAAAGGGCCTATAGATGAGGATGCCTAGGCAGCTGCAGGGAAACCACATTCACCAAGAAGCAGCACTCTGAGGGTGGTGGGAAGGAAAGTCAGGACTGAAGAAAGACACTGTTCTTCCTGCATCTCTGAAGATAGAGCAATAGGCTCAGGTTGTGGTTGATTCTTTCCCTAGTATGATGCCCAACAGGTAACTAGAGCTCAGTTTTATAAAACAATGATAATGAATTAGGGCACAATTAGGATTGTAGGTTTCTCCAATTCAGGTTTTTAATCTCACTCTATCCTTGAGGTTAATGGTGCTAAAGGATGCTTGTAGGCTTGTGAAGGCAGCCAGGAATGCAGGAGGATCTACCTGCTCAGCAAGCACAGATTTCTTGGCTGTAATCTGCATCTTCCGGTGAGAGAAAATTAGCCAAAAGGGATTGATTCCTCTGGTATTCTATCCCATGACATTACCCATGCCATGAGGCTAAACCCTTCAATTCAAGAGGTGAAGCGAATAGGCAGACAACCTGTCAATCACTATAAGCCAAACCCTCCATGGGGGCAGATTAAGTTAAATATTGCAACAGGCAATAAGGACTTAAGATGGAGGTGGAAGGAACCAGAGAGATAAGGACAGCCAAGCACATGAAAGCCACAGAGATATATCTCCCCCAGGTGCCCATCAGAAGGGCATATCTGGGATCATTACCCTGAAGTGAAAAGGGTGACATAAATGAGCATCATGCTACATACAACTATCCTATTTTTCAGGGGGAAAGAGTGTCAAAAACCAATTAAGCTTAGCTGCACCTACACAGCCTGAGTTGCTTGGTTTCTTATGTTACTTTATTTTGTTATTTTGATAGAGTGGACCTCTAAAGTTAAAGACCAAGACAGCTGAACAGGAACAGAGACCTAGTGATCAGGGCACCACATTGAGAACCCCTCTTCTCTGCTTTACTTCTCCCTCCCACCAGGGTTTCTCCACTGTGAGGGAAATGGCCTCCTCCAAAGTCAGCTCATTACTTAGCTCTGGGGAGTGATCTGGGCTCTTTTTCATTTGCCCTGCATTCTAGGAGGAGGGGGCTTGGTGGCCTCACTGTTCCCTCCCATTAGCTGAGGATGTGTAACCTGACATCTGAAGCAGAATTTAGATCCAAGTTTCTCTCCTCAGTTTTTCGGCTATCACTCAGTCCAAATAAGGAAAATTGCCATAGTTCAGCCAAGACACAATCACACCAAAAAAAAAAAGCTAGAAGTTAGAAGAACGAAAAGAATCCTACATATCATCTCACAGAGGAGGGCTAAAGATGAAGGAAAAAGAAATGAGAGAAGGGATCACAGTGTCTAAGATGAAAGAGAAGCAAAGATGGTCAGAGCAGTCGCTTGCATTTTGTGACGGCAAGGGTCCCTCCCCTCCTGTGGTAGAGTCTTTCTGTACAAGGGACTCTTCTTAGCTCCAGAAGATCTTGAATTCCCTTTGGAACTGGGGAAGAAGAGTAACAAGCCTGTTTGTCTGTGCCTACTGTTTGCCTTGCACTTGCCACTCTTTTGGGGGCCCCCACTTGCCTCTGCTTGCTGCAGTCCCTGGTGCCTGAAGAACTGCCTTTCCTGCTGCCTTCACAGCCTTCGCCATGAGCGTCTACTTGTCTATGCAATCCTGTTTGGGGGTGGAATGATTGTTTATGGTGTCTTGTTCCTTTGTGATTTTATGTGAAGAGCTGCCAGGCTAAGTTGAAAAAAGTGTTTCTTTAAAAGAAAAGTCTACAGTGTTTTCAAACTTAGCACTCAATCCTTTGCCTGTACGTTACCACAGTGACACAAATGACTACTGCTATCTGTATCCTTCTCAAGCAGTAAACCAGCCAAACTATTGTTTTCTCATGCATTTAGAAGTAAAATACATCATCAACAGTAAAGTCTAACTTTTAACCCTTCCCGATTTCACAAACTGAACCCTTATAACAGACTTTGGAAAAAAGTGTTCTAGAAGTCCTGAGCATGACAGTGTTCTGAAGCAGAGATCAAGATAACTTTTAGAAAAGAAAAAGCTGTTTTCCTACTTTATCCCTCCAGACTTTCCCCTCTACCTCCTCATTCTTATTTTTAAATTAGACTCATCTGCCAGGGGCCAGTGTGACTTGTCAACCACAAACCCCGAAAGACTAATTAAGCAACAACCTCTGAATGTTATAAATCAGAAGGTCACTCACTCCTAAGACCTAACCTAATAATACTATAGAAACCAAGATAGCAGACTTAAGGGAAGCTCTGAGTTATGGCATCCCTCACTGTGCCCAGGACTTTTCTCAGATGCAAATTAAAATAACGAACAATTAGAATTACTGCAAAAGTTTTAGAGAAAGACAGGCAGCGTCTACTTTTATGGAGTCATGACAACTGTAATTACTATTCTCCCTGTGACCTGACATAAATCCCTAGTTTATCAAAAGGACTAGTTCTATTACGAAACACTTTAAAGAGGTAATCTATAATGATGTGGAATCGTCCAATGAGTCATGTTAGAAAGACTACACTGTAACTTCCATTCTGATCATTAGCATATGGGAGACACCATCATATTCACTTAACTAATTTATTTCATCTAGTCTAATTTTCTTCCCTTCTGACTCAAATCAGTTTTTATTTCCTAAGAAAAATCTATTTCCTGTGCTAGGTTTGTCTAGCTGAGTTTAATGTTTTATAGGCTGCTGCCTCTCTTACTGAGCATCACTTAGATTTAACATCTCCTTGGAAGCAATTAATAATTGAGACAGAGGTGCTGAAATCTTCAACATTCATACTTACGTATGAATTTGTCTATTTTCCCTTCCAGTTTTTTCAGCTTTTAGTTCGTGTATTTTGAAGTTCTGTTATTAGGTGCATACACACTTACGTTGTTACTCTTTTTGATGAATTTCCCCCTTTACCATTATGAAATGTCTATCACTGGTAATATTCCTTGTTCTGAAATCTACTAGTGTGATATTAATATAGTTACTGGACGGAGGAGCCTGGTGGGCCGCAGTCCATGGGGTCGCTAAGAGTCAGACATGACTGAGCAACTTCACTTTCACTTTTCACTTTCATGCATTGGAGAAGGAAATGGCAACCCACTCCAGTGTTCTTGCCTGGAGAATCCCAGGGGTGGGGCAGCCTTGAGGGCTGCCGTCTATGGGGTCACACAGAGTTGGACACGACTGAAGTGACTTAGCACCTTTCCTTTGTTTACTGTTTGTATGGTATGTTTTCTCCACCCTTTTACTTTTAACCTATATGTGTCTTCACATTTAAAATGTTTTCTGTAGACGTATTTTTAAATTTAATCTATAATTTCTGCCTTTTAACTGGATGCTTATATTGTCAAGTATGGTAGCCATTAGCCAGATGTAACTCTTGAGCACTTGAAATTTGACTAATTCAAATTGTGTTGTAAGTGTATATGCGTTTTAAGTGTAAAATGCATATATTTTAGAGAAGGCAAAATATACCATTAATAATATTTTAATATGTATTACATGCCAAAATAAACATATTTTAGATTTACTGGGTTAAGTAAAATATATTATAAAAATTAGTTTTACTTGTTTCTTTTCCTTTTTTAAAATGTGACTATTAGAAAACTTTAACTTACATATATGGCTCACATTATATTTCTACTGGGTATGTTGAGTTTGGTCATTTACATTTAATGTATTGAGACTGTTGTTGTTTAGTCACTAAGTCATGTCCAACTCTTTGTGACCCCATGGACTGTAGTCCACCAGGCTCCTCTATCCATGGGATTTTCTAGGCAAGAATACCAGAGTGGGTTGCTATGCCCTCCTCCAGGGGATATTCCAGACCCAGGGATTGAACTTGAGTCTCCTGCACTGACAGGCAGATTCTTTACCACTGAGCAACCAGAGTATTGACAAGGTTGGTTTTAAATCTACCATCATGTTCTTTATTTTTCTGTGTGTCTCATCTGTTCTTTGTATCCTTTCTCTGCCTTCCTTTGGATTGACTATCTTTTGATTGCACCTCATCTCCATTACCAGCTTCTTAAAATACCTCTTTGTTTTTTACTGGTTGCTCTAGCATTTCTGTCTGTAACTTACTGTAGTCCATCTTCATAAAACATCATACAACTTCATACATTGTGTAGGAATCTTAGACAAGTACATACTTTCATTTCCCCCCTCTTTTGTGTTATGGTTATCATATATTTTACTTTAACATGTTATAAACCCTACATTGTTGTTGTTTTCTTTTTTATTTGACTAGTCCCTTGTCTTCCAGAGATAATAAAGGATGAGAGCATTTTCACTGCTCTTCATTCCTTGTGTAGATTGGAATTTTCAACTCAAATTTTTCCTCTGCCTAAAATTCCTTTAATATTTCTTAAAGAAGTCCGCTGGTGATGAATTCTTCAGCATTTGCTTGCCTAAAAAAGTATAGACTTATTTCTTCAAAGATATATTTGCTGGTATAGAATTTAGGTTGACGGTTTTCTTTTTCCTTCAGTATTTTAAAGATGTAGCTACACTGTCCTCTGGCCTACATGGCTTCTGACAGATCTTGGTTCCTCTGTATATAACATGTCTCTTCTTCTGGTTGCTTTTTTCATCATTTTTCTCTTTATCAGTGGCCTTTAGCAATTTGGTTACTATACATTTCAGTATGGTACTTCTCTTTCTTGGGGTATGTTGAATTTCTTGAATCTGTCAGTATGCTTCCAAATCTGGAAAATCTTCCACCATTATTTCTTTAAACATTTTTTTCTGATACCACTTAACACCCCATCTTCCCTTCTGGGACTTCAATTACATGCTTAGACTTGATACTGTCCCTGAGCTCACTAAGCTCCAGTCATCTTTTTTCAGCCTTTTTTCTATTTCACTTGGATGATTCATACTGCTCTATTTTCAAGGTTACTAATTTTTCCTTCCACAGTATCTAAACTGTTAATCTCATTTCATGTATTTTTAATATCATATACTGTATTTTTCATCTCTAGAAATTCAATTTGGATCTTTTTTTATATTCTCCATTTTTCTCCTCATAATGTCCACTTTCCTCTACTTGCCTGAACATGTGGAATATTATTTATGGTATATGTTTTAATATCTTTGTTGGCTAATTCTAACATATTTCTCTTTTCTGGGTATTTCTATAGTGATTGGCTTTTTCCCTTTGTTATATTTTTCTTCTATTTCATGCCTGGGAATTTTTAATTAGATGCTAGACTTTGTGAATTTCAATGTTGTTGGGTTCTGTTGTTACCAGAATTTGTTGTATTCCTTTAAATATTGTTGGGTTTTGTTCTGTGATACAGTTAAGTTACTTAGATCAGTTTCAAGCTTTTAAGACTTGTATTTAAGCTTGTTACCATGGGTCCAGAGCAGCCTTTACTCTAGGGCCTGCCTGTCTGGCCCCACTCTTGAGGCAGTGCCCTTTTGAGGACTCGCTATTCAATGCTCTGCAACTCTTCTACTCCAGCTGGTTGGGACATAAACTGTCCTTGGCACCTGTGTTAGCGCTCAGGCTTGTTATGATTTCTTCTTTCTGGTGGTTCTTTCCACAGCCACTGGTAGTTTCTTGCCATATATGTGCAGATCAGCACTCAGTCAAAGATTCCAGGGGGGCCCTCTGCACATCTCTGGAGCTTTCTTTTTGTTCAGCAACTTCCCCACCAGTATTTATCTCACAAACCTTAGCCGCTTTGGCCTTCATGAACACTGTCTCCTCTACTCAGCAAGACTGCCAGGCACTGCCAGGTTTTTACCAGCTCTCTCCCTTTAGCACACCACCCAGGTAAGCTGTGGGAATCATAGGTTCATGCTTTTCACTTCCGTCTTCTTAGGAATCACTGTTATCCAGTGTCTGAAAACTGTTGTTCTATTTGAGAGAATAAATCTGATCTACTTTATTCTATCATGACCAGAAGATGTCAAATTTATTTGTATGCCTAAATAATTTTCACATATTTCTAAATTTATCTGATGCTTTATAAAACAACTATTGGGCCCTCTAAGAGCAGAATTAGCAGGTCATAAAGAGAAACACAAAGCCTAAAGTAGTCCTCACTTCAGGATCATTAACCTGAAATCTTAGAGTTGGATTCTATAAGTTATTCAACTCTATCTTCAGGAAATAATACACAATTTCTGTTTGTTATTTCAATTGACATTTACTTAAAAATACTTCCTTTTGTTTCTTAACTGTGACTTTCAATCTACTTTTGCAACTAATTCCTCCTCTCTTTAACCCTGTCTTCCTTCCCTTAATTAGATATTTCTATCACTAATCACCAGACCTGGACTAGAAATCTCCATCTATATGTTCTCACCTTTCCAGCCTCATTTTGTAATTCTTTGCAAGGCAGCCAGTTCCCACATTCCAATTTTGAGAAGTTTCATTTTCTTACAGTGAGGTACAATGTTAATACTGTCATTAGTCCTCTGAATTTGCATTGAATTTAGCTATTCACTTATATATAAATCCATTCTCGCAAATATGTTGGAAAGCTTATTGCAAGAACAGGCACTGTGGCCTACTCTTTTAGCAAAACGACCTGAGAAAGAGTAGCCTAATGGCTATTTGTACATATCTCAAATATAGGACTTCTTGATTTTATTTTCCTTATAAGCTAAATCTGATCCCTTTCATTTCTAGGATCTTATATTCTTTGTCTGTAAAATGTCAATCACCTTTCTTGGGAGAAAACTTTAATGAAGTCTATAAAACTGACATGAGAAACAAAAATAAAAGAAAGACTATTAATGAAAATATCTATTTGAGGGAAGGAGACCTGGATTGAAGAGAGAGCAAATTATTTGCAAAATATTGAGGGTTCACAATTAAGAAACAATTAAGTATTTCAAAATGAGTATGAATACTTAGGATATCTACTAATTCCCCTTCAGAATGTTATCAGCTTTTTAAAGGCAGTAACTCTGAAAGTGTGAGAAGTGTGGTACTTTGAAAATGATGCTTTTTAAAACACTTATTAAAGTACTTATTAAAATAGTTCTCATTATCATCATGGACATGTGAACTGGCACCTGGTTTCAAAGTTAACATTATTCTCCACTCAGAAGATAAGGACTCCTTACAAAAGTTATGGGTAAATGTGGTAGAGATAAAGTAGACAAGGAATCTTTCCTTCCCCTTTTCTCTTCTAAATAATGTAATTTCCATTAACTCTGCTTGCTAAAAATCCTCTGGTGGACCCAGGGAATGGAAAATATGTCCTGATGAACGCTGCCTCTGTAAGGGGGCTCACTGAGGTAACTACCACAGTACATATAGCAAGAACTCAGCTCATGTCCTGCTCACTGCTGCCCTCTAGAAGTTTTTGGATAATTTACAACAAACAAGCTGCAATCCCAATAAAATAACTGGGTCTTCCCCATTTAAAAGCAGCAGGTAAAAACTGGCCAGAGACCTCACATTGATATCTTCAAAGAAAAATACTTAATTGGTGGATACTTTTGACTGTTCTTGATTTTCATTTTGCTCTTTGATTTGGTGAGCTCTTTTTTTTCCTGTTATTTTGACCAATGTTCTAATACCACTATTCTGGGCCACAAGAAGCAAGAGTTGTTTCCTGTAAAGCAAGATGGTATCTCAAACCATGCCTTCTTTACTATTCTTGGTCAAAGATATTATTTAAGGAATGATGAACTTCTGAAATTTTATCTTATGAACTCACCAAAGGCAAAGAGAATGGGCCAGTTCAACAAATCCCACAGAAAATCAACCTACTGGACATGATATATGGCTCTAAAATTCTCTCTATCTAATCCTGAAACAGGATCCAACTTAAGATTCTAAGGCAGTATGCTATAACAGATAAGACCCAATGCTTGAGTCTGAATCCTGGCTTGCTATTACAAAGTCATGTAACTTTGCAAGTTTCTTAATCTTTTTATGTCTTATTTCTTCATCTATTAAATGGAGATGATAAAACTATAGCATCCATCTCCAAGAGTTGTGGTGACTATGACATAAGCAAAACACACAAATCACTTAGATTAGCGCCTAACATGAGGTAAATGTCCAACAGATGTTGGCCAAATATTAATATTTGGAAGGTCATACACATACAAGGCCAGGATACTGCTATCTAGGCTATTTTGTTTTTGTTCAGTTGCTAAGTCAGGTCTGACTCTTTTGTGACCCCATGGACTGTGGCCCGCCAGTACATGGGATTTCCCAGGCAAGAATACTGCAGTGGGTTGCCATTTCCTTCTCCAGGGGATCTTCCTGACCCAGGGATTGAACCCATATCTCCTACATTAGCAGAAGGATTCTTTACTGCTGAGCCACTTGGGAAGCCCCCTAGAATATCTAGTGCTTACTATATTGAGTATCTAAAAAGTTTCCATAGCGATGAAACTTGAGTACACCCAAGATTTTAGGCAGGAATGCTCCTAGTAAGGAGGCAGGTACTTAGAGAAAAACCCCAACCCAGTTCTCTTCTTTTGCTGTGAAAATATCCTTGTGAAATAAAACAGGCTCCTACAGGTTTAGGAATAGGAGAGATCAGTTGGAAAATTCTAACACAAATAAGCTACATAAAATAATTAGAACATTCGGGAGCCAAGAGCCATAACACTTTTTAACTCAATACCTCAAATATTTAATAAAACTTCTTCATGTCAGTTTAAAAAATATCATGTACAAATGTAGGCTATTTTAGAAATCTTACCATTCATAACCTAAGTGACCTAAATACAGAGAGAAAGGGTAACAGAAATGGATTTCTATATGGAAATCCCAAAGTATTCCTTCATGTGCTGTAACATGGTCAGCTATTAAATATTTGCTTAACAAAAGATGTGAACTGCATGGCAGGTAGCTTAAAGAGAGTAAAAATACCAATGAATAAATGTCCTCTCTATCAGTATCCAAATCTTTGATACATAAAAAGGTAAATCAGCAGTTCCCAGACATTAAGGTACATTAAAAAAAAAATCACCTGAGATGTTTGTTTAAAATATGTTATCTCTACCATACTGCATCATACTTAGTCAGGAAAATGGAGAAAGCTATGATAGCTGATTCTGAAGCAGGTCAGCAAGGACCACACTTTGAGAAACAGTGAAATATATAATGGCTTTAGTCTGCACTTGATGTTCACTTTCTATTTGAATATAAAAACAAGTGTTAGATTACCTCATCGTTGAGCCAGTTAAGGTGATTTAGAGTTTGAATATCTTTGCGTGTGATGGTCAAGCGGAATGCTTCACTCAGAACTTCATCCTGGTTCCCATTACGAAATACATTCTTTATTTCTTTCTCCATTTCCTAGGGAACCAAGAAGTGTCAGAGATTAGGCATACATGGCCTTGGACGTACCAATTTCTCATCAATGATTCCCATGCAATATTCAGACTTAAATCAACCATTTACTCCTAACATTTTGGTTATTATTCCTTCCAGTAATCTCCTGATTACTTCCTTTCATACTAGCTCTTCCTCCCTTCTCTTTTTCAGCACATTTCAGACCCTTATTTCATATTATTTCTTGAGTCTAAAATAACTTTCTGCTATCAAATTTCCTAAGCCCATGAAAAGACCTAATTATATATCTTCAGTCCAAACAATTTCCGGAGAAACAGAATCTTTCTCAAAGGTAATAAGGAAGTAAAAGTAGTGATGTCTTTTAGACACATTTTCCCAGAAAAATGTGCTTTTTTTAATGTAAAAATGTAGAATTCAGCACAACTTTAGTGTTAATAAATGTGTTATACTTACCAGCTATATGACAGGTTTTCAAACAGAAGAATGAACTAAGAAACAGATTATTTTTAAATGTATGCAGACTTTTTAAATTTTAAAAAAGTTCCAAATTTTTATACTGAGTTTTTATTATTTAAAAAAAATAGTAAGGCTCAACTTACTATTTGATGTAAAAGTACTATACATATGCATTAAGTAAAAATGCACAGGGAAAAAATTTACTGAATGCTTTTTCACTGAAAGCACTACAAGTCACCCGTAATTCTTTCCTGAATTTTCAGTAATCTTTGAAAAACAAAGCCAATATTGTTATGCAATACAAATGAAAGCAGGAGTATGGAATGCAATTTAAATACCAGGTGATCTACTACTGTTTTTTTCCTGTCTGTTTTTTGGCTGCACCACTCAACATTTGTGATCTTAATTCCCTGACCATGGATCAAACACCCTGCAGGTGGAAGCACCGAGTCTTAACCACTGGACTGCCAGGGGAGTCCCTGGTCTATTACTTTTATGTTTGAAATTTGTCCAAAGAATTCTCTCTAAACACAACACTTGTCAGTGTAGGAATTTATACTATATAATTTACCTCTGTAATTTCAGGAAATTCATCTTCACTGTCAGTCAATTTATGACCTTTTTTCCCTGTTTCTTGGGCGATCGTGACCGGGATCTCCTTTTCAAGAGGCACA
Source organism: Capricornis sumatraensis (assembly GCF_032405125.1). NCBI lineage: Eukaryota > Metazoa > Chordata > Mammalia > Artiodactyla > Bovidae > Capricornis > Capricornis sumatraensis. The sequence continues at coordinate 76,842,704 of NC_091072.1, read as the reverse complement.
CGAAGATGCAGTTCTACTGAATCATGTACTGAATGTTCCTGTTCCTGCAGTCTCTGAAAGACAGACCTTCAAAATAAGTGGAGTACAGAAATCTACTGCTTGTCTACGAACACTGAGGAGGACTAGCTGGACAGACTAAGAACACAGAGCATAGCAAGGCTATGCTACCATACTATCTTGCAATTCAACACCTTTGATTCCAAATTCAGGTAACCTTCCAAAATTAGTTTCAACTTGGATGTGCTATTCATTTATATCTCAAAAACACTTTTTTACCTGGTTTTGAAGCTGTAATGCCAGTGCTTTCTGCTCTTCAATCTGGCGCAATCTTTCCCGTGCTCGAGAATCATAAACACTAGTTCTAGGAAACAAAAAATGCAGACCACTTACTTAGCATCAAGAACACTGCTGATGCCCAATGAGCATTAAATACAAAACTCTCAGAGAAAAACCCTAAAACCCTTATACTAACTTATCACTACACTTGCTTTAAGACAAAGTGAAACTACATGGTGTTACTGAAATTACCTTACTAGTTTTTTTAAATGATGAAAATTATGAGTTTGTTGCTAAACATGAACAAGTGACTTTTGTGGATATTTGTAAATGTGTAGTCTTTTTTTTTTTTTAAACCATGCTTCTAAAATTAAGGAGAGAGTGAAGCTTCATTCTGGAAATCCAAAAATGATATTGAATCCCAAAGATGAAAATAATACAAAAGATGCGGGTTCCATTGCTGGTTGGGGAACTACAATCCCACACACCCTGGGACAACTAGGTCCACATGTCACAGCTACTAAGCCCATCTGGTCTGGAGCCTCATGTCAAGGGTAGAGAGCCTTCATGCCACAATCAAAGATTCCATATGACACGACAAAGATCTTGCATGCCATCACTTAGACCTGACAGAGCCAAATAAATAAATATTAAAAAAAAAAAATCTACCAGACCAAGGGATTTAGATAACCAAAGTGAATCCTTGAAACTAGAAACTAAATCTTCAGTGATTCTGCAAACTCCAGAAATAATATCCAATAAATTAGTTTTATCAATATGAAAATAAAGACATTTATTTTCCTTTCTGTTTAATAGCTAACTGAAACATTTTTCTAATTCAATTTAGTTTCAACAATTGTTACAGATTTAATAAACCTGAGCATAGAAATGTTCCGACTCCAAAAACTTAAAACTCAGGAACTTAGAAGTTATTTTATAAATAAATAGGAAATTTTTACTGATTAAAAATAGGTAGCAAGATTGGCTAATTGATTTCTTCTAACTGAAAAGAAAGTGATGAAGAGGCAAAATGACACTAAAAATAATTACTTACAATTCTTTGATCCACAGCTCTGCCTGGAAAAAAGTAGGACTATGGGCAGGAAAAGAAAAACGTGACAAATGAACAGGAGACTTAAAAGAGTATCAAATATTTTCATCAAGAAAACAAATCATTTAAATAGTTTATACAAATGCTTTATAAGTATGTGATAAATAAAAGGACCTAAATTACATAAAACAATTCTAACTGGGAAGCAAAGGAAAACAAATATGAGTCATTTGCACACATATAGTTAAAAAGATGACCCAACATTCAGCAGAGAAATTTAGTTTAGCATGCTCCTTACTTGCAAGACAGACCAACATGATGTGAAAAATATATCATTTATCAAGGTAATATATTAAAACTAGAATGTTCCTCTTTCCAAATGGCTCAGATTGACAATTTATTAATGGTTTAATAAAATATTATGGGTTGTTGCACTTTTTGTAGGTCTGCTTGAGTCAAAATACATTCAACCACATCACAGTAGATACTGAAAATTCCCACTCAGAGTAGTCCATATTAAATGGCTAATGAACCAATGAACCAATGTGGATAATTAGCAATACGACTCCCTTCCAAAGATGAGAGACTGCTTTTATTCCATGCAGCTCTTGCTGACAACCCAAGGGAATAAGGCTAACAGAGTCACAGATATGCTATCTGTTCTAGAGCCTTTTTGCTCTTCTCAAACTTTCTTATGTCATTGCTCATCTCCCCTCTAAATGAAGGAGTTCTCACAGAAGCAAATGAAAGGCAAGTGAGCACTTTTCCAAAGAAAACTTTCAGATATACAGAACAAGTTAAAAGAGTGTCAAACTGAAAGTTAAGAGACTGGAATCTCTTAGAGCTGTCTCTGATTAGCTTTGTGACTTTGAGCAAGTCACTTCCCTTTACATGGGCCTCAATTTCTGGGTTTGTGAATATGGAGATGAGAGTCCCTTTCAGTTATTAAACTTCTACAATCTGTCCTGTAAAGGCAAAAATAAGGGCTCAGAGGTAATCCTTTGCTCCTAAGCCTAACTTCTGAGAATCAGTATTCCCAGTAACCCTTAGTTTTGGGCTTTAGTGATAAAAATGCTGTTCTATTACCTATTCACTGTCACTGAGGTCAATAAAAGGAGAACACAGAGAAGGCAGCCTATCTCCTTAATGCAGTCAACAACTGATGTAACAGCCAAGAAAGAAAGTCACAGAGATCAGTGGAAGCACTCTGAGAGACTACTTAATGTGTGATACTAAAAATAAATGAACGTGAGAACATATCTATTGCACAATATGACGACGTGACAAGCAATCACCCAGAATTTCATGGTACTGGATCATGCTACTCAAATCTGCTCCCCATGAAAGTGAAAAAAAAAAGAAAGTCGTTCAGTCGTGTCAGACTCTTTGTGACTCCATGGACTACACAGTCCATGGAATTCTCCAGGTCAGAATATTGGAGTGGTAGCCTTTCCCTTTTCCAGGAGATCTTCTCAACCCAGGGATTGAATCCAGGTCTCCTGCACTGCAGGCAGATTCTTTACCAGCTGAGCCACCAGAGAAGCCCAAGAATACTGGAGTGGGTAGACTGTCCCTTCTCCAGCAGATCTTGCCGACCCAGGAAGCAAATCAGGGTCTCCTGCACTGTGGGCAGATTCTTTACCAACTGAGCCATCAGGGAAGCCCAATGCTCCCCATATTAGAATATAAACTTGATGAGGATAGGAATTTTTGTCTTTTGTATTTACTACTGTATCCTCTGTACCAAGAATAGTGCCTGACATCTAGCAGGCACTCAATATTTGTTGAATAAATAAATAATGTAAAGGACAAGCACTTCTCTTTAATGCATCAAGGTATCTATTGGCGTAGGAAAGCAACACACAGAAGGAAAAGCAAAATCCCTTTGCTTTTCAGAGATTACATATTACTTCTCATATAACTGATGCAATAAGCACCTACTTAGTGCTTTGTGTACAAAACTCTCTTAGAGAGGTTTTACGTATTGGCAAAGCCTTATGATAATCCACAAATTATTAAGCCTCAATATAATGTGTAATAGGGAAACATTACTTATACTGTACAGAAAAGGAAACTGAGTTCAAAAGAATTATTTGCCCTGGAAGAGTCAGGGTTAGAAACTACTTCAGTCCAATTCCACAGACTGTGTTGTATTATTGTAAAATGTCTTCTAATAAACCAAAGCATTAAGCCACAATGGAGATGATGAGTATTTGGACTACTCAAGAGAGTATTTCAGGCTTTCTAGGAAATTTGTTACTTAACAAAGATTTATTTACTAAGTACTTTTAATGCGCCACGTGCTATTATTGAAAGCAGGAGGCGGTGCAAAGATATTAGTAACACAAGGTACAGAGACAGAAGTACTGGAGGAAAAGGCTAATGATATCTGGAGAAGCCAGAGAAATGTCCTGAGGAAGAAACCAACACCTGAGTCAGAGTTTAAAAAGCAAGCTAAGAGTGTAACAAGTTGACAAGGAGAGAAAGCAAACTCCAGGCAGAAGGCGAAGGGGTTGGAATGTATAACAACACAAAGGCATAAAATGCACGGCGTATTCTGGGAAATAAGGGCAGATCTTCATTGCTGGAACTTAACCGAGAGGCAGTGGTGGGAGATTAAGGAGCCAATCAACCAAGCCTTGAGAGACCAGGCTCCAACTTTGATAGACAGCATCATCCAGTGAGCCTCACCCAAGACTACTTCTCATCCATCTCACTGTTCAGTCATCAGTAAAAGAAATTCTCCATGTAGGAAAGACAGACTCAGGAAAGAACTGAGAGCACACATTATATGAAATCAACTTTTTCCCAAGAAAGAATACCTATTTTTGTGCATACATATAGAACACTTTTATAAGTGTTTTATCTATAAGTTTACCTTCACAACAATTCAATAGTAAGATATTAATACTGGCATTTTATTGATAAGGAAACTGAGGTTTAGAAGCATAACTTGTTCAAAGTTACATGAAGCCTGGAAAAGGCAAGATCGGAACCCAGGTCTCACTCAAAAAAACCACCCAAAACTATAAAGAATCTAAACTGTAAAGTCTCCTTGAGAAACTATACTAACTACAGAATACTTTTTTTTTGAGAATACTTTTAAAATATCCAAAAAGTTTAGAACATACTGGGAAATTGCAAAGATGTAGGGGAATTGAGATAAGAAAGAATATCTTATTATCCCTAATTGTTTCAATGGAAAATTGATATTATTATTCTAGCAACTGTCAAGGCCCCATATGGCAGACATAGCAATCTAAGTATTAACAGTAACCTACTGGGTTACAATATTGGTTCAGCAATACATGAACCGTGAACTTCCAGATGTTCAAGCTGGTTTTAGAAAAGGCAGAGGAACCAGAGATCAAACTGCCAACATCCGCTGGATCATCGAAAAAGCAAGAGAGTTCCAGAAAAACATCTATTTCCGCTTTATTGACTATGCCAAAGCCTTTGACTGTGTGGCTCACAACAAACTGGAAAATTCTGAAAGAGATGGGAATACCCGACCACCTAACCTGCCTCTTGAGAAACCTATATGCAGGTCAGGAAGCAACAGTTAGAACTGGACATGGAACAACAGACTGGTTCCAAATAGGAAAAGCAGTACGTCAAGGCTGTATATTGTCACCCTGCTTATTTAACTTCTATGCAGAGTACATCATGAGAAACGCTGGGCTGGAAGAAGCACAAGCTGGAATCAAGATTGCCGGGAGAAATATCAATAACCTCAGATATGCAGATGACACCCTTCTTATGGCAGAAAGGGAAGAAGAACTAAAGAGCCTCTTGATGAAAGTGAAAGAGGAGAGGGAAAACGTTGGCTTAAAGCTCAATGTTCAGAAAACGAAGATCATGGTATCCGGTCCCATCACTTCATGGGAAACAGATGGGGAAACAGTGGAAACAGTGTCAGACTTTATTTATTGGGGCTCCAAAATCACTGCAGATGGTGACTGCAGCCATGAAATTAAAAGACACTTACTCCTTGGAAGGAAAGTTATGACCAACCTAGATAGCATATTCAGAAGCAGAGACATTACTTTGCCAACAAAGGTCCATCTAGTCAAGGCTATGATTTCTCCAGTGGTCATGTATGGATGTGAAAGTTGGACTGTGAAGAAAGCTGAGCGCTGAAGAATTGATGCTTTTGAACTGTGGTGTTGGAGAAGACTCTTGAGAGTCCCTTGGACTGCAAGGAGATCCAACCAGTCCATCCTGAAGGAGATCAGTCCTGAGTGTTCTTTGTAAGGAATGATGCTAAAGCTGAAACTCCGATACTTTGGCCACCTCATGCGAAGAGTTGACTCATTGGAAAAGACTCTGATGCTGGGAGGGATTGGGGGCAGGAGGAGAAGGGGACAACAGAGGATGAGATGGCTGGATGGCATCACCAACTTGATGGACATGAGTTTGGGTGAATTCTGGGAGTTGGTGATGGACAGGGAGGCCTGGCGTGCTTCGATTCATGGGGTCGCAAAGAGTCGGACACGACTGAACTGAACTGAACTGGATTACAGAGGAAGAAATATTTGGTACCTCTCAGAGGGGTTAAGTTTCATACAGAAGATCACATCTGACCTGAGACTTAAAAGATAAGAAAAAGACTACTGCTTGATAGACAAGTTGAAGGGGAAGAAGGGGAACATACCAGGCAGAAGAAACACTTCACATATTCATGTGAAAATATGAAAATACCTATCATCTTGTAAGTCAGCATATAATAAACACATGAAAGAATCCAGTATTTTGCACATGGCTCCTTCTTTCACCTCCATTGTGTCTCTCCGCAAATGTCAGCTTAGCAGAAACTCGTCATGACCATCTAGATAAATGGCACTCCCTATCTCCAGTCTATATGTTACCCTGCTTTGTTTTTCTTCATGGTACTTATCACCACCAGGTATATGTATATTTAATTATTTGTTATTATTTGTCCCCCATCCCTCTCCTTTGTTGTTGTTTAGTCACTAAGTCATGGCCAACTCTTTGTAAGTCCATGGACTACAGCGCGACAGGCTTCCCTGTCCTTCACTATCTCCCAGAGTTAGGTCAAATTCATATCCATTGATTAGGTGATGCTATCCAACCATTTCATCCTCTGTCACCCCCTTCTCTTCTTGCACTCAACCTTTTCCAGCATCAAGGTCCTTTCGGTACAATTAGGATGTACACTTCTTGAGAGCAGAAACTTCATTTTGTTAACTGCTATTACCTCCAATGTCTGTACCAGTACCCGCACCCCTAGGCTATCAATAAATATTTTTTAAAGAAAAAATGTATGACAGGAAGCAAGGCATGTGGAGGAAGAGTGTTGAATACCATACTAGGAGTTTGGGCTTGACTGCACATCTTATCAGGCACTCTTGAGGGAGTTTAATGAATGATTAGATAAGCACTTCAGAAAGTTCACTCAGCAGAACTGAATGTGGACTAACGAACAAGGCAAAGAATGGGTTAGGGAACACGGTGGAAAATGGCATGAAGAATAAAACGGAGGTTGGAAGAAAAAAGATCAATTAAGAAGTTACTGAAATAATTCAAACGACACATAAGAGTGGTCTGAATTGAGGCTGTTTTATATTATTTAACTCTTAGTGAAGAAATTGTGATTAAAGAGAGGGAAAACAATGTTAAGAATGTCCTTTAACCAAAGTTTACCTGGGAGTTGGAATCTGGGAGTCTTTCACTTTGAGTAAAATCACAGAGTCTGATCCTAAACAAAAAACACAAGAGCCTATCATTAACAAAATTCCACATGGCTGTATCTTCTAGATGTCTATGGCTTAAGTTCCCATACTTTGCTATACTCTATTTCCATAAAAATAACACAGCATAAGGATAAAGGAAAGATGGGAGAAAGACAAGCAGGTCCATTTTCACTGAGCCACAAATAGGGCTTAGTGAAGAGCCTGTCTCACAAATAAAGCCAAAAAAAAGTATATATGCCCTTCAGCATCTTCTCCTGGACTGCGCTTGTTCCCTGTGCTTCTTCCTTCTATTCCTGAGAAATAAGAACATGCCAAGATTTCTCAAAAGTCTTTAGTTCATGAACCAGTATGAGACTGAACAAGATGCAAGAGGGAAGGGAAGGAGGAAGGGAAGAGGGGGAAGGCAGAAAGAAAGAAAGCAACAGCTATGTGAGAAGCAGCAGAGTCCAAACAGTACAAATTCCAGCATTTATTTTCTATTGATAAAGGTAGGAATCATATCCTTCTAAAGCACTATGATTAGAATCTTATTTAGAATATTTAATAAATGGTATAGGGAAGTAACTAAACCATTCAGTATTGTATATTTGTTCCAGTTGAGTTGTATCTAAGCATCTGACATAAAATAAATGCTTCTGAAATTAAAGGCTTTTAATAATAATTCTCAGTAAATCACCTCACAAAATTTTAAGTTTCTGTGAATTTGTGTAGCCATATATATAATGACACCAACAATTTTTATCCCCAAGTGAGACTTTTAAGAAAGTAAGGAACAGATTAAAAAACTTGCTTTAAGTTGCATGCCTAAATACATATCATAAATACACACATAATACATACCTAAAGGAGGGGAAAACTAAGCAAACAAACAAAACACTACCATAGCAAAACCTTTAATTAACTGGAATTCCAAGGGACTAAATATTTTGGTTAGCTGAAAGTTAGACAGAAAATTCTGTTTTCAAAACTTGCTGACAACCATTCCAAAATGCATAAACCTACTACACAGGTTTTATAAGTACTATTTATTTAAGAAATTTTACTTCAATTCTTAATTGATATTTCAAAACTCCTAGAACTTCAGGGTACTTAATTTTCATTGTAAAGTACTAGAAACAGAGAAAGTACTAAAGTAGGTGGGCTTAATATACTCTGACACAAGACTGTTCAGGAAGTTAACCTTTTAAATATTATATGAAATCATTTGCCTCTCAATCATTTGTAAGAAAAAAGTAAGCTATTTATATGTTTCATTTACTCATGGCATGGCTAACTGAATTAAATGTATTTAAGGTATCTTGTATCTTATATCTTAATTAAGTTACATTGTGTATTACTACCTTGCCTATAATTCATACAATTCTCATAGATCCAATAAACCGTTCATTGGTTACTGAAACAATTCCATTTTTACCTTCAGATTCTGTATTTGAAGCTGGTAAGTTATTTGCCTGATGTGAAAGAGAGTGGTCATGTTCGGGTTGATGGACAGGATCAGAATCTTTGGATCCAAATGTACCAGCATCTGGGGTGTAAGACGATAAGGAAAACACACTGTGGGACAATTGTTCCTGGGCAGTTAAAATGCTGGCAGATCCAGATGAAGAAGTATCAGAGCCAACGATCTGAGTTGCACAAGAGTTTCCATTTTTAAACAGTGGGTCTTTCAAAGTATTCTTACTGGAACTAAGACATCGAGACCTAGCAAGGAAAGAAAACAATTTCAACATCCAATAACAAAATGCAGAATAAAATTTATTTGAAATATGTTTCTGTGACTCACAGGTGTAAAGGAAAATGTGTGGTGGGTTTGGCTATAGAGAACTGCTTCCCTGTGACCATCTGTAGCAGCTGTCTGTAAATCTCTCGTTCTTCCTCTTGAACTGTCTATAAAAGAAGAAAAAAAAATCTTAAATACATTCAATGAGGCAATGTTTCTCTAGGTAATATCTAGACTCTCAGAGCTCTCTTAAAGCTCTGGCAGTGTCTTGATGATAATTAACAATTATGGTTCATTAATAATATTCTACAAAATTATAAAGCACATATAAGAGAAGTGAGTGAAGCAAATACTTGACAGTATATTTTGGAAAATTATGGGGCATATATGTAAACAGCAGCACACAGAAACTGTAGGATATGAAACTAGAAGGCCATTTTTGCATCACTGATTGTCCCAGAAATAAAACATTAAAAAAAAATGAGGACCTCTAAACAGGACTCCAACAAAGTCCTTGACTCCTGATACCCGTTAGAAAAATCACAAGGAAGTAATTGCAACAGTCAAGATCAGAGCTGTTTCCTATTCTACCCAATTTTTAAGAGTGTAAGTATTTTCCAAAGATGGTTTTCATTGCCAACTTTCATTTACTCTTTTTTTTTCCATGAAGTTCCAATACTGAATTTAGGGAAAAGCATATATTCCACAGCATAGTTCACTTACCAACCTAAACACCTACTATGCTCCAGGCACTAGAGATGCTGTGCTGAATAAAATAGTCTGCGCCTTGGCGAGCTTACATTAAAGCTGAAGGACTGATAAAAAATTAGTCAAGTAGTATGAAGAAAATTGAAGAGAACAGAAAGCGATGGAGGAAGAATAGCAAGAACGGATAAGACTTCTCTAAAAAGGTGATATTTCTACAGAAGCCTAAATCAAAGGAATATATCAGTCATAGAAATTTATAAAGAGTATTCCAGGTATTGGCAGAACAAATGCAAAGGGCCTCAGACAGGAATATGCTTGATGTGTTCAAGGAATAGTAAGGTCAGTGTGAATCAGGAGAACAACAGTGAGAAATGAGGCCATTTAGCAGAGAACCAGTTTACGTGAGAACTTGTAACTGTAATCATGTACCTACTCTGCACAGATCCCCTGAAGTAATGGGCTGAATTCATTAAATAACATGCCCCAGGATTTAAAAAAATCTTATATACAGTTTAATACAAACTTCAATTTTCACAAAATAATCTTAAACTTCGTGCCAGTGCTAGCAACATCCTACACTGCAATATTTCAATACGCACATAAGCATTTCATTCAACTACAAAAGTTTGTTAAAAGCACAATGAATAAAGCAAAGATTGAGGCAAAGGTAAAGAGACACTAAATTTTTTCTTCTTCAATCTTTTTTTTCAGTTCAGTTCAGTCGCGTCCGATTCTTTGCGATTCCATGAACCGCAGCACACCAGGCCTCCCTGTCCATCACCAACTCCCGGAGTCCACCCAAACCCATGTCCATTGAGTTGGTGATGTCATCCAACCATCTCATCCTCTGTCGTCCCCTTCTCCTCCTGCCCTCAATCCCTCCTAGCATCAGGGTCTTTTCCAATGAGTCAACTCTTCACATGAGGTGGCCAAAGTATTGGAGTTTCAGCTTCAACATCAGTTCTTCCAATGAACACTCAGGACTGATCTCCTTTAGGATGGACTGGATGGATCTCCTTGCAGTCCAAGGGGCACATAGTAAATTTCAGTTACATTGTCAGTATAATGTTATCAGTCTAACAAGATACACCTTGCACTGTGCAACTTGACAACCCCTTATGAGAAAGAGCTATCCTTAAATCTGAATAGTTCAGTGATCACAAAAGAAAGAAGTAGTTGAGCATTTGGTGGCAAAATAGAACCAAGAGAAGAAACAAATTCGCAATGTTCTCTATGAAGAAAATAAATACTATTATCTTACCCCTTAGACCTTAATATATTCAAGACAATGGTGGTCCTTTTTTTTAGTGTTTGTGAAGAGATTGTCTATATATTTTTATAATTAAAAATCATAATTAATGCCTCTTAATCCAACTCCTTGCAACCCCATGGACTGTAGCCTGCCGGGCTCCTCTGTCCATGGAATTCTCCAAGTCAGAATACTGGAGTGGGTAGCTGTTCCCTTCTCCAGGATCTTCCCAACCCAGGGATCAAACCCAGGTCTCTTGCATTGCAGGAGGACTCTTTACCATCTGAGCCACTAGGGAAGCCCTTATTAAAAGACAAATTTTCTATTATGAAAATTCTTCAAGTACATAATCAAAAGAAAGCAGCATCATTACAGATTATTAGGGTGTAAGAGAGATCTTTGCCAACTAACTCCACTGTGATCTATATACTGGAAAGCTGTACTATCTGGCACTTTAATGACTGAAATTCTGAATACTCTTTAATATAAATCTTGATTTCACTTACCCACCATACCAAATAACCGAATCCACAATACTATGGGGTTAACAGTATGTTGTCTTCGAGGGTGCTAAAATGGAGGGAAGGAAGGGAAATCGAGGGAGGGAAGGGAAATCAGAAGTGGAGTACTACACCTGGGTCATGGATATTAACTCTAAATTTTAGTTCACTTCCACTATCCCAACAAATTACATCTTAAAAAGCTTTGATTGTATTATCTTATCACAGGAAGAAAAGTAAAGCAGATACATTGGTGTAGAGGCTACTCTGCATACGAAGGGAAGGCAAAGAAATATCCCCATCACTTAAAGACCTCAAGAGAATCCAAGAATAGATGAGATAGAAAGGATCTTTGTGGTACCCTAAATACTACAAACAAAAGGGGAAATGTAGGCGAGGAATAAATCAGCTTGAGATGAACATATATGCACTACGATTACAAGACACACAAGGAGCAAGGACCTGCTGTATAGCACAGGGAATGCTAGTCAATATTCTGTGATAACCTATATGAGAAAAAAATCTGAGAAAAGAATACATACTATGTATAACTGAATCACTCTGCTGTACACCTGAAACTAACACAATATTGTAAATCACAATTCAATACAATTTTTAAAAAAGAATTAAACCATAAAAAGTTAGAAACATTTCCCTCCTCCCTCCTATCACATAAAAAATGTTTTCTTGGAATAAATTTTTATACTTATAAATAAAACATGAAGAACCAACATGCCATTAAGTGACTCATCTAATGCAAATTATAAGAAATCTAGATTAATTCAACACAAAGTTGACTTTTAAAAATAATTTAACATACACAAAAGTCCCCAACAAATCATTTTCTTCAATAAATATATCTTCAAAGAAAAGCTTCTGTCTGAGCCTGAACAACCTCAGTCATTAGACAACAAAAAACGAACAGAAGTAAATGTCCAATACTCCAAATTATCTGAGGTCTCTTCAAGCCCCATACTTTCAGTTTAAACTGATTTATGATTTAACAGACACTTGCTCCTTGGAAGAAAAGCTATGATAAACCTAAACAGTGCATTAAAAAGCAGAGACATTACTTTGCCAACAATGGTTCATACATTCAAAACTATGTTTTTTCCAGTAGTCATGTCTGGATGTGAGAGCTGGACCATAAAGAAGGCTGAATGCCGAAGAACTGACGCTTTGGAATGGTGGTGCTGGAGAAGACTCTTGAGAGTCCCTTGGACAGCAAGGAGATCAAACCAGTCAATCCTACAGGAAATCAACCCTGAATATTCACTGGAACGCCTAATGCTGAAGCATCAATACTTTGGCCACCTGATGTGAGGAGCTGACTCATTAGAAAAGACCCTGATGCTGGGAAAAACAGGGCAAGAGGAGAAGAAGGCAATAAAGGATGAGCTGGTTGGATGGCGTCACTGACTCAATGGACATGAGTCTGAGCAAACTCAAGGAGGTAGTGATGGACAGAGAAGCCTGGTGTGCCGCAGTTCATGGGGTTGCCAAGAGTTGAACACAACTTAGCGACTGAACAACAATATTACTTGTTAAACCATTTTCTATTGAGTGAGCAAATTAAGAAATTAAGAGGAAAGGAAGCTATAATTGGGTAAAATATTAGGGCAAAGGAAGTTGGCTAATATTATGTTATAAATCTAATAAATGACCAAAGAAAGTTTAATAAAGATTAAGGATAATTAGTAAAGTATGTTTTTCTTAAAAAAAAAAAAAAAAAAAGAATAAACCCACCAGTGTCATTTGTAAGGCAGCCCAACATCTTAAAATGCTGCTTAATACGTAGCATAGAAGCATGTCTGGAAGCAATATATAACTGAAAAGAAACTACCTGTGTTATTGCCATTTAACATTTCTATTTTTTTCTTAGTATTTTTTCTTTCCCAAACAGAAACTCACACCCTCTGTAACAGTACTGAGAACATTCTGTGATCATGGAAATGTTCCTAACCTGTACTATCCAATATTGTAGTCACTAGCCAAGTATGGCTAATGAGTGCCTGAAACGTGGCTAATGTGACTGAGAAACTACATTTTAATTTTATTTAAATTAACTTAAACAGCGCATATGGCTAGAAAAGTGAAGTCGCTCAGTCGTGCCGACTCTTTGCGACCCCATGGACAGTAGCCTGCACCAAGCTCCTCCATCCATGAGATTTTCAAGGCAAGAGTACTGGAGTGGGTTGCCATTTCCTTCTCCAGGGAATCTTCCCAACCCAGGGATTGATCCTAGGTCTCTTGCATTATAGACAGACACTTTACCGTCTGAGCCACCAGGAAAGTCCTCAAGGGCAACATTAAAGAACAATATTATCTAATTAATAGTAACCATAAGCCATATAGAGGTTACTATTAATTAGATAATATTGTTCTTTAATGTTGCCCTTGAATCAGCCATCAGCCAAGTGGTAGTACAGCCACCATATGCATATTTCCAAATTCCTCTTCCTTGTATATATCTTCAAATCTCTGTTGTAAAACTGAACAGTAAGTGGTGACATGTTAATTCTATAGATGGCTTCATATTCCTGAAGATGTTAGACAACTCTAGATTTAAGATTATATACAATTCTCCTTCTTTAAACATAAGCAACAGCACCTCCCTTGGAGATCCCAATATTTCCATGGAAAATAACTTTTCCTCCAGTTTGTAAGTTTTCAGCAAGGAGATCCAACCAGTCCATCCTAAAGGAAATCAGTCCTGAATATTCATTGGAAGGACTGATGCTGAAGCTGAAACTCCAATACTTGGGCCACCTGATGCGAATAACTGATTCATCTGAAAAGACTCTGATGCTGGGAAAGATTGAAGGCAGGAGGAAAAGGGGATGACAGAGGATGAGATGGTTGGATGGCATCACCGACTCAATGGACATGAGTTTGAGTAGGCTCTGGGAGTTGGTGATGGACAGGGAAGCCTGGCGTGCTGCAGTCCACGGGGTCAGAGAGTTGGACATGACTGAGTGACTGAATTGAACTGAACTGAACAGATAAGCTACCATCAATAATCTTACTTTAGTGGGAAAAAAGTAATATTTTAATCTGTATTATCTATAACATCTAAGACTAAACATCTAAATAATCTGTTGAGAGTTTCATTTAATAAAGTTTGGTCCAATATTTTATCTTACTCATATAATACAGACTACTTCATATTTCTATACTACAAGTACCTTGCTTTTCACAGCAGATTAAAGGCCTAAAAACAACTGAGGTAAAATTTTCTGCAGCTTTTATTCCATAGGACAGGTTCAATCCTTGGCATCTTCTTGACACTACAGCAGGAAAGAGAAACCAGCCTCTCATTCTCCACTGACCCAGCCTGTGGCCTGGAGGGTAGATTGGAAGGATGAAAGTATTTGGTCAGCCCAAGTCCTCAGGCTGGAAGTGAAGGTGAAAGAAGAAGGCGGGGCTGAGTTGCCCCAAATACTGCTTGGCTAGTGAGTGAATGGTGTGGGCTTACAATGTACATGGTTTGAAGGATACTCATGATCCCAGCAGCCAGGAGGCAAGGAGGGGTCTGGGAGGCCTGTGTTCTGCTGCCATGCCCACACTCTTTCCCCACAAGTCTCTGTAATCTGCAGACTGCCTAGGCTCTAGCAGAAGCACAACTCCTGCCACTCCAGTAATTAAAAAAAAAATTATATATGCAGTAACTGATGGTACTAAATTCAATGTTATAAATGGTACAGTGAAAAAGAAATAGCTGCTGCTCAGCTATCACCAAAGGCAACTGTTGCCAGTTTTGTCTATCCTTCTCTCTGATGATTCACTAGTTTTGTCACCCTCTGTGAATAGTGTAGATTCAATACAAATTTAAAACCAAAAAACATACAGCATTTTTAACTAACCATGTCACAAATAATGAAGTTTTGCCACCTAAGAGATCTTCACCACCAAATTATGTAATTGTTTAGCACATCACCTGGTGGCTCAGAGGTTAAAGCATCTGCCTGCAATGTGGGAGACCTGGGTTCGATTCTTGGGTTGGGAAGATCCCCTGGAGAAGGAACTGGCAACCCACTGCAGTATTCTTGCCTGGAGAATCTCATGGATGGAGGAGCCTGGTAGGCTACACTCCATGGGGTCGCAAAGAGTCGGACACAACTGAGTGACTTCACTTTAGCACATAACATTATACTCTTGACTTCAGGCTCTGGAAGCTCTTAATGGGCAGGAACCACATCACCATGTTGTGTAGAGAAATCATACCACACTGGACTCATGCAGAAGAACTGGGTTGCAGGCTGACCATTTATTAGTTGTGTGACTTCTGACGTTTACTTTCCAACCTTGTAAAATGTGGTTTTCCCTCATCTCTTCCTATTTCATAGATTAAAGGAATTCAAAACAATAATATATGTGGAAAGCACACTGGAAAATCCAATGCTATCTAAGTGTGAGGTCATTATTATTCATTTGTATCTCCACAGCAACCAGTCCAAAGCTGACTAGATGCATAATAAATATTTAATTGAACAGGTTTAAGTACATTTCCTTACTTTATAAATTATACATTTACAGAAATGATTTTTTTCTTTTAAGTTTACTGAATGAATATAATAACAGTGTCAACACATCTTTCTTGTGGAGAAAATTTATGATCTCAAAGATTTTACTCATAATGAAAAGATATAAATTGTTTAAGTGCCTTCTTGATTTTTCTTTTATATTGAGGAAAAACTATCCTGGTAAGAAGGGCAGGCAGGTATGTTATCAAATCCAGCAAGGTTAACAGTTTTGCCACATGACACTAGAGTTTTAGGAAGGGTCCAAAAGAGAAAAGAGATAGTTTGATGTATGAGAAGCCGCTCAGACAATACTGAAGATTAAGTCTGCTATCCAACAGGAATAAAAGATGGTAAGAAAAATACTGCTAAATTATCTCCTTAATCTTTTTAGAACAGATGACAGCACTCAAAGAGTAATCAAGAAAAAAAAACCAGAAAGGGTTAAGTAAATGCAATGGTTAATAAACATCTAAGTCAGAGGGAACAAATAGCTGAATGTAGGGCAAGTTTAACTTGTAGCAGCTTTTCCTTACCTCTTCTGCTGTGCTAATATGTCGTCTCTGAGTTTTCTTGGGGCTCAAAAGATTTCGACGACATGAACCACTCCAAGATGGACTTGAAACAGGCTTAATAGGAAAAGATTTTTCATATGCAGACACGTGGCAGTGATGGTTTGACTTTCCTGTAAAATTGTTTGATAATCCACTATAAAAAAAAAAGAGTTTGTAAGAAAAGACATGAAAATCTAGGCAAGTGATTTCCACTTTCAAGAAACAAAGCGGAATAACAGAAACAAAAAATTAACAGGTAGAATAACAGATGTACCTTGCGAGGGAAATACACAGGAAATGATACATGAGTTGCTTTTTCAAGTTCTGCCCTTTATTAAGTCTTAAACAGCCAAACTATATAACTATCAAACACCTAAAATTTTATTTCTTAGTTTCACCATCCATGACAGAAAGCACATTGGATTAGATCTCTTCAGAAAATAGGGGTTCAAGGTACATTAATATGCACATATTTCCCTGCAGGCCCTCTTCCAGCCTTTTGGAGGAAAATATTTTAAGATTAAATATGCAAAGATGAATAAAGCTGAAGTTCAAATGAGTCTTTTAATTGAATTTTAAAGTTTCCTAAAAGGCCAACAGAGGGCTCCCATCTATCACTAAAAACAACTAGAAGGCTTATTATGAGGCTACATCACTGTGACTTCTTCTGGCCTCTCTGCTTACCTCTTTTGAAGAATTGTTTCTTGATACCATATCTGCTTCAAATAATGCAGAAAACTGACAATAAAAATATTTTTGTGGACTCAAAACCCAGTTTTATCTCTAAGGTTAGGTTAATAATTTATAGTTACTTCCTATGTGTTCTTCTTTATCTATTATCACCCAGCATAGCTACTTACACTCATATAATTTTCTTTCTGCTGAGGATGAAGAATAATGTACATAGCTAACTAAGCTGAATTTATTGAAATGAACTTTTTAAATCAATACATGTGGTCTGAATCCAAATGAAATCAGATTAGGTCTAAAGAAAATAAAAATGTACATATACTCTAACTCTTTCAAACTCTGATGATTTTTATACGTGATGGAGTGGGTAAAGGAGCAAGAACTTAGAATCTCAGGAACAGGCTTCTTTTCTTAGATGGGTAGATGCAGCCAGGAAAAGATGGGAAGGCCAATACAATTTGCTTGGTAAGGATATAATGGATTCCCCACAGTGTCTTGTGTATTTATTTTTCCTAGAGTGTCTGTGTGTGTTTCAACGCAAAGATTCTTCTACCTAAAGAAACAGCATGAGGGCATCCTGCAATTCCAGAAAGCAAGGGAGCTACCACCAACCAACAAGGTTGAATCAGACCCAGATGGAAGAGTGAAGGAGCTCCCACTGGCCACCGCTGTGAGAATGCAAGCATTAGAAGAGTAACGATTGTCATGGACTGAATTAATCTGAACTGATCTGAACCACATGAAGTGGCTAAAACTTACTTTGAAAATTGGTAATGAAAAAGAAAGATTTATTATCACATACTCTGCCTTCCCAGAGGGTAAACAAACAGCTCTAACTAATGACAAAAAAAGCTCTCCCTTATAGCAGAGTACCAATTAATTAGTACAAAAGAAATGATAAAATCAGAAAAATACTATTTCATTAACTCTAATAAAATTATTATCAGGTCAAAGGGGGCCAAACGGTACAAATTTTCAGTGACAAAATAAGTCATGGGGATGTAATATACAGCATGGTGACTACAGTTAATAATACCATATTTGAAAGTTATTAAGAGAGTAGATCTTTCTGTATGATGATGGGTGTTAACTTATTGTGGTGATCATTTCATAATATATACAAATATTACATAATTACGCTGTACACCTGACACTAATACAATGTTATATATCAATTATACCTCAATTAAAAAATTATCAGATAAGGGTTATCATTTAATAACTCTTAGGTTGATTTGAAACTGGTCATTCATATAATGCCAAAGTAACATCATTTAGGTGACATTTTAGTCAAAACGAGGAAGAAAACCTAATAATTCAGGATCAGAGTGTTATCACTCTAATCCAGAGGTCAACCCAGCATCACTAACAACATGGTTGTAGGTTTTCTAACATGATATAACACAGTATCAGATTTTACTCAAGCAAAAAAATCTAGTTTATAAAATACATGCTGAAGAGAGGACAAAATAATGATACTATGAGGAAGCATAGGTGTCAAATCCAAAAGGTAAAAATTATGCAGAAAAACATCATGTCATAAAAAAGCGGGTGCTATTCTGTAGTAGAAAAGCTGTTGTATACATATATATATATATATACACACACACACAGTATGTGTAATATGTATATTTTAGAAGATTTATGAGTTTTTGCCTAGCTAAAAGAATTTATGACATTTTGATTTCATAATTGTTCGACTTAGAATGAACAGAATGCTAGATTTCTAACTTACAGTCACTGAAAACTTTGATATAATTCCATGTATTTTAGGATCTAGTATTACTGCTGAAAGTCTAGAAAATTTATTATCTTAGTGATTAAAAAAAACGTATATTAAAAAAATTTTGAATGAGGCATGAAACTTCTAATCCAATTCTGATAATATAAAGAAATACTATGTTGTAAAAAAAAAAAAACCAAGAAATTAACAAGTGATAGAGTATTAGCTACAGATTTTGTTCCAGTTTCACAGAATGTTATGCTAGTGTCCACTATTTGTTTTGTCTTATTCAAGACTCCATGTTGTATTCAACTGCACTGAGCAGCTTTAGCTACATGCAACAATTTCTGGTAAATTCTCTTTTCATTTTTATGCTAAAAATATTTTCTAATTTTCCTTGTTATGACTTCTTAGATACACTCATCATTTAAAAGTGGACACTTAATGTCCAAATACATGGGATTTTGTTTAAAGTATTTTTAATATTAATCCCTCATTTTGATACTAATTTCTCATTTAAATGCTTTCTTCTCTGCAATCACCCTCTAACTTTACTGAGGCTTTCAATGGCTAAGTTGAAGAACTCTCTTGGTAAATGTCACATTGCACCTGAAAATATGTGGGTTATTTTCAAATATCTTTTGATATTGACTTCTAACATAATTCCATAGTGATAAGAGAACAGACTCTGTATGATTTCAGTGCTTTTAGACCATGAAACTTTTGCTTCTAACCTCATGTCCCTGGATGTACACACAGTGCCTCCTGGTTCACAGTCCACAGGACTCGAGTAGAGTTTGTATATTACCACCGTGTGAAAACTGTATAAATCTTAATCATGTTGAATTGGTTCACAGCGCTTTTCAGGTCTGCTATATCCTTCGACTTTTCAGTATATTCATTCTATTAATTTTTGAGAATTTGATATTGAAACTCCAACAAAAATCTTCATTTATCTACTTAAAAAATAATTATAAAACATCATGGATCTATAAAGAAACGCGAGTGCTATTCAAGACTGTAAGAAACTGAAGGGGGATAACTACTGATACAATTCTAGATTGTACAAACTAGCTACAAAAGGATAAGGTCTGGACAAACTAGCTGTAAAGCATACTTTTGGGTCAACTAGGAAAACTTAAATATAATTTATTCGGTGTACAAGATAAAATTTACTGAATGAAAAAAGAGAAGATGACTGAAAAAGATTACAGAGGAGTATGCACAGTGTGAACTCATTTTTGGAAAAAAATGAGTGTAAACAGAGGAAAATATCTGGAAGGATATATATATTAATGTAAGACATTACAAAGGTGATCTCTGATTGGTGGGAATATGATGTTTTTATTGCTTATTTTGTGCTTATCTGTATTTTCTAACTTTGCACAAAGCATGTGCCCTTTTTCTATAATAACATTATTTTAAAAAATAGCAGTATGGCATTATTGGGTAAAAAAAAGCAACTTGCCAAATGATGCATACAGAATATCTTTAATGAAGTAAACATATTATACATTCTATACTATTACATAGCATATATATCATTCTATATATAAGTAAGAGAGAGTGAAAGAGAAATGAACACAGGAAAAGATTTGGAAGCAAACATATGAAGAGGAAGGGAGTAAGACTGTGAGTAGGGGTTAAGGGATTTTTGGCTTTATTGGCAATGTTTTAATTTTTACAATGCAACTGTATTAATGAATTCTTTTTTTATATTAATGATTTATAATTTTTTTAAATATTAAGAAGTAGGAAAGACAAATCCTAGGTGTACTCACACATGTTTCCAGAGGTCATGTGCTAATAATCATAAAATAAAAACTATCAAGTTGGTTTCAACTAACACCAGAAAGCTTAGCTTTGACTAAACAAAAAACTAAATGACCCTACATATCTAAAATCTATCACCAGAGTAATATTTAAGAAATCATAAATACCATATAAAAAATTTACTAACATAAAGTATTTGAGGGGAAAGTTTCTAAGCCAAACTTCACCTGGCTTTAATAATCAGAATAAATTTGGCGAGGGAGTAAGTAGGGCTTATAAGTTAGGCTAACTATGATGAAGTTCTTTATGCATATATTATCTAATAGAAATGGTGATCCAAAGTAAAAGCCTGCTTTGGTTGAAGTCAGGTCTCTGCTCATGTCAAAAGTCTGCAAAATGTGGTTTCTTAGCTATTAAAGTTGCAGAAATTGATCCATTTTCACTTTGGTTGTCATCAAAATTCAGCACCAAATAAATTAAAAGTTGAAAGTACAAAATGAATTTGTCCACATCTTTGTACTAGTAGTAAAGAACCCGCTTGCCAATGCAGAAGATGTAGGAGATTCAGGTTCAATCCCTGGGTTGGAAAGATCCTCTGAAGGATGGCATGGCAACCCAGTCTAGAATTCTTGCCTGGAGAATCCCATGGACAGAGAAGCCTGGCTGGCTATAGTTCATAGGGTCACAAAGAGTCAGACATGACTGAAGTGACTTAGCATGCACACGTATGCACTATGGTTTAAAGTTCAAAAATGGTGTTACTTCTTAAAAGTGCCAAAGTAACAACTGTCCTATGGCCATTTTCCCTTATAATGGAGAAAGGGCTTGTGAACTAAGCAGCCAGAATACTTACCTTGAGGTCTTTCGGGTTTCGAGGTAAAGACTTCGGCTGTTTCTTGATTTTTGTAAAGTTGAACCTGATACCGGAGTGGAATTTCTCCACTGGCCATTTGCACTCTGGCCAAAGGTTCTTAGGTCTCCTGAGCCAATAAAACTGTCTGAGGAAGTGTTGTCTAGAAGAATAAAAGTTTGAATAAATTAAACAAATACCTACAGTGGTTCTCCATATGACTGCAACCATGTCCAACATTGTATTCCAAAGTAATGTGGCATATCACCATGTCTCTCATGGAAGAAAGATACCAGTCTCAACTGCCAGCAAAGTCTGCAGTAAGGGAACTTCTACAAACTATAAGTGATTCAGCCATACTAACCTGAAAATTGATGAAGGAGCTGAATCCTGCCACAGCCATGTGCCTTATCTGCATCAATGTGACTCCGTGGTGTCCACCAAAAGTCAACATTTTACCCCAACTATATCTTGCAAGCACTCCCAGGCCTGGGCCTGAAAGAAGGTAGGCCAGACCAGTAAGAAAGCAGGTGGAGGGCCAAGGAGAATTGTAATTCAAATGAACAACAGTTATTGCTTAATAAGCAGCGGGTGTCACTCTGTTTTTAATTACCATGTTCACGACTCAGGGGCTCTGTCTAAGAGCAGAGATAACCTAATTGCTGCTTATTCTGGCCGGCTTATGGCAGGAATGACCCATGATATGCATTTGGTTCTGGTATGATAACTTCAGTCATTGAATGTTATGATCAAACATATCAATACTCTGATACTTGTTACTGCAGTCAGACTAAGTGAGGATTACTTATTATTTCAGTTTTATGACTTGTGGCTTACAAACTGGGATGATAAAAATCTTTCAGTTTCAGCTAGGAGTAGGATAATTTTTATATTCTCCTCTATCAGCAGGATGGGACAATTTAAAACAGCACCTTCAAAATAAGTTCAGATGTTAGCCAATGTGACTGAGGAACACCAATGGAAAGGTAAAAATGTAATTCTCTACTTCCAGAATTTTTGTCTAATGCCCACATCATTTTGAAGATCCTCTTTCAAAGCATATTACTATAGAATTTTGCACAATATTAAGTATTTGCTGTTTAAATTACTTAATGTAGCTTTTGATACTCTTATCTAAAAAGTAAGGCAACTGACCAAAATACTAGTTTTGTATTGTGGATTTTTTTGAAGTTGATCAGGATTATCAGAATTTAGGGTAAATAAGAGAAATAAAAGAAATAGTCAAGGGTGGTATTAAGTACCACCATTACTGTACCAGTGTATGACCTAATCTAATAATTAAATTTATTTTCATAATGAATTATAACTTTTTCCCTCTGCAGCCAACAACTATGCTTGACTTGACATCTATTACTATTACTATAAAAATAGAGACATGAGGCTAATGAAAATGAGTTTCATTAAAGGATCAGAAAATCATTATCTTTAAGCAAAGTAATAATGATAGAAATCTGTTTCTCATACTTTTTGCTAAAATTTGATTAGGGAATGATCTAACTTTAGCTGTCTACTTGAGGAATAAGTCTACCAAAAAATGCAAATTTGAGACTAAGGATAAACCAGAGTAGCCACTTTGATGGTATCTGACAGATGTCACAGGTTTTTTGGCTTTAAAATTAAAGGAAAAAGCACAGGATCAAGCAATCTATTTCACCAGAATCACTCAGTGATATTACTGAACAATGCTCTACTGCTGATGTGATCAAGCAAAGCTACAGAGGGACCACCAAGGAGGCTGCACTCTCTTTTAGTATTGCCATCATTAAGAAGTCAGTTTGCAAATGCCACAAATAAGATTACGTATGTGTGTGTACACACACAGCACTATAGGGGAATACACCAAAATTTTAATTTGGTGATGGAATTACGGGTATTTTTCTACTTTTCTATACACATGTTCTATAGAGACAGGCAATATTTTTATGGACACTGAAACTTCATATTAAAAAAAAGTGTGTCAGGCAATCACTTATAATGAAAGTTACTATCAGTTGCTCCTATTAAGTTTCAGGTTTATTTAGTTCTTATGAATACAGGATGCTTCAACTCATCTTACCTACTAAATGTCAGTTTGGCAACCTAATTTACATATTTTACAAAGATAAGACATTGATAATGATTTTAAGCATGAGCAAAATAATTTCTTTTCATCTTGAGCTACTTTTATTTAAGGTTTAGAATGTTTTTTTTTTCCAAATATGCTCTTAATAAAATCAAGAGGTCTTGAAGTCTGGTCAACAATAAGTTATTAAAGTGAAAATGATGCATTTCTGCTTTCTAAATTTTTCTTTTAAAATCAGCTTTAAAAAAAAATCAGCATTTTACATGGTCTGATCTTGGAAATATTTTAAAAGCTTGATATAGAGAAGCAGATCCAGTAAAGTGTAAATGGAAAGCTGTAGACTCTAGATTCTAGTTTGAGGTTTTCCTGTGTTTGTTTTCACCTTAGTGGAGGAGTAGATAAGGTAAGAGAGGAGACAAAAACCAATACGGTCATAATGAGGAGACTAAGGCAAGTAAACTGAGGACCCATGTCTAGCCCAATCAAATCAAGGTGAATGACCACAGAAATTAACGTGTAAATTATCAGAAAAGAAAAGGAAATAGCAGAAACAATATTCTGCAGGACTTGGAATAAACAAGAATGGGTGTAGCAAGGCAACAAAGTTTAAAAAAAAGTACACAGTAAAAGGATTTGAATTACAGTTTTCAGTCTAAGAAAAAAAAAGCATACAGATCTTTGGCATTCACAGATTTAAATTTCTAATTGTCAGAGAGCAACCTTAGCAGTCTGTGAAACACCATAAATTTGTTTGGTCATAGACTAGATTATATTTGGCAGAGGCATAAATCTGAATCCTCTGCTTCAGGTTTTAATTTAGAGAATGAATGTAATGGCTCAGTGTCTCCATTCAATGTGGTTTTATTACTCATTGTTGATAAGTCATCATCACATTTAAAGTAACTTACAAATTTTTTTCTTTTCCTAAAAAAAAAAAGGCCTTTCAAGTGAGAGACAAAAACTCTGACATAAGATTTTGATATAGGGATCAACTTGTGGTATGAGGACAAACATAGAAAAATAACCCTCAAGAATCATGTAATTGAGTAGAAAGCCAGCAATTTGTTAAATACCACCACAGTCAAGAATATAGAGACCTGAGATGATCTCAGAAATACCCTTTGTGAATATCAAGGGTCTATTGAAATTTAAAAGAAGCTAAAAATAAATGTTTTTAAGTTATGTATTTATAATACCTAAAAACAATGAAGGTGAAGGGACCTAAACCATAAAGAAAATGAAGGAAATGAAGATATACGCCCATTATCTTAAATCACAGCCCCTTAGATTCAGTTGTATTTCTACATTTAAAAAAAATTTTGAAATTTTACAAAGATAATCTGGCGTATATTATGTAGTGCTTCTAAGTATAACCTGAAGCAGCACCTTGTTATCAAACATATTGATATATCTATAGTGAAATTCATAAATATTCATATTTACAGAGATTTTTAAAAAAGCAAAACATAAAATAGTTAAATATCAATTCATGTAGTTTTTTGCCAAGAAAAGAATACAGCTCAATCTTGATGTCAAACAAATTACAATAAAAATTTTTGGTTTTCAGAGCCTTTTGAATTTTGGGATTGGACGTAAAGGACTGTGAATGCGCATATAAATTCCATGGGTTATTAGAAATCAACAGAAAAAGGTAAATATGAAGAGTAATAGGTAAGCAGAATACTTTTTTAAAAACTGGGTTAACAAAAGATGGTATGTTTTGAATCATACAATGTGTACATGGATATATACTGACAAAAAAACAGAAATGACCACAGAGTTAAGTAAGAGTTGAGTTAGCCAGGAGATATGGAATATAATTTGAGTATAATTTTCTATATATGATTGTTTATTATTAAATGTAATTAATATTAAAGGTAATTACTTTAAACTGAAACCAAATATTCTGTCCAATGGTAAACCAGCAAACAAAATTACAAGCATACATAGCTTGAGTTCAAATGAAAATATTAATGATCTGATTTCATTATCCACTCAACTGTCCTATTCATAGTATTAATACTAATCACCTATGAAGCCAGATTTCAGGCTCTCTGCTCATCAGAAAGAACTTTTCAACAACAATGATGGCAGAGTTACTTTCTGAAAAAATTAACTGATTTTTCTATACAATTAAGCACATACTATGTGGAGACCATTTCCCACCCTGGGAGAGGAAATCCAGTGCCCAAGGTAAAGTACCACCCACTAAATGATATTTAAATATAATATAAATCTCAAAGAACATCATACTA
Source organism: Capricornis sumatraensis (assembly GCF_032405125.1). Classification (NCBI taxonomy): domain Eukaryota; kingdom Metazoa; phylum Chordata; class Mammalia; order Artiodactyla; family Bovidae; genus Capricornis; species Capricornis sumatraensis. Next base: position 76,817,038 of record NC_091072.1, on the reverse strand, counting down.
ACGTCTTTTTAGGGGAGGAGATCTCATCTTGCTGAATCCTGAGGAAGCCAAATAAGAATAATTATTATTTGCATTTCATATTTATTATCTCAATTTATCCTTATAAAAATTCCACTGAAACAAGTTCAATGGTATGGCTAATATTCCCATACTTGTGGTCAGGTGAGGAGATGAAAGCATGAGGAGTGAAAAACTTTGGAAGACCACTACAATCTTCCTGGGTCATGCTGCCAGGAGGCTAACCAATAAAAAAACTCTTAAGTTTCCCCAAGACAGAGCCAGATCATTACAAATCCAAACCTTAAGAAGGGGGCAGATGAAAAGTAAGGCAGGCCAGGGGCCAGGAATAGCCTAGAGAATGCTGATTTCTGTTATGGATCACAAGTTGAAAAGGCAAGCCCTTGAATATGCAAGCATGGCTGTGGCAGGTGCTAGACAGAAACACGTAGTGAACATTTCCTGCCCTAAAGGAGGGACAAGCTTGGGTAGAAATAAGTTTTCAGAATTTATGGTTTTAAGCCAAATACAAATAGGCTAGCTCTGTGCTTTAAATCAGTACAAAACAAGTATGCTTCACATTACATACACATATCTTAAAAAAAAAAATCCAAAACCAGAGTTGTACTGCTTTTTACAATGGCATAATAAGCAAGTAGGAGAACTGATTCCAAAAAAATACTTTCTCTTTAAAAAATGTTCGGTTGAGACTAGATTAGTGAAGTATTATAGCAACCACAAATAGCTTACTAAAATGATGTTTTAGTGGAAAAAAATACCATTTTGCTTTTGACAATGTTTTCACTTTTAGAGACAGTAAACACAAATGATTTGCTAAGAAGAAGACTGAAAGGTAGGAATGCCTTGACTCCAAGTAATGTGTCATACCTGAATAATAGTTTGGATTATAAGCTGCACTTCTTGTAGAACAAGTGTAAGACCGGTCCAAATTTCCTTGCCTGGAAGGTAAAATCTAAACAAAACAAAAAATTTTTAAGCCATATTTTTAACAATAAAATGCAATAAAGATTGACACTAGGAAAAATATACAATTAGACAAGATTATGACACATTTCAGAACAATTAAATATATGTATATATATGATAAACTGCATGCTAGTAAGAAAGGAAGAAACATAGACAATCTGATGAAATGACTAAGGCTTCAAGGGGAAAAATGGGAAAATATCTGCTAAACAACTTAGTTCATAGAATGCTCATTACAAGGTAATATGTATCTAGTATATCCTATTCTCAAAGCCAGCTGTATCACACAACAAAGCAGCTGACAAAATCAACCTGGTTTTGATTCTTTTGATAACTTAACAGGACAGTTCTTAATCAGGGGTGCTCCTGTGCCACAGGACAAATCTGTAAATGTGGAGATATATATTCAGTTATCAAAATGATTACTGGGGTCAGATGCTACAGGTATTAAGTGCCCAGGGGTTTGGGATGCTAAACATTCTGAACACAGCAAAGAACAGTCTTATCCAAACTAGTAATGGCTTCCTACTGAGAAAGACTGCTTTATTAACAGTGATCCTCAAATCTTAATGTGTATATAGATCAGCTGGAGACTTTTTAAACTATAGCTTTTGATTCAGTAGGTATGGAGTAAAACTTGAGATTCTGTATTTCTCATAAGCTCTCAGATGATGCTGATGCTCCTGATCCCTGAGAAACTAAGCTTTATAGAACAGAGAAATCTCAGAGCTGCTGTATATTTTCAATTTCCTCCTGTTTAACGCTCAGCTATTTTAAGACATCAGTTTAAAAGATCACTGATCCGTGTATTGGTAAATAAAATATTGAGGAATAAGAGTTTTCTAAAAGGTACCATTCTCTAAGAATTCATAAATAGCCTGGTTCTTATCTTAACTTTAACATAGCGAACAAAATTCCAGATACTAGTATGCGAAAGTTGCTCAGTCATGTCCAACTTTTTGTGACCCCATGGATCATACAGTCCATGGAATTCTCCAGACCAGAATACTGGAGTGGGTAGCCTTTCCCCTCTCCAGGGGATCTTCCCAACCCAGGGATCAAAACCAGGTCTCCCATATTGCAGGCAGATTCTTTACCAGCTGAGCCACCAGGGAAGCCCAAGAATACTGGCCCTTCTCCAGAGGATCTTCTCAACCCAGGAATCGAACCAGGGTCTCCTGCATAGCAGGCAGATTTTTTACCAGCTGAGCTACCAGAGAAGCACTAGTATAACCGATTCTAAAAGTTTACATATTTGCCTGTGTTTTCAAGTGTGGCAAATAAACTCTATCAGATGAAAACTTAAGCCTAAATAATTCATTAATTAAGGAAAGAAAATTATTACTAACCTGATGGTCAGAAAGTGAAAGCTGGTCCTCTGAAAAACCTGTTTGTGACAGGAGATGGGTTTTGAATATGGAGTTGTGGTTCATTAAAGTTACTTCTCCAGCATCCATCCTCATCCTATCAGCAATATCATCTGGGGAGAGTCCAGATTAGTTCAAGTCACATAATGCTTCAATATTTATTTTTCCATGAACCAATCTTTTCACCTAATAAAAATGAATTCTCCCAAACACCTCTACAATCAAATAAAACCTCCCCTTCACAACTATTGGCAAGAAATCTCAAAATGTCCCTGTCAAAAAAAAAAGGGGGCCCATGTGCAGAAATTGGTTAATTTGGAATTGAGATCATCTACTAAACAGTTCAAGACTTGTACAAGAATAAAGAGCTTAATTCAAAGTTTTAAAAATAATGAAATCTTTCCAAAAGAAAATTTTGACTTTTTAACTGTAGAAAAATATTAAATATTAAAATATTAAAAAAATAGGGAAAAATTTTACCATTCAAAACAAATACTCTTAACCCAGTTTATTTCCTATTTAAACTCAAAAAGGTACTGTAAAATTTAATCCATGTGAAAATTTTCCCTGCAAAAAGCATAATTTATTCATACAGCTCTTAATAGACATCAGCTCAGTTACTGCAATACTGTGAGAGAACCCTACTTTTATAACCATTTTTTGAGGGGTTTATTACTATAAAAGAGCTAGAACAGAAACAAATGAGAGGAAGAGAATTCAGCGGTTCACACTGTTATCAGCAATGAGAGAAAAGGGAAACAAATGACCAGGAGAAAGAAGAGACTGAGCAAAAGGAGAAAACAGTACAGAGAAGACTAATGTGGACTTCAAAGAAACATATGCAATGTTATAAGATCTAACTGTATAAGTTTTCCACCCTATTCCTAAACTGACTACTAGTCTTGAACTTATTTATATTGCTCCATTACAGACATAAACTACTATGAACAGAGGAAAATGTTCCAATAACAATTAATTCTCAATGCTACTAGCTAAATGAAATTAAAATTTTACCTTCATCAAATTATTTATCATATAATAAGCAGTATGAAGTGAAGTGAAAGTCACTCAGTTGTGTCCAACTCTTTGGGACCCCATGGACTATATAGTCCATGGAATTCTCTAGGACAGAATACTGGAGTGGGGAGCCTTTCCCTTTTCCAGGGGATCTTCCCAACCCAAGGATCAAACCCACGTCTCCTGCAATGCACGCAGACTCTTTATCAGTTGAGCCACAAAGAAAGCCCAAGAATACTGGAGTGGGTAGCCTATCCCTTCTCCAGTAGATCTTCCCAACCCAGGGATAGAACCAGGGTCTCTTGCACTGCAGGCGGATTCTTTACCAACTGAGTTATCAGGGAAGCCCATATTACACAGTATAACAATATTAAAGAACCAGTTTGCCTGAGCTTAAATCCTGGCTTCACCAGTTATAGCTGTGTGATCCTAGGCAAGTTTCTTAAATCTCTGTGTCTCAGATAATAACAGTACCTACTAGATGTTCCTGCTCTTTAGCGGCTAAGTCGTTTCTGACTCTGCGACCCCATGGACGGTAGCCCACCAGGCTCCTCTATCCATGGGATTTTCCAAGCAAGAATACTAGAATGCACTGCCTTTTCCATCTCCAGGGGATCTTCCTGATCCAGGGATCTAACCCTTGTCTCCTGCACTGGCAGATGGATTTCTTTACCACTGAGTCACCAGTGAAGCCCACCTACTAGATACTATTAAGTATTTTAAGTACTTAAAAGGCCTTGCACATAGTAATACTTGGTACTATGTATTTGGCTTTTTAATACAATGAATGAGAAAATGCTTTAAAATGTTGCTATAAAGAACAGCCCAACCAAAGGAAAATTGTTTGATACATTGTATTATATAATTAGGATGTGGTCTCCTTTAAAATTATTATTAACACAAAAATCCAAATATTGAAAATATTATTAAGCACAGATGCAAATATTCTTTCATTCCAGCTTAACTAATTAGAGTGAAAGGATTGAACACTACTTCATAATCAGTCTTACCCATGTCAGGTGTTTTCACATCACTGACTTCAGCAAAGATACAAAGTCCTATAAAAGAAGACAGAAAACAGAAATATTACATTCTGAAACATCTCTTTCATATAATTATAGAACATGAAGTCACTCAGAAGTGGTGCTTTTATTCTTAGTGAAGAAAAAAAATAATATGGTAAGGCAAGTTGATGGGAAGAGAATGGAAATTCAAACTAGCCTAAGGTAGTTCCAAACATTTCTGCAACCTGTGCTATACTAAAGAGCGATTATGGGCTACCCACAGACTACTAGAGCACAAAGCAGGTCAGGAGAGCCAACACTTTGGAGGTTAATTTGCACAGGATCATAAAGTTAGTGACAGCACTGAAATTACAACTTATATGTTCTTCCCAATCCACTGCTCTATCACCTCATGCTAGACCATTTTATAAACAAGTAACAGATCTTATAGTAGCACTATTAAGACTTCTCTTCCCCATGTCTTACAGGCCAAACAAAAAGTAATAAGACATTCTGAGGACAATCAAAGAACTCATCACAGTTATACTAAATACGGCCCCCACCCTCATCATTAACCAAATGGTTACAAATCAAAGCCCCTTTGCCTTATGAAATTTTCTCCTCAATGTGTCTAATTTGCCCAGAAAAAGAAGTTAAAAGCCTAGCTGGCGGAACTAGGTTAATAAACACATCCCAGGATCAAGGCTTCTTGGAAGATTTACAAAGAGATGACTAGGGGTGGTACACATTTATTCATAATCTTATCACCTATTTTTTAAAAGACTGAGCATTTCACCAACCACATAGCACTATCAGAGCTTCAACCTGAGGAGACTGAATGATGGTAACAGGAACCGTTTATGGTCCCAACACCGAAGTGCACACATCAAGGAAGGCTGCTTGAGCTTTTCTTGGCATAGGTACAGACTAAGTAGAGTTATTATCTGATTACCTAGTCTTGCCAGGGGAGTTACCCAAAGAATTTAAGTCTTAGATTAAGGCTTCAAATATATTTCCAAATGCTCAACTTACTATAAGGTTTCTATCTGGTAATTCTCCAGATTATTCTTTTCCCTTCTTTTTTAATAAAGCCAAATTCCCTGGTCCCCTATAAAGGGGAAAATATCCTATCAACCAATAAACTAGCAGTGACTTTCTCACATTTCACTCTTTTAAGCCATTCCATAACTGTCACCACTAGTCTTTTTTGGAAAAAAAAAAAAAAACCAACCCATAAAGTTGTATTTTCAATATTTATCGTATTTAATGTTTCAAAACACACCTGTTTGGCTTGGGTGGGGAGGGGTGAGGGGACATTTATTTCAGGGTTAGTTTAAAAATATTTTCTCATTTTCTACTGTCCAATCATTTCAGCACTTCCAATGATCTCTAGGACACTCTGCCTCTCTTTTCTTCCTGTCCCCCAGTTGCCCCAGTTCTGAGGGCCCACGGGCCAGGAGTTACCACTAGTCTTTTTTGTTATATTAAAAGTAATGCCAATTTAAAAGCCTGGTGCCCATTAGAACAATCCCATGTTAACCTCCTTTGCACTGCTGAGATAGAGGTGAAAGGGAAGCAAGCAAGAAATCAAAGAACGTTGGAAATTATGCCCAGAGAGGTTTAGTGACTTGCCTGAAATCACAAAGATGGGACAAAGGAAAGACAAAAATCTAGGCATCCTCACTTATAAGCAGATGCTCTTTCAACAAACATCACAATATTCACATCCTTCAACATATCCTTATTGAAGGATTCATACACTTTGGCAAGATAAAAGTAATCTCTAGCTAAGTTTGGGGAATCCACACTTTTTTTACGCTGCTGCTGCTACTATTTGGTCGCCAAGTCCTGACTCTTTCGACCCTACAGCTTGAAGCCCACCAGGCTCCTCTATCCATGGGATTTGCCAGGCACATTGAGCTTCTTGGGTGTGCTTATGCTATTTTCTTTTTGCCATTGTGCAAATATAATGGGAGAAAGGATATTTTACCCCAAGATTCAGCATGAAATGTTGGACCTGGAACTTCTGATGTCACCAAATTCTTTCAAGCATGAGAAATTTTTCCTTCTAAGAGTATTCTAGTACTTCATTTTCTACTTCACATCAGTCATTTAATTTACGAAAAAAACATAAGTAATTACAGGTATTCAGTTGAAGTCAGATAAACGGCTGAGCACAAGATAACAAAAAATCTGAAAGAAAAAAAAAAAGATGGCAAAGTCCTGACAATAACAGGACGTAATGAGCATAGTAAGACAAACATGCAAAGAGGTGATTATAAAAGTGAACATTTAGAGCTACCATGAAGCTATCTGAAAGTATATACTGAGGAGAGGCACTGTACAATTAGCTTTTCGCAGGACCAAGATGTAGTAAGAATAATTTCTGATAATGACAAGGGTGTGGAAGTGATCATGTGAATCATCCTATTACAAACTCTGGAAAATTATGTATATGAAACAGTCTGCACTGTATCATTATGCAATTTTTGGTTGCCTTTCATATTTCTACACGGCATTACTCAAATGAGACTCTAACACCTTAAAATCCTTAAAAAAAAGATTCATTTTCTTTCACACACACATTTACTGTGCACCAATAACACAGAGTGGACTGGGGATACAATGATGAGTAAGAACTGGTTCCTGCTGCTGAGAATCTCACTGTCAGAGGGAGGAAACCAGATTCATCAACAGATACTTAAAACAGGTAATAAAGCTGGTGCAACTGGTAGAAGGTGTAGGAGTCAGGTATAGAAAAGGAAAGACTTCCAAAGCAGTTAAGAATTACATCACCTTATCTTGAGGTAGAAGAACCTGTTTTTAATTCATTTGCTGCCTCTAGATCTGTCATCAGATGGGTGAGAGGAAGACCATCTTTGCAGTTGGGATAATTAATTGGAATTAAGTAAGAGTGAGTGAGGCTTCTCCACAACAAATGAGGCTTCCAACATGGGACTAAAGGAGAAAAGGGACTCTCTAAACTAGCAGGTTAAGAGATCATTCTTAAAGACATGCTTAAAGTTTCACTGTAACTATAATTCCAAATTCAGTGTAACCTATCTCTCAACAGAAGCCCTTAACACAAATTATCTTTATAAAGATTTAGGAGATGATACGATCTAAAATCATCCAAAATCATCCACTTGGAAGAAGGACCCTAAGTTAATTAGTTGGGGGCCTCTAAAAGGCATCAATTTCACAAGAATCACCACCACCCCAAATATAAAAAGCAAACAAACGTGAGGTGAAATGACTTTTAACAAGGCTGACGAGAAAGTGATAAAGCAGCGAGTTATTGCCAACAAGATAGTGGAAATACTGCCAAGGCACCGATAAACAGAAATCACCAAGCTCAAGAGAAACTGGGTATATAGCCAGAGAGATCACGTTACAGGGGACGGCAAGAAAGAGACGGTTCGAGGGAATTTACCAGGAGGCGATAAGCCAGGTAAGCAAACGGCGGCAGTTAAGGGGATTTTCATAACCTGGGCAGGAGGGTCCAGACGTTTCTTTCTGGTGGTGGCACTAGCGGTATCACATCTCTGGGAGATACCACAGAGTAAAAGAGTTGGAGAAATGTTTACATGAGACGCAGAAGTAGTCGAGAAATATCTTTCAAGCCTCAAGGAAGGCGGGAGGTGAAGCACGTATAACAGAAAAGCTGAGCTTCCCGATGAAAACAGCTTTCCCCTGAGAGAAGACCTGCTCTGGCGGGAAAGCCCCGAAATCCCAACCGGCCTTTTCCTCACGAGTAGGGCTAGGCGCTGAGATGGGGCGGCCGTGACCGTAGGGAGACGGCCTCTCCTCGACCCCGGAGAAAGAGGCCTCAAGGAACGGCCTCGGGAAAGCTAACTAACGGCCACCCGCCAGATCGCGGCCTCGGACAGCAGGGGGGAGAGGTGGTCCCAGGGGGCGGGGCAGAGGAAAAAGCGCACTCCCCACAGCTGTCCCCGCTTCCGTCCAGCCCAGCCCAGGCTGCCGGGCCCAGGCCCGCTCTGCCTCCCGGTCAAGGCTCCCTCCATCCTCACCCCTCCCCCAGCTTCCCGCCGCCACTCACCGAACCGGAACCGGCTGCTATGCGAAGGGGTTTCCGGCCGGGCGCGGAACGCAAAACCCGGGAACCGCCGCGAACCGGAACCGCCTCCACAACACCGGAAGAGCTGTTCCGAGGCTGCGGAGGAGGAGGGGGTGGGGCGAGAGGTCAAAGAGCAGAGTTGAGGACCCGCGGAACGCTTGCGCAGTGTGGCGAGGCCTCAGACGCCAAGGGACTCATCTAAGACTGTAGTCATAATTTCCTCTTTCAGTCTGGGCTTTTTCTCCTTCTCCTTATTAGAATACTGTTCGTGTGCTCATCGTCCTTCGCTTTTCTCTGTTCCCTCGGCCCCCTTACCCGCCGCCTTCTGGTTCCGCTCGGCGATTTCTGCTCACGTTTTGGTTTCCATGGCAGCTTCTCTCTGTGGCCCTTGAACTGCAGAAACCGGTGGCCACCTTGACAGATGTAGACCTGAGCTAAATCTAGCCCGGGCAAGATTCATGTTTTAGCGAGAATCACAAAACGTTAGTGCTTGTAGAGGTTATTGGCCATCATTTAGTCTACGAGTTTCAGAGAAGTGGAATCATTTCCCAAAGTTATAAAGTACATGGCAGATCTGGGACTAGGAAACAAGTTTCTTAACTTGCAGTCCTGTACTCTTTGCAGGCTATCATGCATGATTGGCTATTGGGGAAAAGGTGGGCCGGGGTGACAGCTTGGGATTGGCTTAGGCTAGACTCTGGAAAAGTGGAGAAACTTCCAGAACGATGGACGAGTTTGAAACACTCCTCCAGGAGGTGTGAGGAAAGTTATCCGGAGATCCATCCCAGGATTCTGCTCTCTGAAGAACTAGATGACCATGTTGTTGTTCATGGGACTGAATTGATTAACCTTTATTCTCTATTTTTAAAAGAAAATAATGAGAAGGCATACATTTGTTCATTTAGACTTGTCACCAAGTCCCTCAGCTTGGTGGGCCTCAGGACCCAGGCCCATCTAGAAGTCTTGGAGAAATGCTTCTGAGTAAGCACTGTAGACCCAGATGACAGCCACAGTCAGGTCAGACTTGGTTGAGCTGGAGGCCTCCAGCCTTTAGCTCCTCTCAGCTGCTGGAGAAAATGCTTGCTGAGTTCAGGATATCTTGTCCTGTCAAATGTATGAAAGTAGATAGTATGTATCACTTCATATGCTGACATTTTATACTTAGGACCTAAGGCCTATTAGTATTGAACATACCTGGTCCATGTCATTTTTGTCCATCTTAATTTCTCCACAGATCTGTTGCATTGCATTATATTCTGTCTCTATTTCTAGGAGGCAACCATGAGTAAAGTGGAATTGCATCTGAAATTTTTCATGTGTGTAACTCAGTCTCGCCAGTTAGTCAGGACTCCTCAGAGAACAGGTACCATTGTCTCCTGATCATATTCCAGTAACAGAATGGATTCTTTTGCCAGGAATCTCAGTATAGGATATGAGACTTACTAGTGGGAGAAGGCAATGGCACCCCACTCCAGTACTCTTGCCTGGAAAATCCCATGGATGGAGGAGCCTGATGGGCTACAGTCCATGGGGTCACTAAAAGTCAGACACGACTGAGCGACTTCACTTTCACTTTTCGCTTTCATGCGTTGGAGAAGGAAATGGCAACCCACTCCAGTGTTCTTGCCTTGAGAATCCCAGGGACGGGAGAGACTGGTGGGCTGCCCTTTATGGGGTCGCACAGAGTCAGACACGACTGAAGCAACTTAGCAGCAGCAGCAGCAGTGCAGAGGCAGTCTAGCAGTCAACTGATCTTGTTTATTCCACTCTCACTATGATAAAATGTTTATGACTGAGTCCTGTCTTTTCCCTTCACAAGTGTCAGGTGAGATTTTGGCCTATTATGCGAGGATAGCCCCCAGGCAGATAAGAAAGACTTGGGAGTTGAGAGAGAACAAGATTTATAGCACATGTGCTGGTAGTAGGTGTATTAAATATATGAACACTCCAAAACCTATAAGATAAATATAATCCTGAAGGAAAATGGCTTTCTCTTCCACCCCAGTCTTAAAGTTTCTAGGTTTGTGTTCTGCTTTCACCTCTTTTATGTCAAGAGAATAACCTTTTGGAGGTAAGATAGTTATTGATAAGAGCCATCACTTCTCTAATTTTTTCACTGGATTTATGCATTAAATGCCCTGGACAGCTAGCTGAGAGCCAAAGAGAAAGTGAAAGAGAATAAAGAGCACTCTCCTCCCTGAATCCCACCTTGAGGATAACCTAGAAATGTTTTTTTCTCAGCTGAAGAAGCTTCAACTTCCAGCATGCTCATACAAAAGCCACCGTCTGGGACAGATGTCTTGAAGAGTCTAGACACCGTGGATGATCCAGACACTGTGGAAGGCATACCCATTATTGAAAATGGTGAGGCATGTGGTTAAGCTTGGGGGAGGAATGTGGAAAGGGAACCCTGGAAAGTGAAAAAATTGTGAATATCATTATAAATATGGGTAGACAGACTAAATTTGAAAAATTAGTTAAGACACAAGAGAGAAAATTGTGTAGGGTGGGTGGGGAGTGGAATCTGTGAAACTGTAGAAAGAGGGACAGTTCCCTCTATGAAGAATAGCTTGATTTAATCAATAGTAAGTCATTTGGCTCCTCCATAACTGTAAGCTGCTAATCTGGTTTATCCTATTATTAGGAACTTTGATATATAAAAATGTGAAAGACATTTAAGAAAAAGATTAAGGAGTTATTATATCACAAAGTTATTCCAAATATTGTAAAAAATATTCACCTTCAGACTCCATTTAATAACACATTTCTTTTGAATATTTTAAGTAGTATACAACTCTTAAGCAGTTTATGTGAAACTTCAGAAATACATTTCTGAATGGGTTTCTGTGTTTCTTCTCAGCTTAAATATATCTGTAGTGGAGTCAGTTCACTGCAAACATTTATTGAGTTCCCACTATGTGCCCAATAATATACTAGAAATGATAAAGAGGTTGTAAATATATATTTTTACATAAATGACAATGACATGACCTTGTCATTGTCTCAGTAGTTTACAGTTTGGAAATGTTTTAGAGATTAATTAGTCCAATTCCTTATATTTTTCAAAAAGAATTTAGGTCTAAAAAGGTTTTCCTCAAGAAGTTAAAAAATTCTTTGGTGTAATTACTCCCAGCATCTATGAAATATATAGCAATATTTATTCAATAATTTTTGAGCACTTACTGTTTGAAGTAATTGTATTAATACTCGTCTCAATAGGAGATGAGAAAATGAACTAGATGCTTTCCCTCTCGCCCAGAAACTGATGATCAAGAAGGGAGATAATATGAGACAGTGTGTAACTCAAAGAGCTTGATAACTTTGGTTCAAAGTGTTGAATTTCAAAAGAGGATGCCTTGGAGATGTAGAAAAGGGAGGGGCCAGCTGACTGCTTTGGCAGAGCTTCACTGAGCTCCAGTATGTTGGCAGGGCACCATGGGGCAGAATCCAGTCCTAGGCTTTGAAATGGCATACACTCTAACCTAATTCAGTCTCCTCAGTGTTCTGAGAGCTAACCAGACTCACAGGCAAATGGTTTGTATACAATAGTCCCAATTTATTAGGCTCCTGGAACAATGTGTATCCATATATGGCAACTATGTGTGGTCTGTGTCCCTTTAATCAGACTTGCATTGCCCATGCATAAAAAGCTGCTAGGTCAGGACATAAGCCCAACTGGTGGACTTGTCCTACAGTTTCCTGAATTTGTATAGATTATTTCTTATTTGCCTTCTTCTTCTCTGCTTTTCCTATTCTCATTTTGCTCTATACCTAATACTCACCTCAGACCCCCTTTGCTCTGATGACCCATTTGGACCTGCCTTTGTGGTTTGAACTCAGCATTATCCCATGGACAATATTTTGCTGTTCAACTTCTGCCTTTGAGCATTGAGACCTCAGGTAAGAGCTACATTCAACCCTTCCAGCTCTCCCATTAGAGGCTGAGAATCAAATATCTTCCCAATTTGCCCCATTGGGACCTCCATTCTTCCTTTTCTGCCTTTCTCCCTGCTTGCCTCCCTCCTTCATCCCCTGCTTCTTTCGTTCCTTATTCCTTCCCTGCTTTCTTCTTTCCTTTCTACCTCCCTCATTCTGTCCCTCCTTCTTTTTGTTCCTTCCAAGAAAACTTGTTTAGGATATACTATGTGAGGCACTGTACTTGGCACTGGACATAAAGTAAACAAAGTTAGTACATTGCCTGCCCTCATGAAGTTTTTGGTTTTGTCAGTGTAAGGCAGTAATCACATAATCACATACATGCTTAGATAATTAGAACGATGCTAGTGCAGTGAAGGAAAATAATACTCTATAATCAGAGTGCAAAACATGGGATCTAACCTGGCCCAAGAAGTCAGAGAGACCCTTTCTTAGGAAGACTTGAGAGATGAGTATACATTAGCCAGGGAAAGGGGGAAGAAGAGTTTTTAGAAAAAGGGACTGTAGGCTCTGAAGTGAGAAGTTTGGCTCATTGCAGTAGAGAGACCAGCACAACTTGAGGGAGGGGAGGAGTAGCTGTAGCACCAACTCTGAAAATAGTGGAAGAGCCAAATCATGCTCTCCTTCTAGGTCTTACCACTCCCAAGCTATTGGAAGTCACTGAAGAGTGACAGGGTCATATTCATGTTTTAAAACAATAATTGTTTTGCGGATGCATTGGAGGGGGCAAGAGTGGCTCCCTGCTTTGGTGGGATGGGTAATGTCCCTGTCTTGCTCAGTTCCTCACATCTAGGCAATGCAGCCTTGTAGGGCATGAGTGAGGAAGTCAGCCATCAAATAGCACTGGGGTGAGCCCAGAGCTACTGATGCCCCTAAATCCCCAGACCCTGGCTTGATGTCCCTCTGTGGCTGCTGCTGCCAGCCTGAAAAGTTCACAGGGACTCCAGGATGTTTTTCTCCTTACTTAAGTGAAGCTATATATGGAGGTGCTGTGCTCTGGTCTTCAAGCAAAATGGAATACATTTTGCTTCCAGTCTCACACCAGGCACGCAGGCAGCTGCTGCTGTTATTTTCTTCAACTCCCTGCCCATCAGTGTAGACAAATCAGCCTATACTGTAATGAGGCAGGCTGAATGCCTATGTGTGTGCTTCTGGCCCATAGAGGACTAGTTCTCAACATAAGGAAGTCATTTGATCCTGCCCTGGGGCACAGCAAGGGAGTGAGTTTCCTAGGCCCCTGACCTTTGTAAAGAAAGGTGGTTAGTATTCCCAGACAGCTGAGGTTGTGGGAGAACTACCTCCATGACAAGTACAGAGAGGCAGTAGGCAGCTTGGTGGGCCAGACTATAGTTCAGCAGATCCAACTGCTCACTAGACCTCAAGCTTAACTTTGAAATAGTGGAGCTATTTCAAATCATAAAAGATTATGCTGTTAAAGTGCTGCACTCAATATGCCAGCAAATTTGGAAAACTCAGCAGTGGCCACAGGACTGGAAAAGGTCAGTTTTCGTTCCAGTCCCAAAGAAGGTCAGTCCCAAAGAGTGTTCAACATACTGCTCAATTGTACTCATCTCACACGCTAGGAAAGTAATGCTCAAAATTCTCCAAGCTAGGCTTCAATGGTACATGAAGGGTGAACTTCCAGATGTTCAAGCTGAATTTAGAAAAGGCAGAGGAACCAGAGATTAAATTGCCAACATCCGTTGAATCATAGAAAAAGCAAGAGAATTCCTGAAAAACATCTGCTTCTGTTTTATTGATTACACCAAAGCCTTTGACTGTGTAGATCACAACACACTGTGAAAAATTCTTAAAGAGATGGGAATACCAGACTACCTTATGCCTCCTGAGAAATCTGTATGCGGGTCAAGAAGCAACAGTTAGAACTGGACATGGAACAACAGACTGGTTCCAAATCGGGAAAGGAGTACATCAAGGCTGTATATTGTCACCCTGCTTGTTTAACTTCTATGCAGAGTACATCATGAGAAATGCTGGACTGGATGAAGCCCAAGCTGGAATCAAGATTGCCGGGAGAAATATCAATAATCTCAGATATGCAGATGATACCACCCTTAGGGCAGAAAGCGAAGAAGGACTAAGCCTCTTGAAGGTGAAAGAGGAGAGTGAAAAAGTTGGCTTAAAGCTCAACATTCATAAAACTAAGATCATGGCATTTGGTCTCATTACTTCATGGGAAATAGATGGGGAAACAGTGGAAACAGTGACAGACTTTATTTCGTGGGGCTCCAAAATCACTGCAGATGGTGACTGCAGCTGTGAAATTAAAAGACGCTTGCTCCTTGGAAGAAAAGCTGTGACCAACTTAGACAGCATATTAAAAAGCAGAGATATTAGTATGCTGACCAAAGTCCATCTAGTCAAAGCTATGGCTTTTCCAGTAGTCATGTATGGATGTGAGAGTTGGACTATGAAGAAAGCTGAGCACCAAAGAATTGATCCTTTTAAACTGTGGTGTTGGAGAAGACTCCTGAGAATCCCTTGGACTGCGAGAAGATCCAACCAGTCAATCCTAAAGGAAATCAGTCCTGAATATTCATTGGAAGGACTGATGCTGAAGCTGAAACTCCAATACTTGGGCCATCTGATGCGAAGAACAGACTCAATGGAAAAGACCGTGATGTTGGGAAAGATTGAAGGCAGGGGGAGAAGGGGATGACAGGGGATAAGATGGTTGGATGGCATCACTGATTGGATGGACTGGGAGTTGGTGATAGACAGGGAGGCCTGGCCTGCTACAGTCCATGGGGTCACAAAGAGTTGGACACAACTGAACGACTGAATTGAAGTGAACTGTGCATAAGCCTCTTCTGTTCACTGATGGGCAAAAAGCCTTGGTAACCTGTGACTGCTGAGCCCACTTCTTACTGGGCTGCAAATGGGGGAGAATGCCAGGAGAGCAGTGTTGCCCCCACCTGCCTCTTCTGTCACAGCTACCCCCACCCTCAACCCAGAAGCATAAGACTTACCTATCATATTCTTTGCTTTGTCTAAGCTATCTATCACCAACATTGCCTATGCCTTCACTTTCAGTTCCTTTGATAATACACTTAAACCTTGGCAGTTTATGCAGGCCAGGACGTGAAGCTACCCCAACACTGTGAGCACAAATGATTTATCCAAGTGTTTGCTGCCCACAACCTAAGTTCCTTCCAAACAGGCATACGTGCTTCCTACATCAGAGACAGGATTCTCCACATATAGATGCTATGCTATCATGATCCCAGAAACTGTATTCTTGCTAAAGGAAAATCAGTGGGAGCTCTGCCTCTATCAAGATTAACTTCATCTCAACACCATTCAACACTGACCTCCCAATCCCAAACTCCCAGAAACAACTCCAAAGAACTTGTGTTTTTGCAAAGCTAAAATTCTCAGAGCTTTTATAGTGTCAACTAAATTGGAAAGATCACTGAGTAGGAAAATAGCCTTACAGATGCTTTTCTTTGAGTCAGATATTCAAGGATACCAGTAGACTTGAGGAACACTTTTGTTCATCTTCCACTGATGAACGAATAATTTTATTTATTCTCTTGGAGTACCCTACTCTGAATGGTTCCTTATTAAACTACCTCTCAGTTAACCCTCTCATTTCCCTCTGAGGGAAATGTATTTAAGAGTCTAAAGATATATCCCTTGGACTTGCTAAACTGCTCAGCCTTTAATGAGGTGTCAGCTCCATGAGGTGTCATCAGGTCTGAAGTAGAAGATTCACACCCAGTATTGTCTTGTATAATGATTATTTGTCATCTCTTCCTTGATAACCCTCAAAATTTGCTACTTTAAGAAAAGAAAAAGTGTGTCTGGTTCAAGCTTGAGTCTTCATACCTCAGCTAAAGACTTCATTTACCTCTGCGCTTATCAAGACTTGAAGGTGGTGCTTCAGCTGGGGTAGGGGTCATCTTGTTACCTGTGACCTCTGCTTGAGCTAACTTTCTCAAGAAGTCGATCCTCATTGGCAGAAATGACTGCATAGGAACCACCCAGGCCTTTGAGACATGCAGCTTTATTCTTCAGGTGTTGGTGTTCCTAGACCTCCTCAACTTAGAACACTGGTTCTCAAACTTTATTGCACATCTGAATCACCTGGAGGGATTGTTAAAGTGCAATGCTGTGCCTCAGCCCCAGAGTTTCTGATTCAGTAGATTCCAAGTAGGGCATAAGTATTTTCATCTCTGACAAGGATCCAGGTGATACTGAATCTGCTAGACTGGTACCGAGAACCTTTAATTAGTGCACTGGGTCAGAAACTTTAATACTCATTGCTAGTAGAGGCTGCAGTGTGTCCAGCAGTCATCCTATTCCAACTCAAGCTCCAGTGTAGACAGTGGTTTCTTGCGTACACCCAGGGTCTGTCCTCAGGGAGCTTCCATGCTAGTGGAGGAAAACAGATAGCATGTTAGTCAGGTAATGAGCAGATGAGACCCAGGGCTTGTGTAGAAGTGAGAGGAACAGGTAGATACTTGTTTTAACCCAGAGAGAGATGTTTCACAGTATGAATCCACCAAATCATAGTAACTCATTTCAGTTCTGGGTCTAGTCCAAAGGACATCTTGGTGATCTTCTGGTATGATACTCCTAATTTCTTCCAGCTTCAGAACCTTTGCATTTGCTATTCTCCCTCATCTCTCTTGTTTATTCAGACTTCTTCCTGGAATGTCATTTCAGCAAGATTTTCCCAGAATACTCTACTTAAAATGGCACCCTTGTTGCTCCCCTTCTTTGCCCTGCTTTATTGAATCACTAGTTGACTAATTTATTCATTATCTGCTTTCCTCACTATTATGTAGGCTCCATAAGGACAAATGGGATTTGTTTTTCCAATCCTGGATCCCTTTGAGTCTAAAATGGTGTCTAACACGTAACAGGTACTCAATATTTGTTGACTGAGCACATGAAACCTATAGTATGCTGTTTCCTGTTCTCCAGGGCTAGAATCACACCCAGGTAACTGACGTACCTACTTCTCATTCCTAGATGTCCTGGTATACTGTCACTAGCTATCTTCTCATCGCAGAGGTCTAAATATAGATATGTATCCTTTCCATAGTCATGACACCATCCTAGTGGAAGTGAATGGACTCAGGACTATGCCATACAACATCCTCTTTATTGTCTTTAATCTATACCGACCTTTAGCAATCAGTGTCCAAGCAATCTGTCCTCAAGAACTGCTCAACTTCCTCGCAGTACTGTCTAATTTTATTCCAGTTTGAAGGGTCCTCTCCAAAGCTGTCTATCTCTTCATTTCCTACCATTACTTAACAGGGTTAATGCGTGGAGCATATGAACCAAGATGCTTTAGAATACTTCAGCTGGTTTACTCAAGTGCTCTTCCTGTCTAGGTACTATAGAGTTCTCTTTAAACATCTTTTACTTCTCTCCCCTAGAATGCCTTCTTTTATAATAATTATGACTTTTTGCCCCTACTATTTGCCTGGACTTCATGCCAACACCCCAATAGCTGTCTGATGCCCAGAGAGCTCTGAGAAGTCTAAGAGGACCTTCTGGATGCCTCCCTGTACTTTGAGGATCTGTGTAAAGAATATGTCTTTCATTGCTTAATACCAGGATATGACATATAAGGGGAGCTCTCATATAAGATAGTTCTCTTTTGTGCACATTAGCTTTACCTGATGTGCTGAAAACAAGAAGACCACCACTAGATAGGACACAGTATAATAAATAGTAGTTTTAACCACGTGGCCTTCTACGTCCAGATGACTTTCTTCTTATGGGTTTACCTCTTATTTTCTCCTTACTCTGTGCCAAGTTCTCTAAAGCCTGAATTCTAGCTACCAATCTAAACAACTGAAAAAAGATGATTATATTTTGGGAAAAATGCTAGACTTCCAGCAGAACCCTAACTAATTCCTATCCTTAAGTCATTAGAATGGCCATAACCCCCCACCCTTCACCCTTTGACAAGTTTGTTTGAGAACCCCAGGTTCTTTTTGAGTGCAAACTCAGGAAATTTCAGTGTTCTTTGGAGGAGGGATCCACAGTGTCCTTTCCAGTCCCCTTAAACTATACCAGCAATGCAAATAATCTTATGATGAAAGCAAATTCAGCTACTGGCTTAGTTTAGTCACTTTGAGATGTGTTTTGGCACCAGCTCTTGTTTGACTGCCTAACATGCTGCTTTGTTTTATGACTCCTGGTCCTTATCTCTGCTAAGCTGTGCACTTTATTCCTTACTCTTTCCTTAGGCACCCTAAGATATGACAATGTTTAGACCCCTTTCTCAACGTCTTCTTCCTCAGTGACCATATTCTGTTTACCCATAAGCTCCACACACAAGCACCCTGCCTGGAAGGATGCTTCTCAGCCTCCCCATTAGAGGCCTGAGGATTAGGTATAAGATATATAAGTATTTTCAAGAATTTCCCAGATCTCAAAATTCTCTTCTGTCATCAGTCTACCATCAAATTATATGTCCAAATTTTGAATCATTAGTCAACCAAAGCTCACTAACATGCCCTTTCCAAGTTGTTAAGGTTCCTGAGAAACTATATTTGAAATTTAAAAGTTGTTTGATAAACAGAAAATTATGAAAAAATAAAATGTGTGGTCTTGGAGTTTAAGGGAAATCCATTTATAAGGAGCTATCGTGGTTTTATCATATCATCCATCTCTCTAATGCTGGAATATATTTCCTCTGGTGTTCTTCTCTCAAACGGTACTAAATAAATACTACTAGAGTCTTACTATCCAGGCCCCAATTTTTTTTATTCCGTGTGCCCTCAATTAATATATTGTTGTCACAAAAATTTGATATATTGCAATTTGTGATTGAATTATTGATTTCTCAATTATCTCCCAGGTCCAGTGAAATATAAACTTCCTTTGAACCCTAGATAGTCCCTCTAGATGATAAGCCTCATGAGAGCTTATTATACCTCAGTACCTGGCACAGTGACTGGCACATAATGAGTTCTCAATAAATATTTGTTGAATATATGAATAAATTAATAACAAATTGGGGTTTCTCAAAATTCTTATCAGGAAGACATTTACAGCCATTTCTTAATATGATGTATTTCTTCCATTAGCTACTCTGTATATTGTGTTGGCTTTTTACTAATTTAGCTCTCAGAAAGTAACATCTTCAGTTTTAGAGACTGCACTGGGATGACAATAGGCAAGGCCTAGTCCTGAGAAAATTCTTTTCTGTGACTCCCACCTGCAGCTGACCTGAAGTTTCCCTAGGTGCCTTCTAGTTTGATGTTTCTTTCAGTGGTCCTCATGGGGGTGATTGCTCCCTGGACAGAAAAAGGGATCCAAAGGACCAAGTATCTGGGGACAAGGCTGGACTAGATGACATTTCCTTGTCTTCACCTAAGTCAGGTAGACTCAGTAATGCAGTAATTCATTAAGAACTCCTACATTAAGATGTAGAAGTTACTAGTGGGTAGAAAGGGGAAGGGGTAGATTGACTTAAATTTCAGCCTTTATATTCCCTTTTGGAATTAAAAAGCCCAGAATGTATGGACAGCTCTTCCAGCTTCTCCTTTTTCAAATTTTAAATGCAGATTTATCAAGATATAAATCACATATCATAAAATTTATCCATTTAAAATGTATAATTTGGATTTCTATCTACCAGTTCCCCATTCCAGTTCCCCAGCTCCGGTTCAAGGAGCTTGAAAGTCACACTCCATGCTAACAAAAAGTAATAGTAAAAAAAGACTGAAAAGCCAGTAACTCTTCTTGAATCTATAAGAGCGGGGAGGACTCAGGGCAAACAGCTAACTCTAAAATTGGAGAGACAAGCAAGTGAATACAGTTCATCACAGCTTACTGGAGCAGAGACTCAGGAGTAGAAACCTTGGGAAACACTGAAGGGGTAGGAAAACCTGAACTGTAATTGACAAATTGCTGGAGACTCAGTGCAGACAACTCTGGGGAGTTAAAAACTATAGGAGGATCCAGTCAAAGGGGGGCCCTCACAATATTGTGAGATTTACTCCCAGGAGTTTGACCAGATTTGCACAGTAAGTATCAGAGAAAAATCTGGTTGGGCTTCCAGCAGGGGGAAGAGAAGAGGAACCATTCTGAACTAAACCAGAGTGTTACTGAGTTTTAGCTTTTATTTCTCACCTCAAGATAAGCCCAAGAGAGGCGAGTTGATGTGGCAAGGAGTAACAGCTTTATTTGGAAAGCCAGAAGACTGAGAAGATGGTGAATTAGCATCCCCAAGAAAACATCTTTCCTTAGTTAGAATTCTGGCTTATTTTTATAGTAAAAGGGGGGTAAATTCCAGTTTCCTATATATATATATATTAATTTCTTCCTTGCTGTAACCATTCACAGGTGGGCCTGGTCAGGAGGTTTCATGTGAGCTAAACAAAGGTATATTGGTGTAACATTTATTACATGGGAGGCAGAGTTTTCAGAGATGGGCCATTATGTATAATTTAAGCCTATAGACAACATCCCTTTAGTGAGTAACTTGTAGCAAAAGCAATAGAATACAAAAGTTAAAAGTAAAAGAAACATCTAATATGGAGTCAGATTTGTTCTTCCCTGTTACAGGAACACTTTGTTCTTCTTAACAAGGCCTGCCTTCTGGAGAAACTATTTAACCAAAGCCTAACTTACTAGAGTAAGTTATCAGAGTCTAACTGATCCGAGGAAGGGTAATACTGAACTCCAGCCTACTCTAGCTGTCCTATTCCATCTAAGTGGGGCAGGGAGGAAAAAAAAAAAATCCGAGAAACACTTGTGAAATTTGTAGTCCAGAGGCATAGGCACAGTAAAAGGCTGAAATCTAATCATAGGACTGTAGAATGCTTTCCTTCCCCAACACCTCACCACTATATTATTAAGGCCTATTTACAGCACTTTCTTTTACCCAGTATGTCATGTCTGGCAACCAAGAAAAAAATTATAAGGCATATAAAAAGGAAAAAAACAGTGTGAAGAGACAGCGCAAACATCAACACCAAACATGGCAGGGATGTTAGAATTATCAGACCAGGAATTTTAAACACCTGTGGGATCGCACAGAGTCAGACACAACTGAAGCGACTTAGCAGCAGCAGCAGCAGCAGCAGCATGATTAATGTGCCTTAAAATATCAGTAGATGGCAAGTAGGAACAGACAAGCAATATAAGCAGAGAGATGGAAATCTTAAGAAAGAGAAAAAGAAATGCTAGAAATGAAAACCCCTGTAGCAGAAATGGAAAATGCCTTTGATTGACCTCTTAGTAGACTGGGCTTGGCTAAAGGAAGATCTCTGGGCCAGAGGGTATATCAACATAATCCTCAAAAATTGAAAAACAAATTAAGACTGGAAAAAACCCAACAGAATATTGAAGGACTGTGGTACAACTACAACGGATGTAACATATACATAATGGGAATACCGAAAGAAAAGGAAGGAAGAGAAGAATTATTTGAAACATTGAAGACAGGATTTCCCCGAACTAATGTCAGACATCAAATCACATATCTGGGAAGCTCATAGAACAACAAACAAGCTGAAGGCCAAACAAAAACACCCCTATGCCTAGGCATCTCATTTTCAGTTATGGAAAATTGAAGATAAAATTCCTGAAAGGGGGAGAAAACACCTTACTTATAGAAGAACAAAGGTAAGAATTATATCTGACTTCTCCACAGAGACCATACAAATAAGAGAGTGGCATGCGTGCTCAGTCACTTCAGTCATGTCCAACACCTTGCAACACCTGTAGCCCGCCAGGCTCCTCTGTCCATGGATTCTCCAGGCAAGAATACTGTAGTGGGTTGCCATGCCCTCCTTCAGGGAATCTTCCTAACCCGGGGATTGAATCTGTGTCTTTGTCTCCTGCATTGGCAGGTGAGTTCTTTACCACTAGTGCCACCTAGTGGAGTAAATATTTTAAGTGTTAAGAGAGAACCACCCGCCCCCCACCCCACCCCACCAATCTATAATTCTGTACCCTGTGAAATTATCCTTCTAAGTGAAGGAGATATATGTGAGACAACAAAAGAGACACATATGGGAAGAACACTTTTGGACTCTGTGGGAGAAGGCAAGGGTGGGATGATTTGAGAGAACAGGATTGAAACATGTATATTACCATATGTGAAATAGATCGCCAGTCCAGGTTTGATGCATGAGACAGGGTGCTCAGGGCTGGTGCACTGGGATGACCCTGAGGGATGGGATAGGGAGGGAATTGGGAGGGGGGTTCAGGATGGGGAACACATATACACCCATGGCTGATTCATGTCAATGTATGGCAGAAACCACTGCAATATTGTAATTAGCCTCCAATTAAAATAAATTAATTTTTAAACAGTAAAGGAGAAATAAAGATTTTAAGGGGATGAGATGATTGGATGGCATCACCAACTCAATGGACATGAGTTTGAGCAAGCTCTGGGAGATGGTGAAGGACAGAGAAGCCTGGTGTGCTGCAGCCATGAGGCTGCAGAGTCAGACGTGACTGAGTGACTGAAGAACAGCAACAGTAAAACCAAATGGAGGGAATTTTTTTGCCAGTAGACCTGCCTTGCCAGAAATGTTAAAAGCAGTTCTTCAGAGAGAAGAAAAATAGTATAGGTCAGAAACTCAGATCTGTTTAAAGAAAGAAGAGCATCAAAGAAGGAATAAGTGAAGATAGAACAAAACCTTTCATTTTTCTTAATGGAGCTAACAGGAATTTGTTCAAAATAATAGCTACAGTGTATTCACTTATGTACACTTATGTGTTTATCATGGGTTTCCTAGGTGGCGCTAGTGGTAAAGAACCTGTCTGCCAGTGCAGGAGACATAAGGGACAGGGGTTCAGTCCCTGGGTTGGGATGATCCCCTGGAGAAGGGCATGGCAACCCACTCCAGTACTCTTGCCTGGGGAATCCCATGGATAGAGGAGCCTGGCAGGCTATAGTCCATGGGGTTGCAAAGAGCTGGACACAACTGAAGTGACTTAGCATGCATGCACCCATGTGTTTATCATGTATATGCTTATTTATGTTTATATATAAGTGAAATGAATGACAGAAATGATACAAGGGATGGGAGGAAGGAATTAGGCTTATTTTGTTGTTATGACCTGTGAAATGACATAGTGTTATTTGAAAGTGGACTAGAATTAGTTGCAAATGTATGTTGCAAACTCTAGGGCAACCACTAAAAAAAAGTAAAAAGGTATTACTGCTATGCTAGGAAAGAAAGGAGGGAAAAATAGAGTCACATAAAATACTCACTTAAAACCACAAAAGGCAGAAAAAGAGTGGAAGACAAAATAGAAACAAAAAACAAGGACAACAAATAGAAAATTGTAATGAATATGGTATATATTAATCCAGTACTCATTTTGAATGTCAGTGGTCTAAATGTACCATTGAAAGACATATTATGAAAAGTCGATCTGAAAACATGACCCAACTATGTGTTGTCCACAAAAAATCCACTTTAAATATAAAGCTATTTATAGATAAAAAGTAAATGGATGAGAAGAATATCCCATGCTAGCACTAATCAAAAGAAAGCAGGGGTGGTTGTATTAATTTTAGACATGGCAGAGTTCAAAGAAAAATTAACAGGGATGAAGATGGGCATTACCTAATGATAAAGGGGTCAATTCTCCAAGAAGATACAATTCTTAATGTGTATGTGCCTTACAACACATCAAACTATGTGAAGCAAAGACTGATAGAACTAAAAGGAGAAATAGATGAATTAACTATCACAATTGGAGACTTCACCATCTTTCTCGCAGAAGTGGACAGATAAAGCATACAGAAAATACGGACATCAGTGATCTCAACGCCGTCAGTGAACTGAATAATACTGATTTCAGCAATTCGTCCAACAATAGCTGAATTTACATTTTTCTCAAGGTGACTTGATTCACCCATGCATTCATTCATACATACATGATAACATATTCATCATGACAGACCACATTCTGGGCTATAAAAAACATCTTAACTAATTTAAAAGAAGATAAATTATATAATTGCTGCTCTCAGATTACAGTGGAATTAAACTAGAAATCAGTAACAGAAAGATAACTGGAAAATGCCCCAATACTTAGAGGTTAAACAACACAAATCTAAGTAACACTTTAGTCAAAGAAGAAATCCCAAGATACATATATTTTAAACTAAATAAAATTAAAAGCACAATTTATTAAAATTTGTCAGATGCAGAGAAAGCAGTGCTTAAAAGGAAATTTATAACATTGAGTGGATATATCAGAAAAGCAGGTGATCTAAATCTTTTATAGTTTCCTAAGTTTCCATCTTAGGAAACTAGGAGAAGAACAAACTAAATCCAAAGTGCTCAGACAAAAAAAAAAAAAAAATTAGAACAGAAATCAGTAAAATTGAAGACAAATCAATAGAGAAAATATAACTAAAAGCTAGTTTTTAAAAGTGAATAAAGTTAATAAATCTCTGGATAGGTTAACTAAGAAAAAAAAGAGAGAACACAAATTACTAATGCCCAAAGTGAAGGAGGGGACATTGCTACAGATTCCATGAAAATTATGATAAAGGATGATAAAGGAATACTACGAACAACTCTGTGCCCACAAATTTGGTAACCTAGGTCAAATGGACCAATCCCTTGAAAGATACAATCTGCCAACATTCACACGAGGAGAAATAGATGATTTGAATAGGTCTGTATTAAATAAATGGAATTAATAATTAATAACCTTCCAAAAAAGAAAGGGTCTTTTCATGCACTTATCGGTTATTTGCATATTTTCTTTAGCTATATGTCTTTTCAAATGCTTGCCCATTTTTCTTTGTTACTATCACAACTTTATTTAATATTTCATTGAACAGAATATATTTTTTGAAATTAATAGACTTTGTTAGAGAAGTTTTAGACTTACAGAAAATTGAGCAGATTGCAGTTTCCATATATCCTGGCTGTTTTCTGCTCAGTTTCCACTATTATTAACATCCTGCATTGGTGTGGTACATTTGTTACAATAGATGAACCAGTATTGATAAATTATTATTGACTAAAGTCCATACTTGACATTAGGTTTTACACTTTGTGTTTTATGATTCTGTAGCTTTTGACAAATGCATAATGTCATGTATCCTCCATTATAGCTTCATACAGAATAGTTTCACTGCCATAAAAATCCCTTGTGTTCTGCCTATCAATTGCTCCATCTCTACTCTGAACCCTTGGCAACCACTGATCTTTTCGCTCTCTTTATAGTTTCACCTTTTCCAGAACGCCATATAGTTGGAATCGCACAGTATGTCGTATTTTCAGACTAGTTTCTTTCACTAAGCAGTATGTTTTAAGATTCCTCCATGTTCTTTTTCTTGGCTTTGTAGGTCATTTTGTTTTATTGCAATATCCAATGGATGTACCACAGTTTGTTTATCCATTCACCTTTGGAGGGACATTTTGGTTGCTTCCAGTTCCTGGCAATTTTGAACAAAGTTGCTATTAAACATTTATATGCGGAGTTTTGTATAGGTATCGTTTCCAACTCACTTAGATAAATATCTCAGAATATGATTGCTGGATCATATGGTAATGCTATATTTAGCTTTGTAAGAAACTGCCAAAGAATCTTTAAAAGTGACTATACCATTTTACATTTGTATCAACAAAGAGTTCTTGTTGCTTCACATTCTTGTCAGTATCTGGTACTGTCAAGTTTTCATTCTAATAGATGGTAGTGGTCTCTCTGTTTTAATTTGCAGTGCCTAATGACATGATTTTGAGCATCATTTCATATGCTTATTTGCCATCCATCTGTCATCTTTGTCACGTGAGGTATCTGTTAAGATCTTTTGCCCATTTTTAAATTGGTTTATTATCTTTTTATGGTTGGGTTGCAAGAGTTATATATTCTCAATACCTGGTCCTTTATCAGATATATGATTTGCAAATATTTTCTCCCATTCTGTGGGTTGTCTTTTCACTTCTTTGATGGCAGCATTTGCAAAAAGTTGATTTTGTGTAGTCATATGTTTTTATCTCCTAGTCACGTGCATTGTTATTGTTTGCAGTATGTGTAGGTGCAGAAACAAAAGTAAGCAAGAGGAGGGGCAGTAAGAACAGCAAGAAGGTGAGAGATGGCTGTGGAGAGGGGTTGAAACAAGGCATGGGTGGAGCAGTGGAAAGAGTAAAGAGGAGCTGGGTAAAAGGATGCACCTCTTGCTCAAGTAGTACTTGATCCATGTCCCCAGGATGGATTCTTCTTGCTTTGTAGCCCAACAGATATGATTGCCTCACTCTCAGAATCCTACATCCCCTTCTACTGCAGGCTTGAGAATGAGGCTGTCAAGGCAGGGTTCTTGCCTCTTATTTTAGCGACTAAACAACGAAAACAACTCTCATTCCTCGCTAGCTTCCCTGTATTTTCTCTGAGAAAGGTATTTAAATGCAAAAGGGGTTTTTGACATCCTTCATGAGTTTGAGGAAACTCCGGGAGATAGTGGAGAATGCGCGCTGTGGTCCATGGCGTCGCAAAGAGTCAAACCCGACTGAACGACTGAACAACTACATAGAAAATGTCAATACCAGTGATCAATGTTCCTCAAGGGCAGGGATTCTGTTTCACTTATCTTTTCATCTCTCAGAACCTAATACAAAACCTGGCAAACAGACTTCCAATAAATGTTTGTTTAAAGTGACAGAAGGCTTCCCTGGCGGCTCAGACGGTAATGAATCTGACTGCAATGCAGGAGACGCGGGTTCAATCCCTGGGTCGGGAAGATCCCCTGGAGGAAATGGCAACCCACTCCAGTATTTGTGCCTGGAGAAGTTCATGGACAGAGGCTACAGTCCATGGGGTCGCAAAGAGTCGGACACGACTGGGCGACTAACACTTAACAGAGTGACAGAGGTGGGAGACAGTCGACAGGGCCCGAGAGGGAGGCTTATTTTTAGTTGCAGGGGATGTTTGAATGCAGAAAACCCCGGCTAGGAAAACTGTCTCTGAGGACAACAAGGGGAGCAACGAAATAAAACCTGGTTCCTACTGTGTACCGGAGCTGATGCCTCCCGAGCTGGATGCGGGAACCCTCTGAGGACCGGAGAAACTAAGACCCTGTAGCGTTTGTGCTGTGTTTTTAGGGGGAGGGGGCAGGGGAGGAGAAAGGCGAGCAGAAGCGGGAGGAGCCTTGCGGCCGGCATCAGCTTAGTGGAGGTTGAAAAGCCTCTCCTCTTTCCCCTCCCCGGCGCCTCCACCTGGCTCCTCCCAGTGTTCGCCAAGCTCCCCTCCCCCTTTCCCCAAGGACAATCTGCAAAGAAGCCGGGCGGAGGAGAGCTAAGACTCTAAGGCAAGAGGGGCCCTTGGGTAAAGAGCGAGGAGGATAGCCGAGAGTGAGCGAGGTGGGAATGAACGTGCTGGAAGTTGGCGGTGGGAGAACAGAAGGGAGCAGCCAGGGAAAGAAGAGGTGGTGCGGCATCAGAAGGAGGAGCTGAGGGGGGATGGGTGACGAATCCTAGCCCCTCGACTCGTCCCTCTCGTGCACACCCTGTCTCTTTGCCTGGGAATCAGGGATGGGTGGGTGGTGCTCCGACCTAGTGGCTGTCGGCAGCCTGACTCCTACCCTGGCACTCATCCAATTCAAGTCAGTGCACCTAGGATGCTGCCTCGCCTGTTTTTCTACCTCCCTCGGGCTTCTCTGCGCACCTGTGATTTTATATATAGGTTTTAACATGTCTATTTCTACATGTGTGTCACTGTTGATCCATTTATTTATGACTCTGCTTGTATATCTGTGTCTTGTGCCTCTATAACAATTTTAGAGCTGCAGCAGAAGAATTTGAGCTGTTTTTTTTTTGCAGGTCAGCACTCCCAACCTCCCCCCCCCCCGTTTATGATGCATTCTCTCCGTCACTGAAGCCTCTGTGGGTGGAAGATCCCTGTATGAATTTCTATCAGGGATGAGCTCCCAGAGTGAATAAGCAGAGGAAAACTGAGGGGAAAAGGGATTGGCACAGTACTCAAACGTTTTGTTCTTTTTTTCCCAAAATTTTGCCTTCCTATTTGCAGCAACCACTTAGGCTTTCTTTTCTTGAGAACTGCAGAAATTTTCACATGAACACTCATTAAATAGGAGAGTGTCTCTGTTCTTGTTTGTATCCCTCTCTCTGTTTGTTGCTATCTGCTTTCTTAAGTCCTGTTTGTATCTGTATGTGTTAGAAGTATCCAAGCATATTCAAATTTTTCCTATATTTGTGTGCCTCTCCTGTTGTCAGTTCACTGATGCTTTACTGAACGTCTGTTGTTATGTGCATAGGCTTCGGTAGGCTGAGGGAAGCTTAAAAAAATGAAAATGATCCGCCAACCCCCCAGGAGTTTTCAGTCTAGTTAGGGAAAATGACGTTAGCAATCTTTAGTATCTGCAAACTTTTTCTTTTGAAGGCCACATAGTAAATGTTGTAGAGTCTCTGTCGCAATAACCTACTCTGCTCTTGTAGCGCAAAAGCAGCCATAGATAATTATCAAAAGAATGTGAGTGGTATGAGCACTGAAATCTGAATTTCATATAATTTTCATATGTCATGAAACTGCTTTTTTGACCACTCAAAATGTAAAAACTTTTCTTAGTTTGCTGCCTTACAAAGACATTGGAAGGGTTCAACTTGGCTCCTGGGCTGTAGTTTGCTGACTCCTTATTTAGCCCAACCTTTTCAACCCGTAAGAAGCAACTAAAATATCACATAAAGCAATAATTCAGTGCTAAGTGAGTGATCTGGTTTCAGAAACACTATGTGATTTGAGGAGGTTCAGAAAGCAGTACTCCTTGACCTGTGGTAATCAGTGAAGGCTTAGTAGGTTTACCAGGGATGTGACTAGTACAGGCCTTAAATAATGGAGTAGGATATTGATCTGTGGACAGAGCCAGGATAGCCTTCCACACAAGTGATGCAATGTGCACAGGCACAGAAGTGGGGAGGAACAAAGTGAAGGTTAGATGTTAATGGAGTAGAAAATTTGCAGGAGCCCAGTTTGGAGCTCCAGGCAAGAGTTAGGTCATGGAAGCTTTGAATGCAACCCAAGAAGTTTGGGTTTATCTGTCAGTACTGCTTATATGCAGCATATCTCTGAACCTGTGTTTGTTAACACTATGTATGTTTGTGTATGTTTTCTTCATGAGTGTCTCATTGCATGTATTTTCTTGGCATGTGTATGGATTTATACGTGGAGGTGACCTGTGTCTTTATCAGCAGCTACCCTGATTGCCCCAGGGTTCACATCTGAAACATGAGCTGCACTGAAAGGTCATCAGCTCCTGATCGTGTGAATGACTCCTCTCTCCACTGAGGCCTCAGAGGCCTATGACCTTCCTTTGGAGGTTTATTTGGTATCTGAAATAGAGTGGAAAAGGGAAGCGCAAGCAGAGGGAGACCAGCTATTGAAGAAAACAATTCAGATGGAAAGAGGCCATGAGGACAGAAAAGAAGGATAACGGAAGATAGTAACAAGGAGAATAATAGGGTTTGGTAACTGTTGTGATTCTTGAGAGTAAAGAGGAGATACATTTAAAAAATAACAGCGGTTAGCCTGGATAACTGGGAGAGGGATGATTCAGTTGGCATTTTTATGGATGTAAAAGTATGTCTTGTATTTTCCTTTGAGAGAGAGAAGTCCTAAAGACAAAAATATGAAGGTGTTCACATGTTATGTGTACATATTCATGTCTATGTGGCAGTGATTTTGTGTTACTCTTCCCATTTGGTAGTGTTTAGTGTGAGGGGCAAGGCCTGAAGATAAAGGATCAAGAGATGCATAGGAGGCAGAGACCCTGAGAGGGATGGGAAAAGCCAAAGAAAGTCCCTCACCATTCCTAAGCCTGAACCATTATTTACCCAAGCTCCAATGTACCTGTATAACCTGGAACTCCTGTTCCAACTTAGCCCATTTCCATAACACCCAACTCAAATCTTAACCAAAACCCAGCGTACTCTTGTTTTCTGCTTCTGCTTTGTTGGTTCGCAGTGCCCTAAGCCTCATTTGATTCCTGTCCTCTGCAATAGCCCTTCCCTTCATTAAAAGGGAGGACTCTGTGAGGCTACCTTAACTTGTTTCCTTTCTCATTTCTGTTTGGTCACCCACCCTTCTCCTTGACCTTAGCTTCTTCTCCAAATAGGCTCCAGTTGGGGTGGGAGGGATTAGCCAGGACTTTTGCGGTCTTAGGCTTGATTTCTGTGACATTTCAGCCTGTCATTCTGTGAGGGTGTGGTTCTTTTCTGAAAGAAGTCCAAAGATCCCGGGCTGCAAACCTCAGACTCAGTATAGTGGGACAGCCTGACTGAGGTGGCTCTAGCCAGTCTAACAGAGCCATCTTCCAAGCTCGTAGGAGTCTTGATCCCGTCGTATCCTAACTGGCCATTCTTTTGAATTCTAGAGTGGATCATGACCCATGAAGAGCACCATGAAGCCAAAACCCTGGGAATCGGCAAAGCCATCGCCGTGTTAACCTCTGGTGGCGATGCCCAAGGTAAGGAAGAGGGCCCAGCGTGGGGAGAGGGCCTGGCTGGGAGGCCCTCCAAAACCCACAAAAACCACAGTGGGGAGGCCCCCTTAAATTTCCTGACTCCCTTAGCCTTAGCCTGTAGAACAGAACTATCCTCCTTAAAATCCTCCTGCTGTGCATTTACACAGGGACCTGGGGCTTCCCCCAAAATCTCTGTTAGGTCTAAGTCCACAAGTGCTTTTGGATTTCACTTGCTCTACTTTGAAAAAAAAAAAAACACAACTTTTTATTTTATATTGGGTTACAGCCAGTTCACAATGTTGTGATAGTTTTGGGCGGGGAACAGAGGGACCCAGCCATACGTATACATGTATCCATTCTCCCCTAAACTTACTTAGGTCTTCATAAAGCTTGTTTCCAAGTTTCTCTGAAGATCTGGGACAATTTGGGTCCTTTGGTACTCAGAAAACTGGTGTTTTCTCGAGCAGAATTGGAAAGGAAACTAAAAAGAGATAAAATTGTTGAGAAGGCAGTAGGTTGGTTCACTCCAAGTACATCGGAGATGCTGGGAAAAGGAGGGGGTTTGGAACTGGTATTTGATGGGCTCTAGCAAGTCTTCAGGAGCCGACTCTGGTGTCAGGGCTCCTGCGTGGACCAGGGTCAGGCGCCTCACTCTTGCAACACGTTTCCTTCTACTGGGCGCACGTCTGCCATCATTCTGCCGTTCTCTCTGTTTTCTCTAACCTCTCCTGCTCTTCCATTCCTTTGACCCTTAAACAAACAGGAATGGCAGCAGTTAATCAGTACAAACCAAAGGGAGTGGAGGGTGGGTGGGGGGCAGCAGGCCGAAGAAAGCAAAACCCTCTGGCTTGAGTCTAGGAGACCTGGGAGTCAGAACTGTCAGGTATATGGAAAGATGAAGAGAGAACGAAGGGGATCTCAGCTGGCCTCCCCTTCCCTCTGTACCGCTCTTCCCTCAGGTTTTTAAACACCCACTTTGTATAGAGCCCTGTCTTGTGTGTTGTGGAGAAGCTGATTTCCTTTGGGAACTGTAGTTTAATGAGGAAACATGTCATATGTTATTAAAATTCTTAATAAATAACATAATATAAATAACAATAATCAAGTGTGTCTTAACCCACTTATCTCACTTAGCCCACTCTATCCTTATTCTTAGGATAGAATCCACTTATCTATTGAAATGGTAGGCCTTGGTTGGACTAACCAGGGAAGGCTTCGTGGAAAAGATGGATTTCGAGAAACTGAACTCTTCATTCAAGTAAAGTGCGTAAATCAGTGCATGATGCAGTAAATGCAACACCAGTTCAATGAAAAGTGAACTGTTGGGCATCTGCTGAGTGCCAGACAGGATGGGAGACGCTACGCCTTCATCAGTGGAAGATTCACCCATCGTCTTTGTTCTTACGACTCTTCTAACTAGTACATTAGTAAAGCTAGATTTTAAGTATATTTTAAACTAATGTTTAATTATAATTGTGATATCTGTTATGAACAGGAAAACAGAGGAAGGAGGCAAGAGGCCTGAGTTTAGGAACAGTAGCCAGATTAGGAACACAGACCTGGTTTCTGTTGCTTCTCTCTCCTCTCCTGGAAAGAATCTCATATCAGTACTAAGTTCCTCAGCATAAACTCTGAGTGTTGGTCCTAAAACCTTGGTAGGATGGCCTGTGGAATTGGATTGTCAAATTAGGGGAAGCCAGAGCCTGCTAAAAATCCAAATGAGGTCCACAGAGTTATGAATTTATGAAGAAGCAGAGCTTTCTGGAGAGGGAAGGAGGTTTAAAAAAAAAGAAGTCTAGGATTTAACATGGGTCCAAGAGCAGCAGAGCCCTTACAGCTTCTGATCCCGAGCAGAGAGACCCTTCTAGAGACAGGCACAGTGTACCCAGGGACACATCCCACTGCAAAGCCATATAACAGCACAGGTGCGTGTCAGTAGGGACTGAGAGTGGTAGGATAGAATTCTTGGGAGGAAGGAAGCGAAACAGCAAACTCAAAGTAGATTTGAGAGCTCCCAACTGAAAGGTCCCAAGTGAAACATTTTGAACAAGTGTTTAATTATAATTGCTCAAACATTTAATTATAACAGCTCAAATGCAGAAGTGGCCTGCATGGAGATAGGTTTATGGGCCCTTGTTCTCCCAGGGAGAGGCACAGGAAGGTTTTTCCCTAGAGGCTGTAGGCCACATGGCAAAGGGAGGTCAGCTCTATAGGATCTAGAGGAGCCTCAGCTCTGTTGTTCCCTGACCTTAGCAAGGTCGCTGCTGCTGGGTTGCTTCAGTTGTGTCTGACCCTTTGTGACTCTGTGGACTGTAGCCCGCCAGGCTCCTCTGTCCATGGGATTGTCCAGGCAAGAATACTGGAGTGGGTTGCCTTGCCCTTCCCCAGGGGATCTTCCCAATCCAGGGATCAAGCCCACATCTCTTAGATCTCCTGCATTGGCAGCCAGGTTCTTTACCACTAGCACCACCTATTAGCAAGGCTAATAGCGTCTTAAGATAGAAGAGTGGCCAAGAATCAGACATCCTGAACTCAGAAACTGGGCTGATTAGATGCCAGATCCTAACCCCCTCTCCAGCCCAGAAGTGGTCCCAATCCTCCTGAAACCACAGTACATTTGGCCTAATGAAATGGGCATATTTTGCTGGAAAGGACCTCAGTCACCTGCTCTATGCATCTGTCCTCAGACAGGCAGTCTCTTCCAAAAGCATATTTATCCTATTTTTAAAGGTTCATTGGAATAGGATTCTATTCCCTCTCCATAGCTGTTTAGGATTTACAACTTTTAATTACGTAGCCATCAGAAAGTATAATTATATCTAACAAACATTTGCTCTTCATGTCCTTTTTTTTTCTTATTCAAAGTTCAATTAAGGTAGAAAGAAAAATTTTAGCAAAAAGATAGTGACCAAGTCATTTATTTGTTTTTCTCCTATCTCATGTCATAGACCTATCCCCTGTAGTCCTCCCTACAGCCTCTTCCCAACAGGCCGTAATTGGAGACTCCAAAGTACGTGCTTCTGATGCTCTCCAGAGTCCCTCGTGGCTGTGCCCAGAGTACCCCTGGGTGGTGCCTGTAATCTTATCCTTCGTCTTGCTTCTAATAAGGCAGACAGCTGGTCATGGAGGGTTATTTAGGGCAACATGGAACAGCCAAGGACTGGCCTGGGACCAGAACAGGCCGGTGACATTAAGTAGGAGAGCCCAAAGCATTACTGGGACTTTCTAGTATGATCTATACAGCCCAGTCTGTGACTTCTAGGGAACTAAGGGTACAGAGGCACCTAGGGGTCGTAAAACTTGATTTCTAGGAAACACTCAGTTATCCATTTCTGAGGCAGGGAGGATGACCTCTGAAAGTTGGTATGGTAAAAAGGCAGAGGGAGGGGAATAGAGAATCTTCTTTTCTTGTGGGATTTTTCTTCTGCCCAAGAGACTTGGATGTTTCTTGTCCACCATCTATTGTTTGTTTTACACTTAAAACCTTTGAAGTGATTTGTTTTCCTTTAATTTTTTTCTCCCCTACCCTTCCTCAGCTCAGGAGCAGGAAAGAGCTTTCCAAGCTATACATTTCAGAAAAATATTTTTTCCTTCTTTTGTAAGATTACAGATTTATACTCCAGGACTCCAGGTATCCAAAAGAGAATCCCATAGGCCTTGGGAAAGTCTAGAAAATAAACAGTAGTTTCATATTCATCCTGATTTTTAAAAATTGAATTTATTCATTTTTCCTAAAGCTTCTGAGAAGGCCTCTCCCTTCACAGATTTTTTTCACTTTTGATTCCTTCAATTCCATCAGTTAGATGTCTAGACTTTGCCTTGGTGATGTAATAAGTATATTTTGACATCGGTGCTATCCAGTGACCTTTTGTTGGCAAGCCCAACCTTCCAGTTCTCATCTCAGATCAATTATCAGACGCCTATGGCAAAGTTCCCACTTCTTGAAACTGTCCCCTTTGGCTTCTAAGATGTTGCTGAGTCCTGGTTCTCCTCCTGTCTTTCTTGCTGCTCCTTATTCATTCAACATTGGTGTCCCTCAGGGTTCCATTCTTTGCCCCTTTCCCTTCTAATTTTACCTATTTTCTCAAGACGGTCTTCCGGGTCCACATGGATGACCCACAAGAACTTCAAACTCAGTAGATCCAGATATGACTATATCATCCCCAGCCCGATCTTTCCAAACCCAAACCCACGTCTGCTCAGCTAACTGCACAGTTTTCCCTGGGGCCCAAGGCAGTCATGGGGCATGTCTTCCTTCCTCTCCAACACCTTGAAATCTAATCACATACTGATTAGATGGAAGTCCCATTGCTTCTGTTTCCCAGGTTCTTCTGTCCAGTCTCTGTTTCGTCCCAAGTGCCCAGTCGAGGCCCTGATTGTTTTTGTCACCGTGGCCAGGTAGCCATCTAATGTGAGTGTCCCCTCTTTCCAGTCTGTCTTCCGCATTGCTGCTAGAGTGATCTTTCTGATCCATGGAGCTCATTATGTCCCTCTGCTCTTCAAAGATTCTCCAGTGACTATAACTTTTATGTTTTTTCAGATACAGACCTCTTTAAGAATCAGTGAATGCTATGGACCTTCTCCCAGAAGAAATGCCCTTGCCCACAAAGCTTTTCATACAGTTTGTTGGGGTTCATGGATTCCCTGAAACCTTCACCCGTGGATCCCCAGTCAAACCCTGGCTTCCAGAATAAAAACTAGCCTTCCCTCAATGGGCACACAGGCCCCTGCCCCGCTGCACAGCTTCATTTCTATATAGTTTTCCAGTTTATTCTTTATAACACAGAGTTAGTAAGGCTACTGCTTGACCCTCAACTTTATTTGTGCTATTCATCCTGCCTATAACACTGTCCCCAGATTTGTCCATCTGACCAAAAGATTTGAAAGGAAATTATCCTTTAGGTCTCAGGACGAATTCAGTCTTTTCTGTAACACCTTCCCTGACTTCCTCCTGGCATCATAGATGCTTCTTCTCCTTGTCCCCATTGCACTTTGTACAAATCCTCTCCATATGGATCCAAATTAGAACCACACTATAATTCCATCTTTTTTTTTTTTTTAATTTTTAATTTTTTGGCCTTGCTAAGCAGCATGTGAAATCTTAGTTTCACAGCTAGGATTCATGCCCCTTTGCAGTGAAAGTACAGAATCTTAACCCCTGGACCACCAGGAAAGTCCCTCTTCCCTTGTCTTGAGGACCATTCCCAAGTCCTTTATTTTTGTATCCCTAGACATTCTGTCATCCCCTGATGCATCTTTCCCAGTGCCTGCATAGAGTTAGGAACATGAGAGGTATTTAATAAATATTTGTTAAGTAAGTGAATAGTAAGGCATTCAGTTTGATTTGGAGCTTAAAGCCATGTAAAACTAACAGGTTTGTCGACCTGCAAACAGACAAACCTGAAAAATAGATATTCTGGCCTTTTTGATGCTATTCAGTTCCAGATAGCTTTGGATTATGCAGTAGTTCATGCTGGA
Source organism: Capricornis sumatraensis (assembly GCF_032405125.1). NCBI lineage: Eukaryota > Metazoa > Chordata > Mammalia > Artiodactyla > Bovidae > Capricornis > Capricornis sumatraensis. The sequence continues at coordinate 76,780,726 of NC_091072.1, read as the reverse complement.
TTTTAGCCTGCTGCTGCAGATTTTTCCACTTACTGGCTTCTCGAGTGCTTACTGGTATTTCTCCAGGCAGGTTAAGGACCATATGAATAGATTTTAGGTTGAAACAAAAACGTATAATGTGTACAGGGCTACCTGAGGGAGGGTGATTAAAGTGGTTCACAAGAAGCTGATCTGTCATGGCATCACTCTAAGCCCTTCCTCACATTATAAGGTACGACAGGGTTACCAAGATTAAGACCCAGGAATGTCTCACTAGTGAGGCTGCTGAGCACTAGCAGTGGCATTGTTTCTACTGTGGTTGTCTGCACAACCCTGCGTTGTATGTGGTGCCAGGTCAGCTCCGCCCTGTACTCTTGGAAGACAGGGTTCTTGTCATTGAGCAGCTGCTAGGAGAAGGATGGTGCTCACAGACGAGGATGCGGGAAAGGCTCTCCCCTCTGTTCAGGCCTAGTTGTTTCTCCCAGTGGAGACAGTAATTCTCAGCACGATGTTGCGGTTTGTCATACACATGCCACACACAGGGTCACAGGAGAGGATCAGCACCGGAGAAGGAGAGCATGGAGTCTCCACTGCTTATGCCTGCACGCTTGGTCACAGCCTCTTCTGGTAGTTTGGGAGCCAGAGGATCTCATTGCGTGGCGCCCACGGGAACACATACCAACGCAACAACACTAGAAAGCTGTGTATGTGGGGGGACTGGGAGGATCCACCAGCCAGTAATGGACATGCTCATGGTCACTGAGCCCAGAGAGTCATGTCTTTGTCCTGAGAAGCCTATACAAGCCGGATGCCAGATTCACTGCTGAAGACAAGGAAAAGCCTCGTGTAGCCTTTGGGATTAGCATGGAGGTCAGCAGTGTTGGTTTAGACATTTCGGATTTGGATTCAAAGCTGACCTCATCTTTGCTCTGTAACCTCAACCTATTTGAGCTTCAGTTTCCAAGTCTAAAATGGAGGCAACTCCCGGGTTGTGGGAAGGATTAAGTGAGTTGATGATTGACAAGCATCTAGCAGCATCTAACCCCACAAAAAGCATGCGGAGATGCTTATTCCCTAGGTTGCCCTGGCACGGAAACGTTTTAGAAAGATGGAATTTTGGGAGGTTGGGGAGGCGAATGGAGGTAAGTTGTGTAATGTTAACATTGAATGAAGTAATTCAGGGTTAATGGGGAGCACAGAAGACTTGGATGAGGGGATTCTAGATTCAGAGAAAAGCCTTGGAAAAGGACTGACTCAGGTCTTAGAGCCCAGGGCTACTTTCCTTAGGAGTAACCCCTCTCTGACTCTTCCCTCCTTGCAGGTATGAATGCTGCTGTCAGGGCTGTGGTCCGTGTTGGCATCTATACTGGTGCCCGTGTCTTCTTTGTCCATGAGGTTGGTTCTCTGCTCTGATCCCCATCACCCTTTGTTTTCTACTCCCTCTCCGCACCCTCTCTCCTTATCGCCTGGTTATGTGTCTAATTGCTCTTGATTCTGTGTCCCCAAGAATCACTCCTTCCCGCTCTGGGCTCCAGTAATGATGGTGGGGCCCAGAGATCTGCAGACCAGGTCCTCGTGTTGCCTGTTCAGTTTAAAGTAAGAAGTAATTCTGCCTTCCCTTCACCTACCCCCGAACAGAGAGGGAAGCTGAAACAACTTAGTATTTCACATCCAGAGTCCGAGCCTCAGGAGGACGAGTCCCGCTCTGTTTCTGCAGTTGTCTTACTTTCCAGGGTTCTAACTCCTTGCTTCCCTCCTCTCCTTTTCCGCTCATCCTCTGTCCACTCTTCTTTCCTTAAGGTCTGTCTCCCTTTCTTCTCTTAAGTGTTACCATCTCTTTTCAAGTCATGTTTCTCTCCTTTTCTCCTTCTAACATCCCTGTCTTTTTTTCCTCTTTTGCTGGTTATCAAAACCATCTGTCATCTAGTTCCCCTGGGAGGAAATGGGATGAGCCATAAATTAGAGAAATCGAGATTAAATGTTAGGAAGGGGGCATCCTGATGTTTCAAGAATGAGAGAAACTAGAAGAGGGTATTGGAACAACTGATGTCTCCTTCCTTGGACTGTGTTTTTCTCAGGAATGGGAGGTGACTTGATTCTTAGAGAACCTCTTCCCAGGGACCCTGTCTTAATCCTGGGGGTTTGGGGGAAGCCTAGCAGAGGCTGAGTGGATGTAATGTACCCCACAGGGTTATCAAGGCCTGGTAGATGGTGGAGATAACATCCGGGAAGCCACATGGGAGAGCGTCTCGATGATGCTTCAGCTGGTATGTTCCAGAGGGCTCTGTCCCCTGTTTGTGCTGTCTGTGTCTCACCCCATTTGGGTGGGGCTCATGGTTTCCCGAATTCCCTGCCATGTGGCTTAGTAGAAAGGGGTTCTATGACCACAGAGGGGCTACATTTACCCTTTACTCTTTGCATTTGAAAACATCACCCTGGTTTCCTGGGGCAGGATGTAGGGTTGGGGTGTGATCATAGGACGCTTTGTTCTTTATAGAAAGGTCATAGGTGAGACTTGAGGAGCTGGCATGTAATGGGGTGCTCAGGTCACGGGGAAGGTCAGGCCCTGAAAATAACCTCATCAGGGGACAGGAGCCAGAGCCAGAAGTAGAGCTGAAGTTTGCCAGTCCTCATGTTATGACGATGAGGTGACCCGAAACCGGACCTTTTAAGGAAGGAAGGAACTGGGATAGCCTTTTAGAGTTTAAAAAACCCCGAGATGATCTTGATTGCATCCGCAGCCCCTTTTGCTACTTTCTCTAAGTCATTCTATACCCGTTTTCTGATTTACTGAAAAATCTACACATTACATTTGTATTCTCATTCTTTACCTCAATCCCCTAAAAAAAAAATCCATGAGGAGAAACTTAATGAACAGCACTTAGTGAAGATTTTAAACAGGCAATGGCACCTCCATAAAGCAGTCTGAGAATGAGCCAAAATTCTTCATCAGTACCCAGAAGGCATGGATGCCCAGAGTTCATATGATTTGTGAAAACCCTGGGCGTGCTCTCCTGTCTTGGGGTGTCTACAAGCTCCTGGGAGTTTAGGGCTTTCCCTGCTCAGAGCTGTTTTTCCTGTGAACGCCTGGGTCTTGTGGGTCCTCCCACTGGCACACAGGTCTCCAGGCGCAAAGGGGAAAGGACTAGCAGTGCTTGGCCCCTGCTGAAGTCACTGCTCTGCTGCTTACATGTCTAAGATGAGAAAGATGAAGGTCATTTTAGAGGCCTACATACACGTGTGTATTCCCTAGGTCTCTTTAGGACAGTCGCCATGACAAAACCTTCAGTGGCACAGGTCCATCTTAACCATCTTCTAAGAGGTGTAGCAGAACGTGGGAACGTGGGAAAGACCCCGTGATGCCTCAGCCAGCACCATCTCACCTTCCTTTAGAAGGGACCAGTGGGAGAAAAAAAAATCTCAGTGAACTACAAGGAGGTGAAAAACAGGGCAAGTTCCATGTAGGCTCATGCAAATCAAACTGAAAATCAAGATAAAGTGAATAACCTTGAATGCAGTCAAGGAAGCTAGCTAGGCAAATGAAATAGAAATGTGTCAAAGGGAATTGAGACTCACATGTCTTCCACTAATGGCTAAGCTTGTACAATTATATGCCCTTAGACAAGAGACTTAAACATCAGTGTTCATGATTCTGGAGTTTGAAACTCATGTGAATTTCATTAACCCTTTTCATGAAGAATAAAGCTTTAAAACAAAACACAGACGCACACATACATGAAGGGGCCAGTGACTCTTCAGGATGTCAGGGAACTTCTTGGGAGCCATGTGGTGATGTTGGGATGGGGGAATCCTAGCCTGTTGAGCCCAAATTTGGCCTTGTCACCTGGGGATCTGACTCCCACCTCTTCCCCAAAGGGAGGCACAGTGATTGGAAGCGCCCGGTGCAAGGACTTTCGGGAACGGGAAGGCCGGCTCCGAGCTGCCCACAACCTGGTGAAGCGTGGGATCACCAACCTGTGTGTCATTGGGGGAGACGGCAGCCTCACTGGGGCCGACACCTTCCGCTCTGAGTGGAGTGACTTGTTGAGTGACCTGCAGAAATCAGGTAAGCTGCTGCTCTGTCAGTGCGGTTTCTGCACATGTGCGCATCACCTGCCTCCTCTCATGGGAGAAAGTTGTTGCCCAGACATAGAGGCAGTCTTTGCCCACCTCTTTTTGCCATTGTTGACAATTGCCATGGACTGCAGCCCCTGCCCTCTCCAGCCACCTGCTCCCTGGCACTGGGGACCTCACCCAGGGCCCCCTGCTTTGCTTCCCCTCATTAGGCAAGATCACAGCAGAGGAGGCTACCAAGTCCAGCTACCTGAACATCGTGGGCCTGGTTGGCTCAATTGACAATGACTTCTGTGGCACTGATATGACCATTGGCACCGACTCTGCCCTGCACCGGATCATAGAGATTGTAGATGCCATCACTACTACCGCTCAGAGGTGAGGGCCCAGGAGGAAGCGGTGTGGGAGGATGGAGCTGGACTAGATCAGCTGGCTGAGTACTAGAAAAGGTGAAAGTGCTTGAGCTGTGATATTATTGTGATCGGTTTTCTGGGGACTAGAACACTGTTTTTAACTAAGAATTACCCCTGGAGCACTTAATTTTACTGCTCCATACCATAAAACTCGCCTCTGGCCACTGTCTACCCACACGTGTTGCTCTGCGGGCTTTAATACCTGTGGGATCTCCTAAATGACTAAGACAATTCCAGGGCCCCCCAAGCCTTTCCAGCCATATCAGAGGGATCGTAGAGGCCATCATGCCACAGGTCAGATGGGAGGGACTCAGGGGAGGCAGTGCAGGAGAATGGGGGTACAGAGGGGTGGCAGTCTCCCAGGGGTGATCCTGGAGGATTCCAGGTCAGTCGAGTCCTCTCTCCACTTCTTTTCCCTTTGCCTCTTCCCTTCCTGGTCCCTCCTTCCCAGACACAGTGCCTTAGTACTGACACCGTTTCTGCAGTGCTTTCTCAGGCCTGGGAAGGACACCCCGTGGCTAAAAGCGATTCCCCTGGGTCTTCCAGGTCTCTCAGAAGAAGGCCCACAGCATAAACATATACCAAAGATAGGTTCCTGGGCCTCGATGTGGGTGGGGGCCCGCAGGTCTGGCCGTAGGAACATTTGGACTGTGTAAGCCGTCTGTCTCTCTTGCAGCCACCAGAGGACCTTTGTGTTGGAGGTGATGGGCCGGCACTGTGGGTAAGACTGCCCCCACCATCTTGTTTATTCCGTGTACAAGCAATAGCCCTTTCCTCTTCTCCGGAGACCTGGGGGGCTCCCCGTGGGGGCAGATCAGGAGGTCTACACACTTCTCTCAGTGTGGCCACCTTTCCTCATCCCCACCCACCTCCCTTACACACCCACATGTGCACATGCAATGTGAAAGAGCAGACAGTGCTCTGAGACTGGGAGCCACTGAGGCAGGTGAGTGTGAATAGAAGGGCCTCTTGAGGGGCAGAAGCTCACTGAGCAGCTGTCTCGGTGGGGCTCCTCCCATCACCCCAACGGTGAAATGGGGGCTCCGCAGGCCTTCCACCTCCAGTGGGACCAGGTGGCCTTGTCGGGAATGGGGGAGGCTGGCTGTGATCTGTGGCTCCTGCCATAACACTACCGGCTCTCATCTCAGATACCTGGCCCTCGTCACTTCCCTCTCCTGTGGGGCCGACTGGGTCTTCATTCCCGAGTGTCCACCAGATGACGACTGGGAGGAACACCTCTGTCGTCGGCTCAGCGAGGTGCTGGCACTTGTCTTGCTCTTTAATCCCCTTGCCCTGTTCTGCTGCTGATGGCTTTCCTGTCCCATCAGTTTCACGACACTGACCATGTTGCCCTTTGTTCTCAACCAGACAAGGAACCGTGGTTCTCGTCTCAACATCATCATTGTAGCTGAGGGTGCGATTGACAAGCATGGGAAACCAATCACCTCTGAAGACATAAAAAATGTTAGTATGGGTGGAGCCAGAGGGGCCGTGACACCTTACCAGCCCCGAGCCTGTTCCCCAGTAGTTTCCGAGTCTCCCCTTAGTTCTTGTGCACGTCTGTCCCCGAATGTCCGGCCCCCTGGTTTCCTCCCACCCAGGGATCATTACAAGATAAGAGGCTGAGTCATCCTTGGTTTATCTGGGTCCCTGCTTGATTCCTCTTCTTGACTCTGGATCTCTCTCTGTCCCTTCAGCTGGTGGTTAAGCGTCTGGGATATGACACCCGGGTCACTGTCTTGGGGCATGTGCAGCGGGGTGGGACACCGTCAGCCTTTGACAGAATCCTGGTAAGTCACGGGGCTCTGTGGAACCCTCAACTTGCTGTCCTTCCGCAGCACAGGGGCTTCAGCCATTGCTCACACCGCTCCGTCACCAGCCTCTGGACTGCAGTGGGCCTTGACTCATTGCCACATGCTCCAGAGTTCTCTTTTGTTGCAAAAAATGATGGGAGACGCTAGGCTTCGCTAGGGTCGAATATCTTACAGCCCGAGTGAAAGATTAAGATCTAACCTTAGACACTGTTTGTGCTCCCATCCTGCTTTCATCAAGAAGGGAATCTTACTCAGCCCCATTAATCCTCTTGATAACTATAGTGGATATGGTTCCCTGGAACCAGGAAGAATCCTTGGGGGCTCTTCTGGCAAAAGGAGGACGCATCATCAAGCTTTAGATGAAATGTGGGTCAGAAGGTAAAGCCCAGTGAGTTCTTGGCTGTAGTCCTTAATGTGGAACTCAGCTCGTGATTTGGAATGGGCCTTGGATGACCAGGTCCTCCAGGCCGAGACCAGAGGGGAGGCTTGGACCAGAGCGGCTTTGCTTCCTGCAGGGCAGCAGGATGGGTGTGGAAGCAGTAATGGCGCTTTTGGAGGGGACCCCGGACACCCCAGCCTGTGTGGTGAGCCTCTCTGGTAACCAGGCTGTGCGCCTGCCCCTCATGGAGTGTGTGCAGGTGGTGAGTACTGACCCCAACCCAGCTTCCTGCTAGCCCCCAGCCCCTGTCTGTGTGAGATCTGATTGGGAGAGAGAGCAGCTTCCGGGGCTGCCAAGGCGGGTGCAGGTGGGGAGGCTGTGTGCCAAAGGAAGGAACACGAGGGGAAGGCACTCGGGGGGCTCTGTGCAGGAGCTGTCCCCTCTCCAAGCCTCAGTTTCCCCATCTGACAGATGTTCCTAAAGAAGATGCAGACCGCTACATCCTACCTAATGAGACCCAATATCTCCTGATACCCACTCTCAGGAGACATGCAGTCTCTCTCCAAACCTTATTAAAAGCAGGGGAATATTATCAAGGTTTGGCTGGATAGCTTATCCCTCACTCTGATTTCTCTCTTGAACCATCATGAGGTTACTGATAAGTATTCACCTTGAGCGTGAGTGTAAGGATTGGAGAGAAGATGTGTAAGTGGTCTGGAAGATGCTGAGCACTCAGGAAATATGGCTCTAATTATAGAGGAATCGCTCCTTTGATACCACAGAGCAGACGCAGTGGCTGGGAGCTGAGGTGTCAGGTTGCCTCTCAGGCCTGGCTGCCCAGCTCCTGTATGCTTCTCTCTGAGACTCTGCAGTCCTAACGACTTTCAGGCCAGACAGGCTCCAGCCTCGCCTGGAACCATATCTCTGAAAGCCCCCCAGCTAGAGCATTGACTCTCAGAGCAGAAAGCAGTGGAAGCATGGGGCAGGGATCAGACTTGCTTCCTAAGTGGTCATCTGCAGGTGACCAGTCTTAATTTTCTTATTAGCTTAGAGGCCACCATGAGGCTGGAGCCCTGGGTGTAGAATGGAGGGAGATGCTATGTTACTTGTGTGTGCTCTGCCATCCTGCACATCTTCTAGTAAATAGAGCCCAGATTTAGCCCTTTTCCTCTGTTGCTCGTTACTCAGAAAATTAAGGAAAAACACAGACACTTCTTCTGTGAAAGTGTGTCGGGGGGGTGGGTACTGAATAGGCAGGGTCCAGTCCCAAGCCCAGAGCCGGGCAGAGTCTCGGTATGGGATGGGAACCCAGTTGTGTGAGGAACCCTGTCCTGATTCTGAGTGTTGCCCTTCTCCCTCAGACCAAGGACGTGACCAGGGCCATGGATGAGAGGCGATTCGATGAAGCCATGAAGTTGAGGGGCCGGTGAGGAAATGACCAGGAATTCGCTAACCACAGAAATCAGACATCAGAATGAAGCCAAAAATCGATGTAGCACAGACCCAAAATAGGAGCTTCTGTTTTCTTCTCTTCTTATTGTCTGTGCAACAGTTTCTTCCCAAAGAGAACTATTGTGAGATGGCCAGGAGGCTTGGTTCACTCCCAGGATTCTTTCCCTGGCCTTAGCTTTTCACAGTTTGTTATTGCTGTATGTGGACCCAGCTAGATCATGAGGGTCTCTAGGCAAGGGAGGGGGTGGTGCTCAGGGGTGTTTGGTAAGTTTATGGCCTCTTTATACCCACCTGCTCCCCACGCCCCACCAATCCTTGCTCAGGCTCCACTTCTGTCCTTGGAGGCTTGCCCTGTGGAAGTTCATGCTGGGAACAGAGCTTCAGACCGGATCCCCTTGGCTGCTGGCCTTGGGGAATGGCCTGAAAACACCGCTCGCTCTCTCCTTTTTTAGGAGCTTCATGAACAACTGGGAGGTATACAAGCTTCTGGCTCACGTCAGACCCCCAAAGTCTAAGGTACTGGCAAGCTGCTGTCTCCTCTTCCCCTTGGCCCTCTTTCTCCCTCATCCTCCCATTATGAAGGGTGCCCCTCAGTCCACTCAGCCTTCAGCCTTGCTAACTTCTTTGCCTGCCTGTGTCTTCAGTGCTGAGACCTGGACACCACTAAGTTAATTTTCTCTCACCCCAGAGAATGTTCTTAGTGTGCCCTGGAATGTCTTGAACCCAAGACCCACATCCGCTTCAGGGCTGACAAGATAGCATGCAAGGAAGGGGAAAGAAGCTCATGTGTTATTTCTCTGGGCAAATCTGGAGTGATCGCATCTAAGTGCATTTGAACCATCTCTTCCAGTGGTGTAGTGGCTCTTAATATTCTATCACACTAGCATGATCTGGATTGCTTATTAAACACGCATTATCTCCTCCCTCCGAGGGAGATCAGATCAGGAGTGGGGCCAGGAATATGCAGATTTAATAAGCTCCCTGGGTGGATCTGATACAGCAGGTGGTCCAAGGATCCTACTTTGACCAATACTGCCCTGGAGGGTCTCGTGTTCATTGTGTCATGATGTCTGGGATCAGGAACCACAGCTTTATTGATCTGTGGTGAAGACTTCTGCGTCCCTGCTGTGTGTGGGGGTGGGGGGCAGGCTGTGCTGGCAGTCCCTGGGGGAGGGCTGTGCCATGAGGACCGTGAGGGGCTCAGGCCTGCTCCCCTCACTGACCTGTCCCCTCCCTCCCCACTTCCTCCCGCAGAGTGGCTTGCACACGGTGGCCGTGATGAACGTGGGCGCACCGGCCGCGGGCATGAACGCCGCCGTTCGCTCCACTGTGAGAATCGGCCTCATCCAGGGCAACCGAGTGCTGGTGGTGCACGATGGCTTCGAGGGCCTGGCCAAGGGCCAGGTGAGGGCTGTGGGCCGGGAGCGGCCGGCCGGTCTGTTCCCCTGTGTTCCCCGTGCCCCACAGCCTTTTTCTTGGGGTTCAAGCAGAAGTAGATACAGGAGTCCCCCCTTTGCTGCAGGGGACACATCCACAGTGGATACCTGAAATTGTGAGAGCACCAAGCCCTGTGTACGGTAGATCCTTGAACAACTTGGGTCCAGCTGCGTGGGCCCACTTACATGCAGAAGTTTCTTTTTTCAGTTTGGCTGTGCCGCACATCTTCCATGATCTTAGTTCCCCATCCAGGGATTGAATCTGGGCCCATGACAGTGAAGGCGCTAAGTCCTAGCTGGACCCCTAGGCAGCTCCCCAGAACTTGTAAATGGCAAGCACTGTGGTACTGTGTGATCCGGGGTCGGATGAACCCATGGGTTCAGGTGGTGGATATGAGAGCTGACTGTAAAGCTACACGTGCAGTTTTGACTCTGGAGTGTGGACACCCGCGCCCCCATGTGTTCAGGGGTCGGCTCTGTGCTACGTGTTCTCCCTATACTAACAGGCAGGTCGTGTACACACCGTGGGCCACTGGACAAAGGGACGAGTCACGTCTCAGGTGGGATGAAGCAGAATGGTGCAAAATTTCATCATGCTGCTCAGAACACACCATTTAAAACTTAGGAATTGTTTATTTCTGGAATTTTCCACTCAGTATTTTTGGGCCAAGGTTGACGATGGGTAACTGAGAGCTTGGAAAGTGGGATCGCAGATAGAGAGAGAGCTGCTGTATTTAATTTTAGGGCAGTGGGAGGAGGCAGGAGGCACTGAAATAAGCCCTTTGCAAACAACATGTCTGATATAATTCTCTATCCCAGAGTTCAGCACAGGGCCTGGTGTAAGGCTTGTGAGTGAGCCGTAAGGGTGGAGGACGTTCAGTGAGGTGGGAGAAGCTGGTGCCTGGCACAGCTCTGCCAAGGGGATTGGCTCAGGGCTCGAGCAGTGGTGTCAGACCATGATGCAGACCTGTGTGACCTCTCCCCACAGATCGAGGAAGTTGGATGGAGCTACGTTGGGGGCTGGACTGGCCAAGGTGGTTCTAAACTTGGGACTAAAAGGTGAGTGGCATTCAGGATTACCTCCACCTAGTCACCCTAAAGGTAGCCCTTGCACGTGGGCGTCCGTTCATTTGGTTGGGGTCCACTGAGACCAGTCCAGTCGTCTGGGTCCTCAGAGGGCAGACGTGTCCATGTAGACATCTGTTAGCAGCTCTGGCGACTCCGAGCCCCAGCGTGTGTCCTTGGATGGGGTGAGAGTGGGGTAGGAAGGGGGCGCAAGTTAAGAAATTATAAACACAGTGCCTTCTAACACTTGCTTTTCTCTCCCTCAATTTTGCTGTCTCTTCCCCCAATTCTATTCCCCTCCCCTCTCCCCAATCAACTAGGACTCTACCAAAGAAGAGCTTTGAGCAGATCAGTGCCAACATCACCAAGTTTAATATTCAGGGCCTTGTCATCATCGGGGGCTTTGAGGTGAGCGTCCCTGCCATTTCTTCCCTCCTCCTGCCCCCGTCCCTGCCTTCTCCCCCTCATTCCTGCCCCCGTGGCTTTGTCTTCTCAGGCGTACACGGGAGGCCTGGAGCTGATGGAGGGCAGGAAGCAGTATGATGAGCTCTGCATCCCCTTCGTGGTCATCCCTGCCACGGTCTCCAACAATGTGCCCGGCTCAGACTTCAGCGTGGGGGCTGACACTGCCCTCAACACCATCTGCATGGTGAGCGTCCCCGCGGCTTCCCAGCCCCTGGCTGGGACTCCAGTCCCTGGACCGAGTCTGGGCTAGGAAGTGAGCCGCTTGATTTGTACCAGCCAAGTGGCAGTGTGAGAAGAATATTCTTCAAGCTCTGTGTTTGCCCACACTGCACTGAACATGTTGTGTCCATCCTCGCTGTGAGTCCTCTAGCCTAGAGATGCATCTGTACTCCACACACCAAGTGATTTTTACTTTCTGGGGTCCTACATCCTAGTTCCCCTAGTCCAAGCACAGAAAGGGTAGGAACAGCTTCCTTCTGGGGGAGGAGGTCTGCACTGCTCTTGCCTGGCGTGCCTGCCATCCTTGTTGGCAAGAACTGGAGGGGGCGCTGGGGCCCTGCTGGCCTAGGGGGACATCGCTCCAGAGTCGGGTGGTGGTGGGGCCCAGAGAAGTGACAGTCTCATCCCTGACCCTTTCTCTGATGTGTTGTCTCTGCAGACGTGTGACCGCATCAAGCAGTCAGCGGCAGGCACCAAGCGCCGTGTGTTTATCATTGAAACGATGGGCGGCTACTGTGGCTACCTGGCCACCATGGCAGGCCTGGCAGCCGGGGCTGATGCTGCGTATATTTTTGAGGAGCCCTTCACCATTCGAGACCTGCAGGTAGACGGCTACCCAGAGCTTGTTAGGAGGCTCTCCCCTGCCCCATTGGCCCCCATGTCCCCGTGGTGACCTAAGCTGTGAGAGCTTAAGGCAAGGACAGAGCTGATGGTCTGTGGAGTCCTAGGAAGAGTGCCGGGCAGGTGTGCTGGGGTGTGACATTCTGTATGTGGTGCCGCTTTTGTTGGAGCATTCATTTGAAGGGTGGCTGCAGCTAAGCCCTTTACGTGCCTTTTTGCATTTTATTTTCACAACAGCCATGCACGGGATTATCTGTAATATGGAGGGATTATCTCCATATTACAGATGAGCAAGGTTCAGTGAGGTTATAAAACTTTTCTAAACTCTGAGTAGGCAGTTTAACTGATTGAAAAAGTCACGTCCCCCCTACTTCAGATTTTTCTTGCTACCAAACAGACCCCTAACTCCATTTTTGAGGGGATTCCCTTTTGATCCTCATTTCTAAAATCTTTGTTCACTCGAGCCACACACAGGAGGGTGACAGGCTGCGGGACCTCACTACTCCAAGGGCCCAGCCGTCAGTGGAGGGTGATCCTCTCCCTCTTTCACCCCTGACTCGAAGCCTAGACGGGGGTGTTTTCTCCACAGTGAGTCACTGCTGTACACGAACACCACCCATTTAGAGACCGACACCGAGGGCAGGGTTGGCTCTCTGAGGGTGGAAGAACTGAAACCCCTAGAAAGGGAGATCGGGAGCGGGTGGAAAGGGGCTTCAGACAGTTCCCACACTCTCTCCAGCTTTCCCTCTGCCTGCTCTGTCCAGCTCAGCTGGGTCTTCGCTTCTCTGTCTGTAGTGACCTTCTTAAAGGGATTAGGTGCGGGCCAGCCCTGAGCTGTCAGCGGCCCTCCCTCCTCGTGTGCTTCTCCCTCCTGTGGAGGCCTGCTCAGCAGGGTTTCGGACTTTCCATTTCATTTTCAGGTGAATGTGGAGCATCTGGTGCAAAAGATGAAAACAACTGTGAAGAGGGGCCTGGTGTTAAGGTACCTCGTCCCTGGCCTGCTCCTGAGTGAGGAGGAGCAGCAGTCAGACTTCGGCCCGGGCCAGACGGCATCCCTGGCTGGCACACCCTGCGGAGTCTGTGGATACAGCGCGGGAGAGCCTGGACCCTGGGAGGAGATGGGACTGGGAGGGACAAGGCCCACAGAGCTTGGAGGAGGCAGGGGGAGGGAGGGGGCCAGCGCCCGGCACAGGCTTCTGTCTCTCCTGCAGGAACGAGAAGTGCAATGAGAACTACACCACTGACTTCATCTTCAACCTGTACTCTGAGGAGGGGAAGGGCATCTTCGACAGCAGGAAGAACGTGCTGGGCCACATGCAGCAGGTGGGGCAGACACACCATGCTATCACCAGATGGCCGCAGAAAACCCCCAGCCCAGCCGGAGTCTCCCAGTGGCCTCCCACCTGCTGGTGGCTGATGGGGCCACCACAGCACGGGCCTGCAGGCTCTGCAGTCACAGAAGCACAAGTCTTTACCTGGAAATGGCCTGATCCTGTGCTTCATGCTCTTTATTTAGGGCAGAGTTTCTCCACCGTGGCACTCTTGCCATTTTGAGCTGGAAAACTTTTTGTGGTGGTTGTGTGTGTCGTAGGATGGCTTAGCAACACCCCCAGACTCTACTCACTAGATGAGCCCTCACTGGTAGCATGCCCTCCCCACTTGTGTGACTGAGAAAAAGTCTCCAGACATTACCAAGTGTCCGCTGGGGGCCCAGGCCATCTCCAGTTGAGAACCGCTGCTTCAGTGAAGAAGATGAGGCTCAGAGAGGAGAAGTAATCTTCCCAGAGCCGCTAATCAGGCTTGAGTGAGGCCAAGATGAGCTGGCCCAGTGCTTTCCCCACACACCATGCTGCCTTTGTGGGCACCCCGTGAGATGAGTGTGGGCACCTTGCCAGGGTTGGGCTCTGTCTCCACTCACTAGGGTTTCCAGGGGAAAGGAATCCGCATCCAAGGCAGGACTCACTCACAGATGCTGCTAGTGGTCTGAGACCTGCCCCATCCCAAACCTTCCCTGCTGATGCCCCTTAAGTGTTGACCTTTGACCTTTCTGTACCCACAGATGAATTCACATTATCTCAGTTTGAATGGGCTTATCAGCTCCTGAAGGAATGGGGTACTATTGGATAAAGTATGAAGACCTCTTTTCTGGTTTTCCTTCCTTCCCACTTTCCCACTTTTGCTTGGTTCAGAGAAACTGCGTCACGTTTTATATTATTCTAAGGCGCTACCAAGGCACCCAAATCAGGTCACAGGGAACACTTGTTCATCAGTGGTGACTGACAAAAGCTGCTAGGCTAGTGAAGGGCAGCGAGCTGACCAAGAGGCCAGGAAGATTAGGAGTAAATGAACAGGGTCATGCAGCCAGGGAGCTAGAAGAGGCAACCGGGAGACCAAGCATCCCCTCATACTAATTACTCCTCGAGCTGACAAACTGCCAGACGTGCCAGCCCAGCTCACCCTGGTTCCCTGCCCGCTTTCAGGATTTCCTTTCATAGTTAAGACTTCTGGATTCCTGTTTCTGGTTATAAACTTGAGACCCATCCTTTAATTTTTCTCTGTGTATTAGCATGTCTTCGCCACTTCATTAGAGTCCTGCCCCTTTTAACTTTTATCACTCTTTTTTCCAGGGTGGGAGCCCGACTCCATTCGATAGGAATTTTGCCACTAAGATGGGTGCAAAGGCTATGAACTGGATGTCAGGGAAAATCAAAGAGAGTTACCGTAACGGTAGGTGGGGTAAGAGGGCGAGCCGCTTTCCTAGAGGCTGGTTCCCAGCATAGAAGCTGACTGACTATCCCTGTTGCAGGGCGGATCTTTGCCAATACCCCAGACTCGGGCTGTGTTCTGGGGATGCGTAAGAGGGCCCTGGTCTTCCAACCAGTGACTGAGTTGCAGGAACAGACGGATTTTGAGTGAGTACATCTGCCTCCTGGGGTGGTTCCTTCCCCAGTAGTTGCTGAGATCTACTCTTCCCAGGCTGTTCACGTCTTCAGGCCTTTCTTCTTAGGATTAACATATGTAGTCATACCTACTTCAGATCTGATGCTTAGGTCCCAAATTCAGCCTCTGCTGCTCCACTTCGTCCCATAGCCTTGGATAGTTGATCGGGGTGCTGAAGATTAAATCATCATCTACCTCGTCCCTCTGTAGGCACCGCATCCCCAAGGAGCAGTGGTGGCTGAAGCTGAGGCCCATCCTCAAGATCCTCGCCAAGTACGAGATTGACTTGGATACCTCAGAGCACGCCCACCTGGAGCACATCACTCGGAAGCGGTCCGGAGAAGCTAACATCTAGGCCTCCTTGCAAAGAGAGGAATGGATTCTCTGCTCGTGGTCAGCTCACCCCAACAGACCCAAGCCCACGTATCCTCACAGGTTTCAGTGCGTTTTCCATTAGGTTCCTTTTACTCTAACTGCAGCCATGGTCAGCTCTAGCCAGGGAGCTGGGGTGGGGGCTGTAAGTGGAAGCTCCCTGTATGTAGAATTTCTCCTGACTTCTTCCCCAGCTTCCTGTCACACAAGGCTGGACTCCTCTAGTGCCACTGCTCGATTTCAGTTACTCGGTTAGAATTGTCCTAAAAATAGGCTTTATTTATTTCTTTGTGATAACAAGGTCATGGTTCCTCTACCACTGTTAGGACAGTGACACACCATAACTACACTAATAAATGCCAACTGGTCACTGTGCTCTGGCTTCTCCTCATATCATCCTCACAAGTGCATTCCTGTCAGCCCCAAGCAATGGACTCTGTCCAGGCGGACACCCGGGAAGAGGCAGCCTGTGTGCTAACTCCGTGTACTTCTGTTCTTGGGTCCTCTCGACTCTACGCAGGGTCCCAGCCACAGGACACCATCGTCACCCTCATGCCACAGGCAGCCCCTCCCGCATCCTCTGTAGCCAAGGACACTCCCAAATTCCCTAAGCATAAGGTTATGTTTTACCTCTTGGTCATACACCCATTACCCAGCTTTGCTTTTTTTCCAGCCATTCCCTAATCTCTACTCCGACAATCCAGGGTTCTTCCTTCTCAACTTTCCCCCCTGTGCTCCTTTCTGGATGAAAGCCAGACTCCATCCCAGTGGGGTGACATGTACATTCTGAATGCCTGGAAAACAGAGACATTCAATTCTGGACCTCGTTTGGTGGGTTGGTTGAAATGCTGTTTCAGGAAACCATGAGTTGTTGGTCAGCTCAGTTTGTTTTCTGTTCCACAATTCCTCCTTAGCAAGTACCCACGTAATACAGTTGGTCCTCAGGACTGGGTCTACATACTGTGCCCTGAACTGATGGGATGCTGCCCTGTCAATGAGAGGCTTGAGATTAGAGTCCAAGAATCAGATCCTGGCTCTTGGCACAAGCATACATCTCTCTCCTACTAACACAGCTTTCTCACTTGCTTGCTGAAGCAGGAAGGAGGTTTGGGGTGTTTCAAGGAACAGAGGAAAGGACTGCCTAGTGCTTCACTTTTGCTGGCTATCCAAAGTATAACTGCTACCCCCTAGAAACAGTTCTAAAAAATGACCGAGAACTCTTGTCAGAGTCCAACATTAATTAAAGCAGCCAGATGTTCTCTGTACAGTTCTGTAAGGGGAAGAAAAATGAATAAATATCAAGCACTGTTACCACTGATTCTTCAAAACAGCCTATGCAGGTGGTGTGACAGTCTGAGATGACACTGGGACTCAGGGCAGTAATGTAAAGAAAAGTAGGAACAGTAGAAATTTCCAAACTTGCTTTTAGACCTTTTTATTTCCTTTTTTTTCCTTATGTGAGCCAAAACACCAATAACAAAAGGACAAAAGCAGACATACTTTTTCAAATTAGCTGTGTCAGAAGATACTGTTCATTTTTATTTATAGTTCCCAATCAGTTAAAAAAAAAAAAGTCTTTCACATTTGCATAAGGTCATCTAGAATCGACGACTTGATCTAGCTTAGGAACATGAAGAGGAAGAGTACCTAGACTTAAGTATCGTTCACTAAAACAGATCTCTTTTGGGTAGGTGGGTCATCTCAGAGGAAGCTCTTACGAGTGCTCTTCCCCCACTCCCCAACTCCACCCACACCACCAATGTCTTTTTGTGTAGATCAGTAAAAAGCAAAGTTTCCAAAACAACTGAAAACAAACTCCAAACTCTCAGCAGAGTGAATGAAAGATGCATGAGACAAGGCAGCCCAGCCCACGTCCTCCCCTGCTAGAGCAGACACCTCCCTCTATGGTGGGCGCAGGAAGAGCCTGCCAAGCCCACTAGCACAAACTGGCTGTCACGAAGAGAAAGAACTGCATTCGAAGAAAAGTTCTTAGGATTGCTTAGAACCTTTTATCCCTTCTACTACATGGAGAGCAGCAAGATAATCTTTCTAAAATAACATTGCTGAACTACTGTAAGCCTTGGGCACACTCATGGAAAAGCAGCAAAAACTGCCCTTCCCGTCAGTGGTGAGAAGGGGCCAGTCCCTTTTGAATGCCCGGGGATGATTCTAGGGACATCCGGCCCAGTTCTGAACCTGTGCACCATCTGAGGCGGTAGTTATCTTCATCTTTGGGCTGCAGCTGTCAGCTGGAATTTTCTTAAACTTCTTTGCAGATCAATTAAAATGTTTCTAGTGATTCTTCCGAAAGTTAATCATGTTCCCAAAGGCAAACCAAATGCACATGCTATAAATACTCTTCATCTGCCCAGAGAAATTCAGTCTCACTGTTGATTTCTTTCCCTAAGGAGGGTTGGGGACACCTCTTCCTTTGCAGGGTGCAATATAAAAGGCCTAGTAAGCAAGAAACAGAAACAAAAGTGAGGGACAGTTTTTTGTTTGTTTGCTTGGTTTGGGGAGGGGAGGTGATGTGAAGGTTACTGTTGTGACATGTTGCCTTGAAATATAAACCACACAACAGGAA
The DNA here is from genome assembly GCF_032405125.1 of Capricornis sumatraensis. NCBI lineage: Eukaryota > Metazoa > Chordata > Mammalia > Artiodactyla > Bovidae > Capricornis > Capricornis sumatraensis. Next base: position 76,762,913 of record NC_091072.1, on the reverse strand, counting down.
CAACTGCTTTTCCTGTTTTCCAAGACAGACGGTGCTGCAGGGCAAAACCTTACACAGAGTTGCCGGCCTGACGTCTCCTCCAGGCTATTCTACGAGTAACAGGTATTCCTTCAGAGAAGCTGGCAGAGGAAGGCCCTTGACGGCATCCGGCAGATACTGGAGTCCCAGGCTCCGGCGCACAGCATAGCGAGAGAGTGTTTTTAGAGTCCCTGGGGCTGAGCACAGAACAGTCAGCTTTTCACACAGCTGCTGGTCTTTGGCCACTTCTCGTGGCATGGTGCCATTTTTCCTTAATTCAAAGTGTCCAACAGCTCTGTGGAGGAGCTCAAAGCAAGAGTCCTCTTTCTCTGTCCCAAGCCCCCTGACTAGCAGAGCCACCAGGCGGGAGATGGGCGTCTGGCCTTTTAGGTTGATGACTCTGACCTCTGCACCGTAATCAAGAAGGATGCTGACGCTCTCAAGATTTCCCTTCATGGCAGCCCAGCTGAGCGGGGTGTCATTGTTGTAATCCAGGGCGTTGACAGAGGCCCCGCTCTCTAGGAGGGCCCGCACACACTCAGCATTGTTCTTAAAGGCTGCCCAGTGAAGTGGGGTGTCTCGGTTACCATCCAGTGCGTTGGGGTTTGCACCATACTCCAACAGGACCTCCACACAAGCCTCATCTTTCTCAGCTGCATAGTGGAGGGCTGTTCGGTTGTAACCATCCAGGGCATTCACCTGTGAAGAGGGAGCGACTATATTACAGTGTATGGACAATGGGCAGGCAAAGAGGCTTGCATGTGCCTATCCACTGTCTTTGCTATGTGATTTTCTGAACATGCAGGTCAACAAGCAATTCCCAGGGAGTTGTGACCAGGATGGAGCTGAGGAGCAAGCAGGAAACAATAGTCCCCAAGCAACCAACACTCTATTATGTCCATTGGTTAGCTGGCCTGCATCATCTAGGGTTTCGCTGCCACATCCTTATTTACTGTTCCCTAGGACCTCTACCTGGAGAAGGCGATGGCACCCCACTCCAGTACTCTTGCCTGGAAAATCCCATGGACAGAGGAGCCTGGTGGGCTGCAGTCCATGGGGTCGCAAAGAGTCAGACACGACTAAGCGACTTCCCTTTCACTTTTCACTTTCATGCACTGGAGAAGGAAATGGCAACCCACTCCCGTGTTCTTGCCTGGAGAATCCCAGAGACAGAGGAGCCTAGTGGGCTGCCGTCTGTGGGGTCGCACAGAGTCGGACATGACTGAAGCGACTTAGCGGCAGCAGCAGCAGGACCTCTACCACACAGTAAGGGGGAAGAAACAGAAGTCTAAGTACTTGTAATTACTCTGAAAGACATTTATTGGAAGGCAGCTTGAACCTACTGGCAGAGTAAAGGTTCTGGATTATTCTACTTATCCTGACTCACTCTGTATCCTGTGGCTAATGGCAACCAGACTGAAAAATAATGAAGTCAAGTTTCTGCCCATGTAGCTCTGCTGTGTTTTTTAACCACACAGAACAGCTCAGAACTATTCATCCAAGTCAGCCCCCTGCAAACATATGTTGTGGGGTCATGAGAGAACCTGGAGGAAAGCATGCCGAGGAAAGAGCACAAATCCTCCGATGCTGAAAAGCCACTGGCTTGCTGAACTCAGCATCTCCTATAATATTTGGAGGCTACAAAGATTTCATTTAAATCCTAGGTTTAAATAGCGAATTTTCTCCCCCATAAAATGCACTAAAAAAAACCCACCCCTGAAATATTTAATCTTCAATCTTCTATTTAGCCAAAAACTGAGTTCAATCTTCTATTTATCTAAAAACTGCCCCCTCACCCCGGGGATAGTCTCACTTTCATCGTTGCTATTAATCACTGGCTTTCACTTCAGGGTCGCTCACAAAAGTTACGGGGTAGTTCATGACAGGCAGAGAACAGCATGGTTGTGTGGAGGTGGGGATGCTGGGGGCTAGAGCAGGCTTACGCACCAGTGTGTCTGGGGCCTGCACACCTGCTTCATGGCATCTTTGATTCAAATGACTGCCTCAACCTGTGCAACCTGAAGATTCCACAAAAGTTGTCAAAACTGCTACTTTATTTAACAGGCACTTATTTAGTATAATAATTACTACATGCCAGTGTTCTAAACAGTTTCAACCTTAGGAAGAAGACACCATTTATCATCCTCATTTTATAGATGGCGAAGCTGATGCAAAGAAAGGTTAAGTGACCTGTTCAAGATCACAAAGCTGGAAATGACAGCTGGAATTCAAATCCATGAAGTCTGGGTCCAGACTCTCTATTCTTTTGTTCATTATACTATGCTGCTGCTTGCTAATGCCAATAAAAGTTAATCTAGTTTTTTTATGTTAAGATACATTAGAAAGAAGATAACAAGATATGGTGAAACAGAAAAAAACGAACAGGCAGAAAGAGCACAAGTAGCTCAATCCCGAGGAAGGGACTGACCCACTGACTGATTTTCCAGTGATAGACACGTGAGAAGTGCACGCTGGCGGCAGGTCTCAAGTGGTTTAGATCGAATCAGGGTTGAGGGGACTGAACAGTCAAAAGAGGATTAAATAGAAATATAAACAACCCCAGAAGGAAGGCTGGGAGATTAAGGGGAGATAAAAATTACCTCTTCCCAGAGCCATGGTCAGTGTATGAAAGAAAGGCAACGGAATGAAGTACTCTGGATGATTTACCATTACATTTTGTTTGAATATTGGCCACACCAAAGTTACCTAGAAGGTGGGAGCAAGAAGGTGGGACGAGATAGGAGAAGAGACAAAACATTTTAAGGAAGTGTGAAGCCCAAGTTTTAGTGAATCACTGATGTGACAGTGTTAAAAAAACATTACCTCAGCTCCCTTTTCCAGCAGTAACTCCACACAGTCCGCATCGGACACCATGCAGGCACAGTGCAAGGGCTTCAGCGTGCCGTGGGTACAGTTCACATCTGCTCCCTAGGGACAGAAGGAAGCTTCAGTGGGTGTGCTCAGCTCTGGCTCACCAGGCAGGACAAGACTCAGATCAATGGTCTGGGGTAGGGGTGGAGAAGGGGTCTAGCTCTAACTGTATTGTAAATATACTACCAGCCCCAGTACCTATTCCTGTTAATTAAATGAAATTACAATGCCAATATCCAAACCAAGAGGATACACTGAAGATGAATGAAAGGAACTGTTGATGCCTTAGATCAAGTCATTAAGTTTCTCCATAAGCTAGCCTGAAAGATGGCCCTGGGGATGGACATCACTAAGGACATAACCTTGCATGTAAAAGCAGTGGAACCTTATCACCAGGCAGGAAAGCTGGAAAAGCAATAGACTTTCTCTGGCTACCATGCTCTGAAAAAGTCAGGAATGTGTCTTTCAGACAGAAGCCAGGAGAACTGGCATGCTCTTCTTACCATCTAACAGATGACCATCACTAACAGTAAGGTCATCTTAATGTTATGTCTTTGTTTATAAACATATATAGCATGTACTTATAAACTAAGTGGCCCCTTGGTATCAGCATTCTCTGCCACCTAGCCCCCACTGGTACTTCTGTTTCGTATCTGATGAAGGAGCTGGAGACACCACGGTCTGACCAAAGTCACAGAATGACTCAGCAGCAGAGCTGGAATTAGAATGTGACCAAGTTTCTACTGCTGAGTCTTCTGATACCACTTTTGCTGAGAACAAGCTAATGCTATCTGACTTTTCTTCTCACAGCTGTGCCACACAACTCTGAAGCAGCTACAGAGCTCTAGGCTGTGAACAGGATTCTAGAGTTCTTCAAAAGAATGTACAGCAGTAGCCATCCGGACGCATTCTCTAGAGATTAAAAAAAAAATTACCCTGTAACTTTTCTTCAACAGGAATAATATACAGAAAAGCATCAATGCCCTTCCAGGATACTAGCCATTTAACAGAAGTACAGAATAGTACTGGTTAGACAGCAGACAGTTAAAGTGTTTCCTTAAGTCAAAAATTACCATGTATTTTAGGGATTGATAATCTCTATAGAACTGTAAGTGGTAGCTGTTGTTAGGATGATAGAAGGCCAGTGATATCCCTCCATGTAATTATTAACTACAAGGGTTTGAAAACCACTAACGCTTTGCTTGCCTCCTTCTTCCCATAGTACAACATGGGTAGAAGAGTTTGAGCTTGCTGAATGCCACATGCCCATACCCGGAGAGAGATTTTATGAAGAGCATGAAACTAGGGTTATCTAGAACATAATTCCCAAAGAAAAATATCATTTGCACAGAGTGAAAGGCAGAAGAGAAGAGAAGCAAAACGTATGTTAATGGTTAAGTTAATACGTTTTAGAATATCGTAAAACCTGTAAAAACTCCCTGTGATCTTGCGGTGAGTCAGAGCTGCAAATCTGTAATCTATTAGGATTCCCCAGGAACTCTCCCACCTCACCTCCCCAAGGACTCCTGCGTCAGCCCAGTGCACTCACCCCTCTGATGAGGTCCTCTACATTGTCGTGTGGGAAGGAGCGAATGGCAGCGATTGTTCGGATTAAGCGCTCTGAGAGAGAGTATTTGCTCTGAATGCTCTGCATAATATACCACATACTGGAACTCATCAAGGCTCAGAGTACGTTCACATGCTCCAAACTGCCTGAAACAAAGATGTTTTAGGCATACACAATACCACTGAGCACATCTGTCCTTAGGGTTAGAGGTTCTCCAAGGCCTTCCCACTACTAAAACCAGATTTCGAAGAGTCAATGGCTCATTAATACCATTCTTCCTAATCACAAGAAGGAGAATATGATAGTTGCTGAGGGAGCTGGGTAAACTGGATAAAAGGATTCTGACCCTGAGAACCCCAGCTCTACTCTCTGACCTCGTCTAGCACCGGACTTCCCCAAATGCTCCAAGCTCCCCATGGAGCTCTTTATGGTTTAAGAAAGATCAAGCCAGGAAAGGGATTCCTGTAAAGGCCAAGGATTTCACAAAACATCTGTTTTCCTCCTCTGAATTATGCGGTCTTTATTATCAGCACCCCCTTTAGGTTACCTGTTACATTTGACCTTGCGGTATAGTTATGTTCATACTATTTTTCAATCTAAACTGTAATTAATTGGGAGGCAAGGTTCTCGTCTTCTACTTTTTTAGACCATCTCAGGCCAGCCACAGAGTCTCACAAAAAGTAGCTATTTAATAAATACTGGTTGATTGACTAAAGGGTATACGAGTGATTATTACCTGTGAGAAGAAACAGAACAAATGCATTTATGTTAATGATGACAAGCCATCTGTGAAATAGTTTAAAATGTCTTCAGCAAAGAAAAAAATGAGAAGTTTTTGAGGTGAAATTCTAAAATAAGGAAGGAATGCCAAAGCATAATTACTCTGGGGTCATCTATGTAAAATTAGGAAAAAAGTTTAAAAGTTCTGACTAATGATATATGTTTGCAGTTGCAGGAAAATAAGCAGATTTAAGAGTGAAAAATGAATTTAAAAATTTAATAATTGGCTATTTGTGACAACTGAGAAGTAGACCTGAGTTCTGTGTTGGAAGAAGAAAATAATGCAATATTGGCTCAGACAATAAAGAATCTGCAGGTCTGGAAGATCCCCTGGAGCAGGGAGCGGCAACCCACTCTAGTATTCTTGCCTAGAGAATTCCATGGACCTGGCAGGCTACAGTCCATGGGGTCGTAAAGAGTCAGACACAACTGAGCGACTAACACAACACAATCAAAACAATACTTAAATTCAACTATGATAAAAAGTTTTGGCTCTCTAAGAGCCATGTACCAGTTGAGGAACATTTAAGATTACAGCAAAGAAGGCAGAGCATTTTTATGAAAAAGCATATATCAAAAACTGTAAAGAAAGCATGGTATGCTCTCTAGGTGTAACCATTTAGGAATCTAGGATCCTGTCAAACCATAAGCTCCTTGCCAGTAAATAGAGTGTTATTTTTAATAGTGCCTGGCACACAGCAGGTTCTCAATAAATATTTGTTGAATCAATGTACAGCTTATTACTTAGGACCCTAGAAAAATTTAAGATGTACAGTAATTAGACATCTTATGTATATGATGATTACTAAGGGAAAAACTAAAATTTTTTAATTTTGGTCATTTCATACGATGTAACTTTTTTGATGGACTCTCCTCTTATACATTATGTAATAATACTATAAACTCTTCCATCTTGCTACTGGGTAGCCATTTATCTGTTTAAAATATATATAGAATTAATTAATGGAAGTTAAAAATCAATTCATAGGTATCAGTGATTCAAATTTGGGTATTCTCCCTACTTTATTAAGAACAAAGCTTATTTATTCTTAATAAGCTTACACACTTTTTTATATGCCTCTCTGAAATTTTCCAAATAGTTTAGACTTGGAATACGTTTTAATCTTTGCAACAGCTCCTCAGAGACAAGAGTCTGTATTTTACACTTCTTTGTTGTAAGGAAAAAGGGGAAAAGGTACAGATGTATTTGAGTCAGCGATTCCAAAAACAAACAGAGCATCCAAAGTGGAAGGCTTAGCCCGAAGTGGTTCTGTTAAACATTTCTGGGTCATGATAATCTGAAAAAAAAAAAAAAAACCCCAAAAACTAGACCCTTGCAATCATTTTCGGCACTTTCTTGGACTCCAGGCTAAGAAATCCTAACTCAGAATACAACCACTAGTTCTCTGCGGCTGCCTCAAAGCTCCTGCTGAAGAGTGAAACTTCGGGGCACACTGACAACATTCACTGTCAGGAAGCATCACGAAATCTAGACTCGACATATCGCCAGACAGCAGTCCGTGCACGGTTTGACCCTCTGTGGCCCCTTTCCTCTGCTGGAGCAGAAAGCTCCCTCTCTCCCATTTTCTTCCACTTCGGATCCAAAGAAAACACCAAAGGGGTTTTCTTAATGCGAAGCTAGAAGCAAAGGAGGGGAGAGGCGACATTCAGCAGCTCTAGTGCTAGGGAGGCCGGGCTTTCGCCCACGGGCTCGGAGGCCCGAGACCCGGCCAGGCGCGCCCCTGCCCCACCGCACCAGCTGAGGGGGCTCGCGGCAGCTAGGTCTCGCTGAGTCTAAGGGGCGGAGGACGAAGACGTGTGGTGTCACTTTCCGCACGGGCTCCGCAAAGACCACAGCAATCCCAGCAGGTCTCGCGGGGCCGGTACTGAAATGCGGTCACGAAATATGCCGGGGAGCCCCAAAGGCGAACCAATCCCCGCCCCTATCTCCTTAAGGCCCGGGACGAGATCCCAGCCTCGAGGGCTGGCAGATCGCGAGCGGGGAGTTAAAGTGTTACTGGGCGTGGTGCTCGAGGTTAGGAAACCTGACTGCAGACATTCCTGCAGCGGGGCGACACTCACCGAACCGTGGGGCTGACCGGGGTGGTGAAAGCGGCTGTCAAGGCGTGACCCGGAAGCAGAAGTTGTCTCCCGAGGGCTGCTCTGTTTACAGGTTGGGCGACTGGGATGCGCGCGTGCGCACCGACCACCGTCCGAAGGCGGAACGCGCCTGCGCAGTCTTGCGAAGCCGCTTCGTCTAACTGGTTTAATCAGTTTACTTTCTAGCCGCGGCAAAGGCTTTTGCGCAGGCGCAATGTGGCGCTTTCGGCCGCAGCTGCGGGGCTCGGTCTGTGGCGGTGGTGGGCAAAGAGCTCATCAGCTGCTGGCTGTTGGCCCGACTCTGGCCCTACGTGGACCAGGCTTGCAATGAGTTCATCCGAAACCTCCCCTGCCTCTTACTGTCCCCATCTGATAATCGGACCTGAATACCCCTTTTCCAGATTATTCCCAAACTCGCGACACTGATTCTATTGGTTTGGAGACTAAGCTGTTAGTGAGAAGTATCTTTGGCAAATAAGAGACTTCCAGCCTTTTTCATAAAATATTGGAAAGCATTTATGCTTCTTCGAGCATTGTCCACTCTCGAAGGAAACTATATTAAACAAGCACTCAAGAGGAGGTACTAGTCCAAATGTTGAAGGCTGAAAAAAGATGTACATGCTTAACATTAACCTTTCCCAACCAGAGATGCTGACACCTCCGAGTGAAGAATTTTCCGTGCAAAACATAAACATTTTGAAGCCAGTGGCATGTAGTGGTCCGTGCATAGAGTGAAGCAGCCCACACAGGGAGACTAAGTGCTATATCTACCCTTCAGCCACTCCCCAAAGCTTGCTCAGAGAAACAGTACTTTATCAGTTTGAGAGTGAAGCAGGGCCCAGAAAGTTCTGTTTATCGGTGAGGAAATGGCGAACTGGAAAGGTTCAGCGAGGCTACTGACTTCCAAACTCAAAAAGAACTTTTCTAGGCAGGTATGTGTCCCCAACCTCCTACCACTCTGCTATGGTGAGATAGTTCAGTTTTTCAAAAGGAGATGAAACCTAGATTTTAAAAATGTGAATTGCAAATGCTGGCAATATTTGTTTTAAAGAAAAATTTCAGAAAGAGGCAACATTCAATCTCCAAGCCACCATTTCCAGGCTCTGGGACTAAAGGCTGCTTTGGTCATTGGCGTGCGTCCTAAGTCGCTTCAGTCTGCTCCAGGCAAGAATATTGGAGGGGGTTGCCATGCCCTCCTCCAGAGGATCTTCCCTACCTGAGGATCGAACTGGTGTCTAGGTGTGTCTCCTGCATTGCAGGCGAATTCTTTACCAGGTGAGCCATCTGGGAAAACTTGGTTATTGGAAGCTCTGTGGAAGAGGGGTTTAGGTGTAGCCCTCTGATTGGGAGTGGTGGTGGTTTAGTTGCTAAGTCGTGTCCAGCTCTTGCAACCCCATGGACTGTAGCCTGTCAAGCTCCTCTCTTCATGGGATTTCCCAGGCAAGAATAAGGGACTAGGTTGCCATTTCCTTCTCCACTGATTGGGAGTGAGTCTGGGGAATTGACTTGAAACTGTAGCCATGTATTAACTACATTGTTTTTAATTCATATGTTTACTTGAGAAAGTTTCAAGGAAATTGAATGAGATTATGTGAAGACTAGAGGAAAACAATAAAATGGGAAAGACTAGAGTTCTCTTTGATGGCACCCTACTCCAGTACTCTTGCCTGGCAAATCCAATGGACGGAAGAGCCTGGTAGGCTGCAGTCCATGGGGTCGCTAGGAGTTGGACACGACGGAGCAACTTCACTTTCACTTTTCACTGTCATGCATTGGAGAAGGAAATGGCAACCCACTCCAGTGTTCTTGCCTGGAGAATCCCAGGGATAGGGGAGCCTGGTGGGCTGCCATCTATGGGGTCGCACAGAGTCGGACACGACTGAAGCGACTCAGCAGCAGCAGCAGCAGCAGCAGCAGCAGCAGCAGAGTTCTCTTCAAGAAAATTAGAGATACCAAGGGAACATTTCATGCAGAGACAGGCACAATAAATGATAGAATGGTATGTACCTAACAGAAGCAGAAGATATTAAGAAGAGGTGGCAAGAATACACAGAAGAACTGTACAAAAAAGAACTTCATGACCCAGATAACCATGATGGTGTGATCACTCACCTAGAGCCAAACATCCTGGAATGCGAAGTCAAGTGGGCCTTAGGAAGCATCACTGTGAACAAAGCTAGTGGAGGTGATGGAATTTCAGTTGAGCTATTTCAATTCCTGAAAGATCATGCTGTGAAAATGCTGCACTCAATATGCCAGCATATTTGGAAAACTTAGCAGTGGCCACAGGACTGAAAAATGTCAGTTTTCATTCTAATCCCAAGGAAAAGCAATGCCAAAGAATGTTAAAACATTTTTACTACTGCACAATTGCACTCATCACACACGCTGGGAAAGTAATGCTCAAAATTCTAAGCCAGGCTTCAACTGTATGTGAACAACCGCGAACTTCCAGATGGTCAGGCTGGATTTAGAAAAGGCAGAGGAAGCAGAGATCAAATTGCCAACATCTGTTGGATCGTCAAAAAAGCAAGAGAGTTCCAGAAAAACATCTACTTCTGCTTTATTAACTATGCCAAAGCCTTTGACTGTGTGGATCACTACAAAGTGTGGAAAATTCTTCTAGATATGGGAATATCAGACCACTTGACCTGCTTCCTGAGAAATCTGTATGCAGGTTAAGAAGCAACAATTAAAACTGGACATGGAACAACGGACTGGTTCCAAATTGGAAAAGGAGTATGCCAAGGCTGTATATTGTCACTCCATTTATTTAACTTCTATGCAGAGTAAATCATAAGAAATGCTGGGCTGGATGAAACACAAGCTTAAATCAAGATTGCTTGTAGAAATATCAGTAATCTCAGATATGCAGATGACACCACCCTTATGGCAGAAAGTGAAGAGGAACTAAAAAGCCTCTTGATGAAAGTGAAAGAAGAGAATGAAAAAGCTGGTTTAAAACTCAACATTCAAAAAACTAAGATCATGGCATTTGGTCCCATCACTTCATGGCAAATAGATGGAGAAACAATGGAAACAGTGACAGACTTTATTTTCTTGGGCTCCAAAATCACTGCAAATGGTGACTGAAGCCATGGAATTAGACACTTGCTCCTTGGAAGGAAAGTTATGACCAACCTAGACAGCATATTAAAAAGCAGAGACATTACTTTGCTGACAAAGGTCTGTCTAGTCAAAGCTATGGTTTTTTCAGTGGTCATGTATGGATGTGAGAGTTGGACTATAAAGAAAGCTGAGCACCAATGAATCAGTGCTTTTGAACTGTGGTATTGGAGAAGACTCTTGAGAGTCCCTTGGACTGCAAGGAGATCAAACCAGGCCCTAGGAAGGTTCAGCCTCCAAACACAGGGGCAAGAGAAATCTGTGTTGGTGCTGACCCAAAATGGGGGAGTTCATTCTGTGAACCTATCTTTCCACCAGCAGGCAATGTCACAGGAAAAATCCATCCACCTACAGATACATGTCTTGTTTGAGCTCTTAAACTCCCTTCCCTGTATCCAGAACTGTGTGACTCACATGAATAACCCAATGGCATATTCTAGCTTGAACTCCTTTCAGTCCGACTTTGCTGAGGAATTAATGAGGTAAGAAGCAGAGTTGTAATACACTCCATTCCATGATGCTGTGGGCCCAGGCTTGTTAAGCCTCTCTCTCGAGATCCAGTAAGGTGATACTCTCCACCGCACCACTCATAGCTTTCTCAAGTAGAGCACAAGCCACATAACTATCCTGCCATTCAGGCCTTCATATCTTATTGAATCTAGCTCTAGGAGACCCACCATTCTTTTTCAGAGAAGCCAGTGCACAAAAGGAGAAGGTCCCCACAGGTTCACAGCAAAAATGGACCCAGCAAATGAAAGTACTGCTTCTGAAGGGTGGGATCCATCCCCTTTCAAAGGTTCTATGCTTTGGCAGCTCTTATTCAAAGTTATGTGCAAACCAGGATGGTAGGAAGAGAAGCTGGAGTACAGAAAACCTAGGTCTTTGTCCTAGTTCTAAGATTCATAGTTATTTCATCCCATTTGTTTGGGTATCAGTTTTCTAATTTGTAAAGTAAGAGCATTCGCTGAAATAATCTCTAAATATCCTTTTATTTCTATAAGTTCTGAAACTGCCTAATTCCTAAGCAAAAAAAAAAAAAAAAATCCTGCTTCCAAGTTTTTACCCCCTAGCCCATATAAAGAGAAGGCAATGGCACCCCACTCCAGTACTCTTGCCTGGAAAATCCTATGGATGGAGGAGCCTGGTAGGCTGCAGTCCACGGGGTCACTAAGAGTCAGACATGACTGAGCGACTTCTCTTTCACTTTTCACTTTCATGCATTGGAGAAGGAAATGGCAACCCACTCCAGTGTTCTTGCCTGGAGAATCCCAGGGATGGCAGAGCCTGGTGGGCTGCCATCTATGGGGTCGCACAGAGTCAGACACAACTGAAGCAACTTAGCAGCAGCAGCAGCAGCCCATATAAGAACAGCTTTATGGCTATCATGTGTGCTAACTTGCTCAGTCTTGTCCGACTCTTTGCGACCATATGGACTGTAGCCCTGGAGAAGGAAATGGCAACTCACTCCAATATTTTTGCCTGGAGAGTCCCATGGACAGAGGAGCCTGGAGCACTGGAGTACATGGGGTCAAAAATGTTGGACACGCGGCCGAGAGGAGCTACTCCACTTCAAGGTCAGGAGGGGTGACCTCGTCCAAGGTAAGGAGCACCGGCTGTGCTTTGCTGGAGCAGCTGTGAAGAGATACCCCACGTCCAAGGTAAGAGAAACCCAAGTGAGATGGTAGGTGTTGCGAGAGGGCATCAGAGGGCAGACACACTGAAACCATAATCACAGAAAACTAGCCAATCTGATCACATGGACCACAGCCTTGTCTAACTCAATGAAACTAAGCCATGTCATGTGGAGCCACCCAAGACGGGCGGGTCACGGTGGAGAGGTCTGACAGAATGTGGTCCACTGGAGAAGGGAATGGCAAACCACTTCAGTATTCTTGCCTTGAGAACCCCATGAACAGTATGAAAAGGCAAAATGATAGGATACTGAAAGAGGAACTCCCCAGGTCAGTAGGTGCCCAATATGCTACTGGAGATCAGTGGAGAAATAACTCCAGAAAGAATGAAGGGATGGAGCCATAGCAAAAACAATACCCACTTGTGGATATGACTGGTAATAGAAGCAAGGTCCGATGCTGTAAAGAGCAATATTGCATAGGAACCTGGAATGTCAGGTCCATGAATCAAGGCAAATTGGAAGTGATCAGACAGGAGATGGCAAGAGTGAATGTTGACATTCTAGGAATCAGCAAACTAAAATGGACTGAAATGGGTGAATTTAACTCAGATGACCATTGTATCTACTACTGTGGGCAGGAATCCCTAAGAAGAAATGGAGTAGGCATCATGGTCAACAAAAGAGTCTGAAATGCAGTACTTGGATGCAATCTCAAAAACGACAGAATGATCTCTGTTCCTTCCAAGGCAAACCATTCAATATCACGGTAATCCAAGCCTATGCCCCAACCAGTAACGCTGAGGAAGCTGCAGTTGAACAGTTCTATAAAGACCTACAAGACCTTTTAGAACTAACAGCTAAAAAAGATTTCATTATAGGGGACTGGAATGCAAAAGTAGGAAGTCAAGAAACACCTGGAGTAACACGCAAATTTGGCCTTGGAATATGGAATGAAGCAGGGCAAAGGCTAATAGCGTTTTGCCAAGAGAACGCACTGGTCATAGCAAACACCCTCTTCCAACAACACAAGAGAAGACTGTGCACATGGACATCACCAGATGGTCAACACTGAAATCAGACTGATTATATTCTTTGCAGCCAAAGATGGAGAAGCTCTATACAGTCAGCCAAAACAAGACAGGGAGGTGACTGTGGCTCAGATCATGAACTCCTTATTGCCAAATTCAGACTTAAATGGAAGAAAGTAGGGAAATCCACTAGACCATTCAGGTATGACCTAAATCAAATCCCTTATGATTATACAGTGGAAGTGAGAAATAGATTTAAGAGACTAGATCTGATAGACAGAGTACCTGATGAATTATGGACAGAGGTCCATGACATTGTACAGGAGACAGGGATCAAGACCATCCCCATGGAAAAGAAATGCAAAAAAGCAAAATGGCTGTCTGGGGAGGCCTTACAAATAGCTGTAAAAAGAAGAGAAGTGAAAAGCAAAGGAGAAAAGGAAAGATATAAGCATCTGAATGCAGAGTTCCAAAGAATAGCAAGAAGAGATAAGAAAGCCTTCCTCAGAGATCAGTGCAAAGAAATAGTGGAAAAGAACAGAATGGGAAAGACTAGAGATCACTTCAAGAAAATTAGAGATACCAAGGGAACATTTCATGCAAAGATGGGCTCGATAAAGGACAAAAATGGTATGGACCTAACCGAAGCAGAAGATATTAAGAAGAGGTGGCAAGAATACACAGAAGAACAGTACAAAAAAGATCTTCATGACCCAGATAATCACGATGGTGTGATCACTCATCTAGAGCTAGACATCCTGGAATGTGAAGTCAAGTGGGCTTTAGGAAGCATCACTGCAAACAAAGCTAGTGGAGGTGATGGAATTCCAGTAGAGCTATTTCAAATCCTGAAAGATGACGCTGTGAAAGTGCTGCACTCAATATGCGAGCAAATTTGGATAACTCAGCAGTGGCCACAGGACTAGAAAAGGTCAGTTTTCATTCCAATCCCAAAGAAAGGCAATGCCAAAGAATGCTCAAACTACCGCACAATTGCACACATCTCACATGCTAATAAAGTAATGCTCAAAATTCTCCAAGCCAGGCTTCAGCAATACGTGAACCGTGAACTCCCTGATGTTCAAGCTGGTTTTAGAAAAGGCAGAGGAAGCAGAGATCAAATTGCCAACATCCGCTGGGTCATCGAAAAAGCAAGAGAGTACCAGAAAAACATCTATTTTTGTTTATTGACTATGCCAAAGCCTTTGACTGTGTGGATCACTACAAACTGTGAAAAATTCTTCTAGAGAAAATACCAGACCACCTGACCTTCCTCTTGAGAAACCTATATGCGGGTCAGGAAGCAACAGTTTGAACTGGACATGGAACAGTAGACTGGTTCCAAATTGGAAAAGGAGAATGCCGAGTCTGTATATTGTCACCCTGTTTATTTAACTTCTATGCATAGTACATCATGAGAAATGCTGGGCTGGAAGAAGCACAAGCTGGAATCAAGATTGCTGGGAGAAATATCAATAATCGCAGATATGCAGATGACCACACCCTTATGGCAGAAAGTGAAGAGGAACTAAAAAGCTTCTTGATGAAAGTGAAAGAGGAGAGTGAAAAAGTTGGCTTAAAGCTCAACATTCAGAAAATGAAGATCATGGTATCTGGTCCCATCACTTTATGGGAAATAGATGGGGAAACAGTGGAAACAGTGTCAGACTTTATTTTTGGGGGCTCCAAAATCACTATAGATGGTGATTGCAGCCAGGAAATTAAAAGACGCTTACTGCTTGGAAGGAAAGTTATGACCAACCTAGATAGCATATTAAAAAGCAGAGACATTACTTTGCCAACAAAGGTCCGTCTAGTCCATGCTATGGTTTTTCCAGTGGTCATGTATGGATGTGAGAGTTGGACTGTGAAGAAAGCTGAGCGCTGAAGAATTGATGCTTTTGAACTGTGTTGTTGGAGAAGACTCTTGAGAGTCCCTCGGACTGCAAGGAGATCCAACCAGTCCATCCTAAAGGAGACCAGTCCTGGGTGTTCATTGGAAGGACTGATACTGAGGCTGAAACTCCAATACTTTGGCCACCTCATGCGAAGAGTTGATTCATTGGAAAAGATTCTGATGCTGGGAGGGATTGGGGGCAGAAGGATAAGGGGACGACAGAGGATGAGATGGCTGGATGGCATCACTGACTTGATGCACATGAGTTTGGGTGAACTCCAGGAGTTGATGATGGACAGGGAGGCCTGGCGTGCTGCGATTCATGGGGTCCCAAAGAGTCGGACATGACTGACTGACTGAACTGAACTGAAGCAACTTAACATGGACTGTAGCCCACCAGGCTCCTCTGTCCATGGAGGTTCTCCAGGCGAGAATACTAGAGTGTGTTGCCATGCTGCTCCAGGGGGTCTTCCCAACCCAGAGATCAAACCTGAGTCTCATGACTCCTGCATTGGCAGGTGGGTATTAATGGGACCCATGAGAGCCTAATTATAAGATGGCAAAATCTGTGTAGTTTCCGTTCCATTTTTGTCTTTTGTAAAAAAATAGTTTTACCTACTTTCCAAAACAGGATAAAGTCTGCTGTTTCCAAGCTTTCATTTTTAACTGTTATTTGTATTATGAAAATGTTCAAGCATACACAAAAGCTAAGTTGAATAGAATGATGAACTCTTTGTAGCATTACCTATGTTTAAGAACCTCTAAAAGCACCTTACGAGAAAGACAGTACCCATCTGCCAGTACACATTAACGTTTTTGCTAGATATTTTAAATCTATTTTTTGTGTTTCTTTGTTGTTTTGTCCAGATTTAGGGTTTTGAAATAAACCACTCAAACAATATCCATAGTACCCTCAGCTTTAGGAGAAATCTTTTCTGAGGTTTGACTTGACATCCCATAAGTTTTCTAAAAACCTGAACAATCTCATTTATGTATCCATTTCCTCCTTAAAAAAAGATGAAAATTTCCCCTGGTCATTATTTCATTCATTAAAATTTCTTGGTTGCTAAATGCTAAAGTATACAGATTCTGGGAAACACCAAGAATTGTATAAATTAGGGATGCTTAGTATGCCAGGGAGTGAACAATGGCCCATCCATGTGTATTATTTTATAGACGTATAAAATACATGTACAAAAGAGTCTATTTTATAGAGTCTCCGAGAATCCACTGCAAAATCAAAAGTGGCTTCAGACCCTTTCATTCATATATTCAGCAAACATTTATTGGGCCCCTACTTAGTTCCCGGCTCTGAGCTCAGCAATCCCTGGAGGACAGAGATGCAGAGACACGTTTCTGTATTATCAAGGATCGAGAACAGTCAGTGGCAATTAAAGATCACTATATTTCAACTAAAATTTGATGTACAAAGTTGATGTTGAAGGACAGTTCTACTTTGTGGTAAGATCCAGACAGCATAGAGAAAGAGGGTCTGTGCAGAGTTTCTTGTGTTTGCTTTGTTCCGATCCTGCTCCTGTTGCACCAGAATGAGGCAGTGCTGGTGCTACATCTTCTCAAGCCTAAAGAGGGGCTCTGCGGAACCCGAGTTTGGGACTTGTTTTTCCCTAGTTGTAAAACACAGAGAATTGCACTGACTCTTGTATATAAATTAAAGAAGGCAGTGGCCATAAACTAGAGGTGGCTGCCCTGGGATTCCCCAGCACTCCCAGATTAGGCAGCGTTGACAAATGTGCACACGTTTTCCTGGACCTGATGTGGGCCACACAGAGGACAGTCAGCGTTAGGCCTGTTGGCCCGTTCAAAAGACTTGATTAGAGCTGTAGAGGCACCCAGTGACCAGAAGCTAGAGATGAACACAGGAGTCCTAGAATCTACAGAGGTTGTTGTAGGCAAACACTTATGTCTGTCTAGACCAAAGGCACTCAAGGAAGAGGTCTCTAATGATGGGAATCTCCAAAGAACCTCTAAAAGCACAAAACACCCATCTGTCAGACCCAGTTGTGTAGACCAATCCTATCAAAACAGAACTTCCCTATCCCCTCAGCTGTCCTGCCTCCTTCCACTTCACACAGAAGATCAAAGAGCAGTTAGCTAGTAGGGGACATCTATGGGGTTGCACAGAGTCGGACACGACTGAAGCGACTTAGCAGCAGCAGCAGCAGTGGAGAACGAGGCAAGTTGAGGAGAAAGCTGAAGGCAGGACTTGCATGGGAGAGGGGGGAAGAGGGCTTACACTAGCATCTTAGAATGAAGACTGAAAGATTTGATTGCCATCTTGGACTAGAAACATTCTGATTACTAAATCGACTCTCTTTCTCTCTCTTTTTTTAAAATTTATAAAATACTGTACATTATTAAAGAATAAGCCAAAAAGTCAGAGAATCTGTTCAATTTTTCATTTAGGGGCATGAGAAAATTATCCCCTCCAAATAAATCTTTTTAAAAGATAGCAAAAGTAAAAAAATTAGACTGGTATATGTATATGTATAGCTGATTCACTTTGGTGTACAGCAGAAACTAATGCAACATTGTAAATCAACAAACTTCAATAAAAATTAATTTTAAAAATTAAAAAAATTAAACTGGAATTTTGATAATATTCCATGAATCTTGCATTCAATATCCTAACTCCATCTCTACAAATTTCAGTTTGTTATTTCTGATCTTCATGCTTTGATGACAAGTGATTCCCTGAGTTTTTTAAAAAAATATTTTGTATCTCTTATAAGACTTTTATTTTTTCTTCTCGCCTTTGCTAGTTCTAGTTCTGTTTTGAAGACGTGTTCATTAGATGATGTTGACTGACAGTACAACTAGTGATCCTATTTTCAGACCTTGGCATAAACTTGAACTTGAAATTTGATAATGATGTTTTGCTCGCAGTGATTGCTGCTATCACTGTTCAACATGTATCAGCATCCAGTCTCCATGGATAGACACCATCAAGCTTGTAGAGCTGGGTGTCTTGCTCCTTGAGCACTGCAGCAACTTAACAGCTGTGAGCTTTTTGTACAGTTTATTTTTGGAGTGAAAAACTCTTTTTTTTCACCAGCTGGTTCCAAACCCTTTCCTTCTGAGTGCAGTCCTCTAGAGTGACAATTCCTGGAGGAGAGGAATTCTGGCCTGCAACTTCTCTAAGTGGTAACATGAAGCCTTTCACAACAGTTTTCTGGCTTCTGGCCAGAACGCATCAATAACTCTTTTGTCTAAAAAGGCCTCATCCTTTTTCAGGGGCTGTTTCGCAAATGTTGAGACAAAAGTTTTCCTGACATCCTTCCTAGAGAAAGGTGAGTTAAGTTAAGCCTCTTTCCAAAGAGGCTTTTTCCTATCAGCAAAGGAAAAGAACCAAAAGGAAGTTTGAGAGACCCTAAGAGTAAAGGAAAGAGAGGGGATCTGTCAAAATTAACAATGTAGAGAGAAAAAGTAAGATCCAAAGGTCAGACTAGTTGGGAAAAATAGCTGTCTTTCATTAGTAGTGCATTTTTCTCTGTTTTGAATTTCTTTAATTTTGGGGGTTATCACTTGTAGTGTATTCCTTAATTTAGAAACAATGAAATAGCCATGCAAATACCATAGGGACCAGGGTTCCAGTTCTAATAGTAGCTCTATTTACCTTATTTGTCTAAGCAAGATACACACCTAAGCCTCAATTTATTGATGACTTCACAATAGGATAAGGGTAACAACACCTACCCCAACAGTTAATTTTACAAAACTTAGATCATATTTGTGAAAAGTGGTTTTGTAAACTATATAAATACTGGTCCTTATCTCTGTCATCTTTGTATTTGTTCAAGGAGGTTACCAAATGTCTGGTTCCCACAGTTACACTGTAAGCACCTCTACTGCAGGCAGTTAAACTGCACTCACCTCTCCCCGCAGCACAGCCCCAAACATGCAGTAGGTAGTGGATAGATGCAAATGGAATGAAACTAAGATGAACCAGTTTATCAAAGCCTGGGGCAGCAGAATGCCTCTATGTACTGGTCCTTGATCTTGAGAAAGAAGTCAGTGGTGCATTTACAAGGAAAGTTGAAAGAAGATTTTCGAAATAGAAAAAAAGAAGTTTAGGGAGGTATAATGTAAACCTCACGAGACTTTTTATAAACCTTGTCCTAGAGAAAGTAGTTCAGGGAGGAAAAGAACAGCATTAATGTGCAGCAGGGGTAGTTTCCGAAGACATGCCATCAGGATTAAACAAGGACTTCTTTCAGAATTGCTCAAAGGCAGACGTGCTCTCAGTATTCAAACTCTGTTTCTCCTTTTTCCTTTTAAATTTCCCCAAGGCTTAGGGAAATTTATGAATCACTGTTTTTTAAATTAGCTTGTCAATGTTTTATTATCTTTTTGAACCTACAGATTACCAATATTTTCCAGTATCAGAATGATTTTGCTAATTTTGAGACTTTATAAAGAAAGACTGCCTGAGGGATTTTGAAAAAATGCTACAGTAAAAATACAAGTAACAATTTTAATGATAATATTCAAATTACAAATGGGCTGTGTTTAGTCACTCATTCGTGTCTGACTCTTAATGACTCCATAAACTGTAACCCGCCAGGCTCCTCTGTCCATAGGATTTCCCAGGCAAGAATACTGGAGTGGGTTATCATTTCCCCCTCCAGGGTGAAGATTTTTCAAGATTGTGCGCAGGTAGATTTCCTAGCAAACCAACCCGGAATAGACAAACTCCAGCAGGAGAATTTTTAAGATCCTTCAGGGGAAGGAAGTTAACAGAGGAAGTGCCCACATGCTTGGTTTCAGTGGGTGGTTCAGACTGACCTGGAGAGTCCAACTAGCAAGGAAATAACTGGATTCTCCGAATCAGTTTTAGGGGGTTGAGAAACAAGTTATGGTTGATCTCATACTTTTGTGCTGTCTTCAGGCCTGTGCTACTTCTAGCAGGAGTATGTCTCCCCCTAGAGGGCAAATAGAGCATTTGTTCCTTCAGGCTCCTCACTCAGAGTTCAGTAATTAATAGCGTTTTTCCCCTTCCTTCCTTCCTTCATTCGTTCTTTCAACAAATACTTATTTAATCCTATTACTTTGCTGTTTGTTATAATAGATGCTGAAGATACAGCTGAAAATAAGGTCAACACGTTCATTGTCTCTATGGGAATTATAGTTTAGTGTGAGAAATGAACGTTAAAAAATCATCTGAATGCCTAGATAATGACAATAGTGATAAGTTACATAGAGGAAAAGTGTGGAGGATAATATGACTTTCAATAGAAGACCTCAGTCATACAGGGAGAGGAAGGAAAACATCCCTGCGACCTGGAAGATAGATGGATATAGCCAGATGAACAGTGTGGAAGAGGTGTAGGGAGTGGGCCTTCCAGCAAATGGAAGAGAGTATTCAAAGATTTCCAAGAGGAAAAGAGCTTAGGAAGTTGGAAGAAAAGAAAGAGGTCAGAATAAGTAGGCTGGGGCACAAGTTGAGGCTAGAAAGGTGCAAATGCTGCAGATGAGGCAGGGTTTGTGGGGCATGTGAAGGAGTCTAAACTTTATCCCCAAAGAATAGGAAGCTATGGACAGATTTTGTGCAAGTGACATGACCACAGCTGTGCTTCTAAAGAATTACTTTGATTTTTCTGATGAAGAATGGATTACAGAAGGGACAGAGTAGGGAGTAAGATAGAGAAAAGAACAATTAAGAGATGCAGGCAGGAAATGATGGGAAGTTGAACTAGAGTAGTGGCCACAGGAAGGGAGAGAAGTGGGTTCATTTGAAATATTTTAAGGTCAGAATTGATAGAACTTGGTGACTGACTTACAGGCTGGATTGGAGTAGTTACAGCTTGCCAAGAATGAATCCTAGAGTTTTGCTATGAGCTCGTGAATGAATTGAGGAGCTGTTTACAAAGATAGGAACTGAAGAATAAGCAGGTTATGTGTGGTGTGTGTGTATGGGGGTGTTGGGGGGAATCTGATTAAAGATCGGTTTATCAAATATTTACTGAGACTCCTACTATATGTCAGCCACTATGTTTAACACTAGACCCTGGAAATGAAAGAGTTGGAGCCCATACAGGATCCTTATCTGCAAGAAACTTTCGGTTCACAGAAAATAATGATACCATTAATAGATTACTTCAATATAATGTAGCTTTGCAAGAAGGAACAATGTCTAGAAGAAGCCCAGAAAAGAGGCAGCTTAGCATAACCCTGGGGTTGGGGGTGTTCAGAGACTTCTTAAAGATGATAACTGAACACTCGTGAAAGGTTAGAAGCAGTAAAATATGGTAAAGGCAGGTGGAAGTTTTTCCTCAGGAAAAAGAAGTAATAGCTTATTTAGACCAGTCATTCCTCTGAAAACAATTAAAATACTAGATAGAATATTTTTTAAAGACTTCCTAAAAGTATCCAAGATGGGTTAAAACGGGATTCTTTAAGGACCTATATTTTATTTTTAATTGAAGAATAGTTAATTGACAATATATGAGATTCAAGTGCACAACATTGTGATTCAATATTTTCATAGATTATATTCCATTTAAAGTGATTATATTTGCTATATTCCTTGTGCTGTACAGTATATCCTTGTAGCTTATGTATTTTATACATAGTAGCTCTTGATCTCCTACCCCTATCCTGTCTCTACCAGCTTCCCTCTCCTCACTGGTTTGTTCCCTATATTTTTGAGTAAAAGACTTATAACCTCAATTCTATTCCAAACCACAGAAGGACAAACTTCAAAAATTCTTTAAAGAAATAAATATAACATTGGAACCAGAATCTGATAAGACTGTACAAAAGGGAAAACTACACACTGATTTCATTTATGAATATCAATGCAAATAGCCGAAGTAAAACATTACCAAATGGAATCCAACAGCATGGAATGTCACGACCAAGGGTAAACTGCTTTAGGAATATAAATAGGGTTCAATGTTAGGAAATATATTAATATGTTTTAAATGTTATTATATATATGAAGAAAAAATCTTGCAATTATTGCCAAAGTGCTGGAAAAATATTTGAGAAAATTCAAGGTGTATTCCTAGTAAAAATAACTTTCAAACGAGAAATAAAAGACTATGTTCTTAACATCACAAAGTCTCTTACCAACTCCTGCTTATCTTGCTCATCTCTTGCTTACCTTACTATTTTCATGGGAAAACACCAGCAGCATTCATACTAATGTCTAAAACAAAACGAGGCTATCCACAACTACTATAACATCAAACATGGTATTAAAGGTATTTGCCATAGCCTTGTTACAAAGAACGCAATTAAATGTATGAGAGTTGTAGATAATCTGATGATATGTCTAGAAAACGAAATGGAAAAGCTACTACAAACCAAAAGATGATTCAGTAAGGTAGCAGGATATAAAAGCCGTTTACAGAAGTCAGTAAGCTTCACAGAGACAGGGAAGAACCAGTTAGCCAGTTAGAAGGTACCGTAGCAGAGAATATTCACATCCCATTTAATAGCAACCATAGTTACAAAACTCGTAGGAATGAAGTTAAGAAGAAATATGTAAAAATATAATAAAAAATATGTAAAAAATATATGAGAAAAATTTTATAATACTCCCCAAAGACACAAAAGTGGACTCAAGCCAATAAAAGACACACCTTAAGTGAATTTATAAATTTAATATAATTAAATATAATTAAATATAATTTCAATAAAAATTTCAACAAGATTTTTGTTTTTTAGTTAGCAAAATGGATGCTTATGCTCATGTGAGAAAATAAACAAGAACTGCCAGGGAAACCTTGAAAAGAAGAGCAATGAGGAGGGGCCAGTCTTACTAGACATGTAAAACACTGTAAAGCCTTCATACTTAAAAGGATGTAGAATTGGGGCATAAACAGACAGACACCAGGGGAACATGACATAAACTCTAGGCATCAATCCAATAATAAATTTATTAAATGCTTCAAAATAATGAAAAATGGATTCAAATAAGTGTTGCTGAGACAATTCTGTATCATTTGGGAAAAGATAAACTTGTATCTATAGCTTATACTGCACACCAAGATAAACGTCACATGGATCACTTAATTAAACATAACAGAAACGGAAACTGTACAAGTTATAAAAGAAAACATGTAGGCTTCTGTATAATATAATATACCCATGGGGGTAGTGGGGAAAGCATTCATATGACTCAAAATTTAGAATCAATAAAAGACTTGATAAATTCCCTTACACACAGTTTTTTTAAAATTTCATGGCCCAAATACTATAAGACCAAAAACGAAGAATTCACTGGACAAAATAGTCACAACTCTACTATAGAAAAAGTTAATTTCCCTAATATATAAAGGTGTTCTAGGAATAAAAAGACATAGCGTAGTGTGAGTTGCTCAGTCGTGTCTGACTCTCTGCAATCCTACAGACTGTAGCCCGCCAGGCTCCTCTGTCCATGAGATTCTCCAGGCAAGAGTATTGGAGTGGATTGCCATTCCCTTCTCCAGAGGATCTTGCCGACCCAGGGATCAAACCTGGGTCTCCTGCATCGCAGGCAGATTCTTTACCATTTGAGCTACAGGGAAGACCCAAAAAAGAGACATAAGTCCAGTAGAAAAATGAGCACAAGACATAAACTGATAGTTTAAAAAGATTCACGCAAGTGGCCCTTGAAATACTGTCAACTCACTCAAAAAAGAAAAGGAAATTACATTGAGATAGAATTTCTTGCTGTAGTAGCAAAAATCCAAAAATTTGAGAGAACAATTTGTTGCCAAACCTTTAGGGAAAACGACACTGACGTGCTACTGGTAAAAAGTGTAGAGTGTACAGCTCTTAAGGAGGAGAATTTCCTATTTTTCATAACTTTTTTATTGGCGTATAGCTGATTTACAATGTTATGTTAGTTTTTTGCTGTATGGCAATCAGATATATATATATATATATATATATATATATATATATACACATACACTCTTTAAAAAAAAAATTCTTTTCCCATATAGGTCATTTACAGAGCGTTGAGAAGAGTTCCGTGTGCTGTAGAGCAGGTCGTTATTAGTTATCAATTTTATAGGGAGTTTGGTATTATCTACCAAAATTTCAAATAGATGTATTCACCCTTTAACCTAGCAATCACATTTTTAAGAAATCCATCCTGAAAGCAGCACAGTGGTAAGAATCTGCCTGCCAGTGCAGGAGATGCGAGAGACAGGAGTTTGATCCCTGGGGTTAGGAAGATCTCCTGGAGTAGGAAATGGCAACCCACTCCAGTATTCTTGCCTGGAAAATTCCATGGACAGAGGAGCCTGGCAGGCTACAGTCCATAGGGTCACAAAGAATTGGACACCAGTGAATAGACTCGCACACATAGTGCTCATTCTAAAAGTACATCTGCACAAACTTGAAATAATACGTGCATAAGGTTAGTCATTGTGGCATTATTTTTAATGGTAAAAATCCCAGAAATGTCCCAAATACTATCAATAGTGGGGATCTGAATAAGCTATGGTACACAATGGAATACTCTGAAGCTGTAAACACTATACACATTTCCTTCTCCAGGGAGTCTTCCCAACCCAGGGATCGAATCCAGGTCTCTCACATTGTAGACAGATGCTCTACCGTCTGAGCCACGGAAGCCAGGGAAGTCCTATATTTATGTATACATTATAAATAATGCATATATATAGTACATTATATACATATACATATATACATATATAGTACATATATATATAATGTACATCATATAATATATGTTATACATATAACAAATATTTTTATATGTTGCTATAGAATAATCATCACATGTTTTATGTGAGGTGAAGGACAGAACACTCTATATAGTAACTATCCTTTGAATAAAATGAAACTTTGGAAAGATTAACCAGAAACTAATGAAAATATTTATTCACAGAAGGTGATGGGGGAATTAGGATAAGGGGATAGGGGTGGAAGGGGGACTCCTCTGAGTGTATTTTTAATGTAGTTTTGACTTTAGAATCATGTAATTGTTTTACATATTCAAAAAGTAAATTAAACCAAACAGAAAAAAAGGGCAAGCCCTAAAATTGAAAACAAAAGAGACCTAAATGTGTATAATATTGGTAACATAACCAAAAACAAAGATTTATTTCAATTGACCTTCGAACATAGGAATTTGTCCTTCTTTAGTGAGTCACATTCTAAGAACTAAACAACTCTTAAACTTCATTTTGCAGTTTTTTTGTTAGTACTAATATTGGCATTATGAGACTGTTTTCTGTATGCTATAGGATAAAGCAAAAAAGTTCAATATAAGAAGTAATACACGTTAAATTAAATGTTAAAAATTTAGTGTTTTAATTAAAGTTAAATGCAAAGCACAAGATACAGGTATCCTGAAGAAGCCAATAAGCTCACTGAAGATATGAACAAGCTGAGTAACACAGAGTTTGGGGTGAGTCTCTAAGTGAGCAAACACAGAAAACTGTCCTTCAGTGGATCAAGTATAATGATTCCTCACACAGCCTCTGTGAAGCTGATGACATATCAGCTGAATATGATAGGTTGGCACTGAATATGTAGATTGTTCTTAATCCTAAACATTACACCGTGAGAAGGGACCAGATGCTTGGAAGATAGGGAATATCATTGTTTATGAAGAAAATAAAGTCACAGACAATGAAAGATATTTAAATATTTTGGCTTCTAGTCAAGGGAAACATGAAGAGAACATTTATTGTGTAAAATAGTGGTATACTTCAGACATATCTGGACTACATGCAAGCAATAATGTGTGTTTGAGTGTGAGAGAGCTTTTACAAGACAGCTGTTTGGAAAATGGGGACACACATTGTAGAATTTCATCAGTGAGTTTGATGGAATTTTGACTGAAGGACAAGAAGGCCTAAGAACATGTATTTTCCTTACTTAAAAGAATTAAGGCCATTATCTAAAATGCTACTATCCACTGGGCACCCAGATTTCCAGCTATTCACTGAAAATGAAGTTTAATTTCAGACAACAAGATTCAAAAATTAGTCTTGGAAATATTTAATGAAGTAAAATGATTTTTTTTTACATTTTATGGAATTCATTATTTTGGCTTGGAATTAAAAAAAGAAGCAAGCTAATTATAGGCACATTTTAGGACACAGTTTAGAGATGTTTCCAAAATTATGGATTGTGTTGGGTGGTTTAAATGTTGACTGTGGAAAATATTCAGACTCAGGGTTTGGGCACTGCCTTAAAGGTCTTGTTTTGAGAGACATTGATAGCAAATACACCAGAAAGTGGGCCCATGTATGAAATTCATCCAAACTGACAGGAAATAGTATCATTGTCTAATGCATTTGGAAAAATTTCTACAAATATGAAAGAATTGGAAAACTTCAGAAAGTTGTTGCAAAATATCCATTAAAGAAATGAGTTGAAATGTACCTGTTTCTGGACAGTGGAGGCCAAAGAGTGAAATAGTAACAAAAGTTTGAAGTTGAGCCTTTTATTTAAAGTTATTTTTATTAGAGGAGAATCCTATTGTTTAAGTAAACAGTTTTATTTTGTAATTGTGCTGAGTTTAAATATGTATAATATTATTGTGAGTCAAAGTAATATTTTGATAATTTAGCACACATTTTAAAGTTTAATATTCAATAAAGTGAAGATTATAAAATTTTAAAAATGAATAAAATTTTAAAATTTCATGAGGGAAATACAACAATTATGGGCTACAGAAGAAAAGATTAGAGAACTTAAAGACATAGAAATAAAAACTATTCAAAATGAAGCAGAGGAAAAAAATACAGAAAAAGAAAGGATCAGAGCAAAAGTGATCTGTGAGACATATCAAGCAGTTTAACATACATGTAACTGAAGTTTCAGAAGAGCTGTGCCTGCATGTTGTCACTTCAGTCATGTTTGACTCTTTGCAACACTATGGACTGTAGCCTGTCAGGCTCCTCTGTCCCTGGGATTCTCCAGACAAGAATACATGGAGTTGCCATGCCCTCCTCCAGGGGATCTTCCCAACCCAGGGATTGAACTCACATCTCTTATGTCTCCTGCATTGGCAGCTGGTTCTTTTTCACTAGCACCACTTGGGAAGCCCCAGAAGAGCTAGGAGCTATACAAATATTTAAAGAAATAATGGCTAAAAAATTCAAAATTTGAAAGGTCAATGAAAGCCAGGCATAATAAGTTTAAAGAAAACCAGGCCAAGGTACATCTTAATCAAACTGCTAAAAGCCAAGGATAAAGATGTTCCAGAGACAAATTACATACTGAGCAGGGATTGGCAAACCATGACCATGGGGCAAATCTGATTCACCTCTTGTTTCTATAAACAAAGTTTAGTTGGAATACAGCCCCCCTGCATTCATTTATTTATCACTATGGTTGCTTCTGTTCTACAATGATGGAGTTGAGTAGTTTTAAGAGAGACTATATGGCTTGCAAAAACCTAAAAGACTACCTGGAACTTTACATGAAAGTTTGCCATCCCCCAACTACAGAAGAACAAAGGAAATAGCAACCACAGAGTTCTTTAAAGAGCTATGCAAAGTGAAGACAAGGGTCAACCCAGAATTTTTTACCCAGAGAAAATATCTTTCACACACAAAGATGAAATAAAGACCATTTTAAACAAACAGATGAAATGCTAAATGAAGTTCTTCAGGCAGAAAAAAAATAACATGAAAATTTGGATTAACACAAAGGAATAAACCATGCAAAAATTGATAAATACTAGGTAAAATATTTTTCTCAAATTTTATCTTTTAAGAAGGTAAATGATTGAAGTAAAAATAAAGTGCATTCAGGTTTTAAACTTATATAGAAGTAATATGTGTGACAACAAAACCAAAAAGGAGAAGATGAAAGTATGTCATTGTAAGGTTCTTACATTGTGACAAGTTAAGGATGTATATTGTAAACTCTTGAATGACACAGTCTAATATAACACACTTGGCTATTAAAATTAATAGAAATTTAAAACTCGGTTCCTTAGTCACACTAACTAAACTTCAAGTCTTGAATAGTTATACGTGGCTAGTGGTCACCATCCTGAACAATGAAGATGTAGAATTCCATCTTCACAGAAAATTCTACTGGAAAAGAACTGCTCTAAAGCATTAACAACAAAACAAAACAAAGAGAAAAGCAAGAACTAAAAAGCCAAAACCCAAGGTAAAAAAAAAAAAAAATTTAAGGTTCGCTTAGTCTAAACACTGGAATGGAAAAAAGAAAAAAGAAACAAAGAAAAGATAAGACAAATAGAAAACAAAACAGCAAATGATAGATTGCAACCCAATCTATTAACAGTTATAATAAGTGTAAATGATCTAAACATTCCAATTAAAGGGTAGAGATGGTCAGGTTGGATAAAGTAAAACTCAAGTACATTCTGTCTACAAGAAAGCTACATAAAATGTAAAGGCACAGACATGAGAAAAGGAAGAAAAAAAGGAAAGTATATAGCATGCAAACACTAAAAAGAAAAGCTGAAGTGGCTCCTTGAATATTGAACTAAGTAAAGAGGATGAATTTTACTAGAAATAAAGAAAGGCCATTTCATAATGATTTTAGTGGTCAATTCAGCAAAAAGACATAACAATCCTAAACTGTTAAATATCTAATAAAATAACTTTAAAATATAGGAAGCAAAACCCAACAGAAATGAGAAATAGATAAATCCACAAATTTGGTTTAAATCCAAATTATTAATACTAAATATAACTGCACTAAATGAGCTAGATAAAAGAAAAGGCTGACAAAATGGACAAAAACCAAACCAAAACAAAATATGCTAGCTATCAGAAATAGGCTTAAAACGTTGGAAGTTGAAAGTAAAAAAAAATGAAAAAGGAGAAATCATGTACCCCATTCAAAAGAAAGCTGATATAGCTATATTCATATCAGTCACTTTAAGGCAAAAGCATTAGTGGTGAATAAGAAAACTGACTAATAATGGAAAGTGTTCAAGTCACCAGGAAAATATGATAATTTAAAATTTCAAATTATACTTACAGCACAGCACTAGAATATATAAAGCAGAAATTATCAGAACTACAAAAAATTTATCAGAAGGATAAATTCACAAATGTAGTGGAAGATTATAAAAGCTTCTTTTTAGTAATTTGTAGTACATATAGAAAAATTACTTAGGGTATATAAATTTTAATAAGCATTTTATAAATTTGTTCTAAATTTTGTAATAATGGATGTCTCTAAACTTTGCATCCAACAAACGCAAAACATATATTCTTCCTTGTTGCATATATATAACAATTACAAACAACTTGTCTATTAGACAAATTCCAACAAATTTCCAAAGATTGATATTGAACAGGAAAGGTTCTTTAACGACAATGGAATTAAGCTATCAATAAAAAGATAACCACAAAATTCCTATGTTTGGAAATTAAGAAATATTAGTTTATTCAACAAATATTTAATGCATGCATACTAGGAGCCAGGCACTGTCTAGACACTTGGGGTTACTATATCAGAGAGAAATTTATAATTAGAAGTCTGACAATACCAAATGTTGGAGAGAATGTGGAGTAATGAGATCTTTCACCCTGCTAGTGGACTGTAAATTATTATAACTGCTTTTGAGAACAATTTGATATTTTCTAATAGAGTGAAGCTCATATCTTATAATTTAGCAAATCCATCTGTATGCATACACTTTATAAAAAATTTTTTTATATGCACCTTAAGATATGTACTAAAATATTCACCCCGTAATAGCCTAAATTTTAAAGCAACTGAAATGTCCACCAGTAGCAGAACACAGCATTAGAAAACAGATAACTACACTGCAGCGTATTCATGCGGTGGAATACAGTAGAACAACAAATATGAGCAAAGCACAGGCATCCCCAAAACGCTGATGACGTTGGCAAATATAATGCGAAAAAGAAGCAAGACACAAAACAATAAAATGTATGGTTCCATTCAAATAAAGTTCAAGTGAATGAATAAATTCATTGTGATTCCATCCATATAATGTTCAAAAACAGGCAAAATTACACTATATTGTTCAGCAATGTATAAATATGTGATAAACTATAGAGAAAAGCAAGACAATTATTATCATGGCAATCAAGATAGTGGTTTCTCACAGGAGGGAGAGTTTTGACCCCATCATAGCAGTGAGGGACACTGGGGTGGGGAGGAAAGATGACTGCAATACTCTTATTTCCCGACCTGGGGAGAATGACTGTGCATTTATTGCCTTTATTCACTAAATTTTATGTGTTATGTTTGTTTACTTTTATATATTTGCATTATGTTTTCACAATTAATAAAGGCCCAAAGGAAAAGGAAAGAGAAAAAAAGATGAGGAAACTTAGAGAACAGCACGAATGCAGTAGGGAGGAATGAAAGCGTGCTAGGGGTATGTGCGTCTAGAAGGCGAGCTGTGAAGCAGAAAGGAGGGGGAGAGAGGCTGGAAGCTATGGGAAGTCGGCGATATTCAAGCTGTGAAAAAACAGGCTCAAACATGAATTTAAGGTAGATTTCTCTGAATGCTGTGATGTGCAGGAAGAAATGAAGGGAGGGCCAGAGGAAAGGCTGCAAGTGGAACTTTCACATTCCTCCAGGAGTGAGATAACCAGGGCCTGAACGATGGCACTGCCTATTGAAAAGGGGAGGAGGAAATGGACTAGAGAAGGGTCTATGGGATCAGAGATTACTAAACATCTTATTTTGATATACACAGTCACTTCAGGACTCTTTAAGCTTTGGGTTTGTGGTTCAAACGTGGGCAGTGGGATACCAAAATATCACAGAGCTGGTCTCAAGGGTAAATAAACCTATTTCTTTCCAAGCTAAACTCAGACAAGTAAGACTCTCCCAGTTTTCAAGTCCTCCTAGAAAGGAAATTCAAGCTCCTTTCTCTCACTTATCTGGCACTCTCAAGAAGTACTCTAAAAATTTTGCTTAAATACTTCATTTTGCTTCTTGTCCTCATAGTAGAATCAGGGGGTGATGTTGCCCTCTATCCACTGTGCTGGTTTCAGAGTTTAAAATTTGTTGAGGGTCTCCTTTTAGCTTTTCCTTTTTCCTCATCTCTGTTGATTATTTCCTTTATTCCCTTAGACCTTAGACTCAAATTATAGCCCTGGTATCATTCCATGCTCCATCTCCATCTCCTTAGAACCTGTCTCCTTAATTACTCTTTTTATGAAAAGAATGCCCCTGAAACACTAATAAAAATCCACAAGCATGAAGCAGAGAGACCTTATGTCCCAGAGATCTCATTACAATGGAAACACCAGTGATTTCAATGATCTAATAATGTAAAATTGTGGGCAGTTTATTGTCTTTCACACCTGCAAGTGTCTCAGATGGTACTCATTGTTCTGTTGAAAAGCAAAAGCCATTAATGTCCCTGGTAAGCTGGAATTGATTTTTAATAAAATATGAGGCACCTGGAAGTGTGTGTGATATGGTGATAGATGAGATGGGATGAACGGGAGATTAGATATGTGACTCAGGATCACCCTCTGAGGGGAACTGAGTTCCAGATTAATGCATTTGATCTGGGCAATTACCAGTGAAACTGCCCTCTGCTTCTTAGAGACCTAGATAACACTGTTGAGAATAGCAAGTTGTTATTGAAATTGTCCTGCTAATATTGATTGAAGACTAACCTCAATTCCTGGAATATTGCTTTTCTGATCTATGTTTGATGTTTGGTTTTTAATTTGATTTTACTATCCTGGAAAAACTGATCTTCATGTCTTTTATATATTTGATCAATGTGGAGAGTTTTTGTTTGTTTTGTTTTTATAACATAAGTAAGGATGGGATAAGCAGAGGACAAAAAGGCCTCAATTTTTTTTTTTTTATAGTATAAAGTACCCTGGGCTAACATTACACTAAATTACTAGTCTATCAGCTCAGGAACTCAAAGGGAAGAGAAACCCTAACTTTATAGCATAGTAATCTTTTTATTAATAATATCCTTTCTCAGTTAGCTAGCAATCTTATAACCAGTGGCAGGGTACTTTTTTGAAGCCTGTCTGTAGTAGAATAAGAGTATAAATCAGGATTTCTCTGTGACATACAGGATGCAGGCTTGGCATCATTCCACTCTCAAATATTTGAGGGGGGGGGAGAGCATGCAATCCTCTGACCTTGACATTGGACTAAAACTTGGCCCCAACCTTTGACACTCTGATGGGGATGGTGGCGGAATATGCCACTGAGGATTCCAGTGGGTGGCTGGCTATATGGTAATTCTTATTTCAAAGTTACAAGTACTTTTCTGTTTTGCAAGAGGTGGGGACTTCCATGTGTCTTATAGTAAGTATTCCTTTATTCAAGGAAAGCCACTAAAAGGGCCGTTGAATTGTGTGAACATAAGCCACAGATCATAGAAGTAGATGGCTGAAACCATAGATAACTTGCTCTCTAAGATAAGGCAGAGTTGGAGCTCTGCAGGCTAGGTGTCCTTAAGGGAGATGTTTATTTTTCTAGGTACGGACTCATTCATTCATCTATTCAACAAATATTTATTGAGCACCTCCCAGCTACCAGGCAGTGAGCAAAACCAAACCTCTGCCCTAATGGCTCTTTAGGGATCTTTCACTTCACACCTAGTGGGAGGTGAAAGACAATAAATAAACATATAAATAAACAAACAAGTAAAAATACAGTATCACAGATGTTAATGGCTGTGGAGATGTATAAAGCAGAGGGACTAGAGAGTTCTAGAGTGAAGGGGATCCTTGTGCCTTGAAACAAACAAAACAGGCACTGCATCTGTAAACTGTGAGTGTGTGGTTGACCACAGAAGATAGAGCTGGTTTCCTGTAAGTCTTTTAAACCAGGGGCTTCAGGGCCTCAGCGAAAAAGTTGGAGAAAGGGCCCTTCTCCTCACTTCTGCCTACGGTGGAGCACCATTGTGGTCCTTTGAAGATGTGGATTACATTTGGGGGACCCTGTTCATGGCACAATCACAAATACTAGTGTGGTTGTGTGTGTTGACTAGAACCACAGTGCACCCTCTCAGTGGGTGCTCTACTAGTGCAGCTGGCAGTGCCTTGCTGGCTCTCGGAATACCACATCAAAGCAAAAGGGAAGTGGTAGGAACCACTTTCAATTGTACTTTTAGGGCTTCTGAGAAGTCTGGAGAGAGTATAAGTAGAGGCATTAGTAAGAGTGAGACCTGAACATTTTTGGATAAATTGTCTACAGACTTTCTCAAGATATGAGAGGTAAGAAGGGACCTGGAAGTTTGCATAAGTCAATTTCTAAGAATTCTTTAAATGGAAGAGAAGTCAGAGGCAGAAAGATATGACAGGTGAGAAGGGAACTGGAAGTTTGCATAAGTCAATTTCTAAGAATTCTTTAAATGGAAGAGAACTCAGAAGTAGACATACCGTAGTCCGTACCCTGTCCAGACACTTGGACATAAGTTCCTCCGAATTTGACTGATATTCTGGGAGAGGGAATTTGCCAAGAAAAATTGCACCATGGCACCAGAAACTGTGGGTGCTCTCAGGTGATGCAACATTATTCATGCCTGATAAAGATACTGACTTGGGGACAAAGCAGGCCCTAAGCTATGGGCAACTTTCTGGGGGTAGAAGATACATGGAGAGGATGCATGAGGAGGGTACATGAGACCCTGCACCAGAGGTCATCTTGGAATGTCTGTATCTATGGCCAATTGCCCGGTGAAACCTGGACTAGAACTAGTCATGTCTAGCATGGCACATGATAAATAACTAAACGTGCACCAAAAGGTGAACAAGCCTTTGCAAGTGCTGATGCAAGAGAAGCGGTTGCAGTGGACAATGAAGAAAACCAGCCAAGCAGGGTTTAACTGAAATGACACATTAGTTTCAGTGGTACTGGAAACTGTGTGAGAATTTAGAAAGTTCCCCTGGAATTTTTGCTCTGAGTAAAGTTATTATGAGTGAGAAAGAAATGGGGAGGGGGAACTTTTGGGATTCCTAATATTAGCTTGAAGGCACAAAGCAAGCAACTGAAAGTCTAGCTCAAGCCTTTAGTATGACTGTGTGTATCTGTGTATGTCACCTCATAACCATGTCTGTGACAGTAGGGACATCAGAGAGTGTGAACACGTGGACCCCACTCCCTTCAGTCAGAGGCTCATATGGTTTAGGATTCTTGCAAACGATCATGCCCATTTCCTCTGTACAAGTGTGGAGGAGATGAGCAAACACGTTGGCTGTAACACCAGGCAACCCACTCTCTCATGCTGAGAAAATTTAGTCTACGTGACAGACAAACACAACAATGTGAGTATTCTCAGTCTCTTGATCTTTCTTATCCTCTTGGAAGGAGACCCCTGTCATTGACAGCTGGGGCTCCTGGTACCTGTGCAGATCAGGGGATTGAGAGACAGAATCAAAAGAGCTGAAAAGGACAAGGAACTTCTTGCAGAAAAGAAAAGGAATACGATCAAGAAGTAAAGGGGGCAGGGGAGTGAAAAAGCAAGGGCTGGGCTTGAGTGGAAGTTTGGAGGTGTTTGGGGAGAAAGGAGAGAGAAGGGTAGCAGCAGCTATGGTCATGTGAGCAAGATGAACAGAGCAGGAGGGGAGAGAAGTTTAAGGTGTTTTGCTCTGTGCTAAGAATGTAAACCCCTTTAGAGTTTTTCCAAAGACCATAATAAAAATCTCAATTGCTTTTAAATTCTTTTTGGTTATTCGATGTATTTCTTTTGAATGTGGTATCATGCTGAGATGGGCTGCAAGGCAACTCAGCTTCATAAAATTTACATTTGGGGAGCACTGTCTGGGATTGCAGACCTGTGGTGCAGCAGTCAGCTGTTCCTTGACTTTGACCATCATTCTAAATCTGAGTCAAGCTAGCAGCTTCATTACGATTGCTGGATTTATAGTGCAAAAAGTACACAAGTTATATAAAATAAAGACTGGAGATATACAAGATAGCAGATGGAGGAAAATGGCAGAGACTACTAAGAATCACAGGTTTAGTGAGAATTCAAGGCTTGGAACTAGATGTAGCTGATGGGGACTTTTTACCGATGCAGCATGGAGTCTCTTTCCCCCCGCCCCACCATAGTCTGATAAGATTGGGATGAAGAAATAGAAAAGCTAAGCTGATTCCCAGAGGACAAGAAAAAGGCAGGAAGCAGAGAAGAGTACACAAGGGTTATTGTTTTCTTGCTGTGTGTGAATACTCTAGTGATGTGGCCAGAGTACCCATTCAGCTTGGGGATGGACCCACTCAACAAACCCCAGGACCCTGACTTCCAGAGAGCTCAGTTCCGTAACCCAGCCAGCTGACTGAGGCTCTGCTCCACTCTCTGCATCTGCCCCCTTGCTTTTCTGAGACTAGACCCTTCTCCTATTTCCCCTTAGGTCAACTCCCCACAGAATTCCTAAAATTATCTGGTTCTGAATCTGAGGCATCAATTGTCTCCTTGTATTTTCAAGTCCTGTGACTAGTCCACACCCCCAGATCCCACCTACCCTTGGCTCTCAAATATCTGACCTGGAACTTGACTGGATCAGCCACACCCTTGATCTCTGCACTGTTTCCCATGTTCTTTCGTGCTTCTCCAGTAATTTCCCCTCCCTCTAGGCTCAGACCCCCCGAACTCTCAGCAGACCTCATGCCAGCATCTCTGGGCAGCATGATGTAATCTTATGCTGAAAGCCTTGACATTTATGGTATCCTCAACAATAGTGGCAAAGGGCCTTGTATGATGGCATAACCCAGGTCCTACTGTATGGGGACTGTATTTAATGGTAAGGTTAAGGCTAATGTGCAAGGCCCTGTATTGGGGACAGGGCTAGTCTTTGTAGGTAGAAAGCAAGGACCTCTCTGAAGAGTGAGGGAGCTAGCAAGGTGAAATCATCCATATGAAGTGCTGGTCAAGAGATGTAAAGCTACAGATCTAGGCAAAAATTTGAAAATCATGTCAGGTTGTGTTTTTTTTTTTTTTCTGACTATAGCAAAGGCCTCCAGGGAAAGATGAACAGCAGGGTTGGACCCTGGAGAAGGAAATGGCAATCCACTCCAGTATTCTTGCCTGGAGAATCCCATAGACAGAGGAACCTTGCAGGCTACAGTCTATGGGGTTGCAAAGAGTTGGACATGACTGAGCGACTAACACATATACACAGGGTTGAACCCATAAGCCCTAAAAATATGCTTGCTAGAGTATGATCAGAAACTCATGCTGTGGAAGCTCAGTTGTTGTTTTTGTATGTCTTGTATATTTCTAGCTTTCCTACAGTTCCTTTTTGGTAAAGTCTGTTTTTGTGGATAACAGTGCACTTTGGCTGTGCTTAGGGAAACCAAGGAAAAGCATTTCTGTCTTCTCCTCAGCTTTAAGAATACCCTGGGGGGCACATGGTAGAGGTGGGGATGATAACCAAGGTGAGAGTCATAAGTTTGTGGAATGAAAGAAAGACAGAATGAGCAAGCAAATAAGACTGAATCATAGAAAATACAATATACAGAACATAAATAGGTTTTTAAAATTTGTTCAGACATTTGTTTTGGAATATCAAAATTTTAAGGGTTATATAATACTTTATTATACTAACAATGCCTTAAACATTCTACTGTTTAGGATACTTGCCCGCTTCTTCTTATTTATTTGTTTTTTAACTTATTTCTATTTTAATAGCAGTAAGACAAGGAATAAGTCAAAAAGTTCTTTAGTGCCAGCAAAGTTTCTCCGGGCCAGCCCCACTCCTCATCACGAGAGTATGCAACAAGGGAAACCTCAAAGTAACCCATCCACTATCACTGAACCACTAGTATACAAAACACTCACCCAAAACCAGCTCTTCCCCATCTTGAAGTGTTACATCATTTCTCTTCCCCAAATTTATTTCTTCTTGTGAACTTCATTTGTGGTTTCTGATCACTTGGCTTCTCCAATTTATTAAGGTCATTATTAGTATGCTGCTGCCCAGGTATTGTTTGCTTTTCAATCTGAAGTCATCTGTAAATATATTAAATTCAACTTTTCTTCCTCCTCCTCCTTTCCCACTCCACTCCTCAAAAAGAGAAAGGAGTTGTCACAAAGGTTGAAACACTCACTGCATGTCTGTACCTGGACGCTGGGCCTGGGGACAGGGAATTACCCTTACATAATCCCCCCACACCACCGGGCCTTCCCGCCATCCGTTCCACACGTTGTCGACAGTTTACCCTTTCAACTGTGAGCGGACGCAGTGTTCCTCAGAGTCAGAAATAATATTACCAAATATTATACAGTCCGATCCACTAACAGATGAGAAAAACGATTTATTCAAGGTCTCTGAACTAATAAATGGCCGAAACAAAATTGAATTCAGGCCCCCTAAAAGCCACTACCTGTGAGCTGGAGAGTTCTGGACAAGGGAATGGGACACAGTGGTCCTTGTTAAAGCATTCATTCAACAAATGTACTGAGCATTTACTTACTATGCGCCAGGTTCTATTTTAAGTGCTGGGGATTCCGTGCTGGAGGACACGGAGAAGACAAAAATCTCTATTCTTACGGAGTTTTCTTTCTCAAAACTGAAGCACTTTGCCTCACCGTCCTGAAAGAACCCCCAGTGCCCTGGGTAGGAGCGATTGGGTCTATTATGGGAGGGAATTCCATCTTTTCTCGGCTTCGATACCATCTTATCGACAGCGAGGGCTGATTTACTGCAGAAGCAGAAGGGAGTGACGGAAACCTCCGTAGTGCTCTCCTGCGCATCTGCACCGCGAAGGCCGGGCGGGGCCGGCTCTAGGGCGCCCGCGCATCCCAGCTCAAGTAATAGCATCGGCCTCTCTACCCTCTCTGCTTTCCTGCAGGAGGTTAGAGAAGCAGGATACGGCTGTAACGCCATTCTCAGAGGAAGGATTGCGGGCAGGTGAAAATCCTTCCAAGGTAGTCTCGCTCGGTGACTACTACCCAGAGTAGGGGAGGGACGATGTCTCCCCGACCTGGGGATTTATGCAGCAAACTGCTCTCTCATGCTTCCCTATTAAACATTGCGGCCACACGTTCTTTCAGCCTCAGCTGAGGCCACTGCAGCGTCCCCTCCCCTCCCGCTCCAACCGCAAGCTCAGAATCCAGAGCCCCACTGCAGCTTCCCAGCTGTCCTCCCTTTTCTGCTCCACTTCCTGGTTGCCATGGAGACACACGTCTTTTACGTGCAGTGCGTCGCCTTGGAAACAGAGGAGCATCCGCGGCGCCGCTGGGAGACCCGCCCCTGTCACTTCCAACCACACTCGCGAGCGCTCCCAGTTAGCGGCCGAGGGGAGTCCCGAGGTCGACCCGCTGCTGGCCTCGGCCTCAACCTGGGTCCCTGTGCGAGCGCTCCTGTGACCCAGGGAACCGGCGAGCACTTGACGCTCTTGGCGCCCAGAGGGAGGCGCTGACACGGGTGCAATTCAGGAGTCGAGGCAGGGCAGGCGCTTTCGCCCCGGGGCGAGCCGGAGAGACGCCGGCCCTCGGACTGTAGCCCGGTCCTTGTTCCGCCGTCTCTTCCCGGCCTCTCCAGATTCTGCCGGCACCCCCCGCGCGGGACTCACCTCTCCACCCCTGTCTGAAGCCTCCTCTTCCCTCGGCTCCTCCCACCCCCTCCGGGTACCTCTCCCCCTCCCCGTACCTTCCCCCACCCCGAGGCCGGGCTGGACCGGACCCCGAGCCGCCACCGCCCGCTTCTGCCATTCAATGGAGGAAGGTCTGCTGGAGATCATGACCAAGGACGGCGGCGATATGCCGGCCCCTCTCGAGGTGCCCACCGTGCCGGCCGTGGGGGACGTGATCTCCGGGGAGTACAACGGCGGCATGAAGGAACTGATGGAGCACCTGAAGGCCCAGCTGCAGGCCCTGTTTGAGGACGTGAGGGCCATGCGGGGGGCCCTGGACGAGCAGGCCTCGCACATCCAGGTGCTCTCGGACGACGTGTGCGCCAACCAGCGAGCCATCGTCTCCATGTGCCAGATTATGACCACCGCGCCCCGCCAGGGTGGCCTGGGCGTGGTCGGCAGCAAGGGGAACTTCCAGGGCGCTCGCCGAGATCCGGAGACCCCTTCGCCTGGGATCGGGGACAGCGGTTTGCTGGGTCGCGATCCAGAGGACGAGGAGGACGACGATGAAGAAGAAAAGGAGATGCCCAGCTCCGCCACACCCACTAGTCACTGTGAGCGCCCGGAGAGCCCCTGTGCTGGCCTTCTGGGGGGGGACGGGTCACTTGTGGAGCCCCTCGATCTGCCCGACATTACCCTGCTGCAGCTGGAGGGCGAGGCCTCTCTGTGAGGGGACTCCGAGGGGGCACTACTTTCCCGGGCTGACTTTGGGTTTCCGAGTGCATGAGGGGACTGAACGGCGCGATGCAGCGTGCTTCACTCCGACCGCTGCTCTTGTGGGTCAGGCAGAAGAGACTTCCTTGAGGAAGCATTTACAGGGTGAAGGACTTTGGGAGCATCAAGAATTCTTTCTGCCTCACCAAGCAAGAAGTAGCAAACTGCGGAAAGGTGAGGTTCCGGGAGAGGAAGCGCCCACCTCTGGACTCCCATCCAATCCCCTACCCTGCCCTTTCCCCCGCCCCAGCCAACAGGAGAACCCCTGACTTGTGTAAATAAAATTCTGCTTTTTCTATTCTGAAAAAGGACTTATCTAGGACTATGGCAAAAAATCTCTAACGATTTTCCTAGAAATTAAGGAATTGGGGGTATTCTGTTCTGGCAACAGAAAATTTACCCTTCTGATGAAATCCAAGCTATTCAGCGTTCTGCAGAAGCCTCTCCCCCTCACAGACCTCTGCGGCTGCTGATTGGTAAAAGAAGCTTGAGGAGGGAACTGCAGCCCTAGGAATCTGGGTGAATGGGGTTCCGAGGGCCCCGAGGGCCCCTGGGCTGGGAGGAGCTGGCTCTGAATGTGCATGAAGACATTATAGCTCAACCTCTAGGATTTTGCATGCAGAGCGGATCTGCCTTGTCACTGACTTCATCTGGGATTGCTTTATCCACTCACTGGGGCTTAGAGAACAAAGAGCCCAGTTCACAGGCAGAGACTTGGGGGTGGTGCTCAGCAACAGCCCAGATTTAGGGGACATTTGAGGGACTCTTGGGGGCCACAGCCGAAAACTGTCTCTCTGCTGGCTATACCTGCTTAACTTCAGTTCCTTTTCCTGTCAATACTTCCCTGCCCGCTGACTCTCGGTGTTGGCTCCATAATGTCTTGTGTGCATTATGTGTGTTGACCTGTGTAGTAGTGTGTGAGCCCTGAGGGGCAGGGCTTGTGGCTCTGGTGTTAGGCTCAGGGGGCTTCAGACCTTCTGTGAGCCCCAGGCTCTCATGACGCTTTCCCCTCTCCTCTCTTTTCCCCCACAACCAGGGCATGAAGCATGTGGCTGTCCTGAGGTTCCTAACTGATATGCCTCCCTCCCACCTCCTCAAGTGGTGACTTTGTGTGCCCTTCCTCTTCCTCTGTGTATTCCTTCTCAATGCTTTCCTTGGTGTTAACCTTAATAAAGAGGCGTCATCTCCCCTCCTTGCTGACTGGTACTAGGGCAATGGCAGGGTGGGGCTTCTGGACCCACTGCATGG
Source organism: Capricornis sumatraensis (assembly GCF_032405125.1). Classification (NCBI taxonomy): domain Eukaryota; kingdom Metazoa; phylum Chordata; class Mammalia; order Artiodactyla; family Bovidae; genus Capricornis; species Capricornis sumatraensis. Next base: position 76,722,417 of record NC_091072.1, on the reverse strand, counting down.
ACACAGGCTTAGTGGGAACTACAGGGACCATGCCTTCCCTCCTCTCTTCTTGCCTCTGGTTCCAAGGAGTTGATTGTCCCTGCCCTGACTGGGATATGCATTGCCATCTTTACCTGCTGTCACTTCCGCCCTGGACCTTGACCTCAAGCTGGGCTGAGGAAGGAGAGGGTACATGTTGTGATTCCCAAACAAGGGTTTTTTAGTAGCCAGAACTCCAGATATGCAGGAGACTTTTCAGTGGAGCACCTGGTTCCCAGGAGATGATTTCCAAAGTGGAGTCCTGAAATGGTAGGCAAGACACCTGTTTCATGGGAGGGGTAGGGAGGGGGCATTGTTCAGGAGGGATTGCCTGGGATCTCTGGCAGAGTGACACATCACAAAGGAAACCACAAAAACTGCCTCAGGCCTCTAGTGGAGAATGCCGGTAAGGTGTCCCCCTGGGAGCTTAGCCTGACATCAGCTCTAGTCTGCTCCCTTGGGCACTGGAGCCTTCCTAAGGCTGCTTCAAACAAAATTTGGGAGAATAATGAGCTGGGGTGCTGTGTGTGTGTATGCTTGTACTACAAGTGTGTGTATGTATGCATGTAGGTATGTGTATATATGTATGTGTGTTTCTGCAGCTGGTTGCTACAGAGATGTGGAAAGAGCACTGGCAATGAATCTCAGATCCAGCAGTAAATGACTGCTTGAGACTTGGTTCCTTGCTTGAGACTCAGTTTCTGTCTGTGTAAAATGGGGACAAAAATTTTTGAGAAAGATAATAAGACATCTGAGAAATCTTATGCAAATGTTAGTTTTCTTATAGCTCTCTTGGGGTAGGGGGTGATGGTGTTGACTGGCTCCTCTGGGAAAACACAGTTATTTAGGGAAGGTTCTAGTTTAATATAATCCTTCCGTACCTAAAGAACTCTTACCATTCAGGGCAGTCAAGGGGATGATGAGATTCCCAAGCTTACATGGACTTTCTTCATAAATATCCTGTAATTATGGGTCAAAAAGGTCTGAAAGCCAACTTTTGTACACATAGGATGACCAGTGGATGGCTTGAGTTGTGCAGTGGTCAGGGAATATGTGCTGGGGCCTTAGAGAGGGCAGCTAAAATATATTAGTGAGGAAGTGTCCCTGAGGGCTGGAAGATAGTTTTCTGTTACAGTTCCAGCATTCAGCACCAAAAACAATGATAGCCATCATATATTGAACACTTACTCTGTGCCAGACATTGTGCCCAATTTTATATCCCAATGACCATATGAAGTAGGCACTATTATTATTTTCACTTAACAGTTCTAGAAATAAGACTCCAAGACTTAGTCAAGGTCATACAGCTAGTACTTTGCATAACCAGGACTTAAACCCAGATCTTCTGACTTAACCCTAGATGGGAACCCACTCCACTAATTGCTCTATTTCATCTTCAGAGAAAGGAATCCTTTATGTCCTCAGTCAAGAGTCTTAAGAGTCCTGAAAAGGAAGTAATGTTAGTTTCACTCAGTTTTCATCTTCTCAGTTGGAACAAGTAATTCCCGATCTGGTTTTGGTTAGTAACCTTTCAGAGTCTAGTGGGTGATAATACAATAATGGCACAGAGAAGATGGCCTTCTGCACATGCTTCTGTAGAGGAAGAAGCTGATGTTCCCAGATATTCCCTGACACAGCCCCATTCTTATGCCTCTTCCCTGTTGTCTGTAGCTTAGATTCTGCAGAGTACGACGTGAATCTCAAGGCACCTTAGCCCTTCAGCACCTGTAGAATGGTCTGGTTGAGCCCTTTAACCGTTGACGCCAATTCAATTCTTCCTATGCCTACTATCCAAAATGTGTCATCAATCCCTTAGCCCAGGGCCCCCAGAATGTCTCTAGCGATTCCTCTCAAGTCCAAACAGGTAAAAATCTACCCAGAAAAAGCAGTTCTTCAACTGTCTTCAGTGACCTGCACCAACATCCCAGAGGGACACAGCACGGGTTTCTCTCCCACCTCCTTCCCCCCTTCTTCAGACTCCCCACTCTCCTCTGGCATTTCTTCCTTATAATGCATCTGATGAATCAGTTTCACATGAGATTTCTAACCTGGGACTCGTGCATGGGGTCACTGTTGAATTTCAGGGCGCCCCAACCCCTTGAAATTGAATGCAAAATTGTGTATGTATAGTCTCTAGAGAGATCTATTATTTCAATTTAATTCTAAAATGTAAGAACTAAGTAAAAAGGTAAGAATCACTTAACTATTAATAAATGGTAATGAGGGTTTTTAATTTGAAAAAATACCAAAGAAATGACCCTGTCTGAACTGATAACACCTTTGTCTCCTGGGGCCTCTAAAGTATTTCCTATACTGAATTGAAGTCTGCATAAATCTGATTATTCACCACTTTATTCAACAAATTCAGATTATATTGACACCCATTAGAATGTGCTAAGAATCTTGTCTAGCATTACATGCAAGTCTTCTAGTACTCGGGAGTTTGTCAGGGCACTGCTGATGTGTGGCAGTGAGGCGATGGTCCCACCGCCCCTATAACTGTGCTGCACATCAGGTCTGAGCTCAACGCAAAGCTGCACGTACGTAGTCACAAGTCTTTGTTTCTGGCACTCCTATCTCAGGAAATTTCTCAGGGTTAGCTCTGAATCTCAAAATGAAAACATACAACCTCATAGAAATAAACAACAACTCTAGCATGGTGCAACTAAAATCTGTTCTAGGGAAATCACTATTTTTCTAAGATGCAAACTGGCTTGCAATATAAATATACAGTTTTAGGTGGCCTCAATTTCACCAGCGTATGGTCTCAGCTTGATATGTATAACAAAATGGCTCACCTACAAGTATTCCCAGAACGAAGGGACAGTTCTTTCCCAGATATATTTAAGTCAAATACTTCTTCAGTTCAGTTCAGTTCAGTTCAGTCGCTCAGTCATGTCTGACTCTTTGCTACTTCTTACTAGACAGAAAACTGCTTGCATCTTTGAAAAGGCATGTTTTTCTAAGCATCTTTCGCCATCTATATGCCTAGGAATAGAAATTCAGCCAAGATACTCTGTTACAATAATAAATAATATGTAAAAGTACAAAAGTAATATTTTTAAAAGTTGAGGTTTAGTTGATTTACAGTGTAGAAAGAGAATTCTTGAATTTTTCATTCTAGCTACCATCTACTCCACTGCCACCCCCCTGCCCCATCAGCTCTAGATTGTCCCAAGGTGAATTCCCTCAAAGAAACATATTCTGCTTGGAAGCACTGTGCTTTAGAAGGAAGCCTGATCTGTAAGTAATGCTGTAATGGTGCCATCTGGTGAGAAATAGGGACATTACAAGGGGACCCTCAAAGTAAATTTATGATTTTCAATTCGGCAAGCACCACCAAATGCTTACTGAAGTCCTGGCTCTGCAAATAGTGGGTGGCAAGGACAGAAGGGGAACTGAATAAATAGGATGTATTTAAAGTATATAAAAGCCAACTGCAATGAACTCCTAAATGGCCTTGGCCTCCCACACACCCATAACCCTTAAGATTGATTTTCCTAAACCAAAGCTCTGAATATTCATTTTCCTAAACCACAGCTGTGAATGTTCATTCTCCTCAGAAATCTGCATCATGTCCCATTCTTTCCTGAATTAAGCGTAAAATACAGTGGGGGTAGTCAAACTCCCCAATCAGGTCCTGGCATACTTTTAAACCCAAACATTTCATTTCCCAGGTACCTTTTCTAGACACCATAACACCAGCTGCAAATCTGTATCATCCAGTCAGCTAGAAATGATTCCCTAAGGTATCACAGCTCTTTTAATCTCTGGATGAGTAACCTAGACGTGTTCCCGTGTCCCCCTCAATCTTGATTCCATTTCTTTTACCGTTCTTCCCAAATGCAGTCAGGTCCAAATCTCTCCTTCAGAAAAGGGTCTTCTGTAGCCTTGATCACCTGCACCAGCTCTCATGGGATGTACTGCAAGGCTGCTTTCCTCTCATCTCCCTTATGCTACCTGTAATGGGAAATCTCCAGAAAGAGTATGCAAAAAACTTCGATTATGAAATTTGTGCTTTTATTTCTAGGAATTGGGTTCATAGCTTTCATAAAATTCTTAAAGCCAGAAAGGGTTAATAAACCCTTGAATCAAAATGTGCTATTCATCATTCTCTAGAAGTGCCCATATTCCTGAAGCTATTTTTTTGCTATTATTCCTACTCCTCTCATCTCTGCCAGTTGGAATCCTATTGGTTTTTTGAGGCCCTTCTTAAAGGCTACTTCCTCCATGCAGCCTTTCCTAATGTGATCTCTTTCTTTCTTAAACATACAAATCTTTTTGCTTATACCTCTTTGAGGGACAGTTACTATATTTTCCCTCACTTCTACTATTCTTTATGCTTGTTATTCCCCCTTCCAAGTTATGAATATCTTGAGAGCTGGAACTGCCTTCTAATTTTTATAGTTTCTGAATCTTGTATTGACTTTAAGGCAGTACTGATTGTGTGGCATGTCATTATTTTAGGTACCATAAAGAAAGAGAAAATACCACCAATTCAACTATCACCATGTTTTGTGATCACATATTTTAAAGTTTCATTATTTAAAGAGCTTATTTAGAAAATGAACTTTTTAATATCACTAAAGTGTCTAAATGTGTCTTAAATAGACAAATGGAAAATTACAGGATTTTAGAGCTGAGAAAAAGTCACTATTACTTAGAGTCTTCAAAAATGTTATTGCTGAAAGAAACCTTAGTGATGATCATATCGCCACTTTATGTATATAACTCCTATGCCTGAAGAGACTACTCATGTTTTTTAGTAATCTGATTAAATCTGGCCCAAATTTCAATTCCAAAATCTGGGCATTCCACAGCATGCAGTACAGTTTCTGCAGGTTTTATGGTCTATTGTGCTTCTCCTTCCCTCTGCATCCACACCCCCAAAGTCATGCAAGCTGCCTCCTTATCAATTATGGGACACAGAAAACAGCACTTTCACTAGTTTCAACAAGAAATATGATCTTATTAGGCATATAAAAATTTTACTGTAAACTTGGAACACACACACACACACACTCACACTCATGCAATAATAGGGGAGTGATCACAAGGAAAGTTCCCACTGAGGAGTTTATGCTTTTCACAGGCTCCTCCACCCTATCTTTCTCTTGCTCTCTTCCCACTCCTGCCTGTTATAGAATAACAAGCAAATTCTTTTTCTTATAAAATAGTTTCTCTCACACTTAGACCCTTTGGTCAGGGGAATTTACCTTATTTCTATCTCAACTACTTCATAAAAATGTATCGTATCCTTTTAAGACGGTTTATAGTGAATAAACATATCTTTGGCTATAACTAAAGTATTAAATGGAATGACATGTGCAAACTTGCACAATTAATGACAGCATTACAACCAGAACCATGTTTGTCCGAAATCAGGGTTTTTTCCCCTTATTAAATGGTTCTGCATTTTACTCTGCTATAAGTAGTTACAATATGCTAAGGGAAGCTTATGGTGGCTTGAAGTCTACTTTGAGAATAAAAAGGAAAAGTCAATATTTATTTTTGAGTAGGTAAATAATTCTTATAAGGATGATGGAAAACCACATCCAAGAAGGGGACCATGACTGAATCAATCTACCAACAAGTATTTACCAATTGCCAACCTTGTCTCACGGAAAGTGATAGGCACAGGGGCAGACCCCAAGAAGTCAAGGTCCACGTCCTTACCTTGCTCACAGCCTAAAGATGAGGGAATGATATGTTCTTGAATTGGAATAGAGTGCTTTTCAGAAAAGTTTTTCTATGAGCAATGTTACCTGAATTAAGAACACTTCAGTTTCAAAATGGCAATGGGGTGTGTGTGTGTGTGTGTGTGTGTGTGTGTTGGGAGTCAATGGGTGGGAGGGGATGACAAGATCAAATGGAGAAAACAGTGAAAAAAATGTTCACAAAATTTTATACTACAGAGGACATCAAATATAACACTGGAAGAAAAGCAGTAGCTGAAGTGGCATCCTATAATTCTCTTGAAAAAGTAAGTAGAACGGGTTGGACAAAAAAGTACATATGGCCTGTACACCAGTGCTCAAAGTACAAGTAATATAAAATATAATGAGTTTTTACACAGGATAATAAAATGTCATGTAGATAAAGAAACTTGGCAGGATGGGGCCTACCAAGCTTTCTATGCCTGGACGGCGGCAGTGAAAAAAGGTGCAGTACATTGTTCTGAAGAAACAGAACTGGGTTCTGATGTACATCTGGAAAGGAATGGCCAGTCAAGTGACACATACCACATATTTGTGGGGAACTTGCTTCTGAGACAGAAGTAGCTTCTTTGCTATGATCTATAGAAAGCCAGCCCTGGCCCTCAGTATTTGTAAAATTCAGAATGGAAAGGAGGGGAAAAATGGGTAGGAAGAGAAGGAAGGAAAGAAAAAAAGAGATCTAAAGGCGTAAGTAGGAGGAATAAAAAGAAAAGAAATGATAGACAGTCAAAGTAGTACTTTACATCAAGAAAATAGAGTCTCTTATGGGATTTTATGTCTTTGAGAGTAGAAAGAAGAAAGGAATTATTTAGGTGACGATAAAGGAGAAGAAAATAAGTGATATCATTGGAAGAATGTGCTAGAGCCTGTCAAAACAGATAAACTGGATTATAGGTCCCAGGAACAAATCATGAAACCGGCATAAAACCAAAATCCAGGACTGCGGGGTATGTTGATTTAGTGTAATATCATCTTTCATAAGAGAAGAGTTTGCAACTCAAGGTCTAATTCTGACCCCAAAAGATGAATTTCATCAAGTGGAATGAGAGTGAAGGAAATCTTGAAAGACAGTACTAGGCCATTTTAGTTCTCCCTGGTAGCCAAGGAGGTAAGGTGAGATGTGTGTCCAGGATTACAGGAAGCGTAACTTCAAATAGTTAAATGATACAATTTTCATAACCTGAGATTTTATGGGAGACAAGGCTAAAGAAACATGTGATTCTCTTAAGAATAAAACTCAGTCACTGCAACTATTTTGGAGTCCAATGAAGAGGAGTTGATGCAAGGATTACAGAGATGCCTCCAGGGAACTCGGACTTAGAGATGCCAGGCACAGAGGAGGCATTACTAAGAGAGTAGTCCACAATATGTCGATGCTTTCAAAAGCGCAAACCATAAGGCAAAAACTGAGGAATTTGATTACAAAACAAAGATTTATGTTCTATAAAGGGCACTATGGACAAAGACAATAGGCAGATGGTAAAGTGAAGAAAACATGTGCTTTGTCTAAAACCAACAAAGATGTAATATCATCCTAGAACATATATGGAACTCCTGCAAAGGAACAGGGAAAAGACAGTAATCCGATAGGAAAAAAGTTTCAAATAATATCAATAGGCAATTTACAGAACAGAAAACACTAACATGGATATGGAAATTTGATCAAAATCATTAGTAATCAAATACAAATTAAACCAACAATGAGGTATCAGTTCACATCTGTCAAAAGAGCAAAAATCAGAAATCCATATAATTACTAATGTCAGGAATGTAGAAATGTAGAAACTTGCACTGCTGCAAGACTGATCTCATCACTTCTGGAAAGCTATCTGGTATAACTTGGATACATTAAATAGATTGATATGGCCCAGAAATTCCTCTCCTAAGAAATATAAAACAGATTCCTTACAGGTTCAGTAGGAGACTAATAGGAAAATGTTCTTAGTAGGGTATTTGTAGTAGGGTGGAGTTGGGGGCAACGTGGGTGTTCATCAGTGGAGGCATGGACAGATCCAACATTGTGAACGAATATTGCACATCATGGAATAGCAGGCATCAAACTGAAGCAACAGATTAAATGCTAGCATCTGGTAGCGTGGAGGGAGATGAAAAACGGTGCTCAGTGAAAAAGTAAGGCACAGAAAGAGGCATACAACAGTAGCTTTGGAGTACATTTAAGAATAGTGAAGTGAAGTCGCTCAGTCGTGTCCGACTCTGCGACCACGTCTGAGGTCAGGGGCAGAAGCCGGGAGGACCCCATGCCCTGGGGTAGTTGACTACATTTAAGAATACATGCCTACAAAATATTTTCCGATGGCATATTTAAACACAAGTCTAAACACTAGATACATCTTCCTCAGTGGTTCAGCTGGTAAAGAACCTGTCTGCCAATGCAGGAGACACATGAGACTCCAGTCCCATTCCTGAGTGGGGAACATCCCCTGAAGAAGGGAATGGCTATCACTGGCTGAATCCAATAGAAAGTCAGAGGTAAGAGAATCTGTTGATGTGGTCCATACAGCTTAGCTTCAAAGCCCAGAGCTGCGTGAAGAGAGTAAGAAATTAAACGGAAGAGAGAAATAGCTATCTAGGTCTTTAGACTGGAAAATAAAAATAAACACGTGTAATCAGATTTGAAATCCCCAAATGAGATTTTTAAGGGTGTTCTGGGAGGCTCTAGGTATGTTTAGTTTCCATGTTCTGGGTAAGTCATATATATTAAACTAAGTCACTAATTATGGTGCCTTAGGATTCTCCTTGAAGGTCCAGGGCTTTGGGCACTGACACTCCACTCCTAACAGAACAGCTTTGCTTTTATTTGGTTAATATATCAGGAGTCTGCTTAAGATTTCACTGAGGAAACAGAATTATAGCACCACCTATAGTCTGGCAATGTGCTATGAACTCAAAAATGAATCTCAGAATAGTGGGGAAGACAGTCAGGAAAAAAACCCATGAAGGGACCGTAAACAAAGTCCAGTGAACCCAGAAGGGTCAAGGGAACAAGGAAGGTTTCCTGGAGTCAGTAACTGAAAAGGGAGATAAGGAAGCTCAGAGAACACTGCCGTTGTCCAAAGGAGGGAAGAGGAACGCAACAATTACGCAACTCTCTGAAATGGGCGATGTCTCCTGGAAAGAACGAGGTTACAGATCCGCGGACGAGGATGGGAGCTAAGGTAATTTCACGTGATAGGCAACGAATTACTTAAGCCAGCCTCTAGCTTTGCTCCGCCCCCATCCCATCTCATCCTTCGTCAAAGTGGCGTGGCATTTAAACAAATGCACTCAGCTGGGAGGGTATCCCAACCCTGAGGCCCGCGTCACCAGCGCGGGCGGGCGGCTGCGGGGTCTCCCAGAAAAGCTGGTATCTCCCAGCGTTGTCTGGTTCGGGCTCTCCAGTCCCGGAGGGGCGGCTAAGGAGAAGGAGCTCACTGGTTGCTACAGCGGCGATCTAAGAGGCTGGGGAAAGTTGATTGGCCGCAGGTTCGTAGCGCGGCCACGCCCACTCCTTCCGGCGGCTGCAATCAGGTCAGGGCCCCCAGGCCTGCTGGGTAGTTTAGTGGTGCGGCGCCAAAACGGGTTGGGAAACATGGCGCTGGCTTTAGATGAAAGGAACCTAGGGGCCGGGCTAAAGCTGAGGGCGGGCTGAGCCGGGACTCTGGGTAGAATTCCTGGCTTTCCCTCCCAGTTTCGGTCCCTGGGCCGGGGTGTGGTAACCCTAAAGCGTGGTCGTGCGGTCCGGCGACTAGTGGCTTCGCACTGGGAGATGAGTAGGGATGCGCATTTCGGGATGGCTTTTAGTTAATGCATTTACAGGAGTTTTCGCGGACCCTGTGGGCTCTTCTTATGCCACTGGGGACCAGGGCAGAGACTGTGGCGGGGGAAACGCGGCCAGGGCGGCGGCTTCTCTTCCGCAAAAGGCCAGCCCCCCACCATGCCTAGGTTCCTGCTTGAGGCCGGGGCTCTTTGGAGCTCGCGACCTTGAACCAGGAAGTGCGTTGCCTAGAGAAGACAGGTCTAGGTCACGCAGCCTGAGTTTTCAGCATTCCTGGCCGTACTGGCCTGTTGTCATCCACATTGAACACACCATTTTAATGACGAATCAGGCAGTTCCTTTTGCCTGGAATTCTAAATCCGTGCCAATGCCACACCCATTTTCAGTCTTTTAATTCACTTTGTTGTTCAGTCGCCAAATCGTGAGGACTCTGCTACGCCATGGACTGTAGAACGCCAAGCTCCTCTCTCCTCCAGTATGTCCTGGAGTTTGCTCAAGTTCATGTCCATTGAGTCCGTGATGGTATAACCATCTCATCCTCTGCTGCCCTCTTGTTTTGCCTTTAGTGTTTCCCAGCGTCAGGGTCTTTTCCAGTGAGTCTGCTCTCTGCAACAGGTGGCCCACAGTTTCAGCAACAGACCTTCCAATGAATATTCAGGGTTGATCTTAATTCACTACTTATTTTTTGAGGCATAATTCTAGTATCACTTCCTCAATATAAAGATTGCCCCATTCTTGGGGATAGTTATTTGATTACCTCTTAAGGAGTGCATGCTCAGGAAGTGCTGCCCAGTTAGAAAAAGCTAAGCCTTTTGAAATGCGCAGTGAATTTGTGCAAATTAACTTTTATGGTCCTCAGTTTTGCTTCTCAAAATGGAGTTAGTACTATTAAAGGGTTTTGTGAAGTTTAAATCTGTTCAAACCTAAGTGTTTAATAGTTGTGAGTACTGTCTGTCATTCCGAAGTACTCTGGCTAAGAGCAATTGCCACTCACAGGCCTAAGATCCCCTTACTGCAGCTCATACAAACTCACCAGCCACTTGTTTGACCAGCATTGAATTAGTCTCCTTCCTACTGCAGTAGCTTTAAAGAAAGTCTTGCCTGCTTCACTTTGCCTTGGTGTAGTTTTTCTTTGATAATGTAAATGTTTAGGTTCTGTGTTTATTGTTTCTTCTTGATGACAGTGGTGTCTCCTTTCTTGCTGACTGAGTAGTGTGTCTCACTAGATAATCACCAATTGGACTAAAAGGAATAGAGCTTTGTGGGGTGAAGGGTAGTTAATATGTGATGTCAGGATGTGAAAAGGATTGTATCACGATATCCATTCAAGGGCATCCCGAGTGAGGTGCTTTCATCTCAAGGAAGTATCGTCAGAAAACAAAGCCCTTTCTTTGCTATCTGTTATGAAAGGAGCGTGAGAAGGATGCATTTTGCAAAGAAAGACAACAGCTGAGAATATTATGCCCTCTTAAGGGACACTGGGTTTCATGAAGAAGAGAAGCTAAGCCAAGGGAGGAAGGGTTGCAAGTTAAGAAAGCCATCTGCAGTGGTGGAGGTAGTGTGGAGATTTAATGTATAGGGAATGAAGTCAACCCATTCACCATAAGGAAGAAGGTGGAGTAGTACTGAATTGGAATGAAATGAAGGATGGTTGAGAAAAATAGGCAGCAGGGAGAGGGGGGTTGTTTAGGAGTATGAGTAAAAGGGAAGGAAACTGGCAGTCTGAGAAGCTTGGTAGAGGTACTCACTATTGGGTTGGCCAAAATGTTCATTCAGGTCTCTCCATTATGGAAAAACCTGAACAAACATTTTGGCCAAACCGATACTTGAATCTGAAGCGAAATATCAAATAGTCATGTACTTAAGAAAACTAAAGGACTGAGGAAGAAGAGATTTGACACCTGGCCTCTCCTACTTGCCCTTCCCTAACACACAGAAGCGTAAACATAACACCAAATGCAGCTGCATATTCCCCCTCATGGGCTAGTGGAGGCAAACAAGATAAAGTTTAGGCTGATGATGCCTAGTTTTTCTTTTGCTTCTTTTCTCTAACTTCTTTGGTGTCAACTGCTCCGTAATAACCTTTTTCTTTTTTCTTCCTCTACTGTTTCTCATATAGAAGCAGACTGGTTGAGGGCAGATTCAGGAAGTGAGAATGAAGTGTGAGAAAGAAAAACAGATTAAGCTGAAAGAAAACGTTTACTCCTAAATGCCTAGGTAGAACTCAGGCTGGGAAGAGCATACAAAAGCGCTATGCAAAGAAAATGAAATAGAATTAAGTGTACTTAAGTGTTTATAGATCCTGTTGTGAGAACTTAGAAGAAAATTACTCAGCAGGAAGATTTCCAAGTCTCATGAAGAAGGTCCAAGAGAACACAGTGTTTAAAGGTACATCAGATAGATGAGCATTAAATATCAATAGGATCTTCCAGTCCTGTAATGGTGGTGCAAAGAAACCTATGAATGCTTTTTCCTGGAGCCTCTCAGCACAGGAAAGTTATCCAGCTCTCAGGACTGGAGGAGGAAGCTGCCCCTCCAGGCATCTTCCCACTAGACAGACTCTGCCTGGGAAAGGCTGCTCCTCCCAAGGGCCCTCACCATGGCCCCCTTCATTTCTTTGTTTCGGAAACTGTAGATGACGGGGTTGCACATGGGGGTGATGATGGTGTAGAGGAGGGAGAAAGGCTTGTCTTTGTCAGGACCATGTGTGCTGCAGGGGTTCATGTAAGAGAACATGGCTGAGGTGTAGAAAAAGATGACCACGGTCAGATGGGAGGCACAAGTAGAGAAGGTCTTGCCTCGACCAGAAGAGGAGTTCCTGCCCAGGATGGAGGCCAGGATGCGTGCATAGGAAATGACAATGAGCACCATGGGGCTGAGCAGCACCACAATGGCATCGGCAAAGATGACTCTCAGACTAAACTGGGGGTCTCCACAGGAGAGAGCAATCACTATGGGGGCCTCACAGAAGAAGTTTTCTATGTGGTTGTCTCTGCAGAAGGGACCACGAAATGTCATGTAGTCAAGAAGGATGCCATTGATCAACCCAAAGGACCAGGCTGTACTCACCAGTCTCACACAGACCTGCCGGCTCATGATCTGGGCATAGCTAAGTGGGTGGCAGATGGCAACATAATGGTCATAGGCCATGAAAGCCAAGAGGATGCACTCAGCCACACCCACAGAGAAGACCAAGTACATCTGGGTCGTGCAAGCGACAAAGGAGACAATATGGTTCTTCACTGTCAGGTGGATCAGCATGTGTGGGATGGTGGTGGTGATGATGCAGACATCCTGGAAGGACAGGTGGCCAAGGAAGAAGTACATGGGGCTGTTGAGCCTGGGGTCTGTCCAGGTGATGAAGATGATGAGGCCATTCATGGCCATGGCAAGGCTGTAGAGGGCTGGGAAGAGGGCAAAGAGCAATGCCCGAGTGGAAGAGGAGCTCTGCTCAAAGCCCACGAGGATAAACTCAGTCACGGTGCGGCCATTCCTTAGGTCCACTGGTGTGGATCCACTTGAGGAGGAGGGACAGAGAAAGCACAAGAGAGGCAGCTGTAGAGTAATGCAAGGCCCTCACTTGAGTACAGAATATTAGTGGATGTAATATAAAAGATGAATGAGTGGTGGTAAATGTTTTGTAACTTAAGTAAACGTTATGTAATTGGCAATGTTATAGGGCAGTGAAAATGCCAGGGTCACTGTAGTCGCCTCCATGGAATCATAATATCAAAAATTAAGGCAGGGGTGGTTATACTTTATTCTAATTTACTCAGGCTCAAGTCATGTATCCAATATCTTCGATGTGGAAGGGTTAGCCTTTAATCAAATTGAGGTGAAAAAACAAGATAGGTTTCTAGAATCCATGCCAAACAGAGGAGTGGCGTATTTCAGAGGAGGGGATGGTAGCTGTTAGTTCTTAGATCATATTGAAGATGCACTTGAGAGACATTTGAAGATGTATTTTTCTAGGAAAGGAAAAAGCTCAAGTATACTTTCTATTTAAAACAATGAATGGGTTGAATTTTTAGAGAAAATAAAAATATGCCAACTCTCAGGATTATCCCTTAGATGAGAATGATTAGCATAACTTGAAACATCATACTCAGCTCTTCCCAATCATCCTACTTCTTTCCAGTCTCAGGTTCCTGGTGGTTGCTGCTGCTGCGTTAACCACCCATGCCAGGCATGCTGGAGATGGGCCTGGTAGTGAGCTCTGGCATGCTTCCTAATAGGAGACAGTTCTCCTGCTGGGATGGGAATTTAGGGCAATACATAACTGGGTAAAAGGATCCAACCATCCCCCTGAAAACAGGGAAGTTCTGAGCAGGGCACAAATTGAATCATTTTGGATAGATATTCAGACAACTTCAAGCTGTCCCTTTACTAATAGAGAGTAAATCTTGTTCTTTTCTCTGTTACCAGAGAACGAGCATCCAGAATTCTCATGCTCTATTCTCACTGTGATTTTTAGGAAGTCATTATTTTCATATTAAATATCTCCTACTTTTCATCCTGTTTTGGAGTTAGGATACATTGGACAGATCTTTCACTTTCAGATTTTTATAGACAGTGTATTTGTTCTCAACATTCAGTTCTGCCAGTCACTCTTCTTCATTTTCTCTTCTTCCATTCCCTTTTATACACTCTCTCAATTTCTCCCCTCTTTTTGTCTTTCCCATGGTTTTCCACTTACTTCCATTTCTCACTCTTTTCTTCTTCCTCTCCCTTTCTCATCTCTGGTGGTGGATATCTGTCATTGAGCTACCTGCGGTTGAACTTCTCTCTGCTCTCCATGTCTTCTTTCAGGTACCTAACTTAATTTTAAAACATACCTACGCCATTACTGCCACTTCTTTCTTGGAATCCCTGTAGGTGTTTCCTGACAGGTCCAGGCAGTGTTTGGGCAGTAGGCCATTCCCATTATAGCTGCTTTGAATGATCCCCTAGAAATTCCTCTCTTGGGGGCCCAGAATGAGTAGGGAGGGGCATAAAGAATTGTTTAATCCAAGAAGTGGCTTTAAATCCTGGGCATAGTGGACTTGTTGAAACTAAGGTCAGAGTCTGGGCAAGTGAAGTAAGTGAGCTACACTTCAGACAAGAAGAAACTGAAATTCAACCTATGGAATCATTATGATTTGCAGGAGTACAAATGTTTATTTGTGGCTTGTTCATTAGAAAGAATATTCTGTGATACCTGGTGTCTTGTTAACTACAAGAATTAGTCAGGAGTTAACCAATCAAACATTTGTATAAGTAAATGCGACAATAATATCTTGAATATCACATCCTACCTCATTCTGTTGCTCGGCTGGTAATGACGTTTGTCATTGAATTACTGTGACAAATAACAGAGAAACTCATGGTGTTTGAAGAATTTGTCCAGAGAGAATGGTCTGACCTGGTGGGCCACTCTGGAAGATAAGTTTTGTATGATGGCCTTGTTAGTTCTCTGTCATCTATACCATGGGTGATTAATGTTTATTTAAATAATAGCCTTAAGTTATGTAGGCTTCCCAGGTGGGGCTAGTGGTAAAGAACCTACCTGCCAATTCAGGGGACAAAAGAGACGCAGGTTTGATCCCTGGGTTGGGAAGATCCCTGGAGGAGGGTATGGCAACTTACTCCAGTATTCTTCCCTGGTGAATCCCATGGACAGAGGAGCCTGGAAGGCTACAGTCCATAGGGTTGCAAAGAGTTAGACACGACTGAAGCGACTTAGCATGCAGGCACTAAGTTATGTGTGTACTGCACTTTATAGAATAGGTGAGAAACTTTACATTTCATGTATTCCACTTATTAGTAAGCCTATATTGTTCTCACTTTTTTATAGTGTTTATTTTTACTTTCTTAAGGTTTTTAATTTTGTCTGTGATAACTAACTGAATTCTAGCACCTTGATTTGAAATCACATTTTTTTTATAACTATTAACAGTTGAAGAAATACCAGCAGGAAAATAAAGCTAAATTCTCCTTTAGCTTCAAATAAGCTCATATTATTCTATAACATAAAAGATGTCCTTGCAAATATTATTTCTAGCAAAGAATTTTCTAAGACTGGACATCAGAAATTGTTGCTATGTGCTATAAAGGTAATCTTGAACCTCTAAAATGTAATTTTGATTGGTAAGTCTTAATTATGGCCATGGTAATATATAGATCAGTATCTCTTTGTTTTCTAAAACATACACATACCTGTGAGATTTCCTTGTTAAACCAGAAGAGGATCATGGGATTTTCTTTTGCCAAGTGTGTGGAGATTAAATAACCACTCATAATTCCTTGGGTTTCTTATGTAAAGACACTAGTTTATCAAATAGTTTACACCCACCATCACATTTAAACCTCAAGTTTATTATTGTAATTTAATGATGTGATTTAATCTCATTGAAGAACCTACATCAGAGGAGCAGCCACATGAAGGTAGAAATGGGATTGTCTTAATACACCACTATCCCTGGTTAAACAAAGACTTAATAGGGCAGGAGAATGCATGGTTAGGGGTGTGTGAGGAATAACAGCTTCCATATTCCTGATGTTTCCTTCCACACAAATGAAACTATCGTAGCAACATACCCCTGACCCTTCCCTCTTCCTTCATTCACACCATCTCATGGAGGGGAGATGGAGTGGTTATCTGATTTTAGAAGGAAAGCCAAGCACATGTGTCTGTCTCTTTTCTCTAGACTTCCCCTTTGGAGTAGGTAACCTTCTTAAGGGAAGGTTCCACCTCTGTTTGGGGAGGCAGTGTTGTAGCTGCGAGCAACAAGGAAATAAGTCTGTCTAACTGTGTTTCTGCATTAGTAAGTCCAATTGCTCAAATTTCTGTATTGGTATTAATAAAGTTGATATTTTACCCCCCATATTCAGGTGCTACCTTATTTCTCAATTGATTAAGAAGTGAAGGAAGGAGTAGTGTTACTTATTGGACCCCATCAAAGTCCAGTTATTACTAATATTATCACATACATGGAAATAAAATTATAAGCAAAGAAGTATGATAGAGCTGTTATAACAAAAAGAAAGTGAGCCACAGTGGTGTTTGACAAATCCTGAGAGAGTGAGGAATTCTGCTGACAAACACACATGTTGAATTCTCAAAGAACAGTGCTGGTGAATTGAGAGATGTCTACATTCCATGACCACAGGAGCACAGTGAACAAAATGTGCTACTGTAGACTAGACTGGTGGGAAAATGTCTCATTATAAAGTAAGACTCTGATTCCTGTCAGTTTTACAGAGGGGCCAGGACACTTTTGAATAATTCAACAATTAAGCCAGTATGTTTCTGTTGCCTTCCTATCATTTTATAACTACAGGAAAGAAAATATAATAGAGCATTGTACTGCTTATTTATTCTGTAGAGTATGTTTGTTTTCGGGATGAGGTTGGTTCACTCATGTTGTAAAGGAATTCACCAGCCTTGTTTAAAATCATGTTAAGTTCTTCTCTTAGAAAGCTTCAGCCTCTGTTTTTGCAGGTTTGCTTTAAATAAAATGTCTCTCTAGTAATTTCAGATCTTACACAGCTTGAAGCCTGGTCCCTCTTCTGTATACTATAGTTCTTTGATTTTTGGATTACTCATTTTGTGACCTTCAGTTCAGTTCAGTCGCTCAGTCGTGTCTGACTCTGCAACCGCATGAATTGCAGCACTCCAGGCCTCCCTGTCCATCACCAACTTCCGGAGCTCACCCAAACTCATTTCCATCGAGTCCGTGATGCCATCCAGCCATCTCATCCTCCGTCGTCCCTTTCTCCTCCTGCCCCCAATCCCTCCCAGCATCAGAGTCCTTTCCAATGAGTCAACTCTTTGCATGAGGTGGCCAAAGTACTGGAGTTTCAGCTTTAGCATCATTCCTTCCAAAGAAATCCCAGGGCTGATCTCCTTCAGAATGGACTGCTTGGATCTCCTTGCAGTCCAAGGGACTCTCAAGAGTCTTCTCCAACACCAGTGTTCAAAAGCATCAATTCTTCGGCACTCAGCTTTCTTCACAGTCCAACTCTCACATCCATGCATGACCACTGGAAAAACCATAGCCTTGACTAGACGGACTTTTGTTGGCAAAGTAATGTCTCTGCTTTTGAACATGCTATCTAGGTTGGTCATAACTTTCCTTCCAAGGAGTAAGCATCTTTTAATTTCATGGCTGCAATCACCATCTGCTGTGATTTAGGGCCCCCCCCCAAATAAAGTCTGACACTGTTGCCACTGTTTCCCCATCTACTTGCTATGAAGTGATGGGACCAGATGCCATGATCTTAGTTTTCTGAATGTTGAGCTTTAAGCCAACTTTTTCACTCTCCTCTTTCACTTTCATCAAGAGGCTTTTTAGTTCCTCTTCACTTGTGCCATAAGGGTGACCTTAAAGCAGAAAAATGTCTTCTAGGTGAAAACTGTTAAGGTAAATATATTCATACTTGGGTTCATAGACCCAGGGGAATCAATAGATGTTTCAGAATGTCCATGCATCTCTGAAATGTTATAGAAAATACTGTGTGTGTCAGAGCTATTTCCTTGGAAAGTCCACAGTTTAATCAAAAGCATCTGGAACTCACAAAGGGTGAAAACTCATGATTTAGAGATTTCAAGTCACTAAAGTCCTGTAGACTTGTATTCTTTAAGCTGAATATGAACATACTCTTTTATCTTGCAGAATTGTTTCCTCAAAAGTGTCTCCTATGGAGAGTGGGTGAGTGTTTGTTGAGCACCCAGTTCCACTGCCAGTGACCTTTTGAGATTATAGCTACCCCCAAGATAGCTCAAAGAAGTCCAGGCAGTTCATATTATTTTGGGTTTTGGCTCCCAACTCTGTTGAGGAATGCTAGGTTTCATGTTTGAGGTGGACTACTTGGTAAGTTGTTTTTTTCTTGGGCTACTCAGTAGCTTAAAGCCTACAAAACCCTCAATGCCTAAAGTAGCCAAGAAGCCTCCTTGTTGATTTTCTCCAGGTCTATACTCCAGTCTTTCCATCACAATGAAAAAGAGAATAAACTGACCCAAGAGCACAGAGAACTGAGTTGGGATGGGAAGAGAGTGCAGTAAGTAACTAAATAGCAGCAGCAGCAGCAGCAGCAATATTAATGACATAGGTTAGAAAGATGACATTCTGAATCACCAGGGAGGCAGTGCCTCTGGCCATATGAGTAACCAGAACTTACCCTGAGGGAATACTAACACTTTTTTATTGTGAGTGGAATTGGCAGGAGGTGGTGAAGGGAAAAAAAAAAAAAAACCCACAACACTAAAATGGAGCTTCAAGGCACTTAAGGAGGTCCATCCTGGGGAATACTGCTATGGTGAAGTGAACTGAAGTGAAAGTGGCTCAGTCGTGTCTGACTCTTTGCGACCCATGGACTATATAGTCCATGGAATTCTCTAGGCCAGAATACTGGAGTGGGTAGCCTTTCCCTTTTCCAGGGGATCTTCCCAACCCAGGGATTGAACCTAGGTCTCCCACATTGCAGGTGGATTCTTTACCAACTGAGCCACAAAGGAAGCCCAAGAATACTGGAGTGGGTAGCCTATCTCTTCTCCAGGGGATCTTCCCAACCCAGGAATTGAACTGGGGTCTTCTGCATTGCAGGTGGATTCTTTACCAACTGAGCTATCAGGGAAGCCCATTGCTATGGTAGGCAGTGGCTTTCAATTTCTTTTAAGGTCAGGAAAACCAGAAATGGTAGCTAGAGGAACTTCCTGTCTCACAGGGGCATTTAAGCTATTGTTCTGCATTTAAGAGTTTTGAGAATTTTTCAGTGGAAGTCTGGTTTAGATTTGGTCTAGTGAAAGATAAAGAATAGAGAGAAGTCTGCGCAGTTATCAGTGCCCCAGGAGCATCCATGGCTCTTTGTCTTAATCTCCTCCTTAGTTAACAATATTAACTGAACCCCATGGTTCAGAAACCATGAAGTCACTTTCCATCCCCTCTTTCTAAGCTCCATATTATATTGCCGTTTTCATGCCGTGTGCTCAGTCATGTCTGAGTCATTGTGGGTCCTCTATCCATGGAATTTTCCAGGCAAGAATACTGGAGTGGTTTGCTGTTTCCTCCTCCAAGGGATCTTCCCTGGCCCAGGGATTTAACCTGCATCTCCTTTGTCTCCTTCACTTGTAGGTGGATTCTTTACCTGCTGAGCAATTAAATACTGTTATCTTCCCCTGCTCCCCTATAGAACACTCTACAGCCCAGCTACAACTTTTGTTTCCCAAATACACTGTCGTTTCCTAAGCCTCCAGGACTCTACTAGTGCTCTTGTTGGAATTCAGTCTTCATATATATTTCTCCATTTGACAGACTGCTCTGACAAGACCAGTCTCAACTCTTGCAGCCATAGTGAAGTCTTCAGTAACTCTTCCCACATCAGCCTATTTGAAATTGCATCTGTTCCTGAACTCCGTAACTCCAGAGATTTTACATCCTTGTTTTCTGGGACACTGCCTAACACACAGCAGTTGTTCAATATATGTATGTTGAAGGAATCATAGAATAAATGATCATCTGAGTTCCAACTTTCTACATTATTCAATGCTGTCCATGACAAAACTTTAAAAATCAACTCCTACAAACCTGTTTTCTCATCTGTAAAATGAAGAAAACTATATTTGTCTGTGTAGTTGTGAAGATTAGGAGAAAATTATTCAATCAAAAATATATAATTTATATAAAAATATACACATAAACCACATAGAATATCTGCAATATGAAAGTGCTTAACAAATTTTAATTTACTGTTTCCTTTTGCAGGTCACTACATAAATGAAAAATATTAATTAGGACATTTATATTTTTAAATGTCTGTAATCCTCATGTTGGATCATCAAAAAAGTGAGAGAGTCCCAGAAAAATATCTACTTCTGCTTTACTGACTATGTCAAAGACTTGACTGTGTGGATCACTACAAACTGTGGAAAATTCTTAAAGAAATGGGAATACCAGACCACCTGACCTGCCTCCTGAGACCTCTATATGCAGGTCAAGAAGCAACAATTAGAACTGGACATGGAACAACAGACTTTCCAAATTGGAAAAGGAGTACATCAAGGCTGCATATTGTCACCCTGCTTATTTAACTTATATGCAGAGCACATCATGAGAAATGCTGGACTGGAAGAAGCACAAGCTGGAATCAAGATTGCCGGGAGAAATCTCAATAACCTCAGATATGCAGATGACACCACATTTATGGCAGAAAGTGAAGAGGAACTAAAGAGCCTCTTGATGAAAGTGAAAGAGGAGAGTGAGAAAGTTGGCTTAAAACTCAACATTCAGAAAACGAAGATCATGGCATCTGGTCCCATCACTTCATGGCAAATAGATGGGGAAACAATGGAAACAGTGACAGACTTTATTTTCTTGGGCTCCCAAATCACAGCAGGTGGTGAGTGCAGCCATGAAATTAAAAGACAATTCCTCCTTGGAAGTAAAGTTGTGACCAACCTAAACAGCATATTAAAAAGCAGAGACATTACTCTGTCAACAAAGGTCTATCTAGTCAAAGCTACGGTTTTTCTAGTAGTCATGTGTGGATGTGGGAGTTGGACTATAAAGAAAGCTGAGTGGCAAAGAATTGATGCTTTTGAACTGTGGTGTTGGAGAAGACTCTTGAGAGTCCCTTGGACTGCAGAGAGATCCAACCAGTCCATCCTAAAGGAAATCAGTCCTGAATATTCATTGGAAGGATTGATGCTGAAGCTGAAACTCAAATACTTTGGCCACCTGATGTGAAGAACTGACTCATTTGAAAAGACCCTGATGCTGGGAAAGATTGAAGGTGGGAGGAGAAGGGGATGACAGAGGATGAGATGGTTGGATTGCATCACCGACTCAATGGACATGAGTTTGAGTAAACTCCGGGAGTTGGTGATGGACAGGGAGGCCTGGCCTGCTGCTGTCAATGGGGTCGCAAAGAGTTGGACACGACTGAGTGACTGAACAACAATCCTCAAAGTTCCTGAAATCTTTTAAAAACGGAATCTGCATATTAAAAATATATTTTTTAAGCACTGTTAAGTTCTGGTAGAGTATACAGTACAGTTAAGGACAGGCATATTTTATAAATTAAATATAATATCATATGGTTAAGAGTGCTAATCAAGCTTCAGTAAAATACTGGGGGATCTGAAGAGTAATGAAATCATAAAATACTCAGGAAAGTGTGAATAAAAAGGAAAATGCCAGATGCAAGAAAATATTTGCTAACAACTGACAAACTAAAGAAGGTTGTTCTTGGAGAAAGGCATCCTTGGTAAGAAAAGATAGTCACTATAAGCGAGAACCTGAGAACCTGAGTTAACCCTCAAATGTTTCACATCAGGTATAATGCTGAAATTACATCTAAACTTGAGGAGACCTTAAGAGGTGGAAAATAGCCATAAAAAGATGTTCTTTTAGTAAACTGAATTGTTAGTGGATATGTCATTTTGTGATAAAAGGCAGTTTCTCTTCAGTCTTTATTAGGGAAGATGGAAGTTCCTGCTCCCAATTTGATAAAGTGTGAATAAGTTGGAGGTAACCATTCCATGATGGCCAAAACACAATAATTTAGAAATCAATTATATACAATAAAAAGTGTAAACTAATTGGGGCTTATTTGAAGATTGAGTGAAGATTTCCCTTGCTTCTCAAGGCTGGAAACTAAAAGCCAGCTCTTAGGATTTATAAGGCTTGTATTCCCTCTTCCATCTCTGAAAATTCTCCTAATCAAATAAGATTAGATCAAAGGCAGCCTGCGGGAAAAAGGCAAAGGCATCCACCCTCCTAATTCCAGATCAGAGAATATGTAGTTCACCCTAAAGTGGCCAATCAATTTCTCTTTGTTAACTAAGAATGAGAGAACATATACTGTTTTACTGAATAGTAAAACCAACAGAATTTAGAAATCAGATTAAAAGATGCAACAGAGGGCCATTCATCATTCAAAAATACAGACAGGATGACAAGCCCCAGAAATCCATGAGGGACGAGTCCTGAATTGTGTTGTTATTGTTTAGTTGCTCAGTCATGTCTGACTCTTTTGAGACCCCGTGGACTGTAGCCTGCCAGGCTCCTCTGCCCATGGGCGGAATTAGCCCTGTTAAAATAGAAGGGCAGCCAGGGTTTACAGAGATCCTTGTTAGTGAGAATGCTGTCAACCACAATTGGCGATCAGAGGGAACGCGCAGTTATGGGTTGTTTGGAAGATTTTGTTGCCTATCGGTACAGGGAGGGAACAAAATAGTACTCAGTTGGGTGGTGTCTCACTGCAGGAATGTCAGAGGGAGAGGAAACTACAGTGGGTCTGTTCAGTAGGTACAGAAAGAAGAGAAACTGGAAAGGCCTTGTAAGAGCAGAGCCCCTCTTCTGCAGGTCTCCTTGACCCTGCGTTCTGTTGCACTAACCTGTCATTAGACAGACAGGCCAGGCCCTTACTAAGTCCTTAACTGGTCAGAAAAGAAGAACTATTTTCCCTGCTGGTTTCACATGTTATTAGCAATGCCCTGGAATTATGGCATTTTTAAAGATTTTAAAATAGGAGATGTAATTCTGGAACTCCATGGTTTTCACTGACACATCTAAATGAACTTTGAGGAATTTCGGAATCATATTGGGAGACAATAGGAAATAAATTTTTGCCATTACCTAATAAAGTTGTGTAGGGAAAAGCATATGGATCCAGACATAAGCATATGGATCGAGGTATTCTGAGGGCAGATGTAAATGACTTTTAAGGAAGGACAACTAGTCTTTAGTGTGAGTCCTGGAGGTCTCTGCTGGTAACTCTGTTACAATTTAGCGACCCATCCCAATGTCTTACAGATTTACTTAGAAGTGTTTCTATAGGCTTACCTGTTTTCCCCCTCTTTTCTATTTTAAGTTTCTTCCTGTTTCCCTTTTCTTAAGCAAGATGGACACTGAATAGTCTTTTTGCTCCTCAGAGGGCCTTGCCAATAACTGGCTTGCCACAGAGATCCAATTGAGTCAAATTGTAGAAATACTCTAAATTCTCTTGACTGTCTCAGTCTTCTGCTTTATTTTTGCTTCATCCTTCTCCTTGATACTGGATCCACTTCAATATTTCTATATCTTTCTAAAATAGGATCTCTGAGGTACCTGGATCCCTTAGTGATGGTCTGGCCTGGACCAATGTTGTAAATGTGCTGTGGCTGGGCATTTCAGATGCCTGTGATGACCCAGATCCCTGTGATGTCAAAAGATCAGTTTAGGTCACAAACTCTCCTAGAAGACCATTCGTGTTGATCTGCACTAATGAGAGTCACCATAAATCATGGAAATACTGACAATAACCTTCATTTCACTTTATAGCTGAGGTTGTAACTCCAGATAGTGCCCGCATCTTGTGAGACTTGATCTCCCTCCATCATCCCTAATCATTCTCCAGCTGAATTCTCCTAAAGTGAATTCACGATTCCATTACAAGCTATAATGAAACCACCCTAGACTCGTTGCTTCCTTGCTTCAGTACAGAGACTTAAAGAGTAAAACAACTAGACAATCAGGGAAAAGAGACAGGAAATTATACATAAAGTATCCATGATGATATTTCTCTGAACATTCAGGGACTGTGTATAAGTCTAAAGGCAAATGAATGTGAAACTGGAAGGAGAACTTAGAAATCAAGGAGAATGATTAAACATCAGTGGATTAGACAACTTTAGCTATTCTATGTCATTAAGCTGTTTTGCTACTTAAAGTGTGTGAAGAAAAAATTTGCAGAGACTCTAATTAGCTTTGAGAAGAGAGTAAAGAGGAAGAAAAAGTGAGGGATAATGAGACAGAGAGAGTAAGCAAGGGGGAGAGCAAGATATGTACCAACAGAGTAGGAGAGAGTAAAGTTGAAACCCAGAGAGATTCTTAGACTAAGAAATAAAATGATTTTAAGAGGTGAACAGTTACATATTTAGAGATGAAAAAACGTTGCCTGGAGCCTTCCTTGGTGGCTCAGTGGTAAAGAATCCGCCTGCCAATGCAGGAGACACAGGCTCAATCCCTGGTTCGGGAAGATCTCACATGCCGCAGAACAGCTAAGCCCGTGTGCCTTCACTATTGAGCTTGTGCCCTAGAGCTGCTACTACTGAGCCCCATGCCCCAGCTACTGAACCCTGCATGCCCTAGAGCCTGCACTCGGCAACTAGAGAAGCCACCATAATGAGAAACTCGCTTATCACCACTGGAGAAAATCCCACACCGCAACAGAGCCAGCACAGCCAAAAATAAATAAATAAATTCATAAACAGGAAGCAAAACAAGAAACCTTGCCTGGAACCTAATCTCATCACTTTATAACGAGGCAGTGAGGCACAGGGTAAAGCAAAGGGTCTTTAGAGGCAGGCATATCAGAAATTCAGACTTGACATTATTGTTGCTTACTATAATGTGCAGTTGGCTACCTGATTCTCAATTTTTTTCCCTATAAAATGAGGATTAACTAAAATAATATATAATTAGTGCTGGCACAGATTGGACAATAAATACACATAATTGTGATATCTGTTTTCTCTCCCTCTCCCTGTAATTTCATTTCACATGTAAAAGGAATACTGTAAACACTTGGCCAGCATCCCACTAAGAAGCCAAACTGGCCCTGCAGAAACCTGGAGAAAAAGATCTCAGCCACACTTTGTAATCCATCCTACTGGTTCCTGCTTCTCCCTGTCCTGTCCATTAAACTCAGGTTTTCCCCCTGATATATTTAAGTCCCATTTTCTCTTAATTTTTCTCCACAAGGCATTTGCAAAAAATGTGAACCTCAGCTTTTATATAATTTCTAAAAGAGAGTCATTTAGAATCAAAAGCCTTTCCTTTTCCAGAGAATAAGAAAGAAAAATGTAAGATAAGTAGAAGACACTAGTAAGCACAAGTGTGAAGAGGGAAGTTGAAAAAAAACAAAGAAATGAGGAAAAGTAACCCTAGAGATAATATGGTCTCCTCCTCTGCAGCAACTGGTGACAGACAGGACTTTGCTAAACAGAAGGGCCCCGTCAGACACACCTAAGACATTTGCCCCTTATCCAGAGCTGGGAGTCCTGGTTGGCTGTCTTTGAGAGACTGATGTAAATTTAGAGGAGAGATCCAGAGAACAGACCAGCTGGAGAGAGTTGGAAAAGTAGACGGAGGTAAGTGTCTAGAGAGAGAGAAAGGAGCAAGGTGGAAGTTAATGGAGTCAAGATCTGTGGCATCTCCTCCATGGCCACTGTGTGCAGAATTCTGATGTGATCTCAACACAAGTGGTCACTGAGGGAGCCAGGGATGTTTGTCTCTGATGGATAGATAGAGTCAGGGTCAGCTTTCACTGGAGAAGTGAGCACGTTTACTGACCTTCTCCTTTGACTTTGGCACACCCTGGTGATAACGTTTCCTGTGTTGATCTCAGGCCCAGAGGAGGGATCCACAGGCATCGAGTGAGGGTCCAGTGAATTCTGCTGCAAACCAGCTGGTCATTTATAGGGTAGGGAATATGGGCTCTGTGGACACACACACATATACACACTCACAGGCACACACACACTCAGGCAGGCATGAGCTTCTACCTGGTCACTGTTGGGAGCCAAATGTAATAAGGCCAACTAGCTCATCTTGAAGTCTTACCATTTTAACTGGGCCCCTGGGGATAGTCTCATATCCTTGTGAGGCTATTTCCA
Organism: Capricornis sumatraensis; assembly: GCF_032405125.1. Taxonomy (NCBI): domain Eukaryota; kingdom Metazoa; phylum Chordata; class Mammalia; order Artiodactyla; family Bovidae; genus Capricornis; species Capricornis sumatraensis. The sequence continues at coordinate 76,696,271 of NC_091072.1, read as the reverse complement.
TGGCAAGTGGCCTGGAAGGTCTAGAATAGTCTCAGGGTTTCTGTTCTGTTAATGAGATGAGTTGATATTTAACAGGGCCTGGCAACTGTCATTATCCTCATGTCCTCAGCTTCAAATCTTGGAGCCTTGAACTCTTGAGCACCTATTGTACAGTTTTATTTTGAATTAATTTTCTAGTTAGGGTTCTTATGACTTAGATATCACTCCTTGTGCCCCTAATTCAAAATTTTTTCATATCATTATACTATGTTCACTGTGTTCAACACAACAATAAAGATTGGCTAAATACACGTATGAAACAGTTACCTTATTAAATGCTGCTGATAGGGTGGTAAACAGTCAAAAGCACTCCCTTAAAAAAAAAAGAAAGAAAGAAAGAAAAGCACTCCCTGATGGAGCATACATCATTGATAACATGCTCCTTTCCTAACCGTCATCCTCTACCTCTTTATTATCACAATTCTATTCTTCAAATCTCAAATAACCTTCTTTCCCCTAATTCACCCACTGTTCTCCCAAATCTTGCTTGACATTGGATTAGATTCTGCATAAGTCAAAGAACTTCAGTAATTCTCTTACTCCTTCAGTTCTTTGTAGCTCTTCTTTCTACTTGGAGTTCATGAGTTCCTATAAAGCTGAAGTTTATGCTGCTTGTGTCCTGACTCTACAGTGAATCTAAGCATCTAAGTCTCATTGTGCAGGGTGGTTTCACCCCTGGTCTCATCGTATAACAGAAACCTCCACCACCATCTCCAAGTGTGCATCTTACAAAATCTAATATAATTTAGGCATTTTTGTAACATAAATGAGTTTCGAGGAAAGTGTGATTTTGAAACATAATGCACAGAAGTTAAGCTTCAGGAAAGTGAACTTTGCAATAAAGATTTTTTATGATCTTTCAGATATCCACTCAAAAACTTCTGAAAAGAAGTGAACTTGTGAAGCTCTTTTAAAGCACCTATTGCTACATCATTCATTGATATGGTAAGAAAGAAGCTCACTGGTCTCCTCACTTCCTTATCACCTCTGGTCTATAGCATTTTATTAGCACAATTCTAAGCCAAACATGATGTTCAATTCAAATGTGGGTGAAAATAATTATACCAAAAAAAGCTGTCCAAAAGTGGCATAACTTCAAGAGTCATTAGGAAAAACTGTGTATCTATTGATGTTATGTTACATGTTTATATATTTCTGTTTACTTACATTTTTCCTAGTGGCATTCCATAATTTATGTGCATCTTTCCATGAAGGACTGTCCTATTTCATTATGGTTATTCCCATATATTTTATGTTTGGACATTGTTTAAAATAGTCTATTTTCTATTTTATTTGCTGGAATATAAAAATGCAATTAGATTTTTGCATCTAGTAAACTTGTTTAATTCTATTAATTTAAATAAATTATCTGTACTTTTGTTTTAGTTTTTCTATGAAGACAATCATGCCATCCCTAAGTACAGTTTTACATTTTTGTTTCTAGTTCTTATACAACTTATCTACTTCCGTTGCTTTATTGTACTATATATGATCTTCAACCTAGGAAATCAACCCTGAATATTTATTGGAAGGACTGATGCTGAAGCTGAAGCTCCAATACTTTGGCCACCTGATGCTAAGAGCTGACTCATTGGAGAAGACACTCATGCTGGGAAAGATTGAAGGCAGGAGGAGAAGGGGACGACAGAAGATGAGATGGTTGGATGGTATCACTGATTCAATGGACACGAGTTTGAGCAAACTCTGGGAGACAGTGAAGGACAGGGAAGTCTGGCGTGCTGCAGTCCATGGGGTCACAAAGAGTCGGACAGGACTGAGCAACTGCACAACAACAGGATCTTCAGTACAACTATGAATAAAAGTGGGGATAATGGCTACCCTAGGTTTGTTTATAATCTAAAGGTAATTTTAATGTTTCCCTATTAAGGGTGATGCTTGCAGAGATTTGGTATATGATCACTCTATTGGTTAAGGAAGTACGTATCTATTCCTGGTTGGCCGAGAATTGTTTGTTTGTTGGTTTTTAAAATTAAAAACAGGTGTGAATTTTCAGTAAAATAGATGCCTTTCCTGCATCTACTGGTATTATGTGATTTTTCTCCATTTGTCTATTAATGTAATGATTTACATTAATTCATTTTCTGATATTAAATAAATTTTGAGTGTCCTGGGATAGACTCAAGTTTGTTCATGATACAAGGTATTATATTTTTAACATGTAGGGACACAATTCTGTTTAGAAACTTTACAATTCTATTCATAAGTGATATTAGCTTATTTTGTCTTTGTCAAGTATTGGTATCAAAGTTATTTAAAGAGTTACGATTTTCCCTCCTTTTTGATATATTCACTAGTTTATTTTTTAGATTCCACGTGTAAGTCATATCATAGAGTATGTATTTTCTCTGTTCAACTCATTTCACTTAGCATAATACCCTCCAAGTCCATTGATGTTGTTGCAAATAGCAAACTTTCATTCTTTTTTTAAAATGCCTGAATAGTAGTCTGCTGTGTATGAATGTACCACAGCTTCTTTATCCGTTCATCTGCTGATGGACACTTAGATTGCTTTCATATCCTGGCTATCATAAATAATGCTGCTATTAACAGTGGGAAGCATATATCTTTTTGAATTAGTGTTTTCCTTTCTTTCAGACATGTACCTGAGTGTAATTGCTGAGTCATATGATAGTTGTATTTTCAGTTTTTTGAGGTCTTTCCCTCTTTTCTATTATACAGGCAAACCTCCATAATATTATGGGTTCTGTTCCAGACCATCGAAATAAAGTGACTATTGCAAGAAAGCATGTCACACAAATTTTTTGGTTTTCCCGGTGCATATAAAAGTTATGTTTACACTGTATGATAGTCTATTAAGTGTGCAATAACATTATGTCTAAAATACAATGTACCTATTCAATTAAATAAACTTTATTGCTAAAAAATGCTAACCATCATCTGAGTCCTCAGGAAGTCATCGTGGTAACATCAGTGATCACTGGTCACAGATTACCATGACAAATATAATACTAACTAAAAGTCTGAAATATTGCAAGGATTACCATAATGTGATATAAGCAAATGATATTGGAAAAAAGGTACAGATAGATTTGCTCAGTGCAGGGTACCACAAACTTATAATTTATAAAAGTTGCAGTGTCAATTAGGAGATTGGAATTGACATCAATACCCTCCTATATATAAAATATAATAGATAACTAATGAGAACCTACTATATAGCACAGGGAACTCTACTCAGTTCTCTGTGGTGACCTAGATGGGAAGGGGATCTACAAGAGAATGGATTTATGTATATGTATGGCTGATTCCCCTTCATGAGCACATCATGAGAAATGCTGGGCTGGATGAGTTACAAGCTGGAATCAAGACAGGCAGGAGAAACGTCAACAGCCTCAGATATGCCGATGATACCACTTGAATGGCAGAAAGCCAAGAGGAACTAAAGAGCCTCTTGATGAGGGTGAAGGAGCAGAGTGAAAGAGCTGGGTTAAGACTAAATATTAGAAAAACTAAGATCATGGCATCCAGCCCCATTATTGCATGGCAGATTGGGGGGGAAAGGTGGAAGTAGTGACAGATTTCCTCTTCTTGGGCTCCAAAATTACTGTGGATGGTGACTGCAGCCATGAAATCAGAAGACGATTGCCTCTTGGCAGAAAAGTGATGACAAACCTAGACAGTGTGTTGAAAAACGGAGGCATTAATCTGCCGACAATGGTCTGGATAGTCAAGGCTATAGTATTCCCAGTGGTCATGTATGGTTGTGAGAGCTGGACTGTAAAGAAGGCAGAATGCCAGAGAATTGATGCCTTTGAACTGTGGTGCTAGAGAAGACTTGTGAAAGTCCCTTGGCCAGCAAGATCAAATCAGTCAATGTTAAGGGAGATCAACCCAGAATATTCACTGGAAGCACTGATGCTAAAGCTGAAGCGCCAGTATTTTGGTCATCTGATGTGAACAGAAAACTCATTGGAAAAGTCCCTGATGCTGGGAAAGATTGAGGGCAGAAAGCGAAGAGAGCATCAGAGGATGAGATGGCTGGATGGCATTACTGATAAATCTATTATATACATCGTCTCCTTTCCTTGCATAATCTATTAACATTTGATTAAATTAGTGTTTAATTTATTAGATTTTAACTTTTCTTTTTTCTTCTAATATAAGAAAGTGCTGCTCTAGCTACATCCCACAAAATTGTATATAGATTCATCATGGTTTTGGGGCTTGTGAAATTTTCTGATTTTTACCATAATTGGCTCTTTTGTTAAAAAAACCAAACATGAGGTATCAGGTAAAAGGAACTGAGATAAATAGGCCTTTAGTGGAGGTTTTCTATTGATCTTGCTAGGTGTTAGGCAGTGTTTATGTTTGTTGTAGCTGTGGTGCCAGAGGCTAAAATTTCCTCTAGTGTCCTTGTTTTCATCTCCTCTGTTATCTTTTTGTTTCTTAGAGACTCCTTGCAAGTAGGGACTGAAGATTGTAGGTCTTTTGGGTGTACTTCTTGAAACCCTCAAGCCCTACTGATGTGGTGGTGAGTGGTGGGGAGTGGAAGCATCTTGTGGTCCTGTGATGAGGTCTTGGTTTTCTAGTGAGCCTGTGTCCTTATGCTGTGAAGTTTACAAGTACTTCTCACATTTTTTTTTTTTTCTGGATCCTTCCCCAGGTTGGTTAGGTTCTCATAAGGTAGTGTTCCTTGAGGACAGTCTGTTAAGGAGAACAGAGCTCTCTGAGCTTATTTCAGAATGGTTATTTCCCCTTCCCACTGCTGAAGCATAAGGGAATTTTTTGTCTTTTTTTTTTTTTTTCTGATCTTCATCATGAGAATCTGGTGGGAATGCTGCAAGTAAAACTCATAAAACTAAGACAGCTTCCCTAAGGATGAGCCTCCAGGATTGTTTTTCTATGAAGCCAACCCATGCTCAGTCTCAATAACTAGTCAGTTTTCCTTCAAGTGTTCTGACCAGGCTCTAGCTGCAGCTTCTGCTCCTAAGGAAGCTGGGATTCTCTGTGTTCACCTGTCTCTCAGTTTTTGGGATGGCGGTTTGCCCTGTGACTTCAATTCTCCAATGGACCTAAGAAGTATTGTTGATTTTGTTTGTTCATTCATTTTTCTTTTTCACTGATGAGGGTGGAAGTGACAACTTCTAAGCCCCATACTCTTTCCATGTAAGATTAGACTTATAATTCGTTCTTAATTAGAATTATGTTTCTCAATTTCCAAACATATGGGTTTCTTTCCAGGTATCTTTTTGATACTGATTGCTAACTTTTAACTGCATTGTGATTAGAGAGGAGAAGGCAATGGCGCCCCACTCCAGTACTCTTGCCTGGAAAATCCCAGGAGGAGGAGCTTGGTGGGCTGCAGTCCATGGGGCCGCTAAGAGTTGGACATGACTGAGCGACTTCACTTTCACTTTTCACTTTCATGCATTGAAGAAGGAAATGGCAATCCACTCCAGTGTTCTTGCCCGGAGAATCCCAGGGACGGGGGACTCTGGTGGGCTGCCATCTCTGGGGTCGCACAGAGTCAGACACGACTGAAGCGACTTAGCAGCAGCAGCAGCATGATTAGAGAACTTGGCCTGTGTGATTCCTTACCTTTGAAATGCTTTAAGGTTTGTTTTATGGACCAACATACAGGCTATTTTGAGATATTTTCTGTTTGTTTTTGTACTAGGTCCCTGTTACTCAGCCAGGTGGTGTGGTGCTCAGGCACTCAGTCGTGTCCGAATTTGCAGCCCCATGGACTGTAGCCTGTCAGGCTCCTCCATTTCATGGAATTTTCCAGGCAAGAATACTGGAGTGGGGTGCCATTTCCTATTCTAGTGGATCTTCCTCATCCAGGTACAAACCCATGTCTCTTCATCTCCTGCACTGGCAGGCAAATTCTTTACTACTTGTTCCTCATGGGAAGCCCTAGTGGGTGCAGCAGAAGGAAATAGTAGGTGTACTTACATAGAACCAATAAGGGGAATTATAAAGATGCAGGAGTCAAAGAGGGATGGAAAAGCACTTAGGCTCTCAAGAGTGGGACCAGGTCAGAGAACGGAGCTGTAAAAGAAGGCCACTTGACAGGGGCTCTGGAACATCAGGAAAGGAGACAGGAAAATAAACACACCCACTCTCTTCCTGCTTTCCTCTACTCTTACTAAGTAACTCTTATTAGTTGAACCCAACCAGAGCTTAGAAGGTAATGAAGGCAGTCAACAAAAGTCTGTCTATCAGGACACAGATTAGGGGAGAAAGTGTGCATTTAGTTTTAGCAGGGCAAAAAAAAAAAAAAAAGTCTAGCATAATAAAAGGTAGAGCAGACCCTTCAGGATGGGTGGAGCATACGGGTGGGGAAATATAAGCATTGATAAAAGGAGGAGATTGGTGAAGTGGATGAGAAAAAGTATTGGAATTATAGGTAGTATTTCCATAATAGTGTACATGGTTTCCACACATTTTACTAAATGGCATTGTAAAAGTCCCACTGTAAACAAGCGGAGGTGATGAATGGTGAGATTGAGCTAGGCGAAAATATGAGATTGGTGGGAACAAGGGAAGGATGGATATTGGGTGGATGAATTTTGCTTGGAAGTAACAGAGGGAAAGGGTAGAATTTAAGTAGGAATCCAGACTAGTGATAGACAGAAAAGGCATGACTGGCTAGGAAATTCCTATAACTTGAAAAAAAAACTTGGTGGGGGTAAGGGTAAGTTCAAATAGAGACAAACAGAGAGGTTTTAGGGAAGGTTTTTATTACAGCTATTTACATAGATTGTTGCTATGGCAGTGTCAGCAGAAATCCTGCCCGTAGTCCAGCAGAAAATGACTTTGCAGATAGAATTCTTTATTCTAAATTCTCCTTGGTTTCCCCCTATCTCTTCCCTCCCCATAGCAATAACTCTTATCATTTTTATGATTCTTCCATTTTAATACCTTATCTCTCCTTGACATTATTGACATCTTGGGCCGTACAATTCTTTATTTTAGGGGATTTCCTTTGTATTATAGAATGTTCAGCAGCATCTCTGGTCTCTACCTACTAGATGCTAGTACCATACTCTTTCCTCCAGTAGTGACAACCAAAAAAATATCTTCAGATATTTCTAAATACCCCTGGGGGAGAAAATCATCCCTACTTAGGACCTCCTCTGCTCTGCTGCTGCTGCTAAGTCTCTTCAGCCGTGTCTGACTCTGTGCAACCCCATAGACGGCAGCCCACCAGGCTCCACCGTTCCTGAGATTCTCCAGGCAAGAACACTGGAGTGGGTTGCCATTTCCTTCTCCAATGCATGCAAGTGAAAAGTGAAAGTGAGGTCGCTCCGTCATGTCCGACTCCTCTGCTCTAGATTTTCAGAAATGGAATAGTGGTGGGGAAGACAGAACTGTGAGTATAGTTTCAGGAAATGTAGTATATTACAGGTAAAGCAAGAGATAGGAAGGAATCTTCATGAAAAAAAGGATACACTTAAACTGTATCCAGGTCAGTGTCAGAATTTACAAATTGTAGCAAATAAGTGTGTAAATAGGTCAAGGAGCTTTTATATATTCTTGTACAATGCAGATGTCACTCAAAGCTTTCTTGATCCTAGGAGATTTCCGCCTACAGCTCCCACTCCCAGTTTACAACCTGGGGAAGTAGGTGCTCTCCAGAGACTTTTGCTCTTGCTTCTGTTCTTCCTCCTCTCCCTCAATGATCCACATGCGCTTGACATACAGCTCCTCCTCTTGCTGCCCCTGAGAAGTAGTCCTATTAATCAGTTCTTATATAGGGAGACAAATTTCATGGAGAATTTTGAGGCAAGCATATAGGGATGGTTGCACCATATTTCTCCTACTCATTGCTTTTTTCCCATGTTCCACATCCTTTTGTTTCCCTCATGGCTCTCAATCTGCTCCTTTCTCAATCTTAAGGTTCCTACCAGTTGACTTTGCCCTGGAAAGAAATGCTCTGGAAAGAATGAACTTGTCATCCTCTTTGATGAATTTCTCTAGAGGACAATACTACTTTCCCCCAAATTTTGGAATACACTCCTCCATTTTATTACACTTGCCCTTCCAATCATGAAAATGTATAACTAAGAGAAATTTGGTAGAAGTGAAATTAGATAGATGAGCATTATTAAACATCAACAGGATCTTCCATAAAGATTGTGGTGCTGGAGAAGACTCTTGAGAGTCCCTTGGACAGCAAGGAGATCAAACCAGTTAATCCTAAAGGAAATCAACCCTGAATATTCATTGGAAGGACTACTGCTGAAACTGAAGTTCCAATACTTGGTCTGAAGAGCTGACTCATTGGAAAGACCCTGATGCTGGGAAAGATTGAGAGCAAGAGGAGAAGGGGGTGGCAGAGGATGAGATGGTTAGATAGCGTCACTGACTTAATGGAGATGAGTTTGAACAAACTCTGGGAGATAGTGAAGGACAGGGAAGCCTTGTGTGCAGCAGTCCACGGGGTCACACGGAGTCAGACACAACTTAGCAACTGAGAAACAACAACAGGATCTTTCAGGTCTTATACTAGCAGAAAGGAAGCCATGAGTACTCCTTCCTGGAGCTTGTCAGCTAGTGAGTCTCCCACTTCTTCGGGCTGCAGGAGGGGAAGTCAAGGGAAGCTGCCCCTTCAGGTGTTTCTAACTACACAGACTCTGCCTGGGAAAGGCTGCTCCTCCCAAGGGCCCTCACCATGGCCCCCTTCATTTCTTTGTTTCGGAAACTGTAGATGACGGGGTTGCACATGGGGGTGATGATGGTGTAGAGGAGGGAAAAGGGCTTGTCTTTGTCAGGACCGTGTGTGCTGCGGGGGTTCATGTAAGAGAACATGGCTGAGGTGTAGAAAAAGATGACCACGGTCAGATGGGAGGCACAAGTAGAGAAGGTCTTGCCTCGACCAGAGGAGTTCCTGCCCAGGATGGAGGCCAGGATGCGGGCATAGGAGATGACAATGAGCACCATGGGGCTGAGCAGCACCACAATGGCATCGGCAAAGATGACTTTCAGACTAAACTGGGGGTCTCCACAGGAGAGAGCAATCACTATGGGGGCCTCACAGAAGAAGTTTTCTATGTGGTTGTCTCTGCAGAAGGGACCACGAAATGTCATGTAGTCAAGAAGGATGCCATTGATCAACCCAAAGGACCAGGCTGTACTCACCAGGCTCACACAGACCTGCCGGCTCATGATCTGGGCATAGCTAAGTGGGTGGCAGATGGCAACATAACGGTCATAGGCCATGAAAGCCAGGAGGATGCACTCAGCCACACCCACACCAAAAACCAGATACATCTGGGTTAAACAAGAGGCAAAGGTGAGAGTGTGATTCTTTATCACTAAGTGCATCAGCATCTGTGGGATGGTGGTGGTGATGAAGCAGACATCCAGGAAGGACAGGTGGCCAAGGAAGAAGTACATGGGGCTGTTGAGCCTTGGGTCTGTCCAGGTGATGAAGATGATGAGGCCATTCATGGCCATGGCAAGGCTGTAGAGGGCTAGGAAGAGGGCAAAGAGCAATGCCCGAGTGGAAGAGGAGCTCTGCTCAAAGCCCACGAGGATAAACTCAGTCACGGTGCTGCCATTCCTTGTGTCTACCATCTGGGGCCTGCTTGAGAAAGGAAGATAGATAAAGCACAGAGAAGAGAGTAGGGTGTAGGTAAGGGAAATGAGTGAAAGATGGGGAATTACAGTAAACTGCATGTAAGTCAGCACTGTCATGGGCACTGAAAATACCAGTTCTATTGCAGGCCACGATAATGGAACCATAGTGTAACCAAGGGAGATTCTACTATCCTTTCTATGGATCAGGCTGTGCTTGAAATACCATATCCAGTTCTGGACCTCTATTTTCAATGATTATCCACCAAAGGGGTTATATTCAGACAAAAAAGATGGTGAATGATCTAGAAACCACGTGACAGACTTTTAAAGGAAACTTTAAGGGGGAGTCTTAGGGACACTCTGAGAGGTCCTTTTTAAATGTTCATAGGTTTTTCGTCTAGAAGAGAGAATTTACTTTTTCTATATAACCTCAATGAGTAGAACTCAAACAAGAGAGTAGAAATATTAGAGAAAAAAATGACTGCTATTTCTTATTATAAAGTTTCTTCGTTCTTTTAAGTATACAACCAATGCCTGCTCCTTGTGGAACATCTGGAAAATACCAAAAGAGCAAAAGCTAAATAAATAAATAAAAAGAATCAACCAGAGGGAAACCATAATCTGTATGTTAGTTCATGTCTTTTCAGTAGGTTTTTTTTTTTTTTAATGTTTATATTTTAAAAGCTTTGAAGACCAAAACAAGGCTGAGTGGAAACTTCCATAGGAACTTAAGTGAGGGGGAGTATATTTTCAAGAAGAAATGCAGTGATTACAGCTGTTTCCAGGTTGGGGAATGCAATGCAATAGGGAGGAAGTAAAAAGGATAAAAATTCATTTTTCATTTGAAAGCGGAACTGGGAACAACTGCACTCCACTCCACTTTACAGTCAAAAATGGTTTATTCATTTAATAAACAAGTGCCTAGTGTGTTCCATATACTGAGCTGGGTGCCAAGGATATAAAATCATGCAGAGAACTTCCTCCCTGACTCCATGGATATTATACTATACCCCAAGTCATTAAATCAGGGGGATAAGTCAGCTCATAGAAAATCCATATAACATATGGACAATATTAACAAAAAGCAAACATGTGTAGGCAGATATATTTCAACTCTATTGCCTCCATACAGGGAGGGTACCCTTTGGAAGGGTCATGAAACACTTGGAACATATTATTGGTTGTTATGCCCAAGTCGCAAAATCTCCCAATGACCACCAGGGAGCTGATATCTGATGCAAAAGCAAGAGAGTTTTTATCACCAAGCTCGAGCTGGGGCTCCCACCCGATACCGACGCAGCGGCTATAGGGAGGAGCCACGAGTTCTGGGTTACATTGTTTATATAGGGTATTCTCGCGCGAGAAATTTGAAAAACGGGAGTTTTTGGGTTGGGAGACATCTAATTGGTTACCTTCTGTGGAAGGGTTAGGTGTTGGTTTCTGATTGATTCTTATTTCATGAGAGAAATTTGAAAAACGGGAGTTTCTGGGTTGGGAGACATCTAATTGGTTACCTTCTGTGGAAGGGTTAGGTGTTGGTTTCTGATTGATTCTTATTTTCCCGGGCTGGCCCCGGGTTCTGATTGGTTCCCATTACCTAGGTAGACTACGTTAAGTCAGGAGATTTTGGTCTGGGGTCTGACTGGCTCGAGGGTGGTGGGGTGAGGTCAGGGGATTTCCAAAGGCTCTTGGATTTTTAAAGGCTCTTTTCCTGGATCCTTACAAAATGGAGTTTTTTTTGTTAACAAAATGGAGTAGCTTAGGTCCTTCATGGTATATTAGAGTATAAAAAAATCTTCAATGAATTCCAAAGGTCCAAAAAAGTTCAGATCATATTGACCACACTAAAACTAGGCATTAAAATTCTTTTTAAATTTCCACATAGAGGAGATTTCTTAAAATTTATTTATTTTCTCCCCTTGATGAGAGAAAAAGAGCACAGTAGTTAGCTAGTGTATGGGATTTTCTTAAGAATACTGTTTATCATCACATTGCACACTTTAAATATCATATACTTTTTTTCTATTATGCCTCAGTAAAGCTGAAAAAAAAGCCTGTCAAATCCAAGTGGGAAAAAAAAGGAATATTGCTTGCTCATTTTTTTTAACTTCAAGAAAAGATGTAAACTCTTACTGAATATATAAATTTAGAGGGTATTGTTTTGATAAATTGTGGATAACATTCTTCTGATCAGCAGGGCTGCCAGGAGTGTTGTACTATTTGTGTACTGCCCAAAGGTTCCTGAAGGTCACAGTGGCTGCTGAAGTCCAGTCTTTGCTCAGCTTAACCAAGCCGTGTACCCTGGTGAGGGGCTGTGTGGATTCAAAGTGGTACCTTTCTTCTAATCCTGTTCTGAGAGGGAGTGACTTTTTAAAATTAACCCGAATATACCATGTATGTTAGGAAGATGTGGCCATGAGGATAATTAAATTTCATCACTTTTTTTTTTTATCTGATAAGACTGGTGAAGTCTTTGAAAGAATAATAATAAATAAGCCTATGTTCTACTGAGACGGTTTTATGAATAAAAAGGCAGTAGGTATTTCTTCTAATGTGGTAGTACTCAAAGTGTGGTCCACAGACTAGTAGCAGCAGAAGCGTCACCTGGGAACTTCATAGAAACTATACTGGGGCCTCACTCCAGATCTACAGAATCATAAACCCTGGGGATGGAGTCTAGCAATCAGTGTTTTAACAAGCCTTCCACGTGATTCTGTTGTACATTAAATGTTGAAAAACTACTAACGCAGGTGAAGACAAAGTATAGCCCTCAAGACAAATATAGTCCATTGTTTATTTTTATAAATAAAATTTAATTGGAACACAGCCACACTAATCTGCTTATGTATTGTCTGGTTGTTTTTCCACTACAAAGGCAGAGCTGAATATTTGCCAGCGACCATTTAGCCTGCAAATATGATTGTCAGATTTAGCAAATAAAAATATTAGATGCCCAGTTAAATATGATTTTTCAGATAATCAATGAATAATTTTTTATTACAAATATGTTCCATGCAATACTAGTAAATCAATGCATGGAGGTTAAAATATTAAACCTTTAGAGAAAAGGTTTGCTGACTCTTGCATAATCTTATGATTGTAGAGTGGACTTGCCTCCAATAGACAGGAGCATGTAAGGGAGGCAATGAGAAAAAGGCCTTATTCCTGATCACACACCTGGGATTCTGGTGGGTTGAGTCTCAAGTACTTCCCTCCTAAATAGAAGACTCAAACTAAGAGATCAGCCTGCCTGAGATGGAAGGGCAGCTGGTGCCACTTGCTTTTCTGTTTATTAAACTTATTATATGAGTTATTTTCTTTAAGTGCCTGTTGTTACGCATGTTCAATTAAGATAGAATGGATGTTTTAGAAGAATTTTGCAATTAAACCAGAAGGGATTTTGTAACAACAATAAAACTAGGCATGATTATGAAAAACACTCCATCTAGTAAACATTGAAAAACAAAAAGCCCTCTGAAAACAACTTTTAGATAGATCAAACAGGAATCAAAAAATTAATTACAGGCTATCTAAAAAAATAATGATAATAAAAGGAAGCATATATCAATAAATATATACACAGATATTTGTTAAAGGAAAAGTTAATAGCCTGAAATACTTGGATTAAGAATAAGAAATAAAGATAAATTAAATGAAGTGAAATAGCTCAAGAGGATAGAAGCAGATAAAATTAACATAAGCAAGACCAAAAGGGAATATGGAAAGATCAAAGAAAAAAATAATTGAATACAAAAACAGAAAAAAGTAGTTAATAAACTCAAAGATAATAAATAATTTCAAAGAAATTGGTCCTTTGAAAATGTCAGTAAAATAGACAAACTATGTTGTTATAGTTCGTCTATATGTTGTTACATAAGAACAATAAAAATGAGATGAGAGGAAGAAAGCACAATATACAAGAAGTTTTAATAATCACAGCTACAAAAAAACCAAAAATAATTATGCCACAGTATTTTGCCTATGACCATCAGGTTTGAAGGTCAGAGGAAAAGATAATTTTCCAGGTACATGTTAATATAAATCACTAAAATTTGTTAAAGAAAATATAGAAACCAAACTAACTGAACCAAACCAAACTAAATGAAATGAAGCAGTTCTGAACTTTGGCTTCACATTATAGTGTCTTGAAGAGTTTTAAAATGTTGCCGTGATGTTGCTGTGCCTATGTTGCAAACCAGACATAAAACAATATAAGGGGAGGGATTCAGGCGTCAGTGTTTTTAAAAACTTCCCAGGTGGCTCCAATGTTGCAGGCAAGTTTGAGACTTACTAAAACAGAAAATTGACAAAGAGCTAAGCCCCAAATGGCTCCAGACCATGATAGTTTCCTGAGTTCTTTCTAATTTTGCAGCAATCAAATATTTTTGACAGTTTATGATGAAAAAAATAGTGGGTTCCTAACTACTTTTACAAAGTCATCAAACCATTGAATCCAAAATCTGAGAAGTATACAAAAGACAATGATAACTAAGACAGTCTATTAATAATGGCGAGTCAGGCAAAGTAAAATCTAAACAAATGGAATTCATCAATGCAAAGAAAAATACATCATGATCTAGTGAAATCCATTCCAGTGATTTAAGGTTCTTATTTTAGGAATTCTAGTACTGTAACTACCATAATAATATGTCAAAGGTGAGAGTATTCTACATTCTAAAGGAGATGTTTGATAGAATTCAATAGTGATATCTGATTGTCAAAATTTCTTAGTAAAGCAGTACTTGAAAGAGGTTTCCATGTCATAATAAAAATTTTATCTAAATAAAAATAATTATGATACACACTATGCATTATGTACTATTTGTTCTGATGTGTAATAGTAAGTTTTTAAAGCTTCAAAACCACACATGGAATAGTCTTTCTTTCATCCTTATTTTACAAACACACAGAAAAGGTGAGCAATTTTGCCCAGTATCATGCTTGAATTAAAATCTGAGAGTCTGATTCCAAAAGGTACACTGTCAACTACCCCCACAGCTTCAGGGTTTTGGATGCCCTATAATTACTAGCCAAAGTATCTGAAAAATGAATTCAAGAGGTAGTATGTTGATACATGTTTAACAGATGGCTCTGCCAGGGACACCTGATTTGTAACATTTGCCAATTTTCCTGGTGTAAATATTCCCATATGACCCACTTTGCTAGAAACGTGACCCCACTAAACACGGAGTTAGGAAGGGGCGCACGTTACATTACTGTTGTATGATTTTCCGACCATATAGATACAACAGATGTAAATACACGACCTTGAGAAGATAGATAATAGTGAAATGTAGTGAAAACCTTAGGAAGTGATGAATTTTTAGTATCTATTACCTTTGTCTTATAATATATTTAATGGTTTGTTATAATATGTTAAAATGGCCATGTTTAACAATCAGTTTTTAAAATGCCTCAAAATGTAACAGATGGTTCTTCAGAGCTGGTGCCAACTGGGTTCAGCACACCACTGGAATGAAAAGGAAGGGCAGAATGATCATTTGCAGGTGTGTTGTTAGCATTGCTGAGGACTTAGGATTAGGTGCATTTCTTCCTTTCTCTTTATGTTTCTGCCTCAGCCTACAGGGAGGCCAGATTTTCTACCTAGGAAGGGATAGGGTAAAGGTACAGAAAATACTTTTAACCTCACTGTTCATCTTTCCTGTAGAAATAACTTAAATATCCCTCAGTTGAGCACTGGTTACACATATTATGGTACATACAAAAAATGGGAAAATCTTGTAGAAGTTACGTCTTACCTCATTCTGTTGCTATAGCTAGAAATGGTCTGTTTGTCACCAAACCATTTCAACAGGTAAGAAGGGCAGTCTCATGGAGGCTGTGGATGAGCTAGACTCGGCAGGACATTGGAACTTAGGGTCCTCTCTGGAAGAAACAGTACCCCTTTAGCTTACACGAAATTTCTTACATGAAATCCCTTACATGAAATTTTTCAAATCATTCCAGATGATGTCAACTCAGATAAAGTTTCTTTACTCACTTATAGTAATTTCTAGTTTACAAAGCATATTTATGTATATTATTCCATTTAACTCTTATAAAAACCTATTAAATAGGTACCATCTCCATTTTACAGAGGAGGAAAACAGGCTCAGAGAGCTAAAGTAACTTGCCCAAGATCATATGCCTAGCAAATAAAAGTAATGAGATTCAGACCAGGCCTTTTAAGTCCTTCGAATAACTTTTTCCCAAGCTGCTTAGGGCAGAGACGTCACTACCTCCTGTAGGTTCTACAATTACTGAATGTCACATTTTGGTCAGGAATATACACACCCACCCACCCATGTACACACACATATGTGATAATTCATATTTCATTATAGTTATAGGCTTCCTTCTTTGAAATTAATCCTTAATAAAAACAATATATTATGAAGGAAGAATTCTCTTTAAGATTTGGATCTATTGATTAGCCATTTTAGCCTTTTTCCTTAGGTTAAATATTTACAGACCCTTTTATGATGCCTTGCTATCCTTATTTCCTCATTACCTTTAAAGTTTCCAGAAATAAGAAAAGAAGCAACTAAAGAAGACATTGATTGGAGGCTTGGAGACAAGTATAAGAACTAAAGAAGTACATACACTTTGTATTTAAAAAAATCAGTGTATATAATACCCCTGGCCAACAGACCGATGAGATCATCCTTGAAACAAAGAATATATTGTGGAGGGCACTGAATTAGAACACTGAAAAGAAAGACTAAAGAGGTTAAGAAGGAATATTCTGGGAGATACCACTATTCAAATATAGTAAAGAGCTCTTCTCTAATGATCATAAGACAGAACAATAGAAAATAGAGGTAAGTGCAACAAGAGTATTAAGTTAGACTAAAGGAATGTTTTAGTATTTTAACAAGGAGTTTGAAAGCATAAAGTGACTGACCAAGGAGTAATGAAAGATCTTTTCTGTACTCATTGCAAATAGGAGAGATTTCAGTGCATCAGGTCTCATTTCAGGTCAAAATGGTCCCAAAGCACAGTGGACTGGAGCCTATGCTTCCTTCTGTGTTTGCTTGTGTGTTAATAGCATCAAGATACAGCCACTCTCACTCCTCTCCATATCCAATTAGCCGTTCGTTCCCTCTTTTCAACCTTCTCTACCGGCTTTATGCACCCTCCACTCCATTTATGGTTTGCCATACACAAATCCATCTATTTGTTCATTCAGTTTTTGTTTGGTGCCTACCATGCACACACTCCAGTCCTGGCCTCCACACTTTTACACATACTGGTCATTTTTTATGTTATTGTCCTTTACCCCTATTGGCTTCTGGTGAATTCTTTCTTATCTTTTGTGAAGCAAATTACATACTGCCTCCTCAGCAAAGCCTTCCCCAATAACCTATCATCTCTCTTGTCCTTTTCTTTTAATGAAAAATCATTTAATTTCTTTTCAGAAGTAAGCTGTTTTGATCCCATTATTTGCTCTTTAAGCCACAAATGTTGTGGACAGTTAATACAAGGCCCTTCAAATGATCAGAATAATTAAATTAGCTTTATAACAGACAATTCTGGCAGTAGACCAATACTGATATATTTAACAATCTTTATCATAGATTAGCTAAGAAATAAATACTAAATATAACATTGAAATAATCAATACAAAATAAAACTGAAAATAGGTAAAACTATATGCAGCAAGATTTAGATCTATAAATTTTGACTTGGCAAAATGGGACTGGATAAAAATAAGGCCCACAAAACAAATCTCATAGAAGCAGAAGCTATTATGGTAAAATTGATTTGAACAAAATACTGATAGAAGTATATTGATAAGTTAAACATAAATAAGTTAGTCTGGATCAAAATAACTTCAGTATTTTTATTCACATGACAAAGCTGGAAATATTTTAAGTACTATACTAGAAAACTGATCAAGGAATTAATTTGGATTAATGAATTTATTAGGTCATATCAATAATTCAATGGTACTGGTATAATTCTGATTTAAATGCTGTTATTCACTAACATAGAATCAATCAGAAGGCTACAACAGTGAGAGGAAAATAACTGTAGAATCGTTAATAGTGGGACAAAAATATTTATTGGTTCTCCAGCACAAACTAAACTTTTGATTAATGGTTTTTGAACAAGTAAATGAATATTTAAACAATCTGATTTTTGTTGATCACTTTCTATCTATGTAACCCACTACCTGAAATTTACCTGAAGTTCATATTTATCAAATTTGAAATATAATACATAATTGTCTGAAAAATTTGTATTTTTAGCTTTCTTTTGAACATTTCAAGGAGTTGTAAATTCCAATTGATCTATGTATCCTCCTACCTTAATTTTAAATAAACAAAAATATGTATTACTCAGGAAATGAGAGCATGCAATACAGAGAAGAGGGGACAAATTAGAGAAACCGCCATGATAATGCTGAATATTTCTTCACTGTTTCATTGATCCTTCTGCTTCCCAAGAATGAAAGGGAGAACCTTGAGGGCAAGGGAAGAGAACTGAGGAATGTAAATTGATTTTTTATTTAGTTTGTTTTAAGGAAGCTTCACACCATAGCTTAACCATCGTATAAAATTTTGAATATATTTCAAAAGCCCACAGAAAGAATGGAAGAAAATAGAATAGAATTTTCAATGAAGGGGAACTTCTGTGCCAAAGGTGATAAACCATCAATCAACCTTCTGGCTTACACAGATGTGTTTTATTAAGTCATAGTCTTTCCTCTGAAGGACATCTCGTGTGAAACTCAAGATATAAACTTCACAGGAAAAAACAATCAGAAGATCTTCCTGCACTGTGTCTATTCTTAATAACTAATAGAGTTAATTAGTTCATTAGAAGCCTCTAGCCTGTCCCAGTCCCAAGATTCTTACTTGTCACTCCACTGCAGTATGTTCAGATAGAAATTCAGGCTTTGCCTAAGTCACACTAGAAATCATGAAGAGAAAGATAGATGGGACTATATCAAATGGAAAACTGGTAGAACTAAAAAAAGAAAATATAAGAGGCAACAATATATGAAATTTATTTTAAAGAGCTTGTCGAAACACCAAGATCTTAAGAGATAAAAGGACAAGAACTAATAATTCATAAAATGGAAAAACCATTCGAAAGTGTTCAAACTCATTAATAACAAACAATAGTTTTAAAACAGATACTATTTATGATCCACTGGATTATATAAATTATAAAATTATAACATGCTGGTTAAATGGTACTCCACTCTTGGCTGGAAAGCAGTTTGAAAACATGTTACAAAAGCTTTAAAAATGTTCATTTCTTTTAATTTAGGATCTTTTAAATAATACCAACCCCAGAGTTCAATTATCTGGATTAAAATTCTGGCTTCATCGTGTTGAACACAACAATGTTGTGCTCTATCTACCCAAACAAATAAAGCAAAGATTTCTGACAAAATAAATAAATAAAATTCTGGCTTCAACATATGTCAACTGTGTAAACTGAGGTGACTTAAATTAACATGCCTCAGCTTCCTCATCTCTAAGATGTAGTAACTACATTATATTAGTTGCTCAGGCGTGTCTGACAATTTGTGACCCCAAGGACTGTAGCCCACCAAGCTCCTCTTTCCATGGAATTTTCCAGGCAAGAGTACCAGAATGGGTTACCATTCTTTTCTCCAGGGGATCTTCCTGACCCAGGGATCAAACCCAGGGACTCCTGCTTTGCAAGCAGATTCTTTACCATCTGAGCCACCAGGGAAGCCCAGTAACTACATTATTAGATCATTATGAGGATTAAATGAATTGATATTTGTGAAGTTTTTTGACTAGTGCCTGGCACACAGTGCTAAATAAGTTTTCTAACGTGAATAGAATCAACCATTTAAAAATTTACTCCAAGAAATTAATTACCAAAGCTTTATACACAAAATTGCAAATCATGGCATTATTTATAACAGCAAAAAATAACAAGCTATAATAGAGAAACAGTTATATTATAGAAGATTAAAGTGCTGAAATATAAATCATTAAAATTATGTTTATGAACTTTCTATAATGATGCTGAAATACTTAGTAGTTTTAAGTGAAACAAAGAGCAAAATATAAACCAGCATATTTGGTATACCCATGAGTACATTAATTAAACAGCATTTTCCTTTGCATTGATAAATGATCAAAGGAAACTCACCAAAATGTTAAAAGTGGTTCCTTGTACTTTCATATATTGCTATATATACATTTTTATGATATAAAGTGATATTATGTGTAATAATATTATTCGGTATGATTTAGAAAATGCACCAAAGATAAACACACTCTCACTAACTCATTACATCTTCTTACTCTTAGTGTTTAAAATACCCTTGTTAAACTGAGTAAATATTGTATATAATTAGTTTGTTTAATAAAGCTATATGTATATGTAATTAAAATATATTAGGTATATTAAAAAGAAATAGATCAACTTAATGAATACATAATTTATTCATTCATTCAGCAAATATTCATAAAGAACTTATTATGAGCCAGGCCCTGTTTTAGACACTTGGGAAAGAGCAATTGATCAAGACCCTGATGCTGGGGAAGACTGAGGGCAGGAGTAGAAGAGGATGACAGAGGATGAGATGGTTGGGTGGCATCACTGACTCAATGCATATGAGTTTGAGCAAACTCTGGGAGGTAGGGAAGGACAGAGAAGCCTGGTTTACTGCAGTCCATGTGGTTGCAGAGTCGGACACAATTGAGCGGCTGAACAACAACAAAGACTGTCCTCATGATGCTTCCATTATATTGGAATTAAGAAAATAAAATAGAAATGGCTTTGGCTAAAAGAATGTTGAAGTGGCTAAAAATATACATCTCAAAGGACTAAAAAAGATTTAGAAGGGTTAAACTCATGGTATTATTAACCAAAGTCCATCAAATTTAATAACTCTTAGACATAAGCATTTCAGACAGTCATATTCTGAGATGATTTCCTTGGACATTAAAATTAAGAGAAATAAAGACAGACCCCTAAGCAGATGCAAAAATAGAAAACTCTTAAAGAGTTGAAATCATCCAACTATCAATACACATAAGCTGTTATGAATTTGTTAAATGTGAATTTTAGGTGAATCTGTCATTGTGAAAATTAATCATTAGTCTCACAGGAAGATTAGTTTTAGGATACTTAGTTCACTCCCTTTAGGCTGCGGTGGAATTAATATCTGAATAGCTTTTGTGATTTTTATGGGAATTAAAAGAAATATTGTTATCAAATACTTGGCTAAGTCTAACCTTCATCTATTATAGAGTAATTTTTATTGCCATAGCCTTAGCAAAAAATAAGACTTATATTCAATCCTTTCTTTACCATGTAGTAGACATTTTTCAAGGTAAATGTGACCTTTCCCCTTTACTCTGACTCTTCTAGATTCTATTCTTTTATAGTTAGATCTACTGCAAAATCTCCATATTTCTGAAACATGAAGAATTATACTTCATATTGCATGTTGGTCTGACATTGTGAGGGCCCTCACTTGACATGACAGATCTTTACTGCTACGGATAAGACAAAATCACAGGCTGTATTCACAAGGAAACTTCTCTGGCACCCACAAGTGAGCTGTGATTTTAGATCTTTCTTTCAATCTACTTTCTTACTTTTCGATGGATTTCATATCCACTTTGTTTCCACTTGATAGTTGTTCATTGTCTCCTCCCCAGAGACACAATCTAAGCTATAGAGCAAAAACCAAATAAAAACCTTCTGAAAATAATCACCCCTAGAAGGGGTTTTACATAATTTGGGGAAAAGTTCACCCCTGAAAAAACATTTCGCTTCCAATACTCTAAAAAGCAGAGGGGGAAAAAAAGTGAAAAGGTGACCAGTTAATCTACTTTTAGAATGATCTGTGAGTGTGCTTAGTCACTCACTTGTTTCCATCTCTTAGTGACTCCATGGACTGTAACCCACCAGGCTCCTCTGTCCACGGAAATCTCCAGGTGAGACTACTGGAGTGGGTTGCCATTCCCTTCTCCAAGGGATCCTCCCACCCAAGGTATAGAACTCAGGTCTCCTACATTGCAGGTGGATTCTTTACTGCCTGATCCATCAGGGAAACTCTTTAGAATGATTAGTCCCTGAATAGTAAAGGCCTGGCTATTTGTACAAGATGAGATTGTTGGAAATTATACACAGGTACTTTTTGATTGATGAGGTCAAAATTGAGCAGTAGATAGGCTTGTTTTAGAAGTCTTAGGGCTACAGTTGATGTGAACTACAGTGCCATTTATGTTGTCTAGAAAAACTGTACGGATTGTAAAAAGAATCAGAATACAAAGATAGGGAGAGAAGACAGACCATCTGAAAGTCTTGGAAAGAACTAAAGCATTATCAGGTCAATGACATACATTGTATTAATATTTAGAGGTGATGAAGATACTATTTTGAAAACTAACATCTACATGTGAAATATACATATATATGGCAGATGTATAGAAAAAGCTTAGGGTTTGGAAGTAGATAAACTTACTAATAACATTTTGTTGACTGGTGTAAATATTAATCGATAAGGAAAAACCTATATTCAATGTGACTGGCCAATAGTAGTTGTTTAATACACATTCATTACCCTCTCCTTTACGTCTTTTCTCCCTTCTTTTCTTCTTTGCACTCCATATGTTGGAAGAGATCTTTTAAAGTCTTGATTCAATGTTCCACTGCCATGGAAAATTCCTGGGTAGAAACTGGTGGTTTTAAAAAAATCACTCTTCTGGATCAGGAAATTCTTTTGTATATCAGATTAAACTCCTGTCTCATCTCAACTCCTTTTAAATTTATTTATTTTGTATTCCTTAGATAAAATGGGAAAAACTGAATTTTCATGTTATTTGCTTGTTTTGTAATATATTCACAAACCTCTTTGAGACTTCTCAGGCATCTTTTCTCAAAGGAACAGGAAAGAAAAATGCACAGATAAACAGGAAAACTATTCACAGGCAAATGAAGTGAGAGAAAAGCACAACCTGGAAAGGAGGGAGAGAAATATATCTTGAGGAAGATAAAAGGAAAAAGGTGGATGGGAAGAAAATGGAAGATAAAATCAAATCGGGGAATAATGTGAAAATTAGAAATAAAGTAAGACTAGATTGTGAAAACATAAGTGGGACCATCCCTTCCACTTCTGTGACTTCTCATGGTTCAGATTCTCTCACATATGCCTCACAACAATCTGTGAGGGACTTCATGCGAAAAGGTGCCACTAACAAGACTTTAAAACGGAAATGGAACCTTGGAAAAGAGGAAGTGACCTGACTTGTCAAGTATCTAGAAAGGTAGAGAGGTAAGACTCTGATTGTGGCCCTTTTGTATCCTCAAAACCCCTGTGGATCAAGGCCATTTATCAATGGCATATGAAAACCAAAAGAAACTTTCTGGTCCTCGGACAGTGCCCTTTCTGCTATTGATGCTGAAAGAGAATGGAAAAATTATTAAAGGTGGGGATAGAGAGAGAGAGGGAGATGAAAGACATGGTGAGGGCAGACAGAGAGCCAGAGAAAGAGAAAGAAAAACTCCTAGAAAGAAGAAAAGCCAAATAGGAAACAGACTGAGAGGCCCACATAAGCAAAATGGCACATGTCCTTGGGTGGTACAGAATCAACCTGCTAATCTAGGAGTCTGGAGCCCTCTCAATTCAACCAGGTGATTCAGAAGAATTGGTCTGATTTGGGGCTCTTTCTGCCTTAGGTCACTTCAAAACCAGACCAGCCATTTCATCCAAGCAAGAAGAGTCTCACCAGACTCAGAGAGCCTGATAGAAACACGGAGGGGAAACACAGAAGAAGCAACTAACTCGAAATAGTTGGGAAATCAGACGCATAGCTAGTCATCTAGAGAGGAAGAAACAGAGCAAGGGTTAACTGAGTCAAGATCTGTGACATTCGGCTTTTTAAAATTAAAAAAAAAAAAAAAACACAACCCTGTGACACCTTGTATATAGCCACTCTGCTGAATCCTGTGTGATCTGAACACAAGTGGTTTTTGAGAGAGATGGTGAGTGTCCATCTCTGACGGATGCCAACAGAGGCAGAGTCAGCTTTCAGCATAAGGGAAGTATACATTCACTGACCTTTTCCATGGGCTTTGGCATATACAAGTGAGGACATTGGCCATGCTGCTGTCAGGCCCAGAGTGAAGGTGCTGTGAGTTCTGCTGTAAGCCAGCTGCTTGTGTATAGTGTGAGCTTCCAAGTATCTATTCCCTCTGACTCTACTGTACTCTACATGCTATCTTTCTCACTCTACCACCACACACACACATACACACACACACCAACGTAGCAAGAGATCCAACAGGCTCACAACATCATGGAAGTAGAGACTGCTTCTCTCTGGCTACTACAGGAAACTTACTATCAAAGATGAAGAATGCATTTTTAAGTCTGTCTTTATCTGACCAGGTCTCAGGAGTCTAAGCAGATCAGAGCGGTCTTAGGATCCTCAGGGAAACCTGTCCATTGGCAAAGCGCCCTGGAAATTCTGGGTTAGTTTCAGATTTGCCAGGCAGAACATTTTTTTCCCCACCCAAGACTGCTGTTTGTAAGAACTAGAAGTCATGATATTTCTGTTTTTTGACCCCTTATGTCAGACAAAGAATCCCCATTCCCCAGAGGTAGAACCTACCTATAACCTATCACTGTCCCCCTCAACCCGAGGGATTAAGGAAGATTCAGTCCAATGTGAAATGCCAGGAAAATTTCTTTGGAAAAATGTTTAATTCAGTACAGTTCCTAAATGAAATCGATTATCAAGTCATGGTCAAAATGTCCTACTTGTCTAGTATACTCTTTTTTTAAACAGTTGGTTTATTGGTATAAGAATCCAAGCAAGACCTTATAAGCAGCTCAGCACAGGAAAGAGTGGGCCATGTCAATAAGACTAATTTTGCATACCTCTGCTGGCAGTGGGAAGGCCCTAATTTCCTCCCCCGCCTTGCTCAGGTGGGTTTAGCAATTGCACAGGGTTGAGCTATAGAAGCAGCATTTCATCAAACTCGGTCAGGGACTACAGGGCTGATAATGCGACAGTGTGCCACGTTTAAGCCTCTACCTCTATTTTCACTTTCTCCTCAAGCAATCTTTGATATCATGTGCCAAGGGACAGTCTACTGGGGTGATGAAAGAAGCCCTTTATTAGGAACCGCTTGTGTTCAGGACATTAGTGCAACATGAGGAGAAACCAGAGAAGAGGGTAAGGCAAACAAAGGCCACCCTGCCAGGAGATCAGGAAACTGTCATCTGTAGAACAAGGTGAGAAACGGGGTCAAACTCTTCTAGGAGTATCTTTAGGGAAGGAATGTTATTTTTAAATTGATACATGAAATGAAAATGAACAGCTTCCAATCTAGGTAGTACAGAAATAGCTTTAAATCTATCTCCCTCTGACTTTGAATCAAGATGAAGAGACATATCCTGACCTTTCCTCAGGCTCTTGGGTTCATTCTTGAGGGAAGTTTTTCCTCTGGGGTGATAAATAGACCTCTGTACAGGAATAACACTGGATCCTTTGTTCTTTAACCACAAATGAAGTCCTAAAGTCTTTCACTCATTTGTCACTAAGTCTGAAAGAGTAATATCAAATATATTGCACTATCTGTAGGTATTAGTGTTAAAGAAAAAAACTCATCCTTATCCAATTTTTAACTGATCAAAATACAAAATACCATATTGTACAATCTAACAAATTTTGAAGCTGGGTATAATTTTTTAAAGGGGAAATAGCTGTCCTGAATTAAGATGATTAACTCCATAAAGGGTGACATTAATTTTTTCGAGAACAAGCATTGTTGTACAGAAAGGATGACAAAACTTGTCTTTATCACATGTCGTGAAGTCCTTGTGAAGGTTCTAGCTAAAGTTTTGGTCTGGGGCATCAGCACTGTTACTAATATTTAATAAATGGTAGCGCAGTATAACAACTGACAGGCTACTATGCACAACTCACAAAATTCTGTGTCTTTCTTTGGGACATGGTAAACAGAATTTCTTAATTTTCATATAGTCATATGTAAGATTCCCCATTTTTTTGTTAGTACTTTTGTCTTAAGGAACATTTCCCAACCCTGGCATCATGTAAATATTTTTGTATTTTATCTTCTAAAGCTTTATTGTGTTACCAATTAGACCTACTAAATTATATGGAAGTTGTTTTGTATTCTGCATACATAAGTAGGAGGCAAATGTTGGTGTCACTTGTTTTCTATATGAAAAGTAGTTGTCTGTGTGTGGGTGTGCTCAGTTGCTCAGTCATGTCTTACTCTGTGTGACCCCATGGACTGTAGCTCACCAGGCTTCTCTTTCCATAGAATCCTGCAAGGAAGAATACTGGAGTAGGTTGCTATATCCTACTCCAGGGGATCTTCTTGACCCAGGGATTGAACCCACATCTCCTGCATTGGCAGGCAGATTCTTTACCACTGAGCCAGTGGGGAAGCCAAGTTGTTTGGGTATCCTTAATTCAAAAACCTTTTCCCATACTGCCTTGCAGTTCCACCTTTGTTATGAATCTTTCGTGGATTTTATGTGTGTACCATCATGCTGTTTGTTAGTAAAGACAGTTTTAATTCTTCCTCTTCACTCTTTAGGCCTTAATACTGATTAAAATACCAAGAATGGAAAGAGTTGTTTTATTCCTTATATGAAGGAAAAAGTATTCAAGATTTTGTCTTAAGTATGATATGAACTACAGGTTTTTTTGTTTGTTTCTGTGGATTCCCTTTGTTAGACTGAGGGTCTCTACCTTTCTCTAGCATTTCAAATTTATGTTCTCATGCCTACAAAATAAAAACTAGCTTTTGAGAACACATTTAAACCAAAATATATACATTTAAGCACATTAGAAAATTGTCTACTGTTGCAGCAGTAGGGTGAGGGGAGTGGAGATAAAGGGTATAAAGACAGAATAAAAATTATTAAAGACATAAAACAAGAGGGCCTTTCCTTGCAGGGACCAATGATGGCTTGTCAGGAACAGAGGAATGTAATTAACTCAATCCTCTCAGGAACAAAATTTTTAAAACAAAACATATGAAAACACAAACATAAATATATTATCACCTAGAACATGAACAAAATAGCATTTAAAAGAGGAAAAGCTGGAATGATGAACAGCTTGCAAAAATACTGACAGTGATATGGGCTTTTCATTCTGAATAACAAGTCTAAAAAACATGCAAGTCTGATTCTCAGACACACGGGTGTCATTTACAGTTGGAAAGGAGAAAGTAATGTTTTGGAGGTTCTGATTTAGATATCTGAAATACTTTATCTCATTTATCACTTAGTCTTTATAACCACATTGAGCTAGATACTGTCTTAGTTAAGACTTTTTGTTGTGAGAAATAGAAACTCATCTGTAATAGTTTTGAGGGAAAAAATGGGAGTTTATATAAGGATGCATGGTTATCTCACAAACTCAAGAGCAAGAATGCAGGCAGATCTCCAAAGGACTGACCAAATCCTGGGCAGTCGTTATCTTAGGTTGGTTGTCTGGAGACACGTTATTTTACCTCTGCCTCCCTCTGTCTGATGACTTTCACCTATTCCCCCTGCCAATTTTTTTTTTGTTTGTTTGTTTCTTCAGGTACATGGCAGAAGACAACTATTTCATAGCTTGAGTGTCTGCTTGTTCCAGGCTAGAAATGGACTGTACTTACTGCACACCAAAATCCCAGGAAAGAGGATGTAGTTGATCCAGCTTGATCATACTGATTGTGGTGATGATGGGGGATGGGTGGTGTCCCATGGTACTTAACTAAAGTGGTTGCCAGCACCCACCACTGTGGGAGAAGAAGAGGGTTCTTGGGGAATGGTCTGTTTCTAAAATCTCTACCACAACTAACAGGACTGAGCAACATCTGCCAGATGAACGAATGACATGAGACTCAGTGTTCTTCAACTTCAAAGCCCGTGATTTTTCTAATACATCATACAGCCTTCAAATGTTTGCATCTGAGATAACTGTGTCCACTACCTCAGTAAAAGAGAAAGGTTTTGTATAACAGCATTTCCAGGAAACGGATGGCACATTCAAATCACAATAATTTGAAGAAGTTTAATAAAGATTTATTTGCAAAGGTGTGGGCATGGTATAGGGAAATCACAAGGGAGGTGGGCAGTTCCTGAAATCTAACATTAGAGGGGCTCAGCCTTAAGAGGTAATGGGAGATGGTGGTTCAAACCAATATTGTAAACCAATTATCAATCAGTTAAAAAAACAGAAACAAAAACAGAGAACTAAGTAGGGCCACGAGGTGGGAGTGAGATTTTAACAAGGGGACTCAAATGAGTCCACAACCCTCATAGGGAAACCGAGGTCCGAAGGATTAAATGTCTCAGCCTCACACTCCTACTTCCCTCTGATATTCTGCCTATGCTACTCACTGGCTGAACCCAGTAGAAAGTCAGAGGTAAGGGAATCTGTTGATGTGGTCCATACAGCTTAGCCTGTGAAGCTGAGAGCTAAGTGAAGAGAGTGAGGGATTATACTAAAGAGAGAAACAACTCTCTAGGTCTTTAGACTGGAAAATAAAAATAAACACGTGTAATCAGATTCGAAATTCAAAAATGAGATTTTTTTAAAGGGTGTTCCTAGAGGTTCTAGATATGTTCAGTTTTCACGTCTTGGGTAAGCCATATATGTTAAACTGATTACATCAGGTGAAGTCATTAATTATTGTGCCTCAGGGGCTTCCTTGAAGGTCCAGGGCTCTGGACACTTTCATCAGAGCAGCTTTGCTTTAGTATGGTTATTACATCAGGATTCTGCATAAGATTTCACTGAGGAAACAGAGCTATAGCACCACCTATAGTCAGGCAATGTGCTAAGGACTAAAAAATGAATCTCAGATTAGTGAGGAAGTCAGAAAAGCTAAGTAACAGTATACAGCGTTAGGAAAACGCACAGGTTATGAAGCGAACCTATTGATCTGTGCTTAGTCGCTCAGGAGTCAGTAACTGGAAAGAGAGGTAAAGAAATTCAGAGAACACTAATGTTGTCCAAAAGAGGGAAGAGGAATTCAACAACTATGTAACTCTCTGAAACGGGGGATATCGCTCGGAAAGAACGAGATTACAGATCCATGACAAGGATGGGAGCTAGGGTGATTTCACGTGATACGCAAAGATCTACGCTCACGCCTGCCTTCAGCCTTGCTCCGCCCCTATCCCATCCTCCGTCAAACTGGAGTGGCATTTCGACAGTTGGATGATTTGGGAGAATGGCATTGAAACATGTATAATATCATATATGAAACGATGCCAAAGAATGCTCAAACTACCGCACAATTGCACTCATCTCACATGCTAGTAAAGTAATGCTCAAAATTCTCCAAGCCAGGCTTCAGCAATACGTGAACCATGAACTTCTTGATGTTCAAGCTGGTTTTAGAAAAGGCAGAGGAACCAGAGATCAAATTGCCAACATCTGCTGGATCATCGGAAAAGCAAGAGAGTTCCAGAAAAACATCTATTTCTGCTTTATTGACTATGCCAAAGCCTTTGACTGTGTGGATCACAATAAACTGTGGAAAATTCTGAAAGAGATGGGAATACCAGACCACCTGACCTGCCTCTTGAGAAATCTGTATGCAGGTCAGGAAGCAACAGTTAGAACTGGACATGGAACAACAGACTGGTTCCAAATAGGAAAAGGAGTATGTCAAGGTTGTATATTGTCACCCTGCTTATTTAACTTGTATGCAGAGTACATCATGAGAAACGCTGGGCTGGAAGAAGCAAAAGGTGGAATCAAGATTGCCGGGAGAAATATCAATCACCTCAGATATGCAGATGACACCCTTCTTATGGCAGAAAGTGAAGAGGAACTAAAAAGCCTCTTGATGAATGTGAAAGAGGAGAGTGAAAAAGTTGGCTTAAAGCTCAACATTCAGAGAATGAAGATCATGGCATCTGGTCCCATCACTTCATGGGAAACAGATGGGGAAACAGTGGAAACAGTGTCAGACTTTATTTTTTGGGGCTCCAAAATCACTGCATATGGTGACTGCAGCCATGAAATTAAAAGACGCTTACTCCTTGGAAGGAAAGTTATGACCAACCTAGATAGCATATTCAAAAGCATAGGCTATGGTTTTCCCAGTGGTCATGTATGGATGGGAGAGTTGGACTGTGAAGAAAGCAGAGCGCCGAAGAATTGATGCTTTTGAATTGTGGTGTTGGAGAAGACTCTTGAGAGTCCCTTGGACTGCAAGGAGATCCAACCAGTCCATTTTGAAGGAGATCAGCCCTGGGATTTCTTTGGAAGGAATGATGCTAAAGCTGAAACTCCAGTACTTTGGCCACCTCATGCGAAGAGTTGACTCATTGGAAAAGACTCTGACGCTGGGAGGGATTGGGGGCAGGAGGAGAAGGGGACGACAGAGGATGAGATGGCTGGAAGGCATCACTGACTTGATGGACGTGAGTCTGAGTGAACTCCGGGAGGTGGTGATGTACAGGGAGGCCTGGTGTGCTGCGATTCATGTGTTTGCAAAGAGTCGGACACGACTGAGCAACTGAACTGAACTGAACTGAACTGAAGTGAACGAATTGCTAGTCCAGGTTCGATGCATGATACAGGATGATTGGGGCTGATGCACTGGGATGACCCAGAGGGATGGTACGGGGAGGGAGGTGGGTGGGGGGTTCAGGATGGAGAACACGTGTACACCCGTGGTGGATTCATGTTGATGTATGGCAAAACCAATACAATATTGTAAAGTAATTAGCCTCTAATTGAAAGAAATAAGCTTATATTATAGAAACAAACAAACAAACAACAACAACAACAACGAAAAATTGCCCGGGGCTGGGAAGGTATCCTAAGCCAGAGGCCCGTAGGCCCTAGCGGGAGCTGGCGCCTATAGAGTTTCACAGAATAGCTGGCGTCTCCCAGAGCGATCAGGTTCCAGCTCTCACGCGCGGAATGGGCGGCCAAGGAGAAGGCGCTCATTGGTTGTTTTAGCGGAGCTTCGAGAGGCTGGGGAAGGCTGATTGGTGCAGGTTTTTAGCTCGGACCATGCCCACCTCTTCTGGAGGCTGCAATCTGGTCAGGACCCCGAGGCCTTCTGGGTAGTTTACTTGTGTGGCGGCTAACCGGGCTGGGAAGCACGGGGCCAGCTTTAGATGAAGGGAGCCCAGGGCTGGGCTACAACTGAGGGCGGGCTGAGCCGGGACTCCGGGTAGAATTCTTGGGTTTCCTTCCCCACGTTTTTCTGCCCCTGGGCCAGTCTCTGCTAACCCCCTACACCAATGCGTTGGTTCCTATCCGGCACCCGGGTCTCCTGGGAGCCCAAGACCTTAAATGGCTTTGAGAAGACAGTTCTAGGTCACTCAGCCAAATCCCAGTGTTCCTGGCCATACTCGCCCGTCACCACCCACGTTTAACACACTATATCTATGATCAGGCAGTTCCTCTAGTCTGGAATTATGTGTCAATCTCTGTCAACTCCACCCCATTTTCTACCTTTAATTTACTGATTATTCTTTAAGGCTTAGTTCTAATGTCACCTTCTCAGTATAAAGCCTGCCCCATTCTTCAGGAAAGTATTCGATTACCTCTTAAGGAATTCAGGCTCTGGAACTGTTGCCCAATGGAGAATTACATCTATGATATTTGAAATGTGATGGACTTTTGAACAAATCAGCCTCTTCGAGTCTCAGTTTTGCAACTCAAAATGGAGGCAGTACTAGTGCCTAAAGGGTTTTGTGAAGATTGAAAGAAGCTATTAGAACCTAAGTTCTTAATAAATGTGAGTGCTGTTATCTGTCTTCTCATAGTCTTCTACTTTGTATGGGCCTGTTATATAAGTTTGCCCTTTGTATTACCGTTACTGGTTCTTCAGTTCAGTTCAGTTGCTCAGTCGTGTCTCTTTGCGACCCCATGAACCGCAGCACACCAGGCCTCCCTGTCCATCACCAGCTCCCGGAGTTCACCCAAACTCATGTCCATTGAGTCCGTTCTTACCAGCCCTAATAGACTTAGAGCTTAAAAGCTGGAACTGTGTCTTGTTTATGTCAGCATGCAACAGTGCTGGGAAAATATTAAATTATTTCTCAGAAGACTTTTTTTTTCTTTTAAAAAAGCACACTTTCCTCTCCTTTCCCCGTCTTTTTTTTTTTTTTTCTTCTTTTTTCTCTTTTCTCCCACCCCCACCTTTTAACAAATTTTTAAGCCTTTTTGAAACAGAAAATTTCAAATTGGATAAGGAACTGAGATCCTGAGGGAAGAATAATGGTGACCAGGAAGACCTTAACATTCCCCTTTCCCTGGACTACCCTTAGGACAAGTTTCTTCTTGACTGTTGTCCCTGATCTCTTTTCTTAGAGCATTCACTTTAGAAACTTGGAATTGCAAATTCTTTCTCTGCCCCTTTGAAATGTACAGAAACCTACCTAAAAACCACTTTCCAGTTTTTAGACCAAGGGAATGTCTTACTCAAGGACCCGGGAGCCATCTTTT
This sequence comes from Capricornis sumatraensis, assembly GCF_032405125.1. NCBI lineage: Eukaryota > Metazoa > Chordata > Mammalia > Artiodactyla > Bovidae > Capricornis > Capricornis sumatraensis. Next base: position 76,664,211 of record NC_091072.1, on the reverse strand, counting down.
TGAAATATAATCCTCAAGGAAGATTGCACCCCTATTACCTAGTCTCTGTGGGAGGGTAGGGATCTAACTTTAATGGGTGTCTTGCCCCAAATTATAAACTACAGCATGCAAGCTTACTTTTCCTCTGGGTAAGAGCAATTACCACCCACAGGTCACCTAATCATCTCCCTACTGCAGCTCTTAAAAATTCTCCAGCTGCTTGTTTCAGCAGAGTTGAATTCGATCTCCCTGTTGCAGCAGTCTTAAATAAAGTCTTTCTTGCCTGCTTCACTTTGCCCTGGTGTAGTTTTTCTTTGATGATGTAAATGTTTAAGTACTTTGCTTATTGTTTCTTCTTGATTATAGTAGTGTCCCAATTCCTCCTTGTTATCTGAGAAATGCTTCTTACATATTCTCATATCTACAGACTCACCAGTTTGGACTCAAAAGAGTAGAGCTTTGTGGAGCGAAGCTACTACTTTAGGTCACTGTAGAGGGTAGTAGGTGATATGCAGGATGTGGAAAGGGTTGTATATCTATCTGAGAGCATCCCAAATGAGGTGCATTCATCTTAACAGAAGTAGCATCAGAAAACAAAGCACAAGCCTGTATCATTTTTTTTCCCCTACCTATTATGAAAGGAGCATGAAAAGATGCAGTCTTCAAAGAAAGAGAACAGTTGAGAATATAATGCCCTTTCAAGGTATGTTGGATTAAGTTAAGGAGAGAAGCTAGATGAGGCTAGAAAGATTGAGATAGACAATAGAAAGACAAATAGAAAGTCTTCCGAAATGGTGGAAGTAGTGTTGGAGTGATGTTCCTTAAAATACAGGAAGTGAAATGTTTCCATTTAAGATGAGGAGGTAAGATGGAATAGGACTGAATTGGAATTAAATGATAGATGGCTACCAAAAAAGAAGTAGGGAGAAGAGAGTTAATTAAGGGCATGGGTAACAGGGAAGAATCTGGTAGTCTGAGAAGCTTGACAGAGGTACATATTACTTGGATATAATGGAAAATATCAAATAGTCATGCATTTAAGGAAACTGGAGGACTTAGAAGAAGGCATGTGACACCTGGCATCTCCTACTTGCCCTTTCCCAACACGGAGAAGCACAAACATACACCAAATGCAGTGTTGATAATTTAATGCCAACACAAATTCCCCCTCATGGGCTACTGGAGGCAAACAAGATGAAGTTTAGGCTGCTGAGCCCTAATTTGTCTTTTTCTTCTTTTCTCTAGCTCTCTTTTCTTAATGTCTTAACACTGCTCCCCGACTCTTTTTTTCTTACTTCTTCCTCTACTATTTCTCATATAGGAGCAGAGTGGGTGAGGGCAGATTCAGGAAGAAAGAGTGGAGTGTGAGAAAAAAAAAAAAAACCAAAACAGGTTACGTTGAAAGAAAAAGTTTACTCCTAAATGCCTAGGCAGAACTCAGTCTGGGAAGAGCATATAAAAGTGCTATGCAAAGAAAATGAAATGGAATTAAGTGTACTTAAGTGTTTATAGATCCTGTTGTGAGAACTTAGAAGAAAATTACTCAGCAGGAAGATTTCCAAGTCTCATGAAAAAGGTCCAAGAGAACACAGTGTTTAAAGGTACATCAGATAGATGAGCATTAAATATCAATAGGATCTTCCAGGCCTGATGCTGGTGCAAAGAAACCTATGAATGCTTTTTCCTGGAGCCTCTCAGCACAGGAAAGTTATCCAGCTCTCAGGACTGGAGGAGGAAGCTGCCCCTCCAGGCATCTTCCCACTAGACAGACTCTGCCTGGGAAAGGCTGCTCCTCCCAAGGGCCCTCACCATGGCCCCCTTCATTTCTTTGTTTCGGAAACTGTAGATGACGGGGTTGCACATGGGGGTGATGATGGTGTAGAGGAGGGAGAAAGGCTTGTCTTTGTCAGGACCGTGTGTGCTGCGGGGGTTCATGTAAGAGAACATGGCTGAGGTATAGAGAAACATGACCACGGTCAGATGGGAGGCACAAGTAGAGAAGGTCTTGCCTCGACCAGAGGAGGAGTTCCTGCCCAGGAAGGAGGCCAGGATGTGGGCATAGGAGATGATGATGAACACCATGGGGCTGAGCAGCACCTCAATGGCATCAGCAAAGATGACTCTCAGACTAAACTGGGGTCTCCACAGGAGAGAGCAATCACTATGGGGGCCTCACAGAAGAAGTTTTCTATGTGGTTGTCTCTGCAGAAGGGATTCCGGAATGACATATACTCAAGCAAGATGCCATTGATCAGCCCAAAGGACCAGGCTGTACTCACCAGGCTCACAGAAACCTGCCGGCTCATGATCTGGGCATAGCTAAGTAGGAGGCAGATGGCAACATAACGGTAATAGGCCATGAAAGCCGAGAGGATGCACTCAGCCACACCCACAGAGAAGACCAAGTACATCTGGGTCATGCAAGCGACAAAGGAGACAATATGGTTCCTCACTGTCAGGTGGATCAGCATGTGTGGGATGGTGGTGGTGATGAAGCAGACATCCAGGAAGGACAGGCGGCCAAGGAAGAAGTACATGGGGCTGTTGAGCCTGGGGTCTGTCCAGGTGATGAAGATGATGAGGCCATTCATGGCCATGGCAAGGCTGTAGAGGGCTGGGAAGAGGGCAAAGAGCAATGCCCGAGTGGGTGGGGAGCTCTGCTCAAAGCCCACGAGGATAAACTCAGTCACGGTGCGGCCATTCCTTAGGTCCACTGGTGTGGATCCACTTGAGGAGGAGGGACAGAGAAAGCACAAGAGAGACAGCTGTAGAGTAATGCAAGGCACTCACTTGATCCCAGAAACACAGCTATAGTAGCACATGATGGGTGAGTGGTGATAAATATTTTGTAATTTAAGTAAACATAAGTAATTGGCACTGTATGGGGCAGTGAGAGTACCATAGTCACCATAGGCTGCATCCATGGAGTCATAACATTAAAAATAAGGAAGTGATGGCTATATTTTATTCTAGTTTAATCAGGCTGAAGTCAAGTAAAGTATCTGCTCCAGGATCCTCAGTGTCGAAAGATTAGCCTTTAGTCCAAATGCATTCAGAACTGAAAATACAAGATAGATTTCCAGAACCCATGCCAAACAGAGGAGTGGAGTGTTTCAGAGGAGGGGATGTTAGTTCGTAGAAGATTATATCAAGGATGCACTTGACAGACACTTGAAGATGTATTTTTCTAAAAAAGAAAAAATGCTCAAGTATGGTGGTGGTGGTTTACTCACTAAGTTGTGTCCGACTCTTGCAATCCCATGGACTATAGCCTGTCAGGCTCCTCTGTCCATGGGATTCTTCCAGGCAAGAATACTGGAGTGGGTTGCCATTTCCTTCTCCAGGGGATCTTCCTGATGTAGGAATCGAAGCCGGGTCTCCTGCAGTGCAAGCAGATAATTTACCAGCTGAGCTACCTATTTAAAACAATGAGTGGGTTGAATTTTTAGAGAAAATTGTTGTTCAGTCGCTAAGTGGTGTCTGACTCTTTGCAACCCCATGGACTGCAGCACACCAGGCTTCCCTGTCCTTCACTATCTCCCAGAGTTTGCTCAAACTCATGTCCACTGAGTTGGTGATATCATCCAACCATCTCACCTTCTGTTGTCCCCTCACCTCCTGTCCTCAATCTTTCCCATCATCAGGGTCTTGGGTCTCCTGCATTGCAGGCAGATTCTTTACCATCTTAGCCACCAGGGAAGCCCCTTTAGAGAAAATAAAAACATGCTAATCCTCAGGATTATCTCTTAGGTGAAAATGATTAGCACAACTTGAAAGATCATGCTCAGCTCGTCCCAGTCATCCTACTTCTTTCCAGTCTCAGGCTCCCGGTGTTTGCTGCTGCTGCATTAACGACCCACGTGGTGCATGCTGGAGATGGGCCTGGTTGTGAGCTCTTGCATGCTACCTATCAGTTTTCCTTCTTAGGTAGGAATTTAGCGCTATACATAATTGGGTGGAAAGAATCCAATCATCCTGTGAGAACAGGGAAGTTCTGAGTAGGGCACAGATTCAATATTTCTGAATAGACCTTCAGACAACTTCAATCTGTCCCTTTACTAATAGCAGTAAATCTCTTTCTTTTTCTATCATCAGAGAACAAGCATTCAGAATTTGCATGCTCTATTCTCACTGTAATGTTTAGGAAGTCATTATGTTCATATTAAATCTCTCCTTTTTAATCGTGTTTTGGAGTTAGGATATATCAGATAGATCCCTTCTACTTTCAGATGCTTATAGACACTGTATTCCTTCTTAACGTTTAGTTCTTCATTTCCTCTTCTTCCACTTCCTTTTCTACACACTCTCAATTTTCCCCCTGTTTTCCTTTCACCCAGTTTTTCCACTTATTTCTACCTGTCTTTTCTTTTCCTTCTTCCTTTCTCATCTCTGGTGGTGGGTATCTATCACTGAACTGCTTCTGGTTGAATTCCCCTCTGCTCTCCATGTCTTTAAATCTCTCATGTTGCTTAGCTTAATTTTAGAAGATATATATGCCATTACTGCCAATTTTTTTAGCTTTGCTTTCCATGTAGGTGTTTCTTGATAGGTATAGGCAGTGTTTGGGGAGTAGGCCATTCCCATTATATCTGTTTTGGAATGATCCCCTAGAACTTGAACCTAGAAATTTTCATATTGAGGGCCCAGAAATGTCACAGAGGGCAGAGTGAACTATTTAATCCAAGAGTGGCTTTGAATCCTGGGCCCCCGTGGACTTGTTGACGCTGAGGTCAGAGTCTGGGCAGGAGAAGTAAGTGAGCTACATTTCAGACAGGTGGACTTGACTAAGAAGAAATTGAAGTTCAATTTATGGAATTATTCTGATCTACAGGAGCACAAATGTTTATTTGTGGCTTGTTTGTTGGAGAGAATATTCTGTGATACCTAGTGCCTTGTTAACTACCATCAGGGGTTAACCAGTTAAACATTTGTGTAAGTAAATGGGACAATATCTTGAAAATCACATCCTACCTCCTTCTGTTGCTTGACTGATAATCATGTTTGTCTCTGAATCACTGTGGCAAATAACAGAGAAACTCATGGTGTTTGAAGAACTTGTCCAGGGAGGATGGTCTGACCTGGTGAGCCACTCTGGAAGAGAAGTTTTGTGTGATGACCTTGTTAGTTCTCTGTCATCTATACCATGGGTGATGAATGTTTACTTAAATATTAAGTAATAATATTAAGTCATGTGTACTGTGCTTTATAGAATAGGTATTCAGTCTTACGTGTCACATATTCCATTTGTTAATAACCTTATTTTGCCTCCACCTTTGTTATAGAGTATATTTTTACCTTCTTTAGGATTTTAAATTTTGTCTCTGAGCTAACTAATTGAATTTTAGCACCATGACTTGAAAATCATAATGCTGTCTTATCTGTTAGCTGAAGAAATATCAGCAAGACAATAAGAAAACATTCATTCTCCTAGAGCTTCAGATAAGCTAACATTATTCTGTAATATAAAATATGTCCTTGCAAATATTATTTCTGACAGAGATTCTTCTAAGACTGGGCATTAGAAATTGTTGCTATGTGCTATAAAGCTAATTTCAAACCCCTAAAATATAATTTTTATTGGTGGTCTTAATTATGGCCATAGTGTTATTTAAGTTGATATCTCTCTGTTTTCTGAAAGGTCTATATACTTATGACATTTGTTGGTCATGGGATTTTCTTCTGCCAAGTGCTTAGAGATAAAATCAATAACTATCCATGACTCCTTGGGTTTCTTATTTAAAGAACTGGGAGTCTGTAATTTCATTTAAATTAACAGTATTTTATAAAGTCGTTCACATATATCATAATGTTTGACTCTCCGATTTATTATTATATTTTAAGAATACAATTTAATCTCATTGAAGAACCTCTGTCATTTTGGACACTGCAGCTAAAACACAGTTTGTTGAGGAGAAAAGAGTAGAAAATGAATTTTCACTTGCGGTCTAGTTTGACCTCATATTTGATTTTGTTAACTCACAGTTGTGATCCATTTTAGAACTGTCCGCAAGCAAAGCTCCAAGAGCCTTTCAACAGAGCAGTGATTTGCATTGGAGGAGCAGCCACATCAAAGTAGAAGTGGGACTGTCATAATATACCACACCTCTGGTTAACCAAAGACTTAATGAGGCAAGAGAACACAAAGCTAGATACTGTTAGGGGTGTGTAGGGTGGGGAATAACTGCCTCCATGTTCCTGATGTTTCCTTCCACAGGAACGGAACTGAAATAGCACCACACTCCTGACCCTTCCCTTTGCCTTCATTCACACTATCTCCTGGGAGGTTGAGTAGCTTACTTGATTTGTGATTTTAGAAGGAAAGCTGAGCACATGTGTCTGTCTCCTCTAGCCTCCCCTTGGGAATGAGTGGCTTTTCTCAAGGAAGACTTACCCTTGTTTGGGGAGGCTCTGACGGTGTACTGTGCTGCCATTTATATGGGAAAAAGTCTAACTCTGTGCTTCTGCATTAGGAAGTCCAATTGCTAAAATTTCTACTTTGTTATAAAGAAAATTGGGATTTTATCCTCCATTTGCAGACTCATTTCTCAGTTGATTCAGAAATGATGGGAAAGAGTAGTGTTATTTCCTGGACCTCCTCAAGTCTCAATAGATTATTACTGTAACATTATTACATATATAGAAATAAAATTACAAACAAAGCTGTATGATAAAGCTTTGGCCAAAACAAAAGATACTGAGCCATAATGGTGTTTGGCAGATCCTGAGAGAGAAGAATTTTGCTGATACACATATACTGAATTCTCAGAAAACAGTGCTGGTGAGTTAAGTCTATATTCCTTGACCACAGGAGCACAATGAACAAAGTGTGCTACTGTAGACTAGACTGATGGGAAAATGTCTCATTGTAAAATAAGACTCTGGTTCCTGTCATATCTCCTGAAGAGGACTAGGTCCCTTTTGAATAATTCACCATTTAGCCACAATGTTGCCTTCCTAGCATGCTATGACCTAGGAAGAGAAAATATAATATAGCAATATATTGCTTATTTATTCTGTGGAGTATGTTTCTTTTAGGGATGAGGTTGGCTCACTTAAGTTGTAAAGAGGGACTCACCAGCCTTATTTAAAATCATGTAAACTCTTCTCTTAGAAAGAACTTCAGACTCTATGAGGCTCCTTTAAAGAAAATGTGCCTCTAGCAATTTTAATCCTACACAGCTTGAAATATGGTTCCTCTTTTGTATACTATAATTTCATAATTCTTGGATTAAATACAACATTTCATGACCTCAAAGCAAAAATGCATCATTTTTACAGGTGAAAAATCTATATGGTAGATACATTTATCCTAGGATTCATGGATTGCTAGACAGATATGTTTCATAGTGTCGGTGCATGTCTGAAATGTTGTAGGAAAAGTTGTGTGTGTAAGAGCCTTTTTTCTTGGTGAGTTAACAGTTCAGTCAACTTCTAAAAGGTAGCTGAAACTCACAACAGTTGAAAAAACTTCTGATTTAGAGATTTGAAGTCATTAAATTCCTATAGGCTTCTCTTCTTTAAACTGAACATGAAAGTACTCTTTTATCTCACACAATTGTTTGTTTCCTCAAAAGTGTCTCCTATGATGAACTTATGGATGCTGGGGGAAAGGATGAGGGGAAGGACAATTAGGTAGTTTGGGATTGACATGTACACACTGCTCTATTTAAAATGGATAACCAACAAGGATATACTGTATAGCACATGGGACTCTGCTCAATGTTATGTGACAGCCTGGAGGGGAAGGGAATTTGGGAGAGAATGGATACAGGTATATGTGTCGCTGAGTCCCTTCACTGCTCACCTGAAACTATCATAACATTGTTCATCGGCTATATCCCAATATAGAATTTTAAGAAGTATCTCCTATGGAGAGTGATTGAGAAACAGTTGAGCATCCACTGCCAGTGCCAATGAACTTTTGAGATAGACTATATATATCCCCAAGATATTTCAAAGAATTCAAGGCAAGGAGTTTATTACTAGCTGGGGCTTTGGCTCCCAATCTTTGTGTGGGAGATATCCTAGCTCTCATGTTTGAGGTAGACCACGTGTTAAGCTTTTATTTGTTTTCCCGAGTCATTCAGTAGCCCAAGGACTAAAATAGTAATACTATCTGAGAAGCCTCCTTGTTGATTTTCTCCCGACCTATACTCCAATCTTTCCATCACAAATAAAAGAGAATAAACTGACCTAAGAACATAGACAACTGAGTTGGGATGGGGAAGAGAGTGCAATAAGTAACTACATAGCTTATTAATGACATAGGTTCAGAAACTGACATTCTGAATCACCAGGGAGGCAGTGCCTCTGGCCATTTGAGTAACCAGATCTTACCCAGAGAAGGTACTAACTTTTTTTTTATTGGGAGTGGAATCGGGAGGAGGTGGTGAAACAACAACACTAACTTGGAGCTTCAAGGCACTTAAGAATGTCCATCCTGGGAGTGTTGCTACGGCGGGCAGTGGTTTTCAATTTCTTTCAAGGTTAGGAAAACCAGAAATGGTAGCTAAAGGAACTTCCTGTCCCACAAGGGCAGGCACTTGAGCAGTGATAAGACTTTGGGCTTCCCTGGTGGCTCAAATGGTAAATAATCTGCCCACAATGCAGGAGACCCAGGTTTGATTCCTGGGTCAGGAAGATCATCTGGAGAAGGGAATGGCTATGTACTCTATGGCTACCCACTCCAGCATTCTTGCCGGGAGAATTCCATGGACAGAGGAGCCTGGCAGGCTACAGTCCATGGGGTCACAAAGAGTAGGACATGACTGAGTGACTAACACTTTCACTTTTCACTTCCATTAAATTCTGGTAGAGTACACAGTATAGTTGATGGCAGTAATATTTTACAAGTTAAATATTATATAATATGAAGCAATTAAGAGTTCTAATGGGGCTTCAATAAAATACTGGGGGCTTTGAAGAGTAATGAAATAATAAAATACTTGGGGAAAATGTGCACAAGAAGAAAAAAATATCAGGTGTAAGAAAAATATTTGCTAATGACTGACATTAAAAAATGTTCTTGGAAAAAGGCATCTTTTTAAAAGAAAAAATAGTCACTAAGTGAGAACCTAAGTTAAGCCCAAAATATTTCAGATTACGTACAAAGTTGAAATTATAACTAAACTTTGAGAAGACTTAAAGGCAAAAGTAGCCATAAAAAGATGTTCTTATAGTAAACTGAATTATTAGGGGAGGCGTCATTATTGTTATAAAAAGGACAAATAGATGAAAAGCACTTTCTGTTCAATCTTTATTAGGGAAGATAAAAATTTCTGCTCCAAATTTGACAATGTATGAATAGGGTGGAGGTACAAAATTCCATAATGTCCAATACATAATAATTTTGAAATCAATTATATACAATAAAAAATGTGAACTCATTGGGGTTTATTTGAGGATTGAGTGAAAATTTCCCTCGCATTTCAAAGCTGAGAACTAAAAACCAGCCCTTAAGATTTATAAGACTTGTATTCTCTCTTCCATCTCTGAAAATTCTCCTAATCAAATAAGATTAGATGAAAGGCAGCCTTCAGGAAGAAGACAAAGGTATCTGCTCCCCTGATTCCAGCTCAGAGAATGTGTAATTCACCCTAAAGTTGCCAATCAATTTCTCTTTGTTAACTAAGAATGAGAGAACATAGACCTTTTTACTAAATAGTAAAACTAACATAAATTAGAAATCAAACTTAAAAAAGAAAAATAGGGCCATTTATCATTCAAAATTACAGACATGATGACAAGTCAGAAATCCACAAGGGATGAGCCCTGAATTAACCCTCTTAAGAAAGAAGGGCAACTGAGATCTATATCGAGTATTAGTGAGAACCCCCGCTTCATCCACAACTAGAGATCAGAAAGAATGTACAGTTGTCGGGTTGTTTGGAAGATTTTACTGCCCATCTGTATAGGAAGAGAACCAAATAGTTGTATCCAGTTGGGTAGTATCTCATAGCAGGGATGTCAGAAGGAGGGGAAATTATAGTGGGTCTGTTCATTGGGAGCAAAAAGGAGAGAAACTAGAAAACCTTGTCAGAGTAGAGCCCCTGTACTGCAGGCCTCTCTGACCCTTCATCCTATTGCACTGACCCTGTGATTTGGTAAGGGCCAGGCCTTTACTAAATCCTTAAATGGTCACAAAAGAATAATTGTTTTTCTTGCTGGTTTCACATATTATTCAGAATGCCTTGGAATTATGGCATTTTAAAAAAGATTTTAGCATGTGAGATGTAATTCTGGAACTCCATGATTTTCACTAACATCTACGTGATCTTTGAGGAAATTAGGAATAAAATTGGCAGACCATAGGAAATACAATTTTGCCATGTATTACCTAACAAAGTCATGTAGACAAAAGCATATGGATCCATGGCTGGAAAGGTATTTTGAGGAAACATGTAGGTAGATGGCTTTTACAAAAGGACAATTAATCATTAGTGTGAGTCCCTGGAGGCCTCTGCTGCCATCTCAGTTACAACTTAGCAGTCATGCCAATGTATTAGAAAATACTTCAGAAGTGTTTCTATAGGCCTACCTGTTTCCCCCCTCTTTTCTATTTTAAGTTTCTTCCCATCTCCCTTTTCTTAGCAAGATGGACACTTTGCTCTTCGTAGGGCATTGCCAGTAACTGGCTTGCAACAGAGATTCATTCATTTGTGTAAATTGTAGAAATGTTCTAAATTCTCTTGTCGCTCTCAGTGTTCTGCTTTCTTTTTGCTTCATCCTCCTCTGTGCTACTGAATCCACTTCAATTTATCTATACCTTTCTGAAACAGGACCTCTGAAGTACCTGAATCCTTTGACGATGGCCTGGCCTGGACCGGTGTTATAAATATGCCATCGCTGGGCATTTCAGATGCCTGTGATGACTTAGATCGCTGTGACATCCAAAAGGTAAATGTAAGTCACCATCTCTCCCAGAACCCTTTCTGTTGATCAGCACTAATGGGAGACACCGTAAATAATGGAAATGCTGAAAATAACCTCAATTTCATTTTACAGCTGAGGTTTTAACTCCATATTGTACTTCCTTCCATCTCTTGAGACTTGATCTCCTTCTGTCATCCCTATTCATCCTCCAGCTGAGTCCTAAATGGAGACTAGACTTCTTTCTCCTCTCCCTTCTCACAGTTACTTTCAATATAGATAAAGGGTAAAACAACTAGGTAACCAAGGAAACAAGACAGGAAATGATATGCAAAAGTATCCATAATGATCTTGCTCTGAATATTCAAGTTCTTTGTATATGTCCAAAGGCAAATGAATATGAAACTGAGAGAAGAATTTAGTAATTAAGGAGAATTATTGGACATCAATGGATTGGATAAATTCAGCTATTCTATGGTATTAGTTAACCTGAGCTATTTTGCAATTTAAAATGCATGAAAAAATTTCAGGGACTCTAAAAATCTTAGAAAAAAGAATAAAGAGAGAGAAAAAGTGAGGGGAATGAGAGACAGAGAGACAGAAACAGTGACAGAAAACAGAAATGTGTACCAATAGGATAAAAGAAAAAGGCTGAAACCCAGGGAGATTCCTGGACTAAGAAATAAATGATTTTAAGAGGTGAACAGTTATATATTTCAAGAATAAAAAACCATGCTTGGAACCTGGTCTCATCACTTTAGAGAGAAACAGTAAGTCAGGTGGCAAAGTACAGAGACTTCGAAGGCAGGCATACCTGAAATTCAACCTTAGCACTGTCACTTACTATTGTGTGGAGTTGGCTAGTTGGTTCTCAAGTTTTTTTCTCTAACAAAATGAAAATTAACTAATAATATATAATTAGTGGCCAGGATAGATTGAATAAATAAATAAACATTAGTAGTGAGCTCTGTTTCCTCTCCCTGTCCCTGTGATTTCACTTCACATGTAAAAGGAATACTGTAAACACTTGGCCAGCATTCCAAGAGGTAGCCAAACTGGCCCTGCAGTAACCTGGAGAGAGGAGAGGATCTCATTCATGCTTTATGATCCATCCTAATGGTTCTTCCCTGTTAGGAGGGCCTTTTCATCAAACTCAGTTTTTTTCCCCTGATATATTTAAGTCTTACTTCTCTTCATCTGGCTCCCAGAAGTACTGCAAAAATATGGACCGTGACTCTGTATTACAGTCTCTAAAAGAGGATCATCCTTGAGTCACTTCTAAGTCTCTCTCTCTCTCCAAGGAATAAAACAGAAAAATGCCAGATAAATAGAAAATACTAACACACATAAACATAAAGAGTAAGGTTGAGAGACATAAATGCATGAGTAAAAGTAATCTTAAAAACAGAGGAGATCCCACCCTCACCAAACAAATAATAAAGAAAAGTGTTAAAGCCAAAGAGAGAATTAGAGAGACTAAATTGAAGTCAGGAAAAGAGTGTGAACATGTGATAAGATGATTTATATGTTCAAATGTGATGAATGCCCAGGCTTTTCGGCGAGGAATACAGAGAAACACATCAACATACACAGACACTAAGACCCAACCCCACCCTACACAGGGAGTGTGTTACACACCCACACGGAGTGTGTTGCACACACCCCCGCCCCCCCTCCCCCCCCCCACACACACACAGAAGAAAATAAAAAAAGCCAAACGTGGAAAAGAGAGTGAGAGGCTAACTAAGCAGGTTGGGCATGTTTACATGATGATGTGGAATCAGAACTAAATGGCCAGGTATTTGGAGTCTGTCCTCTCTAGGGCATGAGAGATTGACCTTCTGGATTATATCCCTCTCTGCAACAATGGAGTCAGGCCTTTGCCGATCAGACTGACCCCATCTAACATATCCAAGCCATTTGCCCCTCAGCAGAGCAAGGAGGGCAGCTGGGCAGTTTCTGAGAGCTTGATAGAAACTTGAAGGAGAGATCCAGATAACAGTCTAGCTGCAGAGTGATGGAAAAGTAGAAACAGAGTTAAGATATCTAAAGAGGAGAGACATGGATCAGGGTGGAGGTTAGCGGAGTCAAGATCTGTGACATCTCCCCAGTGGTCACTGTGTGCAGAATCTTGGTGTGATCTGAACGCAGGTGGTCGCTGAGCAAGTCAGAGCTGTTTGTCTCTGATGAATAAACAGAGTCAGAGTCAGCTTTCACTGCAGAAGTGAGCAGATTTACTGACCTTCTCCCTTGACTTCGCCACACCCTGGTGATGACATTGGCTCTGCTGATCAGGCCCAGAGGAGGGATCCACAGGCACAGAGGGAGGATCTAGTGAGTTCTGCTGCAAACCAGCTTCTTTTTCATAAGGTAGGGAGTATGGGCTCCTTGGACACTCACACACACACACACACACATTTACAAACATATGCACAAACACACAGAGGTAGGCATGAGCTTTGACCTGGTTACTGTTGGGAGCCAAGTGTAATAAGGCCAACTATCTTATCTTGAAGTCTTACCATTTTAACTGGATCCCTGGGGGTACCACTATACCAGTCCATTCCAAGGCTCCCTTGTGAGGCTATGTCCATGGGAAGTGGCTTGGAAGGTCTAGAATAGTCTCAGATTTTCCCTGAAAATTTCTGTACCATTTGCTAAATGAATTGATATTTAAGAGCCTGGGAAGTATCATTACCCCTGTGTCCTCAGCTTCAAATCTGGGAACCTTTTAACTTTTTTTCCATTGCCGATCACTTATTTTCCATTTTTATTTTGAATTAATTTTCTAGTTAGAATTTCTGATGACTTAGGTTCATGTGCTCCCAATGCAATTTTTTCATATCATTATACTGTGTTTGGTGGCTCAGACGGTAAAGCGTCTGCCTACAATGCGGGAGACCCGGGTTAAATTCCTGGGTTGGGAAGATCCCCTGGAGAAGGAAATGGCAATCCACTCCAGCACTCTTGCCTGGAAAATCCCATGGATGGAGGAGCCTGATAGGCTGCTGTCCATGGGGTCGCAAAGAGTCGGACATGACTGAGCGACTTCACTCACTCACTCACTCACTTATACTGTGTTTCAAACAATAACTATTGGTTGACTACCTATATGAATGCTTTATTAAATGCTGTTGACAGGGTGGTAAACAGGTAGTTAAAAGCTCTCCCTGATGGAGCTTTTAACTACGTGATAACATTCTAACCAGGCTTCCCTTGTGGCTCAGCTGGTAAAGAATCCGCCTGCAATGCAGGAGACGTGGGTTCGATCCCTGGGTTGGGAAGATCACCTGGAGAAGGGAAAGGCTACCCATTTCAGTGTTCTGGCCTGGAGAATTCCATGGACTGTATAGTCCATGGGATCACAAAAAGTCCGCCATGGCTGAGTGACTTTCACTTTCACTTTCTTTCAACATTCTAACCTCCATCTTCTACCTCTTCATTGTTGTTGTTGTTTAGCTGCTAAGTCATGTCTAACTCTTTTGTGACCCCATGTAGCCCACCAGGCTCCTCTGTCCATGGGGTTTCCCAGGCAGGAATACTGAGTGGGTTGATGTTTCCTTCTCTACCTCTTCATTATCATAATTCCATTATTCAAACCTGTAATAACCTTCTTTCCCCTGATTCATCCACTGTTCTTCCAAAATGCTTCCTGTTACTTAATTAGATTCTGCAAAATTCAAGAAACTTCAGTAATTCTCTCACTCCACAGTTCTTCTGTCTATTCTTTCACTGCTTGGATTCTTGGAAAGTTGAAGTTTATGCTGCTTGTGTCCTGACTCAATATAAATGTGTGGGATATCCTCCACCAACCTCCACACTGGCCCCACCCTATAACATACACCTCCACCACCATCTCCAAGTCTGGGTCTTAAAAAATATAATATAATTGGGGCATTTTTGTAACATCAGTGAGTTTGGGGGAGAGCACAGTTTTTAAGGCATCAAGTTAAACTTTAGGAAAGTGACCTCTGCAGTAAAGATTTTTGAAGATCCTTCAAATATCCAGTCAAAAACTCCTGAAAAGAAAAGTGAACTTGTCAAGCTCTTTAAAAGCATCTACTTCTGTATTGTTAATTGACAGACTAAGAAGGAAGATTACCTGTCTCCTTACTTCTCTATAACTTCTGTCTACAGCACTTTATTGACATAGTTCCACCCTAATGATACCAAAAATGGCAACCCACTCCAATGTTCTTGCCTGGAGAATCCCAGGGACGGGGGAGCCTGGTGGGCTGCCATCTCTCTGGGGTCGCACAGAGTCGGACATGACTGAAGTGACTTAGCAGCAGCAATGATACCGAAAAAAGAGCTATCCAAAAGTGGTATAACTTCAAGAGCCATTTGGGCTAAGAGTTGTTAACTCTAACAATGTTATCAGCCATTTTAAATCTGTAAATACAGAGTAAGTATTCCTGGATCTTGGCCTAGAAATTCTTCACAGCTATTTTAGGACATTAATACCTTCAAGTAAATGTTATTTTAAAATAAGTGTCTAGCTTCTGGTTGTTCTTAGTAAGGTAGTTGGTCTAAATACCTGGTATATCAATATCAGAAACAGAGGGTCCTTTTATAATTCAGTTTGCAACATCTATAATCATGTGCTCCTCTCATTCTTAGTATGGTTTAAGTTTATTTTTGATCAGTCATGCCACAGCCCTGTCAAATGAACAATTTCTTCTAACTCTATTAATTTAATCAATCTTTTGATGCAGTTGATTCAATTTATTACATGCATTTTCTTTATTCTTTCCTTGCATAGTCTATTATTCTGTGATTAAATTGGTAATTTATTACTTTTTAAGTTTTATTTTTTCCCTAATAAAAGAAAATAGCTACATCTCACAAAATTGTATGTATTTTTGTCACTATTTTTGGTTTTGTAAAATGTTTGAATTTTTATTATTATCAGTTCTATTGTTGAAGACCAGACACAAGGTATCAGATAAAAGGAACTGAGGTAAATAGGGCGTAGTGGAGGTTTTATGTTGATCTTACTAGCTGTTAGGCAATGTTTAATGTTTGCTGTCGCTATGGCATCAGAGGTTAAAATTTCCCTTAGTGCCCCTGTTTTTGTCTCCTCTGTTGTCTTTTTGTTTTCATAGAGCTGACTTCCTAAATAGGGACTGAGGACTGCTGGTTTCTCAGCTGTAATCCTTGAAATCCTCCAGCTCTATTGATGTGGTGGTAAGGGGTGGGGGAGTGGAAGCATGCTATGGTCCTATGATTAAGTCTCAGTCTTCTAGTGAGCTTTTGTCCTTGGGTACAAGTACTTCTCAGATTTTCTTTTCTTTGGATCCTTCCCCAGGTTGGTTAGGTTCTTAAAGATAGTTTTCCTCGAGAGCTGGCTGTTAAGGAGAACAGAGCCCTCTGTGCTTATCAAAGGATGGTTATTTTCCCTTCTCACATGCTGAAGCATAAGAGTGTTTTTTTTTTTTTTCCCCCTGATCTTCACCATGAGAATCTGGTGGGGATGCTGGAAGTAAACCTCATGAAACTATGAGGAATCCCCTAGGGGTGAGCCTCCAGGGATCTTTATCTCTTAAGTTAGTACATGCTTCAGTTCAGTTCAGTTGCTCAGTCGTGTCTGACTCTTTGCAACGCCATGAATCGCAGCATGCCAGGCCTCCCTGTCCATCACCAACTCCCGGAGTTCACTCAAACTCACGTCCATCGAGTCAGTGATGCCATCCAGCCATCTCATCCTCTGGTCAATTTTTCTTCAAATGTTCTGACGAGGCTCTAGCTGCAGCTTCTGCTCCTAAGGAAGCTGTGATTCTCTGTGTTCACCTGTCTCCTGAAGTTGGGGTGGTGGTTTGCCCTGTGACTTTAACTTTCTGATAGTTTAAGAAGTGTTATTGATTTCTGTTTGTTCACTCTGTCTTTTATTTTTCTTCATTAATGAGGCTGTGAGTGAGAACTTCCAAGCACTATACTTCTTCCATGTGGATTAGACTTATAATTTAGTTCTTGTTTTTGGAGGAGCAACTTTCTTGGAGAATTTTGAGGCCACCATAGAGTGATGGTATCACACACTTCACAGCATATTTCTCCCAACCATTGCCCCCCCCCCTTTTTTTTTAAGTAAAAAAAGCAGTGAAGCTGGAAAAAAATGCAAGGAACTGTAAGAACTACAAACATGTTTTTTCTCTCCTGACTGGTGCAGCAGCAGCAGCAGGGCTTCTCAGGTGAGGCTTACATAGGTTTATAGAACAAAAGTGGCCTGTGGCCAAGTGAGTATATCCTGATGTGCATGTACAGTGCTGTAAGTAATGTCAGCTGTTATATAACCATGCAAAGTCATTGTTTATAGAATGTGGGGCATAAGCAAGAGAAAGTGGGGTGAGAAAGCCTGACTGACACCATCTTGGCTAACTGCTATTTCCCCACAACTATCTTCTACAATTCCTTTGGTTCCCTTGTTGCTCTCAGTCTGCTCTTTTCAGAGAAGCAAAAAGAAAAATGACGAACAAAAAAGAGAACATTTTAATGGGGGCTTTTGGGACAACATCAAGCCTACTTACATTCACATTATAGAGGTCTCAGGAAAAGAAGAGAGAATAGAGGTTTCAGGAAAAGAAGAGAGAAGAGGGTTGAAAATGTATTTGGTGAAATGATGGCTGAAACAGATATCAAGTGCAGGATGCACAGAGAGTATCAAAGAAAATGAACTCAAACAGACTCACACCAAGACATATCATAATTAAAATCGTAAAAGTTAAAGACAGAATTCTAAAGGCAGCAAGATAAAGACAATGGGTCATATTCAAGAGAATCCCCATAAGACTATTAGCTGATTTTTCTGCAGAATCTCTGCAGGCTTGAAAGTAGTGCATTATATATTTAAAGTGCTCAGAGAGAAAAACCTGCACCTACCCAGGTTATCATTAATAATTGAAGGAAAGATAAAGAACTTCTCAGAGAACAAAATACCAGGAGTTCATCAATACTGAACCAACCTTACAAGATATGTTGAAGGGTCTTCTGTAAGTGGAAAAGTAAAGGCTGCAACCAAAAGCAAATCTCAACCTCATGAGAGGCTGTGTGTTTGCAGATGCTCCCACCGGACCTGTGCAAAGCTGGTGGCCAGAAGCAGAATGGTACTCAGCAGAATATTGTTGTGGATATGCAGGAGTTTTGACATGAACTCTCATCTTTGATCCACTGTCAGGACAGTGATATAAAGCCATTGATCTGGAAGTCAGAGACTACATCCTGACACGGGAAATGTGCAAGGAGTGCAAGAGCATCGGTGATCTGATTGGCTTTTTTTTTTTTTTTTTGAATATGAGTATAATAATGTTTTATTTTTTATTAAAAAAATTTTTTTTACTTTACAATATTGTATTGGTTTTGCCATACATCAACATGGATCTGCCACGGGTGTATATAAGTTCCCACTCCTGAACCCCCGTCCCACCTCCCTTGATTGGCTTTTTGAACAACAGCTGCCTCTACAGCCAGTACATCTCCTGCTACTACAAGCAGCAGGTACTTTTGATTGAGTTGGACCTCACTAAGCCTTTCTCTCTCATGTCCCGAGGTATCTTCCATCAGGAAATCTCTGGCAATGTACATCAGCCTCAAGCTCACCTTCCTCATACTGCACTTCGTGGCTCCCTATCCTCTGCACACCTCCTCTCCCATCTCCCCCGCCACCCCCGAGTTGTTTGAGGAGTTGAATCAGAACAAGTCACAACCAGATGCTGTGATGGCCATGATTGTGGCTGCTGATTTTGAGACCCTCTCTAAGACAGAGGTGTAACTCTGGTCCCCAGGACTTCTGTTAAAAATTCCAGGGGTAAATGCCAAAAACTGTCACTCCTTGATGAACCACATTAAGAACATTGCCAAATTAGCAAGCCTGTCCCTCGACAAGCTGGCAAGCGTGCTGGGGAATGCAGTGAGTGCCAGGCAGCTCTATAACTTCATTCATACCTCCTATGCAGAGGTCCTGTTCAGAGGAAAAATGAAGAAATGAACAGTGTTGCCTCTTTTCTTATCCCATGACTATGTTTCTCAGCTGCTCTTCACCTGCCCTCACAGGTCTTTATTAATTATTAGCCCAGTAGCTCATTCTCTTGGCTTCCCAGGTAGCTCAGTGGTAAAGAATTTGCCTGCCAATGCAGGAGATGCAGGTTCAATCCTTGGGTCAGGAAGGATCCAGAAAATCTCCAGGAAGATCCCCTGAAGAAAGAAATGGCAACCCACTCCAGTATTCTTGACTGGGAAATCCCATGGGCAGAGCAGCCAGGCGGGCTACAGCCCATGGGGTTGCAAAAGATTTGGACTTGACTTTGTCACTAAACAACAACAATCAGAAAAGAAATCCCCTGCTAGTAAAGGCCAATGTATAGCAAAAGTTGTGGTACTAAGATTAAAAGACAAAAATTATAAAACCAACTATAACTACAAGAAACAGTTAAGGGGTAAACATGAAGATGTAAAATACAACAAAAAAGTACAAAATGTCGGTGAGGGAAGTAAAAAATGTGTCTTCTCAAATAGGCTTGAACTTAAATAACTACCAGTTCAAAACAAGTAGATATAGTTATAGGTCAACATATATGAATCCCACTGTAACTACAAATCTACAATAAATATACAAAAACTAGAGAGAAAAGAACATAAACATACCACTGAAGAAAATCATCAAACCACAAGGGAAGAAACTAACAGAACAGAATAGAACAGAGAAGAACTATGAAAATATCTGGAAAAGAAGTACAAAATGGCAATAAGTACCTAACTATCAAAAATTACTTTAAATATCAACTGGACTAAATCCTCTGATCATAGGGTGGCGGATTGGGAAAGAAAACAAGGCCTTTTCTTTTTAATTAATTAATTAATTTTAATTGGAGGCTAATTACTTTACAGTATTGTAGTGGGTTTTGCCACACATTGACATGAATCAGCCATGGGTGTATATGTACTCCCCATCTTGAAGCCCCCTCCTACCTCCTTCCCCATCCCATCCCTCAGAGTCATCCCAGTGCACTGGCCCTGAGTGCCCTGTCTCATCCATTGAACCTGGGCTGGCAATCTGTTTCACATATGGTAATACACAAAAACAAGGCCTTTCTATCTGATGCTTAAAAGAAATTCAATTCAGAGCTAGGTGCACACTGGCTGCAAGTGAGGGGATGGAAAAGATAATTCATGTGAATGGCAATGACAAGAAAGCTGGGGTAGGAGTACTCTCTGGTATCAGATAAAATAGACTTTAAAACAAAGTGTAGTTTGGGATTGACATGTACACACTACTATATTTAAAATAGATAACCAACAAGGACTTACTGTATAGCACAGGAAACTCTGCTCAATAATCTGTAATAACCTAAATGAAAAAAGAATTTGAAAAGAATAGATACATGTATATGTATATCTGAATCACTTTGCTGTACACCAGAAGCTAATAGAAAATTGTTAATATGCTCCAGTGTAAAACAAACATTAAAAATCTATAATAAAAGATAAATAAAGGCATTATATAATGAGAAAGGAATTAATACAAGAAGAGGATATAACATTTGCTAACATATATGTACCTAATAAAGAGTCACCTAAATGTATAAAGCAAACATTAATAGTTTCAAAGGGAGAAATTGACAATAATACAATAATAGAAGGGAACTTTTAACATCCCTTACATCAACAGACAGATCAACCCAACAGAATATCAATAAGGAATCACTGGCTTTAAATGACATATTAGACCAGTTGCACTTAATAACTACGTTCAGAACATTCCATCCACAAATAATGGAAGACACATTCTCCAGGATAGATCCACATGCTCAGCCACAAAACAAGTCTCAACAAATTTAAAAGATAGAAATTATACCAAGCATATATTTCTAACCACAATGATATAAAACTAGGAATCAATTACAGGAAGAAAAATGGGTAAAGAACAAATATATGAGCAGTGGGTAAATGAAGACATCGAAGAGGAAATGAGAAAATACCTCAAGACAAATGAAATTTTTAAAATCTAAGACGTACGTCAAGGCTGTGTATGGTCACCCCACTTATTTAACTTATATACAAAGTACATCATGAGAAATGCTGGGGTGGATGAAGCACAAGCTGGAATCAAGATTGCTGGGAGAAATATCAATAACCTCAGATATGCAGATGACACCACACTTATGGCAGAAAGTGAAGAAGAACTAAAGAGCCTCTTGATGAAAGTGAAAGAGGAGACTGAAAAAGTTGACTTAAAGATCAACATTCAGAAAACGAAGATCATGGCATCCGGTCCTATCACTTCATGGCAAATAGATGGGGGAACGGTGGAAACAGTGGCTGACTTTATTTTTTTGGGCTCCAAAGTCACCACAGATGGTAACTGCAGCCATAAAATTAAAAGACGCTTACTCCTTGGAAGGAAAGTTATGACCAAGCAAAACAGCATATTAAAAAGCAGAGACATTACTTTGCCAGCAAAGTTCCATCTAGTCAAGGCTATGGTTTTTCCAGTAGTCATGTATGGATGTGAGAGTTGGAATATAGAGAAAGCTGAACACTGAAGAATTGATGATTTTGAACTGCGGTGTTGGAGAAGACTCTTGAGAGTCCCTTAGACTGCAAGGAGAGCCAACCAGTCCATCCTAAAGGAGATCAATCCTGAGTGTTCATTGGAAGCACTGATGTTGAAGCTGAAACTCCAATATTTTGGCCACCTGATGCAAAGCACTGACTCATTTGAAAACACCCTGATGCTGGGAAAGATTGAAGGCAGGAAGAGAAGGGGTCAACAGAGGATAAGATAGTTGGATGGCATCACCGACTCAATGGACATGAGTTTGGGTAAACTCTGGGAGTTGGTGGACAGGGAGGCCTGGTGTGCTGCAGTCCATGGGGTATAGCAAATGAGTCAGATATGACTGAGTGACTGAACTGAACTGAACTGATAGGACACAGCAAAAGCAGTTTTAAGAAGTTTATAGTGACTATACAGACCTACCACAGGAAAGCAAAAATTCTCAAATAAAAATCTAAATGTATATTTAAAGAAACTAGAAAAAGAATAAGAAAAGACCAAAATTGGTAGGAGGAAATTATAAATGTTAAAGTGGGAATAAATAAAAAAGAAACAAAAAAATCAATGAAACTAACAGCTGATTCTTTGAAAATATAAACAAACAAACAAGCAAAGCCTTTAGCCAGATTCACCAAGATAAAAAGACACCCTAAATAAATAAAACCAGAAATTAAAAGGCAGAAATTACAACTAGTACTACAGAAATACTACGGATTATCAGAGAATACTATGAACAATTAAATGCCAATAAATTAGCCTGGAAGAAATGAATAAATTCTTAGAATCATATAATCTCTCCAGGCTGAGTCATAAAAAAATAGAAAAGTTGAATAAACCAATTACTAGCAATGAAATTAAATCAGTAAAACAACAACAACAACAACAACAACAACAACAACAACAACAACAACTTGCACCTCATAATCCCAGGTCCAGAGTACTTTACAGGAGAATTCTACAAAAACATATAAAGAAGATTTAATACCTATTATTCTCAAATTTGGAGAAGGCAATGGCAACCCACTCCAAAAAATTGAAGAAGGAATATGTTCAAACTCATTTTATGGGGAGGATTACATAACCAGACAAGGACAATGCAAAATAACATTACCAGCCAAAAACCTTGATGAACATAGATGTGTAAATTCTCAACAAAATATTAGAAAACTGAAGTTAACATTAAAAGTCATAATCATGAGCAAATGGTATTCATTTCAGGGATGCAAGGATGATTTTACATCCATAAATTGATCAATGTGATACATTAACAAAACGAAGGATAAAAATCATATGATCATCTTTTTAAATTTAAATTAATTTACTTATTTTTTTTAAATTTTTTTATTTTTTTTAAAATTTTAAAATCTTTAATTCTTACATGTGTTCCCAAACATGAACCCCCCTCCCCTCCCTCCCCATAACATCTCAGTGGGTCATCCCCATGCACCAACCCCAAGCAAGCTGTATCCTGAGTCAGACATGGACTGGCGATTCAATTCTTACATGATAGTATACATGATAGAATGCCATTCTCCCAAATCATCCCACCCTCTCCCTCTCCCTCTGAGTCCAAAAGTCCGTTATACACAGCTGTGTCTTTTTTCCTGTCTTGCATACAGGGTCGTCATTGCCATCTTTCTAAATTCCATATATATGTGTTAGTATACTGTATTGGTGTTTTTCTTTCTGGCTTACTTCACTCTGTATAATCGGCTCCAGTTTCATCCATCTCATCAGAACTGATTCAAATGAATTCTTTTTAACGGCTGAGTAATACTCCATTGTGTATATGTACCACAGCTTTCTTATCCATTCATCTGCTGATGGACATCTAGGTTGTTTCCATGTCCTGGCTATTATAAACAGTGCTGCGATGAACATTGGGGTACATGTGTCTCTTTCAATTCTGGTTTCCTCGGTGTGTATGCCCAGCAGTGGGATTGCTGAGTCATAAGGTAGTTCTATTTGCAATTTTTAAAGGAATCTCCACACTGTTCTCCATAGTGGCTGTACTAGTTTGCATTCCCACCAACAGTGTAGGAGGGTTCCCTTTTCTCCACACCCTCTCCAGCATTTATTGCTTGCAGATTTTTGGATCGCAGCCATTCTGACTGGTGTGAAGTGGTACCTCATTGTGGTTTTGATTTGCATTTCTCTGATAATGAGTGATGTTGAGCATCTTTTCATGTGTTTGTTAGCCATCTGTACGTCTTCTTTGGAGAAATGTCTATTTAGTTCTTTGGCCCATT
This sequence comes from Capricornis sumatraensis, assembly GCF_032405125.1. Classification (NCBI taxonomy): domain Eukaryota; kingdom Metazoa; phylum Chordata; class Mammalia; order Artiodactyla; family Bovidae; genus Capricornis; species Capricornis sumatraensis. The sequence continues at coordinate 76,640,565 of NC_091072.1, read as the reverse complement.
TTTTGATTGGGTCATTTATTTTTCTGGAATTGAGCTGCATAAGTTGCTTGTATATTTTTGAGATTAGTTGTTTGTCAGTTGCTTCATTTGCTATTATTTTCTCCCATTCAGAAGGCTGTCTTTTCACCTTGCTTCTAGTTTCCTTTGTTGTGCAGAAGCTTTTAATTTTAATTAGATCCCATTTGTTTATTTTTGCTTTTATTTCCAGAATTCTGGGAGGTGGATCATAGAGGATCCTGCTGTGATTTATGTCGGAGAGTGTTTTGCCTATGTTCTCCTCTAGGAGTTTTATAGTTTCTGTTCTTACATTTAGATCTTTAATCCATTTTGAGTTTATTTTTGTGTGTGGTGTTAGAAAGTGATCTAGTTTCATTCTTTTACAAGTGGTTGACCAGTTTTCCCAGCACCACTTGTTAAAGAGATTGTCTTTACTCCATTGAATATTCTTGCCTCCTTTGTCAAAGATAAGGTGTCCATAGGTGTGTGGATTTATCTCTGGGCTTTCTATTTTGTTCCATTGATCTATATGTCTGTCTTTGTGCCAGTACCATACTGTTTTGATGACTGTGGCTTTGTAGTAGAGCCGGAAGTCAGGCAAGTTGATTCCTCCAGTTCCATTCTTCTTTCTCAAGATTGCTTTGGCAATTGGAGGTTTTTTGTATTTCCATACAAATCTTGAAATTATTTGTTCTAGTTCTGTGAAAAATATGGCTGGTAGCTTGATAGGGATTGCATTGAATTTGTAGATTGCTTTGGGTAGTATACTCATTTTCACTATATTGATTCTTCCAATCCATGAACATGGTATATTTCTCCATCTATTAGTGTCCTCTTTGATTTCTTTCATCAGTGTTTTATAGTTTTCTATATATAGGTCTTTAGTTTCTTTGGGTAGATATATTCCTAAGTATTTTATTCTTTTCATTGCAATGGTGAATGGAATTGTTTCCTTAATTTCTTTTTTCTACTTTCTCATTATTAGTGTATAGGAATGCAAGGGATTTCTGTGTGTTGATTTTATATCCTGCAACTTTACTATATTCATTGATGAGCTCTAGTAATTTTCTGGTGGAGTCTTTAGGGTTTTCCATGTAGAGGATCATGTCGTCTGCAAACAGTGAGAGTTTTACTTCTTCTTTTCCAATTTGGATTCCTTTTATTTCTTTTTCTGCTCTGATTGCTGTGGCCAAAACTTCCAGAACTATGTTGAATAGTAGCGGTGAAAGTGGACACCCTTGTCTTGTTCCTGACTTTAGGGGAAATGCTTTCAATTTTTCACCATTGAGGATAATGTTTGCTGTGGGTTTGTCATATATAGCTTTTATTATGTTGAGGTATGTTCCTTCTATTCCTGATTTCTGGAGAGTTTTTATCATAAATGGATGTTGAATTTTGTCAAAGGCCTTCTCTGCATCTATTGAGATAATCATATGGTTTTTATTTTTCAATTTGTTAATGTGGTGAATTACATTGATTGATTTGTGGATATTGAAGAATCCTTGCATCCCTGGGATAAAGCCCACTTGGTCATGGTGTATGATCTTTTTAATGTGTTGTTGGATTCTGATTGCTAGAATTTTGTTGAGGATTTTTGCATCTATGTTCATCAGTGATATTGGCCTGTAGTTTTCTTTTTTTGTGACATCTTTGTCAGGTTTTGGTATGAGGGTGATGGTGGCCTCATAGAATGAGTTTGGAAGTTTACCTTCCTCTGCAATTTTCTGGAAGAGTTTGAGTAGGATAGGTGTTAGCTCTTCTCGAAATTTTTGGTAGAATTCGGCTGTGAAGCCGTCTGGACCTGGGCTTTTGTTTGCTGGAAGATTTCTGATTACAGGTCCAATTTCCGTGCTTGTGATGGGTCTGTTAAGATTTTCTATTTCTTCCTGGTTCAGTTTTGGAAAATTGTACTTTTCTAAGAATTTGTCCATTTCTTCCACGTTGTCCATTTTATTGGCATACAACTGCTGATAGTAGTCTCTTATGATCCTTTGTATTTCTGTGTTGTCTGTTGTGATCTCTCCATTTTCATTTCTAATTTTATTGATTTGATTTTTCTCTCTTTGCTTCTTGATGAGTCTGGCTAGTGGTCTGTCAATTTTATTTATCCTTTCAAAGAACCAGCTTTTGGCTTTGTTGATTTTTGCTATGGTCTCTTTTGTTTCTTTTGCATTTATTTATGCCCTAATTTTTAAGATTTCTTTCCTTCTACTAACTCTGGGGTTCTCCAATTCTTCCTTTTCTAGTTGCTTTAGGTGTAGAGTTAGGTTATTTATTTGACTTTTTTCTTGTTTCTTGAGGTATGCCTGTATTGCTATGAACTTTCCTCTTAGCACTGCTTTTATAGTGTCCCACAGGTTTTGGGTTGTTGTGTTTTCATTTTCATTAGTTTCTATGCATATTTTGATTTCTTTTTTGATTTCTTCTGTGATTTGTTGGTTATTCAGAAGTGTGTTGTTCAACCTCCATATGTTGGAATTTTTAGTAGTTTTTCTCCTGTAATTGAGATCTAATCTGAATGCATTATGGTCAGAAAAGATGCTTGGAATGATTTTGATTTTTTTTGAATTTATCTAGTTTAGATTTATGGCCCAGGATGTGATCTATCCTGGAGAAGGTTCCATGAGCACTTGGAAAAAAGGTGAAATTCATTGTTTTGGGGTGAAATGTCCTATAGATATCAATTAGGTCTAACTGATCTAATGTATCATTTAAAGTTTGCATTTCTTTGTTAATTTTCTGTTTAGTTGATCTGTCCATAGGTGTGAGTGGGGTATAAAAGTCTCCCACTATTATTGTGTTATTGTTGATTTCCCCTTTCATACTTGTTAGCATTTGTCTTACATATTGCGGTGCTCCTATATTAGGTACATATATATTTATAATTGTTATATCTTCTTCTTGGATTGATCCTTTGATCATTATGTAGTGTCCTTCTTTGTCTCTTTTCACAGCCTTTGTTTTAAAGTCTATTTTATCGGATATGAGTATTGCCACTCCTGCTTTCTTTTGGTCTCTATTTGCGTGGTATATCTTTTTCCAGCCCTTCACTTTCAGTCTGTATGTGTCCCTTGTTTTGAGGTGGGTCTCTTGTAAGCAGCATATAGAGGGGTCTTGTTTTTGTATCCATTCGGCCAGTCTTTGCCTTTTGGTTGGGGCGTTCAACCCATTTACGTTTAAGGTAATTATTGATAAGTATGATCCAGTTACCATTTACTTTATTGTTTTGGGTTCGGGTTTATACACCCTTTTCGTGTTTCCTGTCTAGAGAATATCCTTTAGAATTTGTTGGAGAGCTGGTTTGGTGGTGCTGAATTCTCTCAGCTTTTGCTTGTCTGTAAAGCTTTTGATTTCTCCTTCGTATTTGAATGAGATCCTTGCTGGGTACAGTAATCTGGGCTGTAGGTTATTTTCTTTCATCACTTTAAGTATGTCTTGCCATTCCCTCCTGGCCTGAAGAGTTTCTATTGAACGATCAGCTGTTAACCTTATGGGAATCCTCTGGTGTGTTATTTGTTGTTTTTCCCTTGCTGCTTTTAATATTTGTTCTTTGTGTTTGATCTTTGTTAATTTGACTAATATGTGTCTTGGGGTGTTTCGCCTTGGGTTTATCCTATTTGGAACTCTCTGTGTTTCTCGGACTTGGGTGATTATTTCCTTCCCCATTTTAGGGAAGTTTTCAACTATTATCTCCTCAAGGATTTTCTCATGATCTTTCTTTCTGGCTTCTTCTTCTGGGACTCCTATAATTCGAATGTTGGAGCGTTTCATATTGTCCTGGAGGTCTCTGAGATTGTCCTCGTTTCTTTTAATTCGTTTTTCTTGTTTCCTCTCTGATTCATTTATTTCTACCATTCTATCTTCTATTTCACTAATCCTATCTTCTGCCTCCGTTATTCTACTATTTGTTGCCTCCAGAGTGTTTCTGATCTCATTTATTGCATTATTCATTATATTTTGACTCTTTTTTATTTCTTCTAGGTCCTTGTTAAACCTTTCTTGCATCTTCTCAATCCTTGTCTCTAGGCTATTTATCTGTGATTCCATTTTGATTTCAAGATTTTGGATCATTTTCACTATCAATATTCGGAATTCCTTCTCAGGTAGATTCCCTACTTCTTCCTCTTTTGTTTGGTTTGGTGGGCAACTCTCCTGTTCCTTTACCTGCTGAGTATTCCTCTGTCTCTTCATCTTGGTTATATTGCTGCGTTTGGGGTGGCCTTTTTATATTCTGGTAATTTGTGGAGTTCCCTTTATTATGGAGCTTCCTCACTGTGGGTGGGGTTCTATCATTGGCTTGTCAAGGTTTCCTGGTTAGGGAGGCTTGTGTTGGAGTTCTGGTGGGTGGAGCTGGGTTTCTTCTCTCTGGAGTGCAGTGGAGTGACCAGTAATGGGTTATGAGACATCACAGGTTTTGGAATAATTTTGAGCTGCCTGTATATTGAAGCTCAGGGGAGTGTTCCTGTGTTGCTGGAGAATTTGAGTGGTATGTCTTGTTTTGGAACTTGTTGGCCCTTGGGTGGAGCTTGGTTTCAGTGTAGGTATGAAGGCATTTGATGAGCTCCTATTGCTTAATGTTCCCTGAATTCAAGAGTTCTCTAATGTTTTCAGGCTTTGAATTTAAGCCTCCTGCTTCTGGTTTTCAGTTTTATTTTTACAGTAGCCTCTAGACTTCTCCATCTATACAGCACCGATGATAAAACATCTAGGTTAAAGATGAAAAGTTTCTCCGCATTGAGGGACACTCAAAGAGGTTCACTGAGTTACAAGGAGAAGAGAAGATGGAGGGGGTAGTTAGAGGTAACTGGAATGAGATGCGGTGAGATCAAAAGAGGAGAGAGCAAGCTAGCAGGTAGTCAGTTCCTAATGTGCGCTCTATAGTCTGGACCGCTCAGAGGTATTTACGGAGTTATATGGGGAAGAGGAGAGGGAGGAAGTAGACAGAGGTGACCAGGAGGATAAGAGAGAGGAATGAGAAGGAGAGAGACAAATCCTGCCAGTAACCAGTTCCTTAGGTGTTCTCCACCGTCTGGAACACACAGAGATTCACAGAGTTGGATAGAGAAGAGATGGGGGAGAAAAGAGACAGAGGCCACCTGGTGGAGAAAAAGGAGAGTCCAAAGGAGGAGAGAGTGGTCAAGCCAGTAATCTCGCTCTCAGGTAAACTTGGGTAGTGAAGTTTGGGTTTTTAAAAGTATAAAATTGACAACAAAAACCCTAAGAGCAAAGATTAAAAATCTGTTTTTGAAGACAATGGTCTGCTTTTCTGGTTGCCTGATGTCCTCTGCCAGCCTACAGAAGTTGTTTTGTGGAGTTTGCTCGGCGTTGAAATGTTCTTTTGAAGAATTTGTGAGGGAGAAAGTGGTCTTCCCGTCCTATTCCTCCGCCATCTTTCCACCTTTTCTCTTTCTATTTGCCCTAATTTACTTATTTTAATTGGAGACTAATTACTTTTCAATATTGTGGTGGTTTTTGCCATACATTGACATGAATCAGCCATGGGTGTACATGTGTCCCCTCATCCTGAACACCCCTCCCAGCTGCCTCCCTACCCCATACCTCTGGGTTGTCCCAGAGCACCAGTTTTGAGTGCCTTGCTTCATGCATTGAACTTGCACTGGTCATCTATTTTACATATGGTAATATACATGTTTCAATGCTATTCCTTCATATCATCCCACCCTCACCTTCTCCCACAGAATCCAAAACTCTGTTCTTTACATCTGTGTCTCTTATGCTGTCTTGTACATAGGGTAATCATTACCATCTTTCTAAGTTCCATATATATGCATTAATATACTGTATTGGTGTTTCTCATTCTGACTTACTTCACTCTGTATAAGAGGCTCCAGTTTCATACACCTCATTAGAATGGACTCAAATATGTTCTTTTTTTACAGCTGAGTAATATTCCATTCAGGACTTTGTAGGAGATTTTTGGAGATTATGAGCGAAATGACACAAAACAACAAGACACACATACAAGAGACAGACACCACTCTGGCCAGAGGAAAAATAATTGCGCAAGCAAGCAGGCTCGCGGTTTATTTTCATATAGTCCCCCTGGGCAGAATTCCAGACTGTGTGACCAAACTTGTTCAGTACAGCGCATGTGCATAATGTTATCGTATAGCAAAAGGGAGTGAAATTCCGGCTTACTGCAGAGTCTGTCCAGAGCCCTTATCACAAGAAGGGAATGTTCTCTTATTTGCAAGGGACCATTAATCTCAAGGCTGTGTCCGTCTCCTTGGCAGAACATCCTGTTTGCAAGCAGCACATCTCCACTTTCCCTATTGTGGCCGCATTAACCCTTCAGGACTTATTCTGGTTAACTAGTGACACATACAGTTAATTATCAGCTGTCTTTCAGGGATCTACTGACCTTCAACCAGGTTGTTCTTCCCTTCTATATCTAATCCATTTTCTTTTCCTAGGTAATTTCCTTATTAGAAATAAATATTTTAATTGACCTAAAAAGAACATTTTTTTCTTGCATGCATGCAAGAGTATAAAAAAATGTTGGCATGTTAATTTTTTAAAAAGTTTTTAGCAAAGTTTCTTGGTATAAAATATCCCAATATTAATTGCTTTTGTGAATATCATCAATAAACTACTAAAAGCTCAACATTCAGAAAATGAAGATCATGGCATCTGGTCCCATCACTTCATGGCAAATAGATGGGGAAATAGTAGAAACAGTGTCAGACTTTATTTTTTGGGGGCTCCAAAATCACTGCAGATGGTAACTGCAGCCATGAAATTAAAAGACGCTTACTCTTTGGAAGAAAACTTATGACCAACCTAGATAACATATTCAAAAGCAGAGACATTACTTTGCCAACAAAGGTCCGTCTAATCAAGGCTATGGTTTTTCCTGTGGTCATGTATGGATGTGAGAGTTGGACTGTTAAGAAAGCTGAGCACCGAAGAATTGATGCTTTTGAGCTGCGGTGTTGGAGAAGACTCTTGAGAGTCCCTTGGACTGCAAGGAGATCCAACCAGTCCATTCTGAAGGAGATCAGTCCTGGGTGTTCTTTGGAGGGAATGATGCTGAAGCTGAAACTCCAGTACTTTGGCCACCTCATGTGAAGAGTTGACTCATTGGAAAAGACCCTGATGCTGGGAGGGATTTGGGGCAGGAGGAGAAGGGGATGACAGAGGATGAGATGGCTGGATGGCGTCACTGACTCGATGGATGTGAATCTGAGTGAACTCCGGGAGTTGGTGATGGACAGGGAGGCCTGGCGTGCTGCGATTTATGGGGTCGCAAAGAGTCGGACATGACTGAGCGACTGAACTGAACTGAACTGAATATTCCATTGTGTATATGTACCACAACTTCCTTATCCATTTGTTTGCTGATGGACATCTAGGTTACTTTCATGTCCTAGCTATTGTAAACAGTGCTGCAGTGAACAGTGAGGTCATGTGTCTCTTCAATTCTGGTTCCTCCATATATATGCCCAGCAGTGGGATTACTGGGTGGTATGACAGTTCTATTTCCAGTTTTTTAAGGAATCTTCATGCTGTTCTCCATAGTGGCTGTACTAGTGGCAAAAAAAGCATTTGACAAAATTCACATTCATTTATGATTAAAACTCTTAACAAAATGGGTATAGAGGGAACATATCTCAATACATTACCCACAGTTAATATCATACTCAGTTTTCTAAGATCAGGAACAAGACAAGGATGCCTACTTTTGCCACTTTTATTCAACATTGTATTGGAAGTTCTATCCAGAGCAATTAGGCAAGAAAACTCATAAAATTCATCCGAATTGGAAAGGAAGAAGTAAAAACTGTCACTATTTGCTGATTGTGTGTGTGTGTATGTGTTAGGCACTCAGTCGTGTCTGACTTTTTGTGACCCCACGGACTGTAGCCTGCCAGGCTCCTCGTCCATGGAATTTTCTAGGCAAGAATACTGGAGTGGTTTGCCATTTTCTTCTCCAGGGGATCTTCCTGACCCAGGGATTGAATGCGGGTTTCCTGCATTGCAGGCAGATTCTTTTACCACTGAGCCATCAGGGAAGCCCCAGGTAAATTTGCAGATTCAGTTCAGTTCAGTTCAGTCGCTCAGTCATGTCCGACTCTTTGTGATTGCCTGAATCGCAGCACGCCAGGCCTCCCTGTCCATCACCAACCCCCGGAGTTCACTCAGATTCACGTCCATCGAGTCAGTGATGCCATCCAGCCATCTCATCCTCTGTCATCCCCTTCTCCTCCTGCCCCAAATTCCTCCCAGCATCAGAGTCTTTTCCAGTGAGTCAACTCTTCACATGAGGTGGCCAAAGTACTGGAGTTTCAGCTTTAGCATCATTCCCTCCAAAGAAATCCCAGGGCTAATCTCCTTCAGAATGGACTGGTTGGATCTCCTTGCAGTCCAAGGGACTCTCAAGAGTCTTCTCCAACACCACAGTTCAAAAGCATCAATTCTTCGGTGCTCAGCTTTCTTAACAGTCCAACTCTCACATCCATACATGACTACTAGAAAAACCATAGCCTTGATTAGACGGACCTTAGTCGGCAAAGTAATGTCTCTGCTTTTGAATATGCTATCTAGGTTGGTCATAAGTTTCCTTCCAAAGAGTAAGCTTCTTTTAATTTCATGGCTGCAGTTACCATCTGCAGTGATTTTGGAGCCCCCAAAAATAAAGTCTGACACTGTTTCTACTATTCCCCCATCTATTTCCCATGAAGTGATGGGACCAGATGCCAATAATCTTCGTTTTCTGAATATTGAGCTTTAAGCCAGCTTTTTCACTCTCCTCTTTCACTTTCATCAAGAGGCTTTTTAGTTCCTCTTCACTTTCTGCCATAAGAGTGGTGTCATCTGCATATCTGAGGTTATTGATATTTCTCCTGGCAATCTTGATTCCAGCTTGTGCTTCTTCCAGTCCAGCATTTCTCATGATGTACTCTTGCATAGAAGTTAAATAAACAGGGTGACAATATACAGCCTTGACATACTCCTTTTCCTATTTGGAACGAGTCTGTTGTCCATGTCCAGTTCTAACTTTTGCCTCCTGACCTGCAATAAAAGTTTCTCAAGAGGCAGGTCAGGTGCTCTGGTATTCCCATCTCTTGAAGAATTTTCCACAGTTTACTGTGATCCACACAGTCAAAGGCTTTGGCATAGTCAATAAAGCAGAAATAGATATTTTTCTAGAACTCTCTTGCTTTTTCCATGATCCAGCGGATGTTGGCAATTTGATCTCTTGTTCCTCTGCCTTTTCTAAAACCAGCTTGAACATCTGGAAGTTCACGGTTCACGTATTGCTGAAGCCTGGCTTGGAGAATTTTGACCAGATTACATGATACTAAATATATAGAATCCTAAAGACTCTACAAAAAAAAAAAAAAAGATTAGAACCAATCATTGCAGGATACAAAATTAATATACAGGAATCTGTTGCATTTTTGTACATTAATAATAAATTATTAGAAAAAGCAATAAAGAAAGCAATTTCATTTAAAACTGCATCAAAAGAATAAATTACTTATGAATATGAATGACCTGCACTCTGAAAACTATAAGACACTCAGGAAAGAAACTGAAAACATATAGGTGAAAAGATATACTGTGCTCCTGAATTAGAAAAATCAATATCAATATCATTAAAATGTCCATACTACTCAAAGTAATCTACAGATTCAATACAATCCCTATCGAAATATCAATGGAATTTTTCACAGAACTAGAAAAAAATAATCCTAAATTTTGTGTCGGACTACAAAAGCCAAAGCAATATTTAGAATTAAGAACAAAGTTTGAGGCACCACACTCCCAGACTTGAAACTGTACTACAAAAATATAATAATCAAAACAGAATGGTACTGGCACAAATAAAACTCATAGATCAGTGGAACAGAACAGAGAGCCCAGAAATAAATTTACACTTATATGGTCAATTAATTTTTGGCAAAAGAGGACAAAATATACAATGAGGAAAAGACAGTCTCTAATAAATAGTGTTGGAAAAATCAGACAGCTACATGTAAAATAATGAGACTGGGCCACTTTCTTACACTATATGCAAAAATAAACTCAAAATAGATTAAAGAGTTAAATGTAAGACCTGAAATCATAAAACTCCTAGAAGAAAACATAGGCATGGCATTCTCTGACATAGTTCTTAATTTTTTTTTTGATACATATCTTTAGGCAAGGGAAACAAAAGCTAAAATAAACAAATGGACTACATCAAACTAAATGTTTTTGTACACTGAAGGGAACCATGAACAAAAAGTAGAAGATACCAAGTGGAAGAAGATATTTGTAAACTACATATCTGATAAGTGGTTGATATCCAAAATACATAAATAATTCATACAATATAAAAAATAATTGGGCAGGGACTTCCCTGGAGGTCCAGGGAATGCAGGGGGCCCAGTTTAAATCCCTGGTCAGGGAACTAGATTCCACATGCTGCAACTGAGAGCCTGCATCACATGCCACAACGAAGATCCTGTGTGCTTCAACTAAGACCAGGTGCAGCCAAACAAATTAAAAAAAAAAAAACTGGTCAAAGGACCTGAATAGACATTTTCCAAAAGAAGACAAACAAATGGCAAACAAAAAGATGCTCAACATTACTAATCACCAGGGAAATACAAATCAAATCCACAGGGATGGACCTTTGGGCTATTTGTTCTTGCAAGTTCTGTCAAACTCTTTTGCGACCCCATGGACTGCAGCCCACCAGGCTCCTCTGTCCATACTATTTCCCAGGCAAGAATACTGGAGTGGGTTGCCGTTTCTTTCTCCAGGGCATCTTTCTGATCCAGGGATTGAACCTGCATCTCCTGCATTGCAGACGAATTCTTTACCACTGAGCCACTGAAGAACCCCTTAGGGTATTAAGCTAGGTGAGATAAGTCAGACAAAGATAAATACTGTATAATTTCATTCATATGTAGAATCTTAAAAATCAAAAGTAATGAGCAAACAAAACAAAACAGAAACAGACTCATAGGTGAAGAGAAAAAACCGATGGTTACCTGAAAAAAGGTGGGTGTGGGGATGGATAAAATAGGTAAAGGTACAATCTTCCAGCTATAAAGTAAATAAGTTATGGGATTGTAATGTACACATAGGAAACAGAGTCATTAATATTGTAACAATGTTTTATGGTAACTAGACTTATTGTGGTGATTATTTCATAATGTATAAATTAAAAAAATTGAATCTGCATACTTTGTTGTACATCTGAAACAAATATTGTATGTCAAATACAACTTAGTTAAATAACTCCAAAATACATGAGGCAAAAGTAAATAAAGCTAGGAGAAAAATACAGATACACAATTACAGTTGGAAATGTTTCAGTAATCAATTCTACAAGTACATCAAATTCCTAAATATAATAGACCTCAACAACTCTATCACTCATGTTAACCAAAGTGACATTTATAGAACACTAAACCTAGCATTAACAATATACACGTCCCTTCCAGAGGTACAAGCAGATTTCACCAAGATAGACCTTATTCTGGGCAATAAATAAGAAATTTTAAAGAACTTAAATCATTCAAATTACATTATTTGATCATAAAAAATTATATTAGCATTCAATAACAGAAAGACACAAATTGCTTCCATATCTTGGCTATTATAAATAATACTGCTATAAACATCGGGCTGCATGTATCTTTTCAAATTAGTGTTTTCATTTTTTCTGAATATATTCCCAGGAGGAATGACTGGATTATATGATAGTTCTATTTTTAGTTTTTTAAGAAACCTCCATACTATTTTCCATAGTGGTTGCATTAAGTTACATTCCACCAACAGTGTAGAAGTTTCCCCCTCTGCCATACCCTTGTTGGCAGTTGTTATTTGTAGACTTTTTGAGGATAGCCATTCTGAAAGGTGTTATATCTCACTGCGGTTTTGATTTGCATTTCTCTAATAATTAGTGATATTGAGCATCTTTTCCAGAGAAGGCAATGGCAACCCACTCCAGTGTTCTTGCTTGGAGAATCCCAGGGATGGGGAGCCTGGTAGGCTGCTGTCTGTGGGGTTGCACAGAGTCAGACACGACTGAAGTGGCTTAGCAGCAGCAGCAGCAGCAGCAGAGCATCTTTTCATGGGCATGTTAACTATCTATATGTCTTCTATGGAAAAATGTCCATTCAGGTCTTCTGTTCATATTTTGATTGGATTATTTTTATGATATTGAGTTGTATGAGCTGTATGCAAAGTTTGGATATTGACACCTTACTGGTCTTATTTGCAAATATTTTCTACCATTCAGTAGACTATCTTTTCATTTTATCAATGCTTAGCTTTGCTGTGCAAAAGCTTTAACATTTAGTTAGTCCATTTGTTTATTTTTGCTTTTAGTTATTTTGCCTTAGGAGATGTATCCAAAAAATATTGCTATGATTTATGTTGGAAGGTGTTCTGTATATGTTCTCTTCTAGGAATTCTATGGTTTCATGCTTACATTTAGTTCTTTAAACAATTTAGAGTTTATTTTTGTATATGGTATGAGGAAATATTCTAATCTCTATTCTTTTACATGTCGCTGTCCAGTTTTTCTAGAACCACTTGTTGAAGAGACTATCTTTTATCCACTGTATATTCTGGTATCCTTTGTTATAGATTAATTAACCATAGGTGCAAGGGTATATTTCTGGGCTCTCTGTTCTGTTACATTGATCTATGTGTCCTTTTTTGGTGCCAGTACAGTGCTGTTTTGATTACTATAGTTTTGTGGTACAGTCAGAAATCTGAGAGGGCTATACATCAGCTTTGTTCTTTTTTCCCTCAAGACTGCTTTGGCAATTTGGGGTCCTTTGTGTTTCCTTGTGGATTTTAAAATTCTTTGTTTTATTTATATGAAAAAATGGCATAGGTATTTTGATAGAGATTGTATTAAATCTGTAAATTTCTTTTAATGATATTATTTCTATTTTCTTCTTAAAACAACCGACAAAGAAAGCTCTTTGCAACTATGAGATGACCTTGAGGATACTGAGCATATTACCACTTCTTTTTTTACCGTGGGAAGTGAAAGGACTTTATTATTCAGCCTGAGTATGTTTTTCAAATTTAAGAGTCTTGTGGAGCAGTTGTTTCATAGTATACTATCACTTCTGCCTACATTCTATAGGTTGAAGAAAGTCACAAAATCTCTTTCAGATTCAATGGTTAGGAATGTATAGTCACATGACAATGGATAGGGATTATCCTATTGTGGAGATAGAAACTAGTTTATTAAACCAATCTATGCAATTGCTATTCAAAAAACCTAATTCCTTTCATTCCTCCATTTTCCTCACTCCTCATATCTATTCCATCAGGACATCCTGTTGAATCTTTTGTCAAATTACACAGAGAATCCACACATTTTCCTTCTGCCACCGAAATCCAAGATACCATCATCTCTTGCCTGGGATCCTAGAGTCTTCTAATTGGTCTTCTCACTGTTTCTCTTACCCTTTACTTATCAATTTTCTCTGTGTTCCCAATGCAGGGGGTCGGGGTTCCATCCCTGGTCAGGGAACTAGATCCCATATGCCGTGTCTCAAGATTCTGCATGTCACAACTGAAAAAGATCCTGTGTGCTGCAACTAAGACCTGATGCAGCCAAATAAATAAATAAATATTTTTAAAATGTTGAATAAGTGAGTGTATTAATGAATAAATGAGATAATGAAGATGTTATCTGGTGCAGTGGCCATGGGGAAAGAAAGGAAAGAAAATTTGAAACTTTTTAGACCGGGTTAAATGCCCAATCTTTTTTGAGGCCTTTCCTTATCTCTCTAGTAAGAGATTGAGTATAGTGCCCCATGGCTGAACATCCTCTGATTTTCGTTTGTGCCTCATTTGTGGTACAGAACATGCTCTCTTAAAGTGATTGAATGACTACTCTTTCCTGTCAGATTTTTATCTATCTTAAGGCAAAGACTATATTTTATTCATCTATCTCCCACAATATTCAGCACCTTACTTGGTGAATAGTAGGCTGAATATATGTTTAGAATGAAAGGATAAGGAATCATCTGAATATTTGCACCTTCAATGATGAGGGGAAGGTTTCTCCATAAATTAGGTAACTGAATAATTTCCCTGTGACTCATCATCTTTGGGAAGGAGGTTTTCCAATCCCATTACAAAAGTTCTTTGTCTAGGGCATGAGCTTGCCATACTTTACTTTCTGAAGTAGACCAAAGAAAAATACAAATAATAGATTAACATTTTTCTAGTATTAGTAATCTCAAGTAAAAGTTTGCTATTTCCCCAGTGAATTATAATACAGAGCATTTCCTAGCACAACCCAGTAAGGCCAACAGAAATTACTTGTAACTTGCAAACTTTTCTCCCAGGGGGCAGGTAGGGGTCTGGAAACCCAGTAATAGTGTTGAACATACTGAGGAGGCACTTGGTTCCCAGCCAGTCTGTTCCCTGGTCAAGCCCCTCACCCCTTCTTCTTTAGTGTGTGTGGGAATAGGCTTAAGGGGAAGAGAAGAGAGAATCAATCTGAGACCCTCAGGGCCTCATTAGCATTTTTTACTTAGAGTCCCAGATGTTCCAAGTGTGGACATCCCAACAGGCAGCTTTACTTCAGATCAATTAAGGCCAGACTGAGTTTTGCTTTTACTCTAAATGAATCTCAGGAGGTTAGTTAGGAAGATACCTCTAGGAACTCCCTGAGTGACATGCCAAATCAGGAGCAGCTGGGATTTATTAAAGGAGTGATCAAGGGGCACATGTCCAGGAGAGGTCCCTGCAGATCTTGTTCCAAACATCCTGAGTAGCCTGGCAACTCCAGGGCTAACTCTCCCTGCTACTGTAACTTAAAAACTGTCCCTGAAAGGCTCTCTCTAATCCCACCCTAAATCTTTCCTTTACAGTCTCTTTTGAATTAGTCAGGAGAAGCTTATCTCTGATTTTGGGGTATCCCTGTGCATTTCCCTAATCTACTCCAATCACCAATAGCCAGATTAAATCCCTTCTGGAAACAAGACTTTCATCTCATTGTACCCTGCATTATGGATTGTCTGCAATAACAAAAAGTAAAAGCTATTCAACAATAGATTAATTGTAAATAAAATACAGACCACCTATATAATGACATTTTATGCAGTCATAAAAATATTTATGATGAGTTGTTTACTCCATGAATACCTATGTAACTAATTTTAAGAAAAAATCAGAATAAAGAATTCTATATATAATATGAAAAAGCTAGGTGAAATCGCATTTTGGCAAAGAATAAATGGAAATATACCAAAATGAAAACCATGGAAGTATTATGTATATTTCCTATTTGTTATTTTTCTTTAGGGCTTCCCTGGTGGTTCAGATGGTAAAGAATCCGCCTGCAATGCAGGAGACCCAGGTTTGATCCCTGGGTCAGGAAGACCCCCTGGAGCAGGAAATGGCAACCCACTTCAGTAATCTTGCCTGGAGAATTCTATGGACAGAGGGGTCTGGTGGGCTGCAGTCCATTGGGTCACAAAGAGTCAGACAAGACTGAGAGACTAACACACACACACACACACACACACACACACACACAATTTTTCCTTAAACTTTTCTATAGTTTCAATAGTACATATCACTATCATAATCAGGAAAAACACATTAAAATGGTAATGGAGCCATTGAGCACAGAGTTATGGTTGTCTAACATAACACCAAAGAAAAATGACTGATCAATGTATTGGTTTCTTAGAGCTGTCATGACAAATTACCACAGACTAGGTAGTTTAAAGCAACAGAAATGTATTACCTCACAGTTCTGGAGGCTAGAAGACCAAAGCAAGGTGTTGGTAGGTTTGATTCCTTCTGGAGGCTTTGAGGAAGAATCTATTCCATATTGCTCTCCTTATGGTGGTTGCTGGCAACCCCTGGCATTCTTTGGCTTGTTAGACACATTACTCCATCATCACATGGGCTTTTCTCTGTGTATCTGTGTCTGAATCTCCCCCTTCTTATAAGGACACTGTCATTAGATAAGGGTCCACCCTTATCCAGTATGACCTCATCTTAACTTGATTATATCTGCTAAGACCTTATCTCCAAATAAGGTCACATTCACAGAGAGGTTGCTGGGAGAATAAACACCCAGACTTTACTCTCTGTTCTGTCTCTCATCTCTAGTCAAATGGTAGAACCCAAATGGAAGCCAGAGGGCAAGAAAGCTTATGATGGGGGACCATACACATCATCCTCTGTGCACTGAGCAGGGTGAGGAATAGATTTGTAAGGGTAAAGGGAGCTATCTAGAACACTGGATATTTACTTAGTGTCATGAATGTTTGGACTGAGGCTTTAGTTCTTCCCTAGAAGTTGTTGAGAGCCTGTTCCTTATCACCTGGGCCTTTTACTTTGCTTCATCAAAGTAATCTTCCCTGATAGCTCAGTTGGTAAAGAATCCACCTGTAATGCACGAGACCCTGGTTCTATTACCGGGGGAAGATCCCCTGGAGAAGGGATAGGCTACTCACTCCAGTATTCTTGGGCTTCCCTTGTGGCTCAGCTGGTAAAGAATCTGCCTGCAATGCAGGAGACCTGGGTTCAATCCCCAGGTTGGGAAGATCCCCTGGAGAAGGAAAAGGCTACCCACTCCAGTATTCTGGCCTGGAGAATTCCAGGGACTGTACAGTCCATGGGGTCGCAAAAACTCAGCAACTTTCACTTTCACTTTCTTTCAACATTCTAACCTCCATCTTCTACTTCTTCATTGTTGTTGTTTAGTTGCTAAGTCACCAGCTTCCTGGTACAAAGACAGTCTCTTGGTTTTTGTAAGATTTCTGGGGGTTTGAACTGGGGTGGCCAGGTTGGAAGCTGCATCTGGGGATAGATGATGTTAAACCCAGGTAACAGCTTCATCTTGCTGGTTCCCTCCTTTTTCATGGGTCATCTTGATGAGTTCTCTGGGCGTGCTGGTAGGGAACAAGCACCAGCGCTCGTGGCCCTGAACTAAGGCATCCCAGGCACTGGTTCCCAGAGGGTCGATGTGGATTCCTGTTCCAGAGCTTGATGGCTCCATCACAAACCACCTGTAAGGGGGCTTGCACTTCTCCCCCGTGAACTGCAAAAGGTCATTGGTGAAAAACTTGGGCACCTTGTGGTCTTCAAAAAGTTTCCTTCTTTGGGGGTGTTGCCCATAGCTGCTGTCAAAGATGTAAAGGGGGCTGTCATTGTGAGTGCTCTCCCTGTACTCGATGTAGCATCCCATCTTCATCTTCATCGAGTACCCATCCTTGTCCTCACCACGCTTGAACTTCTGGTTCCTGTATTTCCTCTTGAGGCACTCCAGAGTCCATTTCTGCACAGACTGGCCCTCTTGGGAGAGGCCACTTGGCAGAACCAAGGGCTTGTATGATGTTTCATATTGCTCCACAAATTCTTCCACTGACAGCTGTAAAGAGTCTGTCCTTTCCACATTGTCCATCACAGCCTCTAGGTTCAGTGGGAAGCTCTCACAGTAGTTGTGCTGGGTCCAGTCCAGAGAGTTCTTCTGGTCAGGCTGCACATTCCGTTTACCTCGGGATGTGTTTCTTCTCTTGTGATTCATCCTGCAGGTCATCAGCTGGTTCCACAATGACCTCAGCACAGCTCACTTCCTGCCACCAATGAGCCCCATCCCAGGCTCCAGCAGTGGCACAAAAATCTTAATTTATTTTTAATTGAAGGATAGTTGCTTTATAATATTGTGTTGGTTTCTGCCATATATCAACATGAATCAGCCACAGAAATGAAAACTTTTTAACATGAGCTAGAGCAAGGCATCTGAACCAGCGAGATTCTTGTGTGATTTAGAAGATTCTAAATTGGAGATACCCCATGCCCAAGGTAAGAGAAACCCAAGTAAGATGGTAGGTGTTGCAAGAGGGCATCAGAGGGCAGACACACTGAAACCATACTCGCAGAAAACTAGTCAATCTAATCACACTAGGACCATAGCCTTGTCTAACTCAATGAAACTAAGCCATGCCCGTGGGGCAACCCAAGATGGGCTGGTCATGGTGGAGAGGTCTGACAGAATGTGGTCCACTGGAGAAGGGAATGGTAAACCACTTCAGTATTCTTGCTTTGAGAACCCCATGACCAGTATGAAAAGGCAAAATGATAGGATACTGAAAGAGGGACTCCCCAGGTGAGTAGGTGCCCAATATGCTACTGGAGATCAGTGGAGAAATAACTTCAGAAAGAATGAAAGGATGGAGCCAAAGCAAAAACAATGCCCAGCTGTGGATGTGACTGGTGATAGAAGCAAGGTCTGATGCTGTAAAGAGCAATATTGCATAGGAACCTGGAATGTCAGGTCCATGAATCAAGGCAAACTGGAAGTGGTCAAACAAGAGATGGCAAGGGTGAAGGTCGACATTCTAGGAATCAGCGAACTAAAATGGACTGGAATGGGTGAATTTAACTCAGATGACCATTATATCTACTACTGTGGGCAGGAGTCCCTCAGAAGAAATGGAGTAGCCATCATGGTCAACAAAAGAGTCCAAAATGCAGTACTTGGATGCAGTCTCAAAAATGACAGAATGATCTCTGTTCGTTTCCAAAGCAAACCATTCAATATCACAGTAATCCAAGTCTATGCCCCAACCAGTAACACTGAAGAAGCTGAAGTTGAATGATTCTATGAAGACCTACAAGACCTTTTAGAACTAACACCCAAACAAGATGTCCTTTTCATTATAGGGGACTGGAATGTGAAAGTAGGAAGTCAAGAAACACCTGGAGTAACAGGCAAATTTGGCCTTGGAATGTGGAATGAAGCAGGGCAAAGACTAATAGAGTTTTGCCAAGAAAATGCACTGGTCATAGCAAACACCCTCTTCCAACAACACAAGAGAAGACTCTACACATGGACATCACCAGATGGTCAACACCGAAATCAGATTGATTATATTCTTTGCAGCCAAAGATGGAGAAGCTCTATACAGTCAGCAAAAACAAGACAGGGAGCTGACTGTGGCTCAGATCATGAACTCCTTATTGCCAAATTCAGACTTAAATTGAAGAAAGTAGGGAAAACCGCTAGACCATTCAGGTATGACCTAAATCAAATCCCTTATGATTAAACAGTGGAAGTGAGAAATAGATTTAAGGGCCTAGATCTGATAGATAGAGTGCCTGATGAACTATGGAATGAGGTTCGTGATATTGGACAGGAGACAGGGATCAAGACCATCCCCATGGAAAAGAAATGCGAAAAAGCAAAATGGCTGTCTGGGGAGGCCTTACAAATAGCTGTGAAAAGAAGAGAGGCGAAAAACAAAGGAGAAAAGGAAAGATATAAGCATCCGAATGCAGAGTGAGCGACTGAGCTGACTGACTGACTGATGACGTAACTTTGAAATGCATTGGACATTTGGAAAATATTATTAGCTCACTGAGTTAAGCAGATCTTCTGAACACACATTTCACTATACAGTATTCCCAAATCACAATTATTAATATCACCACTGATCTGAACAGAAAGTGTTAGTTTAGTTCAGTTCAGTTGCTCAGTTGTGTCCAACTCTTTGTGACCCCATGAATCACAGCACGCTAGGCCTCCCTGTCCATCACTAACTCCTGGAGTTTTCACTCAGACTCACATCCATCGAGGCAATGATGCCATCCAGCCATCTCATCCTCTGTCGTCCCCTTCTCCTCCTGCCCCCAATCCCTCCCAGCATCAGAGTCTTTTCCAATGAGTCAACTCTTCGCATGAGGTGGCCAAAGTACTGGAGTTTCAGCTTTAGCATCATTCCTTCCAAAGAAATCCCAGGGCTGATCTCCTTCAGAATGGACTGGTTGGATCTCCTTGCAGTCCAAGGGACTCTCAAGAGTCTTCTCCAACACCACACTTCAAAAGCATCAATTCTTCGGTGCTCAGCCTTCTTCACAGTCCAACTCTCACATCCATACATGACCACAGGAAAAACCATAGCCTTGACTAGACGGATCTTAGTCAGCAAAGTAATATCTCTGCTTTTGAATATGCTATCTAGATTGGTCATAACTTTTCTTTCAAGGAGTAAGCGTCTTTTAATTTCATGGCTGCAATCACCATCTGCAGTGATTTTGGAGCCCCCCCAAAATAAAGTCTGACACTGTTTGCACTGTTTCCCCATCTATTTCTCATGAAGTGATGGGATCGGATGCCATGATCTTTGTTTTCTGAATGTTGAGCTTTAAGCCAACTTTTTCACTCTCCACTTTCACTTTCTTCAAGAGGCTTTTTAGTTCCTCGTCACTTTCTGCCGTAAGGGTGGTGTTAGGAAGATGTGAAATTTGTTTAGCTGATACAGGTCTTTCAACATTTTACTTTTTTGTTTGAAAGCCTGGATTTTATCATTGGCAGTAAATACTATTGGTGGTTTTATTTGAAATGATAGAGATACTTTGTTCATATTTGAGAATATGTTTGCCCTATATCCATTTGCAATAATCATTGTTTATATTTCAGTTGTTCTTTCAAGTAAAATAGTTTCCATGAAAAAGTAGCTAGTTCAGCTTGCAACTCAAACAGTGGCACAAAAGGTTTTCCTTGAGACAACCACTAAACTTCAGCACACAGCAGAAGTACTTTTTATATACCTCCCATTTTGCCACACACAGTATTAAAAATGTTCACTCAAGGGTTGAGATTTTAAAAACCCAATAATTTTTATTACTTCATCAAAGATGTTTAAAATAAAACTTGCTTTCTTTTCCTTCTTTTCTCTGAGTATAGTGGGAAAGAATATAGTATTTTCTAGTACAGTTTGGTGCCACTGCCTTGTTTCATGTTAAGAGGGCAGCAGTTTTACCCACTGTTGGTTTTTCACTATCGAATAAATGTCAACCTAGGTAAATAATGTCTTAGAATTTATTGTGAAAAGCTTTGACCTTGTGAAATTCCCTTGAAAGTCTTGGCTCCCCCAGGGGCATTGGACTACATCTTGAGAATCATTGCTCTAGAGAATAAATAGCAAGGCCTTTCCTTTTTCTCTCTAATCTTCAGGCAGAGAAGGTAGTAGGCTTTAGTGAATTATTCAGTAACTCCTTTTTTGTGTGTGTACAGTTGCTAATCCAGTTATATCCAAACACCATATTTGACTTGCAATTCACAGAAAAGATTTTAGAAGCCATCTGAACCAATAATTAGTTATTTTAAAGTGTTCCACTATTTTCTGACCTGAATGCCATCATATGAATTTTTGTTCACCTATATGATTTGTTTGGTAATTTTTTGTCTGCTTTTAATGTTTTATCTTTTGGCTTTAAGCAGTTTGATTGTGATGTGTCTACCTATGATTTTCTTTAAGTTTATCCATCTGAATTTTGCTGTGCTTCTTTTTTTTTTAATTTTAATTTTTTAAATTTTATTTTTACTTTATTTTACTTTACAATACTGTATTGGTTTTGCCATACATTGACATGAATCCACCACGGGTGTATACAAGCTCCCAATCCTGAATCCCCCTCCCACCTCCCACCCCATATCATCTCTCTGGATCATCCCCATGCACCAGCCCCAAGCATCCTGTATCCTGTATTGAACATAGATTGGCACTTCGTTTCTTACATGATAGTATACATGTTTCAACGCCATTCTCCCGAATCATCCCACCCTCTCCCTCTCCCTCAGAGTCCAAAAGTCCGTTCTATACATCTGTGTCTCTTTTGCTGTCTCGCATCCAGGGTCATCGTTACCATCTTTCTAAATTCCGTATATATGTGTCAGTATACTGTATTGGTGTTTTTCTTTCTGGCTTAC
The DNA here is from genome assembly GCF_032405125.1 of Capricornis sumatraensis. NCBI lineage: Eukaryota > Metazoa > Chordata > Mammalia > Artiodactyla > Bovidae > Capricornis > Capricornis sumatraensis. The sequence continues at coordinate 76,618,844 of NC_091072.1, read as the reverse complement.
TTCACTCTGTATAATCGGCTCCAGTTTCATCCATCTCAACAGAACTGATTCAAATGTATTCTTTTTGATGGCTGAGTAATACTCCTTTGTGTATATGTACCACAGCTTTCTTATCCATTTATCTGCTGGTGGACATCTAGGTTGTTTCCATGTCCTGGCTATTATAAACAGTGCTGCAGTGAACATTGGGGTACATGTGTCTCTTTCAATTCTGGTTTCCTTGGTGTGTATGCCCAGCAGTGGGATTGCTGGGTCATAAGACAGTTCTATTTGCAATTTTTAAAGGAATCTCCACACTGTTTTCCATAGCGGCTGTACTAGTTTGCATTCCCACCAACAGTGTAAAAGGGTTCCCTTTTCTCCACATCCTCTCCAGCATTTATTGCTTGCAGACTTTTGGATCGCAGCCATTCTGACTGGTGTGAAATGGTACCTCATTGTGGTCTTGGTTTGCATTTCTCTGATAATGACTGATGTTGAGTATCTTTTCATGTGTTTGTTAGCCATCTGTATGTCTTCTTTGGAGAACTGCCTATTTAGTTCTTTGGCCCATTTTTTGATTGGGTCGTTTATTTTTCTGGAGTTGAGCTGCATAAGTTGCTTGTATATTTTTGAGATTAGTTGTTTGTCAGTTGCTTCATTTGCTATTGTTTTCTCCCATTCAGAAGGCTGTCTTTTCACCTTACTTATAGTTTCCTTTGTTGTGCAGAAGCTTTTAATTTTAATTAGATCCCATCTGTTTAGTTTTGCTTTTATTTCCATTATTCTGAGAGGTGGATCATAGAGAATCCTGCTGTGATTTTTGTCGGAGAGTGTTTTGCCTATGTTCTCCTCTAGGAGTTTTATAGTTTCTGGTCTTACGTTTGGATCTTTAATCCATTTTGAGTTTATTTTTGTGTGTGGTGTTAGAAAGTGATCTAGTTTCATTCTTTTACAAGTGGTTGACCAGTTTTCCCAGCACCACTTGTTAAAGAGATTGTCTTTTCTCCATTGTATATTCTTGCCTCCTTTGTCAAAGATAAGGTGTCCATAGGTGTGTGGATTTATCTCTGGGCTTTCTATTTTGTTCCATTGATCTATATTTCTGTCTTTGTGCCAGTCTTGATGACTGTGGCTTTGTAGTAGAACCTGAAGTCAGGCAAGTTGATTCCTCCAGTTCCATTCTTCTTTCTCGAGATTGCTTTGGCAATTCGAGGTTTTTTGTATTTCCATACAAATCGTGAAATTATTTGTTCTAGTTCTGTGAAAAATACCGCTGGTAGCTTGATAGGGATTGCATTGAATCTGTAGATTGCTTTGGGTAGTATACTCATTTTCACTATATTGATTCTTCAAATCCATGAACATGGTATATTTTTCCATCTATTAGTGTCCTCTTTGATTTCTTTCATCAGTGTTTTATAGTTTTTGATATACAGGTCTTTAGTTTCTTTAGGTAGGTATATTCCCAAGTGTTTTATTCTTTTCGTTGCAATGATGAATGGAATTGTTTCCTTAATTTCTTTTTCTACTTTCTCATTATTAGTGTATAAGAATGCAAGGGATTTCTGAGTGTTGATTTTATATCCTGCAACTTTACTATATTCATTGATTAGCTCTAGTAATTTTCTGGTGGAGTCTTTAGGATTTTCTATGTAGAGGATCATGCCATCTGCAAACAGTGAGAGTTTTACTTCTTCTTTTCCAATTTGGATTCCTTTTATTTCTTTTTCTGCTCTGATTGCTGTGGCCAAAACTTCCAGAACTATGTTGAATAGTAGCAGTGAAAGTGGGCACCCTTGTCTTGTTCCTGACTTTAGGGGAAATGCTTTCAATTTTTCACCATTGAGGATAATGTTTGCTGTGGGTTTGTCATATATAGCTTTTATTATGTTGAGGTATGTTCCTTCTATTCCTGCTTTCTGGAGAGTTTTTTTTTTTATCATAAATGGATGTTGAATTTTGTCAAAGGCCTTCTCTACAACTATTGAGATAATCATATGGCTTTTATTTTTCAATTTGTTAATGTGGTGAATTACATTGATTGATTTGCAGATATTGAAGAATCCTTGCATCCCTGGGATAAAGCCCTCTTGGTCATGGTGTATGATCTTTTTAATGTGTTGTTGGATTCTGATTGCTAGAATTTTGTTGAGGATTTTTGCATCTATGTTCATCAGTAATATTGGCCTGTAGTTTTCTAGTGAAGGGCTGGAAAAAGATTTTCCATGCAAATAGAGACCAAAAGAAAGCAGGAGTAGCAATACTCATCTCCGATAAAATAGACGTTAAAACAAAGGCTGTGAAAAGAGACAAAGAAGCCCACTACATAATGATCAAAGGATCAATCCAAGAAGAAGATATAACAATTATAAATATATATGCATCCAACATAGGAGCACCGCAATATGTAAGACAAATGCTAACAAGCATGAAAGGGGAAATTAACAATAACACGATAATAGCGGGAGACTTTAATACCCCACTCACACCTATGGACAGATCAACTAAACAGAAAATTAACAAAGAAATGCAAACTTTAAATGATACAATAGACCAGTTAGACCTAATTGATATCTATAGGACATTTCACCCAAAACAATGAATTTCACCTTTTTCTCAAGTACCCACGGAACCTTTTCCAGGATAGATCACATCCTGGGCCGTAAATCTAACCTTGATAAATTTAAAAAAATCAAAATCATCCCAAGCATCTTTTCTGACCATAATGCATTCAGATTAGATCTCAATTACAGGAGAAAAAATATTAAAAATCCCAACATATGGAGGCTGAACAACACGCTTCTGAATAACCAATAAATCACAGAAGAAATCAAAAAAGAAATCAAATTATGCATAGAAATGAATGAAAATGAAAACACAACAACCCAAAATCTGTGGGACAGTATAAAAGCAGTGCTTAGAGGAAAGTTCATAGTAGTACAGGCATACCTCAAGAAACAAGAAAAAAGTCAAATAAATAACCTAACTCTACACCTAAAGCAACTAGAAAAGGAAGAAATGGAGAACCCCAGGGTTAGTAGAAGGAAAGAAATCTTAAAAATTAGGGCAGAAATAAATGCAAAAGAAACAAAAGAGACCATAGCAGAAATCAACAAAGCCAAAAGCTAGTTCTTTGACAAAATAAATAAAATTGGCAAACCATTAGCTAGACTCATCAAGAAACAAAGGGAGAAGAATAAAATCAATAAAATTAGAAATGAAAATGGAGAGATCACAACAGACATCACAGAAATACAAAGGATCATAAGAGACTACTATCAGCAGTTGTATGCCAATAAAATGGACAATGTGGAAGAAATGGACAAATTCTTAGAAAAGTACAACTTTCCAAAACTGAACCAGGAAGAGATAGAAAATCTTAGCAGACCCATCACAAGCACGGAAATTGAAACTGTAATCAGAAATCTTCCAGCAAACAAAAGCCCAGGTCCAGACGGCTTCACAGCTGAATTCTACCAAACATTTCGAGAAGAGCTAACACCTATCCTACTGAAACTCTTCCAGAAAATTGCAGAAGAGGGTAAACTTCCAAACTCATTCTACGAGGCCACCATTACCCTAATACCAAAACCTGACAAAGATGCTGTGCTTCTTGGATCTACAAATTTTCTAGGTTTTCTACCATTATTTCTTCAAATATACTTTTTTTTCCCCTCCTGCTTCAGTCTATGTCTCCTCTTCCTGTGGGACTTCTGTATCATGAATATTGGTTTCTTTGATATTGTTCTACAGATCTCTAAGACTGTTTCAATTCTTTTCACTCTTTTTTCCTTCTCTAGCTTGTATATAATACAGGCATACCTCAGAGATATTGTGAGTTCAGTTCCCGGCCATCACAATAAAGCAAATATTGTAATAAATTGAACCAAAAGAAAATTTCTATTTCCTAGTGCATATACTACTTTGGTCACCTGATGCAAAGAACTGACTAATTAGAAAAGACCCTGATGCTGGGAAAGATTGAGGGCAGGAGGAGAAGGGGACAACAGAGGATGAGATTGTTGGATGGCATCACGGACTCAATGGATGTGAATTTGAGTAAACTCTGGGAGTTGGTGATGGACAGGGAAGCCTGGCGTGCTGCAGTCCATGGGGTTGCAAAGAGTCGGACACAACTGAGCAACTGAACTGAACTGAACTGAGTGCATATAAAATTTATGTTTACACTATACTGTGGTCTCTTAAGTGTAGAATAACATTATTTCTAAAAAACATTGTGCATACCTTAATTAAAAAATACTTTTGTAGTAACATCAAAGATCAGTGATAACAGATCACCATAGCTTATATAATAATTATGAAAAAGTCTGAAACATTGTAAGAATTACCAGAATGACTTGCTTGACATAGGGTTTCCACAAACCTTCAATTTATAAAAGATACAGTATCTGTGAAGTGTATTAAAACAAAACAAAGTATACCTATAATTTTAATCTTCAGTTTCACTCACTCTTCTGTCACCTCCATAATGCTATGAATCTCTATAGTGAATTTTAAAATTTCACTTACTGAATTTTTCTATTCTAAAACTGTTCCTTAAAAAAAAGAAACTCCTATTTCTTTTCTGAAAACTTCTGTCTTTCCATTCACTTCAACAACCCTGACTTCTTGGATCATGGCTGTAATAGCTGCTTTTCAGTCATTGATAATTCTGACACTTAGGTCATCTTGCAGTTAGTTGGCATCTGTTGTTTGCCTTTTCTTTAGAGAGTTGTTTAGGTTTTCCACTTATGTTGAGTAATTTCAGATTGTCTCTTGGACATATTGAATATTATGTTATGAGACTCTGAGTTCTGTTTAAATCTTCTGGAAAATGTTGATTTATTTATTTTTTACAGCAGGCAGTTAACATGGTTATGTTTTGATCATATGTCTTGGCTTGTTTTCTGTGGGCTCTGGTTCCAATTTTAATTTAGTTTTCAAAGCCTTACAGTGCTATTCTGGTCTTCTTCTCTTGTGTATCCACCTCAACAACCAGCCTGAAACCTGGGGAGAGTATGTAATGTATAGAAGTTCCAGAGGAAGAGGAGGGAGAGACTGAAGCAGGAGGAAAAAAAAAAGTGTATTTGAAGAAATAATGGTAGAAAACCTCCCAAATTTGGTGAAAAGTAGACATTTGTAGATCCAAGAAGCACAGCAAAATTCAGTGTAATGCAGTGTTTATTTAAAGTCTTAACTCTGCTAATTTCAGTCAGTTTCACATATGTACAGCTAGGAGGTAAGATCAACACTCCATACTCAAGCTTTAAGGTTCTCTTTCTCCAGCTCCCTCATTTCCTTCATCATCTGATTACTCTCTGGCTCTCAGGTTTCCGCATTCCTGGCTAGAAAACAAGGACAGTACCTTCCTTGACTGTTGCCAGGAAAACCCCAGTGTGCTTTTTTTAAAAAAATAATTTTTTAGTGTACCAAATTTTAAGATTTTTATATAATCATTTGTGAGGAATTTCCTCTGTGATTCTCTCATTACTTTTTCTTTTCAACGTGAATTCTTTTGGTATTTAAAAAAATATCTATTTTTATTTATTTGCCTGTGACGGGTCTTAGTTGTGGCATGTGGGATCTAGTTCCCTGACCAGGGATTGAACTTGGGCCCCTTGCATTGGAAGTACAGAGTCTTAGCTACTGGACCACCAGGGAAGTCCCTCTTACTACTTTTATGCTTAGAAATTCTTTCATATAAACATTTCCCTGCTTTCATTTTCAATGTTTAATTCTTTGATTCATTTTAAATTTACTACTGTGTGGTGAAACATGAGTATTAAAAAAAATCAATTTGTTAAATGTTACATTCTATACATTTCTCATTAAAAGTTACTCCTAACTTATTGAAAATCAGGTCTAATAACAAGCAGATTATAAACTCCAGGGTCTTTGTTAAAAATATAAAATGATTTTCATCTTCATTTTAAAGATGAAATTTGCTTATCAGGTCAAATTTAATTAATAGCCCTCTGTTGCAAAACTCCTCTGATGCTACTGTTTTAGTCTGATCCAGTCAGGAGACAGAAACCACACAGTAATTTAAACAGGGGAAAGTTAATATAAAGAATTTTTAAGCAATTATAGGAGAATAACAAGGAAGGACAGACTTGGAATGAGGGTTCAGATCATGTTGTCCTGCCCTGTTTGCTATCAACTGAGGCATTCTTGGGACAAACAGCAGTCAGCCCAAGTGAGAGGGACCTGGCAGGAAGGTAGTGGTGTGGGGTGCAGTTTCTCTTTCTGCCTCAGTTACACCCAGATCCCAGGATGACTTTCTCACCTCTCAGAGATCTGCGTCATGTCAATTTGGGCAGCTGGCTGGAATATTGAGGAATGTGTAAGTAGTGACATGTACGGGTCCTGGGGCGTGGTGAGGCATGGCCCCAGGCCAGGGAGGCATAGGCTATGCTGACAATGGAGGATGAAATAGAGGTGGGAACATTCTGTCTTGTTCTTTGAAGCTCAAAGTGCTGGTCCACTTGAGTGGTGCCCGCAAGCCATTTAAAAACAGGCAGCAGGCTGGATTTGGCCCTTAGACTGCAGTTTTCCAATATCTGCTCTAGAAATCTGATGAAGGAGAGGCCAGAGAGAACCAGAACTAGAGGAAAACTGTTTCCTCCTGCGCTGTCTCTCCAGTGCCCTCTACTGACAAGACTTAACATCATGTTACCTGGAAAACAAAAAATATTTAAAAGACCCTGATCCATTTTCACATATTAGGGAACAAAGGGTAAATTTGGTGATGAAAGGCAATAAACTGGTAACTGGCATAGTTAGAATGGTAGAAATTATAGTAGGAAAAGGAGAATATGAATTTCTTGCTCAAAGCTTTGATTGGTGAAATGATAGAAGAAAAGAGAAAGTGTTGCAATTTCTCTTCTCTAGATGGAAGAGGAAAATTTGAGATCCTTGTTGGATTTATTTGTGAACTGTGGAGAATTCTCATTCTGAACTTTTCCTTTTGTATACCATTTACCTTCTCATCTATAAATGTGAAAAATGTTACCTACTTTTCATTGCTGTTGAAAGAATTAGAGACAATTTATAACCAATTATAATGCGTGGCCCATAGGCCTTCAGTAAATAGTAGCTCTTCTTCCCTAGATGGATCAAAGGTTGACAAAAATCCATGGGAGGATAGTTGGGTTAAAATTTTTAAATGAGTATTATTTTCCCAGGAAATGGAGCATTTTTTGAATTGAAAATTTTAAAACTTGAGCTTTGAAGAAAAAATTGGGGGAAGTTATATAGTAAAATACTAGAACATGCGTTGTTAAATGGAATGCAAATAAAGCTTGCTTTTGGCTGTATTCTTTAGCATGGATATTTATTTACATGGTTACTTAATTTGGTGGAAAGCAGTTTTTAATAAGTGAATTCAATTTTGTGGAATTTTAGGTGTTTAGAGATTAGGATAGAAATAAGGTTCTTCATGGTGGGATTGATATATCAAATTGGGCTTTTAGGTCTGGGGTATTTTAATTCTCAGGCTATAGGAGTTAACATGTTGGGTTGGCTAAAAAGTTCATTTGGGCTTTTCCATAGCATTGTGTGGAAAAACTTCAATGAACTTTTTGGCCAGCCCAATATATTATGATAAATGATGGTTATTTGACAATTTTCTGTTTCTGCTTTGGCTTCATTTGTACATATTCTGGGAATACTCTGATAATTTTAAAAGAGGTAGATGGCTGGGAATTACAATAAAGAATTGAAAAATTTGATGTTGATTGAATTGAATTGAAAAAAATTGATGCCTGGGGGGCTGCAACATTACTGTGTCTTGGGACTTCCCAAGCCTCGTGTTAAAAGTATAAATCCTCAGAGAAATGGGGTTTTAGCTTGAGACTTAACTGACTGTAGTAGAATGACTCTTAGTCACCCCATATTTTAGATTTATGGAAAGACTTAACTATTAATGTATTAACCCAATATATGATGACTTCCCTGGTGGCTCAGATGGTAAAGCATCTGCCTACAATGTGGGAGACCCAGGTTCAATCCCTGGGTTGGGAAGATCCTCTGGGGAAGGAAATGGCAACCCATTCCAGTACTCTTGCCTGGAAAATCCCATGGACAGAGGCACGTGGTAGGCTACAGTCCATGGGGTCACAAAAAGTCTGACATGACTGAGTGACTTCACTTTCACTTTAACTATTAATAAGCCCTGGATGAAAGATTTAATTTGTACAGCATATCTTTGTTTGGGTTAGGACTTTAGTAATACCAAAGCCCATTTTTCTCTCCTGCTGTCATAGATAAGGGTTTTATGCATGTGGGGATGGGTATGTTTTACAGAGTGCTTAGAGCTTCTTTGAAGGGCTTAGGGAGACCAGATCTTCATATTTGCAGGCTAATTGCTGAGGGGTTTATCTGGTCCTCCAGTAAGATCACATGGGTCTAGATTCTCTGTACTGCCTTCTGAACAGTTGTGCTGAGGGTTAAAAATAATGAAGGTCCAATTGCCAGACTGTCTCCATGCTTTTAAGGAATCTTGATATCTTTGCATTACTTTTTATGAAACCACTTTAGTACTCCTGAAAGTCATGAGTGGATCAGTAGGCTTATGTGCTCAAATAACTGTTGTGGGGTTATTCACACTAAAATGAAAGGCTCAATAGTAGTTCAGGAGAGGAAAAGAATTATAGAATATAGAACAAAATGAGATGAGAAGTTATTTTTGCAAAAAGAAAAAAAGTAGCAGTTTAAGGTCAGTTGTAATAGATTGCTGAACAGGTTTCTGTCATTCAGTTTGGTCAGAGAGAAACAGAATCAATGTAAGATAATTGAGTCAGAAGACCTAGCCCCTGGGAACTCCAGGCCTGAGGGGCAGTGAGATTATTTATAGATTATTATAGATTGAGATTAGATCAGTGTGTGCTACTAAATTTTGCTGTACCTGACATGGAGTTTTCCTCGGTGAAGTTAGAGCTATATAACACTGTATGAAGGAATGAGATTAATAAAACTTCTGATGGTCTTAGAATTTAGTGTAGTAATAACAGTTTGCTTATTGTCTAAATATTTCAATGAAGTTACTCTAGACTCCTCATAGAGGCATGACTAACCTAAAGGAAGGGTCTTGTTTCCAAGGACAAAATGATCTTGCTCTGGAACTTGAAGCAGAAGGGTTTAGACTACACATTTCCAAATGTCCTTTTCCCCCGCCCCCACTTTCCGCCCCCCACCCGCCCCCACCAACACACAGTCCCCAGGACTTCCAGAAATTAACAGTTATTACTCTTTCTCACAACTGGGTCGTTCTGTCCTCTTTTGGTGATAACTTCTGGTTTATAATCATAGACTATTAAAATTGGAAGGGATAGTTCAGTCTTTCTGGAGCTGGGGTTGGTATTCCTTGATTAGGGGTATAATGTTGGTTTGTAGTGACTCTTCCTGAAGAAATAATTTTCTCTTGGAGTATCTTTTCCTTTTGGGGTGTCAGAAGATGGGAGCTGGCAAGTAGATTTATCCTAAAGAGGAAGAGATTGGTGCTTTGGTCAGGGGAGTGTTTAATTTCCTCGGTTCTGTCTTTCTGCAGCAAAAATTTGAATTGACAGATGGACCAGAGTTATAGCTCAGTTTTATTGGCAAGCAAAGGAAAATACATCCTCAAGGATGAGGGCGGATCGACCCAAAAGACACGAAGAAAAGCCCCTGGCTCAATTTTAGCTTCTCTTTTTATATGTTTTTCTCTGTCCCCCCACCTCCCCTGAGCCTGCCCTCTGTAAATTGGGCTAGCCAAGGAGGGTTTTACCTGAGGTCCTTACTCCAGTCCCTGGACCTTTCTTTGTTCTATTTTCTTGGGCTTTTCCCTTCTTTGTCTTTTAGCCACCGCCACTTTGGACTCCTTTTTCCTATTCTAACTACCTAACATTCCCCACTCAAGAGATGGAGGCCCAATTCTTCAGGAATAGGGATGTCAAAGTCTCTCTGGCTACTTCCTGCTGAATTGGGATGACAAGGGGCATAGGGCCTCCCCCTCTTGCTAGTCTCAAGACTCAGAGATTTATAGCAGTGTCAAGCCTTATAGCAATGTCCATCTAAGGGTGAGTGATATTTTCTGTCGTCAGATGTAATTTTATATATCCTTGTTAAATTGGCACTGCATATTGTAGCCTGTTGACCAGGGCAGAGACAAAATGGGTTAGACAATTGATAATACATGGAGCAATCATAAGCAGCATCAATATGGTGATAGCAAGGACTAGCAGGGGCATTAGCCAACTCCAAATTCCCTATTTCCAGGAGAAGGATCCCCAGAGAGATTGTAGCCACTCCAAGAACTCTCCAGCTCATTCTTTGAGGTCCTGTAGGATCTAGAATGTTTTTCCTGAAGACTGTAAGACTTTGTTTAACTTAGATGGAGGTATTTACCCAGAAACAACATGTCTCATTCAAGATGGCTCAAGTCCCTCCTTATTCAGGGATCAGGAGATCTGTCTCCTGTCTATTTTGGAGTACAACCCCTGCCAAGTTGTGTTGGCTCTTTAGAGCTCTCCTGAGAAATCTTATTACCAGAAACTTAATTTTGGGGATGTGCATTATAATGGCAATTATTTGCAGTTCTGAATAGGTATCTGAGAGCTCCTAAGGACTCACAGGTGTACTGAGTTTCCTCTTATGTTTTCTTCCATGGCTTGACTAGAGAGTAGTGAATCCAGGAGTCATGTCCTGGTACCTTGACTGCTGTGGGGGCAGAAAGTGAAAGGTTGTTGTTGAATCATGCAAAGATGCTGGGATTCTTGGGCCCTGGAGGAGAATTCAATTTGGGGCCAGAGATGAGGCTTGATCGCTCAGACGTTTTGTGTAATAAAGTTTTATTAAAGTATAAAGGAGATAGACAAAGCTTCTGACAGAGGCATCAGAAGGGGGCAGAAAGAGTACCCCCCTGCTAGTCTTCCGCTGGATGTTATGTAGTCACTAGCAGTCTGTTAATGAAAGAAAGGAATGTCTTAAAACTCAGAATGGCACCAGGCCCCTCACCCTTAAGATGCATTCTGGGATAATCTTGGCACCAAATGCTTCATCCTGGGCCATAAAATGATTAACTTGAATCTTGAAGAAGGGCAGATCACCATACAAATAGTTTCATTTACGTAGATTGGGGGAACAATATCTGAGTATAACATGCTGGTTTGTCAAGTAGGTTCTGAGCAAGAGGCGAACCGACTTGAAGACAGAGTTTGGGGTAAATGCATAGTACATTAGCATAGCTTAAGATAAACATTTTCAAAAGAGAAATACATTGGTTAGCTCTAGGTTTGAGAATAGTTTACTTCAGGTGAAACCAGGTGTCATTATGGCAACAGAGTATTTTAAGAGAAGCCTCCTTTTAAATTTGTCTCCAGTACTCTTGCCTGGAAAATCCCATGGACAGAAGAACCTGGTAGGCTTCAGTCCATGAGGTCGTGAAGAGTCAGACATGACTGAGTGACTTCACTTTCACTTTTAACTTTCATGCACTGGAGAAGGCAATGGCAACCCGCTCCAGTGTTCTTGCCTGGAGAATCCCAGGGACAGCAGAGCCTGGTGGGCTGCCATCTATGGGGTCACACAGAGTTGGACACGACTGAAGCGACTTAGCAGCAGCAGCAGCAGAGAAGGAAAAAAAATATCGCTAGTTTGTTTCCTCCTGCCGCTTAAGAGAGATAAAAATGTCTGACACTTGCAGGCTATTTCCTCCTTTTGGAGACACCTGGCCTTCCTGCCTGTTACCCTCTCAAAAGTATTACAGGGTAGGGGTCCTGGAGTTGAGCTGGAAAGGCTGGAGTTGAGCCTTTGGGGACCCATCTTTCCAGACTTTAATTAGGACTTGAATCCCTGGAGCATATAGCGGTGACTTTTTAGAATCTTTTGGGTCCTGGTTAACACCCCATGAGCTTATATCCTGTTGGAATTGCCCAGTGGCCATGGTATAAGATGGGAGGGACTGAGCCTCTGGATCTAGGAAGAGGTCATTGACATAAACAGAAGGTCTCCCATATAGCATCTCATAAGGACTAAGACCAATCTGTTCCTTAGGGGCAATTTAGGTGTGGAGGAGAGCTATTGGTAAAGCCTCCTTCCATCCCAGGGAGGTCTCTTGGGTTACCTTTTTTATCACTGATTTTAAGAATTGGTTGGCTCTTTCTACTTTTCCTGAAGGCTGAGACACCAGGCATAATGGAGATAGTAAGTAATGGCCAATACTGTAGATAGCCCTTGGGTGACCTTAGAAGTAAATGATGTCCCTTTATCACTTTGTAATGACCTGGGAAGACCAAATCTTGGAATGATTTCATGGAGCAGTATTTTTTTTTTTTTTACCACCTCCTCAGCCTTCTCAGTGTGGGTGGGAAAGCCTTCAATCCATCCTGTGAATGTATCTATCATGACTAATAGGTGTTTATACCCTTGAAAATTGCAGGTCAGGAAGCAACAGCTAGAACTGGACATGGAACAACAGACTGGTTCCAAATAGGAAAAGGAGTATGTCAAGACTGTATATTGTCACCGTGCTTATTTAACTTATATGCAGAGTACATCATGAGAAACTCTGGGCTGGAAGAAGCACAAGCTGGAATCAAGATTGCCGGGAGAAATATCAATAACCTCAGATATGCAGATGACACCACCCTTATGGCAGAAAGTGAAGAAGAACTAAAGAGCCTCTTGATGAAGGTGAAAGAGGAGAATGAAAAAGTTTGCTTAAAGCTCAGCATTCAGAAAACTAAGACCATGGCATCTGGTCCCATCACTTCATGGCAAATAGATGGGGAAACAGTGGCTGACTTTATTTTTTTGGGCTCCAAAATCACTGCAGATGGTGATTGCAGCCATGAAATTAAAAGACACTTACTCCTTGGAAGGAAAGTTATGACCAACCTAGATAGCATATTAAAAAGCAGAGACATTACTTTGCCAACAAAGGTCCGTCTAGCCAAGGCTCTGGTTTTTCCAGTGGTCATGTATGGATGTGAGAGCTGGACTATAAAGAAAGATGAGCTCAGAAGAATTGATGCTTTTGCACTGTGGTGTTGGAGAAGACTCTTGAGAGTCCCTTGGACTGCAAGGAGATCCAACCAATCCATCCTAAAGGAGATCATTCCTGGGTGTTCATTGGAAGGACTGATGTTGAAGCTGAAACTTCAATACTTTGGCCACCTGATGCGAAGAGCTGACTCACTGCAAAAGACCCTGATGCTGGGAAAGATTGAGGGCCGGAGGAGAAGGGGATGACAGAGGATGAGATGGTTGGATGGCATCACTGACTGAATGGACATGGGTTTCGGTGGACACCGGGAGTTGGTGATGGACAGGGAGGCCTGGCGTGCTGTGGTTCATGGGGTTGCAAAGAGTCAGACACGACTGAGTGACTGAACTTAACTGACCCTTGAAAAACTGGCATCTGGGTGAAGTCCATCTGCCAGTCCTCTGCTGGGTAGGTCTCACATCATTGGACAGGCTGTGCCAGCTGGGGTCTTTGAGCTCCTTGAGGGTTGTTTAATTGGCAAGTGGGACAAGAGGAGACCACTTTGGAAGCCTGTTCCTCTGAAGGACCTTTCTAGTAATCTTTGGAGGGCCTTTTCCCCTAAATGAGTGGTGGCATGTAAGGAATTAACCAACTTCCATTGGAGGTTCCTGGGCAGAAAAAGGAGTCCCTCCTTTTGGAATCACTCCGTATGATCTTCTTGGAAGCCCCACTCTTAGCTTTAAGAATCTCACCTTCAGTATATGAAGGAGTTTCTGGCAAATTAGTCTGTGGAACTAAGGTGGCAGCCCCTATTAGGTCAGTATTCTGTAATGCTTCTCTCTTAGCTGGCTGATTGGCTGCGTGGTTCCCTTATGCCACTTCTGTGCTCCCTTTTTGGTGTCCTTTACAATGGGAAACTAAAACCTCACTGGGCAGATGAACTACCTCTAAGAGCCTAAAGATTTGATCACCATATTCGACTGGGGACCCTCGGGTGGCCAAGTGGCCTCTTTCTTTCCAAATAGCAGCATGTGCATGTAGCATCAGAAAGGCATTCTTGGGGTCAGTGTAAATGGCTACTCTTTTTCCTTTTCTCAGCTCTAAAGCTCGAGTCAGGGCTATGAGCTCAAGTACCTGGTGGCAAAGATTTTGCCTCTGTAGTCTCAAAATTGGAGACTACTGCATATCCAGCTCTTCTTTTTCCATCCAAGACAAAGCTGCTTCCATCAGTGTACCAGATTTCCTCAGGATTGGGCAGAGGATCTTCTGACAATCCCTCTCAGAGTTTTGTCCAGTGGTCCAAGGTTTCTAGGCAAGAGCAAAAGAGGAGAGAGCCTTTGGGGATAAACAGGAAGGTACCTGGGTTAAGAACCTCACAAGGGGATATAGTCAGGCCTGATTTTCCATCAGCACTACATGATATCTGAGGGTTCTTTGATCAGACATCCATAAATGGCCTCTCCCACTCAGGAGTTGTTTCACTTGGTGGATGGTAGAAATAGTGTTAGTTTGTCCCCAAAAGAGAGTTTTAAAGCATCTAGCAGGTCTGCAATAGCTGCAAGATTTCAAAGGCAGGGAAAGCTCTCTTCCCAATAAGGGAGTTGGACCCTCAGGGACCACCCGAAACTGATGGGAAGATATTTGTCCATCCAAGAAACTAGAGAAGTGCTTGGGTGAATGAATCTTTTTATAATTGTTTTTCCTGTAGCACCCAAAATGGTACAGGTTTGGGAGGAGAAGGTTCCGGAGTAGGAGGTCAGGGCAGAGTAGGTAGCCCCTGTGTCAACCAAGAAATTCTCGGACCTACCTGCCACATCCAGTTGCACCCTTGGCTCCAGCCCCATGATGGTTATCTGTGACAGGTGGGTTGGCTGGAGCGGGCTGCTTCAGTCCTGTTGAACCATTGTGAGGGAAGGCTTGGCACTTGACCTAGAAGCTCTTGGGTCCTGAGGATAGAGTGCCACCCAATGTCCCAACTGATGGCATTTGTAGCGAGCCATTTTAGGAGACTTGTCACAGTTTGGACACTCTTTGGCCCAATGTCTTACCTGTCTACAGATTAGGCATTTGCCTTGTGCCTTATCCTTTAAGAACTTGGGGTTTGCCATAGGGCTTCTCTGGAGGGCGGCCAGCATCTGGGCATGCCTTGCCTCTTTTCTTCTCTCCCTTTCCTGGGCCTTGGCCTCCCTCTCCTGTTCTCTGTTATAAAAGGAATTGGTGGCTGTCTGGACCATCTCATCTAAAGAGGCATCAGGGTCCTGCTGCTATAGCTGTTGTAACTTTATCCTGATGTCTGATGCACATTGGCGCAGGAATTTGTCTTTTAAAATCACCTGTCCCTCATAAGAGTCTAAGTCCAGATTGGCAAACATTTAGAGGGCCTTTTAGCCTTTCCAGAAAGGCAATGGGGTTCTCATTGGGCTCCTGAGTTATTGCTGAGACTGGGCATAGTCCCACAGCTAATAGGCTTCCTTCTATTTTCATGGGTGGACTTCCTTAGGGGTGAGTCTTCTTGAAGCTTATCCTACCCAGTACTGTTGCAACCTGAGAGCCAGGTGTCCCCAGGTCAGGGCGCAGATCCCCAGGCAGGCTGAGGTGTGACAGCCTCCTGGAGATTGACTCCCTGGCAGGTCTAGGCAGGTCGACCTCCTGGGACCCTTGGACTGGTGGATCCCCAAGCAAGTTGAGGTGTGACAACCTTCTAAGGACCAGATCCTTAGGCAGGTCGACCTCCTGGGACCACGGGCTGGTGGATCCCCGAGCAGGCTGAGGCATGACAACCTCCTGGGGACCAAATCCCTAGGCAGATCGAGGCATGTCGACCTCCTGGGACTCCAGGCTGGAGTTGGACGTCCCTAAGGTCTCCAGCATGAGTAGTGCTGGGTAGGATTAAGGGGTTATAATCTTAACTCATTGCTGGTTTGTCCACTGCAGATGGGAATAGATACCATGATATAAAGTAATCCAAGCCTGTGCTCTGAGACTGGGAACCTGGTGAAACAGCCATAAGCCTTATCCTCTTATTGCTCTGAGGGAATGTAAGTCATTGATTTCCTCCCCTAGTCTTTCATAAGAGCAGCTTAGGGTGTCTTCAGCAGTAAACATCTCATTGTCATAGACCCACTTTAGGTAATAACAGAAGTAATGGCAAAGGAATGGGTTATCTAGTCCTGTTAGGGGCGTTAGGAGTATTTTAATAATAGGAGATCCAACCAGTCCATTCTGAAGGAGATCAACCCTGGGATTTCTTTGGAAGAAATTATGCTAAAGCTGAAGCTCCAGTACTTTGGCCACCTCATGCGAAGAGTTGACTCATTGGAAAAGACTCTGATGCTGGGAGGGATTGGGGGCAGGAGGAGAAGGGGATGACCGAGGATGAGATGGCTGGATGGCATCACCGACTCGATGGACGTGAGTCTGAGTGAACTCTGGGAGTTGGTGATGGACAGGGAGGCCTGGCGTGCTCCGATTCATGGGGTCGCAAAGAGTTGGACACGACTGAGTAACTGAACTGAACTGAAATGAACTGAACTGAAGCATGGTGGAGTGATGTTGCCTACAAGGGGGCAGGGTCCTGGTTGTAGGAGTTAGTAAGCGGTTTAAGAACAAAGTGATGAAGCAACAGACCAGATGTTCCATAAAAGTGGAGTGGAGATTTGATCCAGGGGTATGTTTGTAACTTTAGGAGAAGGGTGGTAAGGGTTTGGGCCCAAACGGCCTGTAGGGCTAACTCCCAGAGTTGCAAACATTATCCCTGGAAGCCCAATTGCCTTTGAAGGGATGCCACCAACAGATGGACTTCTAGCAGGCATTGTGGGCCTGTCACCTGCCCTAGAGGGTTCACTGAGAGATGCTATTGTTGCACATGTTGTAGGAAACATGGAGGATGAGGGCCTGAATATCTAGAGAGATTGGATATTATACAGTATGTCTCTCCCAAGTCTCTCCAGAAGATTGTAGAGGCAACATTTTGGGCCTGGATGGGGCTCAGGAAAAGAGCATGAAACAGGAAGGAGGGGGTCAGGGCACAACTTCAGAAAAAATGACATAGCCCAAGGGCATAACATAGACCAATTAAAATCAAATGGGTCCAAGATGACAGGCCAAATTCAACTAAACCTTGATCTTCAATATTCAAGCTAAATGACACAGCCAGAGGTTATCTGGCCGGGACAGTTCCAAGGCACTGTCAAAAGACTGAGGAGTGGGTGGTTCCCCAATTGTCGGAATGATCCTCCCACTCATTAGCATATGAAATCACCCAGCTTAGGGAAAACTAACCACACCACTCTCTGCAATGGCCCACACCCTGTGGAGTATACTTCTCTCTAAATCCAAACAAATCCACCTCTTACTTATCACTGTGTCTCTCACTGAATTTTTTGCAATGAGTTATCAAGAGCCTGAGCTTCATTAGGTCCTAAAACCAGGCACCATGGGTTTTGGCTGGTTTCAAGTCCCAGTCAGATATGAATGAGTGACTAAGCATAGTACAGAGTCCCAGCCATGTGGGTTTGAGTCCCAATCTTAGGTAAATGGTTTCAAGCGCAACTTTCACGAATTGAAAGACAATGACCTGCCCAATACTTTGTAAGCAGTGGCATAGATGGAGAGAGGAGCTGAAGGATGGGAGGAAAAAGCAGTGGGAAAAATGTGCCAAGGAATCCCCTTCATAACCTGCCAGAAAATCTGCTGAATACCTGACCTGTGCTCACAGTTTTCAGTGGCCTAAGGACAGAAGAATCCCCACCCACTTGGGCAACAGCTACTAGGGCACCATAGATAGTGGAGCCTTCGAGACACCCTGGGCACCCATTGCTGCTCGCCTGTTCGCAGGAGGTTCATGGAAACAAGAAACAAGAGACTGTAGAGGAATTAAGATTTTGTTAGCCGTATGTCCTTCCAGCCACAGGAGTGAGGACTTCCTACCCAAATCAGTGGTCTCTGGAATCTGAGACTGAGCCGTGTGAGCTTTCTGCTGAGTTTGTTTTTGCTGTCCCGGTTTCCAGCACAATGGGCTTCTTGTCACTTCCCCTGCACTGGGTTTTCTTCGTGTTCAGCTTTCACTGTGGAAGCTTTCACTGAGTTAGGCTTCTGCTGTGCTTGGCATCTTGACTCTTGGGGGCTGAGCCGAGATTGTTTCAGCCAGGTTAAACCCGAGTCATGGCACCATATATGTTGGAGGAGTGTGTAATTTCCTCAGTTCTGTCTTACTGCAGCAAAAACTTGAAGTGCCGGATGGACCAGTGTTATAGCTGTTTTACTGGCAAGCAAAGGAAAATACACCCTCAAGGCATGAGGGTGGGCCGACCCAAAAGACGCGAAGAGAAGCCCCTGGTTCAATTTTGGCTCATCTTGTTATGTTTTCTCTCCTCTTCCTGAGCCTGCTCTATGTAAATTGGGCTAGCCAGGAGGGCTGTTTGTTTTACCTGAGGTCCTCACTCTGGTCCTCAGACCTTCCTTTGTTCTATTTTTGCAAGCTTTTCCCTTCTTTGTCTTTTAGCCCCTGCCATTTTGGACTCCTTTTTCCCATTCTAACTACCTAACACTATGAAAGATGTCAACTGGCTTTCTTAGCCTCTGAGTCATCTGAGTGGTGGTGGGGGCATTTGTTTTCTACCTCCCATTTTTAGTTATTCCTCTCTTATTTACAGCATATTTATAGAGAAATCTATGTGAAATGAATGGTTATATATAAATAAAAAATGTTTTCTCTTTTTTTGTCATAGGTGTTGGTATTTTGGATAGTTTTTCATAGGTTTCTTTTCCTTTGATTTCAGCCTCAAAGTTTTCCAGTTTGCCTCCTCTGTGATCACAGGGGTATCAGTAAACATGGTTTTTTATTTGGTTCTTTCCTTCATGACGATACCATTGTATGCAGTATCATACATTAAAAAACAACCTGTTTTTACCTGGAATCAGCTGATACGAAGGTGATATTTCATTTACTTTCCTCCTATTCTCAAAGCAAACACTTTTGTCTGTTTTTCTTTTTCTCTGGTGGTTGCCCCTTCCTGTGACCACTGGCCTATGCAACCAGGAAGAATAGCCAGGCCAAGAGACTCTACAAATGGGAGAAATCTAGCAGCATGTAGTTCTGCCTCTGCATCTGGCAGCTCTTCCTTGGTGCGTTGTCCCTGTGCTGCTGTGTTAGCCCTTGCCCCTGGAGATCCTCAGGGTCACAGAACTCTGCCCTGATCGAAAGCCTTGGAGAAAGTACAGTGATTGCTTATAAATACTCTTGACTCTGAGCTGTGATTCTAAACTTCCCTCTCCTCTATATGTTTTCAGCTGCTCAGTCACGTCCAACTCTTTGCAGCCCCATGGACTAAAGCCCACCAGGCTCCTCTGTCCATGGAGTTTTCCAGGCAGGAATATTGGAGCAGACTGCCATTTCCTACTACAGGGGATCTTCCCAGTACAGGGATTGAACCTGCGTCTCTTGCTTCTTCTGCAGAAGCAGGCAGATTCTTTACCACCAGGACCACCTGGGAGGCCCCTCTATTCTATAATGGAGATATATAAGGCAGTGGGGAGAAAAGGAAAACTAGCATAGTAATTTTAAGAACTCAGGCCTTACAATTAAGTAGAAAGTGAAAGTGAAGTCTCAGTTGTGTCCAACTCTTTGCAATTCCGTGGACTGTAGCCTACCAGGCTCCTCCGTCCATGGGATTCTCCAAGCAAGAATACTAGAGTGGGTTGTCATTTCCCTCTCCAGGGGATCTTCCTGACCCAGGGATCAAACCTGGGTCTCCTACATTGCAGGCAGATACTTTACCCTCTGAGCCACCAAGGAAGCCCAGAATTAAGTAGACTCAGGTTTAAATCCAAACTCTACCACTTAACTGCTGTGTGACCTATAACATCTGTGTCATTATAATGGTCTCTGTCCATCACAACTTGACCCTCATCTACGTTTCCAGTCTTATCTCCTGCCACTTTTCTTCTCATTGTCTACTCTCCTCTACCCCTAGCACTTGTATTTTATCCAGGAACTACGTGGGAGCTTGTTGGTAAAATCTCTGGGTCCATCTCAGATCTAATGTATTAGAAGCTGTACATTATGAAGTAAGTGCATGTTAAAACTTAACAAGCTCTGGTCTAAGCAACTTCCTGGAACTTTGATTCCTGGAAGAAACAATGACACACTCCAGCCTATGACTGCTGATGATATGTGAATGTCCTCTGGAAAAGTATGATATTCTTTGCAACTTGAGGTATTCTTTGAATTATTCTCAACTAAACCGTGTCTTAAATTAGAGGTCCTTGAACAACTAGCTTCCTTGGTTGCCTTCATTTCCAGCTCTTTGAAATTCATCCTGCTCTTTTCTCATGTTTTTCTGGGACTTTCCGTCTGAATCCAGAAAAAGCCTCCTCACCAGCAAGGAGCTTAAGCAGACTCAAATCAAATGCTTGCTATATATAATAATGCTGTATTAGGTACAGCACGGGGTATAGAAATTCAAAGACCGTCTGACTCTGAGCGACCTTTTTATTTCATTGGAAAGATATGAAGATCCAGAGTGAAATAACTTTTATGCTCGTTTGTCTATTATCACATCTTCTGAATTTTTGCAGTATGGTATGTTTCTGTGATGTTGGTAGGAAGGGATTATTAAACCTCTTTCTTAGATAAGGAAGTCAGCTTTAAAAATCTTAAGGATTATTAATGTCATATGGCTATTAAAGAGCTAGGATATGTATTCATATCTTCCAGCTCCAGTTTTTTCTCTTTTAAAATATTGTGCCACACTGTACCTTCTAATATCAAATTAATTTACAGTAAAGAAAAAACCATATAGGGTTACAGAAGCAATTGTGGTAATTAAGAGAAAAGACATTTTTTTACTGAAGGAGTCTGAGGAGGCTTCAGTGAAGGAGCATTTAGCAGGATTTTGAAAGACAAGCAGGATTTATTTGGACAGAGATGGGATAAGCGATCTAAGAGGACAAGAAGCAGAAAATCAGAGTCTGTTTAAAGAATAATGATTAGACCAGTGTTCTTAGGCTGTCCTTATTTGGAATCTGGATTGTTCCAATCCAATTGAACGAGGCGTCTGAACTTTACAGGTCTGGGAACTATGTTTAGGGTAGAGGGAACACAGTGATTTCTTACTTTGTTTCATACTCTTGCACAAAATCCACTGTGCTGAGAGCCAGGGAGACATGACTGCATACATTTTCCTGGTGGGACCTAAAAATGGGAATTTCTCAGCCAGGTTGTGTTTTATAGACTACCATAGCTACTTTTTAAAGGCATTATATTACTTGCGGGTGGTTGGGAACAACTTCTCTTCTTTTAGGAGAATGTGGGTAGATGGTGTGCAGGACCACAGAAAAAATAGTGACCTTCAGAAAGCGGCTGAGATCAAGATCAATGAGAAGTATAAACTTAAGACCAGGAAACAGAACCCTAGATATTATAAAGGGGATTTTTCAGGTGTGCAAAGGCTCTGAAAATCCGAATTGGTTTAGACCTAGAAGGAAACGGCGTCTGATTGGTTTTTCAAAGTGAGAAAGACCCCCTACCCATTGGGTCGGCCGCCCTCGTAATAGGACCTGCCTTTGTGACGTGGCCTGGCAGCCGCTCTTATTAGCTGGGTGAGTGAGGTTCAGAGCCAGTGGCCCCGCGGAGGCGGGAGCGGGAGCGGGAGCGGGAGCGAGGCCATGGCTGAAGGGGTTGAACCCATGGACGAATCCCAAGATACTGAAGTTAAAACCCAGCAGCCCACGGGACCGCTGAGGCGGGGCTCGCGCTCCGTGCTCAAGGTGTCCCAGCTGTTGCTCCGCACCATCGCCTCACACAAAAGGCTGACCCTGGCGGCTCTCAAGAAGGAGTTCGGAAATGCGGGCTACGAGGTCCGCAGGAATTGCGGCCGCCTCTTGGGCGAAAAGTGCAGGTCTGAAGGGAAGAGCTTTCTCCTCCGGGTGAGCGGCAGCGAAGCCGCCGGCTACTTCAGGATCTGGAAGGTTCCGAAGCCGAAGAGAAAGCCAGGAGGCCCAAGGCTGGCGGAGGGCGGGCGCTCGCCGAGGACCCCTCTCGGGGCGCGGAACTCGCGGAACTCGCGCAGGCGCTCTGCCCGCCGCACGGTGGCCAGGAAGGTGAGGAGGGGGCGCTCGAGGGCAGACTCGAGGAAGGTGAGGTCAAGGGCCAAGCACCTGGTGAGTTCCAGAACCAAGGAGGAAGGGAGGGCCAAGAAGGAAGACATCAGGCCCAGATCCCGAAATGCGAAGAGGCCAAGCTCCAAGGCCAGGGAGGAAAAGAAGCAGGACCCGGAGAAGCCGGTGAAACGGACCGCCCAGAGGCCAACTTCCTCTAAAACCGACCGGACTCCTCATGGGCAGGCGAAGACGTGCGACCCGAGGGCTACTCGCACCAAGACTTCGGCTAAAGCTGAAGGTGCTCGGAGTGCCACCCGGAGTCCATGGTGTGGGAGCCACGCCCCTTCCTCCAGGCACAGATGCCTTTCCCCATAAGCTCCAGTGAGAGCAGCTCCCCACACTCCTTGAAATGAACAAAACTGTATACAAGACCTTTCCACCACATTGTGTCTGTTTCCTCTTTGCCGCACCTGAAGGGGAAAAGGGTGGGTGTTGAGCGGAGACCTGTAGCAGAAGCTTGTCGAGTGAAGACAGAACAAGGAGTATGACATTCTGTTTCTGCTTCAGGAGCCAGGAAAATGCCTTTCAAAAGGAAAGAAAACAGGTAGAAGAAAGCCAGCAACTTCACGGGGTTAGAGGATGTGTTGGACTAATGTTAGACAGCCTAGCAAATCTAAATTGAGTTTCGGAGAGAAGGGCAAGTAAGGAGAGAAGTGGGGGCATTACTGGGGCGAGAGAATAGACAGCCTTTAGGTTAAGTGGTCCCACTAATCCAAAGTGTTCTTACTGGAAATTCCTTTTAGAAGACTGCCTGTCTCCCGCAATTGATTGTAATGCGTTTGTAATTTTTGCCCTGATTTGATAATTGTTTTAACTTAGAAAAATATGTCTTAATATGTTACTCCTCAATTGAGTGACAGTGTGTGTGAAAGCTTCTAGCACAAGGCTTAAGTCACGGTAGGTGCTTATCACAAGAATTATATATGAGTATAAATGATTTGTGATAGAGCGATAATGTGCTACCACAGAAAACTATACTGGATCAGTACTTAATGAGACCAGGATCCTAGTCAAAGTGCTGCCATTCTGACCTTAACCAAGTTCTTTAATCACTCATGGTCTTGGTTTCCTTCTCTGTTTAAAAAAATGCTGGAATTAGAGTAGGATTATTTTAGGTGATCTTAAGTGTCCATAAAATGATAAGAGGGACTTAGACATCATGGTGTATGGTTTGATTGACAAAGTTCATTAAGGGAATTATCAGCTGGGAAAGTACTAGCTCCTAGTGAGGAAACTACTAAGACATACAGAATGCATATCAGAAATAAAAGAAGATGGGGAAGGCTAAATAATGAATAGCTAGATCTTTGCTCTTCTCAAAACACATGTAGTAAGCACTATATACCAAATTGGAGCAAATATATGATTTCTTTGGGTTCTCAAAGCAGGCATAAAGCACACTATGAGAACAGTTCTCATGCCATCGGCCATGACAGGACACAGAAATGGTTCCTTGGGAGGTAAACGTAAGAGTTTTTTAGAGTATACCTGACCAAACTTTCCCCAGAAAATTCTGATATCTTTTATAAGGGGCCATGGGATTTATATTTAAAACAAACTTCAGTGATGCTAATATTCACTGACACCTTTAAATGAGGATCACTCTTTTAAGCCTGTACGATGTAACAGCAAAATGCATGCCCTGTATTTCATCTATAGATGATCTGAACTTTGAAATCTCCCCCTGCTATAATTAGTTTTACTATGCACTTGAATTGTCTGTAAGAGGCAGAAAGAAGCAAACAATCAGAAAATAGCCACCTGAAAAAAAGGCAAAGAGAAACATTGTCTACTGAACACAATTAGAACAAATTAAGTGCCTGTATGATCACCAGATGTTACTGCCCCTTTATAGTTCCAGGATGTTTTGACTTAAAGAACAAGATCATCTCAAATTAGAAATCCCTTTCCCCTAAATTAGGATGGGAAGGACACTGGCAACAACTTGTTTTCTAAATTTCCTAGGACTCTTCATGCTTCTGTTTGTATTATGATGTTTTTCTTCATTTAAGCAAATGTTATTAATCACTCAGTAAATTTACCAAATTAAGTAAATTATTTATATAATTTACATAGCTAACAATGGTCATTTCAGATTATTTTCATTGATAAGCTTTAGGGTGACTGTACTCTGATTAAATATAAAGCATGATCTTAACTCATAGATAGGCCATCCAGATTGTTTAGGTCATGATTCTAACTTCCACGGAGATACTTCCACGGAGAAACTAACTTCCATGGAGAAACTGCCAAGAATAGCTCACTTCATCCTTAGTGTTCATTGATGACTAAGTGTCTGCAAGATTCTGAATGTTTTGCTGAGAATAAAGATGGATAAAACATAATTCCCATTTGTTAGTGCTCACATTCTAGTGGCATATTTAGGTATTTAACTTTGGTCAGAGCAAATCGAACATCCCTGCCCTCAATTCTTTGCTTTCCTTTTATCTCAACTGCCTAGTGCAATTATGGTCAGAAAATTTATGGACTTTACAGTTGTAATGCCATCTAACATCAAATATTCAGAGGTGGTTGAAAAAACAAATAAAATGGCCTTGAAAAATATGGAAAAAAAGTATAATTTTACTCATAAAGGAAATGTACATTAAAACAATAAGATAACATTTTTAATCAAAATATTTGAGAACATACTCTGTTGGTGAGGGTGTGGGGAAACAGGCACTCATATACAATGCTCAGTTCAGTTCAGTTCATTTCAGTCACTCAGTCGTGTCTCTTTGCGACCCCATGAATCACAGCACACCAGGCCTCCCTGTCCATCACCAACTCCCAGAGTTTACTCAGACGCATGTCCATCGAGTCGGTGACGCCATCCAGCCATCTCATCCTCTGTTGTCCCCTCTCCTCCTGCTCCCAATCCCTCCCAGCATCAGAGTCTTTTCCAATGAGTCAACTCTTTGCATGAGGTGGCCGAAGTATTGGAGTTTCAGCTTTAGCATCAGTCCTTCCAGTGAACACCCAGGACTGATTTCCTTTAGAATGGACTGGTTGGACCTCCTTACAGTCCAAGGGACTCTCAAGAGTCTTCTCCAACACCACAGTTCAAAAGCATCAATTCTTCGGCGCTCAGCTTTCTTCACAGTCCAACTCTCACATCCATACATGACCACTGGAAAAACCACAGCCTTGACTAGACAGACCTTTGTTGGCAAAGTAATGTCTCTGCTTTTTAATATGCTATCTAGGTTGGTCATAACTTTCCTTCCAAGGAGTAAGCGTTTTTTAATTTCATGGCTGCAATTGAAAGGTTGTTGCTGAAAGAAAAGACGCAGGGATTCTTGGCCTCCAGAGGAGAAGAATTCAATCCGGGGCCAGAGACGAGGCTTGATTGCTCAGAGCTTTTGTGTAATAAAGTTTTATTAAAGTATAAAGGAGATAGAGAAAGCTTCTGACATAGGCATCAGAAGGGGGCAGAAGGAGTACTCCCCTGCTAATCTTCAGCTGGATGTTTTATAGTCACTAAGTGAAGAAGAAGTGAGGAGAAATCACTCAGTCATGTCGGATTCTTTGTGACCCCATGGACTGTAGCCCACCAGGCCCCTCCACCTGTAGGATTTTCCAGGCATGAATACTGGAGTGGGTTGCCATTTCCTTCTCCAGGGGATCTTCCTGACCAAGGGATTGAACCCGGGTGTCCCGCATTGTAGGCAGACGGTTTATCTTCCAAGCTACCAAGGAAGCCCTATATAGTTACTAGCAATTTGTTAATGAAAGAAAGGAACATCTTAAAACTCAGAATGGCACCAGACCCCTCAACCTTAAGATGCATTTTGGGATAATCTTGGCACCAAATGCTTCATCCTGGGCCATAAAATGATTAACCTGAATCTTGCAGAAGGACAGATTACCATACAAATAGTTTCGTTTACATAGATTAGGGGAACAATATCTGAGTATAACATGCTCAGATATTGTCAAGTAGGTTCTGAGCCAAGAGGTGGAACCGACTTGAAGACAGAGTTTGGGGTAAATGCATAGTACATTAGCATAGCTTAAGATAAACATTTTCATAAGAAAAAGGCATTGGTTATCTCAAGGTTTGAGAATAGTTAACTTCAGATGAAATCAGGTGTCATTATGGCAACACAGTATTTTAAGAGAAACCTCCTTTTAAATTTGTATAGAGAAGGGAAAAATATCGCTAGTTTGTTTCCTCCTGCTGCTTAAGAGATAAAAATGTCTGACACTTGCAGGCTATTTCCTCTGTTTGGAGACCCCTGGCCTTCCTACCTGTTCAGTTCAGTTCAGTCGCTCAGTTGTGTCTGACTCTTTGCGACCCCATGAATTGCAGAACGCCAGGCCTCCCTGTCCATCACCAACTCCCGGAATTCACTCAGACTCGCGTCCATTGAGTCAGTGATGCCATCCAGCCATCTCATCCTCTATCGTCCCCTTCTCCTCCTCTATCGTCCCCTTCTCCTCCTGCCCCCAATCCCTCCCAGCATCAGAGTCTTTTCCAATGAGTCAACTCTTCGCATGAGGTGGCCAAAGTACTGGAATTTCAGCTTTAGCATCATTCCTTCCAAAGAAATCCCAGGGTTGATCTCCTTCAGAATGGACTGGTTGGATCCTCTTGCAGTCCAAGAGACTCTCAAGAGTCTTCTCCAACACCACAGTTCAAAAGCATCAATTCTTTGGCACTCAGCCTTCTTCACAGTCCAACTCTCACATCCATACATGACCACTGGAAAAACCATAGCCTTGATTAGACGGACCTTAGCCGGCAAAGTAATGTCTCTGCCTGTTACCCTCTCACAATCACCATCTGCAGTGATTTTGGAGCCCCAAAACATAAAGTCTGACACTGCTTCCACTGTTTCCCCATCTAATTCCCATGAAATGATGGAATCAGATACCATGATCTTCGTTTTCTGAATGTTGAGCTTTAAGCCAACTTTTCCACTCTCCTCTTTCATCAAGAGGCTTTTTAGTTCCTCTTCACTTTCTGCCATAAGGGTGGTGTCATCTGCATATCTGAGGTTATTGATATTTCTCCCAGCAATCTTGATTCCAGTTTGTGCTTCTTCCAGCCCAGCGTTTCTCATGATGTACTCTGCATACAAGTTAAATAAGCAGGGTGACAATACACAATGCTAGTGAGAGTGTAAGTCTCTATGACCTCAGTGGAAGAAATTTGGCTTTGATAATTATAAATGCAAATGCCCTTTGATTCAGTGGAAACCACTTTTAGGAATTTACTTTTTAGATATTAATGCATTTGTGTAATGACATGTGCAATGTATTTAATTGCAGCATTGCAATAACAACAAAAAAAGAAAGTAAGGTAATGGCATTAGGGGATTGATTAAACTGTGAAACTTCAATACAGTGAAATAGTACACAGCTATAAAGATTCTCTATGTATTATGACAAACTCCCCAATATAGATGAAGTAAAAAAATTCAGGACACTGAGTATACCAAACTACCTTTTGTGTAAAGTGAAGAAGGAAAATGTGTCTCTTTGCAACTGTATAAAGAAACTCTGGAAGGATACACAAAATCCTGTTTCTGTTGTGAGGGGAAGGTAATGGGAACTGTAGAAAACACATAGAAATAAAACTCTCTACCATATCTTTTCTTGTATTTGTTTTCAGAATCATATAAATTGTAACTTGTTCAAAGATAAGGTAGAAATTTCCACATAACTGTCAATTATAGCTTTTTCACTTATACAGTGGTTTATACTTTTGGATGCATTGTTTCATTTTAATTCATGACAATCTTAGATTTTAAGTGAAAAATCTAACGTTAGAAAATGTACAATTAGAAATCGACATTTAACTGCAAATTCAGGGCTCTTTTCACTATAGTTATAGTTGAGTAGGGCCTCTACAAGAGTTAATGTAGGGAAAGGTCAGAAGTTTAGAATTCATTTATACACTTGAGTATTTTAATAATTTAGCAATTTCTTGTAGGGAAAGGTGTTTCCCTTGGTGGGGAAACACATGGTGGGGGGGTTGTTTTCTGATCATGAAAATATTTCCATTTGTTAGTGGTCTCAAAACAATAGATTTCTCCTGTTCTTCCTTCTCTAGGGATCTCAAACATGGCAAGGCTGCCTGGTTGGATTGCAGATTCAATCAAAACCTAAGTGCCTAGTAAGGACAGGAAGATAGGCCATTTGGGGAATTGATAGAGGGACACCATGCTGAAAGGGGCTCAAAGAAAGCCAAAGGATTTGGAACAGAGGAACTGAAGACTGGCTGAGGGGGTGTTAGCATGAGTGCTGTCAATGCTAGGAAAGACATTGATACGGTAAGAAGTGTTATGCTCTGAGCCCGTATCTCCGAACCGACTGAGAGAGCAAGGCCACCACAGTATTGCAAACGCAAGAAGGGAGTTTGTTTGTTCCTAGCGCGCTAGGGCCCAAGTCTCATCCCACACAAGGGAATCTGACAAGAGCCGCAAACAAAGAAGTATGGCGGCTTATATACAGGCAGTTCTTTGTCTCAGTTACAGGAGTAGCTGGCGTTACATGAATGGCCAGGCAGGATGAGCGCATATCCTGTCTCTTTCTGGTAAACATGACTCAGGTCCTAGAGACTGTCGTTTGGTCCCTAACATTCCCCCCTGTCCTTAGATCATATAGAGGAATCTTCCTCTCGGTCCTGAGACACAGTTTGATATTGTTGTCGAAGCACAAACAGCTGTACGGTATTTATGCATTCCTTTACAAAGGCTACAAGTCTATTGATAATGCATGGGCCAAAGGTAAGCATTAGTAAAAGTACTAGCAGGGGTCCTAGCAAGGTGGAGATTAAGGTAGTCAGCCAAGGGGATTGTTGAAACCAAGATTCAAACCATCCCTGTTGAGCCTCACGTTCTCGTTTACGTTGGGCTAGTCCTTCTCTCACTTTGGCCATAGATTCTCTAACTATTCCTGTATGATCCGCATAGAAACAGCACTCTTCTCCTAGGGCAGCACAGAGTCCCCCTTGTTGCAGAAAGAGCAGATCTAATCCCCTCCTGTTTTGCAGAACTACTTCAGATAGAGAAGTTAGAGACGATTCTAAATGACTAATAGATTGCTCTATACGGGTAATGTCTTCATCTATGGCCGCTCTCAGGGAGTTAAATCCTTGGCCTTGCAGGGACAGAGCTGTTATTCCGGTCCCAGCCCCGGCTATTCCAAGACCGAACACAGTTGCTATGGTTATGACGGTAAGAGGTTCCCTCTTAACTTTATAAGTTCTTTTTGGAGGATTTAGAGTTAATTTCTGGGCCCAATAATCATATAATGCTTTCTCTGGTCGGTACAGAATCTTTGGCATGACAGCCACCATAACATAGAATTCTTCTCTGGGGTCAAAGATTGAGCTATGCAGGCATAGAGTTAGCCCCGTGTGTGAACAGACCCACCATCCCCCCATTTGAGGTATTAACCATTTAGCTATAGGCAAATCATCAGGCTCAACGACATGCACACAAAGTGGAGACTTTGCTGGTAACACCGTGCCCATGCATAAGCCCTTTCCCCATACCTCTTTCATTGTCAGACCCACCTTTCGGTCCCCCCAATGACATTGAGGAGGATCGGTGCTGTTGGCCAAGTCATAAGAGGCATTGAGGCCTACTGCTTCGTAATAAGGGGGAATTAAGTTGTAACATAACCAACAAGATTTAGTTGCCTCAGGATGGGTCTGATTCAGGGTGGCATAAGCTGCCCTAATCAGCTTCCATAGGGGATCTATTTCAGTGAGCGCTTCTGCTTCGGGACTCACTGCCAAAGATGTTGGCACGGAAGTCGTTAGGCGGGGGGTTACAGCCAGCTCTTCTACTTTGTTGGGCCCGATACTGTGTACAAGAATTGGCTCTAAGACCTGGCTCACTACTATAATCCCTTTCCCATCAACCCCAAACCCTCCTGATTCCCTCGTCTGTAGTCCCCAAGATAGGCCAGAGATCCAGGTCCCCTCTTTTTTGCTTTTTTCTGGATTGCACCTTATTCTGACTTGTGCATAATTGCAACTTTCACAGCTAAAAGTTGGATCTCCAAGGACCCTAGGGAGGGGCTTGGCGAATGAAAAATTAAGTAAATCTCGATTTCCTACTTCCCAGCGCCGAGGTCCATCATTAGAAGTAACACAATCCCAAGTTTTACAATAAGAGTCTTGTGCCCCCCCCACAGGTCTTCCAGTCATGACTGGGTGCGCCTGGGCATGCCCAGAACCCTTGTTCTCGGAGATAACCCCTAGCCCAAGGCACATTTACCATCGGCTTGAGGTCAAAGTACAAGTCTGGCCACCACGTGTTTGGTGGATGTATTGCGGTAGTGGAGTTTAGCACCTCTCGTGTTAGTCCATTTTGCAGCTTCCAGGTGATTTTGACGGGTTGATGCGGGTTCACGCTGGCAACTCTGGAGCAGAGTAACTGGGTCATCCACAAGAGGGCCCAGCCGAGTTGTCCTGGTCCTGTTGGCGCCTTCGAAGCTTTAGCCTCAAGGGGTTGGACGGATGCAGAGATGCTTCCCATTCTTTTTTAGCGTCTTCTTGCTCTGCTGAAGCAGCTGGGCGTACGTGGTTGCAATGCACCCAAGGCCCGATACCGTCAACCTTTAGGGCAGTTGGGGTGGTAAGAAGAACAACATAAGGACCCTTCCATTTGGGTTCTAGTGCCTTGGTTTGGTGCCTTTTGACCCATACCCAGTCTCCTGGGCCAATGTCATGTGAGGGAATAGTTCCCTTATTTTGACCCACATGTATTTCCCAGAGCAGTTTCCAGACACGAGAGTGCACCTTGCTTAAGGCCATCAAGGCCTCTTGGAGTTGCCCCAACGTGGGAGGCGGTAGTTTCTTCCCTTCAAATATTGGACATACAGGGGGAGGTCTCCCATACAGAATCTCAAATGGGGTCAGATTAAGTTGATAAGGAGTATTACGCGCACGGAAGAGGGCGAAGGGAAGGAGGGTCACCCAGTCCCCGCCAGTCTCTATAGCCAATTTAGTTAAAGTTTCTTTTAGAGTCCGATTCATTCTTTCTACTTGCCCTGAGCTCTGTGGACTGTATTCACAATGTAACTTCCATTTAGTCCCCAGGGCTAGGGCAAGGCTCTGAACTATTTGACTCACAAAGGCAGGTCCATTATCAGAGCCGATGGTCACTGGCAGGCCAAACCTGGGAACTATTTCTTCTAAAATCTTTTTTGCCACTATAATCGCGGTTTCTCCCTTTGTAGGAAAAGCTTCTACCCACCCTGAGAAGGTATCCACCAACACTAACAAGTACCGGTAACCATACTTGCCTGGCCTTACCTTGGTGAAATCTATTTCTCAGTGTTGCCCTGATCCTTCTCCCCGATACCTCAGTCCTGCATGATGTCCTTTTCCTGGCCTCATCTGTTGACACGCCTTACAAGCATGCACTATGTTCTTTACAGTTGTCTGGTGCCGGAGAAATCGCAGGCGAGCACTTTGAAAGAGCATCAGAGTCTTTTTTTCTCCCAGATGAGTAGACAAGTGCAAATGCTCACATAGTTGCCATCCCAACTGAGCAGGGAGTATCAAGTAGCCGTCTGAGTCTCGGTACCATCCATCTTTATCTTTTTGAAGGTTGGTGTGTTTTTGGATCCAAGCAAAGTCTGTGGATGAATACTCAGGGGTTGGGGGCAGAGTTCCCATACCTGGAGGTGGAAGTCCGATCGCCAACACAGGGGTGATGAAATCTTTATCAGCTACTTTTCGAGCTGCCAGGTCTGCGGCACGATTCCCTCGTGCCGTGGGGCTGTCACCCTTCTGATGTCCAGGTAAGTGTACTATTGACACAGCCTGAGGCATCTGTACAGCCTCTAAAAGTCTATGGATTTCAGGCAAGTTTTTAATTTCTTTTCCTTCAGCTGTCAAAAACCCCCGTTCCCGATATATCGGGCCCTGGATGTGTACCGTGCCAAAAGCATAGCGACTGTCAGTGAAAATAGTTATTCTTTTTCCTTTGGCTCTCTCTAATGCTTGAATCAGGGCAATTAACTCTGCCTTTTGTGCTGAGGTATCCGGGGGAAGGGCCTCTGCCCATAACGTCCGTCCAGAGTCATCTACTACTGCGGCTCCCGCCCGTCTCTGTCCATCTTTTACATAACTGCTGCTGTCTGTGAACCATCTTAGCTCACTGTTATCCAGTGGAGTATCGGTTAAGTCCTTTCGCATTGCTGTTACCCCGGCCAGTATCTCATCACAGTCATGGAGGGGGCTATTTTCCCCCGGATTGGGCAAAAGAGTGGCCGGATTTAGATTGCAGGGCGTTTGGAAATGAATCCGTGGGGTGTCAAGTAGCAAGGCCTGGTAGTGCATCAAGCGGGCATTAGAAATCCATTTACCTGGGGGTTGCTTTAAAACTCTCTCTATGGCATGAGGAGTGTAGACCAAGAGTCTCTGTCCATAAGTCAGTTTATCAGCATCGTGGACTAAGAGCGCGGTGGCCGCGATGATACGGAGGCAAGGTGGCCATCCGGCTGCCACTGGGTCCAGTCTCTTGGAAAGGTAAGCTACAGGTCGCTTCCATGGTCCCCATCTCTGTGTTAGTACCCCTTTTCCTATCCCCTGCTTTTCATCTACAAATAATTGGAAAGGCTTAGATGGATCAGGGAGGGCAAGGGCAGGAGCCTCTAGCAAGGCTTGCCTGAGCTCTTGGAAGGCCTCTTTCATTGGCTCAGTCCATTTCCAGTCCTTGTTTTCTTTGGTCCCCTCATATAGGGGCCTGGCCTCTTCTGCAAACCCCAAGATCCATAACCGGCAATATCCCACCGTTCCCAGAAATTCTCTCACTTGTCTAGGGTTAGCCGGCTCAGGGATCTGGAGGATGGTTTCTTTCATAGCCTGTGTTAGCCACCTCTGGCCCTGTTTTATCTTATAACCAAGGTATGTAACCTCTTGCTTGGCAATCTGGGCCTTTTTGGCACTAGCCCGGTAACCTAAAGTCCCCAATGTTTGGAGAAGGTCACCTGTTGCCTCTTGGCACTCTTTCTCTG
Source organism: Capricornis sumatraensis (assembly GCF_032405125.1). Lineage (NCBI taxonomy): Eukaryota > Metazoa > Chordata > Mammalia > Artiodactyla > Bovidae > Capricornis > Capricornis sumatraensis. The sequence continues at coordinate 76,585,756 of NC_091072.1, read as the reverse complement.
TAGCCGCTGCCAGCATAAGGTCATCAACATATTGTAATAAAACAACAGTAGGGTGTTCAACCCGATACTCACGGAGGTCTTCGTCCAGGGCCTCATTAAATAACGTGGGCAAGTTTTTGAAACCCTGTGGTAAGCGAGTCCATGTCAGCTGCACAGGGGTCTGACCACCATCTTCCTGCCATTCGAAGGCAAAGATCTCTTGGCTTGCGGGGGCAAGAGGCAAACTAAAAAAGGCATCTTTTAAATCTACAACAGTGTACCAAATGTAGTTTGGAGGCAAGTTGCTTAGCAATGTATAAGGGTTAGGAACCATAGGATGAATATCATTCACCCGTCTGTTGACTTCTTGTAGATCTTGAACCGGTCTAAAATCAGTTCCCCCAGGCTTTTTCACAGGCAGCAGGGGAGTGTTCCATGGGGACCGCACCTTTTCAGGACCCCAGCATCTATGAGGTGTTGTATATGAGGAGTAATTCCTTGTCGAGCCTCCTGACTCATGGGATACTGTCGTACCCTCACCGGGGAAGCACTGGCTTTCAGTTCCACAATGATAGGGGGCCTCTGTTTGGCTAGTCCCATTCCTGCAGTTTCAGCCCAGGCCTGAGGGTATCTTTGAACCCATGGTTGTACTTCGGGGCTTATTGTCGCTGGGGCCTCTGGCAAGTAGAGTCTGTATTCATCTTTTAATGCCAGAGACAAGACCTGAAGAGGATGCCCGGTCCCATCTAAAACTGACACTTGTCCGTGGTCGAAATGAATTTGGGCATTTACTTTAGACAGTAAATCCCTTCCCAACAAGGGTGCTGGACACTCAGGCATCACCAGAAAAGAATGGGTCACCTGGTGGACCCCCAAGTTCACATGCCGTTTTGTAGTCCATCCATATCGTTTAGTCCCAGTTGCTCCCTGCACCCAGCTACTTTTCTTAGACATGGGACCATCTTTTTGGTTTAAGACTGAGTATTGGGCTCCCGTGTCCACTATGAAGCCAACTGGTTTCCCCTCCACATTTATAGTTACCCAGGACTCGGGGAGGGGCTTCGAGCCCTGACCCCCCCAGTCGCTATCCTCACCCGCGTAGAGGATATGACTGTCTGGAGAGGGAGTCTCGTTTTTGGGGTTCCTGGGCTCCTCTTTTAGATTTTTCGTGGGGCATTTATCTTTCCAATGTCCAAACTCTTTACAAAACGCACATTGGTTTTTCTCAAGCTTACGCCTTGTCATTTTTTCTTCAGTTTTTGAGTCCAATTTTTTCCCTTTCTGGAACCTGTTTTTGTTTTCAACCCCAGCAAAAAATATCTGGGCCAGCTCTTTTTGATTTTTACAGTTTTCCTCAGCTCTAAATTCTCTTTCTTCTCTTCTAATGCAGTCCTGTCTCTCTTCTGGGGTCTCTCTATGATTAAAAGCTCTCTCGGCTGCCCTCACTAGATCTTGCAAGGATTGTTCATTTAACCTCTCTATCTTTTGTAATTTTTTTCTAATATCGGGGGCTGCTTGATTTACAAATGCTAACATAACTGCTGCTCGTGATTCATCTGCCTGTGGGTCCATAGGGGTATACTGTCTAAAAGCTTCCATTATCCTTTCAAGGAAGGCTGCTGGGCTCTCATTTGGTTCCTGCCTCACTGAATTTATTTTGGCCAAATTAGTTGGCTTTCTGGCGGCCGCTCTAAGGCCGGCCATAAGAGTCTGACGGTATACCCGGAGACGCTCCCTACCTTCAATGCGTTCGAAGTCCCAGTTGGGTCGCACCAAGGGGAACCCCTCCTCAATGAGGTTAGGCTGTATTGTGGGCCTCCCATCCACCCCTGGCACATTCTTTCAAGCTTCTGACAGGATCCGCTCGTGCTCTTCTGTAGTGAAAAGCACCTGTAACAGTTGCTGACAATCATCCCAAGTGGGATTATGAGTAAAAAGGATGGACTCTAACAGATCAATAAGATCCTGTGGTTTTTCAGAGAAGGAGGGAGTCTGGGTTTTCCAATTGTACAAATCACTAGTGGAAAAGGGCCAATACTCCACCCTCCCTGGCTGGTCCCGCCCGGACCGGAAATGCGTAAACAGTGGAGGAGGGGACTTCCGGGTCTTCTTCTGCTACATTGGCCATTTCTCTTGTTTTTCCCCGAGTTCCCTGGGTGGGGCCCCCTTCTCTGGGATGAGCTGAAGGCTCGGTTCTCCTCCTGGCTTCTCCCGATGAAACCTGTGAAAGCAAGGGCGGATGTGGATCCACATATGGGGGTGGGAACAATTTGGTCTCCAGATCTATCAGATTAGGATACAGAGAAGATTCCTGGAATAACGGCTTTGGTTGATTTTCGTCCTTTTTTGCTTCTTTTTCTTCGGAAGCCTTCATTACTAACACCTGTGGGCTTGGTGAGGTTGGAGTTGGGGAAGAGGGACGGGGAGGTTTAGGAGGAGTGAGAACAAAGGGTTTAAGCCATTCTGGTGGGTTCCTCACTAGATCCTGACAGACCAGAATGTAGGGAGTCTGATCTGGGCGCCCGGCAGGACTAGGAGTAAGCACCCTCTCTTTAACTGCCTGGATAATTTGGGGATTGAAGGTTCCCTCTTGTGGCCATCCGACGTCAAAGGTGGGCCACTCGACAGAACAGAAAGTCACCAGTTTGCTCTTCTTTACCAGTAACGAAAGATTCTGAGCTCTAGACTTGAAATCAGAGAAGTGGTTAATCATAAGAGATAAAGGAGTAGAAGTTGTTTGTCCCATGATCACAGAAAAGTACACTGGGAGCCAACAGAGCACACAAAGAGCAGCACAGACACCACAAATAGACAAACAGATAACAAACACAAGGTGGCCACCGACAATGCACTCAGTCTTACCTGCAGGATGTTCACAGAGCCAGTTGCCTCCCCAGCACGAAGCTAGGCCCCAGCCTTACACTGACTTAATCCAGTATCAGAGCCAGCTGCCTCCCCAGCACGAAGCTAGGCCCTGGCCTTACGCTGACTTGCCTCTGCACTTTACAGCCAGATGCCTCCCCAGTAAGATACTAGGCCTCGGACTTAATCTGGGCTTCTGAAACGTTAGCACCGGTGCTCAGAGCTCTTATCTCCTAACGAGGTTACTCCCTTCTACCAGGAGAGTTGTCTTCCCCGGCGGGACAGAGATCCTGGACTAGCCCCCACATGTTATGCTCCGAGCCCGTATCTCCGAACCGACTGAGAGAGCAAGGCCACCACAGTATTGCAAACGCAAGAAGGGAGTTTGTTTGTTCCTAGCGTGCTAGGGCCCAAGTCTCATCCCACACAAGGGAATCTGACAAGAGCCGCAAACAAAGAAGTATGGCGGCTTATATACAGGCAGCTCTTTGTCTCAGTTACAGGAGTAGCTGGCGTTACATGAATGGCCAGGCAGGATGAGCGCATATCCTGTCTCTTTCTGGTAAACATGACTCAGGTCCTAGAGACCGTCATTTGGTCCCTAACAAGAAGGAAGTCAGGATGTCAGTAGTCCACTGGAGTTGGCTGAGAGAACAGGCCCATCGGTGAACAATCACAGTGTGTTTCTCCTCCTCTTGTCAGTTCCTTCCCTCTTCCCCGTTTTGGTTAGGGGAGAGGCTAGACATGTCAAAAGCTTTATTCCAAGTGACTGGGGGGAATTAAGAGTGAATGCAAGAAAATAAGGAAACACATGGAGCACAAGGCAGGTGGCAAACAGCCTGGCTGGTGTTAAGAAAGCTGCAGAGACACATCACCCCTAAGCGGTAGGACTGAAGCTCTTAAAGGCAACTCCCATGGAGAAGAGCAAAGCCTTTGGGGTGTACCCAGTGCGTGCAGAGTGGTTTCCTGCCCCCATCCCAGTGAAGCTCCATGCGTAAGAGGCCATGTCAGTGGGTCACAGGCTGGTTGGTTTTCCCTAGGCCAGCTTGCCATGATTTTTCCCCATGTTGTTTCTCACTCTGTCCTCTTGATACCCTCTACCAGATGCCCATCCTCTTCACCCTCAATGGTGAATGTATCTGGTGGACTCAACTGTGCAGGTTTCTTCTGGGTCCCCCCAAACTTCCAGTACTTGTGAATTTGTCTGGGAGGTCAATTCAATCACCACCTCAGGTTCCAGACTTAGGCTCAGCACTCTAAGGGTCTCCTGAGAGTGGGTCAGCACTTAATCAACCGTGAGATGGAATGCCTCCTTATATTTGTGTGCAAGGCCCTTGTTCCCTCACCCTTGGCCTGGCTCCTCAGCACTCGGCTCCCTCAGTCTCCAGAATGCGTTGCATCCCTGGATGATGGAAGTGACATCTGCCAAGACACTAGGAGGAAGGCGGGAAGACCTAACATGGGTACCTTAAGGTGTTCGTTTCAGGAAGGGAAGCAAGGGGGCTCCTGCATGGCTGTGTGACTCCCCCTAGAGCTGTCTGGTGTTCCCCACTTTGTTGTATCAGGAAAGAAGAGCTGAGAATGGAGGGTAGAGGAGAGGATGGAGAGAGGATGTCAGTGACATAGCCAATACATCCTTTATTCAACTGACAGGGACCATGAAGAGTAGATTACAGATTTCTATAGATAGAGATGAAGGTCCTTGGTTGGATGATCCATGGGAAGTTCACTGTCCATCAGAGGGAACTAAGTCAGACAATAGCTAGAAAGCTGGAAGGCACTAGGTAATTAGACTGGATGGCCAGTGGGTATACAGCCCTGAGGCTGCCGATGCACGGTGTTCTGAGGTGTGGCAGCAAAGTGCTGGCAAGGGAGGGGTCAGCTGAGGAAGATGCTGAGTATAGGGACCATGGCCGTACTCAGTCCTCCAGGCCTGGGACAACCCACACCTGGCACATAGTAAGCACACAAAAAGTGGCTTGTAGAATTGAAGCTTATTCTCAGGAGCCAAAAGAGACAGGAGGGGACTGAGTTTTGGAAACTGCATCAAGGGAAGAAGAGTCTGTAGGGAGGGTGTAAAGGGCCTGGGTTTGGCAGTACAGGCAACCTTGGCCTAGTCCAGATGTGGGAAGGTATGTACAGAAGAGAGGGGTAGAATAGGGTGATGGTGGTTGAGCTGCTACAGCCAAGCCAAGAATCTGAGGGAAGAGAGTGGGAAGTGTGATGAAAGGACCCTTCTTAGTAGGCTTGAAGATGACAGAAAAGAAACTGGACAACAGGCAGAGGTACAGGTAGCAAGTAGGCTCACAATAGAATGGAACTGGCTAGAAACTGGAAGAGATAAACTACAATGGAAGAAGGGTACGAATTGGGAAAAACAAATGCCCTTGGGAAGGTGTGGCATTCCCCAGGAAAAACAAGAGAGAACCAAACCAAACTGAAAAAGAGAAGTGGGAGTGAAGAGTAGAAGAAGAGCTGTTTGTTGGACAGACGGAGGCAGCGACAGGAGAGAGGCAGAGCTTGAGGCCTAGAGTTTCTCTGCCTTAGGAGAGAGGAGCTGATCATTTCCAAAGAGACCGGGGTTCATGCTAACCTTTTGACCTTGCAGAGCCCCAGAGGTAGCAGGTTTGCAAGGATCCTCATGGGTATGTCTAGGACAGAGGGTGAAAGGTATCAGGGCCAAGACAAAATATTCAAAGCAGGAGAATGCATTTTTTATAGAGGCACTGTGGCTTAATTAGTTACCTCTACCTAGTAAACAGTCTCGATTCAGATTTCATGTCTTATCTTACTGAAAGAGCCTGGTCTCCTCTTATGTCCTGGGGGTCTCTCTGATCCTCCTGCTGCCCTTGCCCACAGGGTTGGCCAAATCATCGTGAGAAATCCTTTGCATGGCACCTTATTGGTCTTCAGTGCAATTGTGAAGTAAGAATATTTGGGTCCTTAAGGGCTTGAGACAGATGGCCTTACTCTGCCTCTGTGCTGAGTAAATGCCCACCCCTCTGCCTCCAGGGCAACTCATATTAGGCTTGAAAAAGACCAGAGGAGGAGGACCATTTCTTTGGATGTCCATTTTTCAGTTTTATGTTGGATTTACCATCTTTGAGATGTCTGCTTCTTTTTGTCTTTTTAGATTTCTAGACCGGTGAAACCTCAGCACCCGTTTTAGAAGCTCCAGCCTCAATCAATTACAGAAACTTCGTAGCTACCCCACCACAATTTCTGAAATTGGTGACTAACCCAGTTCTTTTTCTGACTTGAGGTTGGTGGGATACCTTGGGACTCAAGAGGAATTGAACTGAGGAGCAACTATCTTAGGAGTTTGCAGAAAATAAATCTGAGAACACGGGTGTTAAGATTCCATCTCTCCCTATTTGAAGATGGAGAAGGCAATGGCAACCCACTCCAGTGCTCTTCCCTGGAAAATCCTATGGATGGAGGAGCCTGGTAGGCTGAAGTCCATGGGGTCGCTAAGAGTCGGACACAACTGAGCGACTTCACTCTCACTTTTCACTTTCCTGCATTAGAGAAGGAAATGGCAACCCACTCCACCGTTCTTGCCTGGAGAATCCCAGGGACAGGGGAGCCTGGTGGGTTGCTGTCTATGGGGTCACACAGAGTTGGACACTACTGAAGTGACTTGGCACCAGCAGCAGCTATTTGAAGAGGGTGAGAAACCACCGGTTAAAATGGAATCTGTATCTCCTAGCCATTGGTTCCATTTGTTCCATCCTAACTTGGGTCCACATCAAATACCCTGGAAGGCAGGTTAAAAGACCAATTGCTGGATTCCATCCCCAGTTTCTGAATCAGTTTGTCCAGGGTGAAAATTTACATTTCTAAGATAACTTCTTCTAGGTGATGTTGATGTTGCTGGTCCAAAGATTCATTTGAGACCCATATACTTTGCCATCTCAGAATCTCTAAGGGATCCAAGGGAATAGATTTCACTCTGTTGTTGCCCAGCCCTGCTCACCCTCATCCAGAGCACTCAACTAAACAGAGCTGGAAAGAACTTGTTCTCTGGAACCTCTGGTTCTGAGTTAGGGCTCACTTTGTCTTTGATGGAAACAAGACATAATGATTTGATTGTAGGAGTGCTGGAAAGGGGAGGATTTTATCCCAAATTATCCTCTTTGCTCCCTGAATACATAACATCATTTTAACAAGGAAACTTTTCCTTCTTCCACTATCAGCTGCTGCTGCTGCTGCTAAGTCACTGTCAGAGGTACAGCTTAAAATGTAGATAGCTCTGGGAAAGTCAACCCTTTGGCTATAATCTCCATTGTAAGAGATTCTTTGCAGAAATACCCTAATGGGGTGGAAAGGCAGGGATACTTGGACTCTCAATAAGGTAGAGGCACCACACAGAGGAAAAAAGGTGACAGGTTCCTAAAGATAGACTTCCCTATTTTACATTTTGTCCAGAGATAACACGGAGACACTTTTTTATTTAAAGGGGATAGGGTAGGGTAGACATGTGGCAGAGGGAGTTGGGAAGAAGATGGGAGTTTTCCCTGAGGGAAAAATCACTCAAATCTCTTTACCCAGATGGTGGCTGTTGCTTGTTTTATTTTTTGTCCAAGGGAAGTGGTGTTGGACGGAGGTAGAGAAGACAGTGGTACAGTAGAAATGACCTAAAGGGATGCCCCTTCTGCCAAATGCCCTTAGATTCCACGATGCCTTTCAGTTGGGTGCTGAGTGCACCTACACTTTGGGCTTCATTTTCCCTCCTTAAAATTACAAGAGATCAAAGGCTGGAGGTTAACACCTGGTTTTTAAGAGGTGTGATCCAATGGTATGGAGGGTCACCTCATACAAGTCTTTAGAACAAGGTTTGTGAGAAACTGGATTTGTCAGCATCTTATAAATTTTTAAGAAAGCACAGAGTGTAAGCAATACCCTTCAAATCATTAAAGACTGAACACTCTCCTGATATCCTACTGCCTCTGGTATCTTAGTCCTTAAAACGTTTAGAAATCCTTCCTGTGTAATTCTTGACACAAAGATACAAAGACCATATTGGATCAGGGTAACTTTAGTGATTCCACGGATGGGCTCTGACCCTGCTGAATGCGTATGCAAAACTGAGTGAACTACTAATGTCTTTTCTGCTCAAAAGTGAGTTTCTGTTTTTTTAATCAGATTCTCAAAAGGGTCTGTGATCCAAAACAGGTTCTGGACGATGCTCACATAGAGCTGAGTGTGTTTATGTATGAGGCATAGTGGGAGGTAAAAGAAATGGCATCATTCAGTTTTGCCAATGGAATCCAGTATTTTCCTATACCCTGGGGTGTCTCCTAATACTGATCCTAAAATGCTCCTGTCTCAGAGGACCTGGGACAAGGATGCCTTACAAATGGCTGGCCATTTTGCTCTATTCATAGGAACATAAGCAAGAGAAGTGCATTCTAGGCAAAATGGGAAGGCTGCCCTGAGCAGAAGGGAGGTAGGGGCTGGATTGCTCAAATTATAGCCACTGTAAGAAGCTCAGTCAGTAAAATCACCCTATTTTCGACTCCATTTGGGCCCAGGACTCTGAGGAGCTATGATTTACTCAGTTTTTCCTAAGCAAGTGTAAAAGGCATTAAACTAGATTGTTGCAGCTCACTTCCTCTTGTCTCTCTGGTTAATTCCACCAACTGTGGTTGAGAAACAAGTGTGTTAAGGAAAAACCAGAATCTAAGCATTGAAGAGAAAATATCCCACTTCCATCCTCTTTGCTTTTCTCCCTCCCTACCCACAAGCTGCTCTTACATACAAGGTAATTTTTAAATTATAAGACTGGTATTAACACATTATCAATAAAGAGAAACAATGACCAATGCATTAACCAATGCTAGAATACTTATGCAAGTTAAGAGTCAGTGCAGACATTTTCCCAGAACTGGGAGGAGAACCAACCAGAAAGCTCATTACCCTGCATCAGCCAAATAGCTAAGCCACAGCCATTTTCCCTAAAGTTCTATTTAGGGGAATGAGATCCGCAACAGTAACTCTGCCCCTCGATGAGGCAATCAAGGTCAAACAAGAGTGACGACAACAACCTGCAAGCACTGTGACTCCTGCTGTAACTTCTCAGCACTGAAAACAAGACCCCAAAACCCACTCAGCACAAAGCTGCTATGTGCACCTGACTTGAAATTAATAAGACATAGCTCACCTCACAGAGGATGTCTCTCTCTCCACTTAGGCAAAAAGAATCTGTGGCCCAGAGATTCAGACCTAGACTTACATATCCAAGTTGTCTTGATCTCAGTGATACTGGGGAAGGCTGTATATACCTCAACCCCCCAAACTTAAGCCTTTCTACTAGCGCTCCCTTAATCTCTCGGCTTATTATCTTGAAACAAAACAAACCAAAAACCCCATACAATCCCCACTACCCTCATCCCCAGAACACAGCCCCTAGAAAATCTAGCTTATACAGTTTGCACTTTGCATGCTCTCTTCAAAGACCCGGCACACAGATACACAGACACATAAAGACACTGTCAAGAGGAGAGGGGTCTGTTCAAGGGAATAAAGTATTTTTCTTCTGTGTAGGTCTGGGTTACCCAGGGGTATAAGGTCCATCTCTTAACACTGTAGCGCGATCTCTCAGCTAGATATATGTATATGCAGGGTGAAGGGAGCAGGAACAGGGGTTGAGAAGGTTACTGTTTGTTTTTCAGCAGGTGGGGTGAGAGGTGTGGATGTGTATTCAGATGATTGGAGTAGGGGTGATAGGCCCACACAGGAATGAGGTCTGCCCCTAGACTGGGCTCTGGGTGCCTGATCACTCTCTCTGTTTCCTTATTACTCTGTAACCCAGTGTTCACCAGTGTGGTTCAAGGAGTCACCAGTTCTGTGAGATGCGAGACAAAAAGGATACTGAGGTCAAATAAATTTAGGAAGCACTGCAGTAAGAAAGGCTTAACCATTTGCTCTAATGCATAAATTTTCGAGCCTTTAATAAGCTAGTATGTGTTTTCTCTCTCTATATATATATAGACAGAATATTTACGTTATAGAAGTATGATACTCAAAATATTTAACAACTGGTATGGCACAGGCTTCAACCAATCAGAATGGGCCTTAGCCACAAACTGCTGGTACCACTCACTGTACCCTGGAGAACGGGATCAGGCTGAATATCAGCCCACCCAGTAAGCAGCATTTCCCAAGAGTTTTGCCCAAAGAACTCTACTTTATGTGGCATCTCACAGAACTGGGGAGAAAGGCTCTGGCTAATGCTGGAACTGCATCTCTCTAGGGATGGGGCCAGGACTCATGACTCTGACCGCGGGGGTGCAGGAGAGGGGCAGCTCTGGCAGAGACTCCAGGTAGCACCAGCTGACAGATGTGACCACAGCTGCAGCAGAAACAGATTTCAAAAGACAGATGTCCCTCTGTCCCAGCTGCTCCGGGGACTCTGTCCCTGGTGGGTCAGCAGGTGCCTGTCCAGGTGATGTTTACGGCCAAAGCTCTTCTCACAGCGTGGGCACTGGAAGGGCTTCTCTCCAGTGTGTGTCAGCCAGTGTCTCACCAGGTGGTGCCGTCGGCCAAAGCTCTTCCCACACTCAGTGCACACATGGCACTTTGGCACAGGTGGTGCGCGCTGCCGCTTCCTAGCCCCAGGGCTCTCTCCAACCTCTTGGCCCTTGCAGGATTTGCCATCTGCGTGCACTCTCTGATGGCTGGCTAGATGGGAGTTGCATCGGAAATTCTTGCCACACTCAGGGCACCTACTGGGCTTGTCATGTAGGTGGGTTTTCTGGTGTCGGATCAGGTGATGTCTTCTCCCAAAGCTCTTCTCACACTTGAGACAGCTGTAGGGCCTCTCCCCGGTGTGTGTCTGCTGGTGCCTGGCCAGGTGGGAGCCCCACACAAACTGTTTACCACACTGGGGGCACGTGTGTGGTCTTAACAGGGAATCCATTTCTGTGCTACACAGAAGGTTTGAGAAGCTATCTTCCTGAAGAAAAGGTGGGCCTAGCAGCATGCCTCTGGAGCTTCTGGGCATGGAATCCCAGTTCGCATCCTGCTCTGGGTTCCAGAGAACAGTATCTTCAGACACACTAGATAACATTCTGGGAGGCTCTGCTTCTAGTTCAGGGGTATCCCCCTCATGCTCACTTCCATCTCCTGTGGAAAAAGGAAAATACAGACCCCAGGAGGTGAGTCACAAGGGAGTAGCCCAGGACTTAGTCACAAATGAGGCTGTACAATGCCTATTAGGGTCTAAACCTTACCCCATAAGGGCTGAAAGAACAGATTTTAATGTTGTACAAGACAGTATAACAGGTACAGTGGTTAGAGCTTAGACTTAGGAGACAGATACCCACAAAATCTGTTTTCCCACTACACTTCTGTAGGCCTTCATTTCTTCTTCTGCAAAATGGGAATAATTATAAGGTAGATGTTATAAGACAGATAGGATAGTACCTGCATATATTAGTCACTATTAAATAGTCTATGCTATTGTCGTTATCTATTTATTACTATTATTTATTTAGCACTTAAAAAAAACTATTAATCAACCATATTAATCACCATCACCATGAAGAGAGGTGAGGAATGGTCTGAAAATCACTGGCCAGGTGACACCTTGTCAGCAACACTGGAGACATTGTGGAAGGCATTTCCACAATGGGTAGGAGGTTGAACAACAACAACTAACATTTATTGAGTGCTTACTATGTGCTTGGTACTGTTTGACTATGGTAACATATTTAAATCTCATAATAATTTATAGATGAGGAACCCAAAGAGAAGTTAATTACTTTTCCAAGGTTCCACAGGTACGGTCCTAGATTCAGATCCACAAAGTTTGGCTCTAGAGCCTGCCCTCTAAATTATTATGTTACAGTCTTGCTTTTGAAGAAAAAGATCTCTAAACCATTTAATGCTATAACTGTCTGAGGCAGAGGCGGGGTTTGAGGGACATGTAATGATAAACCTCCAAAAGGGGTGGAGGTTGTGGCTGAGTCTATTATACATCATTACCTGTGTATGTGACCTTCAGAATATCCCTCTCTTCTAAGTCTGGGGGGTCAGGGACCCATTGTTCTTCTCCTCCTTCTAGTTGAGAAAGCATATCCAGTTTGGGAATTGGAAATCCTGACCATGGGAAAAGAAAACAGAGATGTCAGTTTGTTCAACTGTAATTTTCATTTCTGAAAAAAGCTTTCTCCTAGATTATTCCTTTGAACTCTATAGATAAATAAGGCCAGATACAACAAGCCTTTCCCTCTCCCAACTCCCATTTCTGCTAAGTCCCCTCTCCTTTCATAAAATCATATTCTCTTTACAACAAGTGTTCTCTTTTCTGGTCATAACTTCACTTAATTAGCCTGAGTACAGCTGTCTCACCCACACCCCCACTCTCATCTTTCCCTAGATGGTTTCTGAGTTTCCAAGGACTCAGTTCTACTTCTTAGGTGTCCTTCTCTCTGAAAGAACCTCCCAATTCCCAACCAAGAATTGCCTAAAGTTCTCTAATAATTCACAGCATTTTGTTGTTGTTGTTGTTTTTTTTTAAAAAGTGACACTTCTATTCTCTTTGGATTAACCCTAGTGCTCTTTCCCTAGTGGAAACCTAGACAGATTCCCTGCCAAGAAAAGAACCCCAAATGGACACTATGCAACAGTCCCAGAGGAGATGGCTCCACTCTCCCAGAGTACAGTCACTGAGTGGCTGGGGAAGGTCGTGCTTACTCAGAGAGACCACTATCCCACAGTTTTCCTGCATGACATATTCTCCATAGAAGTCTGTTTGAGAAGGGTCCAGGCTCCTCCACTCCTCCTGAGAGAAGCACAGTGACACATCCTTGATGGTTACCAGGCCCTGAAACAAAACGCAGCCATCATCTATCAGCAGCTGTTCTTTAAGGAAAATGGGGTCTCAGCATAGAAGGCTAAGGTGGTAGTAGAGGAGAGGTGGCAAGAGAAGGTCTAGAAAAAGAACTGCCCAGAGGTTCTTAGGCCAGGAACATGGTTTTGGTGAAGAGGAAAGGAGAAAAAGCAATGGTCAGGGTGTGAGCAATAATGTCTGTAGAGGAGATTCCCAAGTTGGGACCATGAGGAGTTGGAGGCACCACAAACTCACTGGTCCCTCTGTGTAGTTACAAGTGTCCACCCAGCCTCTTCTCATCTGCCTTTCTTCACTGCAGAAACTGGGTACAAGTTCCTCCTTTCTCTACTTGACCTTTCCTTTCTGCACAAAACAATATGGATAAAATATTCTTTCTGGCCTCCTCCCCCTATTATGCCATATCCTTATCTTTTAAGGCAGCATAGTCTGGCAGTTAGGAGCCCAGATTCTGGAGCCAAATGACTCCTAGCTCTGTCACTTATATTAGCAGCATGACCTTACACAAGTGCCTTAATCTCTTCCTGTCCAATTTTCTGGTCTGGGGATAACTGCGTTTCTTTCAGGGTTAAAAGAGTTAATGTACAGAAAGCACTCAAAGAACAGCAAGCATGGTAAGCACTCTGGGAGTATGGATACTAAAACTACTATTATTACTAACTTCCCATGGCTCTCCCCTTGCCTTCTGAATCTAAACTTGTTTTCTCTCTCTGGTGCTGCCCCTCTTCACATCTTTCTATCTTCTATTCATGTGCATAAATGCTCCATCATCCACCTAATCCAGTCTACTTTATGTTCTTCCAAGCTTCCTTCAGGTCCTCTTTTCCTAACCTTTCCAGATTTCTGTTTTTAAATTTAACATAATTTATTTATTTTGGGCTGTGCTGCGTCTTTGTTGCTGTGCATGGGCTTTCTCTAGTTGCGGTGAGCAGGGCACCACTCTCCAGTTGTGGTGAACGGGCTTCTCATTGCAGTGGCTTCTCCTGTTGTTGAGCTCAGGCTCTAGGGTGCATGGGCTTCAGCAGTTGTGGTGCTTGGGCTTTGTTGCCCCGTGGCATGTGGAATCTTCCCAGACCAGGGATCAAACCTGTGTCCCCTTCATTGGCAGGTAGATTCCTAAGCACTGGACAACCAGGAAAGCCCACGATTTATTTCTTAATGAACATTCATGAATTTTTCTTAAATTCTCCTTGTGGAGAATCTATTAAAACAAAACAAACTCAATCTGCAGGAATTTTCTTTTTCTCATCATGCCTCCATTCGTTTTTCAAAAGGGTATGAGTTCCTTAGAAAGGGATAGAATCTGTGCAGATATCAGACTAAATACCAATAGTGATCAAGTGAAATGACAAATCAATTAAATGAAGTGAAGTAAAAGTCACTCAGTTGTGTCTGACTCTTTACAACCCCATGGACTGTAGCCTGCCAGGCTCCTCTGTCCATGGAATTTTCCAGGCCAGAATACTGGAGTGGGTAGCCATTCCCTTCTCCAAGGGATCTTCCCAACCCAGGGATCAAACTCAGGTCTCCCGCGTTGCAGGAAGATTCTTTACCGTCTGAGCCACCAGGGAAGCCCAATGGAATGACACAAAGGCTACAGAAAGGCAGCAGTGACAAGACCTTGAAGAGGCCAAGAGAACATAGCCCACCTGTGATCCCGCCGCAAGAAGTGCAGCTGCCATCTCCCAATCTCCAGTGCTCCCTTCCTGGGGAATGGCAGGAACCCAGGGAGTGGACTGAGCTGGTGAGGGGAGAGAGGAACCATTAGAGATGGAGCATCCATCTTTTTCCAGTTAGAGCCTGGGCCCTATTTTAGTGGGGCTTAAGCGTCATATTTTCCCCCTATATCTATGTCCACCTGTAAGACTCAAATGCATAAATATATTGTAGTAGAAGAGACCTTCCCTCAAATGTTCTGAAAGGGTACTGAGTGGTTTTTAGTAGAGCATTTATGTCATTCATTTCTACTAAACTAGCTGTGGTTTGAATCTATATTATTCAAATGTAATTTTCATCTTGTAAAGTGCATTTTATGGGTGTGTTTTCCAGCAGCAGTCAGTGTTTCTGTCACTTCCTTTGTCTCTCATATGTGTCACCACTAACCACGTAACAGGTGGAGGGAGTGATTATGTAAGAAACGGGAGAAGCCCAGTTACATGGTTTGCAGAATCCAGATGCTTCTTATATTTTCCTGACTAGGGCCTGTAAGTTCTTTCTATTTCTGTGCCCTAGTCCTGGTACTAACTGTGCTGTTCAGTCAGTCCATGGCACTTTGGAGATTTTTAATTCTACTTTTTCAATAGAGATTAGAAGATTATTCTCTGCGTTGTGCTTCCCACACACACCCTATGGGCTCTCACCCTTCTCCTGAAGGGACTGTGGCTCCTCTTCAAGGTCACAGCATAGGTGCTCCAATGGCCCTGGAGCTGTTCTCCATGGCACCTCTTCCTGGCTTCCCCTTTCCACCTGGGGCTCTGCTCTATCCAGCTGGACATTCATCGACTCCCATCCTGTCCCCAGGGCTGCTGTCTGTTCTGAAAGCATTTTTGCTGCAAACTCAAATTGTGACCTGGAACAAATTCGTATCAGTTATGCCCATGACAATGGAAAGGGGTGATAGTTCCAAGGGAGTTATGGAGAACAGTCCAGGGATAAAAGATGAAACTGGATAGGAAGAGCTTGATGGAAGATGAACTTTATTTATTTATTTTTTAAATTTTAAAATCTTTAATTCTTACATGTGTTCCCAAACATGAACCCCCCTCCCAAAGATGAACTTTAAAAGTTTGAAGTGAAGTGAAGTGAAGTCGCTCAGTCGTGTCCGACTCTTTGTGACCCTATGGACTATAGCCTACAGGCTCCTCTGTCCATGGGATTTTCCAGGCAACAGTACTGGAGTGGATTGCCATTTCCTTCTCCAGAGGATCTTCCCAACCCAGGGGTCGAACCCAGGTCTTCCACATTGTAGACAGACACTTTACCATCTGAGCCACCAGGGAAGTTTGATGTGTTCCAATCAACTGAACGTGAGCCATAAGGAGAGCAAGTGTTATATAATAAAGTCACTAATGGTTATTTTGGGGACCTCATGGTTGGCAGAACTTCATTAAAAAAAATTCTGGAAATTCAAAAGCTATCAATTAATTTCAACCATGGAAAATACTTAATCTAGGAATGTCAACCACTGAAAATAAGCAATCTGGAAATATGCAGGAGGGAATGCAAACAGATTTGCATTCAACAAAAATGGAGATAATCCCACATAAGATTTTCTGCCACAAACTCCATTCTCATCAGTTTAGAATGAAATGATTACTATAGGTAGCAGTCCTAGTCAAAGGGTGTATTTCTCAGAAGGCAGAACCAAATGGTGCCTTACTTAGAACAAGCCTCAACTAAGAGACTTACAGCCTATCATTCTGTTGTAGAAAATCAGAACTGGTAGTAAATATGGTGGACAGATCAATAACTTGGAAAGCAGATGTAAGATTCTAAAGCAACCCTAACAGATATGAGAAACTGTTGGCAGTGAGGAGCTATGTCTAAAGAAAGAAAGAAAAAAAAAACAGAAAGAATTTCGTATAGGTATAAAAAGGGGAAACAGGTGTTGCTAACATGACCCTGGGGTGAATAACAGCCCTGTGATTTAAGACACGGCAAAGAACCTGTGACACATGATAGAACCAGTCAGATCTAATTATAAAAACATATTCAATTTTAAAGAAGGGTATGGTGAAGCCAGTGTATTCCATCACAAGAAACAAAAGTTAAGAAAGGGATGGGAAATATGTCCATTAGGGAAAAGTTCAAAACAATGGACCTAGTCTCTTGCCTTGGGAAGAAGGCTCATGAATGATGCTGCCAATGAATAAAAAGAGATGTTTTCTTTCTCTGTGTAGATCTCTTCTCTTGATTGCAAGAGATTAGAATTAGGTAAGATTTAAAAATTCTTAATAATCCTGCAGTGCACAGAGTTGAAGGCTCTTTGCTCTGGACCTCTTCGGAACACAACAGGTTGTGTTGTGATAGCAGTCTCCCTGCCTTACAGCAAAGAAAGTTTATAAGACTGTGCAGAGTCACTTTTTGCTTGGCAACATCGTATTTTTGTGATTCTTATTCAATGCCCAAGCAATCAGAGCCAGTGAAAGTGTCCCAAAAACAGGTTAGAACCTCCGTAACTGTTCTGGCTCACTCACATTCATCTAATGACATTTGCAAGAACCCAGAAGCCCAGAACAGATAATGACAAATGTCAAGTTGTTTATTTTCTTGCCTATCTTTGACAAGAGAGGTAAATGAGAACCCTAAACTCAATGAACAGCAAGGGAACAAATTCCCCTTCCATCTCAGATGTCCAAAGATGTCTCAGGGCCTCTTGGGAACATTCTGGACTGATTCCCAGCTTGGGTTTCCTTTTCAGAGACTTCTCATGAGAAAGGAAAATTCCCAATAAAGCAATAAAGGGGGAGTTCCATTTTAGATTTCTCCTCTGAATTCCAGCCCCTGTGTTCTCTTCCCTTCTGATATGTAAAGCATGGATGCCCCCTCTTCACCAAAGGTCTTCCTCATCCACTAACTTCGTTGGAAAGTCCTCCCTCAGGGCGTTCAGTTCAGTTCAGTCGCTCAGTCGTGTCGGACTCTTTGCGACCCCATGAACCTTGCAGCACGCCAGGCCTCCCTGTCCATCACCAACTCCCGGAGTTCACTCAGACTCACGTCCATCGAGTCAGTGATGCCAACCAGCCATCTCATCCTCCGTCATCCCCTTCTCCTCCTGCCCCCAATCCCTCCCTCTAGGTAAATATCTGGACATCTGTCTGAGATCCATTTCTCCATCTCCCTAGCAGCAGAGTCCCTTGATAGGAAGCCTCTTTCGCAGGCCAGATGTGAGAATCTCCAGACCATTGACAGAAAACCTGTGGAAGAAATCTCAGCAAAGGAGGGGGCGAGTACTTGTCCTCAGACTGCTTTTGCTAAGATGTGCATGCTCTCCGAGCCAGCACCTGGGCAGTTAAGGTATCAGCCCTAACCTGGATTTTCCTGGTTCCAGGATGTATCTCAGGCCTACTGGAGTCAGGGTTCTAGAAGTTTCGTTCGCCCTTTTGCTTCATGTATCTTAGTGGGGCATGGCACCTGCAGAAGTTGGTTTCTGCAGCTAGTGCTGTTGGACAGAGAAAGGGCCACGCTACCGAAATGAGTAGCAGCCCAAGGGCACAGGGACAGTCGCTGTCAGAGAAGCCTGGCCCCGGTCCCGGGGCGGGGTGTGGGCGGGACGGGTGCCCACTCCAGAGTTGGGTTGCTTCGTCCCTCCTCGTCTCCGTGCCCCGGGAGAGGGTCAGGTTTCAGAGAACTCGAGAGAGAGGCAGAGCTGGAGCAGGGGAAGTGAGGTCAGAAAACAGGTTGCCCGTGAACTGGGACAGGAGCAAGTGAAGAAAAAGGAGCCACGGGGAAACCTGCGCGCGGTGACAGCGGCGGGAACCCGCGGGGCCTGACAGCGACGACGCTGGGGACGAAGAGACAGGAGAGGGGCGGGCACAGAATGTCAGTGCAGCCGAACCTGGGAATGGCAAGAGACCCAGAGGCCGCGTCGACCCTCCTCCCCGCCCCCACGGGTGACCGGCCCCACTCGCCGCCCGGGGAAGCCAGGTGTCCTTCCCTCCAGCCGTGACTCCCGCCGGCCCGGCCCCAACTCACCCGGGTCGGTTTGGCCTGCAGCCCGGTGTCTCCGTCCCGGGCGCCGCCTGCCCCTCCCCTCCGTCCTCGCTTCGTCGGAGCCGGCGTCCGCGGAGCCAGCGACAGGCGGAGACGGCGGCCCGGCGAGCGCGGGTGGGGCGGGCACAGGAAATCCCCGCCCGCTTCCGGGGCTCGGCGGCCGCGGCGGCGCTAAGAGGGGAGGGCCCGGTGCGGGGGACGCGCTGCGGCTCCGGCGACCCCCGGCCGGCCCAGCCCCGCACTTCAGCGCCCGCCACCCCGGGGCGCCGCCGGCCCGAGCGCGCAGATCCCGGCTGACGGTGGTCGCTCAGCCCCGCCCTCTCCCTGACTGGTCCTCTTCCCTCCCGGCCACTCGGCCCCCCGCCGGCTCCTTTGCACTTGGGTTCGTTAGTTACCTTGACATTATAACAACCGCTGGTTATACGCCGGCAGTCGCTATGAGGCTGATTTCTAGAGACAACAGTCTGAATTCTTCAAGGAGCTCACCTTCTAGGTTTCAAGAAAATGACGGTGATGATAAGGGGCTGAGAGAGCGTTGAGGAGGAGTCACTAATTCTGAACGAGGTTGACTTCACCCGAGACGTGTGTCTGAAGTAGGCCTTGCGGCTGCATTGTCCAGTTTGCGAAACCACCAGCCACAGTCCAGACAGAGGTGTGTTGTAACATACGTACCAGCTAATTCGGAAGACAAAATTAGCGAAATGAACTATAGCTAATAAACAATATTTTGAATATGTTGAGCTAAAATGCTTAAATTCACTTCACCTACTTCTTTTAGCTTTTTAAATATGGCTACTAAGGTGTTTGTATATGCGGCTTAGGTATTTCTATTGGACAAAGCTACTTCGAAACAGTAAGATCGATTTGACTGGAAAAGATGAGAAAGGGCCTACAAAACAGAATAAACACACTACTCTTAGAATCTGTTTATAATCTACAAATCGCATTCTTTGTCATCAGAACAATTCTGTACAATTGTATTTTATGGGCTTAACAAGTGTCTCACTTAAGATCATAGGGGACAGACACTTTTTGCTATGTGCCAGGCACTGTAACTAAATCCTGGAAGTCAAAGATCCCAAAGGAATTGTCTGCCTGTGGATTCAAAAACTCAAGTCTGTGGAAACACATGTTAACAAATATTTGCAAAAAAATGTAACAGATGCTAAAGTGGAAGAGTATACTTTGCACTAGGAGCAAAGAAGAAAATGTGCATGGCTGGGAGGTCAGAGAAGGCCTGACAAGTCTTGAGGGAGAGAAGGGTGGGGAAGGCTCCATTAATGAAAGAGAATGTGCTAGACATTCAGTTGCCAAAGGGTATAGACCATATTCAAGAGCAGATCATAGGGTATTTTGCAGAAGTAGTAGAGCCAGGATTTATATCTCAGTTCCTGGAACTGAATCCAGAGGTTCTTTTCGTTTATATTTCCACAGGTGAGAAATACAAGGTATGTTAATCTGGGTATTTAACAATAGCAGTATCTCAGTGATTTAAAATAATAAGAGCTTATGTTTCATACAAGTCCATGTGTTGCAGGCTTGTTGGGGCCAGTGAATGGCTTATGAGCTCTTTCCAATTATGGAAAGACTAGGTTTCTACCATCTTGTGGCTCCACCATCCCTTGTTGCCTTGGAATCATCCAATCTGTGGGCTGACTTGGTGGAGGTATCAGGGCCCAGCCCTAGAAGTGCTATACATCATTTGTACTCCATTTCCTTAGCCAGGGTTCAAGTACATGATTACATGGCTGCACCTAACTGCAGGGGATGACTGTGAAATGACTTCACAGGAAGTGTGAAGGAAATAGGGTTTGATGAATGGTTAGCATTGCTTCTGTCACACATATAATTAATCAAGCACCTAAACCTGACTTTACCTGAAGGAGATATTTGGGGAGTGGTGGCAGATTATATTAAAAAAAAAACAAAGAAAAAGGAGGCAAAATAGTCATCTTTGGCCTGATGACACAATAATGGGACATTAATATTTAATAAACATCTACTTTATGCCAGAAATTTGTTTTTTAACATCACAGGGAAAAATATAAAATGTCTTTATTATTAGCTTTAATTTGCCATCTCTTTAGATATCAGTCAGCAAGCTGTGAGGTATAGATATCATCTCAGCAAGGGTTTAAGAGCACTCAGTGAGCCAAAAGGCAAAATTAGGAATTGAACTCTGGCCTTTGACTTATAATTTGGTGCACCTGTCACCAGAGTGTTACTTTACCTTTCACAGTAATATGTGGATGAATCCAAATTCCTATGTAAGGTGGAATAATTCATGCAGGGAGTAGGAGGCGGATGATTCCATCTTTTTAAGACTTTCCAGTCTTAGATCAAGACAGCATCTTAGGCAGAATCAGAAAGCAGAAATGTACATGCTGTGGGGTGAAGAACATATGCAGATGTGCCTATTTAGAGAAGAAATGAAATGAGGAAAATGATAGATTAGAATAGTGGGTCAAGGATTTCTAACTTGCCGTGTCAAGTTATAGAGAGTCACTATATTTAGTGTTATAAGCAAGAGATATACCTGATGGGTCTAATTATATCATTCTAAGGGGACTCTTCTATTCAGGACTGCCCTATTGATAGAGTTCAGAACAATAGAATGGGATGAGTTGGACCCAAAGCTGGATTCTAGTGTGTATAGTACAGAGTTCCTCAGGACATAGCAGTATTCTTCCTGGGGCTCAGGGAAGTCACAGTCATTTAAGGTTCCAAGTTCTCTGTGAGGACTTCAAAAGACCTTAGGAGGCTCAGTCTCTTGTCTATCAGCCTTGGCTCCTTCATTTCTGAACTCTTGTTCTGCCATGGTTTGAATAAAAAAAATATAATGCAGGTGTTCACCAGTTTATGATCATGTTATGAGTTTATTAGTTGATTGTAATAAATTATCAGCTTGGCTTATAAAAACCTGTTCCACTGTAATAAACATACCTCCAATTGCTAATTAGAGCTCAATCACCATTTATAACACTGATTTTCTTCCACTCAAAGTTTTTGAACCTTGATGTTGGAGATGACTTTTCACTAATAGGGCAGTGCAGTTACTTGCTTCCTCTATGTCTGGGTCTATAAAAGAAAGAGGAAGGTCGAGGAAACTGTAGTAGGACTCCTGTGGAAAGAAAGGGAAGGGCCCCTTAGTCAGTAGTTAATAATTAAAACTGGTACTTGTAGAGCACTTTAAAACTTACGAAGTGCTTCTGTATACATGTGATCTTCATAACTCAGGGAGATAGACTAATCATCTTTATCCCTAGTCTTCACAAAGAGATACAACTGAGCAACAACAACAATAATCCCTAGTTTACATTTCAGGAAATAGCAGTTCAGATATTTAAAATTGCAGAACCTCACTTTTTATTTCTATAATTCTGGGCAGATTTATATAGATATATCTGTTTTCTAATCAATAAAATGAATGTCATTATATCTACTCTGTAGGGTTGTTCTGAAGAATAAATGAGAATGTAAATTGCCACCTAAAAATTGTCATTCACCATTTGCCTCTACAAGGATTAGGTCACTAGCTGCTGTTGTCACTGACCTTCAACACATCTTAAAAAGACTTCAGGGTGGAGATTAAGGCTGCGGCACTCTGGTCTGGGAAAAACTGGCAGAACAGGCTTTCAGATAGATATTTTCAGAAGAAGGTTTTATGAGCCTAATTTCTTGCATCGTCTCATATCTAGGTAAGCACTAATATCATTAATGAGGACATTCTTTCCTTGTGACTATCAGCAACCTTCTGTGACTAGCAGTAATCTGCCAAAGTATATGCTGGATACATGTATCCCTCTTCAGCAAAACCATGTATATATTGACATCCCCCCTACCTCTTTAAAGCAGTTCCTCAGAGCTATCTGAGAGGGTGTCTCCCAGGCTATAGTCCTCATTTTGCTCCAAATAAAACTTAACACACAACTCTGACATTGGGTTTGTTTTTTTTTTTTTTTTTCTGTCAACAAAATAGATAATTTAACACATAGGAATAATTCAGTAAATGATAAGACCTAGGTATGGAGCTGTATAATTGGTGAAAAGAGGACTTTAGTAGGGTGGGACAGAGCAAAGATGGGATAAAAGATAAATTTATTCCTGAGTCTCAGTGAGGTAGACAAGTTGATTGAAGCTGAAGGTGTAGGTGGCAGAGTGGGAGCTTTAACTGGAGCATGGGATAGGGGCTACAGTTGTTGGTAATAACTAGATATAGGGTATGACTGTAAAAATGAATGACTGAGGTTGTGGACAAGATTATTTAAGGTAAGAGAAAGTCAAGGAATGGAGAGGCTGGGTATTAGTGGGGATAGTAATCAAAATATTTAACTATCAGTACTAGTGTGGGCATGGGTCCATTAAAATGAAGGAGCTTATAGTTCTGTGCAGGGTCCTGGAGGCACTATGGCAATGCAAATATTTCAGTATTTTAATGATCATACTTGCACAGTTGAACCCAGGGCATAAGATGGGCCATCCACTTGGATGCTACCATGAATGATGATGAGGTTACGTAGAATGAGATAGCAAGCTAGTTGAGGGAGTCTTTAATGAAAGAAGGAGAATGACCAGGACTATGGTAGGTGACAATAACAAAGGAAGGGTAATGTGCGGAATGGCCTGATGTCTCAAAGGAGCAGGACATTACTTAGGGAGAAAGGAGGAAACTGGTGCTTGAGGCAGTAGTGAAGAGCAAAGAGCATATTTATTCTACTTCTAACCCTAGAAGGTGTAAAGCCGTGGCTTTCAAATTTCATATATTGTATTTGAAAAAAAAAACATATTTGAAAGTCATCATTTATATACTTGAAAAAATAGCTTACTTTCATGGAACAATACCTTAACTACATGCAGTATATGCTGATATTTTTCTATTTATTTTGAAGTTTTTAATTTCATACCCATTAAATTAATTTCATAAACCATGAATAGGTTGCAATTTACCATTTGAGAAGCAATTGGTATGTATATTATCAGAGAAAAGTCCCCTTGAGAGGACTGCAAAAGAAGCATGCTTTTTCCTAAAGGGGTAGCCAGGTTTCAGTTAGATAAAAGAGGTGAAAGAAACATCTGTCAAAGAGGTTGAAGGATATAGGAGTGTCTTAGTCTGTTCAGGCTGTGGTAACAAAAACCATAGACATGGCGGCTTATAAACAGTGAACATTTATTATTCACAGTTCTGGAGGGTGAGAAGCCCAAGACTGAGACACTGACAGATTCTGGTGAAAAACTGCTTCTGGTGTCTTCTTGCTCTGTCTTCACATGACAGAAGGGGCAGGGGAGCTCTCTGAGGCCTCTTTTATAAAGGCATTAATCTCATTTATGAGGGGTCTGCCCAAAAGACCTAATCGCTTCCTTGAAGGCCCCACATCCAGATACCATCACACTGGGGATTAGGTTCCTATATATGAATTTTGGGAGGGCACAAGCATTCAATCTACAGCAATGGGATTTTATTGATGATGGATCCTGAATTCCAGAGATCACAGTGGAAGAAGTTAGAAGTTTTGAGGGTTAGAGTCTGATTCAAATTAGGCAATGTAGAAGACAGTAATAGGGTAAGAATCTCTACGGTGAGGGGTGATCAGGAGGCCAAGTATTCTTGTGGCCAGTGTTGTAAGTAGAGATATGGGACATGATGGAATTAATACTCTCAGGGGGAGGTATATAGTCAGTTGTTATGACAGTCATCTTGTCAGTGGTGAGGTGAGGTTTAAGGGTTGGCTTGGGATGAGTAGATGAAGTGTCTGTGATAGAATGAAAGTCTCACCAGAAGTTTGCTGCACTTGTATACCATCTTTCAATCATGTTGTGAACAGAGTTAAGGCCAGAGGGGCTGTCTTTCCAGAAGTGCCAGAGCTCCAAGGTCTCTTAAATCATGCTTGGCAATAGTGTTGGTGGTGTGAAGGATTAAGGAGTTCTGTGGCTTAACCTTAAATCTTACTTTCCTTGATATTGAGGGGAGGGAAGGAGTAGCCTTATAAGGAGGTAACAGTTTCTTGTGTACTCTTTTTTTTGTTGTTGTTGATTTTATTTTTTATTTTTAAGTTTCTGATGTGGACCATTTTTAAAGTCTGGTGTGCTGCAGTCCATGGGGTCGCAGAGTCAGACATGACTTAGCGACAGAACAGCATCATTTCTTAAAGTCTTTATTGAATTTGTTGCAATAGTGCTTTTGTTTTATGTTTTATTTTTTTGGCCACGAGGCTTGTGGGATCTTAGCTTCCCTACCAGGGATGGAATCCACACCCCCTGCTTTGGAAGACGTGGTCTTAACCACTGGACAGCCAGTTAAGTCCCTCTTGTGTACTCTTTAAATGGGAAAATTTTAATATGAAAGACAGTGCTAAATTGAATAGTGGGCATAGAGTCGTGCTGGAAATAGCACTAAACTAAGAAGCAAAGGATTTGTTTTTAGTTTTGGCTTTGCCTCTAGGTGACAGATCAATCAACTTGGTATAATGTCATTCATTCTTCTTTTCCTTAAAAGCTGTTGTGAGGACTAAATTAAGTAATAATATAGGCACATGGTGTAAAACTTTTAAAACGCTTGTAAGCAAGATGTTGGCAATTGATGTTACCTGGCAGAAGTAATTTGTAGTCAGTGCAAATAGTGAACCAAGGGCCAGCAGCTGTCAGTTAGTGACAGCTGGTGTTGCAATCAGGGTAAGACTAGATGTTTTTATAAGATTTGAAGTTTTTTTGGTGGTAGGACACAACTCAGAGACAGACAAGTGAAAGGCAGAACTCTTTGTTACTTACAGCTATAGACCAGAGAAGGCTGTCACACAGGGTCACACAGGAATTTTACCCAGGGACAGGTAACAGTAAGTTGGAACTGTAGGAAATGCTTGTGGAGTCCTAACTAACTGCTAGACTGCCAGGGAATTCCAGCACTGTGAAATATCATGTTATACTCAGACAACTTCAAAGTGGTGTAATCTCAAATTGTCATTATTTTATAGTACAAAAACTTAATTCTAAACAGATTACTCATTGACATAGTATGGTATCTTAATTTAGTTCTCTGTTGCTTTTTTCATTGAAGACTAGTTGATTTAAAATATTATATTAGGTTCAGGTATACAACAATGACTGAATATTTATATAGATTAAACCCCATTTAAAGAAATTATAATATATTGGTTATATTCCCGGTACTGTACTGTGTCCATATTGCCTATTTATTTGATACCTACTAGTTCATACCTCTTAATCCCATTCCCCATCATGGCTCTCCTCTCACTGCTCTCACCACTGGTAAACATAGTTTGTTCTCTGTATCTGAGTATGTTTCTCTTTTGTTATATGCATTAATTTGTCTTGTTTTTAAGATTCCACATATAAGTGAAAACATACAGTATTTGTCTTTCTCTGACTTATGTCACCTTTCATAATACTCTTCAAGTTCATCTGTGTTGTTACAAATGGTAAATTCTTTTTTATGGCTGAATAATATGCCATTTGTGTGTGTGTGTGTGTGACTGTTTATTTGTCTGTTCATGATAAACATTTATTTGAATGAACAGTTTGGACATATGAATGGACAGTTTATTTGTCCATTCATCTTTTGATGAACACTTAGATTGCTTCTGTGAATGGCAGATTCTTCTTAGATGGCTAAGATTGCTTCTTAGATGACTATTGTGAATAATGCTGCTATCAACATTGGGGGTGCAAATATCTTTTCAGATTAGTATTTTTTTTTTCCATTTTCTCTGGATATATAACCAGGATTGGAACTGCTGGATCATATGATCATTCTATTTTTAATTTCTGAGAAAACTTAATACTGTTTCCACAGTGACTGTTCCAATGTACATTTAGACCAGCAGTGTACTAGGGCTTCCTTTTCTCCACATTTTCACCAATGTTTATTATTTGTTATCTTTTTCAGGGTAGTCATTCTGACAGATGTGAGGTAGTAACTCGTCATACTTTTAATTTGCACTTTGCTGATTATTAGTGATGTTGAGCATCTTTTCATGTGCCCATTGGCCATTCTGTATATCTTCTTCAGAAAAATATTTTAGGCAATCTGCCCATTTTTAATTGTTGTTTTTTGATATTGAGTTGTATGAACTTTGATATTACCCCCTAACAGTCATACCAGTGTAAATATTTTCTCCCATTCAGTGCTCAGTTGCTTCAGTTGTATCTGACTCTTTCTGACCCATGGACAGTAGTCTGCCAGGCTCCTTTGTCCATGGGACTTTACTGGCAAAAGTACTGGAGAGGATTGCCAAGCCACCCTTCAGGGGCTCTTCCCTGGGGTCAAACCCGTGTCTCTTGCATCTCCTGTATTGCAGGCAGATTCTTTACCACTGAGTCACTGGGGAAGCCCTCTCATTTAGTAGGTTGTTCTTTTGTCAGTGGTTTCCTTTGCTGTGCAAAATCTTCTAAGTTTAATCAGACTTCATTTGTTTATTTTTGCTTTTGTTTTTCTTGCCTAAGGCAACAGATCCAAAAAAATATTCCTAAGACTTATGTCGAAGAGTGCATTGCCTATGTTTTCCTCTAAGACATTTATGGTTTCTGGTCTTACATTTAGGTCTTTAATCCATTTAGCATTTATTTTTGTATGTAGTATGATAAAATGTCCTAATTTTATTCTCTTACATGTAGCTGTATAGTTTTCCCAGCACCAGTTATTGAAGAGACTGTCTTTTCCCCATTTTTTCCCAACTTTGTTATAGATTGATTGATCATAAATGCATAGGTTTATTTATTTTGGGGCTTTCTGTTCTATTCCATTGATCTATGTGTCTGTGCCTGTACCATACTGTTTTGATTACTGTAGCTTTGTAGTATAGTCTAAAGTCAGGGAATGTGATACCTCAGTTTTGTTATTCTTGTTTAAGATTGCTTTGACTGAAGTCCTCTGCAGTTTCTTATAAATTTTAGGATTGTTCTAGTTCTGTGGAATATGGCATGAGTATTTTGGTAGGGATTATATTAAATCTGTAGATTGTTTTGGGTAATATAGCCATTTTAACAATATCACTTTTTCCTAATTGTACTTCATGAACATCGGATATCTTTCCATTTATTTGTATCATCTTCACTTTCCTTCATTAATATCTTATATTTTTCAGAGTACAGATCTTTTATCTCCTTGGTTAAGTTTATCCCTAGATATTTTTTTCTTTTTGATGTGATTTTGAATGGGATTGTTTTGTTGCTTTCTCTTTTTGATAGTTCTTTATTAGTATATAGAGAAGCAACGGATTTGTGTATATTAATTTTATATCCTACAAATTTACTAAATTCACTTATTCTAAATTTGGTAGAGACTTTAAAGTTTTCTATATTTAGCATCATGTCATCTGTACATAGTTATAGTTTTATTTCTTCCCTTCTAATTTGGGTGCCATATATTTCTTTTTCTTGTCTAATTACTCCGGCTAGGGTTTCCAATTCTATATTAAATAGAAATTGTGAGAATGGCATCCTTGTCTTTTTCCTGACTTTAGAGGAAAAATGTTCAGGTTTTCAGTGCTGAGTATGATGTTAGCCTTGGTTTTGTCATAGATGGACTTATCATGTTGAGGTATAATTTCCTCTATACCAACTTTGTTGAGGGTATAGACTTTTTTTTTTTTATCATGAGTGATGTTGAGTTTTGCCAAATGCTTTTACTGTGTCAGTTGTGATGATCACGTGATTTTTATCCTTTGTTTGTTAATGGGGTATATCACACTGTTAGTTTGTGAATATTACACATCCTTGCATCTTTGGAATAAAAGATTTTAAAGTTTAAGTGTTTCTATGTATCAGTTCAGTTCAGTCACTCAGACGTGTCCAACTCTCTGCAACCCCATGGACTGCAGCATGCCAGGCTTCCCTGTCTATCACCAACTCCCGAAGCTTGATGAAACTCATGTCCATCGAGTTGGTGATGCCATCCAACCATCTCATCCTCTGTCATCCCCTTCTCCTCCTGCCTTCAGTCTTTCCCAGCATCAGGGTCTTTTCCAATGAATAAGTTATAAGAATCATGAATAAGAGAGTGTATCACTACAGATCCTTCATAGACTTAAAAGCCAATATGAGGATGTTATGAATGATTTTATGCCAATGCATCTGACAATTTAAATAGAGAAATTTTTTGAAAGACACAGATTAACAAATTACAAGAATATATAGAAAACCACAGTAGCACTATCAATGATTGAATTTGTATAATCAGAAGGAAACTCAAGGTCCAGATGGTTTTACTGGTGAATCTGATCAAACTTAAACAAAAAGGATAGTAATTCTACAAACTTTTTTAAAAAGAAATTTTAATTCAGATCTTGTTTTATGACTAAATATAGTTTTAGTCATATAAATTCTATATTTTTTGGTTAAATTTATTACTAGTTATTTTATTATTTTGTTGATAACGTGAATGGATGTTTTTCCGTTTTCAGTTCAAATTGGTTTTTGATAGGATAGTAATAAACTTTTTGTGCATTCATTTTTTGTGTTGTCAACTTAATCTTGCTAATTAATTCTCATTCTTCCCTTCACCTCAGCCTATTGAGCCTAAGAATTAATCATACCATCTGTATACAAAATAAGTAATTTGATATTTTATAATTATTTTAAGTATTTCCTCTTCATGTCTTGTTATCATAGTTATAAGTTTCAAAACAATGTAAGGAAGCAGTGGAGAAAACAGGCATGTCAGCTCAGTTTCTGGTTTTAATAGAAATCACTTCAGTATTTCACTATTTATAGTTTATCCAAGAAATTAAAATTACCATGTTTACTAAAAATTCCATGTAACATTTGTGTATAACTTAACAATTACTTACTAAAGCAAAGATCTATGTGATCACTATATAAGAAAAAATTTAAAGGTTAAGAAATAGTACATTACCAGCACTGGGAATGTATATCACTCTGCTACAGGAACCCTGTCCCTTCTTCTCTTAGTACTAACACAGGCTGCCTAACATTCTTACTGATTCCCTTACTTTCTTTATAGTTTTACCATATATACGTGTATCCCTAAATATTATAGTCCTGTTTGCCTTTATTTGAACTTTATATGAATGAAATAGTTTCATGCAACATTTTGTACAATATTATATCTAAGGTTTATCCATGCTACTTGGTGTGGAAATGTGCATTCATTTTCTTTGGTTGTATTCACTTCACATATACATACATATGCATGTCTGCTCAGTCGTGTCTGACTTTTGCAGCTTCATGGACTGAAACCCGCCAGGCTTCTCTGTCCATGGAATTTTCCAGGAAAGAATACTGGAGTGTGTTGCCATTTCCCATTTCCATTGGGAAGATTAGGGGATCTTCCCAACCCAGGGATCAAACCTGCATCTCTGGCATCTCTTGCATTCGCAGGCATATTCTTTACCACTATACCACCTGGGAAGCCGATTCACTTCACAGTATGGATATATCAAAAATTATATTTTAATTTCTATTGTAGATGGCTATGAAGTCTTCCCTGGTGGCTCAGCCAGTAAAGAATCCACCTCCAATGTGGGAGACCTATGGGGTAGCATAGAGTCAGACACAACTGAGCGAGTTTGGTTATGGTATTATGGTATGAGTTATTACCTGTTTTTGGTTATTACAAACACTGCTACCATGAACATTTTTGTACATTTATTTTGGTGCAATGAGTAAGAGTTTCTCTAGATAAATCCATAATAGGGGAACTTTGGGCTGAATTAACTTTACCACATAATGGTTAACAAAAAACTTTTTCCCAAATGAGAATTTTCATTGTTTTACATTATTGCCAATACCTCGTTTTATTGGGCTTCTTAATTTTTGCATTTTTTCTTCTGCTTAATGGTACTTTTCACTGTGGTTTTCATTTGCATGATTCCTATTAAGGATGAGGATCTAAGAGATTTGGATTTCCTCTTTTGTCAAAGTCCTGTTCCAGACTTTTGCTGATTTTCCTATCTGAATGATTTCTTTTTTTACAATGGATACTAGGATTTTGCTGCTCATGTGTGTGGCATATATTTTTTGCTGATCTTTTCATTCTTAATGAGGTTCTTTTTGAAAAGTCAAAGTTCCTAATCTTAATATAATTCCATTTATCAAAATTTTTTTGTAGTTCAGTTCAGTTTAGTCAGTTGTGTCCAACTCTTTGTGACCCCATGGACTGCAGCACGCCAGGCGTCCTTGTCCATTGCCAACTCCCAGAGTTTACTCAAACTCATGTCCATTGAGTTGGTGATGCCATCCAGCCATCTCATCCTCTGTCGTCCCCTTCTCCTCCTGCCTTCAGTCTTTCCCAGCATCAGGGTCTTTTCAAATGAGTCAGTTCTTCGCATCAGGTGACTGAAGTATTGGCATTTCAGCTTCAGCATCAGTCCTTCCAATGACGATTCAGAACTGATTTCCTTTAGGATGGACTGGTTGGATCTCCTTGCTGTCCAAGGGACTCTCAAGAGTCTTCTCCAATACCACAGTTCAAAAGCATCGATTCTTCAGGGCTCAGCTTTCTTTATAGTCCAACTCTCACATCCATACATGACCACTGGAAAAACCATAGCTTTGACTAGATGGACTTTTGTTGGCAAAGTAATGTTTCTGCTTTTTAATATGCTGTCTAGATTGGTCATCACTTTTCTTCCAAGGAGCAAGCGTCTTTTAATTTTATGGCTGCAGTCACCATCTGCAGTGATTTTGGAGCCCCGAAAAATAGTCTGTCACTGTTTCCATTGTTTCTCCATCTATTTGCCATGAAGTGATGGGACCAGATTCCATGATCTTCGTTTTCTGAATGTTGAGCTTTAAGCCAAGTTTTTCACTCTCCACTTTCACTTTCATCAAGAGGCTCTTTAGTCCTTCTTCGCTTTCTGCCATAAGGGTGGTGTCATGTGCATATCTGAGGTTATAGTACTTTTCATATCTGTTTTTTAAAAATCCTCCTCTGCCATGAATGTATTATCCTATATTATGTTATAAAAGATTTTTAGTTTTGCCTTTCACATTTAATACTTCGACTGGAACTGTTTTTTTTGCTTATGCTGGGTGAGGATAAAATTTTATTAATTTTCTACATGAAGAGCTAATCATCCCAGCAGTATTGATTGAAAAGGACACTCTCAATGAGTTGATCTACCTTGCCATCTCAGTGTTTACTTCTGAGTTTGGGGTCCATTTCTGAGTTATCTTTTCCATTAGTGTATTTGTCTATTTGTCAGTAATATAAAGTCTTAATTACATAGTTTTATAATAAATCTTGATGTCTTATTCTTCTTAACTCAGCCTTTATTGAGTTGTTTACCTTTGCATAAAATTTGAAATCAACTTTTCAAATTAATAAAAAATTGTTCTGGAATTTTAAAACAGGAGTGTTAGTAGAACTGGACCTGCCCTCCACCAGTCGGGGAACTAAAGCAGGGATCCGATTCCCTCACTGGGGCAATTGTCTGAGTCGAGGAGGAACATTTAAGGCTTCGAGTGAAACAGCTGATCTGTGGCAGCCTAAATGGGATGAGAATCAGATAGTCCATGCTGCAGCCATACATACCCTGGACAGCGACGCAGGTCTCCTGGAAGGCGCAGTGGCTGGGAGCTGGAGTTTAGGGATTGTGGAGCAAACCCAGGGAGAGGGCTGCTGTTGACTACGGAGAGACAGATCAAAGGGATGTGAGGGAGGAGACTGTGGTGGGAAATGCCCATGGAGGAAAGCCAGGCAGGCGTGGAAGCAAGGCGATACTGCTGATTTACACATAGAAGGTGGAGCCGTCACCATAGCCTCTCTCTCCCCACATGCCAGCATTGACAGCTGAACAATAGAGAGGCTGGCCATCAAATGCCAGCCTGAACTACAGAGATGGACCTCACCCAGGGTGCTCCTTAAAGTGACTGATGCCCCGAACTACAGAGTAGGACCCCAGCCAGGGGGAGCCCCTCTATGTGCCTGACGTGATGAACAACAGAGAAGGACCCCAGACAAGGGAGCCCTGTAAGTGCCTGAATGGGCAGAGCTACAGAGAAACTGGCCAACGAGGCCTTCTGATTGCCAGCTACAAGAGGCTCAAAGAAAGACTCTGTTGGGGCCATAACTCCTGTGGCAGAGGCAGTCCATGTCCCCATAAATGAAGCAGCTGGACCACCTTCACACTCAACTCTCACTGGGGCAGAGTTTCCACAGGCAAAGAAGTCTTGTGTCTATGCGTGCAGGGTCGCTTTGGTAGTGTCCGACTCTTTCTGACCCTGTAGACTGTGGCCTGCCAGGTTTCTCTGTCAGGGAGAGGGGTTCTCCAGGCAAAAATACTGGAGCATATTGGCCATTACTTGTTGCCATATCCTTCTAGAGCACTGTATTTCCTGCTGCCCTAGCTGCCAACTCCTCTGAGTACCTGGAGCTGCCAGAACCCCTGTGACCCAAGCAGCTGCACCACCTCCACACCTGGCCCTCACAGGGGCAGACCCAAGTCCTCTAGGGCAGCTTCAGAAGCAAAGCCCAGGGGATGACCCACATGCAGAGGTGGAAATAAAATCACAATTGAAGCCCAGGAGCAGTGTGGCTGAGGAAGAAGACCCCAAACCTTCCCACCATCTGTACAAGCTGCAAATTAAATCCGCACAATCACCTAGGGAGGTTCTGTGTCTATGGAATATATATAATTTGGACATTGAGACCTCCCACAAAAGAAAATGTACTAGTTCTGATAGCTGTGGACATTAGAAGCAAGAACACAGGAGAAGGGCCAGATTAGAATCTGAGCTGCCCCCACAGCAGGTCCAGAGATCAGCACAG
Organism: Capricornis sumatraensis; assembly: GCF_032405125.1. NCBI lineage: Eukaryota > Metazoa > Chordata > Mammalia > Artiodactyla > Bovidae > Capricornis > Capricornis sumatraensis. Next base: position 76,552,607 of record NC_091072.1, on the reverse strand, counting down.
TGTTGGAAGGCATCCTAGGGAGATGAGGTGGTGTGTGACTCCCAGAGAGGGAAAGGACTGTGACAGCAGTGACTCAAGAAAAACATTTATTATTCTTATGTTTTGACCTGTTCTGTAGTTGAAATTTTTCTTTTTCTTATCCCTTTTTCTACTCCTCTGTTGTAGTTGTCAATTTTATTGGCATTACAAAATTCAATTAAGCTTTTGAGCTTTTTTTTTTTTTCCTCTTGGTCACATTTTTTATTGTTGTTATAAACCTCTGCCTCTATGTTAGGCTTTTGCAGTTCTGTGGATTTTTCCTTTTTATTTCTTTTCTCTTTTTAAAATTTTAATGTTTGAACCTATTATTAGTTTTTCTACATTTATTCCTTTGCTTTTCCTACTGTTCTTTCCCCCTTGCAGTTAATCTTTAATGTATATAAATCTTCTTTATGTACCTCTGTTTAACTTTGCATATCTATATTTTCTTTTTTTTCTTTCTTTCCTTTCCTTTTAACATATTTGTTAGTTTTATTTCCATTGCTTTCTTCCCTAGTTGGCACCTTGCTTTAGTTTTGTTTTCCAGTTTGTGCTTTAGTTAGTTTTGTTCTGGTAGATATAATTTTTGGTTTCCTTTGTTTGCCGGGTCAATCTATTGCACTTTATTTTTGTTGGACTATTTTAATTTAGCTTATGAGTGTATATGTGTTTGTGTATATTGTCACATTTTTATTGTTGTTATAAACCTCTGCGTCTACATTGCGCTTTTGCAGTTCTGTGGAGTTTTCCTTTTTTATTTCTTTTTTTAATAATTTTATCTTTTTAAAACCTATTATATTTTTTCTATATTTATTCCTTTGTTTGCCTTTCCTACTGTTATTTTCCCTTGCAGTTAATCTTTAACGTATGTAAATCTTCTTCATCTACTTCTGTTTAACTTTGCATATCTATTCTTTCTTTATATTCTTTCCTCTCAACAAAACTGTTAGTTTTGTTTTCATTGATTTATTCCCCACTTGGCATCTTACTTTAGTTTTGTTTTCCAGTTTATGCTTCAGTTAAGTTTTGTTCTTAACTGGTAAATATAATTTTTCATCTCCTTTGTTCACTAGGTCAGTCTACTTAATTTTTTGGACTCTTTTGACTTTGCTCATACATACACATATGTATATGTGTATATTCCATTATTTTAATTATTATTTGCTGATTTTGTAGCTACAATTTGTCTGGGAATCATCTTTGGTTTCTTGTTTTTGGATATTTGTTTTAATCTCACTTAATGCCTTAATTGAGGACTTCCCTGGTGGCTCAGATGGTAAAGCATCTGTCTATAGTGCAGGAGACCCAGGTTCAGTCCCTGGGTTGGGAAGATCTCCTGGAGAAGGAAATGGCAACCCACTCCAGTATTCTTGCCTAGAAAATCCCATGGACAGAGGAGCCTGGTAAGCTACAGTCCATGGGGTCACAAAGAGTTGGACACGACTGAGCAACTTTACTTTCAATGCCTTAACAATGCCTTTTGGATTTTAATCCCACTTAATGCCACTTGTGGAGTCTTTGTTCATGATCAGAGATCAAGCCTTGAGCCTTTGGAGTGGGAGCACTGACTCCAAGGCCCTAGACTATGAGAGAACCAACCCTAGGGAGTATCAATTAGTGAGAATTCACACAAAGAAAACCATTTGAATATAAGACCTGGCATCACCCAACCACCAGTAGCACCCTGTGCAGGATGCCTCATCTAAACAACAAACAAACAAGAAATACAAACCCAATCATCAGCAGACAGGATTACCACCTCACTCAGCCTTGCCTTGAAAAACAAACAAACAAACAAAAATTCAGCATAAATCTCACCCTATAGGAAGCTTACACAACCCCCTGGAGCAAACTTAGGAGGGCAGAAACCAAAAGGAAGAAAGAATTTAACCCTGAAGCCTGGGAAAAGGAGACCTAAAACACAAAAAGTTAAAAAAAAAAAAGAAAAGGCAGAGATATACTACACAAATGAAGGAACAAGCTAGAAACACAGAAGTCCAAATAAATGAAGAGGAAATAGGCAAACTACCTGAAAAAGAATTCAGAATAATGATAGTAAAGATCAAAAAGCTTGAAAACAAAATGGAGAAAATGCAAGAATCAATTAACAAAGACTTAGAAGAATTAAAGAATAAACATACAGAGACAAACAGCACAATTAATGATCTGGGGAGTTCATCTTTCAGTGTCCTATATTTTTGCTTTTTCATACTGTTCATGGGGTTCTCAAGGCAAGAATACTGAAGTGGTTTGCCATTCCCTTCTCCAGTGGACCACATTCTGTCAGGTGGGCCTTAGGAAGCATCACTACGAACAAAGCTAGTGGAGGTGATGGAATTCCAGTTGAGCTCTTTCAAATCCTAAAAGAGGATGGTGTGAAAGTGCTGAACTCAATATGTCAGCAAATTTGGAAAACTCAGCAGTGGCCACAGAACTGGAAAAGGTCAGTTTTCATTCCAATCCCAAAGAAAGGCAATGCCAAAGAATGCTCAAACTACTGCACAATTGCACTCATCTCACACACTAGTAAACTCATGCTCAAAATTCTCCAAGCCAGGCTTCAGCAATATGTGAACTGTGAACTTACAGATGTTCAAGCTGGTTATAGAAAAGGCAGAGGAACCAGAGATCAAATCGCCAACACCTGCTGGATCATGGAAAAAGCAAGAGAGTTCCAGAAAAACATCTATTTCCCCTTTATTGACTATGCCAAAGCCTTTGACTGTGTGGATCACAAGAAACTGGAAAATTCTGAAAGAGATGGGAATAACAGACCACCTGACCTGCCTCTTGAGAAACCTATATGCGGGTCAGGAAGCAACAGTTAGAACTGGACATGGAACAACAGACTGGTTCCAAATAGGAAAAGGAGTACATCAAGGCTGCATATTGTCACCCTGCTTATTTAACTTGTATGCAGAGTACATCATGAGAAATGCTGGACTGGAAGAAGCACAAGCTGGAATCAAGATTGCTGGGAGAAATATCAATAACCTCAGATATGCAGATGACACCACCCTTATAGCAGAAAGTGAAGAGGAACTTGATGAAAGTGAAAGAGGAGAGTGAAAAAGTTGACTTAAAGCTCAACATTCAGAAAGATCAGGGCATCCGGTCCCATCACTTCATGGCAAATAGATGGGGAAACAGTGGGAACAGTGGCTGAATTTATTTTTCTGGACTCCAGAATCACTGCAGATGGTGATTGCAGCCATGAAATTAAAAGATGCTTACTCCTTGGAAGGAAAGTTATGACCAACCTAGGTAGCATATTAAAAAGCAGAGACATACTTTGCCAACAGAGGTCTGTCTAGTTAAGGCTATGATTTTTTCAGAAGTCATTATGGATGTGATAGTTGGACTATAAAGAAAGCTGAGCGCTGAAGAATTGATGCTTTTGAACTGTGGTGCTGGAGAAGACTCTTGAGAGTCCCTTGGACAGCAAGGAAATCCAACCAATCCATCCTAAAGTCCTGTGTGTTCATTGGAAGGACTAATGTTGAAGCTGAAACTCCAATACTTTGGCCACCTGATGCGAAGAGCTGACTCATTGGAAAAGACCCTGTTGCTGGGAAAGATTGAGGGCAGGAGGAGAGGGGGACGACAGAGGATGAGATGGTTGGATGGCATCACTGACTCAATGGACATGAATTTGGGTAAACTCTGGGAGTTGGTGATGGACAGGGAGGCCTGGCGTGCTGCGGTTCATGGGGTCGCAAAGAGTCGGACACAACTGAGCGACTGAACTGAACTGAACAGAAGTTGAATGTATCAGTCAGCTTAGGCTAAGTTATCCTGTGAAAAGCACCCAAAATTTCACCAGCGTAACAATAGAAAAGATTCACTTCTCATCCTATGTGTCTGTTAGGAGAGCTGTGACTTTTTTACTACACAGAATTTTCTTCAGGACCTAGACTTTTGGAGCAGCCTTTAAACTGGCGTATGGCTATTGTCGGGCTGTTAGAAAAGAGTACAATGATGAACTGTGAGCTGGTTCTTGAAGCTTCTGCTCAGAAACCATAGGGGACTTTGGACCACACTTCACTAACCAAAGCAAGTCATATAGCCACAATTGACTTCAGTAGGGCAGAGGTGTATCATTCTCCCACCAGGAGGCACGGGTAAAACCTGAGGTGCATGGGCTGTGGAGAAATTATGACTCTTCCTCAGGAGGGGTTAGCAAGTAATTTGAACAGTGATACAAAACCATGATGGGAAATGAATTAATGGTCAGCAAGGAGGTCAAAACCTGCTTTCACCACTTTCTGTTCTCAGTCTATATAAATGCAAATGGTTGAGTTTGTTTGTATTTTTAAATTTGGGTATAGTTGGTTTATAGTATTTTATCAGTTTCAGATATACAACACAATGATTCAATTTTTAAAAAATAAATTTATTTATTTTAATTGGAGGTTAATTGCTTTACAATATTGTATTGGTTTTGCCATACATCAACACGAATCCACCACAGGTATACACGTGTTCCCCATCCTGAATTTTTGTAGATTATACTCCATCTAGTTATTGTAAAATATTGGCTATATTCCTTTGCTGTAACAGTCTATCCTTGTACCTTATTAATTTTATACTTAGTAGTTTGTAGTCCTTAATCTCCTATCCCTATCTTGCCCATCTTCCTTTCCTTCTCCCCCCAAGTAACTACTAGTTTCTTCTCTGTATCTGTGAACCTGTTTTGTTATACTGATTCATTTATTTTTTTAGATTCCACATATAAGAGCTAACACATGTATTTGTCTTTTTTTAAAAATTTAAATTTATTTATTTCAATTGGAGGCTAATTACTTTACAATATTGTATTGGTTCTGCCACACATCAATTTATTTCACTAAACATAATACTCTCCAGGTCCATCCAAATTGTTCCAAATGGCAAAATTTCATTTTTATGGCTGAATAGTACTCCATTGTATATATGTATATATATATGTATGTATATATATATATATATATATGTATGTATGTGTGTGTATATGTGTATACACACACACACACTCACACACACATACATGCCACATCTTTATCCATTCATTTGTTGGTTGCTTCTGTATCTTGCTATTGTAAATAATGCTGCTGTGAACATTGGGGTGCATGTATCTTTTGAAATTAGTGTTTTATTTTCTTTCAATATGTAACCAGGAGTGGAATTGCTGGATCATATGGTAATTCTATTTTTAGTTTTTTGAGGAAACTCCATTCTGTTTTTCACCATGGTTATACAAATTTACACTCCCACCAACAGTATAAAGCGTTCCCTTACTCTACTTCCTCACCAAAAAAATTTTTTTTTAACAATTTGTTTATTTTTATTTTTGGCTTTGCTGGGTCTTTGTTGCTGCACATAGGCTTTCTCTAGCTGCTGTGAGTGGAAGCTCCTCTCTAGTTGTGGTGCATGGGCTTTTCATTGTGGTGGCTTCTCTTGTTGCCAAGCACAGGCTCTAGGCATATGGGGTCAGTAGCTGTGGCTCACAGGCTTAGTTGCTCAGCAGTATGTGGGATCCTCCTCAACCAGTGGTCAAACCAGTGTCCCCTGCATTGCAAGGTGGATTCTTAAGCAGTGGACCACTGGGGAAGCACTGGTTGTGGCCTTTTTGATGATAGTTTTTCTGATAGATATAAGGGGATATCTTATTGTAGTTTTGATTTGCATTTCTTTGATAATTAGCAATGTTGAGCATTTTTTCAAGTGCTTGTTGCCCATCCGTACATCATCTTTGGAAAACATCTATTCAGGTCTTCTGCTGATATTTTAAACTTTTGTTTTTGATATAGAGTTGTCTGAATTATTTATGTATTTTGGATATTAACCCTTTATTGGCCATATCATTTTCAAATATATTCTCCCATTCAGTAGGTTTTTTGTTTTGTTGATGGTTTCCTTTACTTTGCAAAAGCTTTTAATTAGGTCCCATTTGTTTACTTTTGTTTTGTTTCTTTTGCCTTAGGAGACAGATCCAAAAAATAACTGCTGTGTTTTATGTCAAAGAGTATTCTGCCCAAGGTTTTGTTCTTATGGTTTCCAATCTTACATTTAGGCCTTTGATACAGTCTCAGTTTCCTTTTGTTTCTGGCATGAGAATATATTCTAATTTTATTCTTTTACATGTATCTGACTTTTTCTCAAACCACCTATTGAAGAGACTGTCTTTTCCCCATTGCTTATTCTTGTCTCCATTGTTCTTGATTGAGGAATAGAACAAGAGTGACAGTAGACAGATTATCCGTCATAGGCCATGGCAGAAAGTACTCAGGCCTCAGGGTACCCTGAGAAGGATGACATACTCTGGGTGATGCAATCCTCAACAAGAAATATAGAATCCTGCTTGTTTTATTCTCTTCTTATTAGCATACTTTGTCAAAAACTGTTTTCAAAGAAGGTGGATATTGGGTAAATTTTCCAAGGCTTTCTATCTAAAAAGATAACACATCACTGGGCAGATATTCTTAATCTTAAAATTTCTTTCCTTCAATGCTTTGAAGTCTTTCTTCACTCTCTCTCTGTATCTTTTGTTAATTTAAGTGTCAATCTGATCTTTTTGCTTAGTAGGGAATTCTTTCTTTATCTCTAGAAATATTTTAGAAACTTTTAAGAAAGTCTTATTCATTTCTGAAGTTCTCGAGTTTCACTGTATACTAAGTGATTACATTGTGTTTTAAAAAAATTATCTCTCCAGCTTGGAACTCTGAATTCTCATGAAGTATATCAGACATGAAAAAGGCTATATATTTTGTCTATGTGTGGTAAAAATTACAATAAATGGACCTCTGTGTACATTCAACTGAAGGGTAAAAACATGATAACATTTTGAAAGATCCCTGTACACTCCTCCCTCTCATAACCATTATCTTAAAATTTGAGTTTATTGTTTTTTCCTTCTGTTTTTATGATTTTATCTCAAATGTATGTATTCCTAAGCTGTATGTTTAGTTTTGTATATATTTTAACCCTACATAAAGGAAATAATAATATGTATTGTGCAATGACATGTTTTATTCTCTCAAAATTATGTTAATGAGATGAAAACAATATTTGACAGGATGGCGATGTCAAATCAGTAGGAAAGGAAGGAGCTTTTCAGTAAATGGAACAGTTGGTATCCATTTGGAAAAAAATAAAAGTGGATCTTTTCTTATATCACACATTCATAAAATAATTTCTATGTGGATTACAGGTTTAAATGTAAAAAATACTTTAAAAGTTTCCTGGAAAATTTAGGGAAATTTATGTTTGGTTTACAGTGCAAGCTGTACCATCAGTTTCCCAAGGGTATACACCTTTATTTTTGACTTCTTTATTCTGTTCAATTGGCTTATTTGTATATCTTGCCACTAATGCCACATTAGCTTTATTATATATTTTGATATCCAGTAAAGAGAATTTTCTCATATTGTTATTCTTCAGAGGTGTATAGATGCTTCCTGAAGTTTGACAAGCTTATTATTTGACAAGCTTGTCAAATTTCAAGGTGTTATGCGATCAATGATTTGCTTTTAAAAACCTAAGCATATTATATTGTGTTAGTTATTTTACTCTATACTTTAAAGTTGGTCAACTATTCCAATCTGGAATACATGTTACTGGCATGGTTTGTTAGCACTTAGGTCAGATTTGGGGGCTTCCCCAGTGTTGCTAGTGGTAAAGAATCTACCTGCCAGTGTGAAGATGTAAGAGACACCGGTTTGATTCCTGGTCAAGAAGATCCCTTGGAGGAGGGCATGGTAACCCACTCCAGTATTCATGCCCACGGAATCCCATGGACAAAGGAGCCTGATGGGCTACAGTCCATGGGGTCACAAAAGGTTGGACACAACTGAAGCGACTTAGTACAGCACATACTACAGGCATTTTTAACTATATTTCCTATTGTACCTTGCAGCTTTATTAGCATGGGTTAGCTTATCTATATTTTCAAAAACTGAAGTACAGTTGACAATATTTTTTAGTTTCAGGCATACAACATGGTCATCCAATATCCTTATGAATTCCTTCAATATCTATACAAATTTACTGTAAAATATCAACTATTATTCCCTGTTCTGTACATTACATCCCTGTAACTTATTTATTCATAACTGGTAGTTTGTATTTCTTACTTCCTTTTGCTTACTTTTCTCCTCCTTGCCTCTAGTAACCACTCAGTTCAGTTCAGTTGCTCAGTCGTGTCCAGCTCTTTGCGACCCCATGAACTGCAGCACGCCAGGCCTCCCTGTCCATCACCAACTCCCGGAGTTCACTCAAACTCATGTCCATCGGGTCGGTGATGCCATCCAGCCATCTCATCCTCCGTTGTCCCCTTCTCCTCCTGCCCTCAATCCCTCCCAGCATCAGGGTCTTTTCCAATGAGTCAACTCTTTGCATGAAGCTGCCAAAGTATTGGAGTTTCAGTTTCAGCATCAGTCCCTCCAATGAACACCCAAGACTGATTTCCTTTAGGATGGACTGGTTGGATCTCCTTGCAGTCCAAGGGACTCTCAGGAGTCTTCTCCAACACCACAGTTCAAAAGCATCAATTCTTCGGCGCTCAGCCTTCTTCACAGTCCACCTCTCACATTCATATATGACCACTGGAAAAACCATAGCCTTGACTAGACGGACCTTAGTCAGCAAAGTAATATCTCTGCTTTTCAATATGCTATCTAGGTTGGACATAACTTTCCTTCCAAGGAATAAGCATCTTTAAATTTCATGGTTTCAATCACCATATGCAGTTATTTTCGAGCCCAAAGAAATGCCCCCCAAAATAAAGTCTGACACTGTTTCCACTGTTTCCCCATCTATTTCCCATGAAGTTTTGGGACCAGATGCCATGATCTTCGTTTTCTGAATGTTGAGCTTTAAGCCAACTTTTTCACTCTCATCAACAGGCTTTTTATTAACCATTAGTTTATTCTAAAAGAGTTGGATATAACTTAGCAACTAAACACCACCACCACCATCTAGTTTTGATGACAAGAACAAGGCAGTAAGACTTCATCCTCTCCATCATTTCCAAATAGATGTGTGGTAGAGGATTCCATTCTATAACTCCAGAACTGAAAACTATTATAGCCAGAGCTTTAATTGGTACTAATTGTAATAGAAAAAAGGCAGATAATATTATAGACATGCTAGTAATAGGCTAGCAATATCTTCATTATGAGGATTCCAAACACTTATTGCACAAATAAATGGTTTAAAGAAAGTATTGATAGCAGCAATACAAGAGGAGTACTCTTGGAAGTCAAACGGCTTATGCAAACTCTTCTGTGTAGCAGTGCCAGATATTAGAGGTTGACTTTTAGAAAAAAAGAAAAACCACTAACATTTCAGATCACACCATTTAATAATCCTTGAGTCTGTTTACACATACTGCCAGATCTTATCTAAATGGATTCAGAACACAAATCAGCAGAGAAATTTCCACCATAGTTAAAAAATATCTCCTATACCTACAGTTGTAACCCCTCTTTATCCCCAATATTTTTTTTCTTCAATCTGCCAGAAGTTGTTTTTCAGAGAACTGGCTTTTAAAAAATTTGTTTAAAATATCTATCTATCTTTTCTTAGTTTTATTGAGCTATAATTGATATGTAGTACTATATAAGTTTAAGACATACAACATAACAATTTAACTTACATGTACCATGAAATAATCATCTCATATAGACACAGCATTAAAAAAATAGAAAACTATTTCCCTTGTGATGAGAACTCTTAGAATTTACTTTCTTAATAACTTTCATTTATAATGTACTGCATTATTAATTATTTTTATCATGTTACACATTACATCCCTAGTACTCACTTATAACTGGAAGTTTCTACATTTTGACACACTTTGTCTAATTCCCCCTTTTGTCTAATTCCTCCTCTCTCACCCTCCACCTCAGGTAGTACAAATCTCATCTCTCTTTATTAAAATTTGTTTTTGATTGAAGGATAATTGATTTACAATATTGTGCTGGTTTTTGCCATACATCAACATGAATCAGCCATAGGTATACATATGTCCCCTCCCTCTCAAACCTCCCTCCCACCTCCCACCCCTTCCCACCTATTCCCTCCCCTCTAAGTTGTTACAGAACCTCGGTTTGAGTTCCCCGAGTCATACAGCAAATTCCCATTAGCTATATATTTAACATACGGTGGCATATATATTTCCATGCTACTGTCTCCATTCATTCCACCCTGTCCTTCCTCCTAGCTCCTTGCCTGTGTCCTTAAGTCTATTCTCTATGTCTGCATCTCCATTGGTGGTGGTTTAGTTGCTAAGTCGTGTCCAACTCTTGTGATCCCGTGAACTGTAGCTTGCCAGGCTTCTCTTGTCCATGGGATTCTCCAGGCAAGAATACTGGAGTGGGTTGCCATTTTCTCCTTCAGGGAATCTTCCTGACCCAGGAATCAAATCCAGGTCTTCTGCATAGCAGGCAGCTTTTTTACCGACTGAGCTACAAGGGAAGCATCTGCATTGATGCTGCTGCCGCTAAGTCGCTTCAGTCGTGTCCGACTCTGTGCGACCCCGTAGGCGGCAGCCCACCAGGCTCCCCCATCCCTAGGATTCTCCAGGTGAGAACACTGGAGTGGGTTGCCATTTCCTTCTCCAATGCATGAAAGTGAAAAGTGAAAGTGAAGTCGCTTAGTCGCGTCAGACTCTTCGCCACCCCATGGACTGTAGCCTACCAGGCTCCTCTGTCCATGGGATTTTCCAGGCAAGAGTACTGGAGTGGGGTGCCATTGCCTTCTCTAATTGCTGCCCTGCAAATTGGTTCATCAGTACCATCTTTCTAAATTCCGTATATATGCGCATTAACATATGATATTTAGTTTTTCTCTAACTTACTTCACTCTGTAAAATAGGCTCTAGGTTCATCCACCTCATTGGAACTGATTCAAATGCATTCCTTTTTATGGCTGAGTAATATTGCATTGTATATAATTGCCACAGCTTCTTTACCCATTCATCTCTTGTTTGGACATCTAGGTTGTGTCCATGTCCTAGCTATTATAAATAGTACTGCAATGAACATTGGGGTACATGTGTCATTTTCAGTTTTGGTTTCCCTAGGGTATATATGGGATTGCTGGGTCATATGGTAGTTTTATTCCTAGTTTTTAAAGGAATCACCATACTGTCTTCCACAGTGGCCACATCAATTTGTATTCCCACCAACAGTGCAAGAGGATTTCCTTTTCTCCACACCCTCTCCAGCATTCTTGTTTGTGGATTTATTGGTGATGGCCATTCTGACCAGTGTGAAGTGATACTTCACCATAGTTTTGATTTGGATTTCTCTAATAATGAGTGATGTTGAGAATCTTTTCATGTGTTTATTAGCCAACTGTATGTCTTCTTTGGGTAAATGTCTATTGAGGCTTTATGTTCACCTTTTGATTGAGTTGTTTGTTTTTCTGGTATTGAGTAGTATGAGCTGTGTATATATTTTGGAGATTAATCCTTTATCACTTTCGTTTGCTATTATTTTCTATCATTCTGAGGGTTGTCTTTTCACCTTGTTTATAGTTTCCTTTGCTGTGTAAGTTTAATTAATTAAATGTGTAAGTTTAATTAAGTATACCACTTGTTTATTTTTGTTTTTATTTCCATTAATCTAGGAGGTCAGTCATAGAGGATATAGCTGTGATTTATGTCACTGAGTGTTCTGCTTATGTTTTCCTCTAAAAGTTTTATAGTTTCTGGTCTTATGTTTAGGTCTTTAATCCATCATCTCTTTTTTAATGAGTTTGTTTTTGAAGTATAATTGACCTACAACACTATGTCAGTTCCTGTTACACAACATAGTGATTCAATATTTCAATACATTTTAAATGGTGAGCACAAGTCTAGTTGTTATCTGTCACCATAAAAAGATATTACATAATTATTGACTATATTCCCCACACTGTACATTTTATAACCCATGACTCATTTATTTGAAAGTTTGTACCTCTTAATCACCCTCATCTATTTCTATCCCCCCTTATCCCGCTATCATCTGGAAACCACCTAGTTTTTCTCTAGGAACTCTGTTTCTGTTTGGTTACGTTTGTTCACTTTTTTGTGTGTTTTTAGACATTACATATAAATGAAATCATGTAATATTTATCATTCTCTGTCTGACTTTTTAATTTATCATGTACCTTGTAAGTCCATCTCTGTTGCTACATATGACAAGATTTCATTCTATTTTATTGATGAGTAATATTCCATTGTGTGTGACATATATCTTCTTTATTCATCTATTGATGGGCACTTAGTTTGCTTCCATATTTTGACTATTGTAAATGATGCTGTAATCAACATATAGGTGCATATATTTTTGATTTAGTATTTTCATTTTTTCACAACAAATACCTAGAAGTGGAATTGCTATATTGTATGGCATTTCTATTTTTCATTTTTTGAGGAATCTCCATACAGTTTTCCAGAGTAGCTATACCAATTTACATTCCCACCAACAATACACAAGAGTTTCCTTTTCTCCACAACCTTGCCAACACTTATTTCTTGTCTTTTTGAAAATAGACATTCTGACAGGTGTGATATCTCATTTTGGTTTTGATTTGCCTTTCCCTGATGATTAGTGATATTGGGAATTTTTATGTGCCTTTTAGTCATCTGTATTTTTTTTTTTGAAAATGTATATTCAGGTCCTTTCTCCTTTTAAAAAATCAGAGTTTTTTTTAATGTTCAGTGCATGAGTTCTTTTCATATTTTGGATATTAACCCCTCATCATATATCATTTGCAAATATCTTCTCATGTTCAAAAGCAGCCTTTTCATTTGTTGGTAGTTTCCTTGGTGTGAAAAAGCTTTTTAACTTGATGTAGTGTCCCATTTATTTATTTTAGCTTTTGTTTCCCTTGCCTGAGGAGACTAATTAAAAAATTGCATTGCTAAGAACTATATCTTAGAACATAGAGCCTATGTTTTATTCTAGGAGTTTTATGGTGTCAAGTCTTACTCTGAAGTCTTTAATCCATTTTGAATTTATTTTTGTACATATTATAATAAAATAGTCCAATGTGATTCTTTTACATGTGGCTGCCCAGGTTTCCTAATAGGATTTATTGACGAGACTGCCTTCTCCATTGTATATTCTTGTCTTCTTTGTCATAAATTAATTACCTGTATAAGTAAAGGTTCACTGCAGACGGTGATTGCAGCCATGAAATTAAAAGACTCTTACTCCTTGGAATAAAAGTTATGAGCAACCTACATAGCATATTCAAAAGCAGAGAAATTACTTTGCCGACTAAGGTCTGTCTAGTCAAGGCTATGGTTTTTCCTGTGGTCATGTATGGATGTGAGAGTTGGACTGTGAAGAAGGCTGAGCACCGAAGAATTGATGCTTTTGAACTGTGGTGTTGGAGAAGACTCTTGAGAGTCCCTTGGATCGCAAGGAAATCCAACCAGTCCATTCTAAAGGAGATCAGCCCTGGGATTTCTTTGGAAGGAATGATGCTAAAGCTGAAACTCTAGTACGTTGGCCACCTCATGCAAAGAGTTGACTCATTGGAGAAGACTTTGATGATGGGGGGGATTGGGGGCAGGAGGAGAAGGGGACGACCGAGGATGAGATGGCTGGATGGCATCACTGACTCGATGGATGTGACTCTGAGTGAACTCTGGGAGTTGGAGATGGACAGGGAGGCCTGGCGTGCTGTGATTCATGGGGTTGCAAAGAGTCAGACACGACTGAGCAACTAAACTGAACTGAACTGAACTAAAGGTTCATTTCTGGGCCCTCTATTCTGTTCATTGATCTATGTGTCTGTTTTTGTGCCAGTACCATACTGTTTTGATTACTGTAGCTTTGTGGTATAATTTGAAACCAGGGAGCATGATATCTATCATTTTATTTTGTTAATAAAATTATTTTGGCTATTCTTTTCTGTTTTGATACAAATTTTAGGATTATTTGTGCTAGTTCTGTGAAAAATGCCAGTGGTATTTTGATAAGGATTGAATTGAATTTGTAGATTGCCTTGGATAGTACAGCTATCTTAACAGTATTAATTCTTCCTGTCCATGAGCATGGTATAACTTTTCATTTGTTTGTATCATCTTCAGTTACTTTTATCAGTGTCATAGTTTTCTCTTTGCAGGTCTTTTACCTGCTTAGATAGATTTATTCTCAGGTATTTTATTCTTTTTGGTATGATTATGAGTGGAAATGGTTTCTTAATTTCTCTTTCTGATAGTTGATTGTTAGTGTATAGAAGTGCAACAGATTTCTGTATGTTAATTTTGTATCTTGCAACTTTACTGAATTCATTTATGAGTTCTAGTATTTTTTGGTGTTATCTTTAGGATTTTCTCTCTATTGTATTATGCCATTCACAAACAATGGCAGTTTTACTTCTTCCTTTCCAATTTGGATTCCTTTTATTTCTTTCTCTGTCTGATTGCTGTGGCTAGGATTTCCAATACTATGTTGAATAAAAGTAGTAAGAGGGGGTATCCTTGTCTTGTTCCTGATCTTAGAGAAAAACTTTCAGCTTTTCACCATTTATTGTAATATCAACTGTGGGCTTGTCATATATGGCCTTTATTATATTGATATACTTCATGTCTAACTTTCTTAGTTGTTATAAGTTTTTATCATAAATGAATGTTGAATTTTGTCAAAGCTTCTTCTGTATCAATTGAAATGATCAAATTATGTTTATTCTTCAATTTGTTGATATGCTATTTAACTTTGACTGTAAATATTGAACCTTCTTTTTCTCTGAAATGAATCTCAGTTGATTATGATGTATGATCCTTTTAATGATGTTGAATTCAGTTTGCTTATACTTGTTGATGATTATTATATCTGTGTTCGTTAGTGATATTGGCCTATATTTTTCTTTTTTGTGATTTTTTGGTCTGTTATCAAACTGATGTTAGATGATTGGAGCATTTCACTTCACTTAATACCCCTGACATCCATCTACATTGTCTCAGCTGGCAAATTTTCATTTTTTAAAATAACTGAGTAATATTCCATTATCTTTCTATCTAATCTCACATCTTTCCTATCTATCAATGGATATTTAGATTGCTTCCATATCTTGGCTATTATAAATAATGTTGCAATGAGCCTAAAGATGCATATTGCTTTTTGAATTAGTGGTTTTTTCCTTTACATAAACACTCAGAAGTAGAATTACTGGGTCTTCTCGCATCACTGACTCGATGGATGTGAGTCTGAGTGAACTCCGGGAGTTGGTGATGGACAGGGAGGCCTGGCATGCTGCGATTCATGGGATCGCAAAGAGTCAGACACGACTGAGCGATTCAACTGAACTGAACTGAACTGATGGTAGTTCTATATTTAATTCATTTTGGAATCTTCATAGTGTTTTCTTTAGTGGCTGTACCAGTTTACATTTCCATCAATAGTGCATGAGGGTTCCCTTTTCTCCACATGTTTACCAGCACTTGGCATTTCTTGTCCTTTTGAAAATAGCCATTCTGATAGGTGTGAAGTGATAGCTCTTTGGTTTTGATTTTAATTTCCCTTATGATTAATGATGTTGAGATCTTTTCA
The DNA here is from genome assembly GCF_032405125.1 of Capricornis sumatraensis. NCBI lineage: Eukaryota > Metazoa > Chordata > Mammalia > Artiodactyla > Bovidae > Capricornis > Capricornis sumatraensis. The sequence goes on along the minus strand of NC_091072.1, from coordinate 76,537,059 downwards.
TATGCCTGTTGGCCATCTTTATGTCTTCTTTGGAAAGATATCTATTCAGATCCTCTGTCCATATTTTTAAAAGTCGTTTTTGTTGTTGTTGTTGTTATTGAGTTGTATAAGTTCTTTATATATTTGAATTTTAACCCCTTATTGGCAAAACGGTTTGAAAATATCTCCCTCATTCAGTAGATCACCTTTTTATTCTGTTGGTTGTTTCTTCACTGTGCATAAATGTTTTTGTTTTATGTTGTTTCACTGGTTTATTTTTGCTTTTGTTGCCATTGCCTTTGGAGTCAGGTCCAAGAAAACATTGCCAAGAGTGATGTCAATGAACTTATTGCCTGCTTCCTTCTAGGAGTTGTATGATTTCTGGTCATATACTCGAAGCATTTTGAATTAATTTTTGTGTATGATGTAAGACAACTGCTATCTTTGGAAAAGCCCACTTGTAACATTGATTCTGGCTGATGATTTCAAGATGGTTCCTACCTTTCTTCAACAGATAATAGTGTTTCATTGTGCCTTAATTGTTTATACAAATAATATTGTTTATCTTCAACAGCTGCTTTCTATTTTGGAGTGTAGAATTATGTGTGTGTTATACTAGGGGTGCCCACATGACCAGCCTCCAATTTAAAACTGTGAGCACTGAGCCTCTAATGAGCTATTCCTGTCGGCAACATTTCACATAGGCAGTCACAATTCCTTGCTTGGGAAATAAGTGTGTCCTGTAAATGACAGCATGTACACATGTGAGCCTCTACTGGGAGAGGAACTTTGGAAGCTGGTACTTCATTTCTTCTGGACGTTGCCTCAGGCACCTTTTTCTTTTGCTGATGATTTCATTTTGTATCTTAATACAACTATGTGCTGAATTTTGTGAGTCTTCTTAGTAAATCACTAAACCTTGGGAGTGATCTTGAGAACCCCCAACATACCTAGTTATAGGAGGACTATGGAATTTAGTTTTTAGCTGGGTAGCCAGGTGTCCAGCTAAAACTATAGAACCATGGGACAAGGGAAGAATGGATTGGGGTAAAAAAAATAGAACCCTGCGTCACCCACATGTTTATTAACTTCTTTGCTTATTATTCCTAATTGTACTTTAGATCTTCCTTTTAGATTTATTTTCCTTCTTTTTAGGAGATATTCCTTATCACTCAGCATAAAAACCAAATGCTTAGTGTGGCCTCAAGATCCTTGTGATGTGGCCTGGATATCTCTAGGACCTCATCTTTTCCCACACTCCCCATTCTAATTTCTCTCCAGTAGCTCTAGTCTTCTTGCTGTTCTTTGAATATACAAAACACGTTCCATTTTATGACTGTGCTTGCTGTTTGCTCTGTGCATAGTGCTCTTTTCCCAGATAGCCATATGGCTCACTAACTCCTTTTTTCCCCTAACTTCTGCTCAAATGTCACCTTATTGGAGAGGACTTCTATGATCACCTATGAAAAACATCAGAGTTTTAGCATACTGTCATATTTGTCCTGCTTTAGATTTCTCCACAGCATTTACTATTGTGTCACATGTTATATGATATTATTTGCTTGTTTATTGTCTGTTTCCCCTCGTTATTGTATTAATCTATGAAGATAGATTTTATCTATTTTACTCATGACTGTATCTGTAGCACTTATAGCAGTGCCTGGAATATAATAACTTAATAACTATTTTATAAATGAACGAAAAACTGATGAAATCCCTTAGAAGCTACTTCAGTGTATTAGTTTTCAAGAATTTCTGTAACAAATTACTGGAAATCATGTGGCTTAAAACACAGTTTAGTCTCATGGTTCTGGAGGCTGGATGTCAGGAGGGCTGTGTTCTCTGACAGTTCTAGACAAGAATTCTTTCTTGCTTCTTCTAGCTTCTAGGTTTTTTTTTTTTTTTTTTTTTTGAGAGGCAATCCTTGACGTTCCTTGTAGGTGCATTAATCCAGTCACGTGGTCATTTACTCCCTGTGTGTCTTGTCATTTTTATTTTCTATATGTCTGTTCCTGTGTCCAAATTGCACCCTTTTATAAAATATGTCATATAGGACTAGAACCCATCCTGATGAACTCATTTTAACTTGATTATCTCTGTAAAGATCCTATTTCCAAAGAAGGTGTGAGGTGCTGGGTGTTAGAACTTCAACACACCTATTTTGGAGGCAAAATTCAACCTTTAACAGTGAGAGTGAAATTATATAGCATTTATTTGTCTGAAAAAGCTAATCTTATACTTATTGTTGAATTAAGACTTTACTGATTATGCAATTATTATTTTTAATTTAAATTTATTTATTTTAATTGGAGGCTAATTACTTTACAATATTGTATTGGTTTTGCCATACATCAACATGAATCTGCCATGGTTGTACACGTGTTCCCCATTCTGAACCCCCCTCCCGTCTCCCTTCCTGTACCATTCCTCTGGGTCACCCCAGTGCACCAGCCCCAAGCATCCTGTATCCTGCATCAAACCTGGAATGGCAATTCATTTCTTATATGATATTATACATGTTTCAATGCCATTCTCCCAAATCATTCCACCCTCTCCCTCTCCCACAGAGTCCAGTTATAAGTCATGGTTATTTTTTTCTCAGCATTTTGAGGGTAGTACTTCACCTTTTTTGGCTTCACTGATGTGATGAGAGTCAAATTGTTGTTTCTTTGTAGAATATAAACCTTTTCTTTCAGGCTAATTTTAAAATCTTTTTGTTTTTGATGATCTGAATTTCACTAAAATACAAAAGGGGGGTAGATTTGTATTTTTCTAAAACTCATTATAATTTCGGTATCAGAATCATTTCTTATACCTAATCAAAAATTGTTAAAGTTAAATATCTTTCCATAATGAAAGCTCCAGGACCAATTGCTTTACCAGTATATATTCTAAACATTAAAGAAACAGTGAGATCAATGTTATACAAACTCTTTTGGAGACTGAAAAAACACTTCCCAACTTGTTTTACAAGCCTAATATAATCTTGGCACTGAAACTGACAAAATCATTGCAATAAAGGAATGTTACAGGCCAATCTCTTTCATGATCTTAGATATAAAATTCCTAAACAAAGTATTAACAAATATAATTCAGTAAATGTAGAAAAATTATAATCCAATCAAAACAACTTGAATTTATTTATAGTATGTATCATTGCTTTAACATCTGAAAAATTGACCAGTATAAATTCACTACTTAACAGGATAAAGGAAAACAAATCATATGAATTTCAATAGATATAGAAAAATTGTTTAGTCAGATTCATCACCCTTTCACGTTTAAAACTTGTCAGAAAACTAGACATAAAAGGGAGAAGGGAAGTTTTTCACTCTGATACAGTGTTCACAAAACCTGCAACAAGCATACTTAATGGTAAAATATTAAAAACTTTTCCCCATAGGCTTGAAATGAGACATGAATACCCACTATACAGCTTAAACTTTACACTAGAGACACCAGCCAATGCAATAGGCAAGGAAAAGAATAAAAGTTCTAAGGAATGGAAATAATAAGATAAATGGCTATTATTTGAAAATTATATGATATTCTATGCAAAAATCAAAAGACTACAGATGAACTATTATAATTAGCAAGTGAATTAGGAAATTTACCACATATAGGGTCAATATATGAAAATTAAATTGTATTTTTATAAATAAGAAACCTTGGAAGAAAAACTATGGCAAACCTAGACAGCATATTAAATAATAAAGACATGCATACTATCATGTAAGAAAAGAATCGCCAGTCTATGTTCGATACAGGATACAGGATGATTGGGGCTGGTGCACGGGGATGATCCAGAGAGATGATATAGGGTGGGAGGTGGGATAGGCGGTTCAGGATTGGGAACTCATGTACACCTGAGGTGGATTCACGTCCATGTACGGCAAAACCAATACAGTATTGTAAAGTAAAATAAAGTAAAAATAAAAAAAAAATAAAGACATTACTTTGCCAACAAAGGCCTGTATAGCTAAAGCTATGGTTTTTCTAGTAGTCATGTATGGATGAAGAGATGGACCATAAAGAATGCTGAGCACTGAAGAGTTGATGCTTTTGAACTGTGGTGTTGGAGAAGACTCTTGAGAGTCCCTTGGCCTGCAAGGAGATCAAACCAGTCCATCCTAAAAGAAATCAGTCCTGAATATTCATTGGAAAGACTGATGCTGAAGCTGAAACTCCAATATTTTGGTCACCTGATGTGAAGAACTGATTCCTTGGGAAAGACCCTGATGCTGGGAAAGATTGAAGGCAGGAGGAGAAGGGGATGACAGAGGATGAGATAGTTGGATGGTGTCACCAACTCGATAGAAATGAGTTTGAGCAAACTCCAGGAGTTGGTGATGGGCAGGGAAGCCTGGCATGCTGCAGTCCATGAGGTCACAAAGAGCTGGACAAGACTGAGTGACTGAACTGATTGAACTGAAGTTGTATTTTTATGAATAAGAAACCATTGGAAAATGAAATAAAAATTCAGTTTTATAATGGCACCAACAAACACTGAATACCTAAATATCAGTCAGTTCAGTTCAGTTCAGCCACTCAGTCGTGTCTGACTCTTTGCAACCCCATGAATTGCAGAACGCCAGGCCTCCCTGTCCATCACCGTCTCCCGGAGTTCACTCAGACTCACGTCCATTGAGTCAGTGATGCCATCCAGCCATCTCATCCTCGGTCGTCCCCTCTCCTCCTGCCCCCAATCCCTCCCAGCATCAGAGTCTTTTCCAATGAGTCAACTCTTTGCATGAGGTGGCCAAAGTACTAGAGTTTCAGCTTTAGCATCATTCCTTCCAAAGAAATCCCAGGGCTGATCTCCTTCAGAATGGACTGGTTGGATCTCCTTGCAGTCCAAGGGACTCTCAAGAGTCTTCTCCAACACCACAGTTCAAAAGCATCAATTCTATGTCCTGGCTATTATAAACAGTGCTGCGATGTACACCCGTGGTGGATTCATATTGATGTATGGCAAAACCAATACAGTATTGTAAAGTAAAATAAGGTAAAATAAAAAAAAAGAGAGAGAGAGAGAGAAAGAAAAGAAAAAGCATCAGTTCTTCGGTGCTCAGCTTTCTTCACAGTCCAACTCTCACATCCATTCATGACTACTGGAAAAACCATAGCCTTGACTAGACGGACCTTTGTTGGCAAAGTAATGTCTCTGCTTTTCAATATGCTGTCTAAGCTGGTCATAACTTTTCTTCCAAGGAGTAAGCGTCTTTTGATTTCATGGCTGCAGTCACCATCTGCAGTGATTTTGGAGCCCCTCAAAATAAAGTCTGCCACTGTTTCCCCATCTATTTCCCATGAAGTGATGGGACCGGATGCCATGATCTTCGTTTTCTGAATGTTGAGCTTTAAGCCAATTTTTTCACTCTCCACTTTCACTTTAAGTATAGATCTATTAAAAAGATGTTCATTATCTCTACACAGAACACTACAACACATTGTTAGGGAAATTAAGGAACTAGATGAATGGTGTGTTATTCATGTTCATGGATTGGAAAGCACAACAATGTAAGGATGTCAATCTCCCAGACTGACTGTACCAGCTATCGATTTATTGCTCCTTAGCTCCTAATCTACCTTTCATTGCCTGATCTGTGATAACAGAGCTGGAATCTGTGAATATTTTTCCCTTGCCAGCTGACATGATTTTAACTTTGTCAGTAGAGGGCAGTAGAGGGATAGTGGTAAAGAAAGAGGTTCTCTTCTGGTTCTGGTGTACTCCCCTAGCCAGGCTCCTGCAGTACGTGTCTTCTGCATTACTGGGCTCCTGCAGCTCTCATGACTTCTGAAATGCCAGGCTCATTCAGTGCATATAACTTATCAGGGCCTGCTTTACTGACTGGAATGGCTTATGTAATGCCTGGTTTCAGCAGTGCTCAGCTCAGCACCTCTCATGAATGGCTTCCTTGGCATCCCTTGCATGTCTGTAATAGGGTGCTACTGGTCTGACACCACCCTTCGAATGGCTTCTTCTGGAAATCACTCAGGTGACTTTGCAGAGATGTCACAATGAGATATCACTCCCACACTGGTCAGAATGGCCATCATTAAAATGCCTGCAAATAATAAATTCTGGGGAGGTTGTGGAGAAAAGCGACCCTCCTATACTGTTGATGGGAATGTAAATTGGTACAGCCACTATACACCAGAACAGTTTGGAGTCTCCTTAGAAAATTAAAAATAGAGTTGCCATATGATCCTGCAATCCCACTCCTGGGCATACATCCAGAAAATATGAAAACTCTACTTCAAAAAGATATATACCTCAGTGTTCACAGCAGCAGCAGTATTTATAATAGCCAAGACATGGAAGCAACATACATGTCCATCAACAGATGAATGGATAAATATGTGATATATATGTATCTGTATATATATGTGTGTGTATGTGTGTGTGTATACCTAAATCTATATGTATAAGCTTCCCAGGTGGTGCTAGTGGTAAAGAACCCACCTGCAGGAGGTGTGAGAGATGCAGGTTTGATTGCTAGGCTGGGAAGATTCCCTGGAGTAGGAAATGATAACCCACTCCAGTATTCCTCACTGAAAAATTCCATGGGCAGAGGAGCCTGTGTGGGCTACAGCCCGTGGGACTGCAGAGAATCGGACACGACTGAGCACAGTCCTTTGCTTACTTACTTATGAAAGAAAATAACATACATACATACATACAGTGGAATATTAGTCATAAAAAAGAATGAAACAATGCCATTACAGCACACGGATGGATCTAGAGATTATTATACTACGTGAAGTAAGTCAGACAGAGACATACAAATACCATATGATATCGCTTATATGTGGAGTCTAAGAAAAGTGATACAAATGATACACACTGAGGAAACCAGAATTGAAAGAGACATGTGTACCCCAATGTTCATTGCAGCACTGTTTACAACAGCTAGGACATGGAAGCAACCTAGATGTCCATCGGCAGATGAATGGATAAGAAAGCTGTGGTACATATACACAATGGAATATTACTCAGCTATTAAAAAGAACAATTTGAATCAGTTCTAATGAGGTGGATGAAACTGGAGCCTATTATACAGAGTGAAGTAAGTCAGAAAGAAAAATACCAATACAGTATATTAATGCATATATATGGAATTTAGAAAGATGGTAATGATGACCCTGTATGTGAGACAGCAAAAGAGACACAGATGTAAAGAACAGACTTTTGAACTCTGTGGGAGAAGGCAAGGGTGGGATGATTTGAGAGAATAGCACTGGAACATGTATATTACCATATGTGAAACAGATCACTAGTCCAAGTTTGATGCATAAAACAGGGCACTCAAAGCTGATGCACTGGGACAACCTGAGGGATGGGATGGGGAGGGATTTGGGAGGGGGATTCAGGATGGGGGACACATGTACACCCATGGCTGATTCATGTCAGTGTATGGCAAAAACCACTACAATACAAACAATATTGTAATTAGCCTCCAATTAAAAAAAATAATTAATTTAAAAAAGACAGAAATAGACTCAGAAATATAGAAAACAAACTTATGGTTGCCAGAGAGAAAAGTGAGGGGGAGTGTTAAATTGAGAATTTGGGATATAACAGATACATTACTATGTACAGTACTGCTATAGTACATGCATGCATGCTCAGTCACTTCAGTACTATGCATGCATGCTCAGTCACTGCAGTCATGTCTGACTCTTTGCAAGCCTTGCAACCCCATGGACTGTAGCCCTCGAGACTCCCCTGTCTATGGGGATTCTCCAGGCAAGAGTACTGCAGTGGATTGCCATTTTCTTCTCCAGAGAAACTTCCCAACCCAGGGATCAGACCCATTATCTCTTGTGTCTTCTGCATTGGCAGGTGGATTCTTTACCACTGCACCACCAGGAAAGCCCATATATGTGTGTGTATGTGTCAGTCACTCAGTCATGTCCAGCTCTTTGTGACCCCAGGGACTATAGCCTGCCAGGCTCTTCTGTCCATAGAATTCTCCAGGCAAGAATATGGGAACCGGTAGCCATTTCCTTCTCCAGGGATCTTCCTGACCCAGGGATTGAACCCAGGTCTCCTGCATTGCAGGCAGATTCTTTATCAACTGAGTCACCAGGGAAGCCCAACTTAAAGGCTGGTCTATGTCTGCCCAGAACAAGGGGTGCAGCCCCATGTATGTGTATGTATATATATAAATGCATCACTTTGCTATTCCTCTGAAACATTGTAAATTAAATATACTTAGTTAAAAAATAATTAGAGCTGGTGAGGATGTGGAGAAAGGTAATACTTATGTACTGTTCTTGGGAATGTAAATTGGTACAGCCACTATGGAAAACAGTATTTATGAGCTTCTAAAAACTAAAAATACAAGTACCATAAATTGGAACCTAATAATCCCACCTCTGGATAATAACCAAAGGAAATTAAATTACTATGCCAAAGAGATATATTGAGGAGATAGTTCAAAGAAATGTTCTTTGCAGCATTACTTACAAAACCAAGACACGATTGCAACCTAGTCCATTGATAGATGAAAAGATAATGAAACAGTGGTATATGTGTGTATGTGTGTATAGAATAGTCTGTTATATATGATATATAATAGACTATTACTCAGCCATAGAGAAGAAGGAAATCCTACCTTTTGCAACAACATGGATGAACCGTTACGGCATTATTCTAAGTGAAATAAGTCAGACAAGAAAAGACAAATACTGTATTAATTCACTTATATTTGAGATATAAAAAAACTGAATCTATAGAAATAGAGTTGAATGGTGATTTCCATGTGCCAGGTGGTAGGAGAAATGAGATGTTGATCAAAGGGTGCAAACTTCCAGTTGTAAGATAAGTAAGTTCTGGAAATATAATGTACAACATATTGAAAGCAGTCAGCAATACTGTATTGAAGTTAGTGAGAGAGTAGATCTTAAAATGGTCTCCCTAAAAAAAATAAGCTAATTCATGCCCATGAATTTAATTATGCTTGCCATGTACCCCACCAGCCAGAAGTGGCTTGGCTATCTGAAAGATGGGACAGGCTTACTGAAGACTCAGTTATGACACAATTGAGAGGTAACATCCTGAAAAGGATGGGATTTAGTATTATAGGATGCAATCTTTTTCTTGAATCAGAGATCATTAATATGTTGCTATCTCCCCCATAAAGAAGCCTGGGAATAAAAGGGCGGTGTGAGTGTTCCTTTCATTATTATATAAAACAACCCATCCTGGGTTATTGTATGTATGTACTTTCCTGGTTTTCATATCTTAATCCTTGAGGAGAAATGCTTAAAGCATGCTAAAAACAATGGTTCCTATGAAGGGGAAGGTAAGATAGCTACTTGGCCATTTTGGGCTTCTTTTGCCTCTGAGCCAATAGATAAAAAAGAGCTTACTCAACTGGCTGGAGTGATTGACCCTGATTATGAAGGGGAAATTGGATGGCTGCTACCAAATGGTATCAAGGAACACTAGATCTGGAACGCAGAGTAGGCTCTGGGTTTTCTTTTAGTCTTTCAATGCCAAATAGTAGATTAAGTTAATAGAAAACAATGGCACACTACTATCACCAAAAAAAAAAAAAAAAAAAAGGTGGCAGAGTATTGAGAACTCAGGCTTTTCATAAATAGTAACTTTACTAGGTTAAGAACTCTAATTAGGTTCTGGCTGAGGACAGAGGAATAATAAAACAGTGGAGAAAGAAGCCATAGATATCAATTTTGTCTATATGATCAAGTAGAGAAATAAGGACTGTAATAGGTTTGGATAGATGTACATATTTATTTATACATTGCCACCAACAGTAGAGGCTTCTAATTTCTCCAGATCTGTGATAACACTCTATCTTTTGTTTGTTTTTTAATAGCCATTTTAATAGGTTTGAGGAGGTATGTAATTGTTTTTAGTTTGCATTTCCCTGATGATTACCTATTTCTAGTACTTTTTCAAATGCCTGTTGACCATTTGTATGTTCTCTATGGGAAATGTCTATTTATTTCTATTACACATTTTAAAATTTGGTTATTTGCTCTTTCTGCTAATCTCTTTATTTACATTGGTCTGTTACAGTTTTCTATTTCTTCTTTTGTTTTTCTGGGAAGAATTTAATCTTACCTTTCTTTCTTTTACTTTTTATTTTATATTGGAGTTTAGCCAATTAACAATGCTGTAATAGTTTCAGGTGAGTAGCAAAGGGACTGAGCAATACATATACATGTATCTATTCTCTCCCAGACTCCCCTGGCATCCAGGCTGTCATGTAACATTGAGTTCTCTGTGCTATACAGTAGGTCCTTGTTGGTTATCCATTTTAAATATAACAGAGTGTATATGTTGATCCCAAACTCCCTAACTATCTCTTCCCTCTCTTCTTCCCCCTTTGTCTTTATTTCTAAGGAAGAGTTTTACTGGATACAGTATTCTTGATTGTTAATTTTTTTCTTTCAGCACTTTGAATATATCATCTCAATCTTTCCTGGCATGAGAGGTTTCTGCTGAGAAATTCACTGATAGCCTTATGAGATTCCCTAATATGTGATGAGTTGCTTTTCTCTTGCTGCTTTCAAAATTCTTTATCTTTGAAAATGTAGTTATAATGTGTCAGTATAGACTTGGGTTTCTTCTATCTGACATCCTTTGGCATCCTGAATATGGATGCCAATTAGTCTCCTTATATCTGGGAAGTTTTCAGCTATTATTTATTTAAATAAGCTTTCTGCCCTCTTCACCATCTCTTCTCTTTCTAGGACTCCTAAGATGTGTGTATTAGTTCAACTGATAAGAGTTGCCTGAGTCCTTTAGGCTTTCTTCACTGTTTTCATTCTTTTTTCTTTGATTCTATGACTGTATAATTTACATTCTTCATCTTTGAGTTCATTGATTCCTTCTGTTTTATCAAGTCTACTAGTGAATTTTTCATTGCAATCATGGCATTCTTCAGCTCCAGTATTTTTTATTAATTACTTTTACAGGGTACGGCAGATTTAATTTTCTAAAGATGATATTTCCTTTGACATTCTCATTGGTTAGTGGGTCTGCTCTTCGCTACAAATCTGAGTGGGCTTAGACTCTCTTGTAATAAGAATTAAGTAGAAGTGATGCTGGATGACTTCCAAGATAAGGTCAGAAAAGGCTATGATACTTTTATCCTATTTTCTTGACCTCTCATACTCAGAGCTCTGGGATGCCATGCATAAGTCTGATTATCCTAAGGGTACTATGCATTGTTGAAGCCAAACCACATGGTAAAGTCTTCTTTAGATGCTCTGATAGAAAATCTTTGTCTTCAAGCCCTCCCAGCCTATGTGTCAGATACCGTGACTGAATGAGCATTTAGGTGACTTCATTCCCTATCTTTTGAGCCTTTGACTCCTCCTAGCTGAAGCCCAGATGGGGTGAAGCACGTACAAATCATCCTTGCTGTGCCCTTTCCAATTTCTGACCCACAGAACCCCTTACTGCTGTATTGTTTCTGGGACTTATTTCTGAATGCCTGGAGAGATAGAGGCTAATGAGATTAGGTAGAGGAAAGAGAAGGTAAATGATAGAACTTCAGTTCTCTCTGGCTCAGTAGGTGTTTATGGTCAGCAAATTATCTGTATACTGGAGTTAAATGCAGTTAGTATGGGTGGGAGATGCCAAAATTTTCCTGGGTTTTGAGAACATCTGTCATGTTTCAGAGGTAGGGGCTCATGGAAGCTAGTTTAAAAGTATGTTTTTTAGTCCATCATCAATAAAGCAGTTTGTTGAAATTTTACATGGACTTTAGCAACTATTTCTGTCTCATTTTATTTATCTTTTAATGTCTTTCTTCTTTTTAAAATTTTTATTTATTTATTTGGCTGCACTGGGTCTTCATTGCTGTGTGCAGGCTTTCTTTAGTTAAAGTGAGTGAGGGCTACTCTCTAGTTGCAGAGACTTTTCATTGTAGTGACTTCTCTTGTCGCTGAGCATGGGCTGTAGAGTATGTGGGCTTCAGTAGCTGTGATGCATGGATGCCCTGCTGCATGCGGAATCTTCCCCAACCAGGGATCAAACCTGTGTCTTCTCTATTGGCAGGCAGATTCTTAACCACTGGACCACCAGGGAAGTCCCTTCTCTCATTTTAAATCCATAGTGTCATTGCCAGTTTTTCTCCTTTTCTATATCTTTATGGTCATTTTTTAAATGGTTGAGGTTTTTTTTGTTTTTTTTTTTAGATACTGATGCATAACCTTGTATTCATTTTAGGTATACAACATAGCGTTTGATGTATGTTTTAATATATCCTGCGAAATGATCACCACATAGTTACATTTTTTTTCTTGTGATGAGAACTTTCAAGGTCTACTCTCTTAGCAAATTTGAAATATACTGTAGAGCATTGTTAACATGTCCTCATGCTGTACATTACATCCCTAGGACTCATTTGTCTTGTAACTGCAAGTTTATACCTTTTGACCACCATTGCCAACTCCTCCACCTATAGTAACCACTAGTTGCCTCTCCTCTCCAGTATTCTGATTTGTTCTTTTTTTTTTATTGTTTCTGTCTCTTTATTGATATTCTCATTTTGTTCTTGTGTCATTTTCCTGAATCCATTTAACTGAGTTCTATTGTAATTCACTGAGCTTCTTTCAGAAGATTGTTTTGAATTTTGTCAGCAAATCCATAGATCTCCATTTCTCTAGGGTCAGTTACTAGAGATTTATTTTACTCCTTTGATTATGTTATAGTTTTCCTGATCATTCAAGTCCCTTGTAGCTTTGTGCTGATGTCTGCATTTTTCAAGTCACAAATACCTCTCCCAGTGTACATGATGACTGAGAGGAAAAGACTCTCATCAAAATGTCTGGCCAGAGATTATTGGCCTATGTTCCTAAATTATCCAAACGACCAGTTTTTTTTTTTTTTTAATGGAGGCTATAATCTCTTATTCCCTCTGGTGTTTAACTTTGCTGGTTCTGTTAGCACTTGATGTGAGGCTACACAGGAACTGGTCCCTGAGCTACTGCACAGAAAGAATGTGGACATTGGAGGCATGGCTCACTCCTCTTACTCCCTTCTGAGGGAGAAGCCTTGGTTCCGCATGTTTTCCCAATCTCGAAGATCCTTGCTAGCTGTAGGAAGACACCCTCTGCTTTTCCTTGGTTCTTAGCTGATTCAGGCATCTGGACTATGCTGTTTCTTCAACACTTGTTATGAGGAGAAGTAGGACATGGCCTCTTGGGGAGTGGGTGCACAGACAGGCTGGGAGGCTGAGTGCACACTCCATTCTCTTCTTCCCACCATGGCAGAGGTCATTGGCTGAGCACATCTGCCTTGGCTCTGGGCTGCACAGTTTAGGGGGGAGGTTAATGCAGGAAAAGTGAAAGTGCTCTTCTCACCTATTTCAATGTGACTGTTCTTGGTTATTGTGCTTCCCTGGGGTGCTGAAACATCTGTAATTCTTATAAAGACATCTTGGTTCATGTATCATTTTTACATTGTTGTTTCTATGGGGGAACAAGGATTGAGCCTTTCTATTCCTTCATTTTGCTGATCTCATTTGTAGTTTAATCTTTAAAGAACAGGCTATTCAGTGGGACTGTGGTGGAATATGTGTAGGGATGAATTTAGCTAGGGTGGATACAATAAGTATTAGGACAGTGTGCATCTTCATTTAGGAGAAAGTGTGAGAAATTATTCACTTATAATAAGAATGGCATTTTTAAATGATCATGTTATGACTTTTAATTTTGATGCATATAACTAGATCAATTTATGAAAGTTTAGTTAATATAAAGTATCCTCAACAATGTATACACATATCTGTGTGCCCATTTTATCGCAGTACTTCTTGATATTTTCTTATGTTTGTTAAGAAAAAGATAAAAATAATGCTCTGTTGATGTTTTTATTTGCTTTATTTGTTTTTTTTTTCTTATTTACAGTGGGTATATACATCAAATTCAAACACTACATTTTATAATATATGCCTTTTGCCAAGGGATTGTAGCAAAATGCAAAATCAGTTTTTAGTATAACAGTATGTTCAGTCTTCCTATATATTTTTATTGTGGCAAAAACATAAAATTTACCCTCTTCACATATTTTAAGTGTATATATTGTTAACTACATGCATATTGATGTGTAGAAGATCTTCAAAATTTTTTTTTATCTTGTTTGACTGAAACTCTGTACCCATTGAATAGCAGCTTCCCAATTCCCTCTTCCCCCAGCCCCTGGCAACCACCATTCCACACTCTGCTTCTATGAGCTTGCTTTTCATTTCCTTCTCCAGCGGATCTTCCCGACCCAGGGATCCAACCCAGGTCTACCTGCATTGCAGGCAGATGCTTTAACCTCTGAGCCACCAGGGAAGCCCATAAGTAAAACTACAGAACGGTTTTTCTCCTCTGCCTGGCTTATCTCCTTAGCACAATGTCCTCAAGGTTCATCCATCTGGTCACACACTGTAGAATTTCCATCTTGTTTTAAAGCTGAATAATACTCCATTGTATGCATATGCCACATTTTCTTTATCCATTCCTCTGCTCATAGATATTTAACATGTTCATCCTTTGATTTCACTATTCTTTGACTATGCCTATGGTGCCATCAGGTCAGATGAATGGGGGATGCTGAACTCACTTATTTTGGAAAATTAAATGTGTATAGGTTACTTGTTCTTTGCCTTTGTACTAATAGAGTCCTTTGTGTAAATCCATAGGTAAAGGTCCTAGGCTCAGGATCTTTGTTCTTGTCAGGGTCTTTTTTCTGGTTCTGGCTCCTCAAATGTAGTGAAGTCACTGCTTCTGGACTAGTTTCCAGAGGCTGTGGTAGGAGCTGATGTCTCTAAATGTTTCCCCTCAGACCCAGGATGGGCAAAATAGTTCTCTGACTATATTTCTTAGCGTTTGGAAGTCACTTAACTTTGAATAAGAAATAAATACACTTGAATTTTATTAAAAATGAAGAACCATAGAAGCTCTAAGTTTACAAAGTTCTCTTCCCTTGTAGATTGGTTCTCTATTAGAACAAGCATCCTATTGCCATTTTTTAAAACCCTGAGACACATACCTGGTGCCTTAGCATCCTCTGCAAAGCTGCCTTCACCTGCTGGTTGTTGAAGCTGTAAATGAGGGGTTTATTAAGGATGATCACACCATACTGTATAGAGACAACTCGGTCCAGGATTGATCCTGAAGAGGGGCTAATATACCTGAATAGAGCCATTCCCATAGAACAAGAGCACCATGGTGAGGTGGGAGGAGCAGGTGGAGAAGGCTTTGCCTTGGCCTTTAGAGGAGGAGATAATTAGAATGGCAAGAATGATTTTAGAGTAAGAGAAGAGGATCAGGAAAAGTGTCAAGTCCTAGAAATGCAGCAGAACCAGCCAGCAGGATAGTGTTAGGCATGGTATCACTGCAGGAGAGAGGGAAGAGTGAAAGCGGTTCACAGCTGAAGGGGGAGATGATATTGGGACCACAGAGCTATAAGTTCTGGGTACAAAGACTATTCACTAGTGCGTTCAGAAGCCCCATCACCCCTGCTGCACTGACCACTGCAATGCACAGAGGTCCATTCATGATCACAGCGTAGAGCAGAGGGTGACAGATGGCACCATAGTGGTCATAGGCCATAGCAGAGAGCAAGCAGGTCTCAGTGCCACCAGAAAATGTGAAAAAGAAACTCTGGACAATACATCCCCACACTGAAATGGTCTTCCTCTGAGACAGGAAATTCTGCAGCATCTTGGGTATGGTGACCGAAGAGTGGCATTTGTCTAGGAAAGACGAATGACCAAGGAAGAAGTACGTGGGCGTGTGCAGGTGAGGATCAGCCCTGATCACCAGGATCATCATCAGGGTCAGGAGGCAAGTCCCCAAGAAGAGAACAAAGAGTGTGGTCTGTATATCTGGGTCAGTAGACAACCCCAACAGCGCAAATTCATCAATAATGCTAAGATTTTTCATGGTTTCTTAGATATTCCATCCCTAAAAATTTTTTAAAAAATATTTACTTATTTAGTGGGGTAATGATCTGAGTCATTCTCTGGGAATAGGATTTTTAATTTATAAAATATCCCCTTTTTAGCTTAAGCCAGAAAGTGAATTTGAGGATAAATAAATATCTGACTATCTTATTACTCTATTAAATATTGCAACTTTCCTTTTCCTGACTCTAAGTACTTCCTATGAAGGTAAACATCCCATTATACGTAACACCTCTAACATATAGATAATGGATTTAGTACATTAAAGATTATTTGTCCCTGTTAGAATTTATATTTTACACAGGAAAGGATCTTTATTGGTTTCTGCCCTTCCATCCCATGATGCATTCCTAGCTCAATAATTCAAATTTAGTCCATAATTTTTGAGTAAGAGAAGAGGATCAGAAAAGTGTCACCATCCTAGAAATGCAGTAGACCCCGTAAACCCAGCTAGATGACTCTAAATAAACACTTGTTGAATAAGAGAATGAATGCTTTCTCAGCTAAAAGCTATCTTAGCCCTCCTTTCTACCATCTCTCTGGACTGCTTAGATCACAGGCCCTCACAATCTGTATCCTCTCATGCTCTTCCCCAGCCTTTCCTCATCATCTGATATCATCCAAGACCTGCTGAACTCTAGAAGTTGCAACAAGTAGACAGACACCCAGAGAAATCCTTTAGTGGGAGGCTGATTTTTCAAAATAATGGAGCTTAAATTCCTAATACATCTCATTTGATATGTCAACCCTGACATGCAATCTGACCTCATATTTTCAGACTGAGGACAATGCGGGACAGAGCAGTGACATGACTTCCACAATAACTAGATATCTTAGGGCCAGAAGTAGGCCAGGGCTTCTGATTTCACAACCAACTCTCCTTCTAGTGCTTCATAGATAGACAATAAACAGTGGGGGATTTAAAGAGTTTCAGGTTGAGCTAGTATGGTTTGGGGTTGATACGAGTGGTCCTATTTTCCTTAGTCCCCTGACTCTCCAAATGGCCTAAAGTTCAACAGCATTTGCTGTGATAGTGAAATAAGCATTGAACTCAGAGTCAAAGGGTCCTTGGCTGATCACTGACTGGGAAACCTATTAAATCCAATGAAAAATGAGAATAAAAATGAGGTCAAAATCTTTACAATCTATTAAATGCTTAATAAGCATTTAAAAACCCTCTGCAAATGCAGAAGAATGAAATGGTTCATGGTAAATGAAAATTTGTGATCCATTGTATGTCAAGATTATGCATATTTTTCCTAATTAATATTTCCCTTATGCTGTGAAATTGTGTTTTCACAAAATGCATTGTTTAAATAGGCAAAGTGTTTACTGGCTCCTTCTCCTTAACCAGATTTCTAGACTTTGTCATTAGTTATTCTCTCCAGACATTCTTTCTCCTGCTTGGGTACACTGACTGATGACCTACATTTTATATTGAAACCTGTCAGTGAAAACCTTACTTCCCTTCTTCTTTCCCTTCTCCCACAAACCTCCTTTCACACATCTTTCCACCACCATGTACCACATATTTACTCATATGATAATGACTATTATTCATTTATTGCTTAATTTATGCCAACCACTATAACAAAATCTTGATCTTTTTTAATCCTTGTAAAACTTTGTAACATAGGTATTACTGACTTCATTTCTGTGGGTCAGAAATACTGTGACATGTGCCATAGACTTTACCAAGTCATGGAGTTGGGACTCACATCCAAGGTCCTCCAATTTCAAATCCCATGTTTTTCCTACTTTGCAACACTGCAAAACTTCACTTGTGAGAAAAATCTTCCCTAATCTGGAGATTATGCTTTCTCTAGAGGGAACTTGGGAACCCAGGCAGTAATGTGAGGTGTTCTTGGGAGTTTGACCCAATGACCATGTATGAACCTTCTCCTTAACTAGAATGTCCTTCCTGCTGCTCCCAGACATATGGCATCAGGGATCTGACCTCTTGTAACAAAGATGGGGGCTTCTGGGCCAGGGAAAATTTCAAGAGAAATCTAAGGAAAAAGTCAGAGTGAATGTGAAAATCAAGTCAGGCTGTAAAAAAGCAGCACCCTACAGAGGTGGGGCGAGTGGGGTAGTAGAGATAGCCCCTCTGGTTTTCCCTCCCCCGTTTCTCTACCTGAAGCATCTGAAGAAGTCCTGGCACTGAGGCATCAAGAAAATGATGATAGACATGAAGGGTTAAGATTTATTCATGCAAAAAACTTTCTTTTCTTTCTTCTTATAAACTGCAGCAAATTTACTTTTTTAAAATCCTCTCATTCTTTTACACACTTCCAGCAGCTACTATGCTTACACTTTAATCTCATCTGGAGGCCTCAATGAACTTTCAAAATCTGCAGGATCCCAGACCCTAATGAAATTTTTTCAGAGTCATTTTTGGGCTCATTGGAGCCTAAACATGCTGTCCCAGTGCTGAAGCACCACAGGCACTGAAAGCCTAGTTGAGTTTGTTCATCTCACCCTACTTCCACCCCCAACTACTATTATCACCACAGCTCTTCATTTATCTGTTTTATACAGATGCAGCTTTTTCAGTGGGCTTTTTTTCTATGGAAAAAATATTTAGCTAATGAAATAACTTTCAAAACATATGACACAGAAGAACTTTGCAAGGAGGTATAGAGAAAAATTTCCTATTTGGTCTTCATATGTCTTTTACTCCACCCATCCTCCTCAAAAAAGTTTTTTTTTTTTTTTTTTTTGTATTTATTGCCCAGACATCTGGTAGAAACAGAAGAGGGAAATCCCAAATGGGCAAGTGGGTTTAGAGAGGTCAAACATGTAGGACAGTTACAACTTAGTTTTGCAACTTTGAGCAATAATCTTCCCCATCCTAGGTTCAGCTGCCTGTCCTATTAAGAAATTTAGAACTGCTGTTGGTTAAGGTCCTACCATTTAGGTGTTTCTCTGGCTTACTTACCTCTTCACTGAGCAGGGCTTTCCTGGGTCCAAAACGTACTCTGCAGTTTGAGCCAGGCTGTCAACTACCTGCAAGACAAGGCTGCAGTATGTCAAAAAATATTCCGGCAGTGGGGGCGCTCTTCAGAGGGCTCCAGCTGGACAGTCAATGCTAGGCTTGGAACCATGTTCAAACTCAAAGCAGCTCATCTCAAGGTCTCTTCTGGATAAATGCTAATGTGTCCTCTGGCATTCAGTTGATTCTGAGTCTTTTGGTCTCAGCTAAGATAATCTGCCACTCTTTCTTACCATTTTACTCTCCTTTTTTTCTCCCTAAGTCCTGAGAAAATTGCCTGCCAATTTTGTTTAACATATCTCTTCCTCATCAACTTGTTGGAAATCTTGTGCCAGCTGAGCCCTGGAGAGGTATATGTCAAGTAAGAACCCTCGGGAGCCAGGATCGGTTCACTGCCTTGGGAGTGGCAGCAGTAGCCAGAGCCAAAGTGGTTCTCAGTCCAGAGACAGGCAAGCTACTAGTCCTGTCATGCCTGGAGGAGGACACAGGACTGCAGAATGCAAGTAGCTCTAGATGGTTTTGATAATGGGGGACTAGGGACCAGGTGAACTCCAATGTGTGAGACTCTCTTAGGACTTCTTTAGTCTCTGATAGTACTGGGGTTCTAAAAACACACTCCCACTCCGCTCAGTATACACTCTTTTCCCACTGTGATGAGTTAAGTTTTCATTACTCTCCTTAAGTTACCTAGTCCTTAAATCTCACACTCCTCTCAGCTGATAACTGGCAGAGGACAGGTTCCTGTTCTTTCTGTGGGTGATCTCTAACTCCCTAAGCCCCACACATGGAGTGTCTTCTCTAGCCCCCTCCAGCCTGGGGAGGCCCTTCTCCATCTTCGGCCAGTGCCTCTCTCTGCCCTGGATGCCATCTTAACCCTTCTCTTTGAGCATCTCTCTGAAGCAATCGTGCTCTCTTTCCTTGAAGCTTATCCTTGAAGCTCCGCCTTTACATGAAGCTTATCCACTCAGTGTGTATGTAGAAACTACTTATGTTTATCCAGTTAAAATAGACCAGAAACCATTAATAACCACCTTTCTTCCATAAGAAGCCTTGAAAACATAAAAGAATTTGGAGCCCTTCCTCGAATAATAACATAAATTGCCTTTAAAGTTTTCTATGTGTAAAAAGACTAAGATTCAGATAAATTTTTGTTTGAGACATAAGGAAAGTCCATATTAGTAAAAATTTTACTCTCATGCATCTAGATTTTAACCCATTGCTGATATCCCAACCCCTCAGAAAAAATGTATATGGAATATAACACATATTATATGCAACACCTCTGCTATACCCTGTAGTCAAACACATTGCTGTTTCTCTAATGAAACTTCTGAGCGCTCCTATTACATGGGATTTTAAAAGGCTACAAATAGCCTCTTATCAATTAACTTCTAGTTTTTCCTCCAGATTAGTTTTTGGGAAAAAAGAAAGCTTGGTTGTCAGAGATTTTTAGAGATTTTGGAATTGGAGATAAGGGCTTATAAACCTATTTAAAATTTCTGTATTCACTGGCTTTATTTCTAGGTTTCCTATTCTATTCCTTGATCTGCCTGTTTTTACAGTAGTGCTATACTGTCTTAATGATTATATATATGTATAAAATATGCTTTAATATGTGATGATGCCAGTCTCTAATTTTCACATTTTCTATTTTAAATTATTGTGTTTTTTTTAAATTTCACTTCAGAACTGGGTTTTTAGTTTGAAAAATTCCCTTGAGATTTCAATTGGAATTGTTTTTTCTCAAAGAAATTCTTGCTTTGGGAGTACTTTGGGAGTAAGCATTACAATTTGTTCTCCTGTTCTTTAGTTGAGTCTTTTCTTTTTTGCTTACAGTGTAATCAGTGTAATTTTCATTTTATTAAGAGGCTTTTCTGTGTATTGTGTATACTTTTTTTTTCTCTTTTAGTTATAAACTTTGCAGTGAGGATCCTAACTACATAACTTTTGGGAGAAGTAGCAGCAGCTTCCAGGGATGTGCTCCATACTCTTATGGAGAAATTGGATTTAAGTAGGCTTGGTGGGTCAGTGGTAGAGAATCCACCTACAATGCAGGAAATTCAGGTTTAATCCCTGGGTTGGGAAGACCTGCTGGAGAAAGGAACGGCTACCCATCCCAATATTCTTGCCCAGAAAATGCCATGGACAGCGGAGCCTGGCAGGCTACAGTTCACGAGGTTGCAAAGGTGTCAGACACAAGTTAGTCACTAAACAACAACAAATAATCCTGCCAGATAGGGTACACCAGACAATATTATTCTGGCCTCCACCAATAGCTGTTCTTCCCTGACATCATTAGTCAAATGGAGGCACTCTTTCTTCTTAAACTCTGCTCCTACATGGGAACATGTCACCCAGTTTCAGTTGCCTGTCTAATGCCATATGTATTTCCTCATGCATTACTCTGACCAAAGTTCCTGTTGGTACCCTTTTACAGTCCCATGTTGCTGGTTTCTACTTGTCCACTCACAAAACTTCCTGATTTTCACTCCTACATTTTTGTGTTGGTTCTTTCCTGCTGGCCCCTCCATACTTTCCCTCTTTAATAGCATCAGACCTTTCAGTTTCTCAGTAACTATTTAATTTCTTGTCTTCTAAGTAATCACCCCTTTGATTTAATGATAGATAAATTCACTTACAAAACCCTCTTTGATATTTTTCTTGAAAGAAAGGCTGTATCATATGCTCAGCAGACCATTTTATAATCAGAAGATCAGAAGGTATATTTTCCAGTTCACTACAGATGATAAAACAATGAAGCTGAGAGAAAGACAAAGAGGAGGGGGTAGGAAGGGAGGAAGGGAAAGAGAAAAAGATTGGTCATGAATTTTCATTTGGCACTGCAGAACTATTGGACATCAATTCTAACTCCATCACTTACTGGCTAAGTGATCTTAGGCAAGTTAATGGCCTCGGAAACACTTAGTATCTTCGTTTTAAAGAGGGAACTCGTACCTTACAAGGTTATTGTAATGAACTAAGATTTTTTTTATAGTAGTATACAGAACCCTGCTAGCTGATAGCTTGATAAACTGTAGCTCTTTTGTCTACTTTTATGGCACAAATAAAAATAGAGAGAGGAAGTTTACAACAAAAATGGTCAAATAAGACATTTGAATAAATTAAGCCCATAATTTATGACAATGAATGTAAAAATCACAGTGGTGTTAAATACAAAGTTTTAAGTATCTTCATTAAAAAGGCATAGATTTAAGAAACAAAATGATATTCTAATGATATTCTGCTTAAACAAAATGATACAGAAATGTTAAAACTGCCATGATAGGCAAGGACATACATGGTGAAATCTAAAAAGAAAGAATAAGGTGGAAATATTAACATCACAGATCAGTCGGTAAAGGATCTGCCTACAATGCAGGAGACCCGGGTTTGATTCCTGGGTCGGGAAGATCCCTCGGAGAAGGAAATGGCAACCCACTCCAGTATTCTTGCCTGGAGAAACCCATGGACAGAGGAGCCTGGCAGGCTACAGCCCATGGGATTGCAAGAGTTGGACACGACGACTTAACTACTAATGCTACTGTTAACATCACAGAAAGTAAACTTGAAAGAAAAACATTAAACTATAAAAGAGTCCCATTTTATAATTAGAAGGGGTGTAACCCACAATGAAGACAAAATTATCATGATCTTTTAAAGCTACAAAATTGAGTTTCAAAATAAATGATGCAAAAACATGGAAATATCATGGAATACATCCATATGCACAATGTTAGTATCAAACTTATACATATGCTTTTAGTCTTTGATAGAATAAATGAAGTGAAAGTCAACAACTCTGCAAATGATTTGAGTGTATGATAAAAAGGACAAGGACAAGATGGTACAGTAGAGGAACTTGAGCTCACCTCTCACAAAACATCAAAATCACAACTAACTGCTCAGTGAAAGTGAAAGTCACTCAGTCATGTCTGACTGTTTGCAACGCCATGGACTGTACAGTCCACGGAATTCTCCAGGCCAGAATACTGGAGTAGGTAGCCTTTCCCTTCTCCAGGGGATCTTCCCAGCCCAGGGATTGAACCCAGATCCTCCATATTGCAGGCAGATTCTTTACCAGCTGAGCCCCCAAGGGAAGCCTGAACTACTGAATAACCACCAACAAAAAAAGACTGGAACCAACCAAAAAAGATATTATGCAACCAAAATCAAAGAAGAAGCCACAATGAGATGGTAGGAGGGGGACTTTTATGATATAATCAAATCTCATACTTGTTGGCTGGGTGACATAGAAACTGGAAAATAATTCTATGGTAGAGGTTCTCCCACAGGAGTGATATTTCTGAGTCCCACATCAGGCTTCCCAGTCTGGGTGTCTGGCATCAAATGGAAGAGCCCCCAGAGCATTTTATTTGAAGGCCAGCAGGGTTTGATTGCAGGAATTCTATAGAACTGGGAAAACAGAACTCCACCCTGTGTGAAACTCCACACAAGGTTTCACATGCACTGAGATGCAGGGCAAAGCAGTGACTTCATAAGAATCTAGGCAAGACCTACCTGTGGGCTTGAGGGGAGGTGAAGATTGGCTGTGGCCACAGTGGGGGCATGGACAGTTGTGGCAGAGGCACCAGGGAATATTCCTCAGTGCGAGCTCTTCCACAGGTCACCATTTTGGCACTGAGACCTGCCTCACCCAACAGCTTTCAGAGGCTCCAGTGCTGGAATGGCTTGGGCCAAACAACCAACAGAGTGTGAACCAAGCCCCATCCATAAACAGACAGCCTACCTAAAGTCCTGATCCCACAGCTACCTCTAGACATGCATCTTCCATGGCCCTGCCCACCAGAGGTATATGAATCAGCCTTATCCACCAGTGGGCGGACACCAGTCCCTCTTGCCAAGAAGCCTGCACAAGCCTCTGGACAAAGCTCACCCACCAGGGGGCAGACACCAGAAACAAGAAGAACTACAATCTGTGGAACAGAGGAACAGAGTCCACAAACAGGAAGAGTCTGACAAAATGAGATGGCAGAGAAATATGTTGCATATGAAGAAATAAGATAAAAACCCAAGGAACTAATAAGTGAAGTGGAGATAGGCAATATCCCTGGAAAATGAACTCAGAATAATGATAGTGAAGATGATATAAGATGCTGGAAAAAGAATGGAGCCACAGACCAGAATATACAAGAAATGGTTTTGTTTATTTTTTACTGTTTTGGCCATGCCTTGTGGCTTGTGGGATCTTTGTTCCCTGACCAGGGATTGAATCTAGGTCCTCAGCAGTGAAAGTACTGAGTCCTAACCACTGGACTGCCAGGGGATTCCTGACAAGAATTATAAAGAGCTACAAGATTTAAAGAACAAACCAAGAATTAAACAATACAGTAACAGAAATGAAAAATATACTAGAAGGAAACAAAAGCAGAATAAATATGGCAGAAGAATGAATAAATGAACTGAAAGAATGGTCGAAATCACTGATAGAATAGAATAAAGAAAGACTGAAAAGCAATTAGGACAAAGAGACATCTGGAACAACATTAAATGCACTAACATTCATATTACAGGGGTCAACGAATGAGAAGAGAGGTAAAGCTTGAGGAAATAGTTGAAGAGATAATAATTGAAAACTACCCTGGGAAATGAAATACTCAAATCCAGGAAGTGCAGAGAGCCCTTTATAGGACAAAGTCAAGGGGAAACATGCCAAGGCACCTATTAATAAAAAATTAAATACAAAGAGAAAATATTAAAAGCAACAAGAGGAAAGCAACAAATAACATATAAAGGAATCCCTATAAGGTTATCAGCTGATTTTTCAGTGGAAACTCTGCAGGCCAGAAGGGAGTGACATGTTACATTTAAAATGATTTAAGGAAAAAAAGCCTACAATCAAGAATACTCTACCCAGCAAGGCTCTCGTTCAGATTTGATGGAGAAATTAAAAGCTTTACAGAGGAGGATAGCTAAGAGAATTCAACACCACCAAACCAGCTTTACAACAAATGCTATAGGAATTTCTGTAGGTGGAAAAGAAAAGCCCAGGACTAGAAACAAGAAAATTGTGAATGGAAAAGCTCACTGGGAAAGACAAACATACAGGAAATATATGATATCACCTGCACACAAATATGTATCAAAACCAGAAACCATGAGGAGAGGCAACTACAAATGCAGGATATTGAAAATTCATTTGAAATTAAGACACCAGAAAATTAAAACAATCTTGTAAATATATAGACTGCTATAAATTTTAAAAATCTATAAAATTCAATGTCTATGTTGATAATATCTCTTTAAAAGTAAAAAGGATCATTGTAACTTGATAAAAATATGGGCTATATTATATCTAAACTCATACTGACAATGAATTATCAGAAACACTTTTATTAAAATTAGAAGCAAGACTGACTGCTTAAAATACTATTCTTTTCCTGTTATTATAGAATTATTAGTGTATGTTCAAATATAGGAGTAATAAATAGACATTTTAAGTGTAAGAAGGGAGGGCACCTAACTTGCTTTTTTATTGATAATGTGATTTATATCAATATTAAGGTCATTAAGGGACAAGGAAAATGTCAGATTAGTTTAAGGAAAAAAAGAGGTTGTTGTACTGGGAATTGGAGTACATTCAGATTGGAGGCAGCCCATATCCACTTCCCTCATGAATATTACTTCCTCATGAATATAACATTTAGCCTATGACATTTATCTTTAGTCTCCAGAAATTAGGAGAATCTAAGTAAGTTGTTTAATTACCATTTCAACTGGAGTATTCCTATTAGCAGCTCCTAGACTGGGTATTTTTCTCTGGTCTAGTTGATATTTCTGAATTTCCTTATAATAATTTTTAATTGTTTTCACATCAAAATGATATATTTTAATTCTACATCAAATTTGGATAGTGGAATTTGATATTAGCACCTGATTAGCATTCTGATTCAAATGTTGAGGATGGCAAAGAGATGCCCACTCTCACCGCTTTTATTCAACATAGTTTTGGAAGTCCTAACCATGGGAGATCATGGCATCCGGTCCCATCACTTCATAGATGGGGAAATAGATGGGGAAACAGTGGAAACAGTGTCAGACTTTATTTTTTTGGGCTCCAAAATCACTGCAGATGGTGACTGCAGCCATGAAATTAAAAGACGCTTACTCCTTGGAAGGAAAGTTATGACCAACCTAGACAGCATATGAAAAAGCAGAGACATTATTTTTCAACAAAGGTCCATCTAGTCAAGGCTATGGTTTTTCCAGTAGTCATGGATGGATGTGAGAGTTGGACTATAAAGAAAGCTGAGCACCGAAGAATTGATGCTTTTGAACTGTGGTGTTGGAGAAGACTCTTGAGAGTACCTTGTATTGCAAGGAGATCCAACCGGTCCATCCTAAAGCAGATCAGTCCTGGGTGTTCATTGGATGGACTGATGTTAAAGCTGAAACTCCAATACTTTGGCCACCTGATGTGAAGAGTTGACTCAATTGAAAAGACCCTGATGCTGGGAAAGATTGAAGGCAGGAGGAGAAGGGGATGACAGGATGAGATGGTTGGATGGCATCACCGATTCAATGGACGTGAGTTTGGGCAGACTCCTGGAGTTGGTAATGGACAGGGAGGCCTGGAATGCTGCAGTGCATGGGGCCAGAAAGAGTTGGACACTACTGAGTGACTGAACTGAATTGAACTGAATCTACAACAAAGAAGGCAAGAATATACAGTAAAGACAGCTTCAGTAACTGGTGCTCGGAAAACTGGACAGCTATGTGTAACAGAATGAAATTAGAATATACTCTAACACTCCATACCAAAATGAACTCAAAATGAACTAAATATATAAACATAAGACCAGATATTCTAAAACTCCTAGTTGAAAACATAGGAATAATACTCTTTGACATAACTTGTAGAAATTTTTTTTTGGAGCTGTCTGCTAGAGTAATGGATATAAACACACAAAAAAGGAAATGTAAACTTAAAAGCCTTGTACAGCAAAGAGACTGTAGACAAAATAAAAAGACAACTGACAGATTGGGAGGAAACCAATGGTGTCCTCCTTCCCCCACCAAGTATAGAAGCCAGATTATGGTGCTTAACTGCCAGAAGCAGGAAGCCACAATTATCATAATGACAAGGAAGGTCAAAGAGCAGCCAAAGGGGTGTTTTTGAGAATTGTATAGTTAGTTAACAGATGAGCAGTCAATGCTGCTTAACACCTAGTACGAAAGAAATAAGAATGGAGGAACAGGAGGCTGAGGGTACATAGCCCTGTTAAAAATTATTCTTTGCTTGGTTCCCTAACCTGAACCAAGGGTTTGGTCTAGAACCTGCCAGCTGAAAATACACAGTTAGGTCCCTAGGGGGAAGAACGCTTCAACAACCCCTCTTCTAGGTTTCTCCTGAGGAAGAAACGTCCACAGGAAGCATGGAGAACCTGCTGCCTGAACTCCTATGGAGAACAGGCACGTGTAGCATATGGACGGGACTGTTGTGGCCATGAAAATGCACCTTTCAGATCTCCAGCTTCAGAGAATATAACTGACTCAGTGTTTTCACGACCGTGTTTATGCTGAGGCCATGATTTCCAGGAGCTGCTCCTAGCCACTGACTGAATTTGGCAGGGATACTAAGGCAGATTTGTTCCTGAGAGTTGCAGAATTTGGTTGATGGGCAACTTTGGCCCAACTTTGCTGACTTTTTTCTTATAAATGTGTCACAGACTGACTTCTCCTGCTCAGCACACCTTTCTTCCTTCTCTTCTTCACAGGGGTTAGACCTGTAACAGCTAACCCAGTCCCCCCAACCCCCTCCCCACTTCCCTCCCTATCTACCCTCACAAGTGTTTTCCTGTACAAATCTCATGAATGTCTAATTCTATCTAGGCATCAGCTTCTCAGAGAACCCAAAGAAATTACAAAACTCTTTTCTAAAGTGGTTGTGTAATTTTATAGTCCCACTGGTAATGTATTAGAATTCTAATTGCTCCACATCCTCACCAACAGTTGGTATTGAAGTTTTGAGTCCATGGGGTCACAAAGAGTTGGACATGACTGAGCACCTGAACAGCAACAGAAGCTGCAATGTGGTATCTCATTGTAGCTTTACTTTGCATTTCTCTACTACCCTGATTATGTTGAATGTGTTTTCATGTGTTTATTCTCATCTATATGTAATATTTTTGTCCAAAGTATTTTGTCCATTTTTTCATTGGGTTGTTTGACTTATTATTACTGAATTCAGTTCTTTATAGATTTTTGAACATAAGTCCTTTATCAGTTATTCATTTGTAAGTATTATTTACTGGTCTGTAGTCTATCTTTTCATTTTCTTAAGTGTTGAATGACAGAAGTTAATAATTTTTGATGTTAAATTTAGAATTTTTCCTTTATTTTTTGTGCTTTTTGTTTCTTTGTAAGAAACTGTGGCTAACTCAGGGTCACAAAGATTATCTGCTGTGCTTTCTTCTAGCTGTTTTATAGATGTAGGGTTACAATCAGACCTATCATTCAAGTTAATTTTTGCATATGGTGTGCATCTAGGCACTTTAAGAAACTTTTTAATACCTTTATGAATCCAGTTAACTCTCAACATAAGTTCATGAGACCTACTTTGCTGAAGGAAGAATATTTCATTTGTGTAGTTATATTCAATATGAGTATGTGAATATCAAAGCTAACTTACATTTTATATTAATTTTATAATAATATTAACAGTGTCACATTAGATAATGTTCAGTTCAAACTCCATGAGTCCAATTTATAAATGTAATTTATATCACATAAACATACATAAAGGAACAAAACCTAAATTCAAATGTGTTCAAAGAATGTATTCAAAGAATACTGGTAATTACTGAAAAAATTATATATGCATGTAAGTTGTTTCGTGGTATAATTCAGTAAATTAAAAATAAAAAAATTACCTTTTTTTCTGCAAAAAAAAACCAAATTAAATATATAAATATAAGACCAGATACTATAAAACTCCCAGATGAAAATATAGGAATAATACTCTTTGACACAAATCGTAGCAATGTTTTCTTGGATCTGTCTCCTAGAGTAATGGATATAAAAACAAAAACAAGCAAATATAAACTTAAAAGCCTTTGTACAGCAAAGAAACTGTAGACAAAATAAAAAGACAACTGACAGACTGGGAGGAAACATTTGCAAATGAAGTGACCAACAAGGGATTAATTTCCAAAATGTACAAACAGCTCATACAGCTTAAGTATCAGAAAACAAACAACTCAGTCTAAAGACTGCCAGAAGACCTCAACATATATTTCTCCAAAGATGACATATGGCCAACAGGCACATGAAAATATGCTCAATATTGCTAATTATTAGAGAAATGCAAATCAAAACTACAATGAGGTATCACTCACACCAGTCAGATTAGCCATCATTAAAAATTCTACCAGCAATAAATGCTTCAAAGGGTGTGGAGAATAAGGAGGCCCCCTACACTGTTGGTGCGAATGTAATTTGGTGCAACCAACATGGAAAACAGTACGGATATTCCTTAAAAAAACTGAAAATACAATCCTACTTCTGGGCACATTAAAAAAATATGTGCATCCCAATGTTCATAGAAGCACTATTTCCAATAGCCAAGACATGAAAGGAATCTAAATATCTATTGACAGATGAATGGATGAAGTCGTTGTACATGTATACAATGGAATATTACTCAGCCATGAAAAGAATGGAATATTGCCCATTTGCAGCAGCATGGTTGGACCTAGAGAGTATCATTTTGAGTGAAGTAAGTCAGAGAAAGACAAATATCATATATCACTTGTATGTGTAATCTAAAATATGAATGAAGTGAACTTATTTACAAAACAAATTTAAAGATATAGAAAACAATCTTAATGGTTACCAAAGGTAATAGTGGGAATGGGGGGCAGGGAGTGATAAATCAGGACTTTGGGGTTGACATACACTTCTATATCAAAAATAGGTAAACAATAAAGACTCCATAACCAATATAGGTAAATAACATTGACTGCATAAAATAACAACATCATGTACATAGTTAAATGTATGTACACAGTTATATACTAATATACATACAAAAGTTTCATGTATATATATAGTTGAGTTATATAATATATATAAATATCAGTTCAGTTCAGTTCAGTCGCTCAGTCATGTCCGACTCTTTGCAACCCCATGGATCGCAGCACGCCAGGCCTCCTCATCCATCACCAACTCCCGGAGTTCACTCAGACTTGCGTCCATCGAGTCAGTGATGCCATCCAGCCATCTCATCCTCTGTCGTCCCCTTCTCCTCCTGTCCCCAATCCCTCCCAGCATCAGAGTCTTTTTCCAATGAGTCAACTCTTCCCATGAGGTGGCCAAAGTACTGGAGTTTCAGCTTTAGCATCATTCCTTCCAAAGAAATCCCAGGGCTGATCTCCTTCAGAATGGACTGGTTGGATCTCCTTGCAGTCCAAGGGACTCTCAAGAGTCTTCTCCAACACCACAGTTCAAAAGCATCAGTTCTTCGGTGCTCAGCCTTCTTCACAGTCCAACTCTCACATCCATACATGACTACTGGGAAAACCATAGCCTTGACTAGACGGACCTTAGTCAGCAAAGTAATATCTCTGCTTTTCAATATGCTAGTTAGGTTGGTTTTATATTAGTATACAAATATGAGTTGAGATGAGTTGAGGGTTGGGATGCCAGCCTTCTATGGAGTGGAAAATTCTCATATAACTTATAGTTATCCCTATTTATATGCAGTTGGTTTCCTCCATATCTGCTGTCCCACCTCTCTGTATCAACCAACTACAGATCACTTAGAACTGTAGAATTTCCTACTGAAAAAAATCCTCATGTAAGTGAACACACACAGTTCAAACCCTTGTTGTTCAAGGTTCAACTGTAATTAAATTATATAATCAAAATATGCATGACCTAAATCAAATCCCTTACGATTATACAGTGGAAGTGACAGGTAGATTCAAGGGATTATATCTGATAGAGTGCCTGAAGTCCTATGGACACAGCTTCATAACA
The DNA here is from genome assembly GCF_032405125.1 of Capricornis sumatraensis. Classification (NCBI taxonomy): domain Eukaryota; kingdom Metazoa; phylum Chordata; class Mammalia; order Artiodactyla; family Bovidae; genus Capricornis; species Capricornis sumatraensis. The sequence continues at coordinate 76,506,153 of NC_091072.1, read as the reverse complement.
TTGTACGGGAGGCAGTGACCAAAACCATCCCAAAGAAAAAGAAATGCAAGAAGGCAAAATGGTTGTCTGAGGAGGGCTTACAAATAGCTGAGAAAATAAGAGAAGCAAAAGGCAAAGGAGAAAAAGATATTACCTACTGAATGTAGAGTTCCAAAGAGTAGCAAGGAGAGCTAAGAAAGACTTCTTAAGGGAACAGTGCAGAGAAATAAAGGAAAACAACAGAATGGGAAAGACTAGAGATCTCTTCAAGAAAATTGTAGATACCAGGGGAACATTTCATGCAAAGATGGCCACAATAAAGAACAGAAACAGCAAGGACTTAACAGAAGCAGAAGAGATTAAGAAGAGGTGGAAGGAATACATAGGTGAACTGTCCAAAAAAGGTCTTAATGAGCTGGATAACCATGATGGTGTGGTCACTAACCTAAACAAATGTGAAATCAAGTGGGCCTTAGGAAACATTACTATGAACAAAGCCAGTGGAGGTGAAGGAATTTCAGCTGAGCTATTTCAAATCCTAAGAGATGATGCTGTTAAAGTGCTACACTCAATATGCCAGCAAATTTGGAAAACTCAGTAGTGGCCACAGGAATGGAAAAGGGTAGTTTTCCTCCTAATCCCAAAGAAAGGCAATAAGGAGATCAAACCAGTCAATTCTGAAGGAACTCAATCCTGAATATTCATTGGAAGGACTGATGCTACAGCCGAAGCTTCAGTGTTTTGGCCAACTGATGCAAAGAGCCAGCATTGGAAAAGACCCTGATGCTGGGAAAGGTTGAGGGCAGGAGGAGAAGGGGGCAGGAGGAGAAGGGGGCAACAGAGGATGAGGAGGCTGGATGGTGTCACTGACTCAATGGACATGAGTTTGAGCAAAATGCACACTCTGGGAGACAGTGAAGGATGGGGAAGGCTGGCATTCTTTAGTCTGTGTGGTTGCAAAGAGTTAGACATGACTTAGCAGACAACAAAGCCACAGAATAGGAGGCAAAAAAAAAAAAAAAAGAAACAAAGTTAAAAGGCTGTAGGGTCCTTGTGCTATTTAGACAATAGCAAAATACTACTTTACATTAGACTTTAATAAAACAAGAATATGTTATTTCTAAGGCCGCTCCTAAAAACTGTGAAAAAATTATAACAAGTTAGTAAAGGGGAAAAATAGACTAATAAAAATTCTTAGTAAATTGAAAGGAAGGCAATAATAGTAAAAGGAATGTAGAACATATGGGACTTACAGAAAATAGTCTGATAGATTTAAACCAGAATGTATGAATAATTATATTAAGTGTAAACCAACTGAACAGTCCAATTAAGAGATAAAGATGATCGTATTAGATTAAAAAACAAACTCCAGTATATAATACTTATAAAGAACATGTTTTAAATATAAAGACACTTAGGATGATATTAAGAGGATGGAAAATGATATATCAAGCAACTCTTACTAAAGGAATTTGGTGAATCTATGTTAAAATCAAAGTGGTAGTTGTTGTTCAGTTGTCCAGTCGTGTCCAACACAATGACCCCATAGACTGCAGCATGTCAGGCCTCCTGTCCCTCACTATCTCATGGAGTTTGCCCAAGTTCATGTTCATTGCATCAGTGATGTCCAGCCATCTTATCCTCTGACACCCTCTTCTTCTGCCCTCAATCTTTCCTAACATCAGGGACTTCTCCCATGAGTCATCTGTTCACATCAGATGACCAAAATACTGGAGTTTCAGCTTCAGCATCAGTCCTTCCAGTGAATATTCAGGGTTGATCTCCCTTAAGATTGACTGGCTTGATCTTCTTGCTGTCCAAGGGACTTTCAGGAGTCTTCTCCAGCACCACAGTTTGAAGGCATGAATTCTTTGGCCTTCTGCCTTCTTTTTCGTTCGTCCCTCACAAAGTAGAATTGAATCAAAGAAATTACTGGCAATAATAAGACATTTTAAAATGATAGAAGAGTCAATCCAACAAGATCATATAAATTATTTAATTGTAAGCATATATAGGTTAGCTCTATTAGATCAGCAAATATCTACTTAACCCTTCCCAACCACCTCCATAGAGAAATACGTTTTTATATCCCACTAAAGATGCACTAGCCCGTGGGGGTGAGTTGCCTGGCCAACAAAATGTAAACAGAAGTGCCAGACTGCCAGCTCTGAGCACACACTTTAAGAGGTAATCCATGTTTCCATTTGTATTTCTGAAAGTTTCTAACCTCCATGATGAAAATAATAGCCCCAGGTGGACACTGCCCCTTCAGACTAAGCCCCAGAATGAGACATTCAGAATAGACTATAGCTAGGAACCAAGTCCAGCCAATCTGCAGCTGTGCGACCTCAGCTGACCTGCAAACCCATGACTGAGATGTTAGTAGAACTGACATTGCTATGTGCCACTAAAATTCTGTGAAAGCTTATTGTGCAACAAGATATGACTAATAGATCGCCTAATAACAAAACTTCAATATATATCTATAAAGTAAAAAATGTAACTAAAAGAAGAAATAGACCAATCCCACCCTTAATTGCCATTTGATAGAAAAGTAGCCAAAACCCAGTATGTGAAAGATTGGAAAGGAGAGTAGCATCCTGATCTCACCGACATACATAAATCATTGTGGCTCACAACTGCAGAATGCTCACTGTTTTCATTTTCCCAGGAAACATTTTCTAACGTTCACCGTATGCCAGGGCACAGCTATATTTAAAATAGATAACCAACAAGAGCCTACTGTATAGCACTGTCAACTCTGCTCAATACTCTGTAATAACCTAAATGAGAAAAGACTTTGAAAAAGAACAGACACATGTAAATGTATAACTGACTCACTCTTCTGGACATCTGCAACTAATAGAACATTGTTAATCAGCTATACTCCAATATAAAATTTAAAAATTGAAATACATTTCTAAAGGATTGAAATCATACAGAGCTTGATGTTCTCTAAGTAGAAATCAATAAAATATAGCTAGGAAACTCTTAAATGTTTTGGGGAAAAGCAACATAATTTCATTTAGCCCACAGATCAGAGACGAAGTAACAATGGAAGTTAATTTGATTTGTTAAGCAGTCTGGCAGCCGTTAGGTTTGCCTATTCAATGTAGAAAACCCTACAATTATCCTCTTCCTATTGTTTTATTCATGATTAATTATTTTCCTAATTACTAGTTAGGAAGTGTTTCTCTGCTGCAGTGATAATTTACATTTAAAAGACTTTACCACAGTGAAGGGATAGTTAAATTGTTATAGACGAATGAGAGAAAATACTGGTGACTAATCATTTCTTGGGTGAAGTGAAGGGTGAAAGATATTAAAGTGCAGTGAAAAATAAAGGTAATTAGCAGTAAATGCATTATTAAATATGAATGAGACTTTTAATTAAACAATGTTGTTTTTCACTATTTCACTGAAATAACATTAAATTGACTATTTCATCAAAATAGCATATTGGAGACAAAAAAGTCACTTGTTGAAAAGAAAAATAAATAATGATAATTACAGTGACTCAAATGATAATCCATTATGCTCAGAACCAAATGAATAAAACTAGCCAAATAGAAAGCAAGCAAATATAGCAAATGATAGCATCCATCCCATTAATGTAGTTAATTGGAGTTTGAGTTTTATAATATTGTGCATGTTTAGTTTGGTTTCACAGTGTATTATATGTTACAAAGATAAGGGAGTTATATTTTCTGTTGTTTGAACATATTTTAAAATGTCATAATAAAATAATGTAGAAAAATATTGATAATATTAAAAAGTTTTTAATTTAAATGGATATGTACATTTTGAGTTAGAGAAGCAACAGTGAAAATGGCTGTGTGTGTGTGATAAGTACTTTTGAAATAACAAATACATGTGTATTGGTCTGACTCCGCCCTTTATACAAAGTTTTATCTTTGACACCCAATTACTGACATAAAGCTATTAAACTTTTATTCATGGGGAATAAATTCTAGTACTTCCAGTGGATGCCTGCAAACCCAGATAGTAGCAAATCCTAAACAGCTGACTCTTGAACAATATGGGTCTGAATTGTGCTGGTCCACTTATACAAAAATTATTTTTCAATAAATACATACTATAGTACTACAAAATCTGCAGTTGGTTGGTTGAATTCATGGATGTGGTACTGCAGATATGGAAAGTTGTTGCAGACTTTTTGTTGTGTGGAGTCCATGTCCTGAGCTTCTGGACCATTCAAGGGTCAGCTGTACTATGATTTTTCCTATACTAGTGAGTCTGAGTGAACTCTGGGAGTTGGTGATGGACAGGGAGGCCTGGTGTGCTGCGATTCATAGGGTCGCAAAGAGTTCAACACGACTGAGCAACTAAACTGAACTGAATGGACTGGTAGCATATACAGCATGGACAAGCTTGACAAAGGCATGCTTCATGCCCTGGCCAGGACAAAGCAGAATGGCATGAGATTTCATAATGTTACTCAGAAAGGCATGCAGTTAAAAACTTATGAGTCGTTTATTTCTAGAACTTTCCATGCAGTATTTTTGGACCACAATTTAACATGGGTCACTGAAACCATGGATAAAGGAGGACTACTGTAATTTCTTGAGCAAGAAGAGTCTCTAGTACAGAGCTTCTAAATCCTTTAATATTTCCTGACTCATAGAAGCAAGAGGTAGGCTCCTGGGTGAGGGTTGGTCATTAGACCAAACTAGGATTAGAAGCTTTTAACTTTCAGCCTTACCTACCCCATCCTCTGGAGAAGATGGAGTATCTGGAAAATGAGTTAACTGGTCAGGCCTACATGATGCAACCTCCATAAAAATCCTAAAGTATGGGGTTTAGAGAGTTTACAGACAACTAAAATTGTGCAGATGCCTGGAGGGTGGCAGGGAGCTCAGTGCCACTTCCCACATACTTTGCCCAATGCATCTATTTCGTCTGCTTGTTTCTGAGTTGTATTCTTTTATAAAAAATGAATAATCTAGTAAGCAAAATGTTTTCCTGACTGCTGTGAACTGCTCTAGCAAATTATCAGATCCAAACTGGGGGGGTCATATGAATCTCTAATTTATAGCTGGTTGGTCACAAGCACAGGTGAGGACCTGGATTGTGACTGACACCTGAAATTGGGGTGAAGGGCAGTCTTGTAGGACTGAGCTCTTAAACTTTGGGGTCTGTGCTAACCTCAGGTAGATAGTATCAGAACTGAACTGAATTGTATGTAGGTCAGCCAGCTTGTGTCAGAGAATTGGTCAGTGGGGTGTCCTCTCCACTGGCAGGTGGGTTCTTTACCACTAGCACCACCTAGGAAGCCCAAACACCACTGAGGTTTCTTGTAAATGAAGGCAGGTCATAAGGGAGGGAATACATATCTAATAGTAGCCGATGAAGGCAAGCATTATTCTGCCAAATCCTTTCAAATAGTTATGTGACTTGATCTTTCATGCCCTGGTATGGCCAGGAGCAAATGGATGCCATGTTAAACAATTTGAACTAGTGATTCTACTTCTGGAACTCTTTTTAATGCAAAGAACCTGAAATACAGACCAGTATTTAGGCAGAAAGATGTCAAGAACAATATTAGCTGTAACAGAAAAACCTGACAAAAAGTCTAATTGTTCCATAATTGCAGAAGAGTTCATATTAAATCAAATTAAATCATGCCAGATGCTTGCTTTTCCCTCATTCATTAGATCTAATGTGTTACCAAGTTGTCATTATTCTACTTTCTAAATATTTCTCAGATTTTGACTTCTTAAAAATAAAATTCTAGAGAAATTAGATATTCTAAATGAGATATGAGGTGGGTTATATTCTTTACCAAGACACTGGATCTCTGAAGAAGTCCGTTTGTTACCTCTAAAATAAATAAGGACCTGACAACAAAGGATACTTTTCTGGTTTTGAAAAAAATTAGTATGAGTATCATAACTCAATATAATGCAGTTATTGACTCCTATGCTTTATTAAATTGTTTTATTGAAAACAAGGTTCTGATACATATAAATAAAGCATAAAATACTAAAAGTGATGGTGACAAATTTGGAAGTCAGAAGACACTTGTGCCAGAAACTGGGTTGGTAGGCATAGAAAGTATCAAGAATTCTTGACTGAGGAGATGACTTTTACTTCTGATAATGTAGTATGTTAATTGTCTCAAACAATGTTTTGGTTTCAATAACTAATAAGCTGAATTTTAAAAATTAATGGATTTCTGAGATCTTTTTAGCTCTTCAGAGCTCACAAATAAAGTGAAAGAAATCTTGAAAATTAAGGAAATACTCAAACCAGCTAGATTCTGATTTATGGAAATTGCATTACAGGGGGATGCAGGGCCAGGAGATAGAACCTAGGGATCATCTAGGCTAGTTGAGTCTAATAGGAGAATTCTAATAGAAATGATCCTAATAGAAGACCCCAAACAGTGAGAATGATACATATTCACTGGAATGAATCCCAGAAGCATTATAGCCTAGCATTTATGAGCGTATAGTGGGTCCAAACTGCCTGGGATTAAATCTCATCTCTTCCAATGACCTTGGGAAAGAAACTATCAGTTTCTTCACCCATAAAATAAAGTTAATAATATAACTATCTCATAGGGTTGTTCAGAGCATTAAATTAGTTAATATATATAAAGATCTTAGAGACAGTAAGGTGGAGACAAGATGGTGGAGTAGAAGGACATATGAAAACACCTGTCACAACTAACTGCTGAACAACAATCAACAAAAGATACTGGAACTTAACAAAAAAGATATTCTGCATCCAAAGACAACAAAGAAACCACAATGAGATGGTAGGAGGGGCACAACTGCAAAAATATAAAATCCTATACCTGTTAGGTGGGCAGCCCACAAACTGAAAAATAATTCTATCACAGATGCTTTCCCATAGGAGTGAAAGTCTTAAGCCTCACATCAGGCTTCCCAGCCTGGGGATCTGGCATTGGAAGGAGGAGCCTCCAGAGCATTTGGTCAGTGGGATTTGATCACAGAAATTTCACAGGAATGGGGGAAATAAAACTCCACTCTTGGAGGGTGCATGTAAGGTCTCCTGAGAGCAGGACAAAGGGGAAAAAACTAGCGACCTCATAGGAACATGGGCCAGACCTACCTGCTGGTACTGGACAGTCTTCTCAGAGGTTGGGGGAGGTTATGGTTCACTGCAAGACATACACACTGTGGCAGTAGTTCTAGGGAGTACTCGTTGGTGTCAGCCCTCTTGGAGGCTGCCGTTTTCTTACCAAGTTCTGGTACTTTGAACAACCTGTAGGCTCCAGTTCTGGGACACCTCAGGCCAAACAACTAACAAGGTGAGAACATAGCACCAGCCATCAGCAGACAGGCTGCCTGAAGTCTTCCTAAGCCCACAACTTCACACTAAATGCACTCCTTGACATAGCTCTGCCCTGCCACAGGGATAAGATGCAGCTCCATCCAACAGTGGTCAGGAACCAGTCCCCTCTACCAGGAAGCCGGTATAAACTGACATCATCCATCAAGGGGGAGACAGCAGAAACAAGAAGAACTATAACCCTGTAGCCCACAAAATAGAAACTACAATCACAGAAAGGTAGGCAAGAAAGGAAACCACAAACAAAATGAAAAGACAACCCACAGTATGGGAGAAAATATTCTCAAATGATGTGATTGAAAAACAATTAGTCTCCAAAATTTATAAACAGCTCATGAAGCTCAATATCCCCAAAATAGAAAACCTAATCAAAAAATGAGCAGGACACCTAAATAGACATTTCTCCAAAGAAGATATACAGTTATGCAACAGGTACACAAAAAGATGCTCAACATTGCTGATTACTAGAGATGCAAGTCAAAACTATAATGTGTTACCACCTAACATCAGTCAGGATGTCCATCATGAAACAGTCTAAAAACAATACATGCTGGAGAGTATGTTGAGAAAAATGAACCCTCCTACATTATTGGTGATAATATAAATTGGTACAGCTACTATGCAGAACAGTATGGAGGTTTCTTGAAAAACTAAAAATAGAATTACCATATGATCCAGTATATATGATCATATCTATGACCCAAGTCTTGGCATATATATGGAGAAAACCATGGTTAAAAAAATACCTGCAGCTCAATGTCATTGCCATGCTGTTTACAACAGACAAGACATGGAGGCAATTTAACTGTCCATCGGCAGATGAGTGGAGAAAGAAGATGTGGTACACACATACAATGGAATATTACTCAGCCGTCCAAAAGAATGAAATAATGCCTTTTGCAGCAACATGAATGGACCTGGATATTATCATACCTAGTCAAGTAGGCTAGACAGAGAAAGACAAATATCATATTATATTGCTTATTTGTGAAATCTAAAAAAATGATGCAAATGAACTTATTTACAAAATAGAAATAGACTCACAGACTTATAAAACAAAGCTAAGGTTACCAAAGGGGAAAGCAGAAAAGAAGGATAAATTGGGAGTTTGGGATTAACACATACACACTGCTTTATAAAAAATAGATAATCAACATGGACCTGCTCTATAGCACAGGAAACTCTTAATATTCTGTAATAACCTAAATGGGGAAAGAATTTGCAGAAGAACAGATATATGGTATGTATAGCTGTACTACTTTGCTGTACTTTCCAATATTTAGCCACCTGATGTGAAGAACTGACTCATTAGAAAATACCCTGATGCTGGGAAAGATTGAAGGCAGGAGGAGAAGGGGACAACCGAGGATGAGATGGTTGGGTGGCATCATTGACTTGATAGACATGAGTTTGAACAGGCTCCGAGAGCTGGTGATGGACAGGGAAGCCTCACACGCTGCCATTCACAGGGTTGCAAAGAGTTGGACATGACTGAGTGACTGAACTGAACTGACCTGGGGCTCAGACATGTTTGAGGTATGCATTGATGCCATGCTCTTTTTTTGTCTGGAATACCTCAAGCAATACATGTGGAATCTAAAAATCATACAAACAAATGTAAATGTAAAACAGAAACAAGTCACAGATACAGAAAACAAACTAGTGGTCTGGTCTTGCATAAAATAGAAAAACAAAAAGGATATATTGCATAGCACAGGAAATTATAAATATTATCTTCTGAACACTTTTAATGGAGTATAGTCTGTGAAAACATTGAATCACTATGTGGCGGTTTAGCCGCTAAGTTGTGTCTGACTCTAGCAACTCCATGGACTGTAGCCCATCAAACTCTCCCTCCATGGGATTTTCCAGGCTAGAATACTGGAGTGGTTTGCCATTTCCTTCTGCAAGGGATCTTTCTAACCCAGAGATTGAACCCGGGTCTCCTGCACTGCAGGCAGATTCTTTACCAACTGAGCTACTAGGGAAGCCCTGGATCATTATGCTATACAAATGAATTAATATAATATTGCTAATCAACTATACTCCAGTTTTCAAAAGTGGGGCTGACTCCCAGGTAACAGGTAGAGTGAAATAAATATCTTTTCTGTGAAAATAGAAACTTCAACTCTGGCCTCAACATGGAATTTAATGACCAGAAAAATTATCTTTCAGAAAATATAATTAGTTTTAGGCAAAGAAAAACATTTCTTTAGTGACTGACACTTAAAAAGAATTCTAAAGGATCAAAGTTAGACATGAGAAGATGATTCCTAATGAAAAATTTGAGATGCAAAAAGACATTGTGAGTTCAAGGAGCCTGTCTATATTTCATGAGGCCTCATGTGGAAGTGGGCTAGTGTGTACTGTCATAGTGATCAATTATTAATGTGGCACTTGTCACTTGTACCCAAAATGATATTAAATATTTGTGAAGTTTTTTGAGTGCCTTCTATAAAAGATACATATAGAGTCAAAGTGCGTGGTTTAGTAAAACAATGCCAAAATTACTGATAAATATTATCAGAAAAGTCAATATTTGTAGTTTATAATTCTGTGTTAACATTTCATTTTGTTTGTATGTGTAGACAATAGTGATATAAGTAACTTTTAACTATATTCTATATTAAATAGCTGTTTTTTAATAAGTTATATGATCTATAGTATATTTGAAAGGTGAAAGTGAAGTCGCTCAGTCGGGTCTGACTCTTTGCGACCCCATAGACTGTAGCCTACCAGGCTCCTCTGTCCATGGGATTTTCCATGCAATAGTACTGGAGTGGGTTGCCATTTCCTTCTCCAGGGGATCTTCCCAACCCAGGGCTCAAACCCGGGTCTCCTGCATTGTAGACAGACGCTTTACCATCTGAGTCACCAAGGAAGTCCAATATTTAGGGAAAATCAAATCATAATGTGTCCTGTATTTTCCTATATGTTGTAAAACATAATTATGATGCTATCATAATTTTGTTTTGTCTGTAATTGTACCTTTGTAAATATAATTTTCACAAATTGTTTTTTTCAGCATACTGTAAACACCATATAAACAACAGCCATATTACAGTATTTTTTTAAAAGGCAGGCAATGGTATGATAAATATGTAAGCACATCTAAACAAAAACTTATTGAATAAATAAAGTAGTAATAATATCTAATTTGAGGGGGATAGAGAAAGAACTAAATTCCTGGATTGAAAGGACATATACATTGGAGGTAGTGTTGTTTGGAGTTAAAATGTTACATGGCCTTCACATTATCTTGAAAGAGGATAAAGATCCTAACTTTAGAGAGGAAACCAAGATGAGAGAATAGAACAATAAGCTCACCTCCTCCCACAAAGACATCAAAAATACATCTACACATAGAAGAATTCTCACAGAATACTGACTGAATGCTGAAGTCTGTGTATTTATTTATACCACTGCCAGCAGCTTTGTAAACTCGGACCTATGGGATACCCAAGAGGACTAATGGTACTCCAGTGGCTGGGGTGGGTCCAGTGTTGGCAGCTACAGGCTTTGCAGGTACATGCATGTGTAGGCGGGGCTGGGGTCTGGGCTGATTCCATAGCTCCCGCAGGTGGGCCTGATGCCTGACTTCCAAAGATCTGTATTGGTGACTGCACTGGTGGCTTGGTGAACACAGTGCCTAAGGAACACCCAGTCCTATTACCTGCATTCCTGTGGTTGAGGCAGGGCTGAGGGAAGTAAAAACAAGTGTACTTTGTGAGCCTGCACAATAGGTGACAGGTGACACCATAAGGCCATGCACTTCCCGGGGAATAGCTCTTGCAGTGGAATACTCCACGACTCTTCTCCCTGTGGACATGCTCCTGTCAGTTCTGCCTCACACTGCAGCTCTCAGAAATGAATCTGGGGGCTGCTATTCCAACTGACAAGCAGATCCTGCCACTGGCCGGGTTGTGAAAACCACAGAGCAAAGAGGAGGCACTGTTTAACATCCCGTGCAGGCTCTGGTCACAGCAACACTAATCACACCCCCTATCAAGGGGATAACAGCCAGTACACATTGAGGAAAGATGTGGCAGGCATCCATACTAAAAGCAGCCCTCACACCAAAAATATTAGACTCATGGAGTCTACACAGAGATGCTCCCACCTAAAATAACAGCCCCTTCAAGACAATAGTAGATAACTGTTTCTCCTAAATTCATCAAGTCAGAGAAATATAAATAAAATGAAGAAGCAGAGGAACCACTCCCAATTAAAAGAATAAGATAATTCTCCTGAAAGAAGAGTGGAAAAAAGGGAAAATCCACACAAACACACAAACTATAGTAGAGGACTTTAACACTGCACTTACACCAATGGACAGATCATCAAAATAAAAAATTAAAAAATTAATAAAGAAACACAAATGACACATTAGACCAGATAGACCTAACTGACATCTTCATGACATTCCATCCAAATGGAGAAGACTACACTTCTCAAGTGCAGAAGGAACATTCTCCAGGATAGATCACATCTTGGGTCACAAATCAAGGGTTAGTAAATTAAAGAAAATTAAAATCATGTTAAGCATCTTTTCTGTCCACAACGCTATGAGACTAGATATCTATTACAGGAAAAACCTGTAAAAAACAAAAATACACAGAGATTAAACAATACATTTCTAAGTAAACAACAGTATATTGAAGAAATAAAAGAGGAAGTCAAAAATACCTAGAGACAGATAACAAAACACAGCAACTCAAAATCTATGGGATAGAGCAAAAGCAGTTCTAAGAGGGAAGCTTATAGAAATGCAATCCTACCTCAAGACACAAAAAGCATCAAATAGACAACCTAACCCTACCCCTAAAGCAACTGGAGAAACAAGAACCAAAAAAACTTCGGAAGTTAGTAAAAGGAAAGAAAGCATAAAGATTGGAGCAGAAATAAATGAAAAAGAAATGAAGCAAACAATAGCAAAGAGCAATAAAACTAAAAGCTGGTTCTTTGAGAAGATAAACAACATTGACAGACCATTAGCCAGACTCATCAAGAGAAAAAGAAGACTCAAATTAACAAAATTAGAAATGAAACAGGAGAGATTACAACAGCTTAGAAACACAAAAGATCATAAGAGAGTATTTTGAGCAACTATATGCCAATAAGATGGACAACCTGAAGAAATGGACAGATTATTGGAAAAGTTGAACCTTATAAGACTGAACCAGGAAGCAACGGAAATTATGAACAGGCCAATCACAAGCCCTGAAATAGAAACTGTGATAAAAATTTCCCCTGAAAACAAAAGCCCAGGGCCAGATGGCTTCACAGGTGAATTCTATCAAACATTTAGAGACAAGCTAATGCCTATGCTTCTCAAACTCTTCCAAAAAATTGCAGAGGAAAGAACACTTCCAAACTCATTCTACAAAGCCATCATTACTTTGATGCCAAAACCAGACAAAGACATCACAAGAAAAGAAAATTACAGGCCAATATTACTGATGAACATAGGTGCAAAAATCCTCAACAAAATTCCAGCAAACAGAATCCAGCAACACATTAAAAGGATCACACACCATGATCAAGTAGGGTTTATATAAGAGATGAAAGGATTCTTTGATATACACAAATCAATGTGATATACCACAAATTAAAAGATAAAAATCTCAATCGATGCCGAAAATTCTTTTGACAAAATTCAGCACCCATTCATGATAAAAACTTCAGAAAATGGGCATACTAGGAAACTACTTCTGGAGAAGGAAATGGCAACCCACTCCAGTGTTCTTGCCTGGAGAATCCCAGGGACGGTGGAGCCTTGGGGGCTGCCGTCTATGGGGTCGCACAGAGTCAGACACGACTGAAGCGATTTAGCAGTAGCAGCAGGAAACTACTTCCACATAATGAAGGCCATATATGACAAATCCACAGCAAACATCCTTCTCAATGGTGAAAAGCTGAAAGCATTTCCTCAGGAACAAGACAAGTGTGCTCACGCTTACCACTAGTATTCAACATAGTTTTCGAAGTCCTAGCCATGACAATCAGAGAAGGAAAAAAATAAAAGGACTTCAGATATGAAAAGAAGTAAAACTCTTACTGTTTTCAGATGACATGATACTGTACATAGAAAACCCTAAATATACTATCTCATAATTTATGTTGATAGAATATCAAGCCCATTGAATTCTGCAGACAAGAATACCAGAGTGGGTAGCCATTCCCTCTCCAGGGGATCCTCCTGACCCAGGGACTGAACCTGGATCTCCTGCATTGCTGGCGGATTCTTTACTGTCTGTGCCATCAGGGAAGCCCATCAGAAAATTACTAGGGCTAACTGTGGTGTTGGAGAAGACTCTTGAGAGTCCCTTGGACTGCAAGGAGATCCAACCAGTCCATTCTGAAGGAGATCAACCCTGGGATTTCTTTGGAAGGAATGAGGTAAAGCTGAAACTCCAGTACTTTGGCCACCTCATGAGAAGAGTTGACTCATTGGAAAAGACTCTGATGCTGGGAGGGATTGGGGGCAGGAGGAGAAGGGGACGACCGAGGATGAGATGGCTGGATGGCAGCACGGACTCGATGGATGTGAGTCTGAGTGAACTCCGGGGAATGGTGATGGACAGGGAGGCCTGGCGTGCTGCGATTCATGGGGTCACAGAGAGTCGGACACAACTGAGTGACTGAACTGAACTGAACTGAACTGAATCAGTGAATTTACTAAAGTCATAGGATACAAAACGAATACACAGAAATTCCTTGCATTCCTATACACTAACAATGAAAAGTCTGACACTGTTTCCACTGTTTCCCCATCTATTTGCCATGAAGTGATGGGACCAGATGCCATGATCTTTGTTTTATGAATGTTGAGCTTTAAGTCAACTTTTTCACTCTCCTCTTTCACTTTCATCAAGAGGCTTTTTAGTTCCTCTTCACTTTCTGCCATAAGGGTGGTGTCATCTGCATATAGTTTATAGTTAAAGACTGAGAGAGGTCACTAGTCCTCCAGGAAGAATGAGACAAAAGTAGTCTTGTGGTCAAAAGTACAGAAGCAAAAAGAACTCAATGCTCAGAGATCCTGATAGTGTAGCCCAGACAACCAGGTCAGGAAGCAGAGTTTCTCAGTGAAAGTGCTGACACACGAAGGGCTGTCTCATGTGGAATACTGCTTCCACCATAACCTCAGGCTGCCCTTGCTCTCTGGGACAAGCACATGGCCTCTAATCTGGTGAACTGGCTGCTGAATGCCCTCAGCTGCCCTCAGGCGAGGTGGAGGAAGTGCTTGCTAGTTGTTGCTCTGGAACATCTGTCCATTGGCCTCATGCTGTGCTGAAGAATCTGTTACAATGGCAGCTACCCAGTAGAGGTGGAAGGAACAGGCTGCATCTGCCTTTGTGGACAGTCTAGCTCTTCCCCTCCTTATAACACCCTAAAATAACATAGGGAATTTTCATTTTTACAGTTTTGTAGAGGGAAACAGATCATAAGATCACATAGTCCAAAGTTCTCTTCCTGACTGCTTTACCAGCTTTCTCATTTAAGTGGGATTCTTCACCTTGATGTCAGTATCCCACCTTTTTCCAAAGAGTTTTCTCGAACATTCATTGGGCTAAACACTGTTTCTCAAACTCAAGCATGCACCATTGTCATAATTAAGAAACAGACTGTTGACTAGAGTTTCTGATTCAGTAGATCAGGGTTGAGTCTGAGACGTTCTAGCAAGCTTGCAGACGATGTGCATTCTGATGCTGCTGGTATGTGGATGACACTTTGAGAACCACTATATAACTTTTAAAATATATTTATATTGACCTCCGATATCTTTTTTTACTCTCCAAGTGTTTCCAAATATCCTTCCTCCCCACTCTCTGACTAAAACCACACAGAGAATCCCTCCTCTGGGGATCACGTTCACTTCCTCAGCATCCTTTGCACAGCGCCCTTCACCTCCTGGTTCTTGAGGCTGTAGATGAGAGGGTTCAGCAAGTTTGTGATGACACTGTACTGAATAGAGACCACTCATTCCAACACTGAGCCTGAGGCGGGGCTGATGTACCTGAATAGAGCTGTCACATAGAACAGGAGCACCACAGTCAGGTGGGAAGAGCAGGTGGAGAAGGCCTTGCCTTGGCCCTCAGAGGAACGGATGTTCAGAATGGCAGAAATGATTCTGGAGTAAGAGAACAGGATCAAGGGAAGTGTCAGAAGTCCCAGCAATGCACTGGAGCCCGACAGAAGGAACTCATTGGCAGTGGGATCAGAACAGGACAGGGGAAAGAGTGACGGTAGTTCACAGAAGAAATGGGAGACAGTGTTCGACCCCCAGAAACGTAACTTGTGGATGAAAAGATGATTCACTAGTGAGTTCAGAAGCCCCACCAGCCATGCTGCACACACCATTGCAGTGCAGAGAGGCCTGTCCATGACCACAGTGTAGAGCAGAGGGTGGCAGACAGCAGCATAGCGGTCGTAGGCCATGGCAGAGAGAAGACTGGCTTCAGCACACCCATAAAGGAGAAAAAAGAAACTCTGGGTGGTGCAGCCCCACGCAGAGATGCTTTTCTTCTGCGACAAGAAGTTCTGTAGCATTTTGGGCACAGTGACTGAGGAGAAACCGAGATCTAGGAAAGACAGGTGTCCAAGGAAGAAGTACATGGGTGTGTGGAGCCGAGAATCAGCCTTGATGGTCAAGATCATCGCTGTGTTCCCCACTAATGTCAGGAGGTAAATCCCCAGGAACAGCACAAAGAGCAGAGCCTGGATGTGGGGGTCAGCAGACAGCCCGAGGAGGGTGAACTCAGTGAAGAAAGTGAAGTTGTGCATGGTTATTTGTAAATGTCATTCCTAGAAAGAAATCAACTATGTTACAGAATCTGAGTAATTTCTAGTGATCAGAATATCATCCCTCCACCCTAAAACTTCTCAGGAAATATTTCTTTCAGCTTAACAATAGAAAAGGAAAAGAATTTGAGTAATTCCAATTGTGACCTTTATGAGTTGAATTGTGTCTAACTCCAGAAAATATGTTGAAGTCTTAATCCCTTGTACCTCACAATGTAATCTTATTTGGAAATAGGGTCACTGAGGTGCAATCAATTAAGATGAGATGACACTGGAGTAGGGTAGGCTCTTAATCTAAAATGACTGATGTTCCTATTGGAGATGAGAGAGCCTTATAAAGAGTACACACAAAGTGGGGACAGCCATGTGACAACAGAGCAGAGTGGAGTGAGGCGCCTGCAAGTCTAGGAAGCCAAGGGTTGACAGCCATAAACAGGATCTAGGAAGAGACAAGGAAGGATTCTTCCCTACCAGTTTTGGGATGGCCATGGCCCTGCTGACACCTTGATGTTAGTCTTAGAGTCCCTAGAACTGTGAGACAATAAATTCTATTGTTTTAAGCCACCTGGTTTCCAGTAGTTTGTTACAACAGCCCTAAGAAATTATTACAGTGACTTTAAGGGTTTCTCCTCCTTGACTCTCCCCAACAGGTCTCATTAATTCTGTCGGTGAATATAACACACATCTTTGTGTGCTAAATCAGATAACATAATTTAACTATTAAGAGTATACTTATGAGAATAAACAGGCTACTTCAAATGAAATTGTTTCAGAGAATAGATATTTAGTTGTAAGTCTTCTTATATTTAGACATCCATCTTAAAGCCAAGAACTACAGAACTCACCATCTTATCACAGACATTCTGGGTATTAGATGAAGATGTAGAAAAAGAATTTAAACAAGAAATTTTGCTACTAGAAAAGGGACTTGTATGATGCTACTAGAGGTTGCAAGAGGCTTTCCAAACATTCCAGGAGCAATTCAAAAGTACCCTATATCTCCAAAGACATATTAACAAAGCTGGAAAAGTATCTATGGGAAGTGTTTGTGCCTCAGTGCCTTGCTCCATTCTCAGGCCAGTGAGACCTCTCAGCATCTCAGAGCGGGGAATATGGAGGCTCACAGAGTTGAGCTGACTTCTTCCATATCACATAGCTCATCAGCAGAACAGTCAGGAATTAAATTGAATGCTCTGCTCTCAATCCAGTGCTCTTTCTACCACATCACACCCAGCAGATTGACAACATATATTTTGAGTCATTTAAAGTATCTGTATCTTAAACATAGCACTTTCCCTAAAATTAAAAACAAAAGCTAGACCTGAAAAATGAAAGCTATGTATGTGAACTTGAGCAAGGTACTTGAGCAAGGTACATTTTCACATCAACAAAATGGAACATGGTTGACATCAACTTAGTCAACCTGGGTTTTAGTCACAACCTGATAACTGGCTACTTTTTTAGTATTTAATTTCTTTCCTTTCACTTTGCTGCTATTGTTATTGTCTTTCACTGATGCAAAAATGTCTAGACCATGACTTTGTTAACAGTGTTCACAAGTTTCACTGGAGCCCTGCTGTTGTTCAGTTGTTGTTCCAGTTATCACTGGGACCTGAACTGGAATATTATAGCTCCTCCCCAGCAGTCTTGTCAGAACTAGTCTTTAACACCAGCAGCCTTTCTTCCTCCTCGGTTCATTTTACCCTGGCTCTTATAAAGCTTGATTCTGATGACATAAACTGAAAAGTTATGTTAGAGGAAATTCAAGAGAAAAGAAACATTTGTGAAAACATTTAACTTATTATTTTTTAAGTACAATAAAAAACATGAATCCAATTCTATGATTTTTCAAAAAAGTGTACAGATAGTCCTAGGAAGAATCTGGTGACAGTGATATCTATACATTGCTGAAGAAAGTGAAAGTGAAAGTGAAAGTTGCTCAGTTGTGTCCGACTCTTTGTAACCCCTTGGACTATACAGTCCATGGAATTCTCCAGGCCAGAATACTGGAGTGGGTAGCCTTTCCCTTCTCCAGGGGATCTTCCCAACCCAGAAATTGAACCCACGTCACCCACATTGCAGGCAGATTCTTACGAGCTGAGTCACAAGAGAAGCCCATTGCTGAACGCATTGCTGAACACATCGCAAATTGCACACTTTGAGTCAGAGTCTTATAAGTCCTTGGATTTATGCTAAAACTATAACTCAAAAGGCTAAAATGTGACCTTTATAATGATGCACACTGCACTGTTATATGTTCAATAAAAATGGAAATGTTACAATATTTTCATATTTTGGAATACCTAAATACCAACTAGATAACGTAGACAATAAAATTAAAATCATAAAGTTTATGTGGCAACAAAGGAACATATCAATAATAGCTGCAAAACTAAGAAATTTCTCTTTGGTATGATTAGAACTGGTCTTCAGGACTCTTTTTACCGTTATCTTCCTCAAACCTCCAGCTTCCTTTTCTCCACAAACACCCCAGTCAAATCCCTCAGTTAACAATAGACTTCCTTCCTTTTCTTTGATGATGCACCCAAACCATGTACTTGCTCCTAAAACATTTCACTTAATTTTAAGAAGATTGATTTATTAAGTAAGGAGATAAAGAAACCCCACCAATCATGAGACCCCCTAGATTAGACTCATCTTTCTGGCTACCAGGATCACACTTTCCTGTGGGAGGTTCAGACAGCTTGGTGGGAAGGAGAAGAGTAAGGTGACCAGGATCACTAGGAGGAATTCCAGGGTAAAGAACAATGGAGAAACTGACTGTTCTAAGGAGGAAGAGGAACTTTGATAGAAAGAAAATGACTACCTAGAAGAGAGAAAGGAAGAAAATAAGAAGGTGCAGGTTATGCCTTTGGAGCCCTAAGCACATGAAGATTCCTCAGTATCCTTTGGGACTATTTGTAGACACTGGCATTGGCATTTCAGATGAAGAAAACTGTTTTCATTCCCAATTCTGACAATCACAGCAAAAGTGTTAATTAGGGGACAGTGCCACCTCTGACACTTTCTAAGAGGCTGCACTACCTGTCTGTTCTCTCTGCAGATTTACTCAATATGATTCAATACAACTTCATGATCTCTTGCTCTCCCTGAAACCAGAAGACCTTAGAACTCTTAGTGAAAGTTATACAAGAGGGAATGGGAAGGTCTCCTTCTACATCCAGTACTCCTGCCATGGTGCACATTTGAAGAAATGATCCTCCAGTCCTCCATCAGGATGCCTCCTGCCAGCTCCCCCATGTCAAAAGATGACCTGCCTTTTTGTCAGGGACATGAAGGGAAGAGACAGAGGGATCCCAGATGGACAGAAGTGCATCGTAGATCAACATCTCAGGAAAACAATCTTTGTCTGCTTATTTCTTTGGCCATGATATTTTCCTTAGGACTATTTCTATTTCTTTTTCATTGCCGTGAGGAATTTGGGTTAGAGTAGGATTCTTCTGAGTTGTTTAAACTGATGAAAGTTTCCTTCTTTGCCCCTTTTACTGAGCTGGACTGTTCTAAATCTGGCTCCTGTTTGGGGTTCTTTGAGGCAAATTGCCTATGCCCCCATAGCTGGGCCCGCAGAATTAGGTCTCCAGTTAAACCTTGGGAAAAGTCAGTTTTATTTCCTGACAGTTTCTAGCATCAAACTCCTATGGTCAGTTCTAGCTAAAGCCTAAAGGGCCAGCATTCTCTGCACTGGGACTTTCTGGGCCTTGCTAACAGTCATTAATTTTTGTCAGTCTTTCTGAGGTCACCTACCTCAGTACTGAGAAGAGCTCCTGGCTAGTCTGTAGGAGTCTGACATTCCTCCAGTGCTCTTCTCTTTGGCCATCTCTTTGATCTCTTTGCCAAGCTATAGCTCTGGGAGAGGAGCATGAGTAAGGAGCCCAGGGAGCCTGGGACTGCTCACAGCTCATGGGGGAGGCTGCAGTAGTCAGAGTCGCTTGGGGCCTGATTTGGAAGTGGGGATGCAGAAAAATTTCCAGGAATAGCACAAGGAATAATGCAAACTCTGACAAATAAAGCTCAATCTAGGGTTTCTCAACCTCAGACATATAAGTGTGTGCACAGTGAGGCATTAATGTTCATGTGTGTGCACACATGTGTCACCCTCATACTCTCTCTATAAAGTCTAACATTCCCTTTCCCTTTGGAGTTACTCCAAAATCTATGCACTTGAGGTATGCTATATTTTTTCTGCATGCATTTATCACATGGCCCTAAAGAGAAATTTCTAATTTCTAAAGAGAAATTAGAGCCATAAGGCAGGACCTCTTTAATTTTCTTGAGTCCCCACTTAGAAATGTATTTCTTTGTCCCTTCTTTAGATTTAATGGTAGAGGTAATGCTTTTAATCCAAGACTAACACCGTACTTGGACTTTAACTCCGATCCCCTTCTGAGCCTCTGGGTCCTTCTCCTTCAGGTATGCTAATTACCCATTTTTGATCATTAATTTCCTTCTTTTACTCATTTGTACCAAGAATATAAATATATTAAAATAGTCCCCATATTTAAAAATATCTAACTGGCCCCATGTTTCAGTGCAGCTACTGATTCTACATTGCCTTACTCTACTTGTCTCACAGCCACTTCTGAAAGTCTGACTTAACTATACTACCTCCCAAGTTATTTTTACTTCTTATCCCTCAACATGCTGGCTTCTGCACCCACCATTCCTTTCCCTTTCTGTTTCTAGTGACTTCTAAAACCAGTATTAATTTTCCTCCTGATACTGTGATGCAAGAAACTCCCATTTCAGTCCTCATATTCTGCATGATTGGACTCTGGATTCTACATAGCTAAGAAAAAGTTGGGAAGAGGAAGTTATTATTCCTCTTGAGCCATCAGGAAAATAGTCCCTATATAAGTATAGGGACTTATACTCCTTATATAAGTATAGGGACTTATACTCCTTCCTTTTGGAAGGAGTCTGGGATTCTTCCTCTACAGGACCAGATCAGAAGGACTGATGGTTTTTCTTAGTGATAGACTTTACTTCTGCATAGGGTGTAGGACAATAACTGTAAATAGATGATTAGAAGTATTTATGTTTTATATAAGTAACATAAAGGTATAAATAATCAATTCACATTGATCAAACATCAGGCTTAGCAGCATTACATATAGCATTAGTGTTTCCTTACATATTAATACATATAACACCCTTTCCATTTTTTTTGGAAACACTGGCAGATTTTATATTCTTGGGCCCCAAAATCACTGCAGACAGTGACTGCAGCCATGAAATTAAAAGATGCTTGCTCCTTGGAAGAAAAGCTTTGACAAACCTAGACAATGTGTTAAAAAGCAGAGACAACACTTTGCCAACAAAGGTCTATATAGTCAAAGCTATAGTTTTTCCCTAGTCATGTGTGGATGTGAAAGTTGGGCCATAAGGAAGGCCGAGCGCCGAAGAATTGATGCTTTTGAATTGTGGTGTTGGAGAAGACTCTTGAGAGTCCACTGGACAGCAAGGAGATCAAACCCATTAATCCTAAAGGAAATCAATCCTGAATATTCATTGGAAGGACTGATGCTGAAGCTGAAGCTCATATTTTGGCCACCTGATGAGAAGAGCCATTGGAAAAGACCCTGATGCTGGGAAAGATTGAAGGCAGGAGGAGAAAGGGATGACAGAGGATGAGAGAGTTGGACGGCATCACCGACTTAATGGACATGAGTTTGAGCAAGCTCTGGGACATAGTGAAGGGCAGGTGTGCTGCAGTCCATGGGGTTGCAAAGAGTTGTATGCAACTTAGCAACGGAAAAACAAGATACCACCTTTTCCACAAAACTATGGCTATATTCTTTTTAGCACTATTGAGTAAAAGTACAAAGACATGAAGGGAAGTGACAGCAATTAGAGCTTATAGCAGATTTAAGAAGGATCTTATATAAGCAAGGGGTTGATAAATTATGGTTTGCAGGCCAAGTGTAGCTTACCTGCCTATTTTTAAGAAAACAAACTTTCATTAGAACACAGCTATGCTAACCTACGTACAATCTGTGGATGCTTTCATACATGGCAGAGTTGAGTAGTTACAACAGAGACTGTACATACGACCTACTAAACCTAAAACCTTTGCTATCTGGCAATTTAAAGAAAAATATTCTCTTACCTTTACTGTATGCCACACTTAGGAGCTGAACAAAATTTACACTGAGTCTTTATAGAACCATTCGGTGTTCAGATATTGAGTTTGAGAACATACACACCAGTAAAACGACTACTGCAGAGAGAGACAGAGGATCCTGCTCCTGAATAAGGGGAAAATCGTCCTATCATATTTTAAGTGTTCACCTAATAATCTAGCTTATCTGCTTTGTTATAGTTTCCTAAAATTTAATACACTCTAAAACACTGGAGATTGCTATTTTGATGATTAATAATTTAATCATAAATGTGTTACTTTCATCACCATTTTTTTCTTAAGTTCCAGTCCTTCCCTCTGGTATCACTTTATTTCTTATAGAAATTTTCTTTAGTAAATAAATTCTTTGAGTAAGAAATCATGGGTGATATATTCCCTGAGCTTTTTTGCATGTTTGAAAATATTTTTAGCTTTCCCATATTTAAAAATGTATTATAATACATGTCTGTAGTATATAGAGTAAGTTTTCTCCAATTCCTATTCCCCAGTTACTTACTTATCACTTTCTTGGATGCAAGGACTATTTACCATTTTACTTAAATGAACTTTCAGAGATAGTCTATGAGTATGCTGTTGCTGCTGCTAAGTCGCTTCAGCCGTGTCCGACTCTATGTGACCTCACAGACGGCAGCCCACCAGGCTCCAACCGCCCCGCCCCATCCCTGGGATTCTCCAGGCAAGAACACTGGAGTGGGTTGCCATTTTCTTCTCCAATGCATGAAAGTAAAAAGTGAAAGTGAAGTCGCTTAGTTGTGTCCGACTCTTCGTGATCCCACGGACTGCAGCCTACTAGGCTCCTCCGTCCATGGGATTTTCCAGGCAAGAGTACTGGAGTGAGTTGCCATTGCCTTCTCCGAGTCTATGAGTATCAGTTCAGTTCAGTTTAGTCACTCAGTCATGTCCGACTCTTTGCGACCCCTTGAATTGCAGCATGCCAGGCCTCCCTGTCCATCACCAACTCCCGGAGTTCACTCAGGCTCATGTGAATCAAGTCGGTGATGCCATCCAGCCATCTCATCCTCTGTCGTCCCCTTCTCCTCCTGCCCCCAATCCCTCCCAGCATCAAAGTCTTTTCCAATGAGTCAACTCTTTGCACAAGGTAGCCAAAGTACTGGAGTTTCAGCTTTAGCATCATTCCTTCCAAAGAACACCCAGGACTGATCTCCTTTAGAATGGACTGGTTGGATCTCCTTGCAGTCCAAGGGACTCTCAAGAGTCTTCTCCAACACCACAGTTCAAAAGCATCAATTCTTTGGCTCAGCTTTCTTCACAGTCCAACTCTCACATCCACACATGACTACTGGAAACCATAGCCTTGACTAGATGGACCTTTGTTGGCAAAGTAATGTCTCTGCTTTTGAATATGCTGTCTAGGTTGGTCATAGCCTCATGTATATATGTAAGATTTTCATAAAAAATATAGCATAGTCTACACCCCATTTTGCAACTTACTTTTCAATATTATTTATTATTTATTTTGAAGATCACTCAATATTGGTATATACAGAGCTGCCTCATTTTTTCTTCTTTTTCTTTTTGGCCATGTAGTTTATGAGATCTTAGTTCCCTGACCAGGGACTGAACCCATATCCCCACAGTGAAAACACAGAATCATAACCACTGGACTGCCAAGGAATTCCCCAGAGCTGCCTCAATTTTAAATGGCTGTCTAGTCATCGTCATATGAAAATACAACAACTCATTTAACATGTACTTTACAGATGGCAATAGTCAACATCCATCCATTCATTCTCTTAATATCCATTGAGCATCTATTATGGCCAAAGTGCTTCTAGGTGCTTGGGAAGACATTAATGAAAAAACAGAGTTCCCTGTCTGTATAGAGAAATGTTTTGATGGTTATGCTTATAATTTTCTTTGCATGCTTGTGAGGATATTTGTAAGATTAATTCTCTAAATGTCCATTGACAGATAAATGGATAAAGAAGATATGGTGTGTGTGTATTTTATATATATATAGATAGATAGATAGATAGATAGATATAATGGAATATTACTTGGCCACAAAAATAATGCCATTTGTAGCTACCATGGATGTAGCATACTGAGTGAAGTATTAATAAGTCAGTAAGAGAAAGACAAAGACATTATATAATATCACTTCTATGTAGAATCTAAAATATGACACAAATTAATTTATCTAGAAAACAGACCCACAGACACAGAAAACAAACCTGTGGTTGCCAAGGGGAAGGGGGCATGGGGACAATTTGATTGGGAGTTTTGTACTGGCAGATTCAATATATAGAATGGATAAACAACAAAGTGCTATTGTATAGCACAGGGAACAAATATATATACATATATGTATGTATATGTATATGTAAAATGTGTGACAAATATATATATATATACACACACACACATGGGTGACTGTTTTTGTTCAGTCACCCAGTCATGTCTGACTCTTTGTGACCCCATGGACTACAGCACATCAGGCCTCCCTGTCTCTCACCATCTCCTGGAGTTTGCCCAAGTTCATGTTCATTGCATCAGTGATGCCATCCAGCTATCTCATCCTCTGATGCTCTCTTCTCCTTCTACCCTCAATCTTTTCCAGCATCAGGGACTTTTCCAGTGAGTCAGCTGTTTGCATCAGATGACCAAAATACTGAAGCTTTAGCTTCAGCATCAATCCTTCCAATTAGTATTCAGGGTTGATTTCCCTTAAAATTGACTGTTTTGATACCCTTGCTGACAGGAGTCTTCTCTAGCACCACAGTTCAAAGGAATCAACTCTTTGGTGTTCTGCCTTCTTTACGGTCCAGCTCTCACAACCACTCATGACCACCAGGAAGACTACAGCCTTGACACACACACATATATTCTCACCCCTGGTGGCTCAGACAGTAAAGAATCTGCCTTCAATGTGGGAGACCCAGGTTCAATCCTTGGTCAGGAAGATCCTCTGGAGAAGGAAATGTCAAGCTTCTATGGACAGAGGAGCCTGGTGGGCTACAATCCATAGGGTTGCAAAGAATTGGATACTACTGAGCAATTAACACACACACACACATATATATATATAATATATATATATAATATATATATATAATATATATATATATAACTGAATCATTTTGTTATACATCAGCAACTAACAACATTGTAAGTCAACTATCAGTTCAGTTCAGTTCAGTTCAGTCGCTCAGTCGTGTCTGACTCTTTGCAACCCCATGAATTGCAGAACGCCAGCCTCCCTGTCCATCATCAACTTCCAGAGTTCACTCAGACTCGCGTCCATCTAATCAGTGATGCCATCCAGCCATCTCATCCTCTGTCGTCCACTTCTTCTCCTGCCCCCAATCCCTCCCAGCATCAAAGTCTTTTCCAATGAGTCAACTCTTCACATGAGGTGGCCCAAGTACTGGAGTTTCAGCTTTAGCATCATTCCTTCCAAAGAAATCCCAGGGCTGATCTCCTTCAGAATGGACTGGTTGGATCTCCTTGCAGTCCAAGGGACTCTCAAGAGTCTTCCCCAACACCACACTTCAAAAGCATCAACTCTTCAGCACCCAGCCTTCTTCACAGTCCAACTCTCACATCCATACATGACTACTGGAAAAACCGTAGCCTTGACTAGACGGACCTTAGTCGGCAAAGTAATGTCTCTGCTTCTGAATATGCTATCTAGGTTGATCATAACTTTTCTTCCAAGGAGTAAGCATCTTTTAATTTCATGGCTGCAATCACCATCTGCAGTGATTTTGGAGCCCCCCAAAATAAAATCTGACACTGTTTCCACTGTTTCCTCATCCATTTGCCATGGAGTGATGGGACCAGATGCCATGATCTTCGTTTTCTGAATGTTGAGCTTTAAGCCAACTTTTTCACTCTCCTCTTTCACTTTCATCAAGAGGCTTTTTAGTTCCTCTTCACTTTCTGCCATAAGGGTGGTGTCATCTGCATATCTGAGGTGATTAATACTTTTCCCAGCAATCCTGATTCCAGCTTGTGTTTCTTCCAGTCCAGCGTTTCTCATGATGTACTCTGCATAGAAGTTAAATAAGCAGGGTGACAATATACAGCCTTGACATACTCCTTTTCCTATTTGGAAAGAGTCTGTTGTTCCATGTCCAGTTCTAACTGTTGCTTCCTGGCCTGCATACAGATTTCTCAAAAGGCAGGTCAGGTGGCCTGGTATTCCCATCTCTTTCAGAATTTTCCACAGTTTATTGTGATCCACACAGTCAAAGGCTTTGGCATAGTCAATAAAAGCAGAAAGAGATGTTTTTCTGGAACTCTTTTGCTGTTTCCATGATCCAGCGGATGTTGGCAATTTGATCTCTGGTTCCTCTGCCTTTTCTAAAACCAGCTTGAACATCTGGAAGTTCATGGTTCACGTATTGCTGAAGCCTAGCTTGGAGAATTTTGAGCATTACTTTACTAGCGTGTGAGATGAGTGCAATGGTGTGGTAGTTTGAGCATTCTTTGGCATTGCCTTTCTTTGGGATTGGAATGAAAACTGACCTCTTCCAGTCCTGCGGTCACTGCTGAGTTTTCCAAATTTGCTGGCATATTGAGTGCAGCACTTTGACAGCATCATCTTTCAGGATTTGAAATAGCTCAGCTGGAATTCCATCACCTCCACTAGCTTTTTTTGTGGTGATGCTTTTAAGGCCCACTTCACTTCACATTCCAAGATGTCTGGTTCTAGATGAGTGATCACACCATCGTGATGAAGTGATCATCGAGTGAAGTCAACTATACTTCAATTAAAATTTTTTAAATTAAAATTCATCAACATTTTTATAGTTTCATTATTTGTCTTTTGTTCATGTGGAATTTATTTGGGTGTAAGACAGGAATCCAGGTTCATTTTTAACAGAAAGCTACCAGTTATTCTATATCGTATAATGAATAATCCATCTTTAACCTATTGATCTGAATTAGCATCTTTCCAATATTCTAAATTGTCTGTATATCTTTGGGTATGTTTGCGGGCTATCTATTCAATATATTCATTCACTAGTGCTACACTATTGGAATTATTGAATCCTTTCATTTTTATATTCTGGGGAACTTTTCCCTTTTATTACACTTCGAGTTTTTTACTCTTGCTTTTGTTTTTTTTTTTTTTTTACTTTTTCCTTTGAATTCTAGAAACAAATAATCTAATTATAAAAGAAGCTTGTTTCTATTTTTAGTGACACCATGCTCCATCTATAAGCTTTTAAGAGAGTTATTAGATCTTCATTATATTGAGTTCTACCACTCAATAATATGATATGCTTGTTCATTTGTTTTAATCTTCTTTGAGTCCCTTGATAGAATCTTAAACTTTTCTTCCAATAGTTTTGAACACTTTAAAATTATTCCTGGGTGTTTTATCTTTTTTTGTTCCTACTGTGATGTTAATTTCTTCCATTATGTTTTCTAATTAGTTGTTTAGAGATACTCAAGGATATTGATTTCTGTTTATTGATTTTATATCTATTACTTTGCAAATTCTCTTATCATTCTCTTAACAGTTTTCTGTATAGATCTCCCAGAGTTTCAAGGTAAACAATCACATCCTTTGCAAAACCCTAAAATTATCCTCTTCTTTCAAGTTTTTATTCTTAATTTCTTGTCAAATTGCATTCTCTTAGTACCTCCTGGAGTATTCCATGAATATTTAATATTCTATGCATTTTCATAATAGTGGCTATAAAGGGCTCCTTTTCCTATTTTAGGGAAATGTTCTTAGTGTTATCTCAATAAGTGTGATATCAGCTTTAGAGAGAAATACATAAAACATATATTTTTAATTCATTTGCCATTGCCTTCTCCATATATATTCATATACATAGATTTTAAAGAACTTTACTCATATTAAGGAGACTTTATTCTTGGGCTCCAAAATCACTGCAGATGGTGACTGCAGCCATGAAATTAAAATACACTTGCTCCTTGGAAGAAAAGCTATGACCAACCTAGACAGCTTATTCAAAAGCAGAGACATTACTTTGTCGATAAAGGTCCGTCTAGTCAAAGCTATGGTTTTTCCAGTAGTCATGTATGGATGTGAGAGTTGGACTATAAAGAAAGTTGAGTGTGGAAGAATTGATGCTTTTGAACTATGGTGTTGGAGAAGACTCTTGAGAGTCTCTTAGACTGCAAGGAGATCAAACCAGTTAATCCTAAAGGAAATCAGTCCTGGATATTCACTGGAAGGACTGATGTTGAAGCTGAAGCTCCAATACTTTGGCCACCTGATGTGAAGATCTGACTAATTAGAAAAGACCCTGATGCTGGGAAAGATTGAAGGCAGGAGGAGAAGGGGATGACAGAGGATGAGATGGTTGGATGGCATCACTGACTCGATGGACATAAGTTTGAGCAATGTCCGGGAGATGGTGAAGGACAGGGAAGGCTGGCATGCTGCAGTCCATGGGGTTGCAAAGAGTTAGACATGACTGAGCAACTGAGCAACAACACGAGAGCAAATAGAATTGAGAAGATATGTTGGGAAAATTTAGGCAGCATTAGCTATTGGTATTGGGCAGATGAGTCTGTTTCTCAGATGTCAAGTTGTGAATCAAATTATAGCTTGGGGGAATCTTAAGATCATAGGTGGTAATTTAAGACCTAGGAGTAAATGAGAATATCCTTCACAATTTCCTCCCTATTCTTACATAAATCAGGGGAATAACTCAGAAGTTATGCTTCAGATCTTATTTATACAACCTCTTCCTAACTAGTTGCAAACTTGCTATTGAGAAATCATACAAATAGGTTCCTGACATTGGTTTACCTTGGATGTCTCTTCTTTGTCCCTCATTTATTTTTGTATCTGGCCCTATCTCCCTGAGCCAAATGAGGGTCAGACTCTTATAATATGCTTGCTTGGAAGGGACAAGAGAAATTCTACATGATTTAAATGAAATGTAAAAAAGCACACAAGAAAACTAGAAGAAAAATTCAGGACACTGATGGTAAGGATTTCTTAACCTTAAAAGCAGAGAAAATTACACAAAAGGAAAGTTATTTGACTATATAACACAATTAAAAATAAAAACATAACAGTAAAACAATACACTTTGAAAGGGTTTGAAGTGAGTTATTGCAAAAATTAACATCCTACTTATTTAAACAGATCATTCAAATAAAAGTAATACTGTGAATGCAGTAAGAAACTAGGAAAATGGCATGCTAATAATAAAAGAGGAAATACTGATGTTTAATGTTTGAGAAATGTTGAATATTATTTGCGATGAAAAATAAATGCAAACACAAGAAAGCATTAGCATCTTATACCTATCAAATTGGTAAATATTAAAATGATTGTCAAGTCTGGCAGATATACATTGCTAAACCCTCTAATATATTGCTGGCTGGACTATAAATTAGTATAAATGTTTATGCAAGCAAATTGGTAATATAAATCAAGATCATACTTATAGCAAAAGGACAGGAGAGGGAATGAGAGTGACAAGATAAGGGATGACAGTTTGAGTATAAAACTTTTTTTAACTAACACAATTCATAATGTATATATGGGAGGCTGGTAGGGCAGTCTGCCAGAGATTTTACTGCGTGAGAGTCTGTAGTAGGAATTGAAAATAAAGAAGTAAGTAGCAAGCACACCTGGAAGCTTGTGCCAATGACTGCTTCAGTCTCCTAAGGGTGGGAGATTGATAGTCAGTCCTTGAACCCATCTCTCAAAGATGCAAATGAGGAAGGGAGTGGTTGCAAGATGCAGATGCTATACTGTTGATGTCCATTTAAATGACTGCATATCCTTTACTAGGGTTTGGTCTGGGGAAGGATACTCTTCTTATTATACCCATAACCTATATATAAATGGGTCCATTTTGGGGATTCGTGTTGATATATGGCAAAACCAATACACTATTGCAAAGCAATTAACCTCCAATTAAAATAAATAAATTTATATTTGAGAAAAAGAAAATAAGTACAAAAAAAGAGAATATATAAGGGGTGGGGCACAGTGATGTTATTACTAACTTTTCCTTTATTTGAAGAGTCACTAAAACTATCTTGAAATTAGACCACTTAAGGGATAACTGTATGTTCTACATGAGGTGCAGAACTGGCTGTACTTTGTACAAAAACCCCTTTTTCTTGACAAAATCTGATGATGTCAATTTGTAGAACTGATCCAAAAGGTAATTACTATGGATATATAACCATTATAGTTTAGAAGTATACTTCAAAATTAATTTTTCCTGAAAATATGATTTTTAAAATATTTACATCTTTGAAAGTATTTTTCTTATTTACTCACTACACACTCCCCTACTAATTTTGTAGAATTTATTATATATTTAAGGTTAAAAGTTCAAATCCAAGCCACAATGAGGTACCATTTCACACCAATCAGAATGGCTGCGATCCAAAAGTCTACAAGCAATAAATGCTGGAGAGGGTGTGGAGAAAAGGGAACCATCTTACACTGTTGGTAGGAATGCAAACTAGTACAGCCACTATGGAGAACACTGTGGAGATTCCTTAAAAAACTGGAAATAGAATTGCCTTATGACCCAGCAATCCCACTGCTGGGCATACACACTGCGGAAACCAGAATTGAAAGAGACACGTGTACCCCAATGTTCACTGCAGCACTGTTTATAATAACCAGGACATGGAAGCAAGCTAGATGTCCATCAGCAGATGAATGGATAAGAAAGCTGTGGTACGTATACACAATGGAGTATTACTCAGCCATTAAAAAGAATACATTTGAATCAGATCTAATGAGGTGGATAAAACTTGAGCCTATTATACAGAATGAAGTAAGCCAGAAAGAAAAACACCAATACAGTATACTAACACATATATATGGAATTTAGAAAGATGGTAACGATAACCCCATATGCGAGACAGCAAAAGAGACACAGATGTATAGAACAGTCTTTTGGACTCCGTGGGAGAGGGAGAGGGTGGGATGATTTGGGAGAATGGCATTGAAACATGTATAATATATAGGAAATGAATCGCCAGTCCAGGTTAGACACAGGATACAGGATGCTTGGGGCTGGTGTACTGGGATGACCCAGAGGGATGGTACAGGGAGGGAGGTGGGAGGGGGGTTCAGGATGGGGAACATGTGTACACCCATGGCAGATTCATGTTGATGTATGGCAAAACCAATACAGTATTGTAAAGTAATTAGCCTCCAATTAAAATAAATACATTCAAATTTTAAAAAAATAAAGAAAAAAAACCAAAAACAAACAAAAAAGTTCGTGGTAAAAATAAAAACCAAACCAACAATATTTTTTCAATTTTAAGAAATTAAGAAAATGCCAAAGGGGGGCGGAAAATCTTACTTTTGTTTAATGCTTATGAGGGTAAATACAATGATGCATGTTTAGTATTTCATTTAAGGAGTCACACAAGTCAGTCCATCCACTGGGTTGTGAGCTTACTGTCTCCTCACCCACGAAACTTTTGTGACAAGAAATTAATTTATTTGCCTGAATATGTGTCAAAGAAACAATGGACAGTGAGTTCAGGAGGGTTTGGCTGATTGGGACTGTCAGACACCAAGTGAATCCACTGACTTGATGTTCTCAGGGTTGAATGAAAATGTTGTTTTGAGACAGCATAGACATTCACTAGGTTATGTCCAAGGAGATCTCTAGTCTAGTTGCCAGACGGTCAGATTCCATTCCAGATATTCAAAATGTTACCACCAGCACACTTGAAACAGTTATTTTCCCTTTGATTGCATTAGGGCAGATTCCTGTCCTAATTTGTGTTTTTGCTTTTTGGCAACTTGAAAGTAACTCAAACCAGGCACATCAATTTTTTTTGGTTCCCTCAGGTAAGGGATGAAGCAACTCTCATTCAGTACAATCTTCAATCAATAGCTAGTTTTCTCTCACTCTGAAATGACTTTCACCCTCCCATCTTTTTATTTTTTTTTATTTTTTAATGCTTAGAATGCCATACTATTAACACTTTGAAAACAAGGCAAACAGATTTGGACTCTTGTCTACATTATTCCATCACAGTTCTTATTTCTCAGGCTTCACTTTATTTTCCTATCAAATACAATAAAATAAGCAATCACACACTTAGAGCTCTATTACCCACACCCAAGAGGTTATATTCATCAAATGGCAAATTTCTAAAGTGACCAAATTAGCCATTAATGCTCTACAGTCCCTGACTATGCTTTTTCATTGTCTTCAGACCAAATATAATATGAATCCCCCACATACAGAGGGGCACATTTATTGCTTCAACACTCTATGCAGGGCTATCTTCACCTCCTGATTCTTGAGGCTGTAGATGAGGGGGTTTAACAAGGACGTGATCACACTGTACTGAATGGAGGCCGCTTGCTCCAACATGGAGTCCAAGAGAGGGGTCGTGCCCCTAAATAAGGCTGTTCCATAGAACAAAAGCACCCCAGTGAGGTGGGAGGAACATGTAGAGAAGGCTTTGCCTTGACCCCTAGCAGAAGGGATGCTTATGATGGCAGAGATTATTCTAGAATAAGAGAAAAGAATCAGGGGAAATGTCACAAATCCTAAAAATGCACATGGCCCAGCAAGAAGGGCCTCATTGGCAGTAGGATCAGTGCAAGACAGAGGGAAGAATGAGGGCAGCTCACAGCAGAAGTGAGGGATGACACTGGGGCACAGAAACTAAGTTGTAAGTGAAAAGACTGTTTGGCAGTGACTTTAGGAACCCCACTGCCCAAGCTGCATCACCATCCCAACACACAGAGGCCTGTTCACAATCACACTGTATAGCAGAGGGTGGCAGATGGCAGCATAGAAGTCATAGGCCATGGCAGAGGGCAGGCAGGCCTCTGTGCTCCCAGAGGGTATGAGAAAGAAACTCAGGGCCATGCAGCCCCACACAGAGATAGTTTTCTCTGAGTTAACAAGTTCTCCAGCATCTTGGGCATGGTTATTGAAGAAAGGGAGAGATCCAGAAATGACAGGTGATCTAGGAAGAAGTACATGGGTGTCTTAAGGTGAGAATCAGTTCTGATCACCAGGATCACCAGGTTCTCCATCAGGGTCAGGAGGTATATCACCAGGAACAATGTAAAAAGCATGTTCACAATCTGGGGATTTCTGGAAAATCCCATGAGGACAAACTCAGCAATGATGATGAGATTTTTCATGATTCAGTTTGGTTCAGTTCAGTCACTCAGTCATGTCCAACTCTTTGCGACCCCATGAATCGCAGCACGCCAGCCCTCCCTGTCTGTCACCAGCTCCCAGAGTTCACTCAGACTCATGTCTGTCGAGTCAGTGATGCCATTCGGCCATCTCATCCTCTGTCGTCCCCTTCTTCTCCTGCCCCCAATGCCTCCCAGCATCAGAGTCTTTTCCAATGAGTCAACTCTTTGCATCAGGTGGCCAAAGTACTGGAGTTTCAGCTTCAGCGTCATTCCCTCCAAAGAAATCCCAGGGCTGATCTCCTTCAGAATGGACTGGTTGGATCTCCTTGCAGTCCAAGGGACTCTCAAGAGTCTTCTCCAACACCACTGTTCAAAAGCATCAATTCTTTGGTGCTCAGGTTTCTTTATAGTCCAACTCTCACATCCATACATGACCACTGGAAAAACCAGAGCCTTGACTAGATGGACCTTAGTTGGCAAAGTAATGTCTCTGCTTTTGAATATGCTATCTAGGCTGGTCATAACTTTCCTTCCAAGGAGTAAGCGTCTTTTAATTTCATGGCTGCAGTCACCATCTGCAGTGATTTTGGAGCCCCCAAAGATAAAGTCTGACACTGTTTCCACTGTTTCCCCATCTATTTCCCATGAAGTGATGAGACCAGATGCCATGATCTTTGTTTTCTGAATGTTGAGCTTTAAGCCAACTTTTTCACTCTCCACTTTCACTTTCATCAAGAGGCTTTTTAGTTCCTCTTCACTTTCTGCCATAAGAGTGGTGTCATCTGCATATCTGAGGTTATTGATATTCCCCCAGCAATCTTGATTCCAGCTTGTGTTTCTTCCAGCCCAGCGTTTTCATGATTAGAGATGCCCTAAAAAGAAACTTAATGCAGTTGAATCATTCCAGGTGGATAGGACTGCCTCCCCTGTGAAAAATGTATCTTCACAACTTAAAGGTATAAATAAAAACCATGAAGTCAAGGAGTTTCCCTCTTTGTCACACTCGGCACCCCCATCACTACTTCAACTCTGGAGGCATGCAGCCTTCCAAAGTCTATCCCCAAAATTGCCTCTTTAATCTTTAATACTCATTTACTCAGTTAATATTTAATAAGCATCCAAGTACTGGGCACTATACCAGATCCCAAGGATAGGAAGTTGCATGTGGCATGATTGCTGTCCTTAAAGAAATATAATTTAACAGGGGCAGACAGACACGTAAAGAAGCAACATAAAGGCTATAATAACATAATGAACAGGATTCAGTGGTGGTACAAATGTGAATCAATCATCTCTAGATAACATGGCAAACCTTCAAAGAGGTAAAAATGCTTAAGCCTGACTTAAATTTACTCCACTATGGAGACAAAATGGAAGATGGCATTCCAGGCAGAGGAAATGATGTGATCAAACACAATAAGACATGTGACAATAGTACATCTCTCAGGAACTTCATCAGCTTGGTTTGGGTAGGTACAGGGTGATGTAAGGAAGCATGTAATACCAAGCATGTGGGTCATGTGATCAGATTGGTAGTTTAGAAATATTCACCCAGTGGACATGTGGAAGATGAGCAATGGAGCATAAATCAGGGCAGTTAACTCATCCATTCAGTACACACGTACTGAGTAACTTCTATGTGCCAGGCATGCTTCTAGACTCCTAGGGTGCACCATTAAACACATCAGAGTTTACTTTCCAGTCAGGAAAAACAGATAAGAAATAATAAGTGTAATAATAAATAAGTATAATATGTTAGAAGATGTGGAAGCAGAAGATATTAAGAAGAAGTGGCAAGAATACACAGAAGAACTGTACAAAAAAGATCTTCACAACCAAGATAATCACGATGGTGTGATCACTCACCTAGAGCCAGACATCCTGGAATGTGAAGTCAAGTGGGCCTTAGAAAGCATCACTACGAACAAAGCTAGTGGAGGTGATGGAATTCCAGTTGAGCTATTTCAAATCCTGAAAGATGATGCTGTGAAAGTGCTGCACTCACTATGCCAGCAAATTTGGAAAACTCAGCAGTGGCCACAGGACTGGAAAAGGTCAGTTTTCATTCCCATCCCAAAGAAAGGCAATGCCAAAGAATGCTCAAACTACAGCACAATTGCGCTCATCTCACAAGCTAGTAAAGTAATGCTTAAAATTCTCCAAGCCAGGGACGGGGGAACCTGGTGGGCTGCTGTCTACAGGGTCACACAGAGTCAGACACGACTGAAGTGACTTAGCAACTTAGCAACAACAGGCTTCAGCAATATGTGAACCATGAACTTCCAGATGTTCAAGCTGGTTTTAGAAAAGGCAGAGGAACCAGAGATCAAATTGCCAACATCTGCTGGATCATCAAAAAAGCACAGTTCCAGAAAAACACCTATTTTTGCTTTATTGACTATGCCAAAGCCTTTGACTGTGTGGATCACAATAAACTGTGGAAAATTCTGAAAGAGATTGGAATACCAGACCACCTGACCTGCCTCTTGAGAAACCTATATGCAGGTCAGGAAGCAACAGTTAGAACTGGACATGGAACAACAGACTGGTTCCGAATAGGAAAAGGAGTACGTCAAGGCTGTATATTGTCACCCTGCTTATTTAACTTCTATGCAGAGTACATCATGAGAAATGCTGGACTGGAAGAAACACAAGCTGAAATCAAGATTGCTGGGAGAAATATCAATAACCTCAGCTATGCAGATGACACCACCCTTATGGCAGAAAGTGAAGAGGAACTAAAAAGCCTCTTGATGAAAGTGAAAGAGGAGAGTGAAAAAGTTGGCTTAAAGCTCAACATTCAGAAAACGAAGATCATGGCACCTAGTCCCATCACTTCAGGGGAAATAGATGGGGAAACAGTGGAAACAGTGTCAGACTTTATTTTTCGGGGCTCTAAAATCACTGCAGATGGTGATCGCAGACATGAAATTAAAAGATGCTTACTCCTTGGAAGGAAAGTTATGACTAACCTAGATAGCATATTGAAAAGCAGAGACATTATTTGCCAATAAAGGTCCGTCTAGTCAAGGCTCTGCTTTTTCCAGTGGTCATGTATGGGTGTGAGAGTTGGACTATAAAGAAACCTGAGCGCCGAAGAATTGATGCTTTTGAACTGTGATTTTGGAGAAGATTCTTGAGAGTCCCTTGGACTGCAAGGAGATCCAACCAGTCCATTCTAAAGGAGATGAGTCCTGGGTGTTCATTGGAAGGACTGATGCTAAAGCTGAAACTCCAATACTTTGGCTACCTCATGTGAAGTGTTGACTCATTGGAAAAGACTCTGATGCTGGGAGGGATTGGGGGCAGGAGGAGAAGGGGACAACAGAGGATGAGATGGCTGGATGGCATCACTGACTTGATGGACATGAGTTTGGGTGAACTCCGGGAGTTAGTGATAGACTTGAAGGCCTGGTGTTCTGCAATTCATGGGGTCGCAAAGAGTCGGACATGACTGAGCGACTGAACTGAACTGAATTGAACTGAACTGATGTGCCATTTAAAATCATAGAGCAGAGAGAAAGGGAGATTGTTAATGGGATAGAGGAAGGCAGTGAGGTTTGCAATTTAAAATAGAGTAGTCAGGGAAGGACTGAGACAGTGTCACTTGAACAAAATTTTGAAAGAAATGAGGTTGTAATCCATAAGAACATCTGCTGAAGGAGAATTGGGAGAGCATTGCACCAGCTCTGGTCAGAGATGATAAGGGGTTAACAGAGGCTGCAGCAATGAGGGCAAATGAGAGGAGACATATTTGAAAGACATCATTGTGCTGTGCTTAGTCGTTCAGTCAAGTCCAACTCTTTGTGACCCCATGGACTGTAGCCCACCAGGCTACTCTGTCTATGGGGATTCTCCAGGCAAGAATGCTGGAGTGGGTTGCCATGCCCTTCTCCAGGGGATCTTCCCAACCCAGGGATTGAACCCAGGTCTCTCGCATTGCAGGCAGATTCTTTACCAGCCATGCTACCCAGGAAGCCCAGAAGATATCATTAACTGTATTCAAAAAGAT
Organism: Capricornis sumatraensis; assembly: GCF_032405125.1. Classification (NCBI taxonomy): domain Eukaryota; kingdom Metazoa; phylum Chordata; class Mammalia; order Artiodactyla; family Bovidae; genus Capricornis; species Capricornis sumatraensis. The sequence goes on along the minus strand of NC_091072.1, from coordinate 76,468,752 downwards.
TTCAAGAACTTCGTGGTGATCCAGTGGTTAGGACTTGGTGCTTTCACTTTCAGGGCCCAGGTCTGATCCCTGGCACAGCCAAAAAAATCCCCCAAAAAACAAACAAAAAAGAATTTCATCATCAATTCAATGATAGGATAAAAGAATTAAAAAAATGATTCTCAGACTTCTTTCTTTGGTGACTGAGGGGTCTCATTTATTAAAATAGGTGACCCAGAAAAAGCAGCATGTTTGAGGGAAAGAGGATACTCAGTTTTGAATATGTTGTATTTGATGAACCCGTGAGACATTCAGGCACTTAGAACTAGAGTCCTGAAGTTCAGGAAAGTTATTTGGGTTGAACATATGAGTCGAAGTTTCATTAACAAGCTCAGCCACTGAAAGCCCACTTATAAGCTCTAGGCAGAATTTCATATAACAGAGAAATTGAATGAAAAAGAGGAAGAGAAACTCACATAGGGTCCCTGCGCTCATTCAGCATGGTCAATCATGGATCTGTCTGCTCTGAAGGGTCCACTGGTGGTCATGGAGCCCAGTGCCCTCTGTTTATAGGTGAGGAGACTGAGGCCCAAAGAGGAGAAGTGACCTATTGCCTCTTCCTCCAGCTCCACCACTCAGCAACCACCACCCCGTGCCCCCTACTCAGCCCCACATCATTGCTGCTTCTCTTTCTCTGACTATCCTGCTAAGAGCCTTCACATCTTAGCTCTAGGGTCATTTCCTCAGGGAAGTCTCTGCTGCTGACACAGTAACTTTTTTTTTGGGCGGGGAGGTGGTGGTGGTGGTGGTGGTGGAATATACTTGTTTCTCATTTATTATACTTATTATAGCTGTAAAAATAAGACCTTTTTAGACTATGCAAGAAAGATTTTCCCAATCTCCCTCGGCCTGTCCCCACCCCTGCAGACTACCTCTGTCTTATTACCTTGCTTTGTCTTCACAGCACATGCCAGTATCTGGTATTTTATAATACACTGATTATCAGTTTTCTTTTCTACTGAAATGTAAGCTCAAAGATTTGGTCTGTTTTGGTCAATACTCCATCTCTAGCACTTAAAAGAGTGCCAAGTGCCCAGCGTTTAAAAAGGGCTCAGTGTATATGTATTGAGTGACTGAATGAATTTGTTTCACATATCTAATTTTTGAGTAAGTTTTATGAAGACAGTGACTATGTTGGTATATTCATCATTGTCTCCTCAGAGTTCAGTACAGTGCCTGGCACTTAGTAGGTACATAGTATAGCCTTATAAAATAAACATATAAAAACACCACAAAGCTAGATTTTACATAAGCTTGTTCTATTTTTAATGTACTACATATAGAAAGCATTAGTCACTCAGTCGTGTCTGACTCTTTGTGACCCCATGGACTATATAGCCTGCAAGGCTCCTCTGTCCATGGGATATTCCAGGCAAGAATACTGGAATAGGCTGCTATTTCCTTCTTCACGGAATCTTCCCAATCTTGGGACTGAACCCAGGTCTCTTGCATTGCAGGCAGATTCTTTGCCATCTGAGCCACAGGGTAAGCCTTATATTAAATATGCTGCTGCTGCTAAGTCGCTTCAGTCGTGTCTGACTCTGTGCGACCCCATAGACGGCAGCCCATCAGGCTCTGCTGTCCCTGGGATTCTCCAGGCAAAAACACTGGAGTGGGTTGCCATTTCCTTCTCCAACGCATGAAAGTTAAAAGGGAAAGTGAAGTCACTCAGTCATATCCGACTCTTCGTGACTCCATGGACTGCAGCCTACCAGGCTCCTCCATCCATGGGATTTTCCAGGCAAGAGTACTGGAGTGGGTTGCCATTGCCTTCTCCTATACTATATATAGGAGATCATAAAAGTATTTTTGATTATTAAGTAAAACAATTAATGAAATGAATAATTGTATGATCCATAGGCAACCTCACTGGTGAGACCATAGGTTGCACTGGCAGTGAGATATCACATACACTCTATGGCCTGGTTAGGAAGGAGCTCTTTGAAGGAAGGAGTTAGGAGTTAAGTTTGAGGTCTCTGTGGCTTTCTTGAATGGATGGTAATGGGCCTGAACAGAGTCAGAGGATCTTGATGGGATTCTCAGCTACTCTGCGGGCAGTCAGACTTTGGGCAAGGAGGCAAATCTGAATCTGGATCTCTGTTTTCTCACTTGGTTATCTACCAAGGTTTACATGATGAACTATATAGAAATAGGCCTTAAAGTCTGGTCCTAATGCCAACAACTGTTGGTTTAATTTGGTAACAGGATTTGCCAGTTCAGAGAGGACTGGTTACATTGTTGGAAAAAATAGGGATAACAACACATCCTTAATGGAATAAAATTGATTGCAAAATGAAAGAATTTACTAATGAATGAACACTATTTCAGACAAGAACTAACTTAAGTAGCTCATGGTCTTTAACAAGTCAATTGATTTTTTCTTAGTTTAGTCTAAGCATACTGCTGGGTATAGGGAGGGCTCCCCAATTTTTACCTAACACATTTTGTTTTCATTGTCTCCTCCATATTTTAAAATTTCCCTACCCTTCTATAGTGTTTACCCTTTGAGATTCATCACCTAGGATTGAATGACTCCAGAAGATTTCTGTGACCTCTCCATATTCAGGTTCTCTCTGCCATGGTTTCTAGCTGCTGTAATTCCTTGGACAAAATTTAAGTGGTGAAGGCATGACTAGCTTAAACTCCTATGCATATACTAGAAAAATATATGGGAAACCTCTGCTCTATTTGTAAATTGAAGCTGGATGATGATAGTGTTCCACATCTACTTAAATGGAAATTAACTACTTTAAATTCTAATATCCAGTGCTGGCAAGATTTGGTGAGTCATATATGACCTTATACCTTGTTCGTAATATTATATTTGGTACAATAATTTTGGCAATGTGAAATATAAGTTCTCTCTTTTGGAAATTTATCTTAAATAATTCAAAGGAGAGGAATGACAATGTGTGAAAATTATATTCCAGGGTTATTTTCAAGACAATAATTCAAGGATCAACCTAAAAGATCAAATAACTGGTGAATAGCAACTATATTGTTGTAGAAACAAATGTAGAATATTACCTAATGATTAAAATGATAATTATAGGGGAGAGACAGAAACAAAATATTCATAATATCTAGTGGAAAGATCAGAATACCTGATTAGTATGAATTCATTAAATTATGTAAAAATATGCATGTAATAGGGGTTTATGTAGAGTTAATGGAAAAATAAACAGCTGAGTGAACTATTGTCGTGATTTTTCATTTTTAACAACATGGTTTTTATACTTTTAATGAAAAATATCTTTATGGGGGTAACAAGCAATCCACGTTCTACCCTTTTGCTTCAAACTCAGCAATTAATTAAGCCAAATTCCAACAAAACATATGCATCTCCTCCTCTTCCCACCCTATTTCTGCCTTGTATATTCTCAAACAAGATTGAACTTGGTCTGAGAAGCCATTTCTTAAGAAGGTGTCTTAGAGGCTCAGTTGAAGAATGCAAATGGCTCAAGTAGTTTGATTTTTCTATTAGTATGTTTACTAATTAGTTTTGTATGTTTACTATTAGTATTGTATGTTCCCTTCTGGATCTTTAATCCCAAATTTGCGGTCTAGGAGACATTGCTGGAGGATTTGGTCCTGAGGCCAAAGGCTGAAGGCTAGTGAAAAGTCCCTGGTAGAAAAGAAAAGAAAGGGAATTCCCTGGTCAGGAAACTAGGATTCCACATGTCTTGTGGCAAAAAAAAAAAAAAAAAAAGTATAAACAACAGAATCAATATTGTAACAAATTCAATAAAGATTTTTAAAATATACATATTTAAGAAAAGGAAAGAAATAAGCTTTTTAAGGGAAGAGAACATCTGGAAGTGAAGACAAGAGGAGCAGTGCTCTTGTGGAGCAGGAAGAAAAGGATACCAAAGATGTTCTCTCTCCTTTTCTCATGCCAGTTGTGGACTTTGTGGTCTCCCTGAGCAAATCTTTGTGGCTATAAGCCATTTAGGCTTTTAGATAACAAAAACTTTCAAAAAATTTTGTTTTGTGACAAGAATGAAAAGAAGAGTTACAGATTTTGCTTTGTTTCTGAAAAATTCTAAGGAGCTGTGCAATTTGGCCGTGCTTTCTACAGATTTGGTCTTGCTTGGAGATGGGGCCCTGAACTACAAAAAGGGCTAGTCACTGTCTTATCCAGCTCTTTGCAACCCCAGGGACTGTAGCCTGCCATGCTCCTCTGTCCATAGGATTCTCCAGGCAAGAATACTGGAGTGGGTTGCCAGTTCCTTCTCTAGAGGATTTTCCCAACCCAGAGACTGAACCCAGGTCTCCCACATTGCAGGCAGATTCTTTATTGTCTGAGCCACCAGGGAAGCCCCTGAACTAAATGTCCTCTCAGATTACTTTCAGCTTAAGATTCTGGCATTTAGCTAGGAAATCTTTCATCAGAGACTATTCCAAACTCACTGTTACTACCCATAATTCAAAAATGTTCCATTCCGCTGCCCACCCAGAAGTTATAGCTTCCTCATCCATTCAATCTCAAAGGAATTGTAAACTTCATTTTGTAAGTGAAGGGAAAGGACAGATTATGGATGAATAAAGTGACAAATTACTCAACCTTGTAAATATTTCATCCCAGATCTGTCATGACCTGCTTCTGTAAATTTGGCAAGGCACTTTTTGCTTCTTCTTATTCTTAAGCTCAGTTCCCCTGCTGTACAATGAAAGATCTGGAACAGTTGCCTAGTAAGATCCCTCACATCTGGCAGATTGGGAAGGACAGAGAAAGACTGTGGAGTCTCACTCTAATTTGCCTTCTGCATCACTTTGAAAAACGAATGCTGTGGGATGCTCAAAGAACTCAATTAGGTTCCAGGAAAAGCTGTTTTTTTTTTTTTTTCCCCCAACCAGTAGAAAACTGTGTTCAATGCAAATGGTCATCTTATGTTTAGTTTTGGATAAAGCCTAAAATGTTGGGATGCATGGGCTCTGGTTTGAGTCAGTACCTGTTAAGAAGCTTTAGCCATCCTCCTTTCCTTTGTTTTTCTTCCTCATTTATCTCTTTTGGTTCTAAGGAGGGCTCCTGGCCAGTTTGTGTGACTTCTATCATTCTCTCTAATCTTTTTCTACTTGGTACCCATATGCCAGGCTGGTTCTTAAAGAGTGAGAGGAAGCAATGAGGGCCCCAGGGAGCTGGGAATTAATCTGTACTCATGGGAAAACAGCAGTAGTCAGTCATCTGGCTCCCTGGCATTCCTGCCACTATTGTGGGAGGGCTTGTAAACCCTTCTGCTAGCCAGAGAGTAGCCTGGGGCTTCCTCAGGTTTCACAAAACTTGACCGTAATGTACACTTACAGGCATACATACTCCTACCCACACTGTCTCACATATATGCAAACAAATAAGCCTTACTTTTAGAATTCTATGAATTCTTTTAGAATGCTTTTAGAATTCTAGAAACCTTACTTTTAGAATTCTTACTTTTATTCTCCACAGAATTCTATGGAACATAAAGGATAGCGTGGATCATTTTATTTCAATCTCCAACCTGATGCATGAGTCCCATACAGCATCTCCCATTAAGTGGCCATTCACTTCTGTTTGAACTTCCTCAGGAACTCTATTCCATCAGCTTAGTTTCTTTGCCATAATCTTGCCCCAGATTTTGATATTGCATTACCTATGTGACTGTTTCCACAAACACCTAAACAAGCGTTACTCTCTCTTCTTAGAAACAAAGCAAAATCAAAAGCAAGAAGCAGAAACAAAAACCCCCTTGACTTTCCTTAAACCTACTGCTCCATTTTCTCAATCTCCTTCACAGCAAAACTTCTCAACAAAGTTATCTATGGTTTCTCTTTGTACTTTTCCACTTGTCATTCTTTCCTCATCTTATTCCAGCTAGCTGAAACTTATCTTGTCAATATTGCCAACAACTTCCAAAGTCAGTGTTGCAAAATCCAATGGTAACTTTTCTGTTTTTCTTATTTGAATTTTCAATGGCATCCAACACAACTGGCCTCTCTGTCCTCCTTGTAGCATTCTCTTTCCTTGGATTTTGTGACACAAAGATTCCTTTCTTGCTTAATGCCTGCTACTCCTGTTTCTCTTGTTGGGTCATTCTCAGCTTGAACTATAAATGCTGGAGTGCTCCAGAGCTAATTCCCAGAACCTTCTCTTCCTTTCATTTTCCTTAGATATTCTGTGCTAATCTTATATCTCAAAATACCACATATACCCCAAATATTAGCCCTGCTCTCTCCCTAGAGCATCAACTTGACATTCAACTTGACATACATACAACTTGACATTCCACTTTGATGTCTAATAGGCATCGTAAGCAGTTTAGCCAAAATGCAACACACCAACCAGCCAAACTAATAAAAATCAAATCCCTAATCTTCACCCTCCTAACGTGCAATTCTCCCAGTCATGCTTATTTTAGTAAATGATGTTACCATCTATCTATTTGGTCAAGTGAAAAAAAAATTTTTTTAATTTAAGACTTATCCAAGATGACTGCAGTGAGGTAGGAAGTACAGATGAAGAAATCCTTACTCCTGCTTTGTAATGAAGCTGATGCTCAAAATGGTGGACACAATGTAGGGATAGAAAGGAGGACAGTTTCACAGTTACATATGACATAAGACCAGGCCAGGGCAGTTAGACTGGTGGAGACATCAAAGCAGGCCAGAGGGAAGAGAGAGGGCAGCTCACAACTGAAGTGAGCAATAGTGTGGGTCTCACAAAACTCTAAATTGGCAGCTCCAAAGATACTGATGCAATCATCCAGAAAGTCCAGGCCCCATAAGGCCAACAGCGGTCCCACATAGAGCTGGTTTCTCATCACCTGACTCAATAACAGAGAACGACCAATGTCAACATAGTGGTCCTGGGCCATTGCTAAGAGCAGGAAGGATTCAGTGCCCTCAGAGGCACATACCAATGTGGGCCACAACCTGCTGCTAAGACTGCTTTCTTTTCAGACAAGAGATTTTCCAGAAACTTGGGCACTAAGACTGAGAAGTAGCAGATGGCCAGGAAGGAGACATAGGTACATGGAAACGGTAATCAGCACTGATCATCAGCAGCATCACCAGATGCTTCATCAGGGTTAGGAAGTAAATCCCCAGGAATAGCACAAGAGCACAGCCTGGATGTGGGGGTCAGCAGACAGCCCAAGCAGAATGAACTGGGTGATGGTTGTTGTATTTCTCCATAGTCAAAAACAGGAAACTTACCCTTGGGAAAAAACTAGTGTTTCAAAAAACTCATTTTTTAACCTATTTCCTCTGGGTCTTAAATCCTTCCTCTACACACATTATTTTTTGACTCTGGAATCCTATTTCAAGTTTTGAACTATCTTTACTAACTCTCTATACTCAGTAGTATCTTTGATTTTCTTATATTTTACACCCTCAACCCTAGATCAGTCTGATTCTGTTCAGTCTTTAATAAAATATTTAGATGGATATAGAGAGAAATAGCTAATGTAGGTTGAATGACTGAATTTTTTTGCAAAAGAAAATGTCAGTGGGATCCAGAGAAAGAGCGGAGGAGTTCATCTTGGGAATAGGGATGCCTGAGTAAGAGGAAGGAAAGCAAAGGGGGAGGTGAAAGATACAGGGATGTGTTTGTGTCTGGAAGGGAAGCAACCCTATGGACTATATAGCCCACCAGGCTCCTCTGCCCATGGAATTTTCCAGACAAGAATACTGGAGTCTGTTGACATGCCCTTCTCCTGGGGATCTTCCCATCCTGGGGGTCTTTCCGACCCAGGGATCCTACTTGCATCTCTTGCATCTCCTGCATTGGCAGGCAGGTTCTTTACCACTAGCACCACCTGGAAACCCCTCAGAAGGGAAGGGAGTTTCCTATTTATAGCCTCAATGTTATCAAGAGGTAAAAGGTAAAGCCATCAGTGGATGTGCAAGGAGGAGACTGATGTTTCAAATAACTACTTTGGATTACTTGCAGAGGTGAAGTCTAGTCTAGATTTTTGGTTATAAATTCGAGTCCAGTTATCACTCTTATGTGATTTTTCTCCTGTTTGGTATATGTAGAGCATAGGTCATTGCATTTATCTCAGACATGTAAACTAATGAAAGGAGAGATGGTTTATGGAATTAAGAAACTGTCCAAGGTGATTAAATGAATGAATCTTGCATGGTTCATGAGAGAAGTAAAGATATGAATGGCATGAGAATGAAAATGTGGTCAACATAAAGGATTAGCATTCTCAGTGCATGTGAAAAATGGTTGGTTTAGGAACACTAAATTAAATGAATCAGATAGAGAGGTGTGGTAGAGTGTTTGAAACTCAGATTTCTGAAGATACTGGTTGAATGTGTGAAGGAAAATATCCATGGAGGGAGGAGCATGGTAATCCCAGACTTGGTACAATTTTAATTGAGATGAGAATTTGGGTTTTTCTTTTCCTCCTTCTCCTAAAAAATCACATAATGTTAAAATGTTTTAAAATAGCAATACGTGAACCATGAATTTCCGGATGTTCAAGCTGGTTTTAGAAAAGGCAAAGGAACCAGAGATCAAATTGCCAACATCCGCTGGATCATCAAAAAAGGAAGAGAGTTCCAAAAACACATCTATTTCTGCTTTATTGACTACGTCAAAGCCTTTGACTATGTGGATCACAATAAACTGTGGAAAATTTTGAAAGAGATGGGAATAACAGACCACCTGACCTGCCTCTTGAGAAACCTATATGCAGGTCAGGAAGCAACAGTTAGAACTGGACATGGAACAATAGACTGGTTCCAAATGGGAAAAGGAGTACATCAAGGCTGTATATTGTCACCCTGCTTATTTAACTTCTATGCAGAGTACATCATGAGAAACACTGGACTGGAAGAAACACAAGCTGGAATCAAGATTGTTAACCTCAGATATGGAGATGACACCACCCTTATGGCAGAAAGTGAAGAGGAACTAAAAAGCCTCTTGATGAAAGTGAAAGAGGAGAGTGAAAAAGTTGGCTTAAAGCTCAACATCAGAAAACGAAGATCATGGCATCTGGTCCCGTCACTTCATGGCAAATGGATGGGGAAACAGTGGAAACAGTGTCAGACTTTATCTTTTTTGGGCTCCAAAATCACTGCAGGTGGTGACTGCAGCCATGAAATTAAAAGACCCTTACTCCTTGGAAGAAAAGTTATGACCAGCCTAGATAGTATATTGAAAAGCAGAGATATTACTTTGCCAACAAAGGTCCATTTAGTCAAGGCTATGGTTTTTCCAGTGGTCATGTGAGAGTTGGACTATGAAGAAGGCTGAGTGCTGAAGAACTGATGCTTTTGAACTGTGGTGTTGGAGAAGACTCTTGAGAGTCCCTTGGACTGCAAGGAGATCCAACCAGTCCGTTTGAAGGAGATCAGCCCTGGGTGTTCTTGGAAGGAATAATGCTAAAGCTGAGACTCGAATACTTCGGCCACCTCATGCTAAGAGTTGACTCATTGGAAAAGACTCTGATGCTGGGAGGGATTGGGGGAAGGAGGAGAAGGGGACAACAGAGGATGAGATGGCTGGATGGCAGCACGGACTCGATGGATGTGACTTTGAGAGAACTCCGGGAGATGGTGATGGACAGAGAGGCCTGGCGTGCTGAGATTCATGGGGTTGCAAAGAGTCGGACACGACTGAGTGACTGAACTGAACTGAAAAGTTATAAAAATGTAAAAAGCAGAGCACAAGGAAGGTAGCCCAGAGATACTCCAGATATGCTGCTGTGGGAAGGCACCTGTCTCAATGGGTCACGATTGTTTCTTCCCCTCTTGTTGATCAGTCCCTAAGTCATGTCTGACCCTTTGTGATCTCTTGGATTGTAGCCAGCCAGACTCCTCTGTCTGTGGAATTCTCCAGGAAAGAATACTGGAGTGGGTAGCCATTCCTTTTCTCAGAGGATCTTCCCGACCCAGGGATTGAACCCAGGTCTCCAATGTTGCAGACAGATTCTTTACCGTCTGAGCCACAAGGGATGATGATTACTTTTTCCCCTCTACAAGTATGTAATTAACCTCTGTTCAAGAGTGCTGTATTCAGACCTTGTTACTTTCAGTGTTCTCAGCTTGCTAACTTATGCTAACCTAGAAAATGCCCAAGTTCACTTGCTCTGACTTGACACTGAGACACAAACTCAGCATCAATATCACTATTCAAAGTTGCTGGCTCAGTCAGCTAGTTCATTCTGGCTTTCCTGTCTTGTGGCTGATGAAATTAATTACTTCAGCAAGATTGAGACTTTCTTCCTATTATTTCCTTACTTAGCAATCGAGCCTTTGTTAGATACCATGCATAATCAAATGAAGCAGTAAGTAGACATTTTGGCAGAATTCATTCGGATTCAGTGACAAAGATATTTAATTGGCTTGTAAAATATGCACTGAGAACTGCCAGGAAGGAGTTGGCACAGTGTACTGTTTATATTTTTTATTTTCTGTATAATGTGATGTTTTGACATCTTAAACTTTCTGGCAGGGGAGAGTCTGCCTCTCACCAGGGGGAGCTAATTCTTAAAGATAGCAAAGGAATTAGTAGGGAGATGGCCTTTAAAATACACACTAACCAATTTGGAGCCATATCTCCTCTATATAGCCCTTATACGCCAGGAAACAATATTTCTCTGCCTTAATCATCCCAGAGCAAAGTGCCAGCCTATTAGGGACCACCCCTATAAGCACTTCCCTGGTGGCTCAGATGATAAAGCATCTGCCTACAATGCGAGAGACCTGGGTTCTATCCCTGGATGGGGAAGATCTCCTGGAGAAGGAAATGGCAACCCACTCCAGTATTCTTGCCTGGAAAATCTCATAGACGGAGGAGCCTGGTAGGCTACAGTCCATGGGGTTGCAAAGAGTCGGACATGACTGAGGGACTTCACTTTCACTTTTCCAGTGAGAACCCAGTAAAGACTCTAGGCCATGCTCTCTCTCTGTCCCCTTCTGCTCCTCACCAGTGCTGGTGCTTCCCCACATGGTCCTATGTGGTGTGCCATGCCTACTATTTCTAGTACCTGTCAGTAAAGTAGATTTTGTTTTCTTGAAACTCTCCTGTGATTCTTCCTACTGCCTGAGACATACGTGGGGTCAAGTCATCAAGTTTCTTATTAGCTCTGTTTCTCATTAACCATTAGATTTTTGGAAAGTCTTTACATCTTCTTTATCTCTATTTTCTGATCCATAAAATGCCCTATACTAATATCTCTCTTACATGGTTTTAAGAAGTCATTTATATAACTTATGTGCAGTGCTCAGCATACATTGGTTATAATTAAGCTTCTTTGTTATTCATTGCCTTAGGTTTAATCTCTCAATATTCTCAAGGACAGAAGAGTTCATTTTAAAGGCAGATCCGAACATGTTAGTAAACAGAGAAATAAAAACCAGATCAAAGAGGGAGAGATGGAGATGGATGATCTCACTGTAAGAAATGAGCTGCAAGAAAGCTCAAAGGCAAAGCACAGGGCAGGGAGGACATGAAGAAGAAGAGTAGTGATAAGTGACTTGAGGGAAACCTAGCTCTCCTCTTCCCCAGGGAAGAAGGCCCTTTACATGCTCTCACCTGTTCATAGAATGTGTCAATAAACCATGCAAGAAGAAAAGATCAACAATTGTTTTCTCTGAAGAAAAGCTTTTGTCTGTCTACATGCCAGTATTAGAGGGGGAGGGGGAAAAAAAGGTACATTAGTGCATGCGCTGGGAGTCTTCCTGGCTAAGATTTCAAAATTCTTTAGGCTCTTATTAATATAAACTTGAGCTGCTCTGAATTCCAAGAAAAGTACATAGAAATACAATTTTGAAAAGTTCTGATTCTCAGCATATAAATATTTGAGTAACTACTCAGACCATTTTAAAGCTAGTTACACAGTTGCTTTTCACTATTTTCTCTTATTGTTCTACCTTCCCAAGGGTATTATTCAAATAAAGCCCTGTCAGATCTAAACATTGAGAAGGCAATGGCACCCCACTCCAGTACTCTTGCCTGGAAAACCCCATGGACGAAGGAGCCTGGTGGGCTGCAGTCCATGGGGTCGCTAAGAGTCAGACACGACTGAGTGACTTCACTTTCACTTTTCACTTTCATGCATTGGAGAAGGAAATGACAACCCACTCTAGTGTTCTTGCCTGGAGAATCCCAAGGACGGGGGAGCCTGGTGGGCTGCCGTCTATGGGGTCGCACAGAGTCGGACACGACTGAAGCAATTTAGCAGCAGCAGCAGCAGCAGGATCACCAGAGTAAACAAATTGTAAGATTTGGAGATAATTATTAGAGGGATGCTTGAAATTCAGATTTTGTAGGTATAAGTTCTTCTGATGAAAAGTGATGGGTGTTATTGTGAGAGTTGGTAGCTAAGATGAGGTAGGAGGTTCAGTCTCTGCACAGTAAAGGACAAAGTCTAGGGTGCTGAGCTAGTGGGTAAGGACTGTTTTATTATTTTTTGTTTTATCTTTTAATTCTACTCCATTTTCTTTAATGATTACTTTTAAATTTAAATAAAATTTACTGAAAAAATGTTTCCGTTTAAGGTAACCAGATGAATTATAAACCTAGTTGACTGTTGGAAGAAACAGCCATATATTTGAAAAAAGAAGCTGTTCCCTGCAACAGAGTGATACCTGGTTGGATATTCTATGCCCAGCTTAAACTCCTTTTAATAGTTTTTTTTAATTTTTAAAATTTATTTATTTTACTTTACAATATTGTATTGGTTTTGCCATACGTTGACTTGAATCTGCCATGAGTGTCCTTTTAATAGTTTTATAACCTGGCTCTGCATTGTCAATGTCTCAGCCAGCATGGAAAGTCTACATGGCAACCCAACCTCATGTCACATTCCAAGACCTGCCCATGTTCTGCTTTGTTCTGACATCCCTGACTTGTAACCTCAGGCTCTGGGTAATTATTCTATAATGCTGTGCAAGTCTAGCCCACGCTGGCCTTTCCTTCTAACTTGAGACAATCATATTCGGCTGACTGAGGGAATTAGGGTTTCTCTTCCCTTGACTGCTAACCAAGCACTGGATGACTGTGTTCAATTACCTGTCTAAATAACCAGGAGCAGCAGGTGGTGGCATTAATCTCAATCAATTTGAGATCCAGTGACAAATTATTCACATCTGGGGAAAATTACTCAACTTGTACAGTTAGTGTTGAGAATCCTAAATTAGAGCAAAATGGGGTAGCTCAGTTTTCTACTGAAAATTAATATTTGTATTGAAATATGCTGGCAATAAGGAATGATGAATTACGTATATTATTCTTCCAATATATGCTTATTTATTTCTGGTTATTTGAGAAATATGTTATAAAAATAATAGCTGAAATTGATATATTTTTCTCATTAATTTAGATCTGGTCACAGTGTCCACTTGGGCTCCTGGTATGTAGATCATCACACTATGTCCAGAGGATACAGGCAAAGCAGCTAGTATATAACTGAAATATGAAATCCTTTATGTCTGGTAAAAAGCTCACATTACTAAGAGTGTGAACAGGTTGGGGGCACTGTGCCTCTTTGACATGATTTCAGGGCACTATAAAGAAAAAACCCTTCTATATCTCCAACCTCCACATATATCCTTACTTATTGGTTACAAAAGATTCTATAAATTATGGAGAAAAATTTACCCCAACAACAAGGCGAAAGATGGGCTAAGCTTGCATAGTGTATTTGCATATACGAGACACACTGACAGGAGGAAGTGTTCTGTCCAGTGGGCTTGACTTCTGCAGAAGTAGAATATCAGATTTCTTTTTAGAAGAATATTTGTAGATACTCTCAAAATAAATATGTAAAATAATAAAAACAAACCATATTATTGTGGCTGATGTTTAAGATATCACCATTAGTGATTTCTTTCTTCTGTTGTTTCTAAACATAGAATGTCAACACTTTGGAAAGCATGACATAGCAGTTTTGCCTGGAAAGTCCCATGGACAGAGGAGCCTGGTAGGCTACAGTCCATGGGGTTGCAAAGAGTCGGACACGACTGAGCGACTTCACTTTCTTTCACCATAGTTCACTGGATCCTATCCAAAGGAAAAACAGCTAAGGACTGATCATTACAGAATGAAATATAACTTTATCTCATGTTTATCAGAAGATATTATCAGAGAACATTAATAAGTGCATGAATGAGTAAGGAGGAAAAGGAGAAAGTGGTTCAGTGTATTATCAATGTGGGAAGATAAGCCTGATCCATAAAGAGCTTAAAGTCCTAGGTTTATGAAGAGGCACCTGATATGAAGGAAAAAACCTAAAACCAGAGCTAAACAGGTATTAGAGACAGGCATAACCTATTTTATAATTATACTCAGACTGTGCCTTGATTTTGCCCTATTGGTCTCAGGGCTAGGTCATCTGAAGGTTATCTGAATTGCGGATAAAGCAACTCCCCAAAGTTCGTAAGACTACAATTGATGAGGAGACAGTTGGAGGCATGAGGAATGGGAAATGTACTCCTAATGGTCTACCATATCCCTATGTAAGTTGCTCGCAGCTTCTTCAAGATAAAACATAGACTTTATGCCTGAAGTTCACTAAGTGGACTGGAATGTTGCCAACCTCCTGCAGTTTAGAGACAGACACATCTGGTATAACCCAATTGTGTCATTTACTATCTATTTAACTTTTGTGATATTGCTTGGTATTTTAGATCATAATTTTTTTCACATGTGAATTGAATAAACGTGGGGGAAGTAATGTATATCTTACATTTGGAAGGATAGAGTTAGTTTATATGTAAAGAACTGGAAACAAGACTTCTGACATACTATAATTATTAATGCATACCAGAAAGAGGAGCAAGAAGGGTACTGCAGAGGGGGAGATCAAAGCATCTTAGGGAAGAGATAATACAAAGTTGTTTGCAGAAGACCTGTCCCTAGACCTGAAACAGTGTTTTGACAGGAGAACAGTGAGGAGCTGAGAGGCTTCAAAGGGAAGCTAAGTCTCTTAGGAAGCAAGAAGATAGGAAGGGAGTGAAGGGAAGAGGGAAGCACCTTAAAGAGTAGGTTAGGAGGGGAAAGAGCACCAAAGGATTCAGTAGAACATTTTCATGCTCTTGGGTTCTCCTGGTGGAAATTATCCTGGAGCGTTGAGTCAATAGGTGAAGAGATTAGTGAACATATGATATTCTTTAGGAAAAGATATACTGTACCTTCCCAGTTCCGGGAGTAGATATAGTTTTCTTTTTAGGCAGCTGAATGAAAGGGAGAGAAAAAAGAAATACATTAGCACAGTCTTCAAAAAGCACATCATTAGTAGAGAAAGTGTTCAGAATCTTACTTGTGCTCTTAGCCTATCCTGACTTTGAAGAAAAGACAGGGAAAATATCTTGAAAATTCCAAGTTCTTGACAGGTTGTATTAATCTCTCTCATAGTGTCTCAAGCTTGATGTGGGTAGTAAGTACAAGATCATTAGTTCACACTTCTTCCTCAATGACTATAAATATGTTGCTGATAGCATTACCTGAACAAAGGATTCTGATGTCTAGCCAATCAAAAGAGCAGTTGGTTTAGGCTGAACTAAGGAACCTAGAGGTTCCTTAGTTCCTTGACTCAATAATGTACATTCATAGGAATACGGATTATTGAGCTTGAAGCAAAAGTCTAGACTCATTTGCTAAGAAGCTTGAACTTTTAAAAAGTCATATGGGGGGCGGTCCTAAGATGGCAGAGGAATAGGACGTGAAGACCACTTTCTCCCTCACAAATTCCTCAAAAGAACATTTCAACACTGAGCAACCTCCACAAAACAACTTCTGTAGGCTGGCAGAGGACATCAGGCAACCAGAAAAGCAGACCATTGTCTTCAAAAACAGATAGGAAAAAATATAAAAGATGAAAAAGGAGACAAAGGAGGTGGGGAGGGAGCTCCGTCCCGGGAAGGGAAGCCCGTCCCAGGAAGGGAATTTTAAGAAGAGAGGTTTCCAAACACCAGGAAACACTCTCCCTGCCGAGTCTGTGGCGAGACTTGGAAACACAGAGGGCAACATAACAGGAAGGGAAAAATGAAGAAATAATTAAAACCAAGAGATTACAAGCCCAACAGTAACTCCCCCAGCGGAAAAGCAGCACAGACGCCTGCATCCGCCACTGGGAAGTGGGGGCAGGGCAGGGAAGCACGGGAGGTGCGGGCTGCAGTGCTTTGTAAGAATCAGGCAGGAACGCCCCACGCGCAACCAGAACAATCTAACTGGGGCTAGCTAACCAGACTGTGGGATAGCTACCACGCAAAAAGCTCGAACATAAGACACTGCCAGGACCAAGCACAGAACAAAGGACGGAGCAGAAAAAGCCAGCTGCAGACCATCCCCCGCCAGGGACAGGCAGCCAGAGCTGTAAGGGCTGGAAAGGGGCAATTGCAGACCCGGAGAGACTTCACTTACCAAACTGCAAGCAGTCTTATTTGCTAAGACTTCTGGGGGTGCTGGACAGTCATCATCTGCCTCACAAGGGGCGCCAGCGGCCCACCCAGAAAACTGAGCAGCAGAGGCAGAAAAGGCGACAAGTCGCAGCTGTCGTGCTCGCCAAACTCCTGAGCTACTCGGACCCGGGAAGGGCACAAAACGCAGTCCCAACCGAATCTGTGCCTCTGAGGGCTACCTGAGCACCAAATCTGAGCGGCTTAGACCGGGGAAGTACACGCAGCCTAGGGCCGGCCTCAGACGGTTCCCGGCTGAGCATCGTAGAGCCGGAGCGGTTTGTACGCCGTGAGAAGGGACAGGTCCAGCGGGGCTGAGACACTGTGTGCACACGACAGTGCTATTTGTTTGCAGCATCCCCCCTCCCCACAGCGCGACTGAAGTAGCGAGCCTAAAAAACCAGCAAAAAGAAGAAGTTAAACAGAGGGAACCGCCTTGGAAGTAACCCCACAATGCCCACAACATCAGAGAAGGGCCAGATATATTTTTACTATTTTTAAAATCATTCCTTTTTTTTTCTTTTTTCTGACTTTTTTTTATAGTTAAGTTTTCTATTTCTCCTCTAATTTTTATTTCTATAACCTATTATTAATATTAAAAAAAGAGTTTTTTTTTTAAAGGCAAACACCATATATAGTCTTTGGGTGGTTATTGGTGTTTTGTTTTTTTTTTTAAATAATTCTTGTGGCTTTTAATTTTTTCTTTTTTCCTTTTTCCATCTGCTTCTTTTCTTTAATATTGTATTTTTGAAAGTTCCAACCTCTTCTCTAGATTTTTAATCTTTGCTCTTCAGTTTTTGTTGTCAATTTTGTACATTTAAAAACCCAAACTTCACTACCCAATTTTACCTGAGAGCGAGATTACAGGCTTGACCACTCTCTCCTCCTTCGGACTCTCCTTTTTCTCCACCAGGTGGCCTCTGTCTCTTTTCTCCCTCATCTCTTCTCTATCCAACTCTGTGAATCTGTGTGTTCCAGACGGTGGAGAACACCTAAGGAACTGATTACTGGCAGGATTTGTCTCTCTCCTTCTCATTCCTCTCTCTTATCCTCCTGGCCACCTCTGTCTACTTCCTCCCTCTCCTCTTCCCCGTATAACTCCGTAAATACCTCTGAGCGGTCCAGACTATAGAGCGCACATAAGGAAGTGATTACTGGCTAGCTTGCTCTCTCCTCTTTTGATCTCACCGCATCTCATTCCAGTTACCTCTAACTACCCCCTCCATCTTCTCTTCTCCTTGTAACTCAGTGAACCTCTTTGGGTGTCCCTCAATGTGGAGAAACCTTTCATCTTTAACCTAGATGTTTTATCATCAGTGCTATATAGATGGAGAAGTCTAGATGCTACTGTAAAAATAAAACTGAAAACCAGAAGCAGGAGGCTTAAGTCCAAAGCCTGAAAACATCAGAGAACTCCTGAATTCAGGGAACATTGAGCAATAGGAGCTCATCAAATGCCTCCATACCTACACTGAAACCAAGCTCCACCCAAGGACCAATATTCCAGAACAAGACATACCACACAAATTCTCCAGCAACACAGAAACACACTCCTGAACTTCAATATACAGGCAGCTCAAAGTTACTCCAAAACCTTTGACGTCTCATAACTCATTACTGATCACTCCACTGTACTCCAGAGAGAAGAAACCCAGCTCCACCCACCAGAACTCCAACACAAGCCTCCCTAACCAGGAAACCTAGACAAGCCACTGATACAACCCCACCCACAGTGGGGAAGATCCATAATAAAGAGAACTCCACATATTACCAGAATATAAAAAGGCCACCCCAAACGCAGCAATATAATCAAGATGAAGAGACAGAGGAATACTCAGCAGGTAAAGGAACAGGAGGGTTGCCCACCAAACCAAACAAAAGAGGAAGAGGTAGGGAGTCTACCTGAGAAAGAATTCCAAATATTGATAATGAAAATGATCCAAAATCTTGAAATCAAAATGGAATCACAGATAAATAGCCTAGAGACAAGGATTGAGAAGATGCAAGAAAGGTTTAACAAGGACCTAGAAGAAATAAAAAAGGTCAATATATAATGAATAACGCAATAAATGAGATCAGAAACACTCTGGAGGCAACAAATAGCAGAATAATGGAGGCAGAAGATAGGATTAGTGAAATAGAAGATAGAATGGTAGAAATAAATGAATCAGAGAGGAAACAAGAAAAACGAATTAAAAGAAACGAGGACAATCTCAGAAACCTCCAGGACGATATGAAACACTCCAACATTCGAATTATAGGAGTCCCAGAAGAAGAAGACAAAAAGAAAGACCATGAGAAAATCCTTGAGGAGATAATAGTTGAAAACTTCCCTAAAATGGGGAAGGAAATAATCACCCAAGTCCAAGAAACACGGAGAGTTCCAAATAGGATAAACCCAAGGTGAAACACCCCAAGACACATATTAATCAAATTAACAAAGATCAAACACAAAGAACAAATATTAAAAGCAGCAAGGGAAAAACAACAAATAACACACAAGGGGATTCCCATAAGGATAACAGCTGATCTTTCAATAGAAACTCTTCAGGCCAGGAGGGAATGGTAAGACATACTTAAAGTGATGAAAGACAATAACCTACAGCCCAGATTACTGTACCCAGCAAGGATCTCATTCAAATACGAAGGAGAAATCAAAAGCTTTACAGACAAGCAAAAGCTGAGAGAATTCAGCACCACCAAACCAGCTCTCCAACAAATTCTAAAGGATATTCTCTAGACAGGAAACACGAAAAGGGTGTATAAAGCTGAACCCAAAACAATAAAGTAAATGGTAGTGGGATCATACTTATCAATAATTACCTTAAACGTAAATGGGTTGAACGCCCCAACTAAAAGGCAAAGACTGGCCGAATGGGTACAAAAACAAGACCCCTCTATATGCTGCTTACAAGAGACCCACCTCAAAACAAGGGACGCATACAGACTGAAAGTGAAGGGCTGGAAAAAGATATACCATGCAAATAGAGACCAAAAGAAAGCAGGAGTGGCAATACTCATTTCCGATAAAATAGACTTTAAAACAAAGGCTGTGAAAAGAGACAAAGAAGGCCACTACATAATGATCAAAGGATCAATCCAAGAAGAAGATATAACAATTATAAATATATATGCACCCAATATAGGAGCACCACAATATGTAAGACAAATGCTAACAAGTATGAAAGGGGAAATCAAGAATAACACAATAATAGTGGGAGACCTTAATACCCTACTCAAACCTATGGACAGATCAACTAAACAGAAAATCAACAAAGAAATGCAAACTTTAAATGATACATTAGACCAGTTAGACCTAATTGATATCTATAGGACATTTCACCCCAAAACAATGAATTTCACCTTTTTCTCAAGTGCTCATGGAACATTCTCCAGGATAGATCACATCCTGGGCCATAAATCTAAACTTGATAAATTCAAAAAAATCAAAATCATTCCAAGCATCTTTTCTGACCATAATGCATTAAGATTAGATCTCAATTACAGGAGAAAAACTACTAAAAATTCCAACATATGGAGGTTGAACAACACACTTCTGAATAACCAACAAATCACAGAAGAAATCAAAAAAGAAATCAAAATATGCATAGAAACTAATGAAAATGAAAACACAACAACCAAAAACCTGTGGGACACTATAAAAGCAGTGCTAAGAGGAAAGTTCATAGCAATACAGGCATACCTCAAGAAACAAGAAAAAAGTCAAATAAATAACCTAACTCTACACCTAAGGCAACTAGAAAAGGAAGAATTGGAGAACCCCAGAGTTAGTAGAAGGAAAGAAATCTTAAAAATTAGGGCAGAAATAAATGCTAAAGAAACAAAAGAGACCATAGCAAAAATCAACAAAGCCAAAAGCTGGTTCTTTGAAAGGATAAATAAAATTGACAAACCATTAGCCAGACTCATCAAGAAGCAAAGAGAGAAAAATCAAATCAATAAAATTAGAAATGAAAATGGAGAGATCACAACAGACAACACAGAAATACAAAGGATCATAAGAGACTACTATCAGCAGTTGTATGCCAATAAGATGGACAACGTGGAAGAAATGGACAAATTCTTAGAAAAGTACAATTTTCCAAAACTGAACCAGGAAGAAATAGAAAATCTTAACAGACCCATCACAAGCACGGAAATTGAAACTGTAATCAGAAATCTTCCAGCAAACAAAAGCCCAGGTCCAGATGGCTTCACAGCTGAATTCTACCAAAAATTTCAAGAAGAGCTAACACCTATCCTCCTCAAACTCTTCCAGAAAATTGCAGAGGAAGGTAAACTTCCAAACTCATTCTATGAGGCCACCATCACCCTAATACCAAAACCTGACAAAGATGTCACAAAAAAAAGAAAACTACAGGCCAATATCACTGATGAACATAGATGCAAAAATCCTCAACAAAATTTGAGCAATCAGAATCCAACAACACATTAAAAAGATCATACACCATGACCAAGTGGGCTTTATCCCAGGGATGCAAGGATTCTTCAATATCCACAAATCAATCAATGTAATTCACCACATTAACAAATTGAAAAATAGAAACCATATGATTATCTCAATAGATGCAGAGAAGGCCTTTGACAAAATTCAACATCCATTTATGATAAAAACTCTCCAGAAAGCAGGAATAGAAGGAACATACCTCAACATAATAAAAGCTATATATGACAAACCCACAGCAAACATTATCCTCAATGGTGAAAAATTGAAAGCATTTCGCCTAAAGTCAGGAACAAGACAAGGGTGCCCACTTTCACCGCTACTATTCAACATAGTTCTGGAAGTTTTGGCCACAGCAATCAGAGCAGAAAAAGAAATAAAAGGAATCCAAATTGGAAAAGAAGTAAAACTTTCACTGTTTGCAGATGACATGATCCTCTACATAGAAAACCCTAACGACTCCACCAGAAAATTACTAGATCTAACCAATGAATATAGTAAAGTTGCAGGATATAAAATCAATACTCAGAAATCCCTTGCATTCCTATACACTAATAATGAGAAAGTAGAAAAAGAAATTAAGGAAACAATTCCATTCACCATTGCAACGAAAAGAATAAAATACTTAGGAATATATCTACCCAAAGAAACTAAAGACCTATACATAGAAAACTATAAAACACTGGTGAAAGAAATCAAAGAGGACACTAATAGATGGAGAAATATACCATGTTCATGGATAGGAAGAATCAATATAGTAAAAATCAGTATACTACCCAAAGCAATTTACAAATTCAATGCAATCCCTATTAAGCTACCAGCCATATTTTTCACAGAACTAGAACAAATAATTTCAAGATTTGTATGGAAATACAAAAAACCTCGAATAGCCAAAGCAATCTTGAGAAAGAAGAATGGAACTGGAGGAATCAACTTGCCTGACTTCAGGCTCTACTACAAAGCCACAGTCATCAAGACAGTATGGTACTGGCACAAAGACAGAAATATAGATCAATGGAACAAAATAGAAAGCCCAGAGATAAATCCACACACATATGGACACCTTATCTTTGACAAAGGAGGCAAGAATATACAATGGAGAAAAGACAATCTCTTTAACAAGTGGTGCTGGGAAAACTGGTTAACCACTTGTAAAAGAATGAAACTAGATCACTTTCTAACACCGCACACAAAAATAAACTCAAAATGGATTAAAGATCTAAATGTAAGACCAGAAACTATAAAACTCCTAGAGGAGAATATAGGCAAAACACTCTCCGACATAAATCACAGCAGGATCCTCTATGGTCCACCTCCCAGAATACTGGAAATAAAAGCAAAAATAAACAAATGGAATCTAATTAAAATTAAAAGCTTCTGCACAACAAAGGAAACTAGAAGCAAGGTGAAATGACAGCCTTCTGAATGGGAGAAAATAATAGCAAATGAAGCAACTGACAAACAACTAATCTCAAAAATATACAAGCAACTTATGCAGCTCAATTCCAGCAAAATAAACGACCCAATCAAAAAATGGGCCAAAGAACTAAATAGACATTTCTCCAAAGAAGACATACGGATGGCTAACAAACACATGAAAAGATGCTCAACATCACTCATTATCAGAGAAATGCAAATCAAAACCACAATGAGGTACCACTTCACACCAGTCAGAATGTCTGCGATCCAAAAATCTGCAAGGAATAAATGCTGGAGAGGGCGTGGAGAAAAGGGAACCCTCCTACACTGTTGATGGGAATGCAAACTAGTACAGCCACTATGGAGAAGAGTGTGGAGATTCCTTAAAAAATTGCAAATAGAACTGCCTTATGACCCAGCGATCCCACTGCTGGGCATACACACCGAGGAAACCAGAATTGAAAGAGACACATGTACCCCAATGTTCATCACAGCACTGTTTATAATAGCCAGGACATGGAAACAACCTAGATGTCCATCAGCAGATGAATGGATAAGAAAGCTGTGGTACATATACACAATGGAGTATTACTCAGCCGTTAAAAAGAATTCATTTGAATCAGTTCTGATGAGATGGATGAAACTGGAGCCTATTATACAGAGTGAAGTAAGCCAGAAAGAAAAACACCAATATAGCATATTAACACATATATATGGAATTTAGAAAGATGGTAATGATAACCCTGTATGCAAGACAGCAAAAGAGACACAGATGTGTATAACGGACTTTTGGACTCAGAGAGAGAGGGAGAGGGTGGGATGATTTGGGAGAATGGCATTCTATCATGTATACTATCCTGTAAGAATCGAATCGCCAGTCTATGTCCGACGCAGGATACAGCATGCTTGGGGCTGGTGCACAGTGATGACCCAGAGAGATGTTATGGGGAGGGAGGTGGGAGGGGGTTTCATGTTTGGGAACGCATGTACACCCGTGGTGGATTCATGTCAATGTATGGCAAAACCAATACAGTATTGTAAAGTAAAATAAAGTTAAAAAAAAAGGAAAGAAATGATAACTTTGAAAAAAAAAGATAAAAAAAAAAGTCATATGGGATTTTCTCATGTGTGACCTTTTCAACTTGTGGACTGAAGCAATCAACTTGAACTCTTAGATGAGCTTTCCCTCTAGTCTGCTGGGAACTGAAGAGAGGCATGGTAAGAGAAGTGAATTTGGAACCTGTGAAGAAAGCCAGAATTTCCCCTCAGGGACACAGAGGCCATGTGGACCCAGAGAATTAACCTGGGATCTGAAACTAGACTCACAGGTAACCTCCAGATTATCTTCTCATATTTATGAGAAAGTCAACTGGATTTAATGTTAATCAGCATTAATATTAATCAAGTGAGGTAACTTTTTAAAATTAGTATCTTATTATGCAAGAAATAGATTATTGTGGTATAGTGTACAAGCAAAACATAAGCTTCAATATCTTTCCTGTGACAGCTCCTATTCTCACCTAACCTCATAGACTGGGGAACCAGTAGGGGAGAAGTTTCCAGTTGTTAAAGATACCTGGTCAAATTGCACCCAGAAACTGGAAAGATATCCATAGGAATCAGGATTGTGCTGGCCTTATGAAATACAATGGGGTTCCCTTGTGACTCAGCTGGTAAAGAATCTGCCTGCAATGCGGGAGACCTGGGTTCAATCCCTGGGTTGGGAAGATCCCCTGGAGAAGGGAAAGGCTACCCACTCCAGTATTCTGGCCTGGAGAATTCCATGGACCATATAATCCATGGAGTCACAAAGAGTTGGACCCTTCTGAGTGACTTTCACACACTTTATCAAACCACAGAGGGAGAAAAAAACACAAATAAATCTTAAATACATATTGATGAGTGAATAAAGCCAGTCTGAACTCTATTTTCTATTTTTATAATCTTTTAGAAAAGGCAAAACTATACAGGCAGTAGATATTAGTAGTCACTAGTTTAGGGGAAAGTGGTAGGGGGCTGAATAAGTGAGGCATAGGACCTTTAGGGCAGTGAAATTATTCTGTGTGGTAGTATAATTGTGGATACATCACACTAGGCATCTGACAAGGCCCACTGAACTTTACAGCAAAAAAAAGAGTAAACTAATGTATACAAATTTAAAAATATATCATTAGCAGGATGGAAAGCAGAATGTAATCAAGCAATTTAACCCAGGAGTGGATTGCCATTGCCTTCTCAGTATTCTGGCCTGGAGAATTCCATGGACAGTATAGTCCATGGGTCACAAAGAGTCGGACATGACTGAGTGACTTTCACTTCACTATGAAGTACAAGAACAGCAATGATATTTTCTGATGCCAAGGAATTATTGTTATCTAAAGGACCAATATTAAATAGATATCGAGAGGTTTTAATAATTTACTGCATATGATTACCTGCATAAATGGCTCCATGTCGCTTTAGTAAAGTGGGAAGAAAGGCTCAAGGTATTTACCTATGTACTATGTACATCTGTGTAAAAGTATTCACTGTGACATCATTTATAATAGCACAAATACCCATGAGTAGAGACTGGACACTCACAGGATGGAGCACTTTTAAGCTGCAAAAAGGAATGGGAAAGATCTCTGTGGGTTGCTGTGGAGTGATATCCAGGATATATATATATATTGTTAAGTCAAAGCAAAACACAGGGTGGTCTAAATAGTGTGCTAACTTCTGAGCAGCAAGCACACACCCATGTGCATACAATACACATCATTTGTTTAACTTTCAAAAAACATTAGAATTATCAGATAAAACTAATTATATATAGGAAGATGGAGAAAACAAACAGGGTGGGGGAACAAAGATAAGATTGATATGCATTAAATGTACTTTGTTATACAGTATTGATCTCTGAGTTTTACAAAATAAAAAATTAAAAATCCTGAAGTTAAAAACAATCTAAAACAAATGATCAGTGCTGTATATCAAAGCAGTGATATGACCACAATAGAAAAGAATTATTTCAAGTGACCTGAGACTATGGGGATTTTGACCGGGCTGCCTCAGTGAGAGAGATTTCATTCAGAGTCTTATTTTAGTAATAATACTGGTGCTGCTTTTTGAAACTATTAGATTTATGTTTGAAAGATGAAATAAATATCATGCTAATATTGTTGGGAATACATATTTCAGCACAAGAGCAAATGAGACAATATAAAATTAGAGTTTGTGCAATCTTGAATTGGGGTTTGAAATATTTATGATTTTTTTTTTTTTGGCTTTAAAAGGCTCTGTCCATTGAAAAAGCCTACAAGTAAAGAACAGTAGTAGTGATCACTTATGGTACTCTGAGTTTGGTTTCCAAATATGATAAAAAGAATCAGGATTCCTTAGAAAAATAACTGATTACAGGTTCAGGACAGGGAGCACACATAATAAATCTGGGGTTTCTTTGTGCCAGAATGTGAAAAAGGCATCAAAGCCTATTATGTCATCAGAAGGTCACATCAACCAGCCCACTGTCCAAGAATGGAGTAGTCTAATGAAAAGTAATGGCTGAAATTGATTAAGACACATTGAATATATTAAAGTACATGATTTAATGACAATGGACAATCATTCAATTAATGAATTGATAAAAGGATAGAAAGAGAAAGCCCACTGGACAGCAATGGAAGTTGCACTGAAAATTTATAATTAAAAGGAAAGAAATAAAGTAGTTGTCATGACTTCTGCTATGGTTTACATTTCAGGGTAGTCAAAGAAACCTCAATGGATACAAGAACTTACTTTATTTTCAGATGAAGTCCAGCTAATAAATGAAGAAAAGTAATAAGAAAACTACCATTTTGGAACTTCTAATAAAATAACTGCTCAGGCAGTGGTCATGAATATGTAAATACATAAATATGTAAGTAAATATCTAAGTAAAAGAAGATTTACAATTAAGAGATGTGATTATAATCACCCGAACCAACTGATGAAGCCTGTCATTAAAATAAGTAGAATAACCAACATCATTTTTCCCTTGATATAATGCAACATGAAGTTCATAAATCCACTTAGGAAGATTTTAAGAAAGGACTGAAGTCTTAAGACAAAGTATGGGACAGGACAAGGTAAATAACAACAATAAATAAAATTGGCTAAATCTACACAGGGAAACAGTATGGATTTCTCCAACAAATAGCAGCAGTCACAGTTTTCACAACTGCTTAGAAGCCGTGAAAACTCCTGCCTTGCCAGTGAGATAAGTTGTTTGTAGCACGCATGATGGTCCTTTTCCTCCTCTTCAGTAGGATCTCCTGAATCCACCACCTGCAGCTCTGGCTCTGCTCTCAGGAATATTCCCTGTCCAGTATCCTGAACAGCCACATCTGAGATGCCCACTGGAGAGAATGTCTTTCTGAGCAGCTGTGTAGCTTCCACTACCTACTTTTTACTGGTACCTGTTGCTTCAACACATGACATTTTCTGTAGGGACTGATCTAACACTGGATTTTGTAAGGCGTGCCAGTCCCTGTGTATGTAGGTAATCATAGCTCTAAATCTTCAATAGGCTTGATCTTAAGTCTGAAGATCCTGTTATCTTAATTTTACATAGCAAGCATGCTCTGCATCATCTCCTTGCACTCTTATTAGTTGGGCTCCCTTGGAGCTTTCTGAATCAATGGGCTTAAGTGAGAAAGTAACACTCAAACCTTGCTTTGCCACTAGGTCTTTGTCTTTTTGTGTGGAAGGAATTTAGTCCTATCTCCTATTACGGCTTTTGCATCAAAACCAATGCTTACCACTGTATCAGTTTCAGCTGCAATATTTCACTCCTGCAAGACTCTAAATTATAGAACTCTCAATTAATATAGATTAACTATAGGCAGAAACTAACTTGATAAACTATATTTCCTTTCACTTCTGCTTGGAGGCAGGAGTTTCAGCCAGAACTCATTTCTCACGGGGCAATGGGCAATCAACATCCACCAATATCTTATATTTTTACTATCTTTTCCCTTAATGTTATGTCATCAGTTGGCATGTGGACTGCCTTTCAAGCGGTCATGGATGAAACTTTGATCAGATAATTTACTATAGCTTAACTAGGGTGCTGTACTTTCTACTCTGCAGTCTCTAAATCTTTACTGCCTGTTGCTTGACTGCTTGCGCCAAACCTATGACACATAAGTTTTGCCTGAGCACTCCACTTTCTGGAGTCAAATTCTATATTCCTTAGGATAAAATTTATTCACAAGTATCTGAGACTGAAATGATAATAGCTTAAACAATACAGAATTTTATTTTAGTCATATAAAAGCCCAGAGGTAGCAATTCAGGGTGGATATGATGACTTTATTGCCCCAAATCTTTAGCTTCCGAGCAGTTTGTATTTGCACTTATATGAAAGACCTCCATTCCCAAAGTCATGGCCCAACACCATGTTGTGGATAACATGGGTATTCCGGCTCCTGCATTATAAATGCAGTCTAGCAACAAAAGGAGAAAGATGCAAGATGTGGAAAATGGCAAGAAACAAACAGCACTCTTTGAAGGATGGCTCCTTGAAACTTTCACAGTATACTTTATTGGTCTGATTTCAATCACATTTTTATACATAGCTGCAAGAAAGACTTGCTAAAGAATTATTCTGTATATACATAAGCCTGGATAAGGAAGTGTAATAATTCTGTGATGAGGCAAAAAAACACAACAAGCCTTAGGTGACAACAAGCAATTTCTACCACACACAGGACATATGATTAATATAAAATGCAAAATAATAACTATAAAATAAGGCTATAGAATAATATCAATTATAAATATTGATGCAAAATTTCTGAATAAACCAAAAGCAAAAGGAACATAGCAACGGATGGATTCCAAAATAGGATGTTTTGAGGTTGAATAAAATAATTAAAGAAATAATAGTGGTTGTGGGGTAATGTTGCTGAAGGAGCCTTATTTTGCCAAATACTAACACTTTAATAAAAATATAAATAGAACATTGATTTAAAAATTTAAAAACCACAAACTTACCTCAGATTTAATGTGTGACTCAATTGCTATTTTAATTCAAGTAGAAAATATCTTATCGAACCTGGACTGGCAATTCATTTCTTATATGATATACATGTTTCCATGCCATTCCCCCAAATCATCCCACCTTCTCCCTCTCCCACAGAGTCCAAAAGACTGTTCTATATATCGTCAATTGTAACCAGAGTACCACTCTGGTAGAGGGGGTGGGTGTTGATAACAGGGAAGGCTGCATACATGGGAACAGGAGGTACATGGAAAATCTCTATATATTCCTCTCAAATTCTGTCAATCTAAAACTGCTAAAAAAAATAAAGTATCTTTAAAAATGAAAAAAAGAAAATATCTTATTTATTAATGTTGCTGTCATAGTTGTTATCCATCATACCCTAATATAGTTAGACACCTATTTCACACCAAGTACAAACATGAATTCCAATGACTATAGATACAAATGTAAAAAAATTAAATTTAAAACAAAGTGTAAGAAAGCATATCTAGGGAACTATTTTTAAATTCAAAGGTGAAGTAGACCTTTATCTCAATGGGTAAAGAGATTTATTGTTTGAAGAAAATAAATTATGTATGAACCTGTAAAAACTAAAACTTTTACATGGCAAAAGATACCGTAAATAAAGACAACAACAACAACAATAACAAAAACAGAAAAAAACACCTACTACATAGAATATGAATGTCAATATACATGAAATGTGAAATGCCCTAAAACTGATTAAAGGCTACAAAAAACAAGCTGAAAGAAAAATTGGCTGAGGACATGACCTTTGCAAAAGATCAAATGCAAAGAACAATCTAATATGTGAAAATATGTGAAAAGGTGTTAACATTGCCTAATGGCAGTGGGATGCAAATTGAAATAAAAATGAAACAGCACTATGTAGTAACCTATAACATTGCAGGCTCGGTGCAATGGACACTCTTGGCTGGTAGAGTTGTGAAGTGTTAGTGCATGTCCAGAAAACAATTTGGTGACATCAATTAAAACTGGAAAAATACAAACACTTTATAATGCTACTTCTGGGAATCAGAAAGAAATGCCAAAGAAATAAAAACATTTAAATTTCACAGTATGTACTCAAAAATATTTACTATAGCATTTTTGTACTGGTTAAAAAATGGAAGCAAAGAGAGCCTAAATGTAAGAGAATGGTTTGAGAAACTGTGGCACATTTATAAGAGAATTTTTTGCTGATACACACAAAAGTAATGAATTAGAGCTGGCCATTTGAGGTGTAGTATGTTTTATATAAATTATTCATGAATGAAAAGCAAACAGAAGTATATAATATATACAGTTTTTACACAAAGATGGAAAACTTTTATTTACCATATATATATATATATATATATGCATATATGTACATAAGTTTGAATGTGAATCTATAAACCCAGAGAAAGCTAAGAAAGATACACTCTGTGGTTAACATGGATTATCTTGAGTAGGAGAATAAGCAGGAGAAGACGTGGAAAGGCTGGCAAGCCAAAAAATCCCCAGGAAATAGACTGTAATATGATGTGCTACCATTCAAGTGTTTGTATAAAATGATGTCTGAATAAAAGAACATAGACATAAAAATAGTTCAAAAAACACTACTACACAGAAAGTAAATTGACTCTCCTTAGTTAAGAAAAAAATTTTCTCAGAAGTATTCTCTAGATTATTAGAGATAAAAAGTCATCTATTTTTTTTTTTCAATATGTAATTCTTTCCTTTCCTGATTCTGATCTCGTCTTTCAAGCCATGTTGGTTTTGAATCCTGGATCTCAACAGAGCAACATGGAAGAATAATATGAGTGGTAACTAACTTTCTTCCATTTGGGAGTCACAGTATGCTGGGGCAAGAGAAAACATGCTGGTTTTAGAAAGGCAGGAGGTTCATGATTCTCCAGGTCTTTCAAATTCTTCATCATGACATTATTCTGCTATTCCATGATATTGAGATGATGTAATTCCCAGGTCAACATCCATTTCTCCCATAAGCAACCTGCTGTGGTAGTGAAGTCACTGAACCAGTCTCTGAAGTTAGTTTTGAATAGTCTCTGTTCAACGTCTATAAAAGGTCATGTATTTGTTCAGCATAGGGAAAGTCCCTGAACTTAATTCTGTACCTGAAGGTCAAAATTCAAGAAATGTTTTTTTTGATGTTGAGTTGTACAAGGTGTTTATATGTGTTGGATACTAATCCCTTGTCAGTCATACCATTTGCAAATATTTTCTCCCAACAACCTGATTTTAAAAATGTACAGATAAGCTAGACATTTTTCAAAGAGGAAATGCAGATGGCCAAAATGTACATGAAAAGATGTCCAACATCACTAATTATTAGAGAAGTGCAAATCAAAACCATGAGGAGATATTACCTCACACCTGTCAGGATGGCTATCATCAAAAAGTCTACAAATGAAAAACCTTGAGGATGTGGAGAAAAGGGATACCCTGTACACTGTTTTTAGAAATGTGAATTGGTTTAGCCACCATGATAAACAGTACAGAGATTTCTCCAAAAAACTGATAGAACTACCATATGACTCAGAAATTTCTACTCCTGAGTATATAGCCAAAAAACCCCTAAAACACAAATTTAACAAGATACATGCACCCCAGTGTTCAGAGCAGCATTATTTACAATTGCCAAGACATGGAAATAACCTAAAAGTCCATCAACAGATGAATGGATATAGAAGATGTATGTGTATGTATAAATATATATACATACATATATATACACACATACACATATACATACAATGGAATACTACTCAGCCATGAAAAGAACAAAATTTTGCCATTTGTAGCAACATGTATTCACTTGGAAGGCATAATACTAAGTGAAATAACTCAGAAAAAGAGAAATACTGTATGAGATCACTTACATGAGGGGTATAAAAAATACAACAAAGTACTGAACATAACAAAAAAGAAGCAGACTCGGAGACATAGAGAAAAATCTAGTGGTTACTAGGGTGGAGGAGGAGCAACATAAGGGTTGGGGAGTGAAAGGTACAAACTGTTAGGTGTGTAAGATAGGCTCAAGGATATATTGTATAAAACAGGGAATATATCCAACATTTTGTGATAACTATAAATGGAAAGTAACCTTTATAACTGTATAAAAATTTAAAAATCAAGAAATGAAATAATTTTCTTAACAATAGAAGTTCCTGTGGCCTTGGCATTCCGTTTTCTCTTGTACTAGCTTAATGTTAGCAAATTTCCCTTACTACAGGGCTTAGTACAGTGTCCATGATCTCAGGCGATGGGTCTTAAAATACAAGTGGCAATTACATATTATGAGTAGTAATGATGGACAGATGACTGACTTCATTGTACCTGTCTTAGCACAATTGTAAATACTAAATATCCTCATTTCCCTGAGAGTTGTTGTCTACAGATCAATTTCCTGGCTCTGATTTTAAAACTAATTAGTTTTCTTTGAAAGAAACAGAAACTGACTGAAGATAGCTTAATTAAAGGGAGAAAAATACATTTTTGGAAAAAAGGACAGTTCACAAAATAGAAGAGGAAGCATGGCAATTACTGTCTTTTCCAAAATCTTAACCAAATATCTATATCCAAATACTTTCACTATTTATCTGTTGCATTTCACCCAAATTTCTGTTGCTTGAACCTCACTTTTTATACCTGTATCAATTACCATTCTTTGTTTGTAAGCAACTAATCCAATAGAAAATATAATTACAGAAAGCACTTGTGAGCCTCATAGACTTAGTGGAAGCAGCACTTCAGTGATTGAGAGTATGGACGCAACTCAAACTGCATGGGTTAAGACTCCAGCTCCACCATTTCCTTGCTCTGAATTTCTGGACAGTATATAAGCATCCTGAGTCTCATTTCCTCACCAGTAAAGGAAAGCTAACAATAAATGCATCTCCTTAAGTATGATAATAAAAGTTAGATAACAGATAATAAAAGTTAGGTGTCCAACTCTTTGCAACCCTATGGACTGCGACCCACCAGGCTCCTCTATCCATAGGATTTTCCTGGCAAGGATACTTGAGTGGATTGCCATTTCCTCCTCCAGGAAATCTTCCTGACCCAGGGATAGAACTGATGTCTCCTGTGTATCCTGCATTGCAGGCTGATTCTTTACTGCTGAGCCACCAGGGAAGCTCCACTGAGCAAGAATATTATTAATAGCTTTCTATTGCTGCCATAAAACACATGACCACAAACTCAAATGACACAAATATATTTTCTGATAAGCTTTTTAGGTCAGAAATATGGGTGGGCTCAACTGATTTTTTGATGTGGGTCACACAAGGCCAAAAGCAAGTCAGCAGGCCTTATCTGGAGCATTGGAAGAGACACCAGATTGTCGGCAGAATTCAGTTCATGAATTCCATGGACTGAAGTTCCTATTTCTTTCCTGGTTTTGGCTGGGAGTTGTTTTCAGCTTTAGGAAAACCCACAGTCTCTTCACCCACAGTCTCTGGCTCACAGACCCATGCCAGCAATGGTGGTTTGAGTCTTTGTGATGTCTATATTACCTTAAAAGACCTTTCTTTTTTGCCTCATCATAACTGCCTACAGCTGGAGAAGTTTCTATGTGTTCAAGGATTCATGTGATTAGGTGGAGCCCACCTGGATAATCTACAATACCCAAGCCCTTTTAAGGTCTATAACCTTGTTCATCTGTCCAGTCCTTCTTGCCACATAATGCATTCACAAGTTCCAGGGATTATGAGATCATCTTTGAGGGGCCAATCTGTCTATCCCAGGTACTTAGTGCACTTTGTGACATGAGTTGAGAAATGTAACAAATTGGCTAACATTACCATATCTATTAAAAACATGACCTCAGGAAAGATAAGTGCCAGGGGCACAGGGTTTCACAGTCTCTTTAGGCACTATAGTCAGATTTCTTCTGAATGATGGGTGTGTTGTTGTTTGTTCCTGCTCAATATTTGAATTTTCTACAGAAAGATTCTAAGTAACATCACTTTGGTTTTTCTTTCACTCTTTGCCTGAATGCACTGTCAGAAGAAAAGGGTAGAACAGTTGGTCTATCCTGGGTTATAGGATCATCTCACTCTATGGCTGTATCAATTTGAGAAAATCAGTTTTCCAAGGGATTTGGAGTGTAATTATTCAAAGACACATGAAGAAGAAATAACACGAGCAACAAATGTTCACAAAATATGAATATTAAATCAACATTTTAACAAAATAATCCTGTAAAAAAGAGAAGTATCTGATTCATTTCTCCTTTGCCAAATAAGACTAAACCTGAATCATCCCAAGAGTTTTCTATCCTTTTCAGAAGGATTTCCAAGGAAATAATTGCTCTATGTTCCCTGTAACATCTGGCAGCCTGGACAATCAAGAAACTCTCCTTAAAGTCCATTGTTTGATCATGTAGCACAGTAGTTCAACTTCTCTCTCATAATCATTTTGTGTATACTACAAAAGAGAATGAAAGTATTTTCTAAACACTCTTCCCATAGCTGCCTTCACCTCCTTGTTCTGCAGGCTATAGATGAGAGGATTCAGCATGGGAGTGATCACGCTGTATTGCAAGGAGAAGATCATCTCCAGGGCAGAACCTGAGGTTGGCAACAGATAGCTGAGGAAACCTGAGCCATAAAACAAGATCACAGTAGTGAGGTGGGAGGAGCAGGTAGAGAAGGCCTTACTTCTGCCCGAAGTGGAGCTGATGCTTAGGACAATGGAGACAATACAGGCATAGGAAGAAGCAATCATCACAAAGGTTCCAAAAAAATGCAAGACAGAAGAGCAAAGCAGGAGAGTGAAATTGGTGGAGGTATCAGAGCAAGACAGAGGGAAGAGAGAAGACAGCTCGCAGCTGAAGTGGGGAATAGTTTGGTCTTCACAGTAGTCTAAATTGACAGCCAGGAGGATGTTGATGAGAGCATCCACAAAGGCCAGGCCCCAGGAGCCCCATACCAGCCCAACACAGAGCTGGTTGTTCATCACCTGGCCGTAAAGCAGAGGGGAGCTGATGGCTACGTAGCGGTCGTAGGCCATCACAGCCAGCAGACAGGCTTCAGTGCCCCCGGTGGTAAACACAAAGAAGGCCTGAGCCAGGCAGCTCTCTACAAAGATGGTTTTACTTTCAGAAAGTAAATTTTCCAGCATCTTGGGGACTGTGACGGATGAATGGCAGAGATCCAGAAAGGAGAGCTGTCTCAAAAAGAAGTACATGGGTGTGTGGAGGTGAAAATCAGCCCATATCATCAGCAGCATCAAGAAATTTCCCATCAGAGTGAGGAGGTAAATCAGAAGGAACATCACAAAGAGTACAGCCTGAATATGTGGGTCAATAGATAGTCCAAGGAGAACGAACTCATTGACTGCACTATGGTTTTTCATGGTCATATACAAAAGTGTTCTTTCTGGAAAACAAAAAAAGAATATCCACATCAAAAGTCCTTTAATGCTTCTCCGTTACTCCAGCACCTAGATCTTATTCTGCATAAATGTTTTCTTCATTATTGTCCCACAATCCATATTCAGATACTTAATAGCTCACTTACTGGTCATTATTATGCCATAAATGTTTTAAATCAACCACATTACTATTTTTTTTATTAAAATCTTTTTTTGAACTAGATTACTTTTATATGGCTTATGGTGATACATTTGAAAAGGAAAGTCTACTGACATTAGAGGAGGATGAAGAAAAATTTCAAGAGTGAATTACTTGAGAAACAGAGCATTAAATCTAGGTGAAAAGGACTTAGGTAGAAGCAGGGGCACCTTGTCTATTCTATATCTAGGAGGGAAGGTCATAAGTAGAGGAAGTTAAGGGAATTTCCATTCGATTGCTTCCATTTGTTTTCAATAAAGTATAAATGAATTCATTGGTTATACATGTGAATGTTTGTGAGCATGCCCATAGGCACACAAGAAATTATAAAGACATGATAATAATGAAATTAACTGTTCAGTCATGAAGTATAGGTGAAAGTGAAGTTTAAGAAACCATTAGAGGGTAGGAGGACAATGTGATAAGGGAATATAGAGACTGAATATGAAATTATATTGCTTTGGATTTTTCTTGTTTTAAATCTCTCATTTTACTTAGTGGCATCATTTATCATTTAGTTTTAAAATATATTAAATTACAGAAAATTTTTTTTAAAAAACAGTAGCCTAGATTATCATGCCCAGTGATATTTTAGGTGGGTTTTTGTAGGCAATGTTGTGACTACAAGGAGTCATGAGAAGCTGTTTCCCAGTAACAGAACAATGCTCTGGATAGATAGACCATTCTCATCCTAAAACCAATATATCCAAAAATATATATAGTCACCACATGTATCTAAGTCATTTTGGCAAGTTTTAAGGTTCCACATGGTTAGTTAAACTATTCTCACACTAAATAAGACTTGCACATGTATCCCTGTGATATTCTATATATGGGGGTCAATATATAGACGTGCTGAGTCTCAATATAACTATTCAGTACTCCGGACTCAATCTTGAGACCCATCCTGGCCTTTGATGTTCTAATTCAACACTAGTTCACTTAGTTCACCATTTCTGAAGACTCAGAAACCTATCCTTTTGTCCACTCGTTGACTAAATAGCTGAGTTTCCCTGCCCACCTGAGGAACAATACCCACTTACCTGAATTCTCAGTTAGTTGTACATTGGTGTGTACCAGATCCAGTAAGTGATAAAACTGTTTAGCTTGTGAAGTCAACATTGAGAATACTGCTGTGGGGAAGAAATAGAAAATTATATTGAAAGTTAACACTTAGGATGGAAATTCAACACTAATAATGTAAAGTGACAAAATGTGGACCATATCTGGACATCTGTTGACAGTAATTTGGCCTCAGGATAAGGGAGATAATTTCTTAAATTCTTCTTCTTTCACTCTTTGTGTACAGCAGCATTGTGCGTGGAGGCTCCCAGTGCTCATTCTGAAATTAACCCAGGGCAAACCACCTTGGAAGGGAACTCAAGTAAGTGTTCACAGTAGCCAGGGGCAAGGCTTCCTCTTCCTCTTGGTTACCAACAAACATAGTTCAACTAACTAGATCCAGAGATTCCATGAACTGTAGAGAGAAACTCGACTTTGCCTCAAGGCAATACATTGCACAGAAATTATCACTGTGATAAAAGTTAATGCTAGGGGTTTGATTTCATAGCAAGTCTTTTCTTTCAGGTTATTTTGAGATTCTCAGAGCAATCTTTTGAAAATATAATTAAGGAGTGATGTTAGCAAGATGGCAGGTTAGGAGGTCCCAGCCTTCATCATCTCCAGAGAAGCACTAATTTTACAACCATCTATGGATTAAAAACAGCTTTATGAAAGATTTAGAATCTGAGTAAGAGACTATAGCACACTGGTAGAACACAGAAATGAGAAAAGACACAATTGAAAGGATAGGAATAAAGTTTTACTCTACCTATGTCACCCCTTTCACAACTCAGCACAGAAGAGCGTGCAAAAACCCCACCTTTGGCCTGAGTTCTTCTATGGGGGAAAGAGAGAAGAAGTACCCCAGCAGATGCCAGCACCAGGTGTACTTGCCATGGACCCCAGCACCAAGCCTGCTCACTAATGGTTCCAGAAACCAGGCCCAGCCACAGCCCCCTAGAGCAGGTCTGCCTGTGAACCTTGGCATCAGGCCTACCCATCTACAGACCTTAGGACTTGGCAAGCTCCTGTGCAAAGCTGGCACCAAGCCTGCCTGCTAGTGAACCCCAGCATAAGGCTGGCACACACACCTCACCAGCTCCTGCTCATGGTCCCCACCAATCAGCCCACACAGATCTCAGGCTAAATTAACTGGTAAAGAACTTTCTTTGCTGAAGCCAGACTATAAAGATTCAAAGAAGTGACTCCTCCTTGAAAGGTACAGACAGTAATGCAAGGTTACAAGGATCAAGAGGAATCAGGGAAACATAACACCAACAAAAGAACACAAATAAAACTCTAGTATCTGACCCTTTGTTAGAATTCAAAATAATTCTAAGAATTCAAAATAATTGTCCTGAAGGAACTCAGTGAACTGTAAAAGAACACAGATAACTGAACAAAATCAGGAAAGGAATACATGAGCAAAATAAGAAGTTCAGTAAAGAGACAGAAACTATAAAAAAGAACCAACCAAATATTTTTGAACTGTAGAATACAATGACTGAACTTAAAATTAAATAAAGACCTTCAACAGCAGACTTGACCAAGTAGAAAAAAGTAATCTGTGAACTTCAATATAAATCAATTTAAATTATCCAATCAGAGGAATAAAAAGAAAAAGATGAAAAACAGTGAAGAAAGTCTATGGCACATATGAGATTCCATCAAGCAAATCAATATATACATCAATGGTGTCCCAGAAGGAGAAGAGAAAGAAAAATGGGCAGAAATGTTACTTAAAGAAATAAATGTTGAAAACACCCAAATTTGAGGAAGGAAATGGACATCCAGATTCATGATGCACAACAAATTTCAAACAGGTTGAATACAAAGAGGTCTACACAGACACATTATAATCAAATGTCAAAGTAAAAGAAAGAGAGAATTTTGAAAGCAGCAAGAGAAAATCAACTCATCACATAAAAGGGAATCCTCATAAGACTATCAGTGAGGGTTTTTTTTAGCAGAAACTTAGCAGGACAAGAAGACTTACATTCATATTTTAAAGTATTGAAAGAAAAAATTTGTTAACCAATGATACTATACATCTCAAAACTGTCCTTTAAAAATTAGATAAAGACTTTCCCAGACAAATGAAAATAAGAAAAATTCATCTCCACTAGAACTGCCTTACAAGAAGCACTAAAGGGAGTTCTTCAAGTTGAAACAAAGGGATGCTAAACATATAGAAGCATATTAAAGTATAAATCTCCCTGATAAGGTAAATATATAGACAAATACATAATACTGTAATATTATAATGGAAAGAAAAATAGAACGTGTTACTTGCTCAGTCAAGTCTGACTCTTTGCAACTCCATGGACCCATCAGGCTCCTCTGTCCATAGAATTCTCCAGGCAAGAATACTGGAGTGGGTTGTTATTCCCTTCTTTGGGGGATCAGGGATCGAACCATGGCCTCCTGCATATGAGCCACCAGGGAAGCCCCTAGTGGTACACAAATTATTTTTAACTGCAGTATAAGACTTTTACTTAATTTTATAATTATATATACTTAATCTTATAAGATCTTAACAGTATAAGATCAAAGTATTAGGAGTAATGTACATGATAACCACTAAATTTTTTAAAAGGATACACAATGTAAAAAGTAAATTCTGACATCAATAGCATAAGCTTTGGGGTGGAAGAAGTAAAAGTTTTTATATGTGATTGAAATTAAATTGTTATCAGCTTCAAATAAATTTTTATAACTAAGAGAAATTTTATGCAAACTTCAAGGCAACCACAAAGAAAAAGACCTAGCGTAGATTCAAAAATGATAAAGAGAAAAGAATCAAAGTATATCATTACCAAAAACACCCCACCAAATCTTTGTGGAAGACAGCAGGAAAGAAAGAGGAAAAAAAAGCCACAAAAGTGGCAGAAAACAATTAACACAGCTGCAATAATCAGTCCTTTTGTGTGACTGTGTTCAGTTGTGTCTGACACTTTGTGACCCTGTGGACAGTAGCTCTCCAGGCTCCTCTGTCCATGGAATTTTCCAGGCAAGAATACTGGAGTGGACTACCATTTCCTACTCCAGGGGATCTTCCCAACCCAAGGATCGAACCCACATCTCTTGCATCTCCTGTGCTGGCTTCTTTACCACCAGTGCCACCTGGGAAGCCGTTATCTATCAATAATTACTTTAAATGTAAATGGAGTAAATGTCCTAATCAAAAGATATGGAATGTCTGAATGAATTTTTTTAAAAAAGATGAAACTATATGCTATTTACATGAGATTCACTTTATTTATTTATTTATTTTTTGTTTCTCATCCTGGGCCTCACCCCTTTTTTATTGAAATCTCTTTTCATACAGTTTCATTCTTTCTTTCTTTCTTTTTTTTTTTAATTTACAATACTGTATTGGTTTTGCCATACTTAAAGGGCACATATAGGCTGAAAGTAAAGGGATAGAAAAAAAGGTTTTCTAAGCAAATGGCAATCAAAAGCAAGCAGGAGTGCTATACTTATATTTAAAAAATAGTCTTTAAGGAAAAAAAACTGTCAAAAGAGATAAAAAGGTCATTACATAATGAGAAAATACATTACATAATGTACCAGAGAGTCATAAAAATTCTAAATACATATGCACTAAACATCAGAGAGTGTGTGTGTGTGCACACACGCATGCACACACACATACAAATATATAAAGCAAAAATTGATAGATCTGAAGGGAGTAACAGACAGCAATACAATAACAGTACAAGTCTTCAGTAGTCATTTTCAATAAGATGGTAACGATAACTGTGTATGTGAGACAGCAAAAGAGACACAGATGTATAGAATAGTCTTTTAGACTCTGTGGGAGAGGGCGAGGGTGGGATGATTTGGGAGAATGGCATTGAAACATGTATAATATCATATATGAAATGAATCGTCAGTCCAGGTTTTATGCATAATACTAGATGCTTGGGGCTGGTGCACTGAGATGACCCAGAGGGATGGTACAGGGAGGGAGGAGGGAGAGAGGTTCAGGATGGGGAACACGTGTATACCTGTGGCAGATTCATGTTGATATATGGCAAAGCCAATACAATATTGTAAAGTAATTAACCTTCAATTAAAATAAATAAACTTATATTAAAAAGAAAATAAGGATATAGACTTAGGAAGCACTACACGCCAAACAAACCTAACAGATATATACATGTTTGATACGAAAGTAGTAGTATATGGAACACACATATGGAACATTGTGCAAAACAGTCCATAAGACAACAAAACATGTCTTAACAAATTTGAGAGGACTGAAATCATATCAATTACTTTTCAATCACAATGGTATGAAAGTAGAAATCAATAACCAAAGTAAAATAGGAAAAAAAATACATAGAAATTAAAGAATGCACTCTTGACAATCAATTAAGAAATTAAAGGGAAATTAGAAAACATCAATATAAACAAAAACAAAGACAAAGCATACCAAAAGTTATAGGACATAACAAACGTGGTATTCAGAAGGAAGTTTATAGTGATAAATAGCAAACCACCTAACTTTACACTTCAAGGAATTAAAATTAAGAACAAACTAAGCCCAAAGTTGGGCTTCCCTGGTGGCTCAGGTAGTAAAGAATCTGCCTGGAACACAGGAGACCTGCATATTTGATCCTTGGGTCGAGAAGATTCCCTGGAGAAGGGAATGGCTACCCACTCCAGTGTTCTTGCCTGGAGAATTCCATGGACAGAGGAGCCTGGGGGGCTACAGTCCATGGGGTTGCAAAAAGTCAGATACAGCTTAGCGACTGAACAACAATAAGCCCAATGTTAGCAGAGGAAGGAAATAATAAAAGAGTCGAACTGAAATAAATGAAATAGAGAATAGAAAACAAGATACAAATCAGCAAAACTAAGAACTGTTTTCTTAAAAATATAAAATTGACAACCCTTAGCTAGACCAGGCAAGAAAGGAAAGAGAAAATTAAAATAAATAAATAAATAGAATCATAAGTAAAACAGGAGAATTACAACTGACACCAGAGAAATACAAAGAGTCTTAAGAAGCTATATCAACAAGTACATGCCAATGAACTACATTATCTAGAAGAAATATATAAATTTCCAGAAACATACAACAACCCAGCAAGACTGAATCCGGAAGAAACAGCAAGTCTGAAGTGGGGCCAATAAGTTAGGAGACTGCAATAGCAATTCAAAGCCTCCCAACAAAGAAAAGCCCAGGGTCAGATGGCTTCATTGATAAATTCTACCCAATACCAACTAATTAATTAGAAAAATTAATACTAATTCTTCTTAAACTCTTTCAAATAATAGAAGAGGGGACACTTTAAAATTTATAAGTCCAGTGTTGCCCTGATTCCAAAACCGAAAAATGATACTACAAGAGAACTATAGGCCAAGATCCCTGATGAACACGGACATAACTATCCTCAACAAAATATTAGCAAATTGAACTCAACAGTTCACTAAAAGGATTATACGTCACGGTCAAGTGGAGTTTATTCCTGAGATGCATGGATGGCTCAATGTATACCAAACAATCTGATATGTTGCATTAATAGAATGAAGGATAAAAACCATATGATAATTTCAAAGGATGCAGAAAAAGCACTTGATAAAATTCAACATCATTTATGATAAAAATTCTCAACAAAGTATCAAGGAAACATGTCTCAGTATAATAAAGACCATATATGACAAACCCACAGCTAACATCACACTCAGTGGTAAAAAACTGAAAGCTATCCCTCTACAATCCCTAGCAAAGATGCCCACTCTTGCCAGTCTTACTCAACACAGCATTAGAAATGCTAACCAGAACAGTTAGGCAAGAAAAAGAAATAAAAGGCATCCAAACCAGTAAGGAAGGATTTACATTGTCTCTGTTGTCATGGTTTAGAAGGTAAAGAATCTGCCTGCAATGCAGGAGACCCAGGTTTGATCCCTGGGTTGGATAGATCCCCTGGAGAAGGTGATGGCCACCCATTCCAGTATTCTTGCCTGGAGAATTCTGTGGAGAGAGGAGACAGAGGAACCTGGCAGCCTACAGTCCATGGGGTTGCAGAGTCACACGCAACTGAACAACTAACACTTTTCACTATTGTTAGAAAACATAACATTACATACAGAAAACCCTGAGTACAACAACAAAAAAATGTTAGAATTAATAAATGAATTAAATTAGCAAAGTTGTAGGATATGAAATCATTATAGAAAAACATACTGCTATACACTAAAAACAAACTAGCTGGAAAAGAAATTGAGAACACAATCCCATTTACAATAGCATTAAATAATAAAATACCTAGAAAAAATTTAACCATGGAGATGAATGACCTTTATGGTGAAAACCATGACTTTGGTGAAAAAAACTGAGGAACACACAAATAAACAGAAAGACATCACATCTTCACAGATTGGAAGAAATGATAAGTTTTAAAAAGTCCATGCTAATCAAAGTGACCTACAGATTCAGTGCAATCCCTTTCAAAATACCAATGCCATTTTTCACAGCAACAGAACAAACAATCCAAAAATCCATATAGAATGATAAAAAATACCCTAAATAGCTGAAGCAATTTTGAGCAAGAACAAAGCTGAATGCATCACACTTCCCCATTTCAAAATATATTACAAAGTTATAATAATAAAAACAGTAAGATGCTGGTAGAAAAAAATAAACATATACACCAACAGGACAGAATAGAAAGCCCAGAAACAAACTCACGCACTCAAAGTCAATCTCCAAAAAGAGTGCCAAGAGTACACAGCGGGGAAAAGATAGTCTCTTCAATAAATGGTATTGGGAAAACTAGATATCCACATGAAAAACAATGAAATTGAATCCTTATACACAAAAATTAACTCAAAATGGATTAAAAGCTTAAATGTAACACCTGAAACTATAATACTAGTAGGAGAAAGCCTTGGGGAAATCTTCTTCATATTCATCTTGTCAATGTTTTCTTGAATATGACATTAAAAGCCTAGAAAATTACAACAAAAATAGACTAAGAGGGATCAGGTCAAACTAAAAGGCTCTGCATGAGAAAGGAAACGATCGACAAGATGAAAAGGCAACCTAAGGATTGGGAGAAAATATTTGTTAAAGGGTTGATATCCAAAATATATAGGAAACTTTTCCAACTCATTAAGAAATCATCATCATCTGATTAAAAAATGACTAAAGCTTTGAAAAGACATTTTGCTTAAGAAGACATACAAATGACCAATAAGTACATGAAAAGACGCTCAACATCACTATCCATCAGTGAATAGCAAATCAAAATCACAAAGACATATCACATCACACCAGTCAGGATGGCTATTATAAAATAAATAAATAAATAAATAATTGTTTGTGAAGATGTGGAAGAAAAGTGGACCCTGGTTTGTTGTTGGTAGGAATGTAAATTGGTAGTCACTTAGGAAAATAATATAGAAGTTCATCAAAAAAATAAAAATACAACTACCATATAACATAACAACCATTCGGGTATATTTCCAAAGGAACTAACATCTAGATCTTTGAGATATCTGCACTCCCATTTTCACTGCAATGTTATTCACAGTACCCAAAACAATAGCAATCTAATCGTTCATCAACAGATTAATGGATAAAGAAAATGTCATAAATACATGAAAACAATATTATTCATCCTTAAAAAAGGAAATCTTGCCACTTGCAACAACATGGATGAATCTGAAGGACTACATGTTAAGTGAAATAAACCAGGAACAAAAGTAAAAATACTACATAATACCACTTATATGAGGAATCTAAAATAGCTATACTCATAGCAACAGAGAGTAGAACGGGATTGCCAGGGTCTGGGAGGAAGGAGAACAGGTAGATATTAGTCAAAGGATCCAAAGTTAATTATACAACATTAATAAGTTCCAAAAATCTCCTGTATAGCATAGTGGCTACAGTTAATAATGCTGTTGTATACTTAAAAACTAGTTAAAGAGGTTAACAAAAAAAATCACAATAATAATAAAAAGGGTGGGAGGAAACTCTTGATGGTGATGGATATCCATTTATCTTCCAACTCATCAAGTCATATATGTTAAATACACGGAGCATTTTCTTTATCAACCACATCTCAATAAAGTGCTTTTAAAAGTATTTTAAAACTTCCATTTTTTTACCATGGCAGAAATATCACCATTATTGAGTTTTTAAAAATCTATTTCAAATTTAAAACAAACATCTTTGGGAACATAATGAAACAGATTTATTTCTGGATACTAACACCATTATGTGAAGAAATTAGGTGGCTCCTTCTTAAAGAAAAAGTTCCCTAAGAAGAATTCATGTCAGAATTAGACAAAGGGTATCAAGCATAATAAACATTCCATAAGTGTTGCTCAGAATGTAATAGTGAAGATGAATGAATCAATGAATGAATGAATGACATTGCTTTTGGAAGACAAGTCAGTCTATATAATCAAGACTCGGGTTTTTAAATGGTCTGCATTAGCTTGAAGTCCGTTACTTTATGGGGTCTTTCCTATTGGCTCAGGTGGTAAAGAATCTGCCTGCAATACAGGAGACCTGGGTTCAGTCCCTCAGTTCTGTTCAGTTGCTCAGTCATGTCCGACTCTTTGCGACCCCATGGACTGCAGCACACCAGACCTCCCTGTTCATCACCAACTCCCAGAGTTTACCCAAACTCATGTCTATTGAGTTGGTGATGCCATCCAACCATCTCATCCTCTGTCATCCCCTTCTCTTCTGACCTTCAATCTTTCCCATCATCAAGGTCTTTTCCAATGAGTCAACTCTTCGCATTAGGTGGCCAAAGTATTGAAGTTTCTGCTTCAACACCAGTCCTTCCAATGAACATTCAGATTAATTTCCTTTAGGATAGATTGGTTGGATCTCCTTGCAGTCCAGGGGACTCTCAAGAGTCTTCTCCA
This sequence comes from Capricornis sumatraensis, assembly GCF_032405125.1. Taxonomy (NCBI): domain Eukaryota; kingdom Metazoa; phylum Chordata; class Mammalia; order Artiodactyla; family Bovidae; genus Capricornis; species Capricornis sumatraensis. The sequence continues at coordinate 76,423,878 of NC_091072.1, read as the reverse complement.
ACACCACAGTTCAAAAGCATCAATTCTTTGGCACTCAGCTTTCTTTATAGTCCAAATCTCACATCCATATGTGACTACTGGGAAAACCATAGCCTTGACTAAATGGACCTTTGTTGGCAAAGTAATGTCTCTGCTTTTGAATTTGCTGTCTAGGTTGGTCATAACTTTTCTTCCAAGGAGTAAGCATCTTTTAATTTCATGGCTGCAATCACCATCTGCAGTGATTTTGGAGCCCCCCAAAATGAAGTCTGTCACTGTTTCCACTGTTTCCCCATCTATTTCCCATGAAGTGATGGGACCAGATGCCATGATGTTGTTTTTCTAAATGTTGAGCTTTAAGCCAACTTTTTCACTCTCCTCTTTCACTTTCGTCAAGAGGCTTTTTAGTTCTTCACTTTCTGCCGTAAGGGTGGTGTCATCTGCATGTCTGAGGTTATTGATATTTCTCCCAGCAATCTTGATTTCAGCTTGCGATTCATCCAGCCCAGTGTTTCTCATGATGTACTCTGCATAGAAGTTAAAAAAGCAGGGTGACAATATATAGCCTTGACGTACTCCTTTTCCTATTTGGAACCAGTCTGTTGTTCCATATCTAGTTCCAACTGTTGCTTCCTGATCTCCATACAAGTTTCTCAAGGGGCAGATTAGGTGGTTTGGTATTCCCATCTCTTTCAGAATTTTCCACAGTTTACTGTGATCCACACGGTCAAAGGCTTTGGGATAGTCAATAAAGCAGAAATAGATGTTTTACTGGAACTCTCTTGCTTTAGGTTGGGACAATCTCCTGGAGAAGGGAATGGCCTCCCACTCCAATATTCTTGCCTGGAGAACTCTATGGACAGAAGGGCCTGGCAGGCTACATTTCAAGGGATTGCAAAGAATTGGACAAGACTGAGCAAACAAGATTTTCACTTTATAAAGGGCACTTGGCATTAGGGGGAAAATATAAAGTGAGAGGCGCCACAGGCAGCAATCACCTACTTTTAGAATGTGTCCTGATTTTGCCTCATGTCCTACTCCTTTGTCAATTAGATACCTCATGTGTTCTGTGGTGGATAAGGGAAGTGTTTTGTTAGGTTTTATTCTGCAAATTGTTATTTAACAAACCTGGAAATCTATAGCATTATTACGTAAACTAGACTACAATAAAATTACCTAGGATTTATATACAAATCATAATGATTTCCACTGTGCCATCAATTGACAAGATTTTGAACAGTACTCCACATGAGTGAAAATGAGCTGTGTACATCACACAGATACTGAGATTATCTTATAGAGTTTCCAGTTCTAGCTCAACAGGAAGAGCAACAGATGACCAAGCTTACTACCTCATATCCATGGTACTACCCTATAAGAGTCATATCTGTCTGAGAAGCATGGACCACACGGTGAGGCTGCCCATAAAGTAATACAGAAAGATCTATGCTATCACAGTTCTTTAGAGCTGAAACACTATCTTAGAGGACAAGGAAGTATGACTATGTTTCAAAAGGCTACTAATCTCATCCATTAAAACAGAAATCCAATGTTAGATGTTATTGAATTATTGTTAATCATCTCAGGTATGTCAATGGGATTGCAGTTAAGTAGGAGAAAATTCTTATTCTTAGGAGATGGAAGCTTAAGTATTCAGGAGTGAAGTGTTCTGGTGTCACAACTTACTTTCAAACGATTCAGCAGAACAAATTATATACATACGTAGAGATGACAGATAAAGTATATGCAGTAAGATGTAATATGCTAACAATTTGTGGATCCAGGTGAAAGTTATATTATCATATTACTCTTTCAACTTTCCTAAATGCCAGCAATTTTCTAAATTACAAATGCTTTTTAAATTCTTGAATAAAAGCCCCCATAAATTTAACAGCTAAGTTATACTTAACCAGATTTTTCTACGATGGAAGATCAAACTTAAAACTAAATAATATTTCATAGAATTCCTGAATAAAAGTCCCCACAGACTTAGTGGCTAAGTTTTACTTAAACAGACTTTTCTACAATAGAAGATCAAGCTTAAATCCAAATAATATTTTGTCAGATACAATAATGTACAGAAAACTGTTACAATGTATTTCCCTTGGTTACCAGGCCATTCTATTGCAGTGTAAATCTGAGATTAAAACATTGTTCTTGGTTAAAACACAATCCCTCTATACCTACCAAACACATTACAAATAAATTACGGATTCACAAACATAATGAAAATAACTGTTTTGTACTTCTCTTTTTGTTTTCCTTAAGTGAAAATTTTGAGTTCTCACTTCTGTAAGAAACAAGAGTAAACAATATATACTTTCCCAACATATATAAAATTCACATTAGGTAAAGTGACCAAAATAGAAAAGCAACTGAGGAATTACACTACATATCCCTACAACTGAAACAACGGAGATCTAACATTATAGTAATGTTATATAAACTGGTTAGGGGAAAATCCAAGCATACTTGGCTTATGTCAGCCAAGTATCTGGACCAATTGCTTTAATACTTAGGTGTAATGAGTATTCTAGACTGTGGTGCTGTATATGAATACAGAGTGGCAAGATTTTTCACTTATGAAACAAGACCCACCAAATATGTTTCTTGTTGCAATGTATGCATTTCTTAAAGATATTTTTATAGTATTAGCTTTTAAGGAAATACTGACAACTCATAAAATCACATAGAATAAATCTATAACATCTGATATAAAGTCTGTGATTTATTTTTTAATTGTCAAAAAAATGTAACTCTCTAGAACTTAGGGCAGAGAGGAAAATTTAATCTAAAAATATTAGAGATATGTGCTTGGTGTCCTAACCTGCTCACATGGTAATCTCGGTGACCTCAGGACTTGATAAAATACAGGCTCTATGCCCAAAGGCAGGGAGAAACTGCACAGGCATGATATGCCTCCTTGGAGGCACACATATGTAGGGTCCTATCTTACCCTGCTATTTTCTACATAAGTGAGCTTTGAGAAACTGTTTCATTTTGAAATTTTAAGTTACCCATATGCATGTGGATATAATAATATTCACTTTGTAGTGTTGTAGGAATTTGATTTGATAATTTACATATAGCAAGAACTTTAACAAATTTAGTTTTCAATTTATTCTAAATGCTCAGTATTCCAAAGGAGAAGAAAAGAGACACATCTGAGAAGCTGACCATAAGGTCTTAAGGAACAGATTATAAGCTAGTCATCCTGGAGGAGGCAGCATTGCAGGGACTGTAAAAAAATAAAGACTTTAGATGAGAGGAATCAGACATAAAAATAAGTATCTTAGAAAGCCATAAATAGAGGGAAGGATAGAGGGGAAGGAGTAGAAAGTAGTAGGTCAGGGCGTTGGTCATAAGCAACAAAAACATCAGAGAACTTGGAGAGAATAGTATTATGTTCTTGACTTGTATTCTGGACCTCAGAATTATTAACAGTAAGTAATATATCCTAGTTCAGGTGATTCCCATTAGGAGAGGATGTATCACAACTTCTCAACTCTGTGAAGAAGTAGTCTTCAATCTAGTAAGTTGGATAAGAAAAAAGAAGTATGTTTACCCAGGCTCTAAAAGACCTGTAGATAAATCTTCCAGAACTTTTCTCCAAATTCTGCTTGAGAATCATCTTGAAACATTCAAATTTTTGAGCAACTTCTTTCATCTTTCTTAATCCTGATCACACTAAAAATAACTAGTATTTTTTGCTGTTAACATTATCCAAATGAAGTATAACCTATTAGAGGAAAGCAGGTGGGTTTAGACAGCCAAGGAGTTGGAGAGTTAAATGGAGAGTGAGAGGAAGCTAGATAATTCTAGGCACTCCCTCGAGTAGTTCAAAAGTTTGGCTTTGGACTCATTAACTAAAAAGAAGAACTCTATTTAGAGCAACAGGGGACTTTATTATGTCCTTTTTTAATGTACCATCTTTGGAAATTCTGAGTTGAAGCAATCACTTTGAACTATTTAATGACAAATACTGCTATTCTGGGAGAAGGGAAGCAGAAGAATTAGTTCCCTGCTTAGGAAGCCAGGATTTTCCCACAGGCCAAGTATAAGGTGGATAAACTCTCTGGGGTTTACCACAGAAGCTGAGAAATAACTGCATTGATCTCTTGTGATCATCTTCCCATGTGTATGTGCTACAGTTTGTAAATACAGCAAGTTGAGAATCAGGATAGTCAAATGAGTAAAAGCAAGACAAACTTGTTTTTCATTAGTGTTTCATCGTACAAGAAATTATGAAACAATCTCCTGCCGTATGATTAGACACTATACTCTCTAACCTAGATATAATAATTTAGCATGTAGGCTCAAAGGCACTTTCTATACATATATGGGACCCATACTTATGATCCAGCTTGTTTTCATCATTTAATTGTACACTTTAGGGATCTTTTCATCCATACACACAATATCCAGCTTATTCTTTTTTATCCTGGCATGATATTCATAATTCAGATCTATCATAATTTTTTAACCATTCTCCTTTGATAAGAGTTACAAAGGAGTTATTCAAGCTGATTCCAAATTATAGACATACTAGTATTATAATGAGCATTATTGCACATATTTCTTGGGTATGTATGTTAGCTATTTTGTAGTCTATAACATTGTGTTCTAATTGCAGTATCAATACCAAAGAGAAAAATTACTTAAAATATGGTTTGATAGTTTATATACTCTACCTCTCGGTTGTATCAATTTACTAGTTGTGCATCTGTCTCACCTCAATGTGAGGTATGGGCTCACCAAGACCCCAAATCAATGCTAATTTCATTTTACTAACATGAAAGGAGGAATGTGAAAATACATAAGCTTAGAGCTCTGTCTGTGAAGTCATTTAGCCTCTCAAAGGAGACCTTCTTATCTTTGGATGAGAACAGGAAGCTGTGCAATGTCTACAGTACAGCACAAAATCACTTAGAGAAAGCGTGCAATCTAAAGCCAGTACATTTAAATCAGCACACTGACAGGAAAAAAGTCAGAATAATTTTTGTATTTTTGTCATAATAATTCATCTTTACAAAAAGAGTTGGTACAGATCAATACAAATTGCAGTGGAAATTTCCAATGAGAATCAAACATTTCTTATTTGACACACTATTCCACTCAAACAAATTGCTATGATAAAGTACAAGAAGAAATTGCCATTTATTTGAAATCTGACCTTGTAGTACTGCATTTAATGAATATTTCACAATTTGTCCATTCTTTACCATTCTTTTAATAAGTATTTGAATTATTCTAGTTTGTGGCTGGTATAAAGCTATGAATATCATTATAAAAATCTTTTATGTAGACATATGTACTCATTTTCCTTGTATGTTACTTGGATAGAATTGCTGGGTAATAGCATACCTATATATTTAGTTTTATTAGAAACTAGCAAACTGTTTTCCAAAGTGGTTGTAAAATTTTGCATGCTCAGCACCAGTATATGAGGGTTTCAGCTGCTTCACATTCTTGCAATATTTTGATCTGTTACTCTTTTTTAGTCTTTTTAAATTTTAGTGAATCAAATGGATTTGAAGTAGAAAATCATTGTGGTTTAATGGTGTTTGAAGTAAGGGATACTGAATAATATCCACCGAACTGCAAAGGAACTTTGAGACCATAAAATGAAGCAGGCAATTCCATAAACTGCAGTTATGAAGTTTATTGCGGGTAACTTACACAAAGGAAGTATTGGGCAGACAACAATCCAGAACCATTCACAGCTATACTAGACAACCCAAAATGGGTATAAGCGACTTAAAGGGACCAAAGCTAAAAATAGATTCTGACTACTAAGGGAGAAGCAAATACACACCTATGGGAACCAGGGGTTTTTCCTCCCCTTGGGGGGGTCACATGATCATTATTCCTCATGGGCCATTAAACATCTGCATCAGCAAAAGGCATTCTCCCAGTTTTCACATAAGATGAAGGTAAGGGCAAAAGTTGAGAGGAAAATAACCAAGATGGTGAAGCAGCAGGACATGGAACTCACCACCCTCTGCAAACATCAAAACTACATCTACATGTGGACCAATTTTCACTGACAACTAACTGAAACTGGCAGGAAGATTTGTACAACCAAGGCTATAAGAAAGATCTGCAGAGAGTCAGGTAGGAAGGGAAGAGAAGCCATCAAGTTGAGACGTGTGACCCTATGAGGGGGACTCAGCAAAGGGGAGACTACACAGGGTGAAACCCACACTGAGGAGGAAGTTGTTGGAATGTATTGGACACTGCCATCCTGGATCCTGACACAGGGAAGATGAGTCCCCTTGGCTGGCTGGAGGGCTGGTGGGACTGACTGGAAGGTCTTGGGAAGCCTGGACTCCATTTGTAAGGAGTCTATGTGTGCTGGCATAATCCTGAAGCAGGGTTGAGACAGTGGCTTGCAGACTGCTAGAGTGGCTGCCCAGTTTCCCATGATTGCCCGAACGCCCCCTGCCTGAGTCAAGCAAATGCTCCAGACATTTCTTACTTTATGTCACAGTTCCACACTGGAGCAGGGGCTGCTATGACTGAGAAAAGAGCTCAGCCATGAGAGGCAGAATTGACTCACAGCCCCACTCTAGTGTTGTGGTCAGAAAATATGCTTAATATGATTTCAGTTTTCTTAAAATACTGAGGCTTGTTTGTGGCATAGCACATGATCTATCTTAAACAATGTTCCACATGCACTTGAAAAAATGTTTATTATGCTGCTTTTGGATGGAATGTTATATATATATATACATGTATGTCTGTTAAGTTCATAGGGTATAATGTGTAATCTAAGGCCACCATTTCTTATTGATTTTCTATCCAGATGATCTATCTAATGATGTAAGTGGGGTGTTAAGAGTCCCCTACTGTTCTTGTATTAATGTCAGTTTCTCTCCTATTTGCTTTATGCATTTAGTTGGTCCTTTGTTTACAAATTTTATACCTCTTTTTAGATTAATCCCTTGATCATTACACAATATTCTTCTTTGTCTCTTACAATAGTCTTTATCTTAAAGTCCATTTTATCCGATGTGAGTTTTCTTTTCATTTCCATTTGCTACCCTGGTTTTCTTTTCATTTCCATTTGCATGGAATACTTCTTTCCACACTCTCAATTTTAGTCTTGGTATGTCTTTATATCCAAAATGAATGTCTTATAGGCAGCATATACATGGGGTCTTGTTTTTTTTTTAATCCATTAAACCACTCTGTTTTTTCACATGATTGATGGAATTTAATACACAAAACTTAAAACTTTTGTACCACAAAGGAAACAGAAATTCACATCAAAAGGATAAACATCCCATGAAAAATTATTCACCACTTTTAATAACAAAGGGAAATCGATTCATATATAAATATGGGACATATATATGGACTGAGCGACTTCCCTTTCACTTTTCACTTTCATGCATTGGAGAAGGAAATGGCAACCCACCCCAGTGTTCTTGCCTGGAGAATCCTAGGGACGGGGGAGCCTGATGGGCTGCTGTCTATGGGGTCGCACAGAGTCGGATACGACTGAAGTGATTTAGCAGCAGCAGCAGTCACCAAGTTGTGTCTGACTCTTTTTGCAACCCCGTGGACTACAGCCCACCAGGCTCTCCTGTTCATGGTATTTCCCAGGCAAGAATAATGAAATGGGTTGCCATTTCCTTTTCAAAGGGATATTCCTGATCTAGGGATCCAACCCGTGTCTCTTGCACTGCAGGTGGATCCTTTACCATTGAACCACCAGGAAATGCTCCATTAAATCAATAATTTCAACCACTCCATGCCTTTTGATGGAAGAAATTATTCCATTTCCATTTAAAGCAATTATTGATAAATATGTTCTTACTGCCAATTTGGTAATTGTTTCTTGTTTTCATAGTTCGTTTTTGTTCCTTATTCTTTTGCTCTCTTCTCTTGTGTGTTGACGGCTATATTTACTACATGATGGCTTCCTTTCTCTTTTTTGTGTGTTTATCTAGTATAGGATTGTATAGGATTGTGGTACCCTAGGTTCATATACAACAGCCACTTTATATATGTGATTATTTTAGATCAATGATCTCTTAAGTTCAAATGCATTGTAACCTTGTTACATTTTTATTCTCCCACCATGTTTAATGTTTTGTCATCGTCTTTTCTTTTTGTATATCTGTTATCTACTTATGGATGACTTTAATGCTTTTATCTTTTAAACTTCCCAAAAGTGTTTCTTCTACTACCTTTACAGCTCTTTTGCCTTTACCAGTGAGGCTTTTCCTTTTTATAATTTTCATACTCCTACTTTGGCATTTTCTTTTCTTAGAGAAGTCCCTTTAATGTTTCTTATAAAGCCAGTCCAGTGGTGCTGAACTGTTTTAGTTTTTGCTTGTCTGTAAAACTATCCCTCCTTGAAAGTTGAATGATAACCTCGCTATATAGTGTGTTCTTAGTTGCAGGTTGTTTGTTTGTTTCATTACTTTGGATACATTTTGCCACTTCTGGTCTGCAAAGTTTCTGCTAGAAAGTCAGCTGACAGCATTATGGGAGTTCCCTTGTATGTTACTAGTTGCTTTTCTCTAGCTGCTTTTAAGAGTCTCTATCTCTATGAATCTTGGTTGGGCCTCTCTGTGCTTCCTGGACTTGGATATCTCTTTCCTTTCCTAGGTTAGGGAAGTTTTCAGATATTGTTGTTGTTGTTGTTCAGTTGCTAAGTCATGTCTGACTCTATGTGACCCCATAAACTGAAGCATGCAAGGCTTCCCTGTCCTTCACTATTTCCCTGGGCTTGCTCAAACTCATGTCCATTGAGTTGGTGATGCCATCCAAACATCCAAAACATCTCATCCTGTCGTCCCCTTCTCTTCTTGCCCTCTCTTTCCCAGCATCAGGGTCTTTTTCAGTGAGTCAGCTCTTCACATCAGGTGGCCAAAGTATTGGAACTTCAGCATCAGCATCAGTTCTTTCAATGAATATTCAGGGTTGATTTTCTTTAGGAGTGACTGATTTCAATCTCCTTCCTGTCCAAGGGACTCTCAAGAGTCTTCTCCAGCACCACAATTCAAAAGCATCTATTCTTCGGCACTCAGCCTTCTTTATGGTTCAACTCTCATGTCCAGTACACGACTACTGGAGAAACCACAGCTTTGACTCTTTGGACCTTTGTCAGCGAAGTGATGTCTCTGCTTTATAATATGCTGTCTAGGTTTGTCATAGTTTTTCTTCCAAGGAGCAAGTATCTTTTAATTTTGTGGCTGTATTCACCATGTGCAATGATTTTGCAGCCCAAGAAAATGAAATCTTTCTCTACTTTTCCCCCATCAATTTGCATGAAGTGATAGGACCAGATGCCATGATCTTAATTTCTGAATGCTGGATTTTAAGCCAGCTTTTTCACGCTCTTTCACTTTTATCAAGAAGCTCTTTAGTTCCTCTTCACTTTCTGCTGTCAATGTGTTATCATCTACATATCTGAGGTTGTGATATTTCTCCCAGCAATCTCGATTCCAGCTTGTGCTTCATCCAGATCCACATTTTGCATGATGTACTCTGCATATAACTTAAATAAGCAGTTATTATTTCTTCAAATTATAATTTTTTCTCTCTTCTCTTTCAGGGACTCCTATGAGTGCTTAATATTGCTACAGAGGTTTCTTAAACTATCCTAATATTTTAAAATTCTTTTTTTTCTGTTCAGTTTGGATGATGTCCTCTACTCAGTCTCTCCTCCATTCCTCTCTGTCATCTAATCTACTGTTGATTCCTTGCAGTGCATTTTTTATTCCAGTTACTGTGTTCTTCAGTTCTGTCTGGTTCTCCTTTATGTTTTCTAACTCCTTGTTGAAATTCTGTTTATCCATTCTTCTCCTGAGTTTGGTAAGCATCTTTATGATAACTACCATGAACTCTTTATCAGATAGAGTGCTTATCTCCATTTCACTTAGTTCTTTTCTGAGGTTGTGTCTTGTTCTATAAGTTGGAACATATTCATCTGTTTCTTCATTTTGCCCAGTTCTCTGTGTTTATGTCAGAGAAGACCATGGCAACCCACTCCAGTGCTCTTGCCTGGAAGATCCCATGGACGGAGGAGCCTGGTGGGCTGCAGTCCATGGAGTTGTGAAGAGTCGGACACGACTGAGCGACTTCACTTTCACTTTCCACTTTCCACTTTCATGCATTGGAGAAGGAAATGGCAACCCACTCCAGTGTTCTTGCTTGGAGAATCCCAGGGACAGGGGAGCCTGGTGGGCTGCCATCTATGGGGTCACACAGAGTCAGACATGACTGAACTGACTTAGCAGCAGCAGCAGCAGCAGTCTCAGTGTTATTGCATTAGAATGAGCTCCCCAAATGCTGCAGCCAGTGTCTCTGTCCCCAGGGGGAGTCTGAGTTTCTCCCTTCCTCTCCAAGAGGTTCTTCAAGATCAGCAAGTGGGTCTGACTCAGTCTCCCTTCAGACTACAACCTCTGCACTGGAACTCAGAGCCTATGAGCTTTTGTGCATACCCTTTAAGCATAGAATCTCTGCCTCCTACCATCTTCTGGATCTCCTGAATGTAAGACTCACTGGTTTTCAAGGCCAGACGTTCAGGTGTGCTCATCTTCTAAGTGTAGGACCTCTGGGCTAGGGAGAGTGACATGGGGCTTGGACCCTTTTGCTGCTCGGAGGGGACCTCTACAATTGTGACAGTCCTCCCATTTGTGGGTTTCTGACCTAGGGGTGTGGGTCCTGACTATACCATACCCCATCCTCCTTCCCATCTCATTATGGTTTCATCTTTATATCTTTAATTGTGGAAAATTTTTCATCTAGCCTTTAGAGTGTTCTCACTGATAGTTACTCTGCAACTGAGTGTAATTTTGATGTGTCCATGAGAGATGTTTTAGAGTCTCCCTACTCTTCCATCCTGGCCACCTCTGTCTTTTACTTTTCTTAAATATATCTTTTTTTGAACAGAAATTTTTTGCAGTAGTATAGTAGTACTTGTACTTTTTGTTTCCTGTTCAAAAATATCTTTGCCCATCCTAAGATCATGAATATACTCTCCTAGGTTTTCTTCTAGAAGGTTTATTGTTTCACTAATCACCAATAGTATGAAATATCTCAAACCAAACTTCTGTATAGTGTGAGATAGGTCACACCATATAAGATATTCAATTGATCCAGTATTTTCTTTTCAATTTTCCACATATATTTCCATATATATAGATATGAGTCAATTTTTGTTACAGTTATTAATTTGTCAATTACTATGCCAATACCACACTGTCTTAATGACTATTATTTTATAATAATTCTTGAAATCTAGCAAAGTAATATAAAATTCTTCTAGAAGATTGTCTGGGTTGCTGGGGACTTTTAAATTTCAAGACGAATTTGGGGACATTTGTCTATTTCTATAAAAATTATACTGTGATTTTGATTAAGGTTGTGTTGGATATACAAAACAATTTGGGAGAATTAACATCTTAGTAATATTGTTTTCCAAACCATAATTAAAACATATCTCTATATTTATTTTCCTCTTCTTTAATTTTTCCCATTAAGTAGTAGTTTTCAGTATTAAAATATTAATCTTTAACTTATTCCTACATATTTAATCTCTTTGATGATAATAAATGGTGCCATTTAAAATATTTTTATTTAATAACTGTTCTTGACTGTATATAGAACACAAATGCTTTTAAAGTTTGAGATACAATCCACATGCCATAAAACTCACTATTTTTAACTAAACAATTTAGTAGAGGCTTTTTAGTATATTAATGAAGTCATGCTACTATCACCACTAATTCCAGAATATTTTCATCATCCAAAAAGAAAACCCGTACCAATCAGAAATCACTTCTTTTCACCTCTCTCCCCCAACCCTGGCAATCACTAATCACTAATCTGTCAATTTGCCTGTTTTGGACATTTGATATAAATGAAATCATATAATATGAGGTCTTTCATATCTTACTTATTTAACTTAGCATAATGTTTTTGTTGCTGTAGCATAAATCAGTACTTCATTCCTTTTATGAATAAATAATATATATGTGTGATTATATCATATTTTGTTTATCCAATTATCAGTTGATGTATAGTAAATTATTTCCAATTTGGGGCTATAATAAATTTGCTTCTGTGAACATTTATATACAAACTTCTGTGTGAAATGCACTTTGGATTGATCTCAATTGATCATTTTTTAAGTTTTTGTTAAAATTTTCTGTTAACATCCTCTAGTGAATTTTTCACTTCAGATTCAACTCTAGAATTTCTATTTGGTTCCTTTTATAAATAATTTATATTTTCATTGATATTCTCTATTTGGTAAAACACTGTTCTCACTCTTTCCTTTAGCTGTAGTTTCATTCAGTCCTTTGAACATACTTAAAATAGATTATTAAAAGTTTTTGTCTAATAAACCTGGGATACTTCAGGGACATTACTACTGACTGCTTTTTCCCCCTATGTATAGGCCACACTTTATTCTCAGCAAGTTTTTAAATGTTTTCTTGAAGCTAGACCTCAAAGCAACATCTCCTGCATTGCAGGTGGATTCTTTACCAGTTGAGCTATCAAAACATCCCCTCAAATGGTGTGAAGGCTGTTCTAATTTCACTGATTTACCTGTAGCTGTCCAGCATTCCCAGCCCACTTTTTGAAGATACTGTCTTTTCTCCATTGTATATTCTTGCCTCCTTTGCCACAGATTAACTGATGTAGGTGCATGTGTAGTACAATGTTAAATAGAAGTGATGGTAGTGATAATCCTAGCCTTGTTTCTCATTTTAGGAATAATGGTTTCAATATGTCACAATAAAGTATGAAATTAGCTATAAGTTTGTTGTAGATAAATTTCATGAGGTAACACTACTTTTTATGGCTCTTCTGTTGGGAGATTTATCATGAAAATGGCTGCTAAATTTTATCAAATTACTTTTCAAGCTTTATGAGATAATTTTCTTTTTTAATATATAAAAAAGTAAATTCTTTTTATCTTGTAATAGCTTCAACTTAACAATTTCTAATAAAACAAGATTTCCTATAAACTATTCACCCTTCTACTAATATTAAAATCCTATATAATCATAATAAATTTTTATGTAGACTAGTAAGGCTACATTAGAAATATATTATTAATTATATAACAGACTTCATTCAGATTTCATCAGTTGTTGCCATTTATGTTCTTATTTTCTGCTTCTCAATCCTATCCTGAAAACTACATTGCATTTTTTCTTAAATTAATAATCTTCCCCAGCTTTACTGAAGCAAGATTGACAAAAAAGTTTTTTATATATTAAAGGTATATAATGTGATGCTTCAAAGTGCATACATTGAGAAATGATTACATCAATGTACCATTGATGTAAGTGGGGGGGTGGGCGGGTGGGTTAAGTCCCCTACTACTACTGTGTTGCTGTCAATTTCTCCCTTTATGTCTGTTAAATTTGCGTTATGTATTTAGATGTTCCTGTGTTGGGCGCTGAAGAATTGATGCTTTTGAACTGTGGTGTTAGAGAAGACTCTTGAAAGTCCCTTGAACAGCAAGGAGATCAGACCAGTCAATCCTAAAGGAAATCAGTCCTGAATATTCATTGAAAAGACTGATGCTAAAGCTGAAGCTCCAATACTTTGGCCACCTGATGCAAAGTAGACTCATTTGAAAAGACTCTGATGCTGGGAAAGATTGAAGGCAGAAGGAGAAGGGGATGACAGAGGATGAGATGGTTCGATGGCATCACAAACTTGATGGACATGAATTTTGGCAAGTTCTGGGATTTGGTGATGGACAGGGAAGCCTGGAGTGCTGCAGTCCATGAAGTCACAAAAAGTCGGACATGTCTGAGTGACTGAACTGAACTGATGTTGGGTACATATATATTTACATTTGTTATATCTTATATTTATCCCTTGATCATTATGTAGTGTCCTTCATTGTCTCATGTAACAGTCTTTATTTTAAAGTATATTTTGTCTGATACATGTATTGCTACTTTGGCTTTCTTTTGATTTCCATTTGCATGGAATACATTTTTCTATTCCCTCACTTTGAGTCTTTCTTAGTCTTTAGATATGAAGTGAGTCTCTTGTAGGTGGCATATATACATGTCTTATTTTTGTATCCATTAAACCACTCTGTCTTTTGACTGGAGTATTTATTGTATTTAAAGTAATTATGTTGAAGAATCCTTGCATCCCTGGGATAAAGGCCAGTTGGTCATGATGTATGATCTTTTTAATTTGTTGTTGGATTCTGTTTGCTAGAATTTTTTTTAAGGATTTTTGCATCTATGTTCATCACTACAGATGGCTAACAAACACATGAAAAGATGATCAACATCACTCATTATCAGAGAAATGCAAATCAAAACCACAATGAGGTACCATTTCACACCAGTCAGAATGGCTGCGATCCAAAAAGTCTACAAGCAATAAATGCTGGAGAGGGTGTGGAGAAAAGGGAACCCTCTTACACTGTTGGTGGGAATGCAAACTAGTACAGCCACTATGGAGAACAGTGTGGAGATTCCTTTAAATACTGGAAATAGAACTGCATTATGACCCAGCAATCCCACTGCTGGGCATACACACCGAGGAAACCAGAATTGAAAGAGATACATGTACCCCAATGTTCATCGCAGCACTGTTTATAATAGCCAGGACATGGAAACAACCTAGATGTCCATCAGCAGACGAATGGATAAGAAAGCAGTGGCACATATACACAATGGAGTATTATTCAGCCACTAAAAAGAATACATTTGAATCAGTTCTAATGAGGTGGATGAACCTGGAGCCTATTATACAGAGTGAAGTAAGCCAGAAAGAAAAATACCAATACAGTATAGTAACACATATATATGGAATTTAGAAAGATGGCAATGATAACCCTGTATGTGAGACAGCAAAAGAGACACAGATGTATAGAACGGACTTTTGGACTCTGTGGGAGAGGGCGAGGGTGGGATGATTTGGGAGAATGGCATTGAAACATATATATTATCATATGTGAAACGAATCACCAGTCCAGGTTCGATGCATGATACAGGGTGCTCAGGGCTGGTGTACTGGGATGACCCAGAGGGATGGGATGGGGAGGGAGGTGGGAGGCGGGGTTCAGGATGGGGAACATATGTACACCTGTGGCGGATTCATGTCAATGTATGGCAAAACCAATACAATATGGTTATGTAATTAGCCTCCAATTAAAATAAATAAATTTATATTAAAAATAAAGTAATTATGGGTATGCATATTCTTATTGCTATTTTTTATTGTTTGGAGGTTGTTTTGTGGGTCTGTTTTGTTCTTTTTTTTCTCATGATTTGGCGACTATATTTGATTCTGTTTTCTTTTGTGTGTATGAATCTAGTGTACCTTTTTGGTTTGTGGTTACCATGAGGGATAAGTGTATACAAACACACACACACACACATATTTTTTAAGTTGTTGATCTCTTACTTTCAAATGCATTAAAAACCCTGTGTGTATACTCTCTTACCCTCATCATTACTATTTTGATATCATATTTTATATTTAGTGTATCCATTAACTGGTTATTCTGGATATAGATGATTCTACTACTTAAAAAATTTTTTTTTAATATTTTTTAACCTTCCTACTAGTTTTATGTATGAAATGATTTCCTATCTTTACTATATGCTTGCCTTTACCAATGACCTTTACCTTTACTATATGTTTGCCTTTACCTAAGAACTTTCCCATTTCATAATTTTCATATTTTTAAGTTTGGCCTTTTTATTTTCACCTTTATCATTATTTGTAAGCCCAGTTTGGTGGAACTGTACTGTTTTAGCTTTGCTACTCAGTAAAGCTTTAGCTCTCCATCAAATCTGAATGAGGGCCTTACTGTGTAGAGCATTCTTAGTTATACATTTTTCCCTTTCATCACTTTAAATAAATCATTCCACTCCCTTCTGGTCTGTAGAGTTTCTGCTCAAAATTCAGCTGATAGCCGCATGTGGATTCCCTTCTGTATTGTTTGTTGCTATCCCCTTGCTGCTTTTAATATTCTCTCTGTATCTTTACTTTTGTCATTTTAATACTATGTGTCTTGGGGTTTTCTTCTTTGGTTTATTCCTGCATAGGACTCATTGGGCTTCTTGGATTTGGTTGTTTCCTTTCCCAAGTTAGGGAAATTCTTAGCTATTATGTCTTCCAATATGTTCTCAGCCCATTTCTTTCTGTCTTCATATTCTGGGACTCATTTGATGTGAATAATAATATACTTGATATTGTATCAGAGGTCTCTTAAACAGTCCCCATTTCTTTTCATTCTTTTCTGACAGCATCACTGATTTCCACTATTCTGTCTTACTACTCATTGATCCATTTCTCTGTATCATTCAGCTTACCGTTGATTCTTTCTTGTGTACTTCTCATTTCAGTTATTGGATTCTTTCTTTTTCAGTTATTGGACTCTTCATCTCTGGTTTTTCTTTATATTTTCTAATTCTTTGTTAAAAACATCAAACATCACTCTGAGCATCCATTCTTTTCCCAAGCTCTTTGATCATCTTTATGATCACTACCCTGAATCTTTTCTTGGGTAAATTGCCTATCCTTATTTCATTTAGTCCTTTTCCTGGGGTTTTATCTTTTTTCTTCATTTGAAACTGTCACTTCATTTTGCCTAAGTTGCCATTTGTATTTTTGTGTATCTAGTATTTTGGTTGCATTTCCAAACTCTGGAAAAGTGGCCTTTTGTAGGAGATATCCTATGCATGCAGTAGTGTGCTACCCTCTCCTCATCCAAGCTATATACCTAACGGTTCCCCGCTATGAGTGTTGAATGGGTCCTTCTGTTGTGGTAGGCTGACTATGTGGGAGGTCTGGTAGGCTTGACTGGTCTCTGGTTTGGTTGTTTTCTAGGCCCTGTCTCGTGTGGAGGCTGCCAGTAACTGGTTGGTAGGAGGACCAGTCATGAGGTGGGTGACTGTCAATCCCACTAATCCCAGGTGGGGCTAGTGTTGGTTTACTGGTGGATGAGGTCAAGGTCAAGAAGACTTCATGGTGTTGCTCACCCACTGGTAGGTGAAGCCAGGTCCTAAGATTAGTATGAGCCTATGGGCTGTACTCCAAATACCTTTATGAATTTTAAGATGCTTTTCTCAGGTCCAATATTGGAATAATCAGGACATTACTTTATTATTAATTAACAAGATATCTGCTATAGTAAGATAACTCTTCATCACCTTCTGTCTTTGGTCACTAGCAATGGAGATATTTTCTAAAGGTCCTTTTCATAGCTGCTTTCACCTCATTGTTCTTCAGGCTATAGATAAGGGGATTCATTAAGGGAGTGATCACACTGTATTGTACAGAGAAGATCAACTCCTGTGGAGAGCCCAAGGTTGGCACTATATAGCAAAGGAAAACTGAACAATAAAATAGGAGCACTGCACTGAGGTGGGAAGAGCAGGTGGAGAAGGCCTTGCTTCTATATGAAGAGGAGCCGATACTTAGGATGGTAGAAACAATGAGCGTGTAAGACAGTATGATTAGGAAACAGGTTCCTAGCCCATGCAGGAGACTAGAGCAGAGCAGAATAGTGAAACTGGTGGAGACATCACAGCAGGAAAGGGGAAAGAGAGAGGGCAGCTCACAGCTGTAGTGGGGAATAAACTGATCCCTACAGAAGTCAAAATCCATAGCTAGAAGGATGTTGATGAATGCATCCAGAAAACCCAGGCTCCAGAAACCTAACACCAGACCTTTACAGAGCTGGTTGCTCATCTTCCGGCCCTAGAGCAGAGGGTGGCAGATAGCAGCATAGGCCATAACTGAGAACAGACAGGCTTCAGTGCCTCCCAAGCCAAACACAAAGAAGACTTGAGCTAGACAGGCCTCCACAGAGACTGTTTTCTTCCGAGACAGGAGAATTTCCAGCATCTTCAGTACTGTAGCAGAAGAGAAGCAAAAATCCAGGAAAGAAAGGTGACTCAGGAAGTACATGGGAGTGTGGAGGTAAGAATCGGTTCTGACCACCAGCATCATTGTCAGGTTCCCCAGCACAGTCAGGAGGTAAATTGCTAGGAAGATCACAAAGGATAATGCCTGGACATGGGGGTCTGCAGACAGTCCAAGGAGAATGAACTCAGTGATAGTGCTGTGGTTCTCCAAGGCCATTTAGAGAAATCCAGTCTAGAAATAAAAAAAGGAACAGGGGATGCTTTCAGCAAAACAACAGAGTATGGAGTGTCAAGCTCTTTTTCTACAGAAACAACAAAACCAAGCAGAAGCTATCAGGACTAACTTTTTTGGTACTCTGGGAAACAAGCAAAGGTGCACAGCAACCAAGTAAACACTGAACCAAGAAAAAGGCAACTTAAAAATAGGAGGAAAGCTTTGTGACATTTTTATTTACCCTTGCCTAACCCCATCCTAGGTCCAGTGGCCAGCCTGAAGATGGTCTAGAGTGGAACCATGGTCTGAGGTCTGGAGGGAGCCATAACTCACTCACAAATTAGTGTATTTTAACTTGTCTGAGAACTACCTGAAGGACCTATTCAAGGTGCTCTGTTTCTGTTTCACATGAAATCACACAGGGTTCAAACGTGGCCCATATTGCTTGAAAATGTTATAAGAGTAATGAGAAATCTATAGCTGCCTCAGGCAAAAGATTATGATTAAAACATACAACAGACCATCAACAGACTAAGAAGAAAATCTAGAAAGAGAGTTTCTTTGGGAAATTAAATTAGAGCATTAAAAACTGGCTGTGTCTACTAGGGAATTTTAAAAGCCATATGCATGTCCAGTAGCACTCACGCTCAGAGAAGACCAGAGTCGATCTTACGCTTTCATGTCTGGCTGATCCCTAGTTTCACTGCAAGTGGGAGAGAAGTCTAAGTATTGTTAACAGTCTATCTGGGAAAATACTAAATGAGTGCTTCAGCATGGAGTGAATCTGCAAAGACTAGAGGAGGGTGGTGTTTTAAAATTTTTACCTTTTAGCATTCAAAAAAATCTCTGGCAAAGTACTAGTTAAACACAAGCTAGAGGGAAAGATACTTCATTGAGCACACACAACACTGAACTGCTTTTGCAAAAATAAATTGGAAAATTTATTGAACAATAGTTGACTATAACCTTTGGATATAAAAAATAGAAAAGAGTAAAAATCTAATTTTCAGGGTTATAACATTATGATATTAAAATGTCCAGTTTTCAACAAAAAATCATGATGCACACAAAAGAAATATGCAATTATGGGCCATAAAAGAAAACTTAAATGGACAGAAACTGTCCCTGAGGCACTAAGACTTTAGACTTACTGGACAAAACTCCCCTCATCCTCAGCTTTACTGAGATGTATTTGACAGAATATATGTAACTTTAAGGTGTACAACATGTTTATTTCATACACACACATAAGTATGTATATATATATATATATACACACACACAATAACATCAGTTACCACAATAACCTCAGTTAACAGATCCCCTCATGAAATTACCTTTTCTTTGTGTGTGGTGATAAAACTTAAGGCCTACTATCTTAACATTCAAGTACACAGTACAGTGTTGTTAATTATAACCACCATGCTGTACATTAAATCCTTTGAATTTGTAACTTGTAACTTGTAACATCTTGTAACTATGAGTTTGTAACCTTTGATCAAAATCAACCCGTTTCCCCAACCCTTAAGCCTCTGCTAAGTACCATCTACTTTCTATTTCTATGAGTTAAGCTTTTATGATTCTACATAGAAGTGAGATCATTCAGGGTCTTTCTCCCTCTGATTCATTTCATTTGACATACTGCCTTCTAAGTCCAACTATGTCAAATATGACAGGATTTCTTCTTTTTGATGACTGAGTAATAATAGTCCATTATATATTTCTTTAATTATTTGCCCATCAATAGACACTAAGTTTGCTGCAAAATCTTGGCTATTGTGAATAATGTTGTAATAAACTTGGGGGAACAGCTGTCTCTTAAGGTGATTCAGTTATAGATACACAATTATCTCTTCTTTTTCAAATAATTTTCCCATCTAGATTATTACACAACATTGAGCAACGTCCCCAGTGCTATACAGTAGGTCCTTGTTCATCATCTTTTTTTTTTTTTCACTTTACAATATTGTATTGGTTTTGCCAAAATATAGCAGTGGGTACATGTCAATCCCAAACTCCCAATCTATCCCTCCCTCAACCCTTTCCCCCTGGTAACTATAAGTTTGTTCTCTGAGAGTCTGTTCCTGTTTTGTAAACAAATTCACGTGCATCATTTTTTTTGTTTTTTAGATTCTGCTTGTAAGTGATATCACATATTTGTGTTTCTTTGTTTGACTTACCTCAAGGATTATGATAATCTCTAGGTCCATCCAAGTTGCTGAAAATGGTATTATTTAATCCCCTTTTAGGCTGAGTAATATTCCACTATATATACAAATCACATTTTCTTTATCCCTTCATCTGCCAATGGGCATTTAGGTTGCTTCCAAGTCTCAGCTATTGGAAACAGCACTGCAATGAACATCAGGGTGTAGGTATCCTTTCAAACCATATTTTTCTCTGGATATATGCCAAGGAGTGGGATCACTGGATCATATGGTAGTTCTATTTTTAGTTTCTTAAAGAATCTATATAGTGGCTGTATCAATTTATATTTCCACCAACAATGTAGGAGGGTTGCCTTTTCTCCACAATCTCTCCAGCATTTATTGTTTGTAAATTTTTTGATGATGGCCATTTTGACTGGTGTGAGATGACATCTCATTGTAGTTTTGATTTGCATTTTTTTAATAACTAGTGATATTGAATATCTTTTCATGCATTTATTGGCCATGTGATGTCTTCTTTGGAGAAAGGTACTATGGTACTTTGCAAGGTACTGTACTATTAGATTACAAATATTTTACTTTTTGTGTTAATTTTTATGTATTATTTGTGTAAAAATCTTATAAACCTATTATAGTTTAGTACTATATAGCCAATTGTGTTAGTTGGATAGCTAGGCTAACTTTGTTGGACTTATGAACACATGCTTGGAATGGAACTTATTTTTAAATAGGGGACTTAATCATAAAGATACTGAACAAACTTGGGAGAAGAATGAATAACCACAGTAAGAAGTTTAACAGAGTTGAAAAATTTAAAGAGGAACCAAACAGAGCCAAAGAATATAATAACTAAAATAAAAAACACACTAGAAAGAATCAACAGTAGTTTAGATGAAACAGAGAAATGAACAAGCAAACTATATAAGACAGAGTAGTAGAAATCATGTAAGAAGAAGAGAAAAAAGAGAGATGAATTTAAAAATTACAGTTTAGGAGACATCAAGCATACCTACATTCATATCATAAGGATTCCAGAAGAACAGAGAGACAAAGGGGCAGAGAAGTTATTTTGAAATGATAGTAACTGAAAATGTTCCTAACCTGGGAAAGAAAACAGACATTTAGGTCCAGAAAGCATAGAATTCAGGAAAAAAGGCAAGTACATCCATTAATGGCGCTTTTATTCAACATAGTACTGGAAGTCCTAGCCACGACAATCAGAGAGGAAAAAGAAATAAAAGATACCCAACTGGAAAAGAAGTAAAACTGTCACAGTTTGCAGATGACATGGTGGTGCTCAGTTGCTCAGTTGTGTCTGACTCTTTGCAACCCCATGGACTGTAGCCCATCAGGCTGCTCTGCCTATGGAATATTTTCAGGCAAGAATACTGGAGTAGGTTTCCATTTCCTACTCCAGGAGATCTTCCCAATCAGACACGTTTCTTGCATCTCCTGCATAGGCAGGCAGATTCTTTACTATTGCGCCACCCTGGGAAGCCTCTCAGAAAATCCCAAAAATGTTACCAGAAAACTAAGATCTCATCAATGAATGCAATAAAGTTGCAGGATACAAAATTAATGCACAGAAATCACTATCATTCCTATATACTAAAAACAAAATATATCAGAAGGAGAAATTAAGTCCCATTTACCACTGTATCAACAATGAAAAATACCTAGGAATAAACCTACCTAAGGAGACAAAAGACCTATACTCTGAAAACTGTAAGATGCTCATAAAAGAAACTGAAGATAATACAAACAGATGGAAAAAACATGTCATGTTCTTGGATTAGAAGAATCAATATTGTCAAAATAAATCTACAGATTCAGTACAATCCCTATCAAATTACCTATCAAATCACCAATGGCAAGAATAGATAATGGAGAAAGGACAGCGTCCTCAACAATCCAGGAAATTCAGACATGCAAAAGAATGAAATTAGAACATTCTCCAACACCATACACAAAAATAAACTCAAAATGGATCAGACCTAAATGAAAGGCCAGACACTATAAAATTCTTAGAGTAAAACAGAGGCAGAACACTCTTTGATATAAATCATGGTAATATCACCTCATAGAGTAATGAAAATAAAAGCAAAAATAAACAAATGAAACCTAATTAAAATTAAAGCCTTCTGTACAGCAAAGAAAACCATAAATAAAACAAAAAGACAACCCCAGAATAGGAGAAAATATTTGCAAATGAAGAAATATCTGCAACAAGAGTTTAATTCCTAAAATAAATAAACATCTCATGCAGCTCGTGTCAGAAAATCAATCCAATCAAAAAATGGACAAAAGATCTAAATAGACATTTTTCCAAAAAGGAAATATAGACAGTTAAAAAGCACATGAAAATATCCTCAATATCACTAATCATTAGAGAAATGCAAATCAAACTACAATTGAGATGTCACCTCACACTGATCACAATGGCTATCATCAAAAAATCTATATAAACAATATGTGTTGGACAGGGTATGGAGAAAAGAAACTCTTCTACACTTGGTGGAAATGTGAACTGGTACAGCAACTATGGAAAACAGCATGGAAGTTTCTTAAAAAAACACACACACAACTAAAAATAGAGCTATCATATAATCCAACAATCCTACTCCTGGGCATAAACACCTGGAGAAAACCATAATTCAAAAAGATATATGTACCACAATGTTCACTGCAGCATTATTTACAATAGCCAGGACATAGAAGCAACCTAAATGTCCATCAACAGAGGAATGAATAAAGAAGATGTAGTACATATATACAATGAAATATTACTCAGCCACAAAGGAATAAAATAAGGCCATTTTCATCGACATAGATGGACCCAGAGATTGTCATATTAAGTGAAGAACAGTAGACAAAGACAAATGTAATATGATGGCATTTATATGTGGATTTTTTAAAAAAGCATACAAATGAATTTATTTACAAAATAGAAAATCAGATGTAGAAAACAAACTTATAGTTACCAGGGTTTAAGGGGTGGGAGGATAAATTGGGAGATGAGGATGAATATACGCTACTATACATAAAATAGACAACTAATAAGGGCCTACTGTGTAGCACAGGGAGCTCTACTCAATATTCTATAATGACATCTATGGGAAAAGAATCTAAAAACATGCATATGTGTATATATATAACTGATTCACTTTGCTGTACACCTAAAATTAATATGACAATGCAAATCAACCTAGAAAACAATGAGCAAATTCCTAGAAACACACATTCTACCAGTACTGAATCATGAAGAAATTAAAAATATTAACAGACCAATTACTAGTAATGAAAACGAGTCAGAAAAAAAATTCACACAAATGAAAGTCCAGAACCAATTAGCTTTACTGGTGAATTCTACCAAATATTTAAAGAAGAGTTAATGCCTATTCTCTACAAACTATTAAAAAACAAAACAAAACAAAACAAAAAAAAACAGATTAAGAGGAAAGGATACTTTTGAACCTAGTCTAGATTAGCAACCCCTGATGCCAAAATCAGAGAAAGACACCAGAAAAAAAAAAGAAAATTACAGGTAAATGTCACTGATAGACATAAATGGAAAAATCCTCAACAAAATAATAGCAAACTGAATTCAACAATACATTAAAAGGATCATACACCATGGTCAAGTGGGATTTATCCCAGGAATGCAAGGATGATTCAATATTCTATATATAAAATCATGTCATTTGTAATGAATCATTCTTCCTTTCCTTTCTAATTTGGATGCCTTTTACATCATTTTATGGCCTAAATTCTCTAACCAGAACTTTTTCTTCTAGTTTTATTGAGATATAATTGACAAGCACTGTATAAGTTTAGGGTATAATAATTTGACTTACATACATCATGAAATGATTCCAATGATAAGTTTAGTTAGCATCCATTATCTCATATACATACCAAAGTTAAAAGAGAAAAAATATTTTTCCTTTTGATGATGATTATTCGAATTTACACTTTTAACAAGTTTCAACTATACCATATAACAGTCACTTATATTAATCTTGTTGTACATTATATCCCTAGTATGTATTATTATTTTTTAATATAAATTTATCTATTTTAATTGGAGGTTAATTGCTTTACAATATTGCATTGGTTTTGCCTAGTATTTATTGATCCTATATCTAGAAGCTTATACCTTCATCTAACTCCTTATCCCCCAATCTCCACCCCTGGGAACCGTAAATCTGATTTCTTTTTCTATGAGTTTGCTTGTTTATTTGATTATTTGTTTTTGAATCTTAATTGACTTATAACACTGTTAGTTCCTGGTGTACAACATGGTTCAATATTTTTATACATTACCAAAATGATCACAACAAATCTAGTTATCCTCTGTCACCATGCAAAGTGATCACATTGTTATTGACAACATTCTCAATGCTGTACATTTAATTCCTATGATGCATTTATTTTTTTATTTTTTTTGACTTCCCAATTTTATTACATTAAAAAAATGTTTATTGGAGTATTGTCAATCTGTTGTGTTAGTTTCAGGTATACAGCAAAGTGACTCAGTGATACATTATATATATATTCACTCTTTTTCCACCTGTAGGTCATTACAGTGTATTGGATAGAGGTCCCTGTGCTATATATACAGTAGATCCTTATTATCTATTTTATATATATATATATATAGTGTGTATATGTCAATCCCAATCTCCCAGTTCATCCCCCACTTACCCCCTGGTAAGCATAAGTTTGCTTTCTACACACACACACACACACACACACACACACACACACACAGAGGAATACTATTCAGCCATTAAAAGGGATGAAATCTTGATATTTATAACAACATGGATGTATCTAAAGAGTATTAGGCAAAATTCAGTAAGTCAGATAAAGACAAATATTTTATGATTTAATTTATGTGGAATCTATAAAACAAAGCAAATGAAAAAGCATACCAAAACAGAATCATAGATACACCTTTTGTTAAAAAGTGACTGCCAGAGGGGAGGAGCCTCCCTATTGTAACTTTTATTTCTGCCTCGTAAATAAGTTCATTTGTACCTTTTTTCCTAGATTTCATACATAAGCAATATCATATCATATTTGTGACTCATTTATTTTTAACTATAAGTTTGTACTTCTTAATATTCCTCAACTATTTCCCTTATCCCCACTCCCCTCCCCTCTGGCAATCACCTTTTTTGTTTTCTGTATCTATGATTCTGTTTTGTTATGTTCATTTGCTTTGTTTTATAGATTCCACATAAATAAAATCATAAAATATTTGTCTTTATCTGACTTATTGAATTTAGCATAATAGTCTCCATATTCATACATGTTGTTGCAAATGACAAGATTTCATCATTTTAATGGCTTAATAGTATTACACTGTGTGTGTGTGTGTGTGTACACATTTACATATGTGCAATATATTCTTTAGCCATTCACCTATAAACAGTCACAGGTTTTTCCATATCTTGGCTATTATAAATAAAACTGCAAAGACATGAGTTTACATATAGAAAATCACACAGAATACATGAAAATTACTGGAGCTAATAAAAACTTTCAACAAAGTTGCAGGGCATAAAAGCAAACAGATAAATTAGTTGTGTTTCAATAAGTCACAAATGAACAATCTGAAAAAGAAATTGGGAATTTTTTTTTTTTTACAAAAGGATCCAAAAGAATAAGACACCTAGCCATAAACTTAAGGAAGTGAAAGGGTTGAAAAACACAAAACATTGCTGAAAGAAGTTAAAGAAGATCCAAACAAATGGAAAGATTCCCTGTTCAGAGATTGGAAGACTTAGCATTATTAAGATGTCAGTAATACCCAATCAATCTGCAGATTTAATGCAATTCTTATCAAATTTTCAATGACCTTTTCTTTTTGCAGAAATGGAAAATAAGACCATCAAATTCATATGGAGCTGCAAGAAGTCCTGAATAGCCAAAAATCCTTGAAAAAATTAACATAGTTAGAGGACTTATACTTCTTCATTTCAAAACTTACTACAAAGCTTTAGTTATCATACCATTGTGTTAGTGGCATAAAAATAAACTTATAGACCAATGGAACAGATTTGAGAGGCACCCCCCCAAAAAAAAAAAAAACCACCCAAATCTGTTGCAAATTCATGTTGGTACCAAGCCCATTCAATGAAGCGAGAAGAGTTTCTACAACAAATGGTGCTGAGTCAAGTGAATATCCACATGCAAAAGAATGAAACTGATCACTATCCTCAAACCATATTCACATATTAAATCAAGACGGATCAATAACCAAATTTTCAATATAAGAGTTAAAACCATAAAACTCTTAAAGTAAAATATAAAAATAACTTTTCATGATCTTGGACTAGGTAATGGCTAGTCCAAGATACGTTACCAAAAGCATAAGTGACTGAAGAAAAACAAAGTTGACCTCATCAATATTAAAAACTTGTATGCATCACAGCAAAGGAAACCATAAACATTGTAAAAAGACAACCCTCAGAATGGGAGAAAATAACAGCAAATGAAATAACTGACAAAGGATTAACTACCAAAATATACAAGCAGCTCATGTAACTCAATACCAGGAAAACAAACAACCCAATCAAAAAGTGGTAGAAGACCTAAACAGGCATTTCTCAAAAAAAGCCATACAGATGGATAATAAACACATGAAAAGGTGTTCAACATCGCTCAGTATTAGAGAAATGCAAATCAAAACCCACCTCACACACGTCAGAATGGCCATCATGAAAAAATCTACAAACAATAAATGCTGAAGAGGGTATGGAGAAAAGGGAATTCTCTTGTATTGTTGGTAGGCATGTAAATTGATATAGCCCCTACAGAAGACAGTATGGAGATGTCTTTGAAAATTAGAAATATAACTACCATATGATCCAACAATCTCACTATCGGGCATATACCCTGAGGAAACCAAAATTGAAAAAGTCACATGTACCTCAATGGGCACTGCAGCCCTATTTACAATAGCTGGGACATGGAAGCAATCTAGATGTCCATCAGTAGCTGAATGGACAAAGAAGCTATGGTACATACACACAATGGAATATTACTCTGTCATAAAAAGGAACATATTTGAGTCTGTTCTAACAAGCTGGATGAACCTACAGCCTATTATACAGAGTGAAGTACATCCGAAAGAGAAAAATAATCATAATGCACATATATACATGGAATCTAGAAAGATGGTAGTGAGGTTTCGATTTGCAGGGCAGCAGTTGGGATTGGAAGAAAAGTTATGACCAGCCTAGACAGCATATTTAAAAAGCAGAGACATTACTTTGCCAACAAAGGTCCATCTAGTCAAAGCTTTGGTTTTTCCAGTAGTCGTGTATGGATGTGAGAGTTGGACTATAAAGCTGAGCACTAAAGAATTAATGCTTTTGAACTGTGGTGTTGGAGAAGACTCTTGAGAGTCCCTTGGACAACAAGGAGATCTAACCAGTATATCCTAAAGGAAATCAGCCCTGAATATTCATTCATTGGAAGGACTGATGCTAAAGCTGAAGCTCCAATACTTTGGCCACCTGTTGTGAAGAACTGACTCATTGGAAAAGACCCTGATGCTGGGAATGACTGAAGGCGGGAAGAGAAGGGGATGACAGAGGATGAGATGGTTGGATGGCATCACCGATTCAATGAACGTGAGTTTGAGTAAGCTTAGGGAGTTGCTGATGGACAGGGAAGCCTGGCGTGCTGCAGTCCATAGGGTCGCAAAGAGTCTGACACGACTGAGCGACTGAACTGAACTGAATCAGGATTCCCTCATAGCTCAGTTGGTAAAGAATCTACCTGCAATGCAGGAGACTTGGATTCAATTCCTGGGTCGGGATGATCCCCTGGAGAAGGAAATAGCAACCCACTCTGGTATTTTTATCTGGGAAATCCTATGGACAGAGGACCTGGCAGGCTACAGATGATGGGGTTGCAAGAGTTGGACATGACTTAGCAACTAAACCACCACAACCATAATGGAGATGGAGACATACAGAACAGATTATGGACACAGAAGGGGTGGCAAGAATACACTGAAGAACTGTACAGAAAAGATCCTCATGACCCAAATAATCAAAATGGTGTGATCACTCACCTAGAGCCAGACATCCTAGAATGTGAAGTCAAGTGGGCCTCAGAAAGCGTCACTACGAACAAAGCTAGTGGAGGTGATGGAATTCCAGTGGAGCTATTTCAAATCCTGGAAGATGATGCTGTGAAAGTGCTGCACTCAATATGCCAGCAAATTTGGAAAACTCAGCAGTGGCTACAGGACTGGAAAAGGTCAGTTTTCATTCCAATCCCAAAGAAAGGCAATGCCAAAGAATGCTCAAACTACTGCACAATTGCACTCATCTCACATGCTAGTAAACTCATGCTCAAAATTCTCCAAGCCAGGCTTCAGCAAGATGTGAACCCCGAACTTCCAGAAGTTCAAGCTGGTTTTAGAAAAGGCAGAGGAACCAGAGAGCAAATTGCCAACATCTGCTGGATCATGGAAAAAGCAAGAGTTACAGAAAAGCATTTCTGCTATTTCTGCTTTATTGACTATGCCAAAGCCTTTGACTGTGTGGATCACAATAAACTGTGGAAAATTCTTCAAGAGATGGGAATACCAGACCACCTGACCTGCCTCTTGAGAAATCTGTATGCAGGTCAGGAAACAGCAGTTAGAACTGGACATGGAACAATAGACTGCTTCCAAATAGGAAAAGGAGTACATCCAGGCTGTATATTGTCACCCTGCTTATTTAACTTCTGTGCAGAGTACATCATGAGAAATGCTGGGCTGGAAGAAGCACAAGCTGGAACCAAGATTGCCAGGAGAAATATCAATAACCTCAGATATGCAGATGACACCACCCTTATGGCAGAAAGGGAAGAAGAACTAAGGAATCTCTTGATGAAAGTGAAAGAGGAGAGTGAAAAAGTTGGCTTAAAGATCAACCGTCAGAAAACGAAGATCATGGTATCTGGTCCCATCACTTTATGGGGAATAGATGGGGAAAGAGTGGATACAGTGTCAGACTTTATTTTTCTGGGCTCCAAAATCACTGCAGATGGTGATTGCAGCCATGAAATTAAAAGACGCTTACTCCTTGGAAGGAAAGTTATGACCAACGTAGACAGCATATTCAAAAGCAGAGACATCACTTTATCTACAATGGTCTGTCTAGTCAAGGCTATCGTTTTTGCAGTGGTCAAGTATGATGTGACAGTTGGACTGTGAAGAAAGCTGAGCGTCAAAGAATCGATGCTTTTGAACTGTGGTGTTGGAGAAGACTCTTGAGAGCCCCTTGGACTGCAAGGGGATCCAACCAGTCCATTCTGAAGGAGATCAGCCCTGGGATTTCTTTGCAAGGTATGATGCTAAAGCTGAGACTCATACTTTGGCCACCTGATGCGAAGAGTTGACTCATTGGAAAAGACTCTGATGCTGGGAGGGATTGGGGGCAGCAGGAAAAGGGGACGACAGAGGATGAGATGGCTGGATGGCATCACCGACTCGATGGACATGAGTTTGAGTAAACTCTGGGAGTTGGTGATGGACAGGGAGGCCTGGCATGCTGCGATTCATGGAGTTGCAAAGAGTCAGACACGACTGAGTGACTGAACTGAATTGAACTGAATCAAAAACCATAAGGAGATACTATATTACACATACTAGGTATTAAAGAAAACTCAGAAAATAACAAGTTTTAGCAAAGATATGGAGGAATTGGAATCCATGTACATGGCTGACAAGAGTGCAACATGATTCAGCAACTGCGGAAATTAGAGCTGAAATCTTTTTTCAGTTATAAAAAAGGAATTAAGTGTGATACATGCTACAATGTGGGTGATACTCCAAAACATGCTAAGTGAAAGAAGACACAAAAAAGTCACATATTATATGTTTTCATTTATATGAAATATAAGAGCAGGTAAATCCTTAGGGGCAGACATAGACTGATGGTTGCCAGGGGCCAGAATCAGGTGCAGTTAGGAAGAAGCTACTTAGAGGTATCAAGTTTTACTTGGAGTGGTGAAAATGTTTTGAAACTAGACAAAAGTGGTTGTTGAACAATGCTGTGATTGTACTAAATGTTATCACATTGTTCACTTTTAAATGATTAATTTTATGTTATGTGAATTTTGCCTCAGTAAATCAACTTTTAATGTGAAAAACACCTTGAAGACTCTATTGACCACACATAATTAGTACAGGGGAGGAGGCTTCATCCTAACTAGCTTAGGTTTCATATATGCCCTTCTTTGTCCTTTAGAATCCTTTATTCCTGTGTTAATACTCTATTGGAGTCCTTAACTCGGGGTCAAATTCACCATGGTATTACTTTGTGGCATATATTCAATTTCAGAAATTGCTGAAGAAATTCATAAATATTTCCAAATTGAACCAAGACCTAATTTAGACTCTTTCAACTGAAACTGGGCTCAATAATTTTCCTACACTTTGTGGGTTGCAATAGACCACCTGGTGTTATGTTCCAAATTTGTCTTCTCTGCTGTGTCACTTAGACTCTTACTCCTATTCAAGACCTATCCAAGCGACATAACTGGTTAATTGTATCATTTTTCCTTTCTTTTAGCCATGTCACATACATTGACTATTCTACTTTGTAGAGAAAACTAAATGGTGCAAGGGCAAGCATGTGTTAATATGCCTGTATGTGAGTATGTCTGTGTATGTTTATTATTTTTTTTAATGTTGGAGGATGAGGTAGAAGAAATGAAGAAGGATCTTGCTGAATCCATTTAACAGAAGTGAAAATTCCAAGATATTATATAACTTGTCTAAATGCCCAATTTAAAGTTAATATTTGAGTCTATTATGTAGGATCCCAGGGCAAGATATCTGTCTACCACACGGAGCCTTTGAATCAACACTTGACAGTGAATGTTTTCCATCATCTGGCATTCACATATCTTTAACGCTGTTCATACATTATCCTTAAAAGGACTCACTACTAAAGGTTGACTGGTATATTAATACTTGCTGCTGAGCAACTCAGGGACAACCTTTCTTTCTACCTTTGCTCAAGCATCTGCTAAGCTTCCCATGACTCCCTTTCAATTCAGATCCTACTTCTATTGTCATTTTCACTTTAATTTCAATCCTCTTAATTTTTTTTTTATCATTTGTTTCTCCAAACTCATCATAATATGTAATAACAGAACAAACATTATTTAGTGAGAACCCAATAAATTCTAGACATTTCTAAAATGTTTGGGTTTTTAATTCTAAAAAAACAAATTATGGAAATCATTGTATTCGTGTTTCTAAAATAAAGAAGCATACTATTTTAATATCCTCCACAAATTATTAACAAAAGTTGTAATGATTACAACTCTGATCTCTATTTTCAAAAGGCTGCTTTTCTTTCTATCTTGTCCCTTACTTGATAAGAATTTCTTAATAATTCCTATTTTTCTCCATCAGTTTAGTTCAGTTCAGTCACTCAATCATGTCTGACTCCGTGACCCCATGAACCACAACACGCCAGGCCTCCCTGTCCATCACCAACTCCTGGAGTCAACCCAAACCCATGTCCATTGAGTTGGTGATGCCTTCTAACCATCTCATCCTCTGTCGTCCCCTTCTCCTCCTGCCCCCAATCCCTCCCAGCATCAGAGTCTTTTCCAATGAGTCAACTCTTCGCATCAGGTGGCCAAAGTACTGGAGTATCAGCTTTAGCATCATTCCTTCCAAAGAAATCCCAGGGCTGATCTCCTTTAGAGTGGATTGGTTGGATCTCCTTGCAGTCCAAGGGACTCTCAAGAGTCTTCTCCAACACCACAGTTCAAAAGCAAAGATTCTTCGGCGCTCAGCTTTCTTCACAGTCCAACTCTCACATCATACATGACCACTGGAAAAACCATAGCCTTGACTAGACGGACCTCAATTGGCAAAGTAATGTCTCTGCTTTTGAATATGCTGTCTAGGTTGGTCATAACTTTCCTTCCAAGGAGTAAGCGTCTTTTAATTTCATGGCTGCAATCACCATCTGCAGTGATTTTGGAGCCCAGAAAAATAAAGTCTGACACTGTATCCACTCTTTCCCCATCTATTCCCCATAAAGTGATGGGACCAGATGCCATCTTAGTTTTCTGAATGTTGAGCTTTAAACCAACTTTTTCACTCTCCTCTTTCACTTTCATCAAGAGGTTCTTTAGTTTTTATTCCCTTTCTGCCATAAGGGTGGTGTCATCTGCATATCTGAGGTTATCGGTATTTCTCCTGTCAATCTTGGTTCCAGCTTGTGCTTTTCCAGCCCAGCGTTTCTCATGATGTACTCTGCACAGAAGTTAAATAAGCAAGGTGACAATATACAGCCTGGATGTACTCCTTTTCCTATTTGGAAGCAGTCTATTGTTCCATGTCCAGTTCTAACTGCTGTTTCCTGACCTGCATACAGATTTCTCAAGAGGCAGGTCAGGTGGTCTGGTATTCCCATCTCTTGAAGAATTTTCCACAGTTTATTGTGATCCACACAGTCAAAGGCTTTGGCATAGTCAATAAAGCAGAAATAGCAGAAATGCTTTTCTGTAACTCTTGCTTTTTCCATGATCCAGCAGATGTTGGCAATTTGCTCTCTGGTTCCTCTGCCTTTTCTAAAACCAGCTTGAACTTCTGGAAGTTCGGGGTTCACATCTTGCTGAAGCCTGGCTTGGAGAATTTTGAGCATGAGTTTACTAGCATGTGAGATGAGTGCAATTGTGCAGTAGTTTGAGCATTCTTTGGCATTGCCTTTCTTTGGGATTGGAATGAAAACTGACCTTTTCCAGTCCTGTAGCCACTGCTGAGTTTTCCAAATTTGCTGGCATATTGAGTGCAGCACTTTCACAGCATCATCTTCCAGGATTTGAAATAGCTCCACTGGAATTCCATCACCTCCACTAGCTTTGTTCGTAGTGACGCTTTCTGAGGCCCACTTGACTTCACATTCTAGGATGTCTGGCTCTAGGTGAGTGATCACACCATTTTGATTATCTGGGTCATGAGGATCTTTTCTGTACAGTTCTTCAGTGTATTCTTGCCACCTCTTCTTAATATCTTCTGCTTCTGTTAGGTCCCTACCATTTTGTCCTTTATTGAGCCCATCTTTGCATGAAATGTTCCCTTGGTGTCTCTACTTTTCTTGAAGAGATCTCTAGTGTTTCCCATTCTGTGTTTTCTTCTATTTCTTTGCATTGATCGCTGAGGAAGCCTTTCTCATCTCTCCTTGCTATTCTTTGGAACTCTGCATTCAAATGGGTATATCTTTCCTTTCTCCTATGCATTTCACTTTTCTTTTTTTAACAGCTATTTGTAAGCCCTCCTCAGACAGCCATTTTGCTTTTTTGCATTGCTTTTTCTTGGGGATGGTCTTAATTCCTGTCTCCTATACAATGTCACGAACCTCCATCCATAGCTCATTAGGTGCTCTGTCTATCAGGTCTAGTCCCTTAAATCTATTTCTCACTTCCACTGTATAGTCATAATGGATTTGATTTAGGTCATATCTGAATGGCCTACTGGTTTTCCCTACTTTCTTCAATTTAAGTCTGAATTTGGCAATAAGGAGTTCATGATCTGAGCCACAGTCTGCTCCCAGTCTTGTTTTTGCTGACTGTATAGAGCTTCTCCATCTGTGACTGCAAAGAATATAATCAATCTGATTTCGGTGTTGACCATCTGGTGATGTCCATGTGTAGAGTCTTCTCTTGTGTTGTTGGAAGAGGGTGTTTACTATGACCAGTGCATTCTCTTGGCACAACTGTATTAGCCTTTGCCCTGCTTCGTTCTGTACTCCAAGGCCAAATTTGACTGTTACTCCAAGTATTTCTTGACTTCATCCTTTTGCATTCCTGTCCCCTGTAATGAAAAGGACATCTTTTGGGGGTGTTAATTCTAGAAGGTCTTGTAGGTTTTCATAGAACCATTCAACCTCAGCTTCTTCAGCATTACTGGTTGGGGCATAGACTTGGATTACTCTGATATTGAATCGTTTGCCTTGGAAATGAACAGAGATCATTCTGTCATTTTTGAGATTGCATCCAAGTACTGTATTTTGGACTCTTTTTTGACTATGATGGCTACTCCATTTCTTCTAAGGGATTCCTGCCCACAGTAGTAGATATAATGGTCATCTGAGTTAAATTCACCCATTCCAGTCCATCTTTGCTGATTTCTAGAATGTTGATTTTCATTCTTGCCATCTGTTTGACCACTTCCAATTTGCCTTGATTCGTGGACCTAACATTACAGTTTCCTATGCTATATTGCTCTTTAAAGCATCAAAACTTGCTTCTATCACCAGTCCTATCCACAACTGGGTGTTGTTTTTGCTTTGGTTCCATCCCTTCATTCTTTCTGGTGTTATTTTTCCACTTATCTCCTGTAGCATATTGGGCACCTACCGACCTGGGGAGTTCCTCTTTCAGTGTCCTATCTTTTTGCCTTTTCTTACTGTTCTTGGGGTTCTCAAGGCAAGAATACTGAAGTGGTTTGCCATTCCCTTCTCCAGTGGACCACATTCTGTCAGACCTCTTCACCATACCCATCCATCTTGGGTGGCCCCACACAGCATGGCTTAGTTTCATTGAGTTAGACAAGGCTGTGGTCCTTGTGATCAGATTGGCTAGATGTCTGTGATTGTGGTTTCAGTCTGTCTGCCCTCTTATGCCCTCTCTCATCTTACTTACTTACTACCATCTTAATTTTTCTCCATAGTTTGATGTAATTTTTTAG
The DNA here is from genome assembly GCF_032405125.1 of Capricornis sumatraensis. Classification (NCBI taxonomy): domain Eukaryota; kingdom Metazoa; phylum Chordata; class Mammalia; order Artiodactyla; family Bovidae; genus Capricornis; species Capricornis sumatraensis. The sequence continues at coordinate 76,388,913 of NC_091072.1, read as the reverse complement.
ATCACATTAAATAACTCTTCCCTGTATACCATCACATGAACCACTCACTTGATCTGGTAGTTAGTGCATGTGTTATCGTGTTTCTTTCTTTTTCCCTCCAATGACATTATGATGTTTTAAGACAGTGACTTGAAACATTGACTGTACTGTATACTATTACAACTCTGAAGAATCTGGTATGGACCTTAATTATGCATCTACCAATGCCTATCTTGCCTGGCTTGGTTACACCATATAGTTTTCTGATCAGTCCCCTTAGGGTATAAGTCTGATCTATATTCTCAAGCTTTGCCCTTATACCAAGTCTGACTTTGGTGTTGCCCAAAGGATTTGCAACAAGTTAAATCCTATAGAGCAGTCACCTTCTCAGTCTTTGTTCTTTTTGGTCACTTCTCCACTATTAATATTGAATATTCATTTATCTTCCTTGATGATAGGACCTTATTAGATTCAGTTTATATCTCAGGTCTTCCCACCAGGCTAATACGCAGCACAGATGGCTCAAATCTACTCAAATTTAGCAATGAAAGGAAACAGCATGCTGGAACAAAATAAATTTTGAGTCCCTTTATCTCTGCATCTGTCAAATCCTGTTGGAAATAATCAACCTCACTGGTAGTTATACTAGCAAACTCAAAACAAAATAGTAAAAGAAGTTGAGGCCACTATCAGCAAGAATATGGACTTATCTGTGTCTGAAATTTTCTATGTGAGTTAGGCAGATAATTGATTCAATTATTCCACAGCTCTTTATAAGCCTCATTGTGCTTACTTACCCTTCCAGAGAGATCACAGTGCCTCTTATTCACACTGAAGATTTGGTGAGACCAGATCCAGCATAGCAGAAGAAGAGATGTTTAAAGGGAGAAAAGAGAGATCAATGAAAAGTTAGTCAGAAAGTTGTTCCTAATGAGAAGTGAGTTTATCAGTTTGTAAAAATGACAATATGAGCACACTTCTGCCCAGTTACACTTCATAGATCAGCAGGATGCTGAATTTGGGGGGCTATTTTAATATTCATTCTGTTGTTCTACCATCTATTCCACTAGAATGAGTATGTACTTAAATGTGGGGTAGCACTTAGAATCAGGCTCAACAGTAACACCTCTAGAGCCAATGAAAAATGTTGATGATAGTGCTGATAAGGTGAATAAGATGTTAGACACTACACCAAGCACTTTACATATATTAACCTACTTATTTCTCACATAAATATTACAAGATACTGGCTGTTTTTATCCTTCATCTTTTGACTTCTTGAAAAATAGATGAAGAGCTGAAGCAGAAGGTAGTTAGGCAACTTGCCCAAAGCCAGAAAGGTTTCAAGTGATGGAGCTGGAATTTAAGCTCAGTACCCCGGCAATAAGGGTGCCTTACTGTACCCTTTCCAAAAAGACAGATAGATGGGAAATATTTCTTGAGAATGAGATTATATCAAAAGATTCCTAACAGTTTGCTAGCACATATATATTTAAAGTAAAAGTGATAGCTAATTATCACAATCCCAGTGATAGTGCTGGGATTGATGGCTTAATGAAAAGGGGAACCGAGAGGTTCAGTGTTTTCTTTATTCACTGAGCATGGGAGACCACAAGATATGACCCCAAACAGGGCAGTTTGGATAGTTAGAGGTAGGATAAGTCCCAAGGGTATCTGGGAGGCCCTGGAACTAGAAAGAGGGATGAAAATAGGCAAGTATTGAACAATTTAACATCACTGAATTTTATTTTTTTCTTAAATTTCTTCTTGATTTCTGCCTCTCTTCTCCATGCTTTAGCATCTATATAAATTTGATTAATCTTGAAGAAAGAGTTTTAAAAAATGAACCTTTTAGGTACATGTGGTTAGGCCCTTGAAAGGACCAAAACTCTACCATCTACTTTCCTATATTCTCCCTATTCCTGCACTCTTAGCCTAGCTTCTGTACTCCACGTTCATTGGACTCTGGGAGTCTAGGCTAATACAAAGCTTGAACACTAAGTACATGAAATCCCCATTCCCACTGCCCAACACAAGTCACCTTGGACAGACAGTGTTTCCCAAGCAATTGTTCAGAGAGGTGAACACATAGATCCCACAGCATAAAAAATGTGAAAGTCTAAATCTGGTTCATTGTCCAGGCATAGAAAGTCTATGAAAAAGTCCAGGGTGAAAAGAAAACCCCGGGTGATCTCAGAGGGCAAGAAAGAGGTCACTGAGAAGAAGGAAAGAAGTAATCAGAAGAGAGGAAGTGGGGGAGGAAGAGAGAGAAAGAGAGAAAAAACTTCAGAGAATCATGGATGAAATTACTGAGCTCTGGGCTTTTTATGGCTCAGACTTCCTGTTGTACTTATCTTTCCTGAGGCTGAGAGGTCTCTGTATCCATAGGAACCAATATTTTTACAATCCAATTACAGGAACTTAAGATGATTTATTTTATTGCTAACTCACAGTAAGAGCCTCACAAATGACAACCCCTGAAGCTCCAGGACATGCATCCTATCAGGTTTGGACTGGTTCTGCTTTTTTTCCACTAGCCACTAGGACATTTAAACCCTCAACAAAAGGTATGAGGAGTTTCTCTCTGATGGTCTTAAGCCCAACCACTTGGGCATCTCCTTATTTATTTTACTCTCTGATTCTAAATACTATGCTAGGAAAACCCATGATGTGAGTGACTCCCACATATAAACCTTTAGAAGGTCATGTATAGATTAAGCAGTCAGTAATTGGCTGGCTGAGCCTGACAGCCCAGGAAACAGAAAAGCTGATGTCCTTTATTCTCTGGGGTCACAGCTTGAATCTCAACTTTAGACTTACTAATAAAACATACTGAAACTTTTAAAAGACTCAGTGGATTCTATTTAGTGTAGGCTTTTGTAACTTTAGTGCTGAAGCTTTGGCTTTGATGAAAACTCTGTTGTCTGTCTAGTGGGCTTTGAAAGGAGGCAAGATGGGTCACAACATATTTCATGTACTTACTCTCAGTATATGACATTTGGGAATGACAGGGGAAGCTGTGCATTGATCTTTAACTGACCTTCAGGTTTTTCCCTCTGTCCTCATGATTTGAATTCCTAAACATTTCTCAGAAGGATATGTTAGTGATATTTGTGTCAATGATCAGAGAGATTTTCAGGGAAACATCTGAATGCAGGTCGTGAGAGCCAAGGGGGAAAAACTGATGTTAAGGACTGAATGATCAACAGTGACAAGTCAGAAGTTTCATCCTGAGAGAACAGAACTGAAAAATACCTGTTAGATTTTGGAACTGGCTCTGAATGTGGTCTGTCAATAAGGAAGAGCAGGAGTATTAGCTTGAAGAAGATTTAGATGTGAGCTAATGCTTAGAAACTGGTATGTTTTCAAATTTTGCAAGATAATGAAACCAAGGTGATTATAAAATAAGTCGATATTTATAATTAATATCCAAATAGCCAGGTATTGTTCTATATCTACAACAACTCTATGAAGTAGTGTTAATGAACCAAACATGGGTCCATTTACCCATGTACAGTAGCACCAATTTACTGACATTGGGTTGTGGTGAAAGAAAGTGCAGGGTTTGCTGCAGGTGCCTAACAAGGAGTCTGGGCAGCTAATGTTCAAAGACTTGAACTGCCTGATGACTTTCAAAGAAAAGTTTTCAAAGATGGGAGAGGGTTGGAGAGTGCTCATGAGCATTATTCTGATTGTCTACTGGTGAGGTAATTGGGAGTCAACATCATCAAACTTCTGGTTCCAACCACTGTCATGTCCACATGAACAGCATAAAGTTAACTTTTCCACATGGTGGTGGTTTTAATATGTATAAAACAGCTTAAAGTATATGGCACAAAATATTATCTACAGCCCTTGAGGAACTAAAGATGCTTGACTTTTGTTTAATGGCTAAACTATTATTCTGTCTTGCTTGACTGTTTTCCTTTGCTTCTGCACTTTTTTGCTTCTCTAAATTTATTCTTTGGAACTCAAGGAAGGCATGCTGCTGCTGCTGCTAAGTCACTTCAGTTGTGTCCGACTCTGTGCAACCCCATAGATGGCAGCCCAACAGGCTCCCCAGTCCCTGGGATTCTCCAGGCAAGAACACTGGAGTGGGGTGCCATTGCCTTCTCTGCAGGGAAGGCACAGGAAGCTAAATATTCTCTATCAACAAGAGGCAGGTGGTAGACGTGGGGTAAGAGGCAGGTGGTGGACGTGGGGTGGGGTGGTGGTAGGGGTCTGTCCCAAGAAGGCCTCATATGGTCCTGCTGTCTTAACAGGTGAGGAAAGCAGGCAGAGAAGTGTGAAATATATAATCCAAGTCGACACAATTATTAAGTGGAGGAGGTAGGATTAAAATTCACAGCAAAGACTTCAAAGTCTGACTTTTGTCACCATTCTACTGGTCTTAAATGGAGAAGTTGAACTGAAGGTCTTTCACAGGAATGTTTGTAGGCTGAAGAGGAGCTAAATATACAAAAGGAAGAGAAGGATGAATAATAAAGCAAAGTCTGTGCTCTGATAGAAGACTGTGACCCTTCTCTGGAGGATGACTCTGGGAAAGCAGATAGGACACATTCCACATCATTTATTATTCTGATTTCACACTGCAATAAATAGCTAAAGAAGTTTTTTTCATATATGAGTATTTGTATGTGTGTTTCTGCTTACATTTGGAAAAATATTGGGATTACGCCATTCTTAACTAAATATTGGCTGAATCAAAGATATTTTGATACCTGAATTAATGTTAAAGTTGCATTGTGATTTAAATGTGTTGTTTGGTACATGTTACTTTTTGCTCTGTTGTTGTTCAGTTGCTCAGTCATGTCCGACTGTTTGTGACCCCATGAACTGCGGCACACCAGGCTTCCCTGTCCATCACCATCTCCCTGAGCTTGCTCAAACTCATGTCCATTGAGTTGGTAGTGTTGTCCAACCATCTCATCCTGTCATCCCCTTCTGCCTTCAAACTTTCCAGCAACGGGGACTTTTCTAAAGAGCCGGCTCTTCCCATTAGATGGTCAAAGTATTGGAGCTTCAGCAACAGTCCCTTCCAATGAATATTCAGGATTGATTTCCTTTGGAGTTGACTGGTTTGATCTCCTTGCAGTCCAAGGGACGTTCAAGAGTCTTCTCCAACACCACAGTTCAAAAGCATCAATTCTTCGGTGCTCAGCCTTCTTTACGGTCCAACTCTCACATCCATACATGACTACTGGAGAAACCAAAGCTTTGACTACATAGACCTTTGTCAGCAAAGTAATGTCTCTGCTTTTTAATATTCTGTCTAGGTTTGTCATAGCTTTTCTTCCAAAAGCAAGCATCTTAATTCCATAGCTGCAGTCACCATCTGCAGTGATTTTGGAGCCCAAGCCTGTCACTGTTTCCATTGTCTCCCCATCTATTTGCCATGAAATGATGGGACCAGATGTCATGATCTTATTTATTTGAATGTTGAGTTTTAAGCCAGCGTTTTCACTCTCCTCTTTCACTTTCATCAAGAGGCTCTTTAGTTCTTCACTTTCTGCCATAAGCGTGGTGTCATCTGCATATCTGAGGTTATTGCTATTTCTCCCAGTAATCTGAATTCCAGTTTGTGTTTCATTCAGCCCAGCATTTCACATCATGTGCTCTGCACATAAGTTAAGCATGCAGTGTGACAATATACATCCTATCATATTCCTTTCCCAATTTTGAACCAGTCTGTTGCTCCATGTCTGCTTCTAACTGTTGCTTCTTGACCTGCATACAGGTTTCTCAGGAGGCAGGTAAGGTGTTACCATCTAGTATTAATACTTTGGTATTACCATCTCTTTAAGAATTTTCCACAATTTGTTGTGATCCACATAGTAAAGGCTTAGCATAGTCAATGAAGCAGAAGTAGCTATTTTTCTGGAATTCTCTTCCTTTTTCTATGATTCGATGTATGTCCCATTACTTCATGTCATATAGAAGAAGTAAAAGTGGAAGAAATAACAGATTTTCTTTTCTTGGGCTCCAGCATCACTGCAGACAGTGACTGCAACCATGAAATTAAGACACTTGCTCCATGAAAAGGAAAGCCATGACAAACCTAAGTGGTGTATTAAAAAGTAAAGATATCACTTTGCCTACAAAGATCCAAAGAGTCAAAGCTATGGTTTTTACAATAGTCATGTATGGATGTGAAACTTGGACCATAACACAGCTGGGTGCTGAAGAATTGATGCTTTTGAAATGTGGTGCTGGAGAAGACTCCTGAGAGTTCCTTGGACTGCAAGGAGATCAAGCCAGTCAATTCTAAAGAAAATCAACCCTGAATATTCACTGGAAGACTGAGGCTGAAGCTGAATCTCCAATACTTTGGCCACCTGATGTAAAGTGCTGACTCATTGAAAAATTCCCTCATTTAACTAAATGAGATGAAATCTGACTTCAGGCTGTATGTACTAAGAGAAAAGATGCCATTGGCCTAACATCTATTAGAACCCCAGGCTTCACTGGCCAACACACCAATATTCTAAACATAGATACAATTTTAAAAGACTAGATTTCAAAATTATTTATTTCCAGATAACTCCCATACTGTATTTAGATGTACAATGAGAAATAAATGAAGAGATGTTTCTGTGCCAGAGTCTAGAATCAAGTGAGAAATTCTGCACTTCTATCATTGAGTATTTCCACTGTGTGGGAGTGTCCCAAGGATAAAGGTAATGAAGATTTTCCTGAGTACATAAAGAGTTTGGCTCTATTTTCTTGCCTATTTGTAGCTTTCTACCAGGGGAAAAAATGTATGCTGTATTTGTAGCTCCTTAGAAGATCTGGTTCTCTTATGTGTGAAGAATTACTGACTTCAGCCAAGTTCATCAGATACACAAGAGATGAAGAAATAGATGTTTTGTACCAGAAAAAGCAGGCAATTCAGTAGGTCAAATATGATCTCTCTGTGCTTTCTCTTGCCAATTTCCCTTTGCATCAGTGCTCTATTCCCCTGTGGGGAATCCTGTACTCAGTCACTCAAGATATCATTTTTCTTTCCTGGGTAATAATGCTCATTTAATAGACAGTTTCTGCATGCATACCGCCTGGCCTGTGGCCCTAGAAGATTATAGAAAGCTAAATCCCTCAGGCTCAAGCTTGCTTTCCAAGGAAAAGAGGGGAGAACAACTTCATAACCCAGTCTATGCATCACCCACCATCCAGTGCACAGTCTTTGTCCACAGAAGAACAAAATCTACAGCTTCGCCTGATTGCTGAGTATAGCCTATGACCTCACTTGATGAGGGAGCCCAGACATCGTCTCTGTCCAAGTACAGATCAGTCTCTAGCCCCATCCAAAGAAAACGTGGGCAGCCACACATATCAAAAATTGATTTTAAGTAAATAACTATCAGGAAACAAATATGGTCATTTAATAATTATAGATGGGTCATTAATCAATAGGATACAAAAATTGTGTGTGTATATATATGTATATAGGCACCCGACAATTGCAAACCTAGATATATAAAGCAAATGCTAACAGACCTGAGGGGAGAAAAGAAAAAAAGTACATTAATGGCAGGAGACCACAATATCCCACTTTCAGCAAAGGATAAATCATCCAGACAGAAAATCAGTAATAAAACTACTCTTTAAACAAAATGGACTTAACAGACATATACAAACATCCCATTCAACAATAGAAGCACATACATTTCTTCTCAATTGCACATGCAACATTCTCTAGAATAGTTTATATGTTAGGTCACAATATGAGCTTCAGCAAATTTAGAAGACTGAAATCATAGCAACATAGTGTGAAATTAGAATCAATGAGAGGAGAAAAAAATGGAAAAATCTGCAAACATGTGAAATCAAATGGCACTTTCTTGAAAAAACAATGAGTCAAAGAAGAAATTAAAAGGGAAATTTAAAAATATCTTGAGGAAAACAAAAATGTACACACAACATACCCAAACTGTGAAATGCAGCAAAAGTAGTTCTAAAAGGGAAGTTTATAGTGATAAACACCTAGATTAAGAAAATAGAAAGATCTCAATAAACAATTTAACTGTACATCTCAAGTCACTAGAAAAGAAAAAGACTAAGCCTAAAGTTAGCAGACGCTTACTCCTTGGAAGAAAAGTTATGACCAACCTAGATAGTATATTCAAAAGCAGAAACATCACTTTGCCAACTAAAGTCCGTCTAGTCAAGGCTATGGTTTTTCCAGTAGTCATGTATGGATGTGAGAGTTGGGCTGTGAAGAAGGCTGAGTGCCAAAGAATTGATGCTTTTGAACTGTGGTGTCGGAGAAGGCTCTTTTTTTTTTTTTAACTTTATTTTGCTTTACAATACTGTATTGGTTTTGCCATACATTGACATGAATCAGCCATGGGTGTACATGAGTTCCCAATCCTGACATCCCCTCCCACCTCCCACCCCATATCATCTTTCTGGATCATCCCCGTGCACCAGCCCCAAGCATCCTGTGTCTTGTATTGAACAAAGACTGGCGATTCATTTCTTACATGATAGTATACATGTTTCAATGCCATTCTCCCAAATCATCCCACCCTCTCCCTCTTCCACAGAGTCTAAAAGTCCGTTCTAAACATCTGTGTCTCTTTTGCTGTCTTGCATACAGGGTTATCATTACCATCTTTCTAAATTCCATATATATGTGTTAATATGCTATATTGGTGTTTTTCTTTCTGGCTTACTTCACTCTGTATAATAGGCTCCAGGTTCATCCACCTCATTAGAACTGATTCAAGTGTATTCTTTTTAATGGCTGAGTAATACTCCATTGTGTATATGTACCACAGCTTTCTTATCCATTCATCTGCTGATGGACATCTAGGTTGTTTCCATGTCCTGGCTATTATAAACAGTGCTGCGATGAACATTGGGGTACACGTGTCTCTTTCAATTCTGGTTTCCTTGGTGTGTATGCCCAGCAGTGGGATTGCTGGGTCATAAGGCAGTTCTATTTGCAATTTTTTAAGGACTCTCCACACTGTTCTCCATAGCAGCTGTACTAGTTTGCATTCCCACCAACAGTGTAAGAGGGTTCCCTTTTCTCCACACCCTCTCCAGCATTTATTGCTTGCAGATTTTTGGATCGCAGACATTCTGACTGGTGTGAAGTGGTACCTCATTGTGGTTTTGATGTGCGTATCTCTGATAATGAGTGATGTTGAGCATCTTTTCATGTGTTTGTTAGCCATCCGTATGTCTTCTTTGGAGAAATGCCTATTTAGTTCTTTGGCCCATTTTTTGATTGGGTCGTTTATTTTTCTGGAATTGAGCTGCTTAAGTTGCTTGTATATTTTTGAGATTAGTTGTTTGTCAGTTGCTTCATTTGCTATTATTTTCTCCCATTCCGAAGGCTGTCATTTCACCTTGCTTCTAGTTTCCTTTGTTGTGCAGAAGCTTTTAATTTTAATTAGATTCCATTTGTTTATTTTTGCTTTTATTTCCAGTATTCTGGGAGGTGGATCATAGAGGATTCTGCTGTGATTTATGTCTGAGAGTGTTTTGCCTATGTTCTCCTCTAGGGGTTTTATAGTTTCCGGTCTTACATTTAGATCTTTAATCGATTTTGAGTTTACTTTTCTGTCTGGTGTTAGAAAATGATCTAGTTTCATTCTTTCACAAGAGGTTGACCAATTTTCCCAGCACCACTTGTTGAAGAGATTGTCTTTAATCCATTGTATATTCTTGCCTCCTTTGTCAAAGATAAGGTGTCTGTAGGTGTGTGGATTTATCTCTGGGCTTTCTATTTTGTTCCATTGATCTATATTTCTGTCTTTGTGCCAATACCATACTGTCTTGATGACTGTGGCTTTGTAGTAGAGCCTGAAGTCAGGCAAGTTGATTCCTCCAGTTCCGTTCTTCTTTCTCAGGATTGCTTTGGCTATTTGAGTTTTTTTGTATTTCCATACAAATTGTGAGATTATTTGTTCTAGCTCTGTGAAAAATACCATTGGTAGCTTGATAGGGATTGCACTGAATCTGTAGATTGCTTTGGGTAGTATACTCATTTTCACTATATTGATTCTTCCAGTCCGTGAACATGGTATATTTTTCCATCTATTAGTGTCCTCTTTGATTTCTTTCATCAGTGTTTTATAGTTTTCTATATATAGATCTTTAGTTTCTTTAGGTAGATATATTACCAGGTATTCTATTCTTTTCGTTGCAATGGTGAATGGAATTATTTCCTTAATTTCTTTTTCTACTTCCTCATTATTAGTGTACAGGAATGCAAGGGATTTCTGTGTGTCAATTTTATACCCTTCAACTTTACTATATTCATTAATTAGCTCTAGTAATTTTCTGGTGGAGGCGTTAGGGTTTTCTATGTAGAGGATCACGTCATCTGCAAACAGTGAGAGTTTTACTTCTTCTTTTCCAAATTGGATTCCTTTTATTTCTTTTTCTACTCTGATTGCTGTGGCCAATACTTCCAGAACTATGTTGAATAGTAGCAGTGAAAGTGAGCACCCTTGTCTTTTCCTGACTTTAGGGTAAATGTTTTCAATTTTTCACCATTGAGGATAATGTTTGCTGTGGGTTTGTCATATATAGCTTTTATTATGTTGAGGTATGTTCCTTCTATTCCTGCTTTCTGAAGAGTTTTTTTTATCATAAATGGATGTTGAATTTTGTCAAAGGCCTTCTCTGCATCTATTGAGATAATCATATGGCTTTTATTTTTCAATTTGTTAATGTCGTGAATTACATTGTTTGATTTGCAGATATTGAAGAATCCTTACATCCCTGGGATAAAGCCCACTTGGTCATGGTGTATGATCTTTTTAATGTGTTGTTGGATTCTGATTTCTAGGATTTTGTTAAGGATTTTTCCATCTATGTTCATCGGTGATATTGGCCTGTAGTTTTCTTTTTTTGTGTGGCATCTTTGTCAGGTTTTGGTATTAGGGTGATGGTGGCCTCATAGAATGAGTTTGGAAGTTTACCTTCCTCTGCAATTTTCTGGAAGAGTTTGAGGAGGATAGGTGTTAGCTCTTCTCGAAATGTTTGGTAGAGTTCAGCTGTGAAGCCGTCTGGACCTGGGCTTTTGTTTGCTGGAAGATTTCTGATTACAGTTTCAATTTCCGTGCTTGTGATGGGTCTGTTAAGATTTTCTATTTCTTCCTGGTTCAGTTTTGGAAAGTTGTACTTTTCTAAGAATTTGTCCATTTCTTTCACGTTGTCCATTTTATTGGCATATAATTGCTGATAGTAGTCTCTTATGATCCTTTGTATTTCTGTGTTGTCTGTTGTAATCTCTCCATTTTCATTTCTAATTTTATTGATTTAATTTTTCTCCCTTTGTTTCCTGATGAGCCTAGCTAATGGTTTATCAATTTTATTTATCCTTTCAAAGAACCAGCTTTTGGCTTTGTTGATTTTTGCTTGGTCTCTTTTGTTTCTTTTGCATTTATTTCTGCCCTAATTTTTAAGATTTCTTTCCTTCTACTAATTCTGGGGTTCTCCATTTCTTCCTTTTCTAGTTGCTTTAGGTGTAGAGTTAGGTTATTTATTTGACTTTTTTCTTGTTTCTTGAGATATGCCTGTATTGCTATGAACTTTCCTCTTAGCACTGCTTTTATAGTGTCCCACAGGTTTTGGGTTGTTGTGTTTTCATTTTCACTCGTTTCTATGCATATTTTGATTTCTTTTTTGATTTCTTCTGTGATTTGTTGGTTATTCAGAAGTATGTTGTTCAGCCTCCATATGCTGGAATTTTTAATAGTGTTTCTCCTGTAATTGAGATCTAATCTTAATGCATTATGGTCAGAAAAGATGCTTGGAATGATTTCGATTTTTTTGAATTTATCAAGGTTAGATTTATGGCCCAGGGTATGATCTGTCCTGGAGAAGGTTCCGTGAGCACTTGAGAGAAAGGTGAAATTCGTTGTTTTGGGGTGAAATGTCCTATAGATATCAATTAGGTCTAACTGGTCTATTGTATCATTTAAAGTTTGTGTTTCTTTGTTAATTTTCTGTTTAGTTGATCTGTCCATAGATGTGAGTGGGGTATTAAAGTCTCCCACTATTATTGTGTTATTGTTCATTTCCCCTTTCATAGTTGTTAGCATTTGACTTACATATTGTGGTGCTCCTATGTTGGGTGCATATATATTTATAATTGTTATATCCTCTTCTTGGATTGATCTTTTAATCATTATGTAGTGGCCTTCTTTGTCTCTTTTCACAGCCCTTATTTTAAAGTCTATTTTATAAGATATGAGTATTGCTACTCCTGCTTTCTTTTGGTCTCTATTTGCATGGAATAACTTTTTCTAGCCCTTCACTTTCAGTCTGTATGTGTCCCTTGTTTTGAGGTGGGTCTCTTGTAGGCAGCATATAGAGGGGTCTTGTTTTTGTATCCATTCAGGCAGTCTTTGCCTTTTGGTTGGGACATTCAACCCATTTATGTTTAAGGTAATTATTGATAAGTATGATCCCATTGCCATTTACTTTTTGTTTTGGGTTCGGGTTTATACACCCTTTTTGTGTTTCCTGTCTAGAGAATATCCTTTAGCATTTGTTGGAGAGCTGGTTTGGTGGTGCTGAATTCTCTCAGCTTTCGCTTCTCTGTAAAGCTTTTGATTTCTCCTTTATATTTGAATGAGATCCTTGTGGGTACAGTAATCTGGGCTGTACGTTATTTTCTTTCATCACTTTAAGTATGTCTTGCCATTCCCTCCTGGTCTGAAGCATTTCTATTGAAAGATCTGCAGTTATCCTTATGGGAATCCCCTTGAGTGTTATTTGTTGTTTTTCCCTTGCTGCTTTTAATATTTGTTCTTTGTGTTTGATCTTTGTTAATTTGATTAATATGTGTCTTGGGGTGTTTTGCCTTGGGTTTATCCTGTTTGGGACTCTCTGGGTTTTTTGGACTTGGGTGATTATTTCCTTCCCCATTTTAGAGAAGTTTTCAACTATTATCTCCTCAAGTATTTTCTCATGGTGTTTCTTTTTGTCTTCTTCTGGGACTCCTATAATTCGAATGTTGGAGCGTTTCATATTGTCCTGGAGGTCTCTGAGATTGTCTTTTAATTCGTTTTTCTTTTTTCCTCTCTGATTCATTTATTTCTACCATTCTATCTTCTATTTCACTAATCCTATCTTCTGCCTCTGATATTCCACTATTTGTTGCCTCCAGAGTGTTTCTGATCTCATTTATTGCATTATTCATTATATATTGACTCTTTTTTATTTCTTCTAGGTCCTTGTTAAAGGTTTCTTGCATCTTTTCCAGGCTATTTATCTGTGATTCCATTTTGATTTCAAGATTTTGGATCATTTTCACTATCATTATTCGGAATTCTTTCTCAGGTATATTCCCTATCTCTTCCTCTTTTGTTTGGTTTGGTGGGCATTTATCCTGTTCCTTTACCTGCTGGGTATTCCTCTGTCTCTTCATCTTGGTTATATTGCTGCGTTTGGGGTGGCCTTTCTGTATTCTGGGAATTTGTGGAGTTCTCTTTATTATGGAGTTTCCTCGCTGTGGGTGGGGTTGTATCAGTGGTTTGTCAAGATTTCTTGGTTAGGGAAGCTTGTGTCGGAGTTCTGGTGGGTGGAGCTGGATTTCTTCTCTTTGGAGTGCAATGAAGTGTCCAGTAATGAGTTGTGAGATGTCTATGGTTTTGGAGTAACTTTGAGCTGCCTGTATATTGAAGCTCAGGGGTGTGTTCCTGTGTTGCTGGAGAATTTGCATGGTATGTCTTGCTCTGGAACTTGTTGGCCCTTGGGTGGTGCTTGGTTTCAGTGTAGGTATGGAGGCATTTGATGAGCTCCTATCGATTAATATTCCGTGAATTCAGGAGTTCTCTGATGTTCTCAGGATTTGGACTTAAGCCTTTTCCTTCTGGTTTTCAGTTTTATTTTTACAGTAGCCTCAAGACTTCTCTATCTATACAGCACTGATGATAAAACATCTAGGTTAAAGATGAAGTTTCTCCACAGTGAGGGACACCCAGAGAGGTTCACTGAGTTACATGGAGAAGAGAAGAGGAAGGGGGTAGTTAGAGGTGACTGGAATGAGATGAGGTGGGATCAAAAGAGGAGAGAGCAAGCTAGCCAGTAATCACTTCCTTATGTGCGCTCCACAGTCTGGACCACTCAGAGATGTTCACGGAGTTATACAGGGAAGAGGAGAGGGAGGAAGTAGACAGAGGTGGCCAGGAGAATAAAAGAGGGAAATGAAAAGGAAAGAGACATATCCAACCAGTAACCAGTTCCCTAAGTGTTCTCCACCATCTGGAATACACAGAGATTCACAGAGTTGGGTAGAGAAGAGAAGAGGGAGGGAGGAGGCAGAGACAACATGGTGGAGAAAAAGGAGAGTCCAAAGGAGTAGAGAGTGGTCAAGCCAGTAATGTCGCTTTCAGGTAAAATTGGGTATTATATTGAGTTTTTAAATGTAGAAAATTGACAACAAATACTAAAAAGCAAAGATTAAAAATCTAGAGTAGAGGTTGGACTTTCAAAAATACAATATTAAAGAAAAGAAGAAGAAGAAGGAAATAAAAACACAGTCACAAGAATTATTAAAAAAAACAACAACTGCAAATATATATATATACAGCATTTGCTTTAAAAATAGGGTCTTTTTTTGAAAAGTAATAGTAGGTTATAAAAATTAAAATTAAAGGAGAAATAGAGGACTTAAAATTTTTTTAAGTTAAAAAAAAGAAGAAAAAGAAAAGAAGAAAAAACAAACAACATCATCAACAAAAAAAAAAAAGAAAAGAAAGAGAATGGTCGTAAAAATAGTAAAGATATTTCTGTGACTTTCTCTGGTGTTGTGGGCAGTGTGGGGTCACTTCCAAGGCAGTTCCCTCTGTTTAGCTTCTTCTGTTTGCTGGTCCCTTCAGTGTCTGATTTCCGCCCTGACAGAAGGAGGGCGGTGGTGGACACTTTTTTTTTTTTTTTTTAGGCTCTCTTGTTCAGTTGCACTGTGGGGAGGGAGGGATGCTGCAAACAAATAACACTGGCATGTGCTCGCAGAGTCTCAGCCACGCTGGGCATGCCCCTGCACATGGTGCACACTGTTCAAGCTCTACGTTGCTCCACTGGGAACCGTCTGAGGCCAGCCCTAGGCTTCATGCACCTCCCCAGTCTAAGCCGCTCAGGTTCAGCTCTCAGGTAGTCCTCGGAGGCGCAGACTCAGTTGGGCCTGCGTTTTGTGCCTTTCCCAGGACCAAGTAGCTCAAATGTTTGGCGAGCACAGTCACTGCGACTTACCTCATTTCCCGTCCCTGCTGCTCAGTTTTCTGGGTGTACCACTGGTGCCCCTTGTGAGGTGGATGGTGACTGTCCAGGACCCCAAGAAGTCTTAGCAAAGAAGCCTGCTTGTAGTTTGGTAGGTAAAGTCTCTCCAGGGCTGCGATTGCCCCCTTCCAGCCCTTACAGCTCTGGCTGCCTGTCACCGGCGGGGGATGGTCTGCAGCCGGCTATTTCTGTTCCATCCTTTGTTCTGTGCGCGGTCCTTGCGGTGTCTTATGTTAGAGCTTTTCGCGTGGTAGCTATCCCACAGTCTGGTATGCTAGCCCAAGTTAGTTTGCTCTGGTTACACTTGTGGCATTCCAGCCCAATTCTTAAAAAGCACTGCAGCCCGTGCCTCCCTGCCCAGCCCCCACTTGCTAGTGGCAGATGCAGGCGTCTGCACTGCTTCTCTGCTGGGGGAGTTACCGTTGGGCTCGTAATCTGTGGGGTTTAATTATTTATTTATTTTACTTCCCTGTTATGTTGCCCTCTGTGCTTCCAAGGCTCGCCACAGTCTCAGCAGCAAGAGTGTTTCCTGGTGTTTGGAAACTCCTCTCTTTTTAAGACTCCCTTACTGGGCCAGGACTCCCTTCCCAGGATGGAGCTCCCTCCCTACATCCTTTGTCTCTTTTTTCATCTTTTATATTTTTCCTACCTGTTTTTGAAGACAATGATCTGCTTTTCTGGGTGCCTGATGTCCTCTGCTAACATTCAGAAGTTGTTTTGTAGAATTTGCTCAGCGTTGAAATGTTCTTTTGATGAATTTGTGGGGGAGAAAGTGGTCTCCCCGTCCTATTTCTCTGCCATCTTAGGACCGCCCCCTGGAGAAGACTCTTGAGAGTCCCTTGGACTGCAAGGAGATCCAACCAGTCCATTCTGAAAGAGATCAGCCCTGGGATTTCTTTGGAAGCAATGATGATAAAGCTGAAGCTCCAGTACTTTGGCCACCTCATGTGAAGAGTTGACTCATTGGAAAAGACTTTGACGCTGGGAGGGATTGGGGGCAGGAGAAGAAGGGGATGACTGAGGATGAGATGGCTGGATGGCATCACTGACTCGATGGACGCAAGTCTGAGTGAACTCTGGGAGATGGTGATGGACAGGGAGGCCCAGCGTGCTGCGATTCATGGGGTTGCAAAGAGTCAGACACGACTGAGCGACTGAACTGGACTGAACTGAAAGTTAGCAGAAGGAAGGAAATAAATATTAGAAAAGAAACAAACAAACAAACAAAAGACTAAAAAGATATTAGAAAAGATCAATGAAACTATGAACTGGCTATTTGAAAGATCGAATTGAGAAAACATTAGCTAGACTAAGGAAAAATAGAAGACAAATAAATAAAATTAGAAATGAAAAAGATGTTATAAGTGATGCCACAGAAATACATACATAATCACAATATTATGAACTATATGATGCCAACAAATAGGATAACTTAGAAAAAGTTAATAAATTCCTACCAAGAATCTACCAAAAATCAATCATGAAGAAATAGAAAATATGAACAGACCAATGAGTAAGGACTGAATCAGTAAGCAAAAACCTGCCAATACAGAAAAACCCATGAACAGTTGGTTTCACTGGTGAATTCTACCAAACAGTTACCACCAATCCTTCTCAAACTTCTCCCAAAAACTGAGGCAGAGGAAACACTCCTAAACACATGGATTAAAGACTTAAACACAAAACCTGAAACCAGAGGATGGAAAAACAACTTGGGAGAGTAGAGAATGGGGAGCTCACCCCCACCCACACACATCAACAGTACGTCTAAATGTGGAGCAATTCTCTTGAAAACAAACTGGGAGGCTGGCATAAATACTCATATACAACCAAGGCTGCAAGAAAGATCCACTTGGAATTGGGTAGGACGGGAAGAGAAGCAATCAGGTTATGACCAGCACCCTTGGGAGGGGACGCAGAGGAAGGGGACTGCAGGTAAATCTTCCATGGGAAGTGAGCAGTGCACACCACATATTGGGTGTCCTGGTCCCAGGGTCTGACAGTAGAAAAATAAATTCCCTTACCTGGTTTGAAAACCAATGAGACTGACAGCAGGGTTATAGGAAACCTAGACTCTGCTTGTGAAAAGCACACACACACATTTGCTTACTCCTGAAACAAGGTAAAGGAAGCAAATTGAAACTTTCCAAGACTATGTCTGGCTTCCTGTGACTTTACTGCTGCATGCCCAAGCCTGAGCCAAATGCCCTCTCTGGCCCTGCTCACCCTTCAGCACAGCTCTACACTAAGGTGAGGGCTGACATGGCTCAGGGAGGTATGTGATTTTGAGGGATGGAACTGCTCAGGCCTGGGAAAACATCTAAACAGGGTGAGGATGGCCACTGCTGCAACCTAGGGAGGCAGCAGGTCAGAAGCAGCCTAAGACTGATTGGTGCTGGGAACATCAAACTGTTGTCTATGCTCCAACTCATGATAAGCACCCATATCAGTCAGCCCCTCTTGCTCCAGCACTGCTCTTCTCTGGGGCAAGGGTGCCAGTGCTGTGTGGGAGGACAACACACACTTAGAGGGAATGGAGTCAGTTGGATATGAGGAGCAGGGATTCTGCTCCAGCGATTTGGGACCCACTCCCATTCCAAATAGGGTGGTGTTTGCCACTGAGCAGAGGAGAGATCCTGGTTCACATCTGGCTCTGGCTTTAGACCCTCCATCTCCAGATGTACCTCCTACCAAGGAAATAGCTGCCAGCACACCCTGGAGGAAGACAGAGCATGTGCTCATGTCAGATCCAGCTCTCCAACCAAAGCCACACTGTATAGTAGTAGTGATAGCTTCTCAGTCATGTCTGACTCTTTGTGACCCCATGGACTGTAGCCCACCAGGCTCCTTTGTCCATGGAATTCTCCATGCAACAATACTGGAGTGGGTTGCCATTCTCTTCTCCAGGGATCTTTCTGAACCAGGGATGGAACCCAAGTCTCCTGCATTGCAAGCAAATTCTTTACCATCTGAGCCACCAGGGAAGCCCTGCACACTGTATATGAAGTTTCCACAACAATGACAAAACAAGACTAGAATAAGTAACTGTTTCACCTAATTTCACAGAGTCAGAGAAAGTTAAGCAAAATGAGAAGACAGAAGAATTTATTTCAAATGAAATAACAAGAGAAAACCCTGGAAAAAACAATTAATGAAACAGAAATAAACAACTTACCAGAAAAAGAGCTCAGAACATTAGTATTAAGAATGTTAATTGAATTAGGGAAAACAATAGGTGAACACTGAGAATTTTAACAAGGAACTAGAAAATGTAAAAAAGAACCAGTCAGAACTGAGAATACAACAAATGAAATCTAAAACACACCAAAAGGAATTAACAGCAGACTAGGTGATACAGAAGAATGCATTAAGTGATCTGGAGGATAGACTAATGGAAATCACCCAACAGAACAACAACAGAAAAACAAATTTTTAAAAAGTGAGAGCAGGTTAAGGGACATTTGGGACAATATCAAGTGTATAAACATTCACATTATAGGGGTCCCAAAAGAAATGAGAGAGGAAAAAGTGCTGAAAATATATTTGAAGAAATTATGACTAAAATCTTTCAAACCTGCAAAAGAAACAAAGAACTAGCTATCTGGATACAAGAAACAAAGAGGTTCCCAAACAAAATCACATCAAGACATATAATTAAAATGACAAAAATTAAAGAGATAACTTTAAATGTAGAAAGAGAAAAACAGTCATATACAAGGGAACCCCCATAAGTCTATCAGCTGATTTCTATGCAGAAAATTTGCAGAGCAAAGGCAGCAGCATTATATAGTCAAAACACTGAAAGGTAAAACTACAACCTAGGATACTCTACCCAGCACAATAGTCATTCATAATTGAAGGGACATACAGGCAAAAACTAAAACAGTTCATAAATCTTAAACCTAACCTAAAGGAAACATTAAAGAGTTTTCTTTTAATTGAAAAAAAAAAAAAAGGCCATACCACTATGTAAGAAATTGAAGGCAGAGGGAAATCTCACTGGTAAAGGCATACACATACACACACACACACACACACACACACACACACACACAGAGGTGTGGATCAACCACCTAAATAAGCTAATACAAAGATTAAAAACAAAAATTGTAAAATCAACTAAAATAAACTGCTAAGGAATAAGCATGAAGATGTAAAATATGACCTCAAAAACAAAAACCTGGAGAACAGAAGTCAAACTGCATATCTTCCAGAATGTGTTTAAAGTTGAGCTACTATCAGTTTAAAACAAGTAGAAATAGTTATAGGTCAATAAACACATGAATCCCATGGTAACCACAAATCAAAAATCTATAATAGATAGACAAAAACTAGACAGAAAGAAACACAAGCATAACACTAAAACATCAGCAAACTACAAGTCAAGAGGATAAAAGAATAGAAAGAACTACAAAACAACCAGAAAACAAGTGACAAATGGCTGTAAGTACATAAATATTAACAATTTTCAGTTCAGTTCAGTTCAGTCACTCAGTCATGTCCGACTCTTTGCAATCCCATAAATCACAGCACGCCAGGCCTCCCTGTCCATCACCAACCCCCAGAGTTCACTCAGACTTGCATCCATTGAGTCAGTGATGCCATCCAGCCATCTCATCCTCAGTCGTCCCCTTCTCCTCCTGCCCCCAATCCCTCCCAGCATCAGAGTCTTTTCCAATGAATCAACTCTTCGCATGAGGTGGCCAAAGTACTGGAGTTTCCGCTTTAGCATCATTCCCTCCAAAGAAATCCCAGGGCTGATCTCCTTCAGAATGGACTGGTTGGATCTCCTTGTAGTCCAAGGGACTCTCAAGAGTCTTCCCCAACACCACAGTTCAAAAGCATCAATTCTTCAGTGCTCAGCTTTCTTCACAGTCCAACTCTCACATCCATACATGACCACTGGAAAAATCATAGCCTTGACTAGACGGACCTTAGTTGGCAAAGTAATGTCTCTGCTTTTCAATATGCTATCTAGGTTGGTCATAACTTTCCTTTCAAGGAGTAAGCGTCTTTTAATTTCATGGCTGCAGTCACCATCTGCAATCATTTTGGAGCCCCAAAAAATAAAGTCTGACACTGTTTGTACTTTTTCCCCATGTATTTCCCATGAAGTGATGGGACCAGATGCCATGATCTTCGTTTTCTGAATGTTGAGCTTTAAGGCAACTTTTTCACTCTCCTCTTTCACTTTCATCAAGAGGCTTTTTAGTTCCTCTTCACTTTCTGCCATAAGGGTGGTGTCATCTGGATATCTGAGGTTTTTGATATTTCTCCTGGCAATCTTGATTCCAGCTTGTGATTCTTCCAGCCCAGAGTTTCTCATGATGTACTCTGCATATAAATTAAATAAGCAGGGTGACAATATACAGCCTTAAATTGCCATTAAATATCAATGTCTCAATCAAAAACCAAAGGGTTGCTAAGTGGATAAAAAATGAATCTACTTGCTGCCTACAGGAGACTCAATTCAGAGCTAAACACACAGAGACCAAAAGTGAGGTTTGAAGAAAGATTTCATGCAAATGGAAATGACAAGAAAGTTGGGGTAGCAATACTCTTAGCAGACAAAATAGACTTTAAAAGTATTTTAAAAGACATTTTAAAATGTACAATAATGGTAAAGCAATTAACACAGCAAGAGGATATAATATTCATTAACATATATGTACCTATTACAGGAGCACCCAGATATATAAAGCAAATTATTAACAGACATATGGGTAAAAATTGACAACAATGCAATAATAGTAGGGACTTTGACAGCTCACTAATACCAATGGACAGATCGTCCAAACAGCAAATCAATAAGAAAACAATAATCTTAAATGACACATTAGACTAATTGGACTGAATCGATATCTACAGGCCATCTCATCAAAAAAAGCAGAATACACATTCTTTTCAAGGGGCCCTGGAACTGAACCAGGATAGATCATATTCTAGGCCACAAAATAAGTCTAAACAAATTATAGAGGATAGGAATTACATCAAATAACTTTTCCAACCTCAATGGTATGAAGCTGGAAATCAATTACAGAAAGAATAATGGGAAAAATACAAACAGGTGCAGACCAAACTAAGTCCAAACTACACTCAGCTAAAAACCAATGGGTCAATGAAAAATTAAAGAAGAAATCAGAAAATATCTTGAAAACAAAGAAATAAAAACATAACTTTTCAAAATCTATGAGATGTAGCAAAAGAAGTTCCAGGAGGGTAGTTCATAGCAATAAGGCCTACCTCAAGAAGGTGGGAGGAGGGTTCAGGATTGGGAACACATGTACACCCATGGCAGATTCATGTTGATGTAGGGCAAAACCAATACAGTATTGTAAAGTAAAATAAAGTAAAATAATTAAAATTTTAAAAAAAGAAAAAAACAAAACAAAACAAAAAAGAAACAAGAAAAAATTCAAACAACCTAATCTACCATCCAAAGCAATTAGGGACACAAAATCAAACAAAGCCCAAAGTCAACAGAAGGAAGGAAATAACAAAGATCAGAGAAGAAATAAATAAATTTGAGACAAAAAGAAAAGAAAAAGAAAATACCAATGAAACCAAGATCTGGCTTTTTGAAATGATAAAAAAAATTGGTAAACCTGTAATGAGGCTCATTGAGAAAAATATAAAGGACCCAAATGAAAAAGCAGAAATTACAAATCATATCACAGAAATACAATCATAAGAGAATACTATGAACAGTTATATGCCAACCAACTGGACAACTGAGTAGTAATGAACATACAATCTTCCAAGACTGAATCAGAAAGGAATAGATAATTTGAAGAGACTGATTATTAGTATTAGTTTGCAATTTAATCAGTAATCAAAAAAACTCTCACCAAACAAAAGTCCATGACCAGAGAGTGTCAAAGGGGGAATTCTACCAAACATAAATGTTGAAGCTGAAACTCCAATATTTTGGCCACCTGATGTGAAAAGCTGACTAATTTGAAAAGATCCTGATTCTGGGAATGATTGAAGGCAGGAGGAGAAGGGGATGACAGAGGATGAGATGGTTGGATGGCATCACTGACTCAATGGACATGGGTTTGGGTGGACTCTGGGTGTTGGTGATGGACAGGGAGGCCTGGCATGCTGCTGTTCATGGGGTCACAAAGAGTTGGCCACGACTGAGTGACTTAACTGAACTAATCCCAATCCTTCTCAAAATATTCCAAAAAACTGAACAGGAGAGAATAATCTCAAAATCATTTTATGATGCCACCATTGCTCTGATACACAACCAGTAAAATACAAAAGAAAATTATTCAGGCATATATCTCTGAGGAATATATATGTAAGAATCCTCAACAAAATATTATCCAGCTGAATTCAACAATATATATAAAAAGGATCACACACCATGATCAGGGATTTATTCCAGTAGTGCAAGGATTGTTCAACATTCACAAGTCAATAAATGTGATATACCACATTAACAAGAAGGATAAAAGTCACATGATCACCTCAATAGATACAGAAGAAACATTTGATAAAATTTAATATTCATTCATGAGTGAAATGAATATTCATTTATTTCATTTAAAAAGTTAGTATAGTGGTAACATATTTCAATATAATAAAGGTTATTTATTACAAACTCATGGCATCCGGTCCCATCACTCCATGGAAAATAGATAGAGAAACAGTGGAAACAGTGTCAGACTTTATTTTTGGGGGCTCCAAAATCACTGCAGATGGTGATTGCAGCCATGAAATTAAAAGACGCTTACTCCTTGGAAGAAAAGTTATGACCAACCTAGATAGTATATTGAAAAGCAGAGACATTACTTTGCCTACTAAGGTCCGTCTAGACAAGGCTATGGTTTTTCCTGTGGTCATGTATGGATGTGAGAGTTGGGCTGTGAAGAAGGCTGAGCGCCAAAGAGTTGATGCTTTTGAACTGTGGTGCTGGGGAAGACTCTTGAGAGTCCTTTGGGCTGCAAGGAGATCCAACCAGTCCATTCTGAAGGAGATCAGCCCTGGGATTTCTTTGGAGGGAATGATGCTAAAGCTGAAACTCCAGTACTTTGGCCACCTCATGTGAAGGGTTGACTCATTGGAAAAGACTTTGATGCTGGGAAGGATTGGAGGCAGGAGGAGAAGGGGACGACTGAGGATGAGATGGCTGGATGGCATCACAGACTCGATGGACGTGAGTCTGAGTGATCTCCGGGAGTTGGTGATGGACAGGGAGGCCTGGCGTGCTGTGATTTATGGGATTGCAAAGAGTCGGACACGACTGAGTGACTGAACTGAACTGATCTGATAGCTAACATCATACTCAATAATGAAAGCTAACAACTATTCCTTTAAGATCAAGAATATGACAAGGATGTCCACTCTTGCCACTTCTATTTAACATAGTCTATGAAGTTCTAGCCATAGCAATTAGACAAGAAAAAGAAATAAAAGGCATCTAAATTGGAAGGGAAGAAGTAAAACTATCACTATTTGCAGATGACAACTATATGTAGAAAACCCTAAAATCTCCAGAAAAACAACAACAAAAAAAAACTATTAGAAATTCAGTAAAATTCAAGAAATAAAGAAATAAAGAAATTCAGTAAAATTGTAGGATACAAGATTAACACCTAGAAATCTATTGCTTTTCTATTCAAAAATAATGAACTACCAGAAAGAGGAAACAAAACAGTCTCATTTATAATCACAAAAAAGAATAAACTTAACCAAAGGAGTAAAAGACCTATACCCTGAAAACTGTAGACACTGATGAAGGAAATTAAAAATGATACATCCCATGTCCACAGGTATCCTATCTTAATGGACTAGAAGAATTAATATTCTTAAAATGTCCCTACTACCCAAAGTAATCCACAGATTTAATGCAATTCCTATCACAATATTCATGATATTTTCCACAAAATTAGAACAAATAATTATAAAACTTACATTGAATCACACAAGACCCCAAATGGCCAAAGTAATGTTGAGAAAGAAAAACAGAGCTGGGAGGAATCATGCTCTCTCACTTCAGACTACACTATAAAGTTATAGTCATCAAAACTGTATGGTACTGGCACAAAAACAGGGACATAGATCAATGGAACAGAACAGAGATCTCAGAAATAAACCCATTCACATATGATCAATTGATCTATGACAAAGGTCACAAAAATATACAACAGGGAAAAGACTATCTCTTTAATGAGTGATATTGGATAAAATGTACAGCTACATGTAAAAAGTGAAATTAGAATACTTTCTTACATCACATACAAAAGTAAACTTAAAAAGGATTAAAAACTTAAAAGGCAAAATTGGAAACCATAAAAATTCTAAAAGATAACACAGGCAGTATACTCTTTGACATAAATCTTAGCAATGTTTTCTTTTCATCTGTCTCCTGAGGCAACGGAAATAATATTTAAAAATAAATAAGTGGGATAAAATTAAGACTTAAAAGCTTTTGCATATCAAAGGAAACCATCAACAAAGTGAAAATACAATGTATTGAATGGGAGAGGATATTTGCAAACAATATGTCTGATAAAGAATTAATATCCAAAATACATACAGCTCATACAACTCAATACTAAAAAGACAATAAAACCTGAACTAAAAAAACTGACAGAGACCTGAATAAAAATTTTTCCAAAAAAGATACATATGGCCAATAAGCACACGAAAAGATGTTCAACATTGCTAATCTAATCCTCAGGTAAAGGCAAAACAAAATCACAAAGAGATATCTTCTCACACCTATAGAAAGGCTACTGTAAATTGACAACAAATAATAAATGTTTGTGAGGATGTGGAGAAAAGAGAATTCTAGTTCAGTATTGATGGGGATGCAAATTGGTATAGCCAATATGGAAAACAGTAAGGAGTTTCTTCAAAAAACTAAAAATTGAACTGAAACAGGCCTGGGAACTGGGACACTTAACTACAGGGCAGCAGTGCTTGCACCTGGACCAAAATATCCTCAAGTAACAAAATACAAAGAAATATAAGGGACTAAAAATAACTGCATGCATATGCAGTTAGGGCAAATTAAGGACAAGATACAAAAAGACCAAACAGAGGAAAAAACACAGCTGCCACTTCTGATGGGCTTCCCTGATAGCTCAGTTGGTAAAGGATCCCCCTGCAATGTGGGAGACCTGGGTTCAGTCCCTCGGTTGGGCAGATCCCCTGGAGAAGGAAAAGGCTACCCACTCCAGTATTCCGGCCTGGAGAATTCCATGGACTGTACATTCCATGGGGTCACAAAGAATTGGACACAACTGGGTGACTTTCATTCACTCACAGCCACTTCTGAAGATCTAGGAGCAAAAAAAAAGGGTGTTGGGGAGCAAAAGCAGTATACTGCACATACCCTCAGCATACACCACCACCAAAGGGGAAGGCAAAGCACCCTACCACACCAGCCCAACCCCTGGACTCACCCTTATCCTCACTCTTCATTAGCAACCAGCTTGCCCACCTTGGGAGTAAGCAAGGGGACCTGTTACTTATTTTAACTTTTCCTGCTATAGCAGGAGCCCTAACAAAACCTTGACCAAATTTCCTGACTAACCTCGTATCAATTTCTACTGATTGGGAAAGGACAAGAATTCCGGTCTGTATCAGAAGTAACATGTGATCTAATTATTCCATCCTTGTTATTTATCTGAAGAAAACAGAAACACCAATTTGAAAAGATGCATGAACTCTACTGATCACAGCATTAATTACAATAGCCAAAATATAGAAGCAACCTAAGTGTGTCCATCAACAAATGAATTGATAAGGAAGATGGTGTGTATGTATGTATGTCTCTCTCTATATATAGACACATATATTTATATATAATGGAATAAATAGTAAATAAAATTATATTAAATACACAAAATTCCATTATATATCATACAATGGAATTCATTATATACATATGTATATTATATAATACATATACATATATATGCTGTGCTTAGTCATTCAGTCATGTCCAACGCTTTGAGACCCCATGGACTGTAACCCACCAGCCTGCTCTGTCCATAAGATTTCCCAGGAAAAGAATGCTGGAGTGAGTTGCTATGCCCTCTTCCAGGGGATCTTCCTGACCCAGGGATTGAACCAGCATCTCCTGTTTGGCAGGTGAACTCTCTACCACTGAGCCACCTGGGAAGCCCATAAACTGGAATACTCAGCCATGAAAAAGAAGGAAATATTGGGTGGGGGTGGGGGAAGCCTCTCCAGGAGCAGCCAGGGCCAATCCACTGTGTGTCCCAGCACCTACGTCTGCATCCCACAGGCAGCAGCCAAGGCTGCCAGAAGGGCCCTGGCTTCCGAGGGTGCCACGCTTGGGAGGCAACCCAGCTGCCCCACCACCAAAACCTCCTGAGGTTGGAGCAGGGTTTCCTCAGCTTCACCCTCTGCTCCTCTTCAGAGGCAGACTGAGGTGGCTCCGGGTCCTACTTGCAGGCAGCCAGAGGGATCTGCGTGGTGTCCAGCAAGCCAAAAGTTAACAGCGGGGGGCCAGCAGATTTCAGAGCTGTGTGACTGGCCATCTGCGTGCTGTCCAGCTAACTTATGTGGACCAGCTACTGGTTACATGACGTTACAAGGTTACACAGCTGGCCCACTTGCAGAGAGGTGAATGCTCTGCATCTGCCAGCAGACACTGTGCATATGGTCAAGTCAATATTAAAGATCCATCTTAAAAAAAAAGCAATTCAATTCATACTTTTTGTTTGACAGTAATTTCATCTCTGTTCTCCATCTAAATAAAGTTTTAAATAAATAAAACCTTAATACAGGAAAAAAAAAAAGAAGAAATTTTGCCTTTGAAACAACATAGATGGACCTGGAGGGTATTATATTTAGTGAAATCATAATGGCTTCCCCAGTGGTTCTAGTGGTAAAGAACCCATCTGCCAATGGAGGAGACGTAAGAGACACGGGTCCGATCCCTCAGTCAGGAAGATCCCCTGGAGGAGGGCATGGCAAACCACTCCTGTATTCTTGCCTGGAGAATCCCATAGATAGAGGAGCCTGATAGGCTACAGTCCATAGAGTCACACAGAGTCAGACACTACTGAAGCCACTGAGCACACATGCACACAAGGGGAAAGAAAAATATTGTATGCTTTCACTTAAGTGTGGGATTTGAAAAATAAAACAAATGATGAATGTAACAAAACAGAAACAGACTCACAGAGAACAAATTAGTGGCTACCAGTGGGAAGGGGGCTGCAGTAGGGTCAAGACAGGGGAAAGAGATTAAGAAGTACAAAGTACTAGTATAAAATAAATAAGATATAAGGATGTAATATAGAACACAGGGAATATAATCAATAATTTATATTAACTATAAATGGAATATAAAATTGATATAAAAATATCAATTATGTTGTACATTTGAAACTAATATGATATTGTAAATCATCTGTACTTCAAAAAAGATGATATATGAAATAATATCATAAAGTAGAATTTTAAAAGGGGTAATAGCTACATATATGGAAGAATTTGTAAAAGTTAATAAAATTGTATCAGGACTTTATGCCAGTGACATGATAAAGTTAGATGAAATGAACAAATTCCTATTAAAAATATAATTTACCTCAACAGATTCGGGATAAAATAGAAATCCTGCAGAGATTATAGTTTTTAGAGAAATTATTGTAGTAATTAGGAATCTTTCTATCATGAAAACCTCAGGACTCAATGTTCATATAGGTGAGTCCTATCATGAGTCCTGCCAAATTTTCAAAAAATTAATTTTGATCTTATATAACTCTATCAAAGAATAATAAAAGGACAATTACTGAATTCATTCTATGAGACCAGTCAGTGCCAAAGGAAATCAGTCCTGAATGTTCATTGGAAAGATTGATGCTGAAGCTGAAACCCCAATGCTTTGGCCACC
This sequence comes from Capricornis sumatraensis, assembly GCF_032405125.1. Lineage (NCBI taxonomy): Eukaryota > Metazoa > Chordata > Mammalia > Artiodactyla > Bovidae > Capricornis > Capricornis sumatraensis. The sequence continues at coordinate 76,360,811 of NC_091072.1, read as the reverse complement.
TGATGTGAAGAACAGACTCATGGTAAAAGACCCTGATGCTGGGAAAGACTGAAGGCAGGAGAAGGGGATTACAGAGGATGAGATGGTTGGATGGCATCACTGACTCAACAAGAGTTTGAGCAAGCTCCAGGAGCTGGTTATGGACAGGGAAGCCTGATGTGGAGCAGTTCATGGGGTCACAGAGTTGGACACGTATATGCAGGTCAGGAAGCAACAGTTAGAACTGGACATGGAACAACAGACTGGTTCTAAATAGGAAAAGGAGTATATAAAGGCTGTATATTGTCACCCTGCTTATTTAATTTATATGCAGAGTACATCATGAGAAATGCTGGGCTGGAAGAAGCACAAACTGCAACCAAGATTGCCAGGAGAAATATCAATAATCTCAGATATGCAGATAACACCACCCTTATGGTAGAAAGGGAAGAGGAACTAAAAAGCCTCTTGATGAAAGTGAAAGAGGAGAGTGAAAAAGTTGGTTTAAAGCTCAACATTCAGAAAACGAAGATCATGGCATCCAGTCCCATCACTTCATGAAAAATAGATGGGGAAACAGTGTCAGACTTTATTTTGGGGGGCTCCAAAATCACTGCAGATGGTGATTGCAGCCATGAAATTAAAAGATGCTTACTCCTTGGAAGGAAAGTTATGACCAACCTAGATAGTATATTCAAAAGCAGAGACATCACTTTGCCAACAAAGGTCTGTCTAGTCAATGCTATGGTTTTCCCAGTGGTCATGTATGGATGTGAGAGTTGGACTGTGAAGAAAGCTGAGCACCGAAGAATTGATGCTTTTGAACTGTGGTGTTGGAGAAGACTCTTGAGAGTCCTTTGGACTGCAAGGAGATCCAACCAGTCCGTCCTAAAGGAGACCAGTCCTGGGTGTTCTTTGGAAGGACTGATGCTGAGGCTGAAACTCCAGTACTTTGGCCACCTCATGTGAAGAGTTGACTCATTGGAAAAGACCCTGATGCTGGGAAGGATTGGGGGCAGGAGGAGAAGGGGACGACCGAGACTGAGATGGCTGGATGGCATCACTGACTTGATGGACATGAGTTTGGGTGAACTCCAGGAGTTGGTGATGGACAGGGAGGCCTGGCGTGCTGTGATTCATGGGGTCGCAGAGTCAGACATGACTGAGCGACTGAACTGAACTGATCTGAGTGACTGAACTCTACTGAATAACAAAATACCAAAGGAAGTTTATAGGCCTGTTTTACTCCTAAACACAAAATTCAAGGTGACAAATAACTTCTCAGAAGACAGTCAGGATAAGAGAGAAAAAACAAAGGTGGATATAATTACTAATAAGTTTTAGTTTAGGTTAGAAGATGGGTCATGAGTTTGTAATACCTTTATAAACAAACGAACATCCTAACAAAAAGTAAATATATGAAATAACATAGTATATATGTATACCAATTATGATAGTGCATTGTGAACAAGGAATTGAGACTAACTCAATTCTATGCTTCTGATGTCCTAAATGAGGAAATATTTAAGAGACAGGAAGGAAAAGAGAGGAGAAACAAAAGGAACACTAAGAAAGAAAGAGGCGGAAACTCTAGCTAGTAAGGGTTCCGGTTACAGTTGGAGGCAGTGGTCTGTTTGATTGCTAAGGAGAAGGTGGTGGAGAAGAAAGAGAAACAGGAGAGAAAGAGGAGGAGGAGGAAGAAGAAGAGGAGAAGGGGGAACGAGGAAGAGGAGGAGGAAAGAAGAATGAGGAAGAGGAAGACAAGGAGGAGACGCAGCAGCTGTGTTCTGACTCTGGCATGAGCAGCGCAGCACTTTCCAGCTGTCCTAGCATCGTCTGCAATTCCTCTACTAGGTGGCTCTGGCACTGATGTCACCAGCAGCACAGCAGTCAGTGTTAGAATCACCAGTTTCTTCTCTATGATCAACTTGTTTTTCCCTCAGTAAACCTCTACCTAGGATCCTCCCTACTTCTTTTCTAAGCATCATCATTTTCCCCAGAGCAAGATTCACCAGACTTAATGTTATGAGCCACCAGTAAAATCTAGGAGGGGAAATAGCAGGGCTGTTGTAGTACCCTAGAATGAATGGCACTCTCTACCATTTGTCACCCACCAGATAATTCTTCACAGAGCCTCTAAGCTCCTCTTCAGTCAGAGCTCATCTTAAATCCACCTTCTATTCATCCCTTCATGAGTCTCAAGCCCATGTCTTTCTTCCTTCATGGAAGAACTTAGTACATAAACAGTTTTTTCTGATACTAAGCATATTGTATCAGAATATGGACATGAGTTTGAGCAAGCTCTGGGAGTTGGTGATGGACAGTGAAGCCTGGTGTGCTGCAGTCCATGGGGTTGCAAAGAGTCAGACAGGAGTGACTCAACTGAACTGCAGCATATTATTACAATTTCACAAACAACAGAACAATGTATCTTTATGTCTGTAACCAAATTATCTGGAATTTAAATAGTTATCAAATGAATTTTTTTCTGCCTCTGAGAAAGAATATATAAACCAAAGCAAGAACACACCTTGGTGTTTTGGGGGTACATTTCTGAGAAAGGAGCTACCTTTACAAGGTAACTTTTCAAGTCTGACATTAGGAGCAAACAAAGTTTCCTCATTGTTTATTGGTAACTTCTTACGTTAATCCTAAATTGCCCACTGAAACTCTGAATCAGCTGTGAATTCTTTGGCTTCCACATGATATGAAATAGTTTGATGTTGGTATTGCCCACAGAACTCAAAATAACAAGTTCTGTTTATGCTGGGATGGGCCATGAATAAGTCTTTGCTCTTTGGGGCTTTCTTCACTCATGCTGTATGATATTTAGTTCTTTTCCATATTAAAGCACTTCTCAGATATCAGATCCACGTTACCTCTTAGTTGCGTCCAGAGGGTAAAGTGTGGTCTAGGGTGGTGGCCCAAGTTAATTCAGACTCTGTAGTGAAGAGGAAAAATCAAATGGAAAACTCATGCTTTTCTCATCTTGGTGCTTGCCAAATCCTATTGAAATAAAGTCTCTGACTTTTGCATCAGTCAATTCAATTCAATTGAAAAATTTCTAAGTATTTTCAGTTTGCTGCCTAATTTTGAGCTGATAATTCTTTCAATTCGACCACATTTATATTCAATATAGACTCAGACTGCACAATCCATCAGCAAGGTACATAGAAACCCATATTGTGAGATTCCAGATTTTCTCGTTCCAATTCCCCATTCTTCTGGTGACAAAATGAGGACAAAGCTCATTTTAACTGAATAGTAAAAGACAAACACAAATTCCAAATTCTTCTCACATACGTTGGAAGAGCTCACTCCTCCTTCCACTACCTACACAGTGGATTCAGTCCGTAATGTATGAATGACTACATTTGAAATTCAGAAAAGAGGACAGTATCTCTGCTTACAGAAAGAAGAGTGGAAGATCCAAAAGGGAGCCCAGGGCTTTCTGCTTAATATGATATTTATTTTGCCAGTTTTCCAGGGATAGCTCTCTTTGAGCACCCTCAGAGGCTACTTATTGGTATCTGGTCTATGTGTTTTAAGATTTTTATCTTAATAAGAAGTGGAGCAGGAGGTTGATATTTTGAGTCATTTTTAGAAAAACATTTAAGAAGAAGAATCAGATGGTTTAAGGCAAGAATTCCACTATTGGGAACTCATACTTCTTAAAATAAATTGTGTCTAAATTTAAAATTCAAACAGCTCCAGGAGACACAGTGCATTATTTTATTTATAAATTATTAAATCCTTGTGTTCTGATCAACTTATCCTAATATTTACAAACATATAGGTAGCTGAGGACGACTCTACATCTAACAGAAGATTTTAGTACTCTGAATGAATGTCTGGCAAGGTGGAGTAATGAGGATACGGGGAAAGACAAGCCTAGTGCTGAGAGGCTGCACTTGTCTTCCGCTGGCATCCTGGGAGGCACCAGGAATGGGGAGAAACAGTGTTTTTTTTCCTTTCTACTCTGGGCTTCCCTGGTGGCTCAGATGGTAAAGAATCCACCTGCAATGTGGGAGACCTGGGTTCGATCCCTGCGTTTGGAAGATCCCCTGGAGAAAGGAACAGCTATCCATTCCAGTAGAACTGCCTGGAGAATTCCACGGACAGAGGAGCCTGGCAGGCTACAATCCATGGGTCACAAACAAGTCAGACACAACTGAGCAACTTTCACTTTCTACTTTGATGAACTTCCCCAGTATCTCTCTAGAATAGGAACCTCTATGCTGCTTGTTTCAGCTTCTTTTATCCCTGCAATTTTCAATCAATGCAAATTTTGTAGCAAGAATGCATGAGATCAACAAAACAAATTTAAATAATACTCTGGAAGCAGAGAGAGGCATTATTGAGTAGATAGTAAGAGTAGCTAAAGACAAAATGCTCAGCGGAGGAAAACTCCTTACAGCCCTGGTCTAATTGGTGCTGAGAGGTCAGAGCTCAGCTCCAGTACAAGGAAATAGTGATGAGAGGGCAGAGACGAGAAGAGTAGCCTTAGGTGGCCAGGAGTAGAAGGCCAGATCAGAAGAGACAAACAACTAGAAATTTCAAGTAGGGTACAGATCATTACAGAAATCATGGAGGACATTGTTGAGCTCTTGACACTTCCTGTAAGAGAAGACAGTTTTTTCTCTGGTTCTTCCCATAGGGTAAGTAGTCATTTGTAGTCAGGCACTCTTTTCTATATGTAATAACCAATATTCTAGAGCCCATTTGTTGAACCAGTGGATATTTTTTTTCTTAGTTGCAGGTCTCAAAGATGACAGAAAAACCGACTATCTCTGATGAAAGAGTTTCAAATAAATCATACCATTAGGTCTTTCTAACTAACTAACCACAGTGGAAAAGATTCTTAGATTCTTACAAGGAGTATCTAAGAAACTCCTCTCATCTGATCAAGATGAAATCGTGTGGGCATCTTTTCCTTTAGCTGCCTTTGTGATTCTAAATACTAGATTGAAGTATCAGTGAAACAAGTAATTTTCCAATATAATCCATCAGAAGGGCAATCGGTAAATTGGCCAGCTGAGTTTGGTGGCTCCAGAGACAGATGGGTGCATTTCCTGAATTACCTGAAGTCATCACCAAACACCAAATTTTAATTAAGTAGAAGAGTTGGAATTTGTAAGAACCATATCACATTCTCTCTGGTAACCTGTGTTCAGAGCTTTAGTCAAGGGATTCAGGTGCAATTCTAGAGGCCTTACTGCAGTTTTCCCTAGACCTGTTAGGAATCAGATGCTTCATCTAGGAAGTCATACAGAAACCATGCAGGCACCCACAGCTTTCTTAGTTTCCTCCATCAGTATGAGTTGGGAAGTAAAGTATAAACATCTGGGTTACAAATTATGATGATCAAAGGAGTCAATCAATAGACCAAATGTTTTATATGACATCATTTTTGCCCACTTTAGATTGATAAAGCTATAAGGCTTCAACCCACTTGTGGTGTGGCAGTCTCTGGTGTAATGAAAATTACACCAATGAACACCTTATTACTAGTAGCATAAGATCCTCATTGCTTAATACCCTCAACAATACTTAGTTGTTTTAGTATTTTAAATTTTTGCCAATATGTGAATATGTATATGATTTTAATTAGAATTTTAATTTGCATTCCCCTGATTACTGAAAGTTGAGGATATTTTTATTTTATTAACATTTTACTTTATCAAGGTAAGAACACTTAACACGAGATCTGCCTTCTGAACAATTTTTAAGTGTGCATACATTATTCTTGACTAGAAGTACAATGCTGTACAGCAGATCTCTTGAGCTCATTCATCTTGCTTAATTGCCTATTTATTATAATTACCCATTTCCCTCATTCTCCATCCTACAGAAACCACCACTCCACTCTCTGATTCTCTGAGTTCGACTATTTTTGATAATTCATATAAGTCAAAGCATACAGTATTTATCTTTCTGTGACTGGCTAATTTCATACAGCTCAGTGCTCTTAAGATTCATCCATGTTGCTGCATATTGCATAATTTCTTCCTTTTCAAAGGCTAAATAGTAATCCATTATATATATCACATCTTCTTTATCCATTCATCCACTAATAACCATTGAAGTTATTTCCACATCTTGGCTATTATGAAGAGTGTGCCAGTGAACACAAGACTGCTAATATTCTTTGACATCTTGATATTAACATTTTTTAATAAATATCCAAAAGTACAATAGTTTGATAGTATTGTAGTCCTACTTTTAATTTTTTGAGGATCCTCCACAATGTTTTCCACAGTGGACACACCATTTTGTATTTCCACCAGCAGTGTGCAAGGATTCTCTACAACATTCCCAATACTTGTTGTCTTCTTTTTTTATGATAGCCATCCTGCAGGTGAGAGTATATCATACAGTGGTTTTGATTTGCATTTTCCTGATTAATAAGACTAGGCACCTATTGGCCGTTTGTGGATAAACCATACGCTAGGCCATAAACAAATGTCAATAAATTCAAAGAGATTGGATCACACAAAGTATCTTCTCTTACTATAGTAGAATGAAGCTATAAATCAGTAACAAAAGGAAACTGGATAATTAACAAATATATGAAAGTTAAACTGTATACTCAAACAATCAAAGAGTCAAGAAGAAATCACAAGGGAAATTAGAAAACACTTTGAGAAGAATGGAAACACAGCATACCAAACTTACATGTCTGTGTGTGTCACACTCAGTCGTGTCTGACTCTGCAACCCCATAAACTGTAGCCTATCAAGCTCTTCTGTCTGTGGAATTTTCCAGGCAAGAAATATAGGATGCTATAAAAGCAGTGATCAGAATACTACAGTGATCAGATACCACAAGGAAGTAAATAACTACAAGGAAGTGAGACAGGCTGAGGCCTGGGGCCTGGGCCCTTTGCTGCAGTGCTTTCACCTAGACAAACATCTTGAGCAACAAAATACTCCTTGTATTTTGTATTGATGTAAACTGTCAGAGCCTAAAAATAACTGCCTGCATGCACAGTTGGGACAAATTATGAACAACAAGACAGAAAACAAAAAAAAAACAGCTGCCACTTCTGAAGAGCAGGGAGCAGAAGTAGTGTACTGCACACGCCCTCAGCACACAAAAGTAGTGTATTGCACATGCCCTCAGCAAAACACCTAAGACACCCCTCCAGAGGAACACACTCCTACCCTTACCCCATATAAGGAACCAGCTTGCTCCCCTTCAGTGAGCAAGCAAACAAGGGAACCTATTGTTTGTTCTTGCTCTCCCCTGCTGCAGCAGAGACCCCAATAAAGCCTTGCCTGAATTTCTTATCTGGCCTCTGATCAATTTCTATTGATTAAGGAGGCCAAGAATCTTGGCTGGTAACAAAAGGAAAAGAGAGTTCTAAAACAAATACTGTAACTTTTCACCTTAAGGAATTAGTAATAGAAGAGCCAACTAAATGCAAAGCTACAAGAAAGGAGAAAATATTAGACTAGAGGTAACCAAAATTAAAAATGAGAAATAATAGAGATTCAAAGAAACCATTAGACAGCTCTTTGAAATACATTAACAAAAATGACAAATCTTGAGCTACAATGAGCATGAAAAGAAGGAAACTCAACAAAATTAGATGTGAAAAGTGGAGACATTTCTAATGTGTTACAGAAATTTAAAAAATTGTAAGACAATACTATGAAAAACTGTATACCAACAACTAGACAGTTTACATAAAATAGAGAATTCCCTCAAAGCACACAAACTACCAAAACCTACTCAAAAAGAAATAGAAAAGCTGAACAGACCTATTATAAGCAAAAGGGTTATATCAGTACTCAAAAGTCTCACCTAAAAATATCCCTGGGCCAACTAGCTTCACTGGTAAATTTGAAAAAAAAAATGTTTAAAAAATAATTAATACACATCATTCTCAAATTTTTCAAGAAAATAAATAAAAGGGAGACAAACACTTCCTAATTTATTTGATGAGAACACCATCATCCCAATACTAAAGCCAGACTAAGACAGCACAAGAAAGAAAACTTCCAACACTCTCATGACTAAACCACTCCCTGCAAATCTCAACATAATAAAGTCTGTACTAAGGCTGAAAGGCTGAAAATTTTCCTTTTAAGATGAAAAAAAAAATACAAGGATGCCAGCTTTCATCATATCTGTTCAACATAGCACTGAAATTAAATAATTATTTTTGACTTTTGAATAAGTTTTCCTCTATTAATGACTGAAGTCACTGGCTCTAGACTTTCATGTGTATTAGTATATAAGTGTCTTCATTTAAAATATGTTATGACCATTTTCCTTACCACAACAGAGGTGAACAGTATTCTCTCTTTTAAAACAAAAGTTTCACACTGTCTGAGCAGATGATCATTTTGCTTTAACAATTTTTTTCCAAAGATGAGGCTGCCTCTGCTAACCCAGTTCATTGACTTGAAGAAGGAATCTGTGATTGCCCTCCTTTCTCCAGTGTGTTTTGCAACTGTTGTGTGAAATAAGAGTTCACAACATGTCAGATGCAAATGGGATGCAGCCAATGACTTTTTAAGTAGTTTAATCACCATAATATTCAAACCAAAGATGTTTAAAGACACAGTTCATGTGAATATGGGAAATAAAGATAACTGGTGAAATACATCTCACTATGTGCACGAACGCTAAGTCTCTTCAGTTGTGTCCGATTCTTTGCGACCCCATGGACTGTAACCTGCCAGGCTCCTCTGTCCATAGGATTCTCCGGGCAAGAATACTTAAGTGGGTTGCCATGCACTCCTCCAGGGGATCTTCCTAGACCCAGCGATGGAACCTATGTTTCTTATGTCTCCTGTATTGGTAGGTGGGTTCTTTACCTCTAGCACCACCTGGGAAGCCCCATCTCACTACACACCTCCCTAGATAATTTTCAAATTGAGAATCCCTTCTAAAAAAAAAAACACCAAATAGGAAAATATTACCCATCATGCCTGTTTTTTTTAATTTAATTTAATTTTTTTATATTTCTTATTTTTTATTTTTATTTTTACTTTATTTTACTTTACAATACTGTATTGGTTTTGCCATACATTGACATGAATCAGCCATGGGTGTACATGAGTTCCCAATCTTGAACCCCCCCTCCCACCTCCCACCCCATATCATCTCTCTGGATCATCCCCGTTCACCAGCCCCAAGCATCCTGTATCCTGCATTGAACATAGACTGGCGATTTGTTTCTTACATGATAGTATACATGTTTCAATGCCATTCTCCCAAATCATCCCACCCTCGCCCTCCCCTCAGAGTCCAAAAGTCCGTTCTAAACATCTGTGTCTCTTTTGCTGTCTCACATACAGGGTTATCATTACCATCTTTCTAAATTCCATATATATGTGTTAGTATACTGTATTGGTGTTTTTCTTTCTGGCTTACTTCACTCGGTATAATCGGCTCCAGTTTGATCCATCTCATTTGAACTGATTCAAATGTGTTCTTTTTAATGGCTGAGTAATACTCCATTGTCTATATGTACCACAGCTTTCTTATCCATTCATCTGCTGATGGACATCTAGGTTGTTTCCATGTCCTGGCTATTATAAACAGTGCTGCGATGAATATTGGGGTACATGTGTCTCTTTCAATTCTGGTTTCCTCAGTGTGTATGCCCAGCAGTGGGATTGCTGGGTCATATGGCAGTTCTATTTGCAATTTTTTAAGGAATCTCCACACTGTTCTCCATAGTGGCTGTACTAGTTTGCATTCCCACCAACAGTGTAGGAGGGTTCCCTTTTCTCCACACCCTCTCCAGCATTTATTGCTTGTAGACTTTTGGATCACAGCCATTCTGACTGGTGTGAAATGGTACCTCATTGTGGTTTTGATTTGCATTTCTCTGATAATGAGTGATGTTGAGCATCTTTTCATGTGTTTGTTAGCCATCTGTATGTCTTCTTTGGAGAAATGTCTATTTAGTTCTTTGGCCCATTTTTTGATTGGGTCATTTATTTTTCTGGAATTGAGCTGCAGGACTTGCTTGTATATTTTTGAGATTAGTTGTTTGTCAGTTGCTTCATTTGCTATTATTTTCTCCCATTCCGAAGGCTGTCATTTCACCTTGCTTCTAGTTTCCTTTGTTGTGCAGAAGCTTTTAATTTTAATTAGATCCCATTTGTTTATTTTTGCTTTTATTTCCAGTATTCTGGGAGGTGGATCATAGAGGATTCTGCTGTGATTTATGTCAGAGAGTGTTTTATCTGTGTTCTCCTCTAGAAGTTTTATAGTTTCTGGTCTTAAGTTTAGATCTTTAATTCATTTTGAGTTTATTTTTGTGTGTGGTGTTAGAAAGTGATCTAGTTTCTTTCTTTTACAAGTGGTTGACCAGTTTTCCCAGCACCACATGTTAAAGAGATTGTCTTTACTCCATTGTATATTCTTGCCTCCTTTGTCGAAGATAAGGTGTCCATAGGTGTGTGGATTTATCTCTGGGCTTTCTATTTTGTTCCATTGATCTATATTTCTGTCTTTGTGCCAGTACTATACTGTCTTGATGACTGTGGCTTTGTAGTAGAGCCTGAGTCAGGCAGGTTGATTCCTCCAGTTCCATTCTTCTTTCTCAAGATTGCTTTGGCTATTTGAGGTTTTTTGTATTTCCATACAAATTGTGAAATTATTTGTTCTAGTTCTGTGAAAAATACCTCTGGTAGCTTGATAGGGATTGCATTGAATCTATAGATTGCTTTGGGTAATATACTCATTTTCACTATATTGATTCTTCCAATCCATGAACATGGTATATTTCTCCATCTATTAGTGTCCTCTTTGATTTCTTTCATCAGTGTTTTATAGTTTTCTATATATAGGTCTTTAGTTTCTTTAGGTAGATATATTCCTAAGTATTTTATTCTTTTCATTGCAATGGTGAATGGAATTGTTTCCTTAACTTCTTTTTCTACTTTCTCATTATTAGTGTATAGGAATGCAAGGGATTTCTGTGTGTTGATTTTATATCCTGCAACTTTACTATATTCATTGATTAGCTCTAGTAATTTTCTGGTCAATCCAAGAAGATATAACAATTATAAATATATATGCACCCAACATGGGAGCACCGCAATATGTAAGACAAATGCTAACAAGTATGAAAGGGGAAATTAACAGTAACACAGTAATAGTGGGAGACTTTAATACCCCACTCACACCTATGGACAGATCAACTAAACAGAAAATCAACAAAGAAAAGCAAACTTTAAATGACACAATAGACCAGTTAGACCTAATTGATATCTATAGGATATTTCGCCCCAAAACAATGAATTTCACCTTTTTCTCAAGTGCACACGGAACCTTCTCCAGGATAGATCACATCCTGGGCCATAAATCGAACCTTGATAAATTCAAAAAAATCGAAATCATTCCAAGAATCTTTTCTGACCATAATGCATTAAGATTAGATCTCAATTACAGGAGAAAAACTATTAAAAATTCCAACATATGGAGGCTGAACAACAAGCTTCTGAATAACCAACAAATCACAGAAGAAATCAAAAAAGAAATCAAAATATGCATAGAAATGAATGAAAATGAAAACACAACAACCCAAAACCTGTGGGACACTATAAAAGCAGTGCTAAGAGGAAAGTTCATAGCAATACAGGCATACCTCAAGCAACAAGAAAAAAGTCAAAAATAACCTAACTCTACACCTAAAGCAACTAGAAAGGGAAGAAATGGAGAACCCCAGAGTTAGTAGAAGGAAAGAAATCTTAAAAATTAGGGCAGAAATAAATGCAAAAGAAACAAAAGAGACCTTAGCAAAAATCAACAAAGCCAAAAGCTGGTTCTTTGAAAGGATAAATAAAATTGACAAACCATTAGCTAGGCTCATCAGGAAACAAAGGGAGAAAAATCAAATCAATAAAATTAGAAATGAAAATGGAGAGATCACAACAGACAACACAGAAATACAAAGGATCATAAGAGACTACTATCAGCAGTTGTATGCCAATAAAATGGACAACGTGGAAGAAACGGACATTAGAAAAGTACAATTTTCCAAAACTGAACCAGGAAGAAATAGAAAATCTTAACAGACCCATCACAAGCACGGAAATTGAAACTGTAATCAGTAATCTTCCAGCAAACAAAAGCCCAGGTCCAGATGGCTTCACAGCTGAATTCTACCAGAAATCTCGAGAAGAGCTAACACCTATCCTACTCAAACTCTTCCAGAAAATTGCAGAGGAAGGTAAACTTCCAAACTCATTCTATGAGGCCACCATCACCCTAATACCAAAACCTCACAAAGATGCTACAAAAAAGAAAACTAGAGGCCAATATCACTGATGAACATAGATGCAAAAATCCTCAACAAAATTCTAGCAATCAGAATCCAACAACACATTAAAAAGATCATACACCATGACCAAGTGGGCTTTATCCCAGGGATGCAAGGATTCTTCAATATCCACAAATCAATCAATGTAATTCACCACATTAACAAATTGAAAAATAAAAGCCATATGATTATCTCAATAGATGCAGAGAAGGCCTTTGACAAAATTCAACATCCATTTACGATAAAAACTGTCCAGAAAGCAGGCATAGAAGGAACATACCTCCACATAATAAAAGCTATATATGACAAACCCACAGCAAACATTATCCTCAATGGTGAAAAATTGAAAGCATTTCCCTTAAAGTCAGGAACAAGACATGGGTGCCCACTTTCACTGTTACTATTCAACATAGTTCTGGAAGTACTGGCCACAGCAATCAGAGCAGAAAAAGAAATAAAAGGAATCCAAACTGGAAAAGAGGAAGTAAAACTCTCACTGTTTGCAGATGACATGATCCTCTACATGCCTGTTTTAAAGTCCACTAGACCCCAGGGCTTACAGTTAGAGATTCAACTCTAAGGTTACAGATCCTTTATCTGTGAGAATGCCCTAGGACTTGTACAAACCTCACCTCCTCAAGATAATAAGTTTCAAGTCTGGCTTCAGACTGTGATCTCAAGGATAGTGCTCTCCTGAGCTTTTGAGCTTCATCAGCCAAATTACTGGCTTCCTTTCTGCTAGACTATATCTGAACCTCACCTACTTCATCAATATTCTTTGTCTAGAACATCAAATCACAAAGGCAGCTAAACAAAAAGAAGACTCTCTCATTGAGGTTAGGATGACATAAGAGAAATCTCTCTTGTGCTCCTTTCAGAATCTCAGTGTTTCACTTAATAAGTGAGAGCGGCAGTACCAAGACAGATTTCAGATGATGTGTCCTTAAGCTTCTCCATCTGCAATGGTCTACTTTCCTTCCATCCTTTTCATTTTCTAAAAATGAATATCTGTGCTTTTTATAGTTAGGCTATTTTTTAAAAGTTGGTTTCATGCATACAGAGATCCCAGGACAAAAAATGACTTCTTATATTGTGGTAAGATCAAAACCAAAAAGTGACTTTTCTGTCAGAAAAGTCAGACCTCTATTATTTCTCTAAAGGATCCCTTCATCCTCATATGGGGCTACTAAATTCTGATTACATCATCTCTTTAGCCTCCCATGCCTGGCTCTTTCAGTCAACTCCTTTTACTTTTAGTTCTCTCATCTCTTTTTTAATTATACTAGAAACTGCGTTCTGGATACTCACTGCTTTATGGATCTTCAGCTGCTCTAACAATCTACTAATCTTTCTAAAAAGTGTATACACTAATGATAAAATCTGCACTGATCTGGGAAGCTGAGACCAAAACTTAAGAGCTTCCTAGTCAAGGGAAGAGTGAGTTAACTCTGGTAAACATAATTATTGGTAGTAAAAGAGAAGGGGAAAGAGCATATTTCAGAAAATTTCTAAAGAAGGTATTAAGATATATAGAGTTTGTTTTCCACACACACAGACCACAAGCTTTGTGGCCATTGTCTTCATTTCAGATATTTCAGATGAGGTTCAGATATCCAGAGTTTTTAATTCTAACTGACCTGTATTAGTTACTTAGACCATTTCTGCCTTCTAACATTAGACTTTAATCAATATACCTTCAGTCCCATATATGTAATTAACTAATATTTTCTGTGTGATTAGAGATAGAATAGATCAACTGTGAGATATTTCTCTGTGGACTGTCCTTAGTTATCTATGTCCATGGAAATTACATAAGATCATCGTATCTAAAGGAGTTAATTTATAATTTTATTACATGTGCTTTGTCCTCAGAATTGATTTAATTTAAACCTTTGGCACATGGTAATTTAACAGGAATGATTCCACAGTGGTATAAATTTAGATATAAATCACATGATGAGAGATGATGATTATTCAGAATACTCTTACAATGATCCAGAATGCCATCTCCTGCTCTATTTCTCTTTCAGATGATGTCTGACAGATAGAAACAAGTTAGCAAGAAGTGACCTGTTTGACAAGCATGCAAACGCTAGAAATTTTCACACTTTAATAGGAGGATCTCATGAGAATCCAATTTTTCAGCTGTTTTTCTCTATCTAAGCATTCAAATTTCCCCTCTTTTCCTTTTACTGAATTTAGAAATAGGTACTGACTTCAATGTGCATTGAAGCAACAGTGTTTCCTCTTGCAAGATAATTGAGAAGAATTAGTGCTTGCCTGTCACTGCGAGATAGAAAGGAAGACTTCTCTTCACTTGGCTCCATCAGTGGATCTGTGCTGGGGGCCAGGATTAGATGTTTATAGAATCTCACAACTTGGGCTGCCACCTGCCTTGCTGATTGCTTGTGTGGGCGCTTAGCATGGGAAAGAGTTTTTCAAATGTTGGATCTCCAGCTCATGGCTTCTTCAGCATCCTTTGGATATGCGTTTACTCCAGGCTGAGAACTCAGAAACAAAAATGAGATCATGCCCAGGTCTATGTTGACAGTTAAATATGGAAAAAAATATAGCAAATATATAGCCCAAAACAGACAGTAAAGTCCAAATGCAGAGAAAACTCTTTGCTAATGAAGAATACAAATAAACTATTTTATTTCAACAGAATTTCACAAACTTACACACATAAGAGAAAATGACTTTTTAAAATAATTTGGGTTCTTTTTTCCTCCATTTCCCCAACATTTCCCAGTCTTTCTCAAGCTTGCTTATTTTCTAAAACTGAAATTCAAGCTAGGGACATCTCATAAGAACATGATATGTTCTGTTTGTTTCACCTTTCCATTCTCTCTACATTCAACAAATAATGATATGACCCCTTACGAGTCTCTCATTCTCCCATGGATTCTGGATTTTAGATAGCATACGTGATTGATTGCAAACCTATACTCCACAAACAGGGAACATAAATGAACAAAAAAGACTTACTATTCACCTCCTGCTAAAAGAGCCAAGATATTCAAGAAAGGCACAGAAATGTTTAAGAGAGTAAGAGATGAAATAACAAACAAGGTGGGGTGTAGCAGATGTGCACAAAATGAATGTCAACAGGGTATAGAAAGCACAGATTTTGTAGCTACATAGACCTGGAATGGATATAAAACTTATGAACTCATTTACTCTCTCAAAAGTAGCATGTTGCTATAACACTTTCACCTTCAATTTATAAAATTTGGGATAAGGCAGCCCTCATCATTTTGTTAGGATCTTCAAATAGAGAAACACTAAATATTTTAATAGTATCTAGAACATAAATGACAATAAACAAATTATAAGTATTATTATTTTCCATAATCTCGGCAGCCAAAAGGAAGTAATCAAGAGAGGTGTAATGGAGGGGGTAAAAACTAAGATGAAGTTTGAAAAGTAGGTAGCTTTGAGTCAGAATTTGAGGGCTAGAAATTTCAGAAGAGCATCAGCTGAAGTCAAGGCAGAAAAAATGAGAGTAATGAAAGCATCAGGAAAATTACAGCCTGAAACAACTTGTGCCCTGATTCTGCAGTTAGATGCACATTGAAACTACTCAGGGAACATAAACTATCGAACACCATGACCCAGACAAGACCAAATGAAACAGGATATCTGCCATGTGATGTTATTACTAAGATTGGTTAATGTTTGGTGCCAACCAGGGAAGTTTATGTTTATTCTGGAGTGGCAGTAAAAACAGCACTATAGTTTGGTAGAATAAGTTGTAGATATACAGTCATGAGGGGCTTCCCTGGTGACTCAGAGGTAAAGAATCTGCCTGCCAATGCAGAAAATGCAGGTTCAATCCCTGGGTTTGGAAGATCCCCTGAAGAAGAAAATGGGCACCCACTCTGGTAATCTTGCCTGGAAAATCCCATAGACAGAAGAGCCTGGTGGCAGATAGTCCACAGGGTCGCAAAGAGTTGGAGATGACTTATTGACTCAACAGCAACAACACGGTGGTGTGGGAGGGATACAAATCCTAGCTGTTCCATTGAAGATCTGAACAAGTTTAGTAAGGGTCTAATATCCAGAATAAATAAAAATTATTACAAGTCAGTAACAAAAAGATTTTTAAAAACCTATATTTTTAAAGGGCAAAAGAACTGGAAATAGACATTTTTCTAAAGCAGGGGTCCTGAACCTCCAGGATCTAATGCCTGATGATTTGAGGTGGAGCTGATGTAATAATAGAAATAAAGTGCACAATAAATGCAATGTATTTGAATCATCCCCAAACCATCCATCATTATTCCAGTCCATGGGAAAAACGTCTTCTATGAACCTGGTCCCTGGCGCCAAAAATATTGGGGACCACTGTTCTAAAGAACATATATAAATGGCCAATATGAACAAAAGATACAATATCACTAACCATTAGGATAATGCAAGTGAAAACCACAATAAGATTCTACTTCATACTTATTAGGATGACTATCTTTTAAAAAGGACAAAATAACTGTTTGTGAGGATATGGAGAAGATGGAACCTTCATACGCTGCTGCTGGTAGGAAGGTAAAATGGCACAGTAGCTGTAGAAAAGAGTTTGGTAGTTCCTCTAAGAATTGAACATAGAATTACCATATGATCCAGAAACTCCATTCGTTATTCTCAAAAGAATTTAAAACAGGTACTTATATAAATACTTCTATATCAATTTCATAGCTTCACTACAGGGACAAAATGTGATGAATGGAAAAAAATTTTGGTATAACCATGCAATAGGGTAATACCCAGATGTGAAAAGAAAATGAAGCACTAATACATACTACAGTGTGAATGAACCTCAAAACCATTGTGCCAAGTGAAACAAGTCAGACCCAAAAGGCAACATACACTATGATTCCATTTACATGAAATATCCAGGATCAGTAAATTTAAACAGAAAGTCTATGACTGTGGGGGAGGAGAAAATGAAGAGCTAATACTTAATGTGTACTGGTATTATTTTGTATTTTTTGTGGTGATAAAAATGTTATCAGATACATGAGTTGAAAATAATTTTCTCATTCTGCACATTGTCTTTTTACATTAGTGATACTGTCATTTAATGCACAAATGTCTATTTTGGTAAAGCCTAATGTATCATTCTTCTGTTGCTTGTTGTCATTTCTAAAATCTATTGCAAAGTTCAAGGTTATAATGATTTATCCCTATTTCCTTATAGTGTTGGCTTATATTCAGGTGTTTAATACATTTTGAGCTAATTTTTTAAAAATAGTTTGAGGCAAGGGTTCAGTTTCTGAATGTGGATATCAAGTTGTCCCAGCAACATCTATAAAGAAAACTATCCTTTCCTCATTGAATAATTTTAGCACTCTTGTGGAAAATCAATTGGCCAAAGATGAATGGGTTTACTTATGGATTCTCAGTTCTATTCCACTGGTCAATATGTCTTATTTAGGTTAGCACCTTGCAGGGGACGCTCCGCAGAAAGAGAGAGGCAGTGGAACTTCCCTCAGCAGAGCTGAGGGGTCCCTAGGAAAAGTGAGCCTGCTGTCCGCCAACCCAGCCCCTCTGCGAGTGAGAGACAATCAGACGCGACAGGGGTTCCGTCTGAGCAGTTCCGCTCATAAAGGCAAGCAGGGGAGGTTTTGCGAGGGACTTTCCATAGTTGCACCAATCACGTTAAAGGTCAAATCGTCATATGCCATCATTATAACAGGAGTCTATGGTGATCACGCGCTGTCCAAGTGCAGGGAAATCAAGAGAGCCAATCAAAAGTTTTGACAAACAACATAGACCACGCCCCTATCTCTTCTGCCAGGTGCCATCTTAGTTTCCCACTGCAAAGCTAGCCCTTCTCTTCTTCTTTTTTAAGGTTTCCCATTTAGGCCCCCACAGCACCTCACTGTTTTGATTACTGCAGCATTGGAGCAAGTTTGAAAATCAGGAAGAGTGTCCTCCAACTTTGTTCAATTGTTTTGAACATTGACTAGTTTTGACTATTCTAGGCCACTTGCAAGTCACTATGGTTTGGGGATTGACTTTTCCAATTCTGCACAAAGACCATTGGAATTGTGGTACAAATTCAATTAAATCTGTAGATGACTTTGGGTAGTACTGACATCTCAACAGTATTAAATATTCTAATCCATGAACACAACATATCTTTCCATTTATTTAGGTGTTCTCTAATTTTCTTCAACAATGTTTTAGAGTTTTCAGTGTATATATAGCTTGTACCTCCTTGTATTTTATTCCTTCAAATGCCCCTATAAATGGATTTGTTTTCTCAATTTTCTTTTCAGCCTGCTAATTGCTGACTTTGTCTCTCAAATGATTTTTTGCATGTTGATGCTGTACCCTACAACTCTGTCAAATTTATTTATTAGGTGGAGTAATTTTTTTGTGTGGGTTCTTTGGATATTTTTGCATGTAAGATCATGTCATCTATGGCGTATTTAGGCTTTTCTATATATAAGATTACATTATCTCCAAATAGGGACAATTTAATTTTCTTTCCAGTTTGAATGTGTTTTATCTCTTTTTCTTGCCTAACTGCTGACTAAAACTTCAAGCCAGATGTTGAATAGCAGTGGTAAAAGTGGACCTCCTTGTCTTATTTCTGATTTAGCAAAAAAGGTTTTGGTCTTTCACCACTGAGTATGATGTTCAGCTCAGTTCAGTTCAGTCGCTCAGTCATGTCCGACTCTCTGCGACCCCATGAATCGCAGCACGCCAGGCCTCCCTGTCCATCACCAACTCCTGGAGTTCACTCAAACTCATGTCCATCAAGTTGGTGATGCCATCTAACCATCTCATCCTCTGTTGTCCCCTTCTCCTCCTGCCCCCAATCCCTCCCAGCATCAGAGTCTTCCAATGAGTCAACTCTTCACATGAGGTGGCCAAAGTATTGGAGTTTCAGCTTTAGCATCAGTCCTTCCAAAGAACAGCAAGGACTGATCTCCTTCAGAATGGACTGGTTGGATCTCCTTGCAGTCCAAGGGACTCTCAAGAGTCTTCTCCAACACCACAGTTCAAAAGCATCAATTCTTCGGTACTCAGCCTTCTTCACAGTCCAACTCTCACATTCATACGACTTATTCTCTGAATCTTACACTGTTGGTTTGACACCAGATGATTTTATTTCATATCACTCAGTGAGCTTCATCTTTATGCATTGGAAAAGCTATCAGCACCACCAAGAAATACCGACGTGATTATCATACCTCTCCTCTTCCTCCTTCCCTTATTCAGATATCTTATCATTCTTTTGGCAACTCATTACTTGAATTGTACAGAGTACTGATTTCAAAAATTATTTATTGAGTTCTTAATGTGCAAGACACCACATGAAGCATGCACAGGTCAGAGGATTCTATATGCTTTTGTTGAAATAACATGGAATTTAAAATTGTAAAAAATATCCTTTTCTTGTTGTTCACTTGCTTAGTTGCATCTGACTCTTTGTAACCCCATGGACTGCCATACATCAGGCTTCCCTGCCCTTCACTATCTCCCAGAGTTTGCTCAAACTCATGACCATTGAGTTGATGGTGCTATCCAATCCTCTCATCCTATCATCCTCTTCATGACCCTCATATAAATCTAGCAAACAAAATCATCAATTTACTACTACTTTGGAACACTACAAATAGACTTTTGCACAAATGATTTTAGGATACTCAAAGGAACAAATGAATGATATGGTTTAAATATTAAAAAAGAATTTCTGAAAAAATAAAGGTAAAAATGAAATAAGATCTAACAGCTTATGAAATAAATTACTAGATCCCTTTATAAGTATTCTCATTAAACTTAAAACTGTAATGGATTGAATAATCTCTATACTACACTGGTTACAAATGAATGGGTGATTTTGAAGAGAGTATTACAAAATTTTCTCAGAATTCAACATAGCAAAATAAGACATAAAAAAGGAAGAGCATTTAAGAGACAAAAATACGTTGAGAAATTGCATATATTATAGAGCCCTACTGAGACTATCCAAAAGCTTCAAAAGGTAAATGAATGATAGAGAATACTTTAATAAAGAACCAGGGAATTTTCCATAACGATGTATCTTATTTATTGAAAGTGTATTAACACTAAGCAGGATAAATAAATATAAATCAATGGTAAAGCATATTCTAGTGAAACTGATGAGTATCAAAGGTTACTTTACACTATTTTTTTATTTTTAAAAAAATTTATTTATTTTAATTGGAGGCTAATTACTTTACAATATTGTATTGGTTTTGCCATATATCAACATGAATCTGCCACGGATGTACACATGTTTCCCATCCTGAACCCCCCTCCCCATACATCCCTCTGGGTCATCCCAGTGCACTAGCCCCAAGCATCCTGTATCCTGCATTGAACCTGGACTGGAGAATCGTTTCTTATATGATATTTTACATGTTTCAATGCCATTCTCCCAAATCTCCCTCTCCCACAGAGTCCAAAAGACTGTTCTATATGTCTGTGTCTCTTTTGCTGTTTTAAACACTTAAAAGTACAGTTCAGTAGCTTTAAGTACATTCACATAGTTGTGCAACTGTCATCACCATTCATCTCCAGAACGTTTTCACTTTCCCAAACTGAAACTCTAAACATTAAACAGTAACTGCCAACTCTCCCTTTTCTCAGCCCCTGCCAACTAACACAATGCATTCTGTCTCTATGAGTCTGACTATTCTATACACCCCATGTAGCTGGAATTATACAATAATTGTTTTGTAGTGATTAGCTTGTTTAGCTTGTTAGCATTATGTCCTCAAGGTCTGCCCAAGTTACTGCACATGTCAGAATTTCCTTCCTTTTCAAAACTGAAAAATTTTCTATTTTATACATATGCACATTTTGTTTATTAATATTTGGACAAACAATCAGGTTGCTTCTAACTTTTGACTATATTGAATAGCACTGCTATGAGTAGTAGTAGTGCTGAGTCGCTCAGTCGTGTCCGACTCTTTGAAGTCCCATGGTAGTCCACCAGGCTCCTCTGGCCATGGAATTTTCTAGACAAGAATACTGGGTTTCCATTTCCTACTCCAAGGGATCTTTCTGATCCAGGAATTGAACCCTCATCTCTTGCATCTCCTGCATGTGAATTCTTCACAACTAGTACCACCTGGGAAGCCCTGCTGCTGTGAACATGAGGGTAAAAATAATACGTTCAAGGCCCTGCTTTCAATTCTTTTGAGCATATAGACAGAACTGCTGGATCATATGACAACTCTATGTTCAATTTTTTTTGAGGACCTGTCATCCATATACTGTTTTCCATAGTGCTGCAGTATTTTACATTTCCACCAGCCGTGCATAAGGGTTCAAATTTTTCCACATCCTTGACAAAACATTTTTCTGATTTTTAATAATAGCCATTCTAATGATCTGAAGTAGTATCATCAAAGATGTTTTTTAATATTAAAAGCTTTTAGAGAGAATAAAAATATTACTGACAAGGAAATAAATTGATGGAAGACCTTTTATATTAAGAATGAAGTATGGCAAAACCAATACAATATTGTAAAGTAATTAGCCTCCAATTAAAATAAATAAATTTTTAAAAATAAATAAATAAATAAAATTCATTAAACAACAACAACAAAAAAGAATGAAGTTAAATAAAGTAGAGCAACATCAAATTAAAAAGTCTGCACAGCAAAGGAAATCATTAACAAAATGAAAAGGTAACCTAATGAATGAGAGAAATTATTTGCAAATCATATATCTGATAAAAGGTTAATATCCAAAATATATAAAGAACTCTTACAACTCAATAGCAAAAAAAGTCATTAAAATGGGCAGAAGATCTAAATAGACATTTTTCTAAAGAAGACATACAAATAAAAATTGGTACATGAAAAGGTGCTCAGCATCACAAATCATCAGGGAAATGCAGTAAGATATCATAGTAAGATATCACCTCACACATGTAATAATGTCTAGCATCAAAAGACAATAAAAAAAGTGTTGGCAAGAACATGGAGAAAAGGAAATTCTTGTGTACTGTTGGTGGGAATGTAAATTGCTATAGCCATTATGGAAAAAAAAAAGTATAGAGTGCCTCAAAAAACCTAAACTAGGAATACAGTATGATCCGGCAATTCCACTTCTGGGTATTCACCAAAAAAAAAAAAAAAAAAAAGAACTAAAACACTAGCTGGAAAAGAATGTATGTACCCTCCATGTTCACTGCAGAATTATTTACTATAGCTAAGATATCAAGAAGCTGTGGTATATGTATAAAATGGCATACTATTCAGCCACAAAAAAGGAATGAAATCTTGCCATCTGTGACAACACGGATGGGCCCTGAAGATATTATGCTTCAGTGAAATGAGTCAGACAGAGAAGGTAAATACTATAGGAACCCACTTATATGTGGAATCTAAAAAACAAAAACAAAAAAAATCACCAAGCTCAGAGATACAAAGAACAGTAATGGCTGCCATAGTCAGGAAATGGGGAGTGGGCAAAATGAGAAGGAGGTCAAAAGGTACAAATTTCCAACTATAAAATAAGTAAGTCATGGGGATATACTATATAACATGATGTCTACAGTTAATAATACAGTATTGCACATTTGAAAGTTGCTAAGATACTAAATGTTAAAAGCTCTATAAGAAAAACATTTGTCACTACTTATGTGATGGATGTTAACTAGACTTAAGTGGTGATCATTTTTCTTTTTTTGGCCATGCTGGAGAAGGCAATGGCACCCCACTCTGGTACTCTTGCCTGGAAAATCCCATGGATGGAGGAGCCTGGTGGGCTGCAGTCCATGGGGTCGCTGAGAGTTGGACAAGACTCAGTGACTTCACTTTCACTTTTCACTTTCATGCATTGGAGAAGGAAATGGCAACCCACTCCAGTGTTCTTTCCTGGAGAATCCCTGGGACGGAGGAGCCTGGTGAGCTGCCGTCTATGGGATCGCACAGAGTCGGACACGACTGAAGTGACACAGCAGCAGCAGCACAGCATGTAAGATCTTAGCTCCCCACCCAGGGATTAAACCCATGCCTTCTACAGTGGAAGCACTGGACCTCCAGGGAATCCCCAGTGGTGATCATTTTTCAATACATACAAATCTCAAATCATTATGTTATCTACCTGGAACTAATATGGTATCTGTCAATTATATCTCAATTAAAAACAACTTCTGGAGAAAACAGGAGAAAATCTCTTGTGACCTTGTGTTAGGCAAAAATTTTTTAGGACAGAAAAAGCAGGAAGTACAATGGAAAATATATGGTTTAAATCTCATCAAAATTTAAAAATTTGCGTCTAGCACCTCATCTCTGCCCCAGGGGCACTGGCCTCGTCTTGGCACCTGTGCATAAGAAGCTCCTGCTGATGGTCAGGACTGATCACCCACTGCCGTACCTCTGCTAGGGGTCACCCCGCCCATCTGGGCAACTTCGCCAAGGCTACTTTTGATGCCATTTCCAGGATATATAATTATCTCACCCCTTATCTATGGAAAGAGACAGAGATCACCAAGTCTCCGTATCAGTAATTCACTGACCTTCTTGTAAAGATCCACCTCAGAGTTTCTATGGAGAGAACCCAGGCTCCAGCTGTAGCCACCAGTTTTATATGAGAAAAAGTAAAGTGAATGAAGCTGGCTCTTTAAACACTGCACTTAAAAGACGATACAGGGGGGTGATCCCAAGATAGTGGATGAATAGGATGGGGAGACCACTTTCTCCCCAACAAACACATCAAAAGATCATCTGTATGTGGAGCAACTCTCACAGAATGACTTCTGAACACTGCCAGAGGACCCCAGATGCCCAGAAAGGCAAACTAGTCTCCTCAGAATGAGGCAAGGCAAAGGATAAAGATGAAAAGGGAGACAAAGGATTTCAGGACAGGGACCAGGGACCATCCTGGGGAGGGAGTCGTGAAGGAGAAGTTTCCATACAGTAGGAAACCCTCTCACAGGCGGGGTCAGTAGGGAGCTTGGGAACCTCAAATGGAAGCATAATCAAGAAAACTGATCACAGAAATAAAAAAGAATGGCAATTTCCAGCTGAGAAGTGGCTCACATGCTTGTGCATGCCCGCAGCCAGTGCAGGCTGAGTGTGGAGGTGTGGGCTGTGTCATCAGTCCTCGGGGAAAAGACCTAAGGCCACTCTGAAGGGGCTAATGTGACACAGCACAGACAGAAATACTGTGGGACTGCCAGAAAAACAAAGAGAAACGGAGGACCATTCCCTCAGGAAGGTTCTAACGTACCACTCTGACCCCTGGTGTGCTCACAGAACAAAGGATAATGTCCTGGAAAATACTGAAGAGGGGATGAGTCAGTTGCCATTTATGGCCCCAGAGGCAGAAAGGCAGGTGCGAGACAGCCAGAGGTAGAAGGTAAGAGATCACTGCAGTTTTGGCCCCAGAAATGGCATCAGCCACCAAGCTGTGAACAGACAGCCAGTTCCTACCCACATCTTCTGGGATTCTGGAAGGCTCAGATCTGCCAAGAGTGTTATAGCCTTAGACCAGCTCCCCTGAGGAGCACAGCCCACCTGGGACTGCCCTTGCAGCATACCCAGGAGCCTGGCCCTGGAAGGTGCATGAGCACATTGGGCTGGGGCAACCTCTGTGTGGTCCAACCACTGTGAGCGCTCCCCACACATGCCAGAAGCATTTGCAGAGTCCCTCCCTCTCTAAGGGATTAGATCTGACAGACAGAGTGCCTTAAGAACTATGGGTGGAGGTTTGTAACACTGTACAGGTGGCAGTGATCAAAACCATCCCCAAGAAAAAGAAAGGCAAAATGGTTGTCTTGAGGAGGCCTTACAAATAGCTGAGAAAAGAAGAGAAGCAAAAAGCGAGGGAGAAAAAGAAAGATATACCCCATCTGAATGTGGAGTTCCAAAGAATAGCAAGGAGAGATGAAAAAGCCTTCTTAAGTGAACAATGCAAAGAAATAGAGGAAAACAATAGAATGGGGAAGACTAGAGATCTCTTCAAGAACATTTCATACAAAGATGGGCACAATAAAGGACAGAAATTGTATGGACCTAACAGAAGCAGAAGATATTAAGAAGAGGTGGCAAGAATACACAGAAGAACTACACAAAAAAGATCTTTCTGACCCAGAAAACCACGATGGTATGATCACTCACACCTGAGAGACAGACATCCTGGGATGCAAATTCAAGTAGGTCTTAGGAAGTATCACTACAAACAAAGCTAGTGGAGGTGATGGAATTTCAGCTGAGCTATCTCAAATCCTAAAAGATGATGCTGTTAAAGTGCTTCACTCAGTATTCCGGCAAATTTGGAAAACTCAGCAGTGGCCACAGGACTGGAAAAGGTCAGTTTTCATTTCAATCCCAAAGAAAGGCAAAGCCAAAGAATGCTCAAACTATAGCACACTTGTATTCATTTCACATGCTAGTAAAGTAATGCTCAAAACTGAGAACTTAGATTTGGAAGTAACTTACAGGCTGGATACAGAAAAGGCAGAGGAACCAGAGATCAAATTGCCAGCATTTATTGGATCATAGAAAAAACAAGAGAATTTCAGAAAAACATGTACTTCTGCTTCATTGACTACATTAAAGCCTTTGCCTGTGTGGATCACAACAAACTGGAAAATTCTTAAAGAGATGGGAATACCAAGCACCTTACCTGCCTCCTGCAAAACCTCTAAGCAGGTCAAGAAGCAACAGTTAGAACTGGACTTGGAACAATGGACTGGTTCCAAATTGGGAAAGGAGTATGTCAAGGCTGTATATTGTCATCCTCCTTATTTAACTTATATGCAGAGTACATCAGCCAAAATGCCAGGCTGGATGAAGCACAAGTTGGAATCAAGATTGCTGGGAGAAATATCAATAACCTCAGATATGCAGATGATACCATCCTAAGGGCAGAAAGCAAAGAGGAACTAAAGAGCCTCTTGATGAAAGTGAAAGAGGAAAGTGAAAAAGTTGGCTTAAAACTCAACATACAAAAAATGAAGATCATGGCATCCAGTCCCATCACTTCACAAAAAAGAGATGGAGAAACAATGGAAACAGTGACAGGCTTTATTTCCTTGGGCTCCAAAATCACTGCAGATGGTGACTGAAGCCATGAAATTAAAAGACACTTGCTCCTTGAAAGAAAAGGTATGACAAACCTAGACAGCATACTAAAAAGCAGAGACATTACTTTGCCAGCAAAGGTCTGTAGAGTCAAAGCTATGGTTTTTCCCGTGGTTGTGTATGGTTGTTAGAGTCGGACCATAAAGAAGACTGAGGACCAAAGAATTGATGCTCTTGAACTGTGCTGATGAAGAAGACTCTTGAGAGTCCCTTGGACTACAAGGAGATCGAACACTTGCAAGGAGACTGCAGCACGCCAGGCTTCTTTGTCCTTCACCATCATCCAGAGCTTGCTCAAACTCATATCCATTATGCTGGTGATGCCATCGAACCATCTCGTCCTTTGTCACCCCTTTCTTCTCCTGCCACCCATCTTTCCCAGCATCAGGGTCTTTTCTATGGGAAAGATGCCATAGAAACAGAAAATTACAGGCCAATATCACAGATAAACATAGATGCAAAAATCCTCAATAAAATTCTAGCACATAGAATCCAACAACATATTTAAAAATCATATATCATGATCAAGTAGGCTTTATCCAGGGATTCAAGGATTCTTCAATTTCTACAAA
Organism: Capricornis sumatraensis; assembly: GCF_032405125.1. NCBI lineage: Eukaryota > Metazoa > Chordata > Mammalia > Artiodactyla > Bovidae > Capricornis > Capricornis sumatraensis. The sequence goes on along the minus strand of NC_091072.1, from coordinate 76,333,896 downwards.
TCAATCAGTGTGATACACCATATTAACAAATTTAAAGATAAAAACCATATGATTATTTCAATAGATGCAGAGAAAGGTTTTGACAAAACTCAACCCTCATTTATGATGAAAAAACTCTCCAGAGGGTAGGGATAGAATGGATTTACCTCAACATACTAAAAGCAATATACCACAAACCCACAGCATACATTATCCTCAATGGTGAATAATTGAAAGCATTTCCTCTAAAATCAGGAAAAAGACAAGGCTGCCCACTCTGACCCAATACTATTCAACATAGTTTTGGAAGTCCTAGACACTGCAACCAGAGAAGAAAAAGAACCAAAAGGAATTCAGTTTGGAAAGGAAGAAGTGAAACTCTCACTGTTTGCAGATGACATGATCCTTTACATAGAAAACCCTAAAGATGCCACCAGAAAACTGCTAAAGCTAATCAGTGAATACAGTAAAGTCACAGGATATAAAATTAATATGCAGAAATCCCTTGCATCTCTACACACTAATAATGAAAAAAAACAGAAACAAAAATTAAGGAAACAATCCCATTCATCACTGCAATAAAAAGAATGAAATATCTAGGAATAAATTTACCTAAAGAGACAAAAGATCTACATACAGAAAACTATAAAAACACTTATGAAAGAAATCAAAGATGACATTAATAGATGGAAAAATATACCATGTTCTTGGATTGGAAGAATCAATATAGTGAAAATGTCTATACTATCCAAAGCAATCTATAGATTCAGTGCAATCCCTATCAAATTACCAGTAGTATTTTTCATGGAACTAGAACAAATAATTTCATAATTTGTATGGCAACACAAAAGACCTGGAATCAACCTTCCTGACTTCAGACTATACTACAAAGCTAAAGGCATCAAGATAGTATGGTGCTGGCATGAAAACAGAAACACAGATCAATGGAACAAAACTGAAAGACCAGAGATAAATCCATGCACCTATGGACATCTTATCTTTGACAACAGAGGCAAAAGTATACAGTGGAGAAGATAGTATTAGCAACAAGTGGTGCTGGGAAAACTGGTCAACTACATGTAAAAGAATAAAATTAGAACACTTTCTAACACCACACACAAAAATAAATTCAAAATGGATTAAAGACCTAAATGTAAGACCAGAAACTATAAAACTCTTAACAGGAAAACACAGGCATAAAACTCGATGACATAAATCACAGCAAGATCCTCTATGACCCACCTCCCAAAGTAATGGAAACAAAAACAAAAATAAACAAGTGGAACCTAATTAAACTTAAAAGCTTTTGCACAATGAAGAAAACTGTGAGCAAGGTGAAAGACAGCCCTCAGAATAGGAGAAAATAATAGCAAAGGAAGCAAATGACAAAGAATTAATCTCCAAAACATACAAGCAGCTCAGGCAGCTTAATAACAAAAAATAAACAACCCAATCAAAGAGTAGGCAGAACACCTAAACAGACAAGTATTCAAAGAAGACATACAGCTAGCTAATAAACACATGAAAAGACATTCAACACCAGTCATTTTTAGAGAAATGCAAATCAAAGCCATAATGAGGTATCATCTCACACTGGTCAGAATAATCATCATCAAAAAGTATACAAACAATAAATACTGGAGAAGGTGTGCAGGAAAGGGAACCCTCTTACACTGTTGGTAGGAATGCAAACTGATACAACCACTATGGAGAACAGTATAGAGATTCCTTTAAAAACTATGAATAAAACCACCATACAAACTAGCAGTCCCACTACTGGGCATATACCCTGAGGAAACCAGAACTGAAAAAAGACGCATGTACCCCAATGTTCATTGTAGCATCGCATCTGCAATAGCTAGGACACGGAAGCAACCTAAATGTCCATCAGCAGATGATGGATAAGGAAGTTGTGGTACATATACACAATGGAATGTGACTCAGCTACAAAAAGGAACACATTTTAGTCAGTTCTCATGAGGTGGATGAACATAGAGCCTATTATACAGAGTGAAGTAAGTCAGAAAGAGAAAGACAAATACCATATATTCACATATACGCATGGAATCTTGCAAGATGGTACCAACGATCATACATGCAGGACAGCAAAGGAGACACAGACATAAAGAACAGGCCTTTGGACTCAGTGGGAAAAGGAGTTGTTGTTGTTCAGTCGCTCAGTCATGTCTGACTCTTTGCGACCCCCAGCAGGCTTCCCTGTCCTTCACCATCTCCTGGAGCTTACTCAAACTCATGTCCATCGAGTTGGTGATGCCATCCAACCATCTTATCCTCTGTTGTCCCCTTCTCCTCCTGCCTTTGATCTTTCCCAGAATCAGGGTCTTTTCTAATGAGTTAGCTCTTCACATCAGGTGGCCAAAGTACTGAAACTTCAGCTTCAGCATCAGTCCTTCCGATGAATATTCAGGGTTGATTTCCTTTAGGATTGACTGGTTTGATCTCCTTGCAGTCCAAGAGACTCTTAAGAGTCTTTTCCAACACCACAGTTCAAAAGCATCAATTCTCTGGTGCTCAGCCTTCTTAAATGGTCCAACTCTCACATCCATGCATGACTACTGGAAAAATCATAGCTTTGACTATACAAATTTTTGTTGGCAAAAGAATATCTCTGCTTTTTAACATACTGTCTAGGTTTGTCAACCTAACTTTCCTTTCAAGGAACAAACGTCTTTTAATTTCTTGAATGTGGTTATGGTCCGCAGCGATTTATGAGCCCAAGAAACGAAAACCTGTCACTGTTTCCATTGTTTCCCATTTATTTTCCATGAAGTGATGGGACCAGAGGCCATGATTTTACTTTTTTGAATGTTGAGGTTTAAGGGGGTTTCCTGGTAGCTCAGAAGTAAAGAATCTGCCTGCAGTGCAGGAGACCTGGGTTCAAGACCTCCTAGAGAGGTCAGCCTTTTTTATGGTGCTCAGCTTTCTTTAAAGTCCAACTCTCATAGCCATACATGACTACTGGAAAAAACCATAGCTTTGACTACATGGACCTTTATCGGCAAAGTAATGTCTCTGCTTTTTAATATGCTGTTTAGGTTTGTCATAGCTGTCCTTCCAAGGAACATGTGTCTTTAATTTCCTGACTCTGGTTACTGTCTGTAGTGATTTTGGAGGTCAAGAAAAGGAAATCTGTCACTGTTTCCACTTTTTCCCCATATATTTGCCATGAAATGATGGGACCAGATGCCATGATGTTAGTTTTGTGAGTGTTAAGCCAAGTTTTTTCACTCTTCTCTTTTACCTTTATCAAGAAATTCTTTATTTCCTGTTTACTTTCTGCCATTAGGGTGGTATCATCTGCATATTTGAAGTTGTTGATATTTCTTCCAGCAATCTTGAGTCTAGCTTGAGATTCATCCAGCCTGGCACTTCTCATGATGTACTCTACATAGAAGTTAAATAAGCAGGGTGACAATATACAGCCTTGATGTACTCCTTTCCCAGTTGGGAACCAGTCCATTGTTCCATGCCTGGTTCTAACTGTTGTTTCTTGACTTGCATACAGGTTTCTCAGGAGACAGATAAGATGGTGTGGTATTCCCATCTCTTTAAGAAATTTCCACAGTTCATTGTGATCCACACAGTCTAAGGCTTTAGCATAGTCACTGAAGCAGAAGTAGATGTTTCTCTGGAATCCTTGGAATTCTCTTGGTTTCTCTATGATCCAGTAAATGTTGGCAATTTGATTTATGGGTTTGCCTTTTCTAAACCCAGTTTGTATATCAGGAAGTTCTCAATTCACATACTGTTGAAGCCTAGCTTGAAGGATTTTGAGCATTACCTTGCCAGCATGTGAAATGAGTGCAACTGTACAGTATTTAGAACATTCTTTGGCACTGACCTTCTTTGGGATTGGAATGAAAACTGACCCTTTCCAGTCCTGTGGCCACTTCTGGGTTTTCCAAGTTTGCTGGCATATTGAATGCAGCACTTTCACAGCATCATCTTTTAGGATTTGAAATAGTTCAGCTGGAATTCCATCACTTCCACTAACTTTGTTTGGAGTAATGATTCTTAAGGCTCACTTGACTTCACACTCCAGGATGCCTGGCTCTAGGTGAGTGACCACACCATTGTGATTATCCAGGTCATGAAGACCTTTTTTGTATTCTTTTGTGTATTCTTGCCACCTCTTCTTAGTATCTTGTGCTTCTATTAAGTCCTTATAGCTTCTGTCCTTTATCATGCCCATCCTTGCATGAAATGTTCCCTTGATATCTCCAATTTTCTCAAAGAGATCTCTTGCCTTTCCTATTCTTTTTCCTCTATTTCTTTGCACTGTTCACTTAAGAAGGCTTTCTTCCTTCCCTGTGCTATTCTCTGTGTTTGCCTTCTTGTGTTTCTTTTTCTTTAGGATGGTTTTGGTCACCACCTCCTGTGGTACAATGTTATGAGGATGGGGCTGTGTCCCTGCCCAGTCAGTTTCTTTGTCCAAGATATACAAGTACAGTTGCCTACAGGCTGTTAGACAAGGGTAGGGCTGGGTCCTGAGGCTAATAAGCTAGAGAGAGGATTCCAAAATGGCATGTGTCAGCAGCAGTGTCCACAATGGTAGAAGGAGTTCCCAAAAACCGATGGTGCCTATCTTTCCAGAAGATTCTCCAAGATCAGCAGGTAGGTCTGACCCAGGCTCCTTTCAAATTATTGCTTCTGCCCTGGGTACCAGAACATGTGAGATTTTGCATGTTTCCTTTAAGAGTAGAGTTTCTATTTCACACAGCCCTCTGGGACTCCCCAAGCAAGCCCAATTGTCCTTCAAAGCCAAATGTTCTGGGAGTTTATCTTCCTGGCACAGGACCCACAGGTTGGCAAGCCTAAAGTGGAGTTCAGATCCCTCAATCCTTGGTGAGAACCTGTTCATGTAGTCATTCTCCCTTTCGTGGGTCACCCACTCAGGGATATGGTACTTGACTATATCATAAGTCCCCCTATCCTACCTGTCTCATCATGGTTTCCTTCTTTATGTCTTCAGTTGTCAAAGATCTTTTCTGGTAGGTCCCCAGCACTTTTCATTGACAGTTGTTCTGTAAATAGTTAAATTTTGCAGGAGACATAAAAGATGTAGTTTCAATCCCTGGGTCGGAAAGATCCCCTGGAGGAGGGCATGACAACCCACTCCAGTTTTCTTGCCTGGAGAATCCCATGGACAGAGGAGCCTGGTGCACTACAGTCCATAGGGTCACAAAAAGTTGGACACAACAGAAATAACTTAGCATGCACACACACAAAGTCTTAGCCTATATCATATTCTATATACCTGATAAAGTGAAAGTGAAAATGAAGTTGCTCAATCGTGTCCGACTCTTTGCAACCCCGTGGACTATAGCCCACCAGGCTCCTCCATCCATGGGATTCTCCAGGCAAGAATACTGGAGTGGGTTGCCATTTCCTTCTCCAGGGGATCTTCCCAACCCAGGGATCGAACCCAGGTCTCCTACATTGCAGGCAGACGCTTTAACCTCTGAGCCACCAGGGAAGCCCATATACCTGAGAAGCCTCATTTAACTTTTTTGTAAAGTAGGTCTTCTGGCAATAAATTAATGTTTTGCTTGCCAAGAGAGCCTTTATTTATTCTTTCATTTTGAAGGCTATTTTTTCTGAGTTGATAATTCTCAATTGACCATTTCTTTCTGCAGCACTTCAAAGATTTCATTCCATTGTCTTTTTGTTTGCATGGTTTTAATGGGAATTCTGCTGTAATTCTTATATGTGTATCTCTGTAGGCAGTGGATGTTTTTTCTGTCTAGCACAAATTCCTGCCCTTTCCCCATGGGTAGTACTCCTCCTCCTCCCCCACCCTTTTTCCTCTTTCCAAGGTGTGAAGAAATTTTATCAGCACCTTCAAGCTAAAGGTTCTGATTATATTGTCCATGCAGATTAAGGCTTTTGTTCTATAAGGGGAATAGAAGAGATGGGATTAAGTGGAGTTTCTCTAAAGGCTGCTGTTGCCTACTCCATCCAGCACCACAGGGAGGCTCTGTTAGGGTATTCTGTTTCTTTACACATTTCTCAAAGGAAAAGCCTGCAAGAAAGTGTCAACCTCTAGTATCTGTGGTCTCAGGGGCCCCATCTTATTCTCACACTAGTCTATACTCAGTCTTTAGGAATTCTTAAAAATGTGTTTATTCTTCATACCAGCTTCTGTGGCTTTTAGTGATATCTATTCTAGTTAAGCTTAGATCCTGGAGCCATGCTGTTGTTGCCTGTCTCTCTCTAGATTTCAAATTAGCCATTTGCCCTGGAACCTGAAGTTGCTTATGGGTTCAAGAACTGCGGTGCTAATCTGCAGTACGTATAGCAATTTTAATGTTGCAATGATAACAGTGGTGCTCCTTCCAGTTATCAACATCTCTAAGATGAAATTGGAAGTCTTCTCTTCAATAATCTATCATTTCATTGTCTAATCTGAATTTGTCTTTCCTTGAAGTACTTGACAAGCCATTTTTTTTATGGAAGTACAGTTGGTTTACAATATAAATTTCAAGTGTACAACATGAAAATATTAGTCACTTAGTCATGTCCAACTCTGAGACCCTATGGACTGCAGCCCACCAGGCTTCTCTGTCCATGGGATTCTCCCGGCAATAATACTGGAGGGGGTTGCCATTTCCTTCTCCAGGGAATCCTCCTGAACATGGGATTGAACCTGCATCTCCTGCTTGGAAGGCAGATTCCCTACCACTGAGCTGCCTGGGAAGGCCACACATAGTGATTCACAATTTTTAAAGGTTATACTCAATTTATAATATTATATTATATTAATCAATATATTAATTAATTATATTCTCTGTGCTGTACAATACACACTTGTAGCTCATTCATTTTATATTTAGTAGTTTGTACTTCCTAATTCCCTGTCTTGACCCTCCTTCTTTCCCTCTTCCCAGGAGTAACCACTAGTTTGTTCTTATCAGTCATATTTTCTTAAACTATGCCGAATTTGTTACAATTATGTCTTCAGACTTTATATCTTCATGTTTTATTTCCTTGACCCCCTTAAGTCCTTCTATTAGAATGTTGGAGCCTCTTAGTAGCTCATTTATATCTTTAATATCTTGTGTCTATGTGCTTTACTATGTATGAGTTTCTCAGTATGACTGTCCATCTTCAACAACATTGAGATATTCTAATAATTAAATAAAGTCTAGGGTTTGTTTCATATAGTAACATTTTCATTTTAGCGGCCATTTTTTCCAAAATACTAATGCAATGTTTTTATATCTCTGTGATCTTGGTTTTTTTCCCCTGCCATATTACCTGTTTGTTGTAAATGGAAATTATGCCTTCATTTAACCCTTCTGAATATCTTTAACTACATCTATTTAAAAGATTTTTGTCATTATAGGTCATAATGTGAATTTTCATTCAGTTATTCCTCTTAAGATTACTGAATTTTTTTGGTCTGTCTTTCCTCATGTTTTGAAATTATGGCTCACAGACTAATTTGAATTGGGTTTTTTCTTGTTTGCTTTTTTTTTTCCTCTTTATGCTCCTCTGTCCTCATATATCTCTGTCTGGAAATTGCCTTCATGTGGGCCTTGTGATTTCTTCCTCAGAGTGTTCAGCAAAGTACTGCCTCAATACTAGGGAAAATTAAACATGACTAAAGACTGCTCTGGTCTTGCCTAATGAAGCTTTAAAACAAAACCTGAAAGTAACCTAACTGCTCTGCAAATAAAGCTCAAGAATACTTTCAGGAATTCAAAAAGATTTCAAGCTTCTAACAGGGTAAAATTCATATTATATGGTTACAATAAAAAATTCCCAGGCATGTAAATAAGCAGAAAAGAATCCATAGTGAGTGGGAAAATCAATAAATTGAAACTACTGCAGAAATAACAGAATTAGTAGACTACTAGGATGATAGACAGAGTTGAAAGGGAGGGATCACAGAGCAACATAAGGAAATATTTAGGGATGACAACTTGTCCATTATACTCATTGTGCTGGTCATAGGTGTATACATATGTTAAAGCTTATCAAACTGTATACTTTACATATGTATAGCTATTGTATATAAACTTGCCTCAAAAATTTTGTTAAAAATTTAACTGTGTGAGATTTAATCTCTGACCCTGAAATTTCATTTTTAGAAATCAGTCCTAAAGCAATACTTACTTATGTTCATAGAGGTAAACACATTCCTGTTTGTAATAATAATAATTAAAAACAACCTGGAGCCTGGTGGGCTGCAGTTCATGGGGTCACTGAGGGTCAGACACGACTGAGTGACTTCACTTTCACTTTTTTCTTTCATGCCTTGGAGAAGGAAATGGCAACCCACTGCAGTGTTCTTGCCTGGAGAATCCCAAGGATGGGGGAGCCTGGTGGGCTGCCGTCTATGGGGTTGCACAGAGTCGGATACGATTGAAGCGACTTAGAAAAAATACCAGAAGCAGAGTAGAATTACTGTATATTCATATAAGTATATTATACACTTATTTAAAAGAATGTGCCCAATCTATATGTGGATAAAAACATTTTCATGAAAATTAGTAATAGTAAATAAAGAAATTTGAGGGATCACTTTTTCTTGCATATAGCAGACTGGACACCCTCAATGACTGTTGAAACTGGAAAAGTTAAATCAGTGGACATAGCATTTTTCTAAATTACCATTTTAAATACATTTATGGAACGTGGAAAAAGAAAAGGATTTTGCAAAGTCAAATGCCAAACGAAAGCCAGGACATAATGATGTGAGTGCCAAATCTGACTTTACCCCAAGGGTTTCTGTTGAACTCCTGACGCTCCACTTTACAGATTAGCCTTAACCTAGAGCCTATCCTTGGTGGGGATTTTAATTTAGAATTATGTATTAACTGGGACTATTGGTTCTGAGTGGAAAGGGAAATTTTACAGTCATAACATCAAAGAGGATTTCTAAATTCCAGCTTCTTTATGTGATTCTGAACATATCAAATGAGGAATTTAATTTTAAAGTTCCAGGTTGGCTATGCTCTGGGACAAGTGATAGAGATGGGTGAAAATTTACTTGAGGGATACAATTTCAAGTTTCAAAGTATTCCCACTGATAAAATTTCTAAGAAAAATGAACCACAGATACTAAAAAGAAAATCAAACACATAGAGAAAAATCTCACCATGAATGAGAAATGAGATCAAAACCAAGAATCAGAAATGCCAGATATTTGATACTGGGATTATTAGTTACCAAAAATAAAATAGCTTATTTAAACATATTTTTAGAAATAAGGGAAGTTTGCAATGTAAACTTATATCGAGGAATAAGACTTACTGAGCACAATGAAGTCATTTGAGAAAAAAAAAAACCAGAAATTGTAGAAATGTAATAAACACATGAACACACACTTATAATTGAAATCCAAAATTTCAAGGATGAATTAAACAAGTGACTAAATACGGTTTTAGAGCGAACTGATAAATTGTATTATTAAAACAAAGAAGTTAATCAGTTTGCAGTTCTAAGAAACAATAGATTAAAAATACTAGAAAGAAGATAAGAGAATGATAGAAGATATAATACATGTTTAATCAGAGTTGTGAAAGTTCACAGATGCTGCTGCTGCTAAGTCGCTTCAGTCATGTCCGACTCTGTGCGACCCAATAGATGGCAGCCCACCAGGCTCCCCTGTCCCTGGGATTCTCCAGGCAAGAACACTGGAGTGGGTTCACAGATGATGAAGAAGAGGTAATACTGTAAAATATCTTCCAGGAATTCCAATAAATACAAAGTAGATTAATAAAAAATGAATATAAATCTAGCCACATGATAGTGAAACTACCATGAATACCAAATGTATGGAGTATAGAAAAGCAGCTATAAGTGATCAATTATCCACCTGGGGATGACAATGAAATTGGGCTTGTCTTCATGACAACCAGGAGAAAGCCAGAAGATAGGAAGCCGAGAGAAACTATGTATGTAGAATTCTATACTCAGGGCAACTGTCTTTCAAGTAGGCATTAAATAAAAGCAATTTCTGACAAACAAAACAACAGAGAACCTGAAACCAATAGCTTCTCACTAAAAGTCTTATCTAAAAAGTGTACATAGAGTAGTAGGGAACTAATCCGAGGTGAAATGTCTGAGATGCAGGAAGCAATGGCAGGAATGGTCACCAATGACCATTGTGAGGTAGGGCTGTTTCTACATAATAGAAATAACGGAGAAAATGTGTGGCACTCAGGTGATCATCCGGGATGTATCTTGACATGTAGTTACAGGTGCCACATCCTATAAAGGATAGAAATTTAAGTCTCATATGCCTCAGCAATGCAGTCCTGGCTCACCTAGCAGAATGTGAGCTGATGTTGAAAGGAAGCTCTAACGGGTCTCAGGGAAGGGAGCAAGGAATAGAAAGAAGTTACAGTCTAGAGACTAATCATAGCAGCAACAACTGTTAAGTCCCACTAGCCTTGTTTTTGTAGGTTGTGGCAGACACAGAGAGAAACTGCCAAGATTCTGCTTTAGTAAGACCTGCTGCCCAGGTGGTGGTAGTGGTAAAGAACCTGCCTGCTAATGCAAGGTTCAATCCTTGGTCAGGGAAATCCCCTGGAGGAGGGCAATGGCAACCCACTCCAGTATTCTTGCCTGGAAAAATTTCACAGACCGAGGAGCCTGGCAGGCTATAGTCATGGGGTTGCAAGGAGTCAGACATGACTGAAGTGATAGCACCAATGCACGTTGCCCAGACGCAGGGCGTGCAGTTAGCAGACAGCTTCCAGCTGTTAGCTCCTTCAGTGTCTGCCTCAGGTGCGGGAAGTGACCTGGCCAAGGCTGTGTCCTTCTAAGGACAGACTGTACCACTGATTAAGTGAGACAGTCCTATAAGGCCTGGCTGTTCTGGCCTGCTGTGGGACAACTCTGATGGTCTAGTGTTGGGAGCCAGCGTGAGGAACTCCACCCATGGCAAAGGTCATGAGGAAGGAAGCTTGGCATATGCAAAGGCGTGATCAAGCCTCAGGAAACCCCCTGTTCCGGAGCATCTACCCCCAAATCAGAGTACTTTACGGGGAGCTCTCCCCCATAACCATTTCTCTCAGAGAAGGGGTTAACTTGCAGCTCCAGTTAATAAAAATTCCTGGGCGTGACAAGAGTGTTTCAACTTACGAACTCTGAAGGTTCTCTGGCCTGCCTGATCAGGTTCGTCAGGCCACATGTGATTGTTTACAGCCTCCCAACCTTGAGAGGCACAAGATGTTTTAAAACTTTCTAAATACAGACTCTTTTGAGAAGTTAGAAGATCATTAGTATAGTATTAGTAGGATGATTAGGAATTATATTGGTGAAGGGTTTTTTCATTTGTCCTGCCAATAATGACTGCTAACTCCCTGCCCTGGGTGTGACAAGGATGTCTCAGGTCAAACCTCTCTGCTGACAGACTAGCTTGTGTGACAATCTCTCAATCATAAACAGCACAGGGAGTTTGGAGTATTAGCATAGGGCTTTTTTCATTGATGAGTCAATGATTGCCATCAGGCCTCCATATCCTTAGGTACCTGGAAATATATTAATGAATGTATTTGGAATATAGAAAAGGAAATATAGTTTTTGATGTTAGCAATACTAGACTTTTTGAGTTAATGAATTTTCTCTTTTGTTATAGATCACTGTACTTTGTTATAAATCACTATAAATTACTGTGTCCTTGCTATGCAAAAATGTAAATTTATCACTATCTTAAGACTAAATAGATCTTAAGGGAAACATTGGTGAAGGGTTTACATTTGTTGAGCCAATAACTGCTGCTAAATCTCCATATTCCTGCATTTATAATGAATATAACTAGCATATAGGAGAAATAAGTATTTACCTTTAAGATTAATCATGTTAAACCTTAGGTTAAGTAAATTCCTTTCTTGATTGTAACTCACTACACCCTTACCCTATAGGAATGCAACTTTATTTGGAGGGTGGCGCCTGAGTTAAGAAAAAATCACCCCTGGAAAAATAAGTTTTCTGGTTAACTGACCAGTATCAGAAAGGGCCATAAAATGTCAGCAGACCTCATAGCCAGAAGATGATGAAACTCATAAGACCTTTGTATAATTTTATATGAAGCACCTGATTGTGACAAGGGTCAGGTCTGCTGATCCCCGTGTGACTCTGTATTCATCCCTATGTATAACAAAAAGGTATATAAACACACCTGAAAAATAAAGAAATCAGATCAGTTTCTGGAAAGACTGATTCCCCCATGTCGTTTCTTTCTCGCTCCCTGTTTTCCTGGCTGAATTTCCATCTGAAATGTGGGTACTCACCAAGCCTGCTAATTCTGCCTGGGCTTCTGAGATTGGACCGGGGAGGCCTCAGTGCCTCCTCTCCTTTGGGAGAATGGAAAGACGCCTGTGGCCTACATAGGTGGTGATTGGTATTCCATGTAAACCAGTTATTCAGCCTCTTTTCTCGACTAATTCTCCTACTGCACTATCTGTTTCTAATCACCCTCTATATCTGTGATTAAATACGTTTTTTCCAGGACACCAATTCTGTCCCCACCTTCGAATTACCCTGGATCCACCGGGGCTGGACCCCGGCGGCCTAGACTCACTCCAGGGCTTCCTCTGGATTGTCCACAGCTTTGTCAGGCCTGCATCAGGGTTTAACTCCACAGGAAGTCGCCAGGTCTTATACTACTTTTCTTCCAAGGAGCAAACGTCTTTTAATTTCATGGCTGCAATCACCATCTGCAGTGATTTGGAAGCCTAAGAAAATAAAGTCTGTCACTGTTTTCATTGTTTCCCCATCTATTTGCCATGAAGTGATGGGACCAGGAGAAGGAGAGGGTGGGATGATTTGAAAGAATGGCATGGAAACATATGTATTACCATATATAAAATAGATAATCAGTGTGAGTTTGATGTAGGAAGCAGGGCACCCAAAGCCGGTGCTCTGTGACAACCAGAGGGATAGGCTGTGGAGAGGGTAGGGAGGGGGTTCAGGATGGAGGGGACAGCGCGGTCGATTCATACTGATATATCGCAAAAATCATCACAATACTGTAATTATCCTTCAATTAAAATAAACAAATTTTTAAGAAGACAATAAAAATAATTTTTAAAAACCCAAAGACTGGGAGAAAAGATAAAATACAGATATGACAAGGACTAGTCCCCAAGATATATTAAAAACTCCTGGCATTGGTGGTTGTTTAGTCACTAAGTCCCGTCTGACTTTTTGTGACCCTATGGACTTAGTCCACCAGCCTCTGTCCATGGGATTTCCCAGGCAAGAATATTGTCATTGCCTCCTTCAGGGCATCTTCCCAACCCAGGTATCAAACCCGGGTCTTCTGCTTTGGAGGCTCATTCTTTATCCCTGAGCCACCTGGGAAGCCCATTAAAAACTCCTACTACTTTACAATATTGTATTGGTTTTGCCATACACCAACATGAATCCGCCACAGGTATACACATGTTCCCCATCCTGAACCCCCTTCTCTCCTCCGTCCCCGTACCATCCCTCTGGGTCCTCTCACTGCACCAGCCCCAAGCATCCAATATCATGCATCAAACCTGGACTGGCGATTCGTTTCATATATTGCAAAGTAATTAACCTCCAATTAAAATAAATAAATTTATATCAAAAAATTAAAATCAATTTTAAAAAACTCCTTGTACTTAATAAAAAATATAATTTAAAATGAGCAAAAAGTTTGATCAAACACTTCATATAAGAAAATACATTAATGCCTACTAAATATTTAAAACATTCAACATCATTAACTATCAGGGAAATGCCAACTAAAATCACATGGATGTATGCATACTAAGTCGCTTCAGCCATGTCCTACTCTTTGCAACCCTAAGGACCATAGCCCACCAGGCTCCTCTGTCCATGGGATTCTCTAGGCAAGAATACTGGAGTGGGTTGCCATGCCCTCTTCCAGGGGATCTTCCCAACCCAGGGACAAAACCCACGTGTCTTACATCTACCTGTATTGGCACACAGGTTGTTTACCACCAGCACCACGAGGAGAGCCCCCAAATCATGTGTATATTTCACCAGAAATCAACCAAAAAAAAAGCTTAAATTAGAAAGGCTGACTACACGAAATGTTGGTGAGATGTGGAGCGAACAGAACGCTCAAACACTGTTGGTAGATCCGTCAAATGATATAACCCTTTTGGAAAAAATGTGAAAATTTCTTATAAAACTTATGCCTACTATGACCCAATAATTCCAATACTAAATATTCCCAGGATAAATAAAAATATTTGTGCTAAAGAGTTTTTACAAGAATGTTTATAGTAGCTTTATTACTAATAGTCCCAAACTGGAAACAACCCAACAGAATGGATAAGCAAGTGGAATGTATTCATACAATGGTATATTAATATATTACTCAGCAATAAAAAAGAAAATAAATTACTGATAATGAACAACATGCATGGATCTCAGAAACACACTGAATGAAATAATCTTGACACAAAATGTTGAATACCATTTGATTCCATTTATGCAGTGTTTTACAAAGCAGAAGAGTGGTTAAGAAGAAGAAAAGTGGGGACAAGACTGACTGGAAAGGAACATGAGGTAGTTTGCTAAGGGGTTGGTAATACTCTGTTTGAACAGGGATTTGGATTACACAGCAGTTTGACTTTATCAAAATTCACCGAATGACACTATTTCAGCACATAGAATTACCTCAAAAGAAAAAGAGAAGGTATAGTCAAATTCTGAACTGTAGTTAATGATATGCATGCTAAAGCATTTAGGGTGAAGTATATTGGTGTCTTTTTTTGAAATGCATTAATGGATTGATGGATCTATAGATAAGACATGTATGTATACTAAAAAGTTAACAGTAAAATTCAGGTGTGCTTATATAGTGAAAGTGAGTAAAAGTCACTCAGTTCTGTCCAACTCTTTGTGACCCCATGGACCATACAGTCCATGGAATTCTCTAGGCCAGAATACTGGAGTGGGTAGCCTTTTCCTTCTCCAAGGGATCTTCCCAATCCAGGGATCGAACCCATGTCTCCCGCATTGCAGGCAGATTATTTACCAGCTGAGCCACAAGGGAAACACAAGAATTCTGAAGAGGGTAGCCTATCCCTTCTCCAGCAGATTTTCCCAACCCAGAAATTGAACCAGGGTCGCCTGCACTGCAGGCAGATTCTTTACCAACTGAGCTATCAGGGAAGGCCGTGATTATATAGATGTTGATCATAAAATTCTTTCAATTTTGTTGTAAAGAAATTTATTTCTAAATTAAATGAATGCTGCAAAACATTTGAAAATTGTTATAGTAAGCAGCAAAATACCAATAAAGTTAAAAACATTAAGTGAATAACAGACAAAAATTAAAAATCACTAAAATTGATTCATGAATAAATAAAAAAATACATGACTATTTATTAAAAGAAACAAGCTGGTAATCAAAATTTTTCCTCCACAACAACAAAAAGACAAGAAATCTTTAAATTTTTTAAGATGAGTTTTATAAAATCTTCAAGGGAGTGATAAGCCTTTTTATGCAAATACTTTAAGAAAATAAAAAGATGACAAATTCAAATGTCTAAAACAGGCAAATCTATAAAGATAAAAAGTAGATTAGTGACTGCCTAAGGGCAGGGTTGGGGCTTAGGAATGGAGAGTGACAGCCATGGGTAGTGGGTTTATTTTAGGGTGATGAAAACATTTTGAGGTTGGGTTATATAGTAATGGTTGCACAATTCCATGAATATGCTAGAAACCACTGAATTGTCCACTTTGAACAGGCGAGCTTTGTGATGTGTGAAATATCTCAATAATGTTGTTGAAAAAAAACAGACCACATGACTGCAACAAAAAACTTACACTATCTCACTTATGAATGTCAATAGGAAATTGCTAAGTCAAACAGTGGCAAAAGTTAATTCAAATTTTACTACTCTACCTAAGTAGGGTGATTTCAGGAATGTAACAATTCTTCAACACCACAACACCTAGCAATACAATTTATTATTAAAAACCTAAACAGTAAAAGCCATAAGATTATTTCAATAAATTTACTTTTTTATTTGACATGTATTTATTGCAAGCTTATTATGTAACAGATAAAACATATTCGTAAACAAAAGAGAAAACGTCCTGGTCCTCGATAGAAAAAGCACTTGATAAAACCTGACACCAATTCTTAGCAAAATACTGTTAGAAGAGACATCTTATAATAAGTTAAAGGTATTGATCAGAAACAGAATAATCATTCTTAATGCTGAAATGGAACAACAGACTGGTTCCAAATAGGAAAAGGAGTACGTCAAGGCTGTATATTGTCACCCTGCTTATTTAACTTATATGCAGAGTACATCATGAGAAACGCTGGGCTGGAAGAAGCACAAGCTGGAATCAAGATTGCCGGGAGAAATATCAATCACCTCAGATATGCAGATGACTCACCCTTATGGCAGAAAGTGAAGAGGAACTAAGAAGCCTCTTGATGAAAGTTAAAGAGTAGAGTGAAAAAGTTGGCTTAAAGCTCAACATGCAGAAAACGAAGATCATGGCATCTGGTTCCATCACTTCATGGGAAATAGATGGGGAAACAGTAGAAACAGTGGCTGACTTTATTTTGGGGGGCTCTAAAATCACTGCAGATGGTGACTGCAGCCATGAAATTAAAAGATGCTTACTCCTTGGAAGAAAAGTTATGACCAACCTAGATAGCATATTCAAAAGCAGAGACATTACTTAGCCAACAAAGGTCCATCTAGTCAAGGCTATAGTTTTTCCAGTGGTCATGTATGGATGCGAGACTTGGACTGTGAAGAAAGCTGAGCACAGAAGAATTGATGCTTTTGAACTGTGGTGTTGGAGAAGACTCTTGAGAGTCCCTTGGACTGCAAGGCGATCCAACCAGTCCATTCTGAAGGAGATCAGCCCTGGGTGTTCTTTGGAAGGAATGATGCTGAAGCTGAAACTCCAGTACTTTGGCCACCTCATGCAAAGAGTTGACTCATTGGAAAAGACTTTGATGCTGGGAGGGATTGGGGGCAGGAGGAGAAGGGGACGACCGAAGATGAGATGGCTGGATGGCATCACTGACTCGATGGACATGAGTCTGAGTGATGGACAGGGAGGCCTGGTGTGCTGCGATTCATGGGGTCACAAAGAGTCGGGCATGACTAAGGGACTGAACTGAACTGAATGCTGAAATATTAGAAGCTTTCTTACTGATCCCAATAGAAAGATGTTTGTAGCAGACCTCTACTACACTAACTTTAAAAATGAAATATATAAAAACTGCATGGAAAAAAATTGCTTTTCCTTATGTATGACAAAATAATTAAAATGTAATTAAAAAATCCAATAATATGTATAAATGAGCCATTAGAATTAGGAAGATAGTTTACTGAGATACAAGTTCAACAAGGTACAAGATTTATATACAAATACCACAGCATTCCTATACATTAGAAATAACCAAGGAAGTGAACTGTTAATTCACAATAGAAACAGTGGAAGGTATCTGATAATGTATCTAACAAAATCTGTGTGTGACCTTTAGTAAAATAATTTTCACCAATGCCAACAGCAGATCAACCTTGGTGAGTGAAAATGTTGTTGAACCTGTGTATAATCACCACTTTGCAGCCAGAGTCACACTTTTTGTGAGTCTGTAGACCAGAACTAGACTCTCCAGGAAGGAAGAGACTGGCACTCATACAATAGGCTATTCTACTCATAGAATTATTTCAAACCACTTTGGCAGTGGGGTCCCTCTGGTGAGATTTCATCCTAGATATATTCTGTTTCTCTGCTAATGACTTGAACATTCCAACATATTTACTGTGCAACAAATACGTCTGAAACTATTTTAATATTCTTGAAAAAGTAGTGAAGATGCCAGAAGATGTCACTGCTGTCTTTTGAGTTTATATTCTCTGCTCCTGGGGAGTACAATGTGAATGGGAGGATTATAACTGATAGTTTGTAAATAATTAAAAAACTAAACAGCAATTTCAGAAAGAAGCAATAATTGACTTTTGACATGATAATTTTAATCTATATGCCTCTCCTAAGTCTTCTTCTCACTAGCATTCTAATTGTGTTCATGATCCAAAGGGCTTTTGCTGAAATTGTCTTGGTTTCTTCTTGGGGTTTGTCACAGGCCCTATACAGCACTTGCTCTGCCACGGACTTCCTTCCATCCTGCCTTTTCTGCAGCATTACTAGGGCTCAGGGGCAGAGCTATTCGTCCAGCAGTGTGTACAAGCCAGGGCTCCCTCGGTGGCTCAGTGGCAAAGAATCGCCTGCAACGCAGGAGACGCAGAAGCTGCAGGATCAATCCCTGGGTCAGGAAGATTCCCTGGAGGAGGGCACAGCAACCCACTCCACCCACCCACTCAACCCACCCACTCTTGCCTGGAGAGTCCCATGGACAGAGGAGCCTGGCAGGCCACAGTCCATAGGATCGCAAAGAGATGGACATGACTGAAGTGACTGAACGTGCACGTGTATGAACCAAGAAATCTTTTGTCATGAGGCTGCCACAAAGCTGGAGATGGTTGGGCATAAGGTAAATGGTTTGAAGTAGGATAAACAAATGTGTTACTTGTAATCTCTATTGGAACATGTAGATTCAATAAAATAAACAGTTTCAAATATCTTAAGAGGGTGAGTGATCTGGCATTGACCATGCGCTCATTCCTGTACCAGCCACTGTGTCAAAAAGGATGAGCAGGTAATGAGAAGAGATGGGGAAGATTTGGGGACACTGTGGTTAACAGTCTCTATGAGACTTTAGTTGGAGTTTAGTTACTGGAAAAATGGTAAAGAATGCCTAAGCAGATAATAACAATATCTACCATACTGTGTGTAATAAATTAAATATTTTTGTAAGAAGAATTGTGAGATAAAAGGTTCATCTAGCTACCTTCCTCTTCCAGTTTCTAGGATGAAACTGGTATCATTCCATAAAACACTTTCACCTTTTCTGAAGTATTTTCAAGAAAAAATGTACGGCCTCTTGCAGATCCTTATATCAGAGAATTCTCCTAAATATCCAGGCATTATTTATTGCAATTCTACCCAAGTTCCTCATCATTTTGATTTTTTCTTATCTATGGTTTGAAACACTAGAAACATCTTCTCAGCATTCTTCTCACAGCTGCCTTCACCTCCTTGTTCTTCAGGCTGTAGATGAGAGGATTCAGCATGGGAGTGACCACACTATACTGCAAGGAGAAGATCAGCTCCTGAATGGATCCTGAATTTGGCATGAGATAGCGGAGTAAACCTGAGCTGTAAAAGAAGACCACTGCAGTGAGGTGGGAGGAACAGGTGGAGAAGGCCTTACTTCTGCCTTTGGTGGAGCTGATGCTCAGGATGGTGATCAAAATGTGAACATAGGAGAAAAATATCAAGAAGAAATTTCCAAAGAAATGCAGGAGGCTGGAGCAGAGCAGGGCAGTAAAGCTTGCAGACACATCGGAGCAAGACAAAGGGTAAAGAGAGGGCAGCTCACAGCTGAAGTGGTGGATATTTTGAGCCTCACAGAAGTCTAAGTTGAGAGCTACAAGGATATTGATGAGAGCATCCAGAAAAGCCAAGCCCCATGAGCCCCCCACCAGCTCCATACACAGCTGTCTGCTCATCACCCGGCCATAGAGCAGAGGAGAAGTGATGGCAACATAGCGGTCATAGGCCATGACAGCAAGTAGGCAGGATTCTGTGCCTCCAGTGGCAAACACAAAGAAGACCTGAGCCATGCAGCACTCTACTGAGATGGTTTTCTTCTCAGACAGGAGGTTCTCCAATAGCTTGGGTACAGTCACAGAAGAGTGGCAGAGATCCAGAAAGGACAGCTGTCCCAGGAAAAAGTACATGGGGATGTGAAGCTGGGAATCCACCCTGATCACCAGCAGCAGCATCAGGTTCCCCATCAGGGTCAGAATGTAAATAACAAAGAACAGCACAAAGAGCAGAGCTTGGATTTGGGGGTCAGCAGACAGCCCGAGGAGAATAAACTCAGAGACAACACTGTGGTTTCTCATTGCCTTAAGTATTTTCTTGGGAATGCAAGAAAAAATTCAGGTGAAATCTTTTCTGATGTCTAACAAATATCCAAGTGTTTTAACCCTCTCCATTCACAAAGCTTTATGCCTAATCAAAAATGTAAGTTCTGAAATGATAAACTTCCTCAAGTCTCTAAGTTTACCAAAACCTGTAATAATTTTTTTCTGTGGGATCCCAAAATGTGAAAAGTGAAGTTTCTCAGTCATGTTGAACTCTTTTTGACCCCATGACTGTAGCCTACGGGCTTCTCCATCCACAGGATTCTCCAGGCAAGAGTACCAGAGTAGGTTGCCATTTCCTTTTCCAGGGGATCTTCCCGACTCAGCAATCAAACCCAGGTCTCCCACATTGCAGGCAGACGCTTTACCCTCTGAGCCACCAGGGAAGCCAGTCCTAGATCCACTTGGGTTGTAGGATCCCAACCCTATCAACTCCCTCTCCACTTTTATTGTTCTTTCTTTAATGTCTTAGGAGTTTACTTGCTATTGCTTTATTATTAAAGTTACTTGAAGATGTTTGTGAACTGTTGATAATAAACTAGTAAAGAGGGAGAAATTACAAGAGGAATAAGAGAAAATTGCAGAAATGGTGTCTTGGAGAGCAGCTGGGTCTCAGAGCAGAAGCAGAGCATGGCCAAAGGCATGAGAGGGTTTACTGCACCAAACTTGCATGAAGTAAGTAGATTTGGTTTTAAAAAGGAATCTGCAATTTAAAAAAAAAAAAGGCTTTTATTTTTCACTAACTATTTAAATAGGGTCAATAATGGAATGTGAAGAGGGGTAGTGGCTGGAGATTCGCAGAGTGAGGAGAAAGGGAATTAATTAAAGAGAAAGGGGCACAGCAATATCCCAGATGTTATAAAGGTGATCATAGGAAACTGCTGACCAATAATATGGGAACATACTGCTCATAATCTCCATGCTCAGCTTGTGTACTTTACTCAGGTGCATCTCTTGTCTGTGCCTTCATGCCATTTGTAAATAAAGAGTACCCTCTAACTTTCTAAAGATTGGCCTTCTCGTTCTCTCCGCTGAACTGACGACTGAAATCATAGCCCAAGACTCAGGATGACCCGTCAACACTATTGACTCCACCATCTCAGCCTTTCCCGTCCTGCTCAATATCTTGGGTTCACAGTGAAAGATCCACCACCCAGTTTACCAAAGGAATTATGATTTCTCTATCATGTTTATCCAAACAACACCTGGAACCAGAGCTATTCTTAAAAATCAAGTTCATGTTATCTGTATTTCTCACCTAGTTGAGCAACAACTAAAACAGAATTAAACAAAAACTTTTTTCTTAATCCAATGATCTGGAAGATGATTAAGTCTGAAGGTCAGTGTGAATTTTCAGCATTAAGATGGAGTCTGAAAATTCCTGTTGCATACAGACGTCGTCCTTGATTTCTAAAAGATGAAAATAAAAAGGGTAAGTTGTATATATTATTTATAAAACCTCAAACCTTCCTCTCATGTGGGGATTATAATAATTTTACAATATTAACACTTGTTTTTTTTTTTTTTTTTCCTTTTACTTACTAGTGTAGCTCTAGCTATAGCAATCTGGATTCATCTTGAAAACATTGCATCATTGGCAGAAGACACTGGAAAATCAAGTCATGAAATACAGAGAACCACCCATTATATTTTGGAGGGCACCAAAAAGGAAGGTCCCTTCCATTTTGGTGCCCTCCATTTTACTCATCTCTAAATGGAGTCCTACTTACTAGCAATAGAAATTCCTTAAACCTTGGGTAAACTTATTCTCTTATAAATAGAAGCCAACGAGTAAAAATCTTGCATACAGCATTTTTATGAAAGACAAACCTAGAAACTGCTCTATCAGGGGCCATACTTCTTCAAAGATAGAGGTGTAGTGAGTTAGTTACTTCTGGTCACAGAAGTAAATAAAATCACTTATTTTGTTTACCTGGTGCTACAAATTCACTGTCCTTGATGCTTCATTTATTCAGAATTGATGCTTCAGATTCCAAATTGAGAATGTAAATAGCTCTGAAAATGGTACCACTATAAATTTTCATTTGTTATCACAATTAGATGCAGTTAGCTGACTAGATCACTTCCAAAGAAAGACAGTCTGAGAAGAGTTCATTTTAGAATGAGACATACAAAAGTACCCAGCATTGGCCCAAAGAAGTTGCTCAAAAATGTTCTTACAAATGGGCTTCCTCAAAACCACAATGAGGTATCATCTCACACTGGTCAAAATAGCTGTCATCAAAAAGTCTACAAACAGTAAATGCTGGAGAGGGTGTGGAGAAAAGGGAACCCTCTTACACTGCTGGTGGGAATGCAAACTTGTACAGCCACTATGGAGAATGGTGTGGAGATTTCTTTAAAAACTGGAAATAAAACTGCCACATGACCCAGCAATCCCACTGCTGGGCATACACACTGAGGAAACCAGAATCAAAAGAGACACATGTACCCCAGTGTTCATCGCAGCACTGTTTACAATAGCTAGGACATGGAAGAAACCTAGATGTCCATCAGCAGACGAAGGGATAATGAAGTTGTGGTACATATACACAATGGAATATTACTCAGCTGTAAGAAAGAACACATTTGAGTCAGTTCTAATGAGGTGGATGAAACTGGAGGCTATTATACACAGTGAAGTAAGTCAGAATGAGAAACACCAATACAGTATATTAACACATATATATGGAATTTAGAAAGACAGTAACAATGATACTATATGCAAGGCAGCAAAAGAGACACAGATATAAAGAACTTTTGGACTATGTAGGAGAAGGCAAGGTTGGGATGATTTGAGAGAATAGCATTGAAACATGTAAATTACCATATGTAAAACAGATGCCCAGTGCAAATTCGATGCATGAAGCAGGGCACGCAAAGCCAGTGCTCTGGGACAACCCAGAGTGGGGCGGGAGGTGGGTAGGGGGCTTTCAGGATAGGGGGACACGTGTGCACCCAGGGGTGATGCATGTCGATGTATGGCAAGACCACCACAATATTGTAAGGAAATTATCCTCCAATTAAAATTAATAAATTTTAAAAAAGAAACTCATCATTTACCACAGCCAAGCTAAATTCCAGCTGTAGACAAAATAGCCTGCTTATACAGGCTAATGGATAAAGAACACTAATACATGCCCTCTTAAGAATAAAAAGACTCTAGCAATGTATTTTTGATCAGCTTCAAAGTAAACTAAATAAAACAGAATTGAACGATTTTTTTAAAATGGTCTTCTCTGTGGCTCAGATGGTATAGAATCTGTCTCCAATGCAAGAGACTTAACAATTAAAGTAAATGCACAAATGAATGGATGAGTAAGTAAACAGAGGAAAATCAGAAAGAGAATAATCTAGGGCTTTAGTGCCTGTAGGGATCAGATCCGCTTAGGCATAAATAAGGGACTGAGACATCCGGCACTTGCATGAAACCGATAAGGAAAGGACACTGGAGAAAAGTGCTGCCAACTGGAGACATTTGCCCCAATATAAAGTTTGGTGCCTTGAACTTGCACATACCTACAAGTATATAATTACTGGGAATACCTGTAATTAAAGATAGAATTAGTTTCTGGACCCTATACGTTTGGAGTGCTTGGAGAGGGTTATTTTTGAGTCATGAGGTGCCTGAAATCTATTATTTTCCTGATCCCCTCTCACCTCTCATAGACAGCCCTTAGGCATTTACCTCCCCAAACTTTCAGGTTTCTGGTATAACGTGGGCTTTCAGCACCAGAAACAAGGAGTTTCATAAGATTTACAGAAACTCTTGTTGTAATTGTCTCATATGTGAAATGAAAGCTAAAAATAATCACCTTGGAATGTTGTCAGGACCTAATTTATTACCTGAAGTGTGGTACTGAAGACACCTGAGGTGATGAAGAATCATTAGATCCTCCTTTTTCATCTCCAACCTGAGTGTTTATCTCTCCAAAAAGGAGGACAAGAAGTAATTATGAGGAACAAACCAACATTCTATGTAACAGAAATTAGTACCAGGTTGGAGAGACTCAGGGATGGGGGCACTACTTCAGCCCAGGGGAACAAAGGCAAAATGAGGGACCTGCAGGAGAAAGCAGCGGCCTGACAAGGGGATGGTGAGAGGCGGCCAGAACTGAGGGGAAACAGCTCCTATACAGTGAATGGAAGAGCAGGAAGAAGCATCAGAAAACGGAAAGCATTACCAAGTTTCTCTGTTCCTGGTGCATATTACAGCCTGTTTTTCTGAGCTGGTTGGCCTGCCTCTGAGCTCAGGAGAAATTCACAGGAGAGAAAACGCACCACAATTGTTCCATCATGTAAATTGACATTAATTTTTCTATTAGATGTTCTGGGCATAAAAAGAGATGTATAAGCTCAGCCCTTAAAAGCTCCTGAAAATAAAGATGTCAGAAAACTCTTCTAAACTCTTATAGCATTTTGCTCTTATCTTAAATGACTCCTAAAATGACAGAGAAAACTTCAAATTTGAGAACTTCAAATTCCTAACACGTAATAAAGCAACCTTTTTCATACTTCCTGTAGCGTAACTGCACAGCACAACCGTTTCCTTCCATATCTCTAATACCACTGACACACTGCTAAGAGCATCATCCTAACAAGGGATGCTCAGGTCTACCATTCAGAAAGGCTTGTGTGTTCAGGTGACCAATGAGATGACAAGGTGTAACCTAAAAGCCCAGGAGGCACTAGGTCCATCCTGATTGCTGGGAAGCTCAGTCGGAAGCATACTGTGGACTCATTAGCTAAAAAGTGTTAACTTGATGATCCCTCTGGGAATTACCATTAGAGATGAGAGACTCAGAGTTTACCTTTGAATAATTTTGCTAATGTCATCATGTATTTATCATGATACACATTAAAGACATAATTATTATATATGGCATTATTAGTATGTGATCAATGGTAATTTAAATTTACCTATGTTTGACTCTTTTTTGCTCATTTTTTTCCACTAGAAAGCTCAATAGCTGAAACTAGATTTCAGTGGACAAGTTTAATAAAAATTAGACAAAGATGAAGAAATATCAGTGACTCAGAAGACAGGCCAGAAGGAAAACTGGAACTTCCATCTGTGAACATTTTTTTTCTCCTTGAAAAACTCCTTTTAATTTTCCCTTTTGTACAAGTCTTCTCATGGTGTATTTATTTCACCTTCATTCTAAGGGATATTCTACTGGGCATAGAATCCTAATGAGGAAAGGTTTTATTATTATTTTTTTTAACCCAGTACTTTGAAGATATTACCTCATTGTTTTCTGTCTTCTTGTTAGTCTAATATTTTAGACTTGTCTTTCCTTCTTGCCACTTTCAATATTTTCTCTTTTTGATTTTCAGTAATTTTATTATGATGGGTCGAAGTGTGACTTTCTTTTATCATACTTGGGATTTACTTATAGGATTCCTAGGATATAGAGTTGATATATTTTTCAGTTTGGAATATTTTCATTCATTACCTTACATATTGCCCTATTTTCTTCTCCCTCTCAGTCACTCAGTCGCGTCTGACTCTTGGAGACTCTTTGGACTGTAGCCCACTAGGCTCTTTCTTCCATGGGATTTTCCAGGCAAGAATACTGGAGTAGGTTGCCGTTTCCTTCTCCAGGGGATCTTCCTGGACCAGGGATTGAACCCACATCTCCTGGGTCTCCTGTAGAGCAGGTGGATTTTTTATCCATTGAGGCACTGGGGAAGCCTATTTTCTTAGGTATTGCCTAATTCTCTTCTTTAGAACTCCATGTAAATGTGTATTACCCTTCTTTTCTATGCATTATTTATCTCATACGTTTTTCTTTATTCTTTCTGTGCCTTACTGTATATATTTTCTTCTTACCTGTCCTATAAATTATTAGGATACTCCTCAACACTGTCTAATTTCCTTTAAACTTATCCATTAAGATCTCATACAGCCATTGACTTTTTCATTTCCAGCATTTTCACTTAGACTTTTTTAATAGTTTCCAGGAATAATATACAAAATTCTCCATCTTGTCTTTAATCTTCATAAATGTTTTATTCTAAAGTTGTGTATCTGGATCTGTTTCCACTGGTATATTATGGAAAATTTGAAAATAACTTAAGGCTCTGAATTATATTTCTTTCTCCAGAGAATATTTTTACTTGCTTCTGTCAGACAGCCACATCAGAGATTCTGGATAACTGTCCTGTAATTTTGGGACTGAAATGAAGCTGGGCTCCAGCCCGTACAAAACTAGCCTGTTTATCATCCACCTTAACTTCAGGGTGTTGCCCTTCAAGGTCCAACCCACCGCTTGGTGGTCCCTGAATTCCATTTCCCCCACTAACTTTAGGAAACTGTCAAAATAACTTTTTACATTTTCAACCACCTCTTTAAGATGCCCTTACAGGGAAAACACACCCCCCAAAATGCAAAGCTTGCTTCTCTGGGTTTTCTTCTTTGGGACGACAGCGCAATAATTTTTCACTGTCTCCTGAGCTTTCAAATGTCTTCAGAGAAGATCTTAAAATTATGCTGTTCAGCTTTGTAAACCTTTTAAAAATGTGTACTGGTCCAAGTTATCTAGTTAGTAGTTACCAAAAGTGGAAGTCTCTGATAATTTTAGTCCATTCCTACTCTATTATTACTATTAGCTATTGCTAATTTACATACTTTATAATACTTTATTCTTCTGCTTGCCTTTTTCCTTAATTTCACTTTTTGTCATTTTTCTTTGATCCCTACATTTTTAAAAAGAAATTTAGGTTCTTACTACATACTTCTATCAAAAGAGGCATATGCAAAGAATTTGAATTTTTTTAGTTTATTTTTTCCAAGATTGGTGTCTTCCTCTGTCTTTGCATTACATAGCAGTTAGGATGCACTGGATGAAAATAAGCAAAAACTTAAAAGTTTCTTATCACTTGAGAAGTCTGGGAATGGAGTGGGTAATGAAATTTGGGCTTTATTCAGTATTTCCACAACAAGTAGTTATTGCTTCAATGTGACAATGATATTTTTCCCTACCCCTCATAGTCTCACTGTATCTTCTGTAGCTCCTAGCATCACATTTTATACATATTGTTCAAACTAGAGAGGAGGACAAAGAATATTCTGCCGGAGGGTGCCCCTTAGACTCACTGGTTAATACCATATCACAGGAATACTCTTAGCTGCCAGGAAGACTGAGAAGCTGATTATCTAGGAAATGTGAGTGGAATTTTATGAATGGCTTAGATAATACCAAAGTATCCCCTACTGTTGGGTATCTATTAATAAATAAAATGATAATTTTAAGTGAAAATGCAAAATAATAAAATAGGCAAGAAATGGTCTTCACTTCCATATGGCATGTTTCATTTCTTCCTAATTTGAATATCCTTAGTATGCTAGAATTCTCACTAATACACTTACCTTTCTATTCATCTTTTCTTTTTGCTATAGATTAAGAACTTGAGTACTTCATTGTATTTTGGGGTACCTAATACATAAGATTCTCCAAGCCAGGCTTCAGCAATACGTGAACCGTGAACTTCCAGATGTTCAAGCTGGTTTTAGAAAAGGCAGAGGAACCAGAGATCAAATTGCCAACATCCACTGGATCATGGAAAAAGCAAGAGAGTTCCAGAAAAACATCTATTTCTGCTTTATTGACTATGCCAAAGCCTTGGACTGTGTAGATCACAATAAACAGTGGAAAATTCTGAGAGAGATGAGAATACCAGACCACCTGACCTGCCTCTTGAGAAATCTGTATGCAGGTCAGGAAGCAACAGTTAGAACTGGACATGGAACAACAGACTGGTTCCAAATAGGAAAAGGAGTACATCAAGGCTGTATACTGTCACCCTGCTTATTTAACTTATATGCGGAGTACATCAAGTCTGTATACTGTCACCCTGCTTATTTAACTTATATGCAGAGTACATCATGAGAAACGCTGGGCTGGAAGAAGCACAAGTTGGAATCAAGATTGCCGGGAGAAATATCAATCACCTCAGATATGCGGATGACACCACCCTTATGGCAGAAAGTGAACTAAAAAGCCTCTTCATGAAAGTGAAAGAGGAGAGTGAAAAAGTTGGCTTAAAGCTCAACATTCAGAAAACAAAGATCATGGCATCTGGTTCCATCACTTCATGGGAAATAGATGGAGAAACAGTGGAAACAGTGTCAGACTTTATTTTTTGGGCTCCAAAATCACTGCAGATGGCGACTGCAGCCATGAAATTAAAAGACGCTTACTCCTTGGAAGAAAAGTTATGACCAACCTAGATAGCATATTCAAAAGCAGAGATATTACTTTGCCAACTAAGGTCCATCTAGTCAAGGCTATGGTTTTTCCAGTAGTCATGTATGGATGTGAGAGTTGGACTGTGAAGAAAGTTGAATGCCAAAGAATTAATGCTTTTGAACTGTGGTGTTGGAGAAGACTCTTGAGAGTCCCTTGGACTGCAACGAGATCCAACCAGTCCATTCTGAAGATCAGCCCTGGGTGTTCTTTGGAAGGAATGATGCTGAAGCTGAAACTCCAGTACTTTGGCCACCTCATGCAAAGAGTTGATTCATTGGAAAAGACTCTGATACTGGGAGGGATTGGGGGCAGGAGGAGAAGGGGACGACAGAGGATGAGATGGCTGGATGGCATCACTGAGTCGATGGACATGAATCTGAGTGAACTCCGGGAGATAGTGATGGACAGGGAGGCCTGGCGTGCTGCGATTCATGGGGTCACAAAGAGTCAGACGCAACTGACTAAACTGAACTGAACTGAATACATAAGAACATATTCACCTCTTTTCCTACTTGTGACTAGATACCTCTATATACAACTATTTTCACTCCTTGCTTAAATTTATAGATGCTATGGACTGAACGGTATCTTCACAAAATTCATACACTGCAGCCCTAAACCCCAATGTGATGCTACTTGGAGATGTCACCTTCAGGAGATAACTAAGTTTAGATGAGGTCATAGGATGGAACCCTCACTCATGGGATTAGGGCCCTTACAAGAAAAGACACAGGAGAGCTTCCTCTCTCTGAATCTCTACCACTCAGGCTACGGCATTTTGCTACAAAACTTGAGTTAACAGTCCTTCTCAATCCAAGACAAACCCCTCTACTTATGCTTTAGTTATTATTCCATTCAGTTTCCTCTGGGACTAAGCTCCCTCAAACTTGCTATTTTTTTCTAGTTGGTATTAAATTCTTCCTCCCCATTTGTCTTTACATTTAACACTCAGCACATTCAAACTATTTCCTTTATTTGCATGTGTGTTTCCATAACATGGGCTTCCCTGGTGGTTCAGATGGTGAAGAATCTGCCTGCAATGTGGAAGACCTGGGTTTGACCCCTGGGTTGGGAAGATCCTCTGGAGGAGGGCATGGCAACCCACTCCAGCATTCTTGCCTGGAGAATCCCCATGGACAGAGGAGACTGGCAGGCTACAATCCATGGGGTCACAAACAGTTGGAGATGACTGAGTGACTAAGCACAGCACATATAGTTGTGTATATGTCAGATTTCAGATTTCCATAACATACACTGTTTTCTAAAACTATTCTCCCTGTCCCATATACCCTAATACACTAAGCTTCTGACTTAATTCTTGCATTTCTTCATATCCAAGTATACTGATGTAGACTATATTATCTGGCAACCATTTCTACACCAACCATTCTTCTGAAGCTTTTCTGTGTGTGTGTGTTTTTTTATAATCTCTGAAGCTAGTATGAACTTGTTCTGAAACACCAAGATGCATAAAACATCATTTTCTATATTTTTAAATGTTTTTGTTTTTAATTTATTAAAAAATTTTTTGTTTTTATTATGTACTATTTCAAACATACAATATTGTAAACTAATTAGCCTCTAATTAAAATAAATTTAAATTAAAAAATAATAAATAAATAACATCCATGATACACCATATATATTTAATAAATCTTAACTTTTAACAGATTTACTTCAGATTATTTTTTGAAAATAGAACATTACAGATTTGAAGTCTTTTTTAAATACCATTTCCCAATCCCTTCCTTCCTACACATATATAATCACCATCCTAAAGTCAGAGTGTATCTTCCTGTGGTAGGCAGAATGGCTCCCCAAAGATATTCAGTCTCTAACTTCTGGAACCTGTGAATACCTTACATGGCAAAAGGTATGCTTTGTACAGACTTTAAAATAAGGAGTTATCATGGATTATCCAGGTGAGCCCAATCTAATAACATAAGCTGTTTAAAGCAGAGAACTTTCTCCCACTGGCATGAGACTGCTGAGGTAGAAATGGAAATCAAAGAGACTGGAACCGTGAAAAGACCCAGTTCATCTTCTCTTGAGGAGGGAATATGAAGAAAGGATGAGAAGTAATGTGACCAGCCTCTAGAAGCAGAGCCTAGCCCCAAGCTGAGAGCCAGCATAGAAACAAGGGCCTTAGTCCTACAATGTCAAGAAAATGAATTCAGCCATCAGTGTGAACCCGGATAAGGATTCATCCCTGGAACTTCTAGAAAGGAAAGTAGCCCTGCTGACGTGATTTCTACCTGCTGAGAATCCATCTAGAGGACCCAGTTGAGAACGCTGTAAATGAACTTCTGAGCTATAGGACCTTGAGATAATAAATAGGCATTACTTTAAGTTGTGAATGTGTGGTAATTTGTCACAGCAGCAACAGAAAACTAATACAACTTTTTTATGCATGCTTTTGTATTTTTTATTAAATATGTGTCTGTGTATTTAAATTCTACATGTCTCCCACTATATGAAACTTCCTGAAATTAGCTTTTATTCTGTAAACGTGTTGTAGAAATTCATATAGGTTAATATGTAGAAATAATTTACCCATTTAATTGTTAGATATTACTCTGCTGTAAAGATGTACCACATTCTAGGCACTTTTCCAAAAATTAGAGCAATGTGATGACTTTGGGTATGTTCTGGTTTATCTGTAGACTCTATAGGATTTTCTATGCAGAAAAGCACATCGTCTTCAAATAACCTTTTTTCTTTCTTTCCAATTCTTAAATTTTAATTTCTTTCATTTTCTTATCTTATTGCATCAATTGGGAATTTCAATATAGTATTAAATTGCAGAAGTGAAAGTAGCTATCCCTTTCTCATCTTAACTGAATACAAATTTCTAAAATGTATTACTTAAGCAAACTGTGGAAAATTCTGAAAGAGATGGGAATACCAGACCACCTAACCTGCCTCTTGAGAAATCTGTATGCAGGCCAGGAAGCAACAGTTAGAACTGGACATGGAACAACAGACTGGTTCCAAATAGGAAAAGGAGTACGTCAAGGCTGTATATTGTCACCCTGCTTATTTAACTTATATGCATAGTGCATCATGAGAAACGCTGGACTGGAAGAAACACAAACTGGAATCAAGATTGCCAGGAGAAATATCAATCACCTCAGATATGCAGATGACACCGCCCTTATGGTAGAAAGTGAAGAGGAACTAAGAAGCCTCTTGATGAAAGTAAAAGAGGAGAGTGAAAAATTTGGCTTAAAGCTCAACATTCAGAAATCAAAGATCATGGCATCCTGTCCCATCACTCCATGGGAAATAGATGGAGAAACAGTGGAAACAATGTCAGACTTTATATTTTGGGGCTCCAAAATCACTGCAGATGGTGATTGCAGCCATGAAATTAAAAGACGCTTACTCCTTGGAAGGAAAGTTATGACCAACCTAAATAGCATATTCAAAAGCAGAGACATTACTTAGCCAACAAAGGTCCATCTAGTCAAGGCTATGGTTTTTCCAGTAGTCATGTATGGATGTGAGAGTTGGACTGTGAAGAAGGCTGAGCACCGAAGAATTGATGCTTTTGAACTGTGTTGTTGGAGAAGACTCTTGAGAGTCCCTTGGACTGCAACGAGATCCAACCAGTCCATTCTAAAGGAGATCAGTCCTGGGTGTTCTTTGGAAGGAATGTGCTAAAGCTGAAACTCCAGTACTTTGGCCACCTCATGTGAAGAGTTGACTCATTGGAAAAGACTTTGATGCTGGGAGGGATTGGGGGCAGGAGGAGAAGGGGACGACCGAGGATGAGGTGGCTGGATGGTATCACCGACTCGATGGACGTGAGTCTGAGTGAACTCCGGGAGTTGGTGATGGACAGGGAGGCCAGGCGTGCTGCGATTCATGGGGTTGCAAAGAGTCAGACACGACTGAGCAACTGAACTGAACTGAAGCAAAAGTTTATTGTAAGCT
Source organism: Capricornis sumatraensis (assembly GCF_032405125.1). NCBI lineage: Eukaryota > Metazoa > Chordata > Mammalia > Artiodactyla > Bovidae > Capricornis > Capricornis sumatraensis. Next base: position 76,301,723 of record NC_091072.1, on the reverse strand, counting down.
TTGTAATTACTCTATTATATTAAGAAAGATCTCTACAATTCCCAGTTTGCAAAGACCTTCATAATGAATAAGTGCTGAACTTTATCAAATTCCTTTTTGCACTACTGAGAGAACATACAAAGCCAGAATAAGAGAAAAATACTGCCTTTTAATCATTTACATTATTCCTTTTTAACATTAATTCCAAATATCACATTTTAAAAATAGTGTTTGAGTAACCATTGTAGAAGAGATTTACATTTTTTTTTTCTTTGTAAATGAATTATATGAAGCTCAAGGTTATAAACCTGGGGAGGAATAGAGTAAATGGAATTCCCAGGTGGCACAGTGGTGAAGAGTCTGCCAGCCAATGCAGGAGATGCAAGAGACATGGGTTTGATTCCTGGCTGGGAAGATCCTTTGGAGCAGGAATGGCAACCCACTTCAGTATTCTTGCTTGGAAAATTCCATGGACAGAGGAGCCAAGCAGGCTGCAGTCATGGGGTCACAAAGAGTGAATTATGATTGAGCACACAGGCACATAACAGTAAATATGCCAGCTGGTTTGGATCTAATGGCTACAACACCACTTCCTCCTCATGGTAAAATTCCAGAATGGCAAGTTCTGACTGAACTTCCCTGGTGGCTCAGATAGTAAAGAATCAGACTGCAGTATAGGAGACCTGGGTTCTGATTACTGGGAGTTTAGTTTTCAAACCATGGTTTTGACAACAAATGTCACAGAAGCAATTACTGGGGTAAAGAGAATGTTGTTACAGATCTGAGAGAGACATGTGAAAAATAGAAATTTTGGACAGACAGTTATCCAGGTTTTTCTTTCAGGATTCCCAGGTATGGGGACAGAGAAACTGAAGAAAATATTTGAGTAGGCAGGGGATCAAGATGGTGGAGTAGAAGAAGGACTGGGCTCATCTCCTCTCATGAGCAAATCAAACAACTACATATAGAGCAACTTTAGCTAAAATCAACTTGGGAATTAGCAAAACGGCTCTTCTTCTTCTTCTTTTTTTTTTTTTTTTTTTTTTGCATTGGAGAAGGAAATGGCAACCCACTTCAGTGTTCTTCTTTTTTCTTTTAACTTTATTTTAACTTTATTTTACTTTACAATACTGTATTGGTTTTGCCATACATTGACATGAATCCGCCACGGGTGTATACGAGCTCCCAATCCTTGTAAAGAAATGTTCACATGTAGTCTGGCAAGAAGAAAAGAAAGTGACCTGGTCAGGACCCACATGTACAATGGGGGACAAAAAGAAGAAAGGGATATCACATGCTAGGGGATCCTCCCTGGGAAGCGAGAGCTTCAAGCTTACATATTAGGCACATCAGCCCTGATGTCCAACACACAGAAAGACGAGCCCCTTGGCTGGATTGAAAACCAGTGGGGTTTACCAGAAGGCTATAGAAAACCAAGGCTCTGCTCTTGAAGAATACACTCACAGATCTGCTCACTTCTGGTCACATCATGAAGGCAACAGACTGAAATCTGCCTGGGGATCTAACCAAGACCATCTTAGCATGCACCCAGGCCACACTGGGATACTGCTTCAGCCACTTTTGCTTGGGCACTGCTCCCCACTAAAGGGGAGCCCACTACTGTCAACTAGAGTGTGCACACTTGGAGGGAACAGAGCCAGTCCAAACCACGACCCTGCCTCTGACCAAGGCAGAGGCAGCCATCACCAGCTCATGCATCCCTGCACGCAATCTGAACAGAGTAAGTCTAGCTTCCCTGTGGAGCCCACCATCACTGGAACGCATGTCCTTGTGTACACCTGGGGGCAGGGCTAGCTTGTAGTGTCCCGTCTTCCCCTCCAGCCTCTACCCATCCTCTACCCAAGGTGTGCACACAACAGTAGGGGAGAAAGTGAAACCAGCAGAGAAATAACTCAGTCCCAAGCCCTCAGGTACTGACCACATCCCAAACATAGGTGCCTGCCATTCCACCCAGGAGAAACCCAGTGACCTCAGGGTGCCTGCTCCAGAACAAACTTAATGAAGTAGATAAATAATTTACCTGGTAAAAGTTCATAGCAATATGGTAAAAAAGAATTCTAACTGAACTGGGTAAAAGAATAGATGAACACAGTGAGAATTTTAAAAAAGAAATGAAAAATATAAAAGGAACCAATGAGAGCTAAAGAAGTAAATACTTGAAATTAGAAAAAAAAACTAAAGGGGATTAATATCAGATTAAGTAATATAGAACACATAGCAATCTGGAAGACAGAATAATGAAATTCACTGGATCAGAACAGGAAAAAGAAAAACAAACTTTTAAAAAATGAGAATAGTTGAAGGAAACTCTGGGACAACGTCAAGTGAACTAACATTCACATTACATGGGTCCCAAAGGAAAAGAGTTAAAGAGGTAGAAAATGTATTTTATGAAATTATGGCTGAGTATTCACTGAACCTAAAGGAAGAAATAAATATCCAGGTAGAGGAATCACAGAGAGTCCAAAACAAGATAAACCCAAAGAGACTCACAGCAAGACATATCATAATTAAAATGGTAAAAAGTTAAAAGATGAAGATAAGATTCTATAGGGAACAAGAAAAAAATAAAAAGTCACATACCAGGGAATCTCCATAAAGTTAAATTTTTCTGCAGAAACTTTGCAGGACAGAGAGAGTGATGTGATATATTTAAAGTGTTGAAGGAAAAAATCTGCAACCTAGGCTACTCTACCCACAAGGTCAAGATTCAAAACTGAAGGAAGAGCTTGTTAGACAAGAAAAACCTAAGAGTTTGTCAATACTAAATGGACCTTACAAGAAGAGTTAAAGGGAGGGTCTTCTTAAAGTGAAAACCCAAAGCCTACAAGAAATAAGAAATTATAGGAAGAGACAAATTCCACAGGTAAAAGCAAATATATACTAAAGGTTATGGATCACTTAAATAAGTTGGTACAAAAGTTCAAAGATAAAAATTGTCGAATTAACTATATCTACAACACACAGTTGAGGGATATGAAGATGTAAAAAATGACATCAAAAACACAAAATGTGGTAAGAGGAGTAAAAAACATAGAGCCATTAAAATGTGTCTGAACTTAAATAACTATCAGTTTAAAACAAGTAGATACAGATAGATAAACATATATGAACCCCATGGTAACCACAACTCAAAAACCTGTTAATACAATAGGTACAAACAAACTAAAGAGAGAGGAGGATAAGCATATCATTAAAAAAACCCATCAAATCATAAGGGAAGAAATTAAAAGAAGAAAAAAGAAACAGTTAGGAATTACAAAAACAAGCAGAAAACAAGCAAAATGGCAAGAAGCACATATCAACTAACAATCACTTTAAGTATCAATGAACTAAATACCCCAACTGAAAGACACAGTGTGGATAACTGGATTTTAAAAAATACCCATCTACGTACTTCTTACAAGAGACTCACTTTAGAGCTAAAGACACAACAGAAAGTGAGGGGATGGAAAAAGATATTCCATGCTAATGGAAACAACAAGAAAACTGGGGGAGCAATACTCATCAGACAAAGTAGACTTTAACACAAAGTCTATAACATGATACAAAGGAAGAGATATAATAATAAAGAGATGAATACAAAAAGAGGATACATTAACAATATTCATAAACATATATGTACCTAATATTAGAGCACCTGAATATATAAACTAAGTATTAATAGATATAAAAGGGGAAATTGACAATACTTTACTAATACTGAGAGACTTTAACATCCCACTTACATCAATGGACAGATCATTCAGACAGAAAAGCAATATGGAAACACTGAAATTAAATGATTCATTAGGCCAGGTGCACTTAATAAATATTTATATGACATTATAATAAAAAACAACATAACACACATTCTTTTCAATTACATATTGAATGTTCTCCAAGATAGAGCATATACTAGACCATGAAACAAGTCCCATCAAATTTAAGAGGATATAAAATATATCAAGCATCTTTTCCTACCACAGTGTATGCTACTATAACTCAAATGCATGAAGAAAAATGGGAAACAAACACAAACATGTGAAGACCAAACAACATGTTAGTAAAAAACTGATTGGTCAATGAATAAATCAAAGAAAACACCAGAAAATACTTTAAGGCAAATGAAAATAAGCACAACTTTCCCAAATTTATGGGATGCAGCAAAAGAAGTTTTAAGAGGGAAGTTTATAGTGATACAGGTATACCTCAAGAAAACAAGAAAAATTTCAAATAAACAACCTACCTGAACATCTAAAGGAATTAGAAAAAAAAAAAATAACAAACAAAGCCCAAAATCAGAAGAAGGAAGGATATATTAAAGATCAGAAAGGCAATAAATAAAATAGAGACCCTAAAATAACAGAAAAGATCAATGAAACCAAGAGCTGGTTTTTAGAAAAGATAAAATTAATAAGGCTTTATTTAGGCTCATTAAGAAATAAAGAGAGAGGACCAAAATAAACAAAATAACATATAAAAGAGGAGAAATAACAACTGATAGCACAATAATCATACGAGAATCTATGAACAGCTATATGTCAGCAAATTGGACAACCTCAAGAAATGGATAAATTACTAGAAACACACAGTCTTCCAAGACTGAATCAGGAATAAATAATGTGAACAGAACAATCACTGGTACTGAAATTGAATCACTAATCAAAAAACTTCTAACAGACAAAGAACCAGGACCAGACACCTTCATGGGAGAACTGTACCTAACATGTGAAGAAGTTAATACCTATTCTTCTCAAACTACTCCAAAAAACTGAAGAGGAGGAACACTTCCAAATTCATTTTATTAGGCCACCATAACACTGATACCAAAAGCACATAAAGACTACATAAAAAGAATACTACAGGCCAATACACCTAATGACTATAGATGCAACAATCCTCAATAAAATATTACCAAACCCAATTCAACAATGTGTAAAAAGGATTATATCATGATCAAGTGGAATTCATTCCAAGGATGGAAGGATGATTCATCCGCAAATCAATCAATACAATACAGCACATTAAAAAAACAAAGATAGAAATCAGATGATCATGTCAATAGATACAAAAAAGGCATTTGACAAAATCCAACACTCATTCATGATTAAAAAACTCTCAACAAAGAGTATATTCAGAACATATTTCAACAAAATAAAAGCCACTTATGACAAATTCACAGCTAACAGACTACTCAATGGTGAAAAACTGAAAGCTTTTCCTCTAAAAGAAGGATCAAGGATGCTCACTCTGTTTCTATGTAACATAGTGTTAGAAGTTCTAGGTACAGCAACCAGATAAGAAAAAGAAACAAAAGGCATTCAGATTTGAAGGGAAGAAGCAAAAGTGTCACAATTTACACCAAAAAATAGAGTCTATATACATATATACAAAACATGTATATGTGTTATATATATATATATATATATATATACACACACACACATAACTCTAACGTCTTCACCCCAAAACTATTAGAACTAACAAATGAATTCAGTAAAGTTGCAGGATGTAAGACTAATATACAGAAGTCTGTTACTTTTCTATATAGTAATAATGAACTATCAGAAACAAAGAGAAACAAGAAAACAATCCCATTTACAATCGCATCCAAAAGAATGAAATAGGGAATTTCCTGGTGGTACAGTGGTTAGAATTCACCTGTTAATGCAGTGGACACAGGTTCAGTCCCTGGTCTGGGAAGATCCCACACACCAAAGGGCAAGTATGGCCGTGCACCACAGCTACTGAGCCTGCACTCTGGAGCCTGTGAGTCACAACTACTGAGTCTGCATGCCACAACTGCCAAAGACCAGATGCCCTAGAGCACATCCTCCACAACAAGGGAAGCCACTGAAATGAGAAACCCACATACTGCAACTAGAGAGTAGACCCTGCACTCTACAACTAGAGAAAGCCCACACACAGCAACAAAGAGCCTGTTCATTTCCACAAAGGCCAAGCACAGCTAATAAATAAATACATAAAATTTAATTTTTAAAACCAGAATTAAACTTAACCAAGGGATACACTAAATCAAGGAAAGAAAAGACCTATACTCTGAAAGCTAGAAGATACTGATGAAGGAAAATAAACATGATACAAACAAATGGCAGGATACTCTACATTCATGAACTGAGAGAATTAGTATTGTTAAAATGCCCACAGTACTCAAAGCAATCTGCAGAATTCATGCAAGCCCTATCAAAACACTCATGACAATTTTCACAGAACTAAAACAAATAATCCTGAAATTTGTGTGGAATCACAACAGACCTCGATAGCAACTTCTGGAGAAAAATGAATAAAGCTGAAGGTACCAGGTTCCCTGAATACAGACTATATCACAAAGCTATATTAATTAAAAAAAAAAAACAGTACGACCTTGGCAAAAAGATATATGGATCAATGGAACAGAATATAGAGCCTAGAAATAAACACATATACATGTGGTCAGTTAATTTACAACAAATGAGACCAAAATATACAATAGGGAAAAGACAAGCTTCTTCAGTAAGTGGTGTTAGGAAAATTGGACAGCTACATGCAAGAGTATGAAATTAGAACATTTTCTCATACCACATAAAAAGTAAACACATATATACCTATGACTGACTTATGTTGACATATGACAGGTGTTCAGTCTCTCGGTCGTGTCCAACTCTTTGAGACCCCATGAACTGCAGCATGCCACGCTTCCTTATCCTTCACTATCTCCTGCAGTTTGCTCAAACTCATGTCCATTGAGTCAATCATGCCATCCAACAATCTCATCCTCTGTCGTTCCCTTCTTCTCCCTCCCTCAATCTTTCCAAACATCAGGGTCTTTCCCAGTAAGTCGGATCTTCACATCAGGTGGCCAAAATATTGGAGCCTTAGCTTCAGCATCAGTCCTTCCAATAAGTATTCAGGGTTTATTTCCTTTAGGACTGACTGTCCAAGGGACTCTCAAGAGTGTTCTCCAGTACCACAGTTCAAAAGCATCAATTCTTAAGCACTCAGCCTTCTTTATGGTCCACCTCTCACATCCATACATGAAGAGTAGAAAAACTGTAGCTCTGACTATACAGACCTTTCTATAGAGCTTCCAAGGTGGCTCAGTGGTAAAGAATCCACCTGCCAATGCAGGAGATGCAAAAGACATGAGTTTGATCCCTGGGTTGGGACAATCCCCTGGAGAAGGAAATGGCAACCCACTCCAGTATTTTTTCCTGGAAAATCCCATGGACAGATGAGCCTGGCAATCTATAGTCCATGGGGTCGCAAAGAGTCGGACACGACTGAGCGACTAACACACACATATGGACCTTTGTAGGCAAACCAATGTCTCTGCTTTTGAATACACTGCCTAGGTTTATCGCGGGTTTCCCAGGTGGTGCAAGTAGCAAACAACTTGCCTGCCAATGCAGGAGATGAAAGAGACACTGGTTCGATCACTGGGTCAGGAGGACCCCAGGAGAAGGGCCTTGCAATCCACTCCAGTATTCTTGCCTGGAGAATTCCACAGACAGAGAAGCCCTGGGTGGGCTACAGTCCATAGGGTCTCAAAGAGTTGACTGAAGGGACTTAACACACACACACACACACACACACACACACACACACACACACACACTAGGTTTGTCATAGTTTTTCTTCCAAGCAGAAAGCATCTTTTAATTTCATGGCTGCAGTCACCACCTATAATGATTTTGGAGCCCAAGAAAATAAAGTCTGTCACTGTTTCCATTTTTGCCCATCTATTTGCCATGAAATGATGGGACCAATGCCATGATCTTAATATTTTGAATGCTGAGCTTGAAGCCAGCTTTTTCACTCTCCTCTTTCACTTTCATCAAGAGGCTCTTTTGCTTCTCTTCACTTCCTGCCATTAGGGTGATGTCATCTGCATATCTGAAGTTATTGATATTTCTCCCGGCAATCTTGATTCCAACTAGTGCTTCATCCAGCCCAACGTTTAGCAAATTGTACTCTGCATAGAAGTTAAATAAGCAGGGTGACAATATACAGCCTTGACGTATTTCTTTCTCAATTTGGAACCAGTCCATTGTTCCATGTCCTGTTCTGTTGTTTCTTGACCTGCATATAGGTTTCTCAGGAGGCAGTTAAGGTTGTCTGGTATTCCCTTCACTTTAAGAATTTTCCACAGTTTGCTGTGATCCACACAAAGGTTTTAGCACAGTCAATGAGTTTGACTTTGAAAGTCAGCAGGATTTAACTACAGAACTTCCACAGGACTGGGGAAACAGAGACGCTTGGCAGGCACAATGAAAACCTTGCACACACCAGGACCCAGGAGAAATGAGCAACCCCACAAGAGACTGAGTCAGACTTGCCTGTGAGTGTTTGAGAGTCTCTGGTGGAGGCATGGGTGAACAGTGGCCTGCTGCAGGGTCAAGGGCACTGACAGCAATCCTGGGAGGTGCAGCATGCTGGCATAAGTTCTTTTGGAGGAGGCCACCACTACTGCCATTACCCCCTATCGTTTGGCCTGAGGCCAAAGGGAACACATCCCCACCCATCAACAGAAAATTGGATTAAAGACTGACAGAAAACTGGATTAAAGATTGACTGAGCTTGGTCCTGCCCTCCAGAGCAAGACCCAGTTCTCCCCACAGCCAGTCCTTCTCATCAGGAAGCTTGCACAAACCTCTTATCCTCATCCATCAAAGGGCAGACAGAATGAAAACCACAATCACAGAAAATTAACCAAAATGTCCACATGGATCACAGCTTTGTATAACTTAATGAAACCATGAGCCATGCCATGTAGGGCCACCCAAGACAGACAGGTCACAGTGGAGAGTTCTGACAAAATGTCGCCCACTGGAGAAGGGAATGGCAAACCACTCCAGCATCCGTGCATTGATGCATGACAGAGGCCAACACAATATAGTGAAGTGATTTTCCCTCAATTAAAAATAAGTAAGTTTGGAAAAAAACAAAAAAACTAAAAATGGCTTAAGTCCTAAATGAAATACCAAAGATCATAAAAATTCTAGAAGAAAATACATGCAGTACACTCTTTTACATAAAAACTAGCAGCATTATTAGAGTCTGTCTCCTCAGGGAAGCTAAACAAAAAAAAAAGTACAAACAAATGGAATAAATGGGCCTAATTAAATCAAAAGCTTTTGCACATCAAAGGAAACCATCAACAAAACGAGAAAACAACCCACTGAATGGGAGAAAACATTTGCAAATGATGTTTGATAAGAGGTTAATATCTGAAATATATAAAGAGTTCATACAACTCAAAATCAAAAAAGAAAACCCAATTAAAAAATAATCAGAAGATCTGAATAGATATTTTTTCCAAGAAGAAATACATACATGAAACAATGCTCAACATGTTATCCTTCAGGGAAATGCAAATCAAAACCAAAATGAGGTATCACCTCACACCTGTCAGAATGGCTGTCATCAAAAAGACAACAAATAATAAATTCTGGCAAGAGTGTAGAGAAAAGGGAATCCTCGTTTACTGCTGGTGGGGATGGAAATTGATAGAGTTACTACGGAAAAAAAGCATGAAGGTTCCTAGTAACATTTAAATTAAAGTAAAAACTACCACATGATCCAGAAATTCTACTCCTGGATATACACCCAAAGAAAATGAAAACATTAATTTGAAAAGATACTTATACCCTAATGTTCACAGCAGCATTATTTACAATAGCAAAATGTGGAAGCAATCAAAGTGTTCATCAACCAATGAATGGATTAAAAAAATGTAGTCACACACACACACACACACACACACACACACACACACACACACACTAGAATATTACTCAGTCATAAAAAGGCATGAAATTTGCCATTTGACATATGAATAAACCGGGAGGGTACTAAGCTTAGTGAAGCAAATCAGACAGACAAACACTGCATGCTTTTACTTATATGTGAAATCTAAAAAAAAAAAAAGAAAGAAAGAAAAAATGAATGACTATAACAACAGAAACAGACTCAGATACAAAGAACAAACTAGATATCAGTGAGGAGAGGAGTGAGGGGAGGGGCAATATGGAAGGGGATTAAGAAGCACAAACAGTTCAGTTCAGTCACTCTGTCGTGTCCAACACTTTTCAACCCCGTGGACTGCAGCATGCCAGGCTTCCCTGTCCATCACCAACTCCCAGAGCTTGCTCAAACTCATGTCCATCGAGTCGGTGATACCATACAACCATCACATCCTCTGTCGTCCCCTTCTCCTGCCTTCAATCTTTCCCAGCATCAGGGTCTTTTCAAATGAGTCAGTTCTTCACATCCAGTAGCCAAAGTATGGGAGCTTCAGCTTCAGCATCAGTCCTTCCAATGAATATTCAGGACTGATTTCCTTTAGGATGGACTGGTTTGATCTTCTTGCAGTCCAAGAGACTCTCAAGAGTCTTCTCCAACACCACAGCTCGAAAGCATCAATTCAGTATCAAAAGTATCAAGAAGCACAAACTATTACATATTAAATAAGATACAAGGGTGTATTGCACAGCACATGGAATATAGCCAATTTTTTATAGTAACTTTAGATGGAATATAATTTATAAGACTATCAAATTACTATGTTGTACACCTGAAACTAACATTATAAATCAACTATACTTTAGTTAAAAATAAGGAAGAAACTCTGGAGTTGAGCAGCAGCAGAAGCACATGAACATCCAGCGCACAATTACACAGAAAAAAACGAACAGCCACAAAATTGTGTGCAGATTATAGGCAATACTCTTTCATAAAAAGTATGAAAACACACACACACACACACATGCATGCACACAAAAAAAGCCTGGTTCTTTTTCTCAGGTTTAAAATATGTCATTTCTGGTCTATTTGAATGAGTTGCTTGCCTTTCTACTACTCAGTTTTCCTATGTATAGAATACTTAACAATCATAGTAACTGCTTAGTGCATTTTTGCAACTCAGTTTAGTAATTTTTTGCCTAATGAGAATAACAAAAATAACTAACACTATTGCATCTTTCAGAGAAGGCAATGGCAACCCACTCCAGTACTCTTGCCTGGAAAATCCCATGGATGGAGGAGCCTGGAAGGCTGCAGTCCATGGGGTCGCTGAGGGTCAGACACAACTGAGCAAATTCACTTTCACTTTTCACTTTCATGCATTGGAGAAGGAAATGACAACCCACTCCAGTGTTCTTGCCTGGAGAATCCCAGGGACAGGGGAGCCTGGTGGGCTGCCATCTATGGGGTCACACAGAGTCGGACACGACTGAAGTGACTTAGTAGCAGTGGCAGCATTGCATCTTTACAATGTGTCACATGCTATTTTAAGTCTTTTACGTTATCTTATTTCTTCTCAAGACATTTATAAAGCATGTAAAGCTCTGAGTTTGAACTGAGGTGTTGGAGAAGACTCTTGAGAGTCCTTTGGGCTGCAAGGAGATCTAACCAGTCAATCCTAAAGGAAATCAGTCCTGAATATTCATTGGAAGAACTGATGCTGAAGCTGAAGCTCCAATAATTTGGCTACCTGATGTGAAGAACTGACTCACTGGAAAAGACCCTGATGGTGGGAAGGGTTGAAGGGAGGAGAAGGGGATGACAGAGGATGAGATGGTTGGATGGCATTACTGACTCAATGGGCATGAGTTTGAGCAAACTCCGGGAGTTGGTGATGGACAGGGAAGCCTGGCATGTTGCAGTCCATGGGGTCGCAAGAGTCGACATGACTGAGCAACTGAACTGAACTGAAAGCTCTTAGTTAATACTATGTCAGGAGTTATACTCAACAAGGTCTGGAAAGCTTTCTGCTTATCTCAACCAAGTAGGAGAAACACATTTACTTAAGCACTTCAGTCAACAAAGACTGTTGTCCAGACACACTGTAACAAGGTATAAACTTAATATTAACAGCTATAATAGAATACAATAATTTATATCCTAACAGTGTGACAAGACTCTTGTGGGAATTATAAGGAGGGAAAAATATCACTTCTATCAGATGCTCAGGATAATCACTAAGGAAAGATACTATTTGACTCTGCTTTATCTAGATAAGCAAGTCTTAGGAAAAGAAGTAAAAGAAAAAATCGTCCAGGCAAAAGGTAAACAGAGAGAACATATAATGTTTAGATGAAGACCATGGATTTTGAAGTTAAACACAGTTGAACTAGAATATCTACTCAGCTCCTCACCTGCCTTGTGACCTTGGGCATGCTATGTCTCTTTCTGCTGTTTTCTTGCCTAGAAAATGGATGTGATGATTATAACCTATCATAGATTGGTTGTGAGGATTAAATGAGTTGTGCATCAAGCACATTGTCTAGCCCATTAGTGTTAATATATATCCCTTTAAATTGCCATTCACTGTAAACAGTAAGGGATTCCCAGGTGGCACTAGTGGCAAAGAACCCGCCTGCCAATGCAGGAGACATAAGAGACAGGGGTTCAATAGCTGGGTCAGGAAGAACCCCTGGAAAAGGGCATGGCAACCCACTACAGTATTCTGGCCTGGAGAATCCCACGGACAGAGGAGTCTGGCAGGCTAAAGTCCACAGGGTCACAAAGAGTCAGACACAACTAAAGCAAATTAAAATGCACGCATGTAAACAAAAAAGTGAAAGTAGTTCAGTCACGTCTGACTCTTTGCGACCCCATGGACTATATAGTCCATGGAATTCTCCAGGCCAGAATACTGGAGTGGGTAGCCTTTCCCTTCTCCCAGGGATTCTCCCAACCCAGGGATCAAACCAGGGTCCTCCTGCATTGCAGGCAGATTCTTTATCAACTGAGCTATTAATTGCTAGATTTAAATATATATATATATTATCAAGCAGAACTAACCATATTAAACACACATATTAATTATAAGATGTGTCTTAATTTCAGAAATACTAAAATATGAAAAATGTGCATCTCAAAATCAAGGAAAGTATATTATCATCATTATGAGGACCATTATGCAATAAATCTTTAATGTAATTCTGTGTATTTAGATATGATCTTATTGATAAAATCATTCCATTCTTAGTGGTTTCTGGAAATTTTGTAGTTCTTAAATCACAACTTATGGTTAATGTTTAGTTTTCTCATTCACGTGGTCTCTCTGTAAATGTTCTCAGCACACAGTGGACATTCCAAAGATCATGGAGTTAGTATCTGATCAACTTGGGAGTTGTTGAGGGTGAGAGGTGCTCATCACAGTCCCATCCGAGAGCTCAAAGGAATAAGCATTTGTCTCAATGCCAAATGAATGCCAAAAAAGCATTTTTGCCTGAACTTTATAGCTGATAGCTCACTTTCTCTGTGTGTCTGGCAATCCTATAGAAGTAATCAGTACAGCGGTGGTTACCAAACTTTTGCGAGCATCTGAGTCACATGTTAAAAGCAACTGCTGAACCCCACCCCCAGAGTTTCTAATTCAGTAGGTCCAGGGGCAGAGCCCAAGAACTTGACTTTCTAACAACTTCCTCGGCAGTACCAACGCATCTGGTCTGAAGACTACTCTTTGAAAACTACTGATGTGGAGAAAGTTGAGCCTCCAGAGCCTCAGCCAGGGGCAATCTTTCTTTGGGGGGCCCTTGGCTCATCTAAATCTCACTCTAGTGGGATGGGTAAGTCTGCCTCAAGGCCCAGAAGACTCGTGTCTCTCCAGCCCGCTGCTTGCTCTAATTTTAGCTCCGTTTTGTTTGGCATTCTCTGCATCCAAAATGACACTGATATATTGTCCTGGGAAGAAGTGACTCTGATCCCATTGAGCATTATTAACCATAGGAAGAGATGACTGGGGAGAGAGACTTCCAGGCGTCCCAGCTGTTGTCACTACAACTGCCCTTGTTGTCCCTGCAGGCTCCGGCAGCTTCTGCTGAGGGAAGCTGCTGAGAGAAGTCTGTGGAAACAGCTTATGTCTCACATATCACAGGAAGCTGCTGAGGGAAGTCTGTGGAAACAGCTCCCCAGCATCTGAACCCAGGAATTACAGCTTGAGGCTGAGAATGTAGTCTCCCTCATCGAGAGACTTCTGAAGAAATTGGCCAGATGCCCACTTTGTCTTCAGCTTCCTCTCAGCAAAAGTACCAAAATTTAAAAAAAAAAAAAAAGAGGGAATGCTCCTGAGGCTTTCCTAAGGAGCCTCAGCCTGACCTGCCATTGCCAATTACATACACAAATTGCCTTGAGCCACACTCACTGCAATTGTTCAGAAGCTAGCTGGGAGAATATTCTGGATTTAGAAAATATCTGTTGACTGATATACACAGAGGAATTAGAACTGTCAAGACCCTGAACCATAAACATGTAAAACATATAACTCAAAAATTAAGTGTATATGGCATTTTATTTGGGTGGGGGGTGTTTGGTCAGAATAGGCTTCTCTTTCTCATAATTGTTCACATTCACCTTCTCCTGTTTTGCTGTTGTAACCGTCACTGCTTTGATGACCAACATCCCTGATTAACTTTGTCATTTACTGCATGGTTCATCCAAGCATTACTGCTTCACTGCAGAACAGCAAGAGCCTTCCCAGGGGGCTCAGTGGTAAAGAATCTGCCTGCCAAAGCAGGAGATGCAGATTCGATCCCTGGGACGAGAAGATCTCCTAAAGACAGAAATGGCAACCCACTCCAGTATTATTGCCTGGGAAATCCCATGGACAGAGGAGTCTGGTTCATGAGGTCGAAGAGTCAGACACAACTTAGTGACTAAATAACAACAGAACAGCTACTCAAGGGCTGGGACCATTCTCCTCCAGTTATTCACTCCCAGTTTCCAACCTAGTGCTCAAAACACATGAGGTACTTAATAAACATTTTAAAAAATAATGAACTAATGTTAACATCAACTTCCTGATCTCTAGTCATTATCGTTTTATCCCTGATACCCTTTCCACAAGTATACCTCAGTTGCTTTTTAAATTTCATACCATATGTAAAATAGATAGCTAAAGGGAATTTGCTGTATGACTCAGGGACTCAAACTGGGACTCTGTAACAACCTAGATGGGTGGGATGGGGAGCGAGGTTCGAGAGGGAGGGGATATATGTAAACCTATGGTTGATTCATGTGAATGTTTGGCAGAAACCAACACAAATTCTGTAAAGCATTTATCCTTCAATTAAAAAACACATAATTTAGAAAGCTTAGAAAAGATCTCTATCCTCGTGATAACTGCTCTTTTTATTTCAGAAAACAGACTGAGATGGCTCAGCATGGACAAACATACTCATATACTTCTAGTCTTCACCAAAACATGTAAATCTCTAATTAGGTTTAATTAGGTTTTTAAATAGATTCCAAGCACTTATTAGAGTTTTTCATATCTTTTGTCTTATTTCTACTGCTGTGCTTTTCCAAAGCATGTCCAAGTATACTGACATTTCCTACCCAGCAATTCTTTTCTTAAACCCTAATTCCTCTGTAAGCTGGTTTTCATCTACCCTTTTCTTCAGGAACTGCATACTATTCATTCACCAAAATCTTATTCTTAGCAAATTTTAACTACCTCTTTGTGGGGTTGAATGGTGCCTGCCCCCCACCAAGAGATAAGTCCACTCAAAACGTGTAAATGTGAAAAAGGGTCTTTGTAAACATTATTATGTTAAGTATCTCAAGATTAGCTCATGTTAGATTAGGGTGGGCTTTAAATGCAATGACAATTGTCCTTAGGAGAGAAGGGGAGAGCCAGACATATCAGAGGAGAGAGTCATGTGAAGATGAAGGCAGAGGTTGGAGTGATGCACCTACAAGCTAAGGAACTCCAGCGGTTTCTGGAAGCTGCTAGAAACTAAAAGAAAAGCACGGAACTCATTTTCCCATTGCGCCTCTGGAAGGAAGGAACTTTGCCAACACCTTGACTTCAGACTTCTGGGTTCCAGAACTTTGAGAAAATTTCTGTTGTTTTATGCCACCAAGTTTGTGACAACTTATTACAGCAGCCCTAAGAAACTAATACATCATGCAATGGAATACTAATTAGCAATTAAAATAAATGAAATATTTTGCCAGCTTGAAATAAAATTCACATATAACACTGTGTTCATGTAAGGTGTATAACATGAGGATTTTATATATATATATATATATGCACATTTTTACATATACACACAACCTAGGTAACATATCTTTCACCTTACATAGCCACCTTTTTTGTGTGTCTGGTGGCAACATGCAAGATTCTTTGAGCAATTTTTAAGTACACAATACAGTACTGTTGACTATAGCCATCATGCTGCACATTAGATCTCCAGAATTTATCTTGTAACTAGAAGTTTGTATCTTTTGACCAGTATGACTGCAGCCCCTCACCCCCAGCCCCTGACAACCACCATTCTACTCTGTAACTTTGATTTTAGAATTTTAGATTCCACATATAAGTGAAATCACACAGTATCTTTCCCTGTTTGACTTAATTTCCTTTAGCATAATGCTCTGAAGGGTCATCCATGTGACCACAAAAGGCAAAATTCCTTTCTTTTTTATGGCTGAATAAGAAAGAATGAACTACTGAAATAATAATGTTGAATGAAGTTCAAAATAAAATACTGAATAAGAGTTCATGCAAAAAAAGTGCATGTTGTATAATTTTATTTACATGAAGTTCTAGAAAATCCATACTATAATGAGAGAAAGCATATCAATGGTTGCTTGAGGATGGAAAAGGTGAAGATGACAGACAGGAGCATGAATAAGCATTACAAAGGGGCATAAGGAAACTTTTTGAGTCATGGACATGTTCACTACCCGGCTTTTCTTTTAATTTATTTTTAATTGGAGGATAATTGCTTTACAATGTTGCATTGGTTCCTGGAGTACAACAATGTGAATCAGTCATAAGTATACATATATCCTCTCCCTCTGAAGCCTCCCTCCCACCTTCCCACCCTCCATCCCTATCCAACCCCTCTAGGTCATCACAGGTGGCTTTTAATAATGATTTCATGGGTGTACAAATATGCCCAAATTTGCCAAATATGTGCTGTTTATTGTGTGTCAATTATAGTTCAATAAATTTCTTTTGAGAACTAAACTTTTAAATTTAATCTGAATTTAATCTTTGTGTGTGTGTATGAGAGAGATCACGTGTATTAAGCACTGCCAACTTAGTTACTTTTCTCCTTCTCACTCTTGGTGACCATATCATGGCAGAAGAAGGGTTCCTCTCCTCTGTGGGATACCCCTTGTATCCTTACCAATGGTTTCTATCCATTTCTTTGGGAGAAGCCTCTGTACTGTTGATTGGTTAATCATTCAACATACATGTGAGTTGTTTCTATATTCCAGACATGGTTCTTAGCGTGGTAGATATAATCAATATTGAATAAGACAAAAGCTTTCATGGTGCTTATGTTCTATGAGATGAGACATGCAGACAAACAAAACTAATAGGAATTTATATTAATATGGCAAGTGATGATTAAAACAAATGTAAATCAAAATAAAGGGCTAGTCAATGGCAGCAACTGCTGCCTTAGATAAGAGACACAGAAAAACCTCTCTGAGAAAACATCATTTGCACAGAGACTCGAAGTAACCAAGGTCACCAAACTCATGTTTGGGAGAAGAATGTTCTGGGAAGAAGAGACAGCAAGAATGGAAACCATGAGCCAGATGCATGCTGGGCACACTTGAGGAAAAACAAGGAAGCCAGTGTGACTGGGGCAGAATGAGCAAGATGGCAGTGTGCAGGAAATGATGTCTAACGGGTAGGCCTGACTAGGAAGCTCTGTGTATTTTGTTCAAAGTGTGATGCAAAGGGAATACAGGGTTTTGAGAAGAAAGTTATGTGATCTGTATGCTTTTAAAGATGATCATTTTGGCTGCTGCAGGAAAATAATCGACAAATTAAAAGGCTTCAGCAATAGTCCAAAAGAGAAATGATATGGCTTGACCTGGATGAGAAATGACCAGATTCAAGATACAGCCAGTGGGATTTTCTGAAGTGAGACAGAAAAAGAGGTGACTTGATGACTCCAAGGTTTTTAAATTAAGCAACTGGATGAATGGTGGCACCATAAAATGTGGTGCAGAGGAACAGGTTTTCAAGGTGGGCAGAATCAAGAATTCAGTTTTAGGTGGTAAAAGATTTGGAGTGTTTAGAGAGAACTAGGAACTTGAGTTAGGCTGTGGCATGTGTCTGGCCATGAAAGATTAAAAGTTCCTGTGTGTGGAGTCATGGAGGGAGGAGCTCAGACTTCTTGTGAAAACTGATGCAAACAGGGAGGCAGGTCATGATGGGAATGGCCCCAGTGGCCTCTGAGAGGGAGGGAGAGAGTAATCTCTAATCAGAGCTTCCGGTGACCAATCTTTTAAGAGTTCATAATAGTAAGAAGGTGGTATTCCGGGAGAGCCTATGGTGGTCTTGGTGTGTCTCATTAGTAGCACTTAAAGCTCTAAAATCTCTTCAAAGCTAGGGGTGGGTAGTATAATAGATCTTCCCTAAATACTGCTGAAGACAGGTAGGGGCAAGCAATGTCCATGCCTTTATCCATGAATCTACAATGATCTTTTGCTACAGGGCTCGTACACTGTGAGTCCTCTTCATATGTGAGACCTCTCCTCCTCCACTCTGTAATTTCTGCTTGAGGGATAGTCTGGATCTTTTCTGCCTGATGGATAACCTGGGAAGGCTGTGGGGAACTGGAAGGTACCATGTTAGTCCCTGTCTGCCTAAATACACACCACACCACAAGTCCCATTTTATCACAATCTCCTCCTGTTGGCGCAGCACCCTCTCTGAGTCTGTTCTTCCTAGGGTTCCAGTTGCAGGGAATAAGTACGTCCTTGGTCCCTTCTGTTCTCAGATTTCTATACATATTGGGAGATTTCACATGTGTGTGTATGCATGTTCAGTTGTATCTGCCTCTTTGCGACCCCATGGACTGTAACCCACCAGGTTCCTCTGTCCATGGAATTTTCCAGGCAAAAATACTAGAGCGGATTGCCATTTCCTACAGGGGACCTTCCCAACCCACAGATCGAACCCATGTCTCTTGCATCTCCTGCACTGCCAGGCGGATTCTCTACCACTGTGCCACCTGGGAAGCCCCAATTTACATATACAATCACCAAATAGTAACAGGTTCCTCTCAGAGCTGCATGTCTACATCTAACTTTTCTCTAATACTCATTTCCTGCCTTCTTTTTAGCACTATTACACCTATTTTTAAT
Source organism: Capricornis sumatraensis (assembly GCF_032405125.1). NCBI lineage: Eukaryota > Metazoa > Chordata > Mammalia > Artiodactyla > Bovidae > Capricornis > Capricornis sumatraensis. Next base: position 76,282,616 of record NC_091072.1, on the reverse strand, counting down.
ATCTATAGATTAAAACCTTTTTCTGCAGAGAATTGTTTTCATCCCTTCTAAAACTTTACAGCCACAACAATTCACCAATCTTTGCTGCTCTTTCAAGTCAAAGACTTTTGGAATTCAAAACAAAACCATTTCTCTCAAGGTGCTGTGCTCAGTTGTGTCCAACTCTTTGCGACCCTATGGACTGAAGCCCACCAGGTTTCTCTGTCCATGGGATTCTCCAGGGAAGAATACTGGAATAGGTTGCCTTGTCCTACTTCACAGGATCTCTTTGACCCAGGGATCAAAGCCAGGTCTCCCCGCATTGCAGGCTATTTCTTTACATGTGAGTCACCAGGACCTACTTCCGAAATCAAAAGACCTAACTCTTTAGACCCTACTTTGAAATTCAAAATAAAACATGGATTCTTCTGGGCTCATTCCTACCATCTCTCAGGAATACAGAATGTCTAAGGCAATGGGTGGAGGTCAATGATGTAACAAAAATTCCCAGAAATCAAAATTTCTCAGTATTATCTCACTATTGTATCATTTGTATGAAATGAAGCCTGGGTTGAGGGTGGGAGGAGAGACTCAGTTGTCTCAGATATATGAGGTCACAGCTGAAGTCACAGAAGAGTTGAAAAAGGCTAGGTTGATAGGTGAGATGATAGGAAGCTGTTGTGAGATGTGGCTCAAGGAGGAGAAATTCTAGGAGGTTAGGGGTGGGGATAAGAGCTATTTGGGGTGCCCAGTTGGGTAAGTTTCTGGACATAACTTTCTTATTAGTTCCTGACTCAGATTTGGAGATAGGAAGGATGGGAGGAGGGGTTCTGGGAAGCAACTTCTCAAAGAAGGATTTAAGTCTGAGTCACTGATTTGATCTCTCAGCCCCATGTGTTTTTGACAGTATCAGCTGTGGGGTTTCCCTCTTGCCTACAAAATGCTTGAAGTCTGGAGCTCACAGACCTCCAGCCTGTGGTGCTACTCTTAGCTGTCTGACTAGGATGGAGGATGGGCTGGGAAATTGTCCATTCTTGAATTTATTATATTACTACTTCCTAATCTTGTCTTAGAGCCACTGTTACCTCAAGCAGCCACTGGCCCACTCCCTACCCCAACCCCAGCCAGCTATTATTTTTTCACTGAGTTTCTCTTTTCTCTACCCACCTTCTAACTGGAATTTCTTTACCTGGGGCAAACACTTCTTTCCTCACACCCTTATCTTTACACATATGTGTACATACACATACACACACATTCACACAAACACACTGACCCATTCAAAATACAGGTGCTTCCTGAACTACTGAGACATCTGTCCTGGTAGTTCTCCAACAGGGAAGTCTCCTCTCATCATTTACCTGCCCTCTTCCCCTATTCATTTACTCTTCTTCAGGACATGGAGCTCTCTCCATCTTCAGCTCCAGAGCATTTGGTTTCCGTTCGGACTAATGGCACAGCATGCCTTCCAAGATCAAGAACAAGAGGGAGGAAGGAACTCCAGGCAGCAGAAAAGGTAAATGGGGCTAATGATGACATTCAAACGTCCTTAGATTGGATATTCTCTATGGGAGAAGAATCGAGGTCCTCTGTCTCCCATCCCTGCCATGGCTGCACCCATTTCCTGGTTGGGGAAAGTTGGGACTTTCACGTGTCCTTTCTCCTCTCCTTAATGGAAGGAACAAAGCAAGTCATTCTCATTCTAATTAGAAGGTGGGCATCAGTCTGAAATTCCTGTAGGAGGAGTTAGTTGTATATACCACCAAGGGGCATTTATTTATCCCAAGACCAACTTTCTCTAAGACGTTCTTATGTCCTCTACAATGTAAATCAAGGCCAGATGTCCAAAACTTTGCTTTCCTTGTCCTAGGGTACAGAGAAGGGCCAGAATCTGCAAGCAAAAACTGACACAATATTGTAAAGAAGTTATACTCCAATTTAAAAAAAATCTACCTAATGTATGATTATATTTATAGGACATTCTGAAAATGGTACAACTACACTGAGAAGAAATAGATCAGTGCTTAGTCACCAAGGTCTGGGAGTAATGAAATGCATAGTACCACTATTTCCAAATGTATTGAGATGTTTCTCATCATCAAAACTAAGAATGCAGGAATCAAAAAATCACAGGATTTTGTGTAGTAAAGACATTAAAGACCAAAAAAAGAAAAAGAAATGAGCTTAAAGGAATTCAGGAAGAAAAAGTTAAAAGTATCTTCTAAGATTTCTAGGTGGCATATCTTATTAAGGTGCTCATAACGATTAACGGAGCCTCAAGTCTGAGAGCCACTGAGGAACTGCAAAGCCTGACACTTGGAGGAAGATAGAAACAGGTTCTAAGAATATGAGGAATAGTTATGCAGTTCCACTACAGAACTATGAGGAGAAAATAGTCAGTAGATATGGAGTCACTGAGAGTTCTATTTGGGAAAGCGCATTGTTGTTGTTCCTGTTCAGTTGCTAAGTCATATCCCACTCTTTGCCACCCCATGAACTGCAGCACGCCAGGCTTCTCTGTCCGTGACTATCTCCCTGAGTTTCCTCAAACTCATGGATGCCTTTTAATCCTTTTTGTTGTCTAATTGCTCTGGTTAGGATTCCCAATATCCTGTTGAATAGGAAGGTGAGAGTGAGATTCCCTGTCTTTCCCTAACCTTGTAGGAAAAGCTTTTAGCTTTTTACCATTAAGTATGATGTTGGTTATAGGTTTGTCATATACAGCCTTTATTATAGCAAGGTGAATTTCTTCTATAACTAATCGTTGAGAGTTTTACCTTGAATGGATATTGAATTTTATCAAATTATTTATCTGCATCTATTTATAACATTATATGATTTTTATCCTTCATGCTGTTGATTTTGGGCTTCCCTGGTGGCTCAGCTGGTAAAGAATCTGCCTGCAAAGTGGGAGATCTGGGTTAGATCCCTGGGTTGGGGAGATCCCCTGGAGAAGGGATTGGCTACCCACTCCAGTATTCTGGTCTGGAAAATGTCATGGACTGTAGCTTCTGCACTGCAGACAGATTCTTTACTGCTGAGCCACCAGAGAAGCCCGAGTAGGTTGTATATTTCTAGGAATTTATCCATTCCTTCTAAGATATCTAATTTTTTGGTGTATAGTTTTTCATAGTAGTCTCTTTGGTATTAGCTGTGATATCTTTTTATATTTTCATTTAAGTCTTTCTTTTTATTCAACATATTTGTTGTTTGAGTGCTGTTTAATTTCCACATGTTGTTGAATTTTAAGAATTTCCTCAAGAGTGAGATTGCTGGATCATACGCAGCAATATTTACAATGGTCAGGATATAGAAGTAACCTAAAAAAAAAGAGAGAGAGACTTTCCTCGTGATTTCCAATTTACTATCATTGTGGTAGGAAAAAATACATGATATGTTATCAATATTAAGTTTGTTAAGCTTGATTTGTGGCCCAGCATATGACCTTGCCTGGAGAATGTTCTGTGTGTGCTTGAGAAGAATGTGTATTTTGTCATTCTTGGATGCAGTGTTTTGTATAGATCCATTTTGTCTATAATGCCATGTTTGTTATTTCCTTCATAACTCTGCCTGTATGATCCATTCATTATTGAAAATGGGGTATTGAGGTCTGCTCTTATTATTTTTGTCAGTTTTTCCCTTCGGTTCTGCTTATATTTGCTATATATATATTTAGGTGCTTCAAAATTGGATGTATATATATTTACAACTGTAATATCATCTTGATGAACTATTATATAATGACCTTTGTCTCCTATGACAAAGCATACAGTTTTCGACTAAAAATCTGTTTTGTCTGATATAAATATAGCTAGTCCTGCTGTCGTTTGTGTACCATTTGCCTGAAATATCTTTTCTCATCCCTTTACTTTCAGCCTATGTGCGTGTGTGATAGCATATAGCTGGATTGTTTTAATCCATTTAACTCATCTGTTTGACTGGAGAATTTAATCCATTTATGATTAAATAATGATTAATATGTAACTATCAGTAATTACCATTATTACCATGTTGTTGTATTCTATTCTGTAGTTCCTTTGTTTCTTCCTTCCCTTCTTGCTATCTTGTTTTGTGATTTATTGAAATTCTGCAACAGTTTGCTCTGATTCCTTTTTTAAAAAATATACATTTATTTATTTTAATTGGAGGCTAATTACTTTACAATATTGTATTGGTTTTGCCATACACCAACATGAATCCACCACGGGTGTACACGTGTTCCCCATCTTTTGTGTATCTTCTAGAGGTTTACATTACCATGAGACATATCCTACAGTATGTCTTTTTAAGCTGGTAACAGCAACTGCATACAAAAACTCCACATTTTTTCATTTCCCTTCACATTTTATGTTATTGATATCACTATTTAGACCTCTTTATAATAAGTATCCATTAAAAATTATTGTATTGATAGCTATAGCTACTTTTAATACTTATAACTTTCACACTAGCATTACAAGTGATTTAAGCACCATCCTTACAGTATTTAAGTCTTCAAATTTGACTATATATATTCCACTTCCAATGAGATTTATACTTATGTTTTCCTCCTGCTGTTTAATATCCTTTCAACTTGAAGAACTTCCTTTAGGGTTTGTTGTATGCCAAGTCTAGTCATGACCAAGCTTTTGTTTGTCTGGGAAAGTCTTTATCTCCACTTCATTTCTGAAGAGTAGCTTTGCCAGGTAAAGTATTCTTGGTTAGCAAGTTTGTTTGTTTTTGATACTTAGCTTGTATCATCTTACTCCCTCCTGGTATACAAGGTGTCTGCAGAGAAGTACTTTTTTGGGACTTCCCTTGTATGTGGTAATTCACTCTTCCTTGCTGCTTTCCAAATTCTATTTGTCTTTGACCTTAGATAATTTGATTATAACATCTCAATGAAGATTTCTTGATGTTCAGCCTCCTTGGAATTTTTGAGCATCATGGATCTAGATGTTAACTTCCCTACCAGATTTGGGAATTTTTCTGTCATTATTTCATTAAATAAGCTTTCTACCATTTTCACTTTCCCTGTTCCTTCTGTGGCTTTCAAAATGCCCATATTATGTCATTTGATGGTGCCCCATAGTCATATAGGCATTCTTTACTCTTCTCAGTTCTTTTCATTTTTCTGAATTTCAAATTATTTGTCTTCAAATTCAATCATTCTCTTTTCTTCTTGATCAAGTCTGCTGTTGAAGCCCTCTATTGAATTTTTCATCACAGCCATTGTATTCTTCAGTCCCAAGAGTTTCTGCCTTGTTCTTTTTTTATAGTTTTCATTTCTTTGTTGAACTTCTCATTTTGCTGTTTTCTTGATTTCCATTCACTGGTCATCTTCTCTTGTGGCTTAAAGATTCTTTAATATAACTGTTTAGAATTGCAATTGATCTCCATTCCTTTGAGATCCATCACTGGATCTTTTTGTTCTTTTGGTGGTGGTATGTTTCCTTAATTCTTCATGTTCCTTGAATTCTTGCAGTGCTGTCTCTTTATTTGAAGAAGCAGTCCTCTTCCAGTCTTTACTGACTGGCTTCAAAAGTGAAACATCTTCACCAGTCAGCCCAGCTAAAGATTTTGAGTCTTTCAGATCTTTCCTATGGGTGCACTCACCTCTGTTTTCTCGTTACCTCTTGAGGAGAGGCTTTCTCTTAATCCCAAAAAGTCAGTCTGGGTACTGACAGCCTCCTGTTTACTTTCCCCAGAGTATTCAAGATTCTTTCAAATGTTCCTTCTCTCATTCTCACATAGTTGTGCCAGCTGCTGATATCTACATACTGTCTGAAGAGGCTTTCACTTGCTATCTGCAGAGGCTAACATGTTACCATCTCAAGGTTATGTGAAATACTAGGAGCATTTGTCCGTCAGTTGAGGGAAGTCACTGACAGGTGAGAAGTCCCATAGTGTTCTGGATAACCCTCTTGGTGGAGTTCACCTAGCTCTAATAGGTGAGCTGCAGCTGGTTCTGGAGATCCATGCAGTGAATGCCATAAGTGCCCACCCCTTTCTTCTGTTCCCAACTCCCCCAATACTATTCAGCTGTGCCAATCACCTTAGCCATCTGGGTAGGATGAGACAGAAGTGGGCCTCCTAGTCAATGTCTTATAAGCCTGGGAAATCAGAGAGCTAATTCTACTCTCACTTCCCTCATAGGAGAAATCACAGGTTGAGAGGGTCCCTACTGGTACTAAGCTATGCTGCCTTTGGGGAGGAGTGTCTTGGTTGGTGGGGGAGGAGGGAGTGAAACTGTCTTTCTTACCTTCTGCAATGCATCTATTCATGGATTTCTTTTTCTTGAAAGAGGTTTAGGAAGCTCTCCCCTGGACTCCTGATTTCCCAAAAGGTATTTCCATCCATGGATGGTTGTCAAAATTGACGTTTATGCTGTAAATATGAGGGCTGTAACCTCCTATTCTGACACTTTGTTTATGTCACCTATCTAGTGACTCATCAGATTTTTATCACCCTTTCTTTCCAGAAAATCCTTTGAAGACACAATGAGACCAAAGGTGGGTAAGACTTCCAAATATACTGGTTCCTTTGGGCTTGCCTGGTAGCTCAGATGGTAAAGCGTCTGCCTGCAGTGAGGGAGACCTGGGTTCTATCCCCGGGTTGGGAAGATCCCCTGGAGAAGGAAATGGCAACCCACTCCAGTACTCTTGCCTGGAAAATTCCATGGATGGAGGAGCCTGGTAGGCTACAGTCCATGGGATCGCAAAGAGTCTGATATGGCTAAGCAGCTTCACTGGTTGGGAATCAAGGTTCCTAGGGAAAGCAGAGGTGAAAAGGATGTGGCCAGGGGGTGGGAAAACTGTCTAACAAGAACCATATCTTGGAAGACTTGGGTGCTGTAGCTCAGAATTCTCTTGACCAAGTGGTGAGTCACTGTGCACCAAGACTAAGTAACATCTTCAATGCCACAGCTATACTAGATGACTTCAAAAGCAGGCAGGCTATATATGTGGGTGTTAATAAGGTACGTCAGCATAGGAGTCTGCTTATATCTGTTACCCAACTGGCTAGATTAAGAGATGACAAGGGATATGGGCTGAAAAATGACTCAGTGGGGCTGAAGGAGACTTAGGGCTGCCTGACAAATGGCATGCCTTCGAGTGTCCATCTCAACTCCAAAAATGCCTCATATTGTTTCATGATGTGTCAGTTCAGATTCTGGCAGAGTTAAGGTAATGTTCCCAATATGTGTATCTTATTTCAACAGGCGGTAGAATTAACGATCACTGAAACCCTGTGGGATCAGGTGAGTACAGAGGGGTCCTCTTTGACAGCATAGTGAGAGATGAGAGAAGGGAGGGAAGCTTAAGAAAGGAGCACATTTCCTTCTTTCTCCATGCGTAATTTGCTGATTGATGGTAAGGAATTCCTATCGCCCTCCCATCTTGTTCTACTATTCATCTAGTCCCAAATCCTCGAACACTCCTTGCGTCTGTGCATCTCAGTGCCCATTCTCAACATCCACTTCTCCATTAGACAACTATGTTTTCTCAACTATGTTTTCTCTACCAGCATTGTATAAGCACTGTACAATTAATAATTTAAATCTCATCCACTAGCAAGTACCTTAGGGCAAGTACTTAAAAACCCATATATTTTAATTCTCAGATGAGAGGAAGACAATTTACCATTTTGACATGAAAATTAAAGATCCTAACTCCATTTCTTATTAGAAAGACATATTTTACCTCCAGAGCCACTCAGATGATATGACAAATTGTCTACCGATAGCCCTAGATTCCTATGGCATAAAAACTAAAGATTTGGCCCTTCAAGAATGAGGTACCTTCAAAATTAACCTCTCAAAAATAAATACGTCAACCTAAAGAGTTCAGTTCAGTTCAGATCAGTCGCTCATTCGTGTCCGACTCTTCGTGACCCCATGAATCGCAGCACGCCAGGCCTCCCTGTCCATCACCATCTCTGGAGTTCACTCAGACTCACACCCATCGAGTCCGTGATGCCATCCAGCCATCTCATCCTCGGTTGTCCCCTTCTACTCCTGCCCCCAATCCCTCCCAGCATCAGACTCTTTTCCAATGAGTCAACTCTTTGCATGAGGTGCCCAAAGTACTGGAGCTTCAGCCTTAGCATCATTCCTGCCAAAGAAATCCCAGGGCTGATCTCCTTCAGAATGGACTGGTTGGATCTCCTTGCAGTCCAAGGGACTCTCAAGAGTCTTCTCCAACACCACAGTTCAAAAGCATCAATTCTTCAGCACTCAGCCTTCTTCACAGTCCCACTCTCACATCCATACATGACCACAGGAAAAACCATAGCCTTGACTAGATGGACCTCAGTCAGCAAAGTAATGTCTCTGCTTTTGAACGTACTATCTAGATTGGTCATAACTTTTCTTCCAAGGAGTAAGTGTCCTTTAATTTCATGGCTGCAGTCACCATCTGCAGTGATTTTGGAGCCCCCAAAAATAAAGTCTGATACTGTTTCCACTGTTTCCCCATCTATTTCCCATGAAGTGATGGGACCAGATGCCATGATCTTCGTTTCCTGAATGTTGAGCTTTAAGCCAATTTTGTCACTCTCCTCTTTCACTTTCATCAAGAAGCTTTTTAGCTCCTCTTCACTTTCTGCCATAAGGGTGGTGTCATCTGCATATCTGAGAAGACACATTTAATTTCATTCACTTGAATGAAAAGTTAACTCCATAAAATGACCAATTTCTGCATAATTACTAGTGACCTGTTGTTTCTGAGGGAAACATGCCAATTGTTTCTGGAGTTCCTGTTTGTAACATGATTATGATGGTGTCATTAGCACAGAAGAGGATTCTTTCCTTCCATCGATTATGGCAAAAAGGTCTATATAAAGACATTAAAAGACATAGAATTTGCTTAAGTCATTCATATATAATTTAAACATAATTTCAATAGGTGGGACATCATTCTGTTTTGATTATTTATATCAATAACCTCAGATATGCCAAAGAATTGATGCTTTTGAACTGTGGTGTTGGAGAAGACTCTTGAGAGTCCCTTGGACTGCAAGGAGATCCAACCAGTCCATTCTGAAGGATATCAGCTCTGGGATTTCTTTGGAGGGAATGATGCTAAAGCTGAAACTCCAGTGCTTTGGCCACCTCATGCGAAGAGTTGACTCATTGGAAAAGACTCTGATGTTGGGAGGGATTGGGGGCAGGAGTAGAAGGGGACGACAGAGGATGAGATGGCTGGATGGCATCACAGACTCGATGGACGTGAGTCTGAGTGAACTCCGGGAGTTGGTGATGGACAGGGAGGCCTGGCGTGCTGCGATTCATGGAGTTGCAAAGAGTCGGACACGACTGAGTGACTGAACTGAAACTGCTTTGTTACTGATTTTCTTTAGAGAATTTTTTTTTTACTGCCTGATTTTTATTTATTTTAAGGTAACATGTGGTTGATTTTATTTATTTATTTTTATTATTTTTTATTATTTATTTTATTTTATTTTTAATTTTTTTTACTTTACAATACTGTATTGGTTTTGCCATACATTGACATGAATCTGCCACGGGTGTACATGAGTTCCCAATTCTGAAACCCCCTCCCACCACCCTCCCCATATCATCTCTCTGGGTCATCCCAGTGCACCAGCCCCAAGCATCCTGTATCCTGTATTGAACCTAGACTGGCGATTCGTTTCTTACATGATAGTATACATGTTTCAGTGCCATTCTCCCAAATCATCCCACCCTCTCCCTCTCCCACAGAGTCCAAGTCTCTTCTATACATCTGTGTCTTCTTTACTGTATTTTAATAAAGATTCTGAAGAAGAATAAATGCCAGATTCACTCTGTGGCATCAGAGATTACCAACATGATTTTTTAAATGCTTCAAAATGTTCTACAGACCACCAAATTGATTGACAATAATTTAAATCAGAATAATGGCCAGCAGAAGAAACATATTCATGGAGCTTTCCTGTCCTTTAACTTAATATATTTGAGAGATTCAGACCCATTATTGGAGAGGTCTGAGATGTTGAAAAGAAAAGAAAAGAATATGAGTTTGTACTTCGATGTGAAGAACTGCCCTTTCTGTGGTTATGAAAAACATAGTGTTTTAACATCATTTCGAGGAATTTAGATCAAATCATTAGAATTGTTTTAAAGAGAACAAGTTGAAAAAAAATCTTCTTTTATAGAAGACAGACTAATCATATGTTTGGTAAAGTATGAAACTGTTGAATCTATCAAGAAAGTGTTTTGGGTTCTGAAAACTTTTTGAGTTGAAAAAGAAATACATGTTCATTAAGTCACCAGTGGGAATTTGTTGCCTTCAGTCTTCTAACTGAGGCAATGCCATGAGCAGTTACTCTCAGAATTTACAGGATTAAGCCCTGCATTTTGAAATTGCTTTAAAATAGACTTGTATTTAGAGAATGTGAGAAAATTATTTTAATTCTATAAAAAGGGATGTCTTTTCACTTTGATGAAATTTCCTTGTTTTCCCAGAAACAGGAAAATGACAACCAAGGTGACAATTCTCAAATATAAAAACACAAGATTTCACTTTATATTTAAATGGTCTATTAGTGCAGAAGCTAACTATGCTCATTAATAGCCAAAGCAAACTGCTATAAACTTTCACAGAACACAGATATTCACTTGGAGTTTCTGAGACCTTTCCAAAATTATCAGCTATTTCAGCTTCCCAATTTTGACATTCTAGTTGCATACACATTTAAACTGTGATATAGAGATGACAATTAGAGGAAAAGTGATCACTTCTGAACCTATAATAGCAATCATTCATGAGAAGCTAAGCAGAAAAAGACTTTAAATCAAAGACTATGAATTGTTTAAATTAAAAAAAAAGTAAGTGAAAGTCTCCACAGCCTCTCTCCTGCAAGGCCCCACTGAACAACACTATGTAACATAATCAACTTTTTTATTCAGTCTTTCAATGACTTTCCTGATAAGTTTTACAGAAAGAAAAAAAACAATTAAAATTTTGTACAAGAATAACTAATGTTCTTATAATTACTGTATTACTAAAGAGTTGATTATATAATGGTCAGAAAACCATCCTATGGGGAACCAGTACATAATTGGATACTTACAACATAATAAAAGAATATAAAACATATATAAATATATGAGATTTATATAAATATATGAGATGAATATAAAACTGCAGATGGTGACTGCAGACATGAAATTAAAACATGGTTACTCCTTGGAAGAAAAGTTATGACCAACCTAGATAGCATATTAAAAAACAGAGACATTATTTTGCCAACAAAAGTCCATCTAGTCAAAGATATGGTTTTTCCAGTAGTCATGTATGGATGTGAGAGTTGGACTATAAAGAAAGCTGAGTGCCAAAGAATTGATGCTTTTGAACTGTGGTGTTGGAGTAGACTCTTGAGAGTCCCTTGGACTGCAACAATATCCAACCAGTCCATCCTAAAAGAAATCAGTCTTGAATATTCATTGGAAGGACTGATGCTAAAGCTGAAACTCCAATATCTTGGCCACCTGATGTGAAGAACTGACTCTTTTGAAAAGACCCTGATGCTGGGAAAGACTGAAGGCAGGAGGAAAAGGGGATGACAGAAGATGATATGGTTGGATGGCATCACCAACTCAATGGACATGAGTTTGAGTAAACTCTGGGAGTTGGTGATGGACAGGGAAGCCTAGCATGCTGCAGTCCATGGGGTTGCAAAGAATCGGAGACAACTGAGTGACTGAACTGATAAAGAATGAACATAGGGTTGATGAGTAGCAATAAGCTGATAATTGGCACAGCCCATCCCACTGACTATTCAGATTCTATATGCTCCCTTATAAGCATGTGAAAGTAGGAAAGTCCACTAGACCATTCAGTTAGACCTATATCAAATCCCTTATGATTATACAGTGGAGATTACAAACAGATTCAAGGGATTAGATCTGGTAGACGGAGTGCCAGAAGAACTATGGACAGAGGTTTGTAACATTGTACAGGACACAGTGACCAAAACCATTTCAAAGAAAAAGAAATGCAAGAAAGCAAAGTGGTTGTTGTTTTTTTACATTTAAATTTATTTATTTTAATTGGAGGCTAATTACTTTACAATATTGTATTAATTTTGCCATACATCAACATGAATCCACCACGGGTATACACGTGTTCCCAATCCTGAACCTCGCTCCCACCTCCCTCCCTGTAACCATCCCTCTGGGTCATCCCAGTGCACCAGCCCCAAGCATCCTGTATCCTGCATTGTACCTAGACTGGAAATTCATTTCTTATATGATATTATACATGTTTCAATGCTATTCTCCCAAATCATCCCACCCTCTCCCTCTCCCAGAGTCCAAAAGACAGTTCTATACATCTGTGTCTCTTTTGCTGTCTCACATATGGGGTTATCGTTACCATCTTTCTAAATTCCATATATATGACAAATGCTAACAAGTATGAAAGGGGAAATTAACAATAACACAATAATAGTGGGAGACTTTAATACCCTACTCACACCTATGGATAGATCGACTAAACAGAAAATTAACAAAGAAACACAAACTTTAAATGATACAATAGACCAGTTAGACCTAATTGATATCTATAGGACATTTCACCCCAAAACAATGAATTTCACCTTTTTACCAAAGTGGTTGTTTAAGGAGGCTTTACTAATATCTGAGGAAAGAAAAGAAGCAAAAAGCAGGGGAGAAAGGGAAAGATATACCCAACTGAATGCAGAGTTCCAGAAAAAAGCAAGGAGAGATAAGAAACCCTTCTTAAACTAACAATGCAAAGAAATAGAGGAAAACAATAGAATGGAAATGACTAGAGGTCTCTTCAAGAAAACTGGAGATATCAAGGGAACACTTCAAGCAAGGATGGCATGATAAAGGACCTAACAGAGGTAGAGATTAGAAGAGGTGACAAGAATACACAGAAGAATTGCACAAAAAAGGTCTTAATGACCCAGATAACCATAATGGTGTGGTCACTCACCTAGAGCCAGACATCCTGGCATGTGAAGTCAAGTGGGCCTTAGGAAGCATTACTACCAACAAGGCTAGTGGAGGTGATTGAATACCAGCTGAGCTATTTAAAATACTAAAAGATGATGCTCTTAAAGTGCTGCACTCAAAATGTCAGCAAATTTGGAAAGCTCAGCAGTGGCCACAAGACTGGAAAAGATCAGTTTTTATTCCAATCCCAAAGAAGGGCAATGCCAAAGAATGTTCAAGCTACCATACAATTGCGCTCATTTCACAAGTTAGCAAAGTAATGCTCAACAGCCTTCAAGCTAGGTTTAGCGGTACATGAACTGAGAACTTCCAGACGTACAAGCTGGATTTCGAAGAGGCAGAGGAACCAGAGGTCAAATTGCCAACATTCGCTGCATCATAGAGAAAGCAAGCAAGTTACAGAAAAACATCTACATTTGCTTCATTGACTATGTTAAAGCCTTTGACTGTGTGGATCGCAACAAACTATGCAGATAAAGAAACGGGAGTACCAGACCACCTCACCTGTCTCCTAAAAAACCTGTATGCAGGTCAAGAAGCAATGGTTAGAGCCAGACATAGAACAACAGACTGGTTCAAAACTGGGAAAGGCTCTATATTGTCACTCTGTTTATTTAATTTTCTATGCAGAGTGTATCATGCAAAATATCAGGCTGGGTGAATCACAACTTGGAATCAAGATTGCCAGGAGAAATATCAATAACCTGAGATATGCAGATGATATCACTTTAACAGCAGAAAGTGAAGAGCCTCTTTATGAGAACGTAAAAGAGGAGAGTGAAAAAGCTGACTCAAAACTCAACATTCAAAAAACTAGTAAGATCATGGCACCCAGTCCCATCACTTCATGGCAAATAGATGATGAAAAAGTGGAAACAGTGACAGATTTTATTTTCCTGGGCTCCAAAATCACTGTGGACAGTGACTGAAGCCATGAAACTAAAAGACACTTGCTCTTTGGAAGGAAAACTATGATAAACCTAGACAGCATATTAAAAACCAAAGACATCACTTTGCCAACACAAGTCCATATAGTCAAAACTGTGGTTTTTTCAGTAGTCATATACAGATGTGAGAGTTGGACCATAAAGAAAACTTGAGTGCCAAAGAATTGATGTTTTCAAATTGTGGTGCTGGAGAAGACTCCTGAGAGTCCCTTGGACTGCAAGATCAAACTAGTCAGTCCTAAAGGAAATCAACCCTGAATATTCACTGGAAGGACTGACGCTGAAGCTTTAATACTTTGGCAACCTGATACAAAGAGCTGACTCACCTGAAAGCCTGTGATGCTGGGAAATATTGACAACAAAAGGATATGGGGATGGTAGAGGATGAGATGGTTAGATAGCATCACTGACTTAAAGCACATGAATCCGAGGAAACTCCAGAGGACAGAGGAGCCTGGGGTGCTGCAGTCCAAGGAATTGCAAAGAGTCGGACATAACTTAGTGAATGAACAACAAAGCATGTTAAAATTCCTGAATATCAACAAAAACAATTCTATATTTTAACTGAATAAGATATACCTATCTGTCTTAAAGTCCTCATCCTTTCCCCACAATGAGAACTCAGACTACCAATAGTCACTGTCTCCATCTATGTCTGGATGAAGAATATAGGTACATGTTTAGTTTTAGAATCTGCCAGAGCTTTTCCCACAGTAATCGTACACTTCTGTACTTCTTCCAACAATATATGAGAGTTTGAGCTTCTCTATGTTCTCACCAGCACATGGTCTTGGTCTACTGGTGTGTTATAACCTAAACGCAAATGTGTTGATTTCCACAGCTATGTTTAGCTTCAGAACAAACACCAATGAAATGAAGTACAATAGTGGCTTTCATTGACATTCCTTTCACAACTTGGCCTTCTTTCAATAACTTCCTGTATTTTACCCACCTACCATATGAAGAAATGGTGGCCCAGAAATATGAATGAGAGTGGAATTCAATGGGATTTATTTCTTTGAGCTAGGAAGCCATAGTCTGTTGGCATTCATACTCTATAGCCTAATAATGACTGAGAGATTCTATATATAAAATCCCTTTGTAATAAAGTCTGTAACATTAATTTTTCCATAATTTTTTGTCTTCTGTCAGGTGCTAATGGCCTTTAAGGATATACAAAAGGAGGTGAGATTAAATTTCTATTCTCTAAATTCCCTGACCATATCACTTCTCTTGCTTCTGATTTTCCTATACTCTTCTGTGCTGTTAACTTTGATCAAGCTTTTAATTTCATTTCTTTATCTAGGGATTTCTCCCTTAAAAGACTAGCACTCATTTGTCAGTCTAGTAAGTAAGACCAGAAGATGCCTAACAATTCCCTTATGAAAATATGATAATACAGAGAGAAAATCCTATCTATCAGAACTACTCTCAGCAAGAATACTATGCAGTTATGTGAAACAGGTGACTGAGTTGGGAGGATCCAAATGACATGGTAAATTATTAGGATCATATGTTTATTAATTACAGGGTAGTTCAAATTAGAGTCAGAGCTAAACTTGGCTCTGCAACAATCCTCCTCTTCTGCTCTTTCATGCAGGTCCTAGTATTTTTTCTATACAAACACTAATTAAATATCTAAAACTATAGTCCAAAAATGGAGTATATTATTGGCCTACCCCAGACAATCAGTTACTACATTTGTTTACTCAAGGTGTTGATATGTCTCAGTCCTGCCAAGGTTGGATCAAAAGGACCTGAAAGAAATTTCCTCTACTTCACTAACTGGATCACTCTTAGCCTTTGAACTAAGCCTTTTTCTATAGTCCAAGAAGCCATGCCATTGTATCCTGCTGCTCTAGGAAAAAACTACAGAAGCCTCTGCCTCCATCTGGCTGGAGGTAAAAGGGAGAAGAGATCAAAAGCTTGGTATTTTCACAAAGCATTCCTCGGCCTCAGGGCACCTCCACATTACCCAGAATTTTAGTCCCCTGAGTCCTTCCTAAGTGTCCTCCAAGCAGGACTTGAGTTAGTGAGAGGAGGAGGTTTGTCCATAAGTGGGACTCACATGTGTTGATTTTGTCCTCACAAGGCCCATAAGCAAAGTTAAATGTCCCACCTGACATCTGTGCTGAAGCTCTATTCTAGGTCTAGTGGTTCTTCATGGGGTCCATCAGTCTGATGGACCACCTGGGCTGGTGCAGACTGTTATGTCAATCTGACAAACACTTTCAAACATATAGGCACACTGAGAGAAGAAAGTCAAGCAAAATATATCTGGGAGAGACAGAACTAGAGAGCACTTCCTTGCCCCAGAGCACTGTTACGTAGAAACACCATCTAGCCAGCTCCAAGGAGCTCAGGGGCCCCAAAGTACATAGCATCAGCAGCTATTTACTCTGGGGTGAGTAAGATGGAATTTTTTAAAAAACAGATACTTAAAGGTTCATCTCAGAGAACCAATGCGTACACAGTGAGGAGTCAGTTCAGTTCAGTGGTTCAGTCATGTCCGACTCTTTGCAACCCCATAGACTTTAGCATGACAGCCTTCCCTGTCCATCACCATCTCCCTGAGCTTGCTCAAACTCATGTCCATTGAGTTGATGATGGCATCCAACCATCTCATCCTCTGTTGTCCGCTTCTCCTCCCACCTTCAATCTTTCCCAGCATCAGGGTCTTTTCAAATGAGTCAGTTCTTCACATCAGGTGGCCAAAGTATTAGAGTTTCAGCTTTAGCATCGGTCTTTCCAATGAATATTCAGGACTGACTTCCTTTAGGATGGACTGGTAGGATATTCTTGCTGTCCAAGGGACTTGCAAGAGTCTTATCCAAACCACAGTACAAAACCATCAATTCTTTGATGCTCGGCTTTCTTCATAGTCAACTCTCACATCCATACATGACTACTAGAAAAACCATATCTTTGACTAGATGGACCTTTGTTGGCAAAGTAATGTCTCTGCTTTTTAATATGCTATCTAGGTTGATCATAGCTTTTCTTCCAAGGAGCAAGGGTCTCTTAATTTCATGGCTGCAGTCACCATCTGCAGTGATTTGGAGCCCCCAAAAATAAAGTTTTTCACTATTTCCATTGTTTCCCCATCTATTTGCTTGAAGTGATGAGACTGAATGCCATGATCTTCATTTTCTGAATGTTGAGTTTTAAGCCAACTTTTTCACTCTCCTCTGTCACTTTCATCAAGAGGCTTTAGTTCCTCTTCACTTTCTGCCATAAGGGTGGTGCCATCTGCGTATCTGAGGTTATTGGTATTTTTCCTGGTACTCTTGATTCCAGCTTGTGCTTCATCAAGCCCATAATTTCTCATGATATACTCTGCATATAAGTTAAATAAGCAGAGTGACAATACACAGCCTTGACATAATACTTTACCGATTTGGAACGTCTGTTGTTCCATGTCCAGTTCTAACTGTTGCTTCCTGACCTGCATACAGATATCTCAGGAGTCAGGACAGGTGGTCTGGTTTTCTCATCTCTTAAAGAATAATCGCCAGTCTATGTCTGATGCATGATACAGGATGCTTGGGGCTGGTGCACAGGGATGACCCAGAGAGATGTTATGGGGAGGGAGGTAGAAGGGGGATTCATGTTTGGGAACGCATGTACACCCGTGGTGGATTCATGTCAATATATGACAAAACCAATACAGTATTGTAAAGTCAAATAAAGTAAAAATAAAAATTTTAAAAATTAATTAATTAATTAATTAATTAAAATTAAAATAAAAAAATAAGAATTTCCACAGTTTGTTGTTATCCACACAGTCAAAGGCTTTGGTGTAGTCAATAAAGCAGAAATGGATGTTTTTCTGGAACTATCTTGGTTGTTCAATGATCCAACGGATGTTGCCAATTTGATCTCTGGTTCCTCTGCCTTTTCTGAATCCAACTTGAACATCTGGAAGTTCATGGTTCACGTATTGTTGAAGCCTGGCTCAGAGAATTTTGAGCATTACTTTGCTAGCGTGTGAGATGAGTGCAATTGTGCGGTAGTTTGAACATTCTTTAGCATTGCCTTTCTTTGGGACTGGAATGAAAACTGACCTTTTCCAGTCCTGTGGCCACTGATGAGTTTTCCAAATTTTCTGGTACATTGAGTGCAGAACTTTCACAGCATCATCTTTTAGGATTTGAAATAGCTCAACTGGAATTCCATCACCTCCACTAGCTTTGTTCATAGTGATGCCTCCTAAGGCCCACTTGACTTCACATTCCAGGATGTCTGGCTCTAGGTGAGTGATCACACCATCGTGGTTATCTGGGTTATGAAGATCTTTTTTGTATAGTTCTTCTGTGTATTCTTGCCACCTCTTCTTAATATCTTCTGCTTCTGTTAGGTCCATACCATTTCTGTCCTTTATTGAGCCCATCTTTGCATGAAATATTCCTTTGGTATCTCTAATTTTCTTGAAGAGATCTATAGTCTTTCTCGTTCTATTGTTTTCCTCTATTTCTTTGCATTGATCACTAAGGAAGCCTTTCTTATCTCTCTCTCCTTGCTATGCTTTGGAACTCTTCAATCAAATGGTTATATCTTTCCTTTTCTTCTTTGCCTTTAGCTTCTCTTCTTTTCTTTTCTCAGCTATTTGTAAGGCCTCCTCAGACAACCATTTTGCCTTTTTGTATTTCTTTTTCTTGGGGGTGGTCTTGATCATTGCCTCCTGTACAATGTCATGAACCTCCATCCATAGTTCTTCAGGGACTCTATCAGATCTAATCCCTTGAATCTATCTGTCACTTCCACTGTATAATCATCAGGGATTTGATTCAGGTCACACCTGAATGATCTAGTGGTTTTCCCTACTTTCTTCAATTTAAGCCTGAATTTAGCAATAAGGAGTTCACGATCTGAGCCACAGTCAGCTCCTGTTCTTGTGTTTGCTGACTGTATAGAGCTTTTCCATATTCAGCTGCAAATAATGTAATCAATCTGATTTCATTATTGACCATCTGGTGATGTCAAGGTGTAGAGTCTTTTCTTGAATGAGGAGAGTGAAAGTGAAAAGAAAAGTGAATGTCACTCAGTCATGCCCTACTCTTTGTGATCCCATGGACTGTATAGCCTGCTAGGCTCCTCTGTCCATGGGATTCTCCAGGCAAGAATACTGAAGTGGGTTGCCATTCTATTCCCCAGGGCATCATCCCAACCCAGGGATCAAACCTAGGTTTCCTGCATTGCAGGTGCGTTCTTTACCATCTGAGCCACTAGGGAAGCCTGAAGAGAATGAAAGAGGCCAGAAAACAGCACAGAAAAGCCAGAAAGAATAAAAGAGGAGAGGTCATTGCATGAATCATTATGACTGTAGGTAATGAACTGTGTATCTCCCACCCCTAATAAGGCCAGAGTTTGTCCTATTCATTATTCAGCAAACATTTATTGAATATACTATATGCAGTGCATTGTGTTTGATGTGAGGTAACTTTCTTTCAGGAAACTTGGAATTTCATTACATTCCCAAGAAGCCCACATGTCTCACACAGACATCCCTATAATCTTACCAAGTCTAGCTGGTACACTGAAGAGAACAGTGGCCCCTCACTCTGAATTTCTCTCATTTTTTTCAGCTGCAAGAAGATGCTCGGACTCGAGGTAAAAGCAATATTTCAAGGTTTGAGTAAACCAAGGGTGAGGGGAGGGAATAAGAACGAGTTCATATCAAAGTCTCAATGTGGGAGCTTCTATTTGGCTGAAAGCTGGAGACTGGGCCCCGCTAGTCTCTCCTCTTTCTGGTCCAGTTATCTGGACAGGGACAGCAGGATCCCTTTCTCCCTTGGAATGGCTTTTGAGGGCCAGAGGACACTCTCAGCCCTGTCAGACATGGCACTTGTCAGGAGAGGAGAGACAACAATTTGAGGGAAGCTTCCCAGCTCTGTGTTTAGGGTTTAGGAGGCACTGAAGAGCGGGGAAGCCAAAATGGAATGATTATTTAGGGGGGTCAAGTTATAGTACTCAAATGATCATATGCAGATTTTAAGTTTCAAATTAAAACATGCAGTAGCTGTGCTTAGTTGCTCAGTCATGTCCAACACTTTGCAACCCCATGACTGCAGTGCACCAGGCTCCTCGATCCATGGGGATTTTCCAGGCAAGAATACTGGAGGGGGTTGCCATGCTCTCCTCCAGGGGCCTAGAATTATAGCATAAATTTAGGCATAGTTGGAGTTCCTTCCTTTCCAAAAAGGAACTTATAAATCAGGGCTTTTCAAACATTTGAATGTATACAAATTACCTTGGTACTTAATTCAGTAGGCCTGAGACTCAGTTTCTTTGTTTCTAAGATGCTGTCATGTGATGCTGGGACCTGTGGTTCATGAATCAGATTTTGAATACCAAGGATATAAATGAGTTCACTGAAATATCCTCTAATGTCACAAACACACACTACTATATATAAAACAGATAACCAACAAGAACTTACTGTATAGCACAGGGAACTCCACTCAACATTCTGTAATAACCCATATGGGGAAAGAATCTGAAAAAGAATGAATATATGTATACGTATAACTGAATCACTTTGCTGTACACCTGAAACTGACACAACATTGGAAATCAGCTACTTTTTTCATTTTTAATTCAATGTATATTTTATTATTTGTCCATAAGAACACTTATAACTGATCATCTAATTTGGGTTAAATGTATCGCTGTGCTTAGTTCCTTAGTTGTGTCTGACTCTGTGATCCCATGGACTATAGCCCACCAGGCTCCTCTGCTCATGGCATTCTCCAGGCAAGAATACTTGAGTGGGGTGCCATTGCCTACTCCAAGAGATCTTCCTGGTCCAGAGATCAAACCCATGTCTCTTATGTCTCCTGCACTGGCTGGTGGATTCTTTACCACTAGTGATACCTGGGAAGCCCAAAAGTATCACTACTCAGTTTTGTCTTTTGAAGTGTTCTCCAAACAGGACTTGCTCAGTGATGTAAGCTATTTTGTTATCATTCTGTAGCATATGCTGTCTCTGTATGGTTTGGAGGTGATCTTATCTTTGGAGGTGCACATAAGATTAATAGCTTTCAGTGAGTGGTGTACTGGAAGTATCCATAAGTTACCACTCAGGAATCTCTGCTGAATTCTGAATATCAGTTTCCATTCCTTGGGCCCATGCAGGGCAGCAGACAGGACCAAAAATATGGAAATATGGCCAACCAGAATCCATCTTGAGGTACAGGAAAAACTTTTCTTGGCTGCCGAGCCCTAAGGGTCAACAGGTCAAAAGGGTTAAGTTTATCTATGCCTGAAAGATGTTCTTTACTCAAGGAAGGCTGTTTTCCAAATAGGTCACTACAGGCCCTGGAATACCTGCTTGATGACCCAATGTAAAAAACATGGATTTAGGATCTTGATCGTTGTTGTTGTTGTTTTCTGCTTCCTAAAAGGTGGGTGGGTGGGGGAATTCAGAATAAGACGAGAAGAACTCATCTCATTGTATTTTCCATACTAGAAAAGGAGACAAGGACCTAATCTAGTGTCAGTGCCCTGGGACTGAGGAATTTGACTAACTCCAAATGCCCAGAGCTGGTTAAGCAGGGATCTGGTGGCCACAATTCAATATATACTTTGTAAGTGACCAGATGTCCAGTGTCACATTCTGCAACTACCTCTGACAGGCCTATAGTTCTTTAGCTTCTCCACAAGTTCTGGTATCTCCCACTTTGACTGGCCATACTCCAAACTAAGGATGTGAGCAGGGCTCAAGGCTCCTAAGGAGATACTTTCAGACCCCTGCAATGGAATGACTCCTTCCTGTGTCCCACTCAGGGATGAGCTCCGTGACACCCACATCATCTGCATCCAACACTGGGTAAGTGACCGTCTTTTGAGAGTCCCTAAGGGAGATAGAATCCACCTGGATATGTGGGCAGTGACTAGGAATACTGCCATCTCTGAGCCCTGAGTCTTCAGAACACTGTACTTCCAACATATCTCTCAGGAGATGGTCCCCTACCACTCTCAATTAATGGTGAACTACAGCGCCAGGGCTTCCTCCTTCATCCTCAGCCCCACCAGAAATCTCTGGAATTTCAGGATCAGTCTGCACCTCACCATACAGATTTTGGGACATTCTATTCACTCAATTTAAGGGAAAAAAGGAGATGCAGAAAGAATGACTGATAGGAAAGAAAAGCCACACATACACACACACACACACACACACACACACACACACACACACTCACAAAGAGTAAAATGAGGAACTTAGAAAGAGAAGCACTTAGAAAAAGAAAGTTTTAAAAACTTGAAAGTCCAATGCCTCAACATTGGGACATGTCCATTTATTTTCCATCCAAAAAAAAAAAAAGACTAGGAGAAAAAAGATCAGGCTATACCACCAGAGATTTAATTTAGACACTGCTGCTAAGTAGCTTCAGTCGTGTCCGACTCTGTGCAACCCCAGAGACAGCAGCCCACCAGGCTCCCCCGTCCCTGGGATTCTCCAGGCAAGAACACTGGATTGGGTTGCCATTTCCTTCTCCAATGGATTTAGACACTAGGAAACACTTTATGAGAGTGAAAACTGAAAAACAGTACTGGGTGGTGAGAGAGCAGCAGCATATTCTGCAGAGGACTTCAGAAATACTTTAAAAAATCACTTTGACCTGTTTCAGATACGGTTCCACCTGAACCAGGAAATGGATAAGGTGAATTTCCTAGATCCCTGTTTCAACCCAATTTGATCCTATTCTAGAGAGCTGACCCTAGTGAAGTAAAAAAGCATTCCTCTTAAAAATATATATCACTATAGTGTAAACTGATCATTGCTGAAACCATGAAAGGACTAACGGACTGGAGATCTCATATTTACATAAATTTTAAATGTAATTATTATAAACCTTTACATATGAGGAGCACTTTTGATTGGTCAAAACCATATTGGATCAATGATTTTACTTTATTTCAGTATCCCTCTCTGAGGCAACCATGAGGAATTTACCTGAATTTCCTGATGAAAACATAGTCTCTGATAAGACAGATCTCCTAATCCCATTAAGGGTACTCTCTTATAGGGCATAAGATCATCAGGCAATTGCAATTCCCAGAGCTGGTGATGCCCATTCCTGGTGAAGTCTGACAACAAAATAAATCCTTAAGGAGGGGCCCCCAGGGATGGGATCTCTCTCCCTCATACAGTCACAGCCTCCTCTTATTTGGTACAGAAGCACCAAGACTTCAGATGCTGCAACGACCCCAAAGTTAGGAAGACTGCTGCCAGGCACTGGAGAGCAGCCATCAGGGATCCAGGCCCCAAACCTGAAAGGACAGTCCTCTGATCAGTCAGCTTGTGACCCTAGACCCTAATCCCACAATCAATGAAGAAGACCGCCTTCAGGTATTTCACCGAGGTCTTTCCCCTGAACTCCACCCTTCATATCCTCAGGAACCCAGGCCTCATCAAGTCCTCACTCCAATACGGCAGAGTAGCAAACTCCATCCCCTCTCCAAAGCTGGGGTTACCTGAGGAACAATCAGTTGAGAAGGTAGAAGCCTGAGGGCAGGGCCAAGTTGGAATCTTTCAGTTTCTTGATTGAGGAAGAGCCAGACAGAGTGAGTCAGGTACAGATCTGTATAGGGAGGAGTGTTCAGAAACCGAGAGAGACAATTATGGGATAGAGAAATGGAAAGATAGAAAGTTTAAAAACACACTAAGAAACATGAGGTCCATTATCCCCTTCGGGAAAGCGCTCTGGAAACCTACGTTATTTTGAGGGCTTAATTCAGAATCAAGAGTCAAACACTGTAGGTCCACAATAGACTCCATTGTCAGGATTTTCAATAATAAAGCAGTTAAGTAAACTGCCCTCAAAGGAATTGCTTAAGTGATAGCCCATTTCCTCAACCTTTCAAACTCCTTGACTCTCTAGTTTCATCTGACACCTAATCTCATATAGAGAAAAAGACCATTCTCAGATATTTATCTGTGTCACAGACTAAGCTAGTGATACCCTCTCTATGGCCCTATATAAAGCTTACTGGGAACTCCTAAAAACAGAACCTGAGTGACGAATGATGGAGAAAATCAGTGTACTTAGTGTACACTCAGTGTCTAAGTACAGTGACTCTGTGTATTTTCCTGAATAGTCCCGTTTCAAATATTTTATCTCGTTTCCCCCATAGAGCATCAAAATACAAAATGTCCCAATATTTTGGCAACAAGATCACAGCTTTCTGCAAGAATACATACACTCACAAAACCTCTGTCATCATTTAAAACTCACTTTTGACTCATAAATTAAGGCAGAAAATGTCCTTTCTCCTCAGTACAACATAGGCAGCAAGTGTAGGACAGCAAAGCGTGGGCACCTACACAGAAAGAAAATGGTGTACAACCAGCGGGTCTCCTCCCTTGATATCCTGGGAAACAGTCATGAGGGCAGAAGGATCATCTGTAGGACTGATTTTAGTTTCGGTGCCATCTTCCTGGTAAACTAAATCTCTTTTATTCTCATCCATATGACTGTGAAATCTAGGGCACAGCTTTGGTTGCCTGAAAAACAAAGTTATTCAGCAGGCATCACCACTGATCTGGAAGAGGGAATGATACTCATGGACGGAGATGCCAAGGTCTATGGCTACAACCGGGAACCTAGAAATCAAGTGAGACCCACACACATCACAACTGCCAAGCAAAGAAACCAGCAAACAACAACTGATAAAAATAAATGTAGTGTAAAAGACATCTATCCTATTGGCTCTTACTGGGTAGTGGAATGTAGTGCTTGAATGTCCAAGTATGGTCTTGCATTTGGTTCAGAGAACAACAGCATAGGTTAGGAGAAGATCTGGATTAGAAAGTCACAAACCCATTTTAATTTTACCCAACTTATGGACTCATAGGTCTCAGTTTCCTCCCCTATAAATAAGGAAACATAACTAGAAAATGCTGGAGGCTCCTTTCATTTCTAATATCTTGTGATCTGACTAGCCTCACAGTCTATGACTCCAACATGGCTATCCCCTGAAACTACAGAAAAAGCTAACTAGTCCAAAAATACATCCTGCAAGAAAAAAACTACTTAGGATATTTATCAAAGATGTTGCAAACATATATAAAGCATGTATCATGACATAAAAGGTAGAGTTTTTAATTCTTACTTGTTCTTCCCCCAGTAAAATTTATCAAAAAGAAAATAACATATTAAAAATGATACAACATAGAATTTAAAACCAGTGGTGAGAATTTGTCACAATACCAGTGAAATAATAAATAAAAATCCATTATAACAATAAAATAAGTTTTAAAAAGCATCATCTTATTAGATACTGACTTGGCATTTGTTGAGAGACAAATGTTGAGTTTTTAAATTGAGACTACAAAAGTAATGGAAATTTTTTCACATGATAGAGAAACCCCATAATTTCAGGGTTGTATTGAAAACAGAAACTACACAAGGATCCCTTATATTTTCATGCTAATTCAGAACTTTTTTTTTAAATTTTACTTTATTTTACTTTACAATACTGTATTGGTTTTGCCGTACGAAGAAGTATTTAAAATGCTTTCAGTGGTTTTCCCAGTTCCCAGAGCAGATAAGTATAAAGCCCTGTAAGACATTTTATAGAAGCTGATAGACAGCAAAACTCATCAAGAAAAATAGGCAAATTTTTAATATAAATTTATTTATTTTAATTGGAGGTTAATTACTTTACAATATTGTATTGGTTTTGCCATACTTTTAAAAAAGGAGTATTGATGAAGTTACCTTCAAAATTTTACTTCTGAAAGTCAAGAGAATGAGAAGACAAGTCACAGATTGGCAGAAAATATTTGCAAAAGACACATCAGATAAACAAAAATATACCAAAAAATATTTAAACTCAACAATAAGAAAATGAACAACTCAGTTTAAAAATTGAGAACAGACTGCTCACTAAAGAAGATATACAGATAGAAAAGAAGCATATAAAAAGACACTCAACACCAATGTCATTAGGGAACTTAAAAATAACAATTAGATACCACGAGACACCTATTACAATGGCCTAAATCTAAAAACTGACAATAAATAAATGGTGAGAATGTAGAACAACAAGAGCTCTCATTCACTGCTAGGGGGAATGCAAAATGGTAAGGCCACTTTGAAAGACAATTTGGCAGTTTCTTAGAAAATTAAACTTACTTTTACCATATAATTCAGCAGTCATGCTCCTTCATATTCCCCAAATGAGTTGAAAAGTTATATCCACACAAAAATGTACACATAGATGTTCACAGCAGCTTTATTCATAATTCCCCGAACTTGGACGCAAACAAGATTTCCTTCAACAGGTTAATGGAAAAATTAACTGCTACATTCAGACAATGGAACATTATTCAGCTCTGAAAAGCAATGAGCTATCAACTCTTGGAAAGACATGAAGGAAATGCATATTACTAAGTGTAAGAAGCCAATCTGAAAAGGCAGCATACTGTATGATTCCAAGAATATGACATTCTGGAAAAGACAAAACTAGAGAGATGGTAGAAAGATAAATTTGGTGTGGGATATTGATAGGAGAGGAAGTTGTGCATGGGTCAGGGAAGCAGTATAAGGCCTGTACTTTGTGCTTAATTTTGCTTTGTATCTAAAACTTGTCTTAAGAATATTTTTAAAAGTATAGTGGACCACATTGTCATGAGGCTGAAGACCTCAGAATGTTACCCAGGGTGAGGAAAATGCTAAACCCTCTTGGCTAGCTGACTCACATTTCAAAAGGTAATACAACATCAAAAATGTTAAATTTGCAGGTGATACAGTTTCTGAAGACCAGGAGGCTGTGGAAGAATTTTTTTAATACCTATTAAGTGTTACACAGGGAAAGGGTTATGAGGAAGAGAAAGTTTTCAACACTGATGAGACTGACTTGTTTTACAAGGATGTTGGCAAATAAACATATATAATAAAAATAAACTCCAAAGCCCCTGGTTTAAAATCACTTAAGACTGTGCAATTAATTATTTGTAAGTATATATAAGATGTCTTTAGGCAGAAACACATAAAACAAGGGTATGTGCTGATAACCTGGTGAAAATGTGGACTGACGGTTTACAGGAATCTGATCTTGTATTTCCCCTAGGAGCAAAAAGTCTGTATTCACTAATTCAGTGTTCACAGGGACTTTACAGAACTATCATGAATAATTAAAACTGACTGTGCTTATAGTTGCATAAAAACCAGAAGCAACCAAGATGTTCTTCAGTAGTTGAATGGATAAACTAGGGTACACTCAGACAGGGATGTAATTCAGTGATAAAAAGAAATGAGCTATCAAATCACAGGGGCTTCCCTTGTGGCTCAGCTGGTAAAGAATCCGCCTGCAATGCGGGAGACCTGGGTTTGATCGCTGGGTTGGGAAGATCCTGTGGAAAAGGGAAAGGCTACCCACTCCAGAATTCTGGCCTGGAGAATTCCATGGACCATATAATCCATGGAGTCACAGAGAGTTGGACACGACTGAGCGACTTTCACACAGTTTATCAAACGACAGAGGGGAAAAAAAAAACACAAACCTTAAATACATATTGGTGAGTGAAAAAAGCCAGTCTGAACTCTATTTTCTATTTTTATAATCTTTTAGAAAAGGCAAAACTATACAGACAGTAGATATTAGTAGTCACTAGTTTCGGGGAAAGTGGTAGGGGGCTGAATAAGTGACGCATAGGACTTTTAGGGCAGTGAAACTATTCTGTGTGGTACTATAATTGTGGATACATCACACTAGGCATCTGACAAGGCCCACTGAACTTTACAGCAAAAAAAGAGTAAACTAATATATACAAATTTAAAAATATATCATTAGCAGGATGGAAAGCAGAACGTAATCAAGCAATTTAACTATATTATAAATGTATGAAACAAATTCACTGAAGTGGTTATGGGGAAAAGGGGCTGATCTAAATAGCTCTGGAAATTAGTAGAATCTGAAAGATGTATGACTAAAGACAAAACAACTATACATAAGCACAGTGCCTTAATTGACAAACTTGTTTCCCACGGTTCAGTTCAGTTCAGTCGCTCAGTGGTGTCCGACTCTTTGCGACCCCATGAATCACAGCACACCAGGCCTCCCTGTCCATCACCAACTCCCGGAGTTCACTCAGACTCACGTCCATCGAGTCGGTGATGCCATCCAGCCATCTCATCCTCAGTCGTCCCCTTCTCCTCCTGCCCCCAATCCCTCCCAGCATCAAAGTCTTTTCCAATGAGTCAACTCTTCGCATGAAGTGGCCAAAGTACTGGAGTTTCAGCCTTAGCATCATTCCTTCCAAAGAAATCCCAGGGCTGATCTCCTTCAGAATGGACTGGTTGGATCTCCTTGCAGTCCAAGGGACTCTCAAGAGTCTTCTCCAGCACCACAGTTCAAAAGCATCAATTCTTCGGCGCACAGCCTTCTTCAGAATCCAACTCTCACATCCATGCATGACTACTGGAAAAATCACAGCCTTGTGGGAATGGGTTAGCAATTCTGATGCTGCTATTCATGTATACTGGAATTAAATAAATAAACAGCAGGTGGTAGGAACCAAGATTCTCACTGTTGAAATGGGAGATTGTAGATAAGCAGGGAAGACTAGAATGATCCATATGATAATAGAGTTGGAAACATCAGTATGAACTCATGTTTAGCTTAATACAGTTACAAATGGTTTCATATAAAAATATTCATAGATATGTTTATACAAATGGGTTAGAATGGACACATATATTTTCTTGCTATCAATTGAGAGGGCCTGAACATATTAGAAGCAACAAATCACATCGACCTCTCAGATCTTGGTTTCTAGTATCAGTAGCCATTGCAAAGAACCAGTGCTCCTTGAAGAAATGGCTTATTCTAGGGATAAAACAGGGAATATACAAGATGAATTTGAAGCATCTTATAGTACCAAAGAGTATACAAATACTAAAAAACACAAAGACACACACACACACACACACACACACAAATAAATTATGGGTGTTTGTCAAAGGATCACAGTAACCAATTGAAAGAGGTCTCAATGACCAAAGCCAGAACAATTTGAGCAAAAAGTAGAGTAGTACTGGATTAAAACACACAATATGTGATCACAATGATGTAAATAAATGACTGAACAGTTAAATGGTGAAGAAGAAACAAATATCCCATGCAGAATTTCAAATAATTTATGCAAATACATCACCCTCAAGGAGGTGAAGAATAACCTCATTCTGTAATTATAAGGTGTACATAGTAACTTCCTTCCAAAGAGAACAGTATGGTGGGGGAGGGGGGCGGGGAAGCCAACTTGGAGGAAATAAGAGTAACTACAATGTGTAAATCTGAAAAACACTAGCTGAGACATATGAGCTAGGTAACCTTCAACAGGGATAAGGTTTGTTGGTTGTGTGTACTCTTGAGATGACATGATAAAAATGGTACTTTACCTTTGTGATCTTCCTCCCTAAAACCTTTAACCCCAGTCTAATCATGAGGAAAACATCAGAGAAGCTCAAATTTAGGGACATTCTTCAAAATATCTGACCAGTATTCACTGGAAGGACTGATGCTGAAGCTGAAACTCCAATACTTTGGCCACCTGATGCAAAGAATCGACTCATTTGAAAAGACCCTGATGCTGGGAAAGATTAAAGGTGGGTGGAGAAGGGGACGTCAGAGGATGAGATGGTTGGATGGCATCACCGACTCAATGGACATGAGTTTGAGTAGGCTCCGGGAGTTGGTGATGGACATGGAAGCCTGGCGTGTTGCAGTCCATGGGGTCGCAAAGGGTAGGACTTGACTGAGCAACTGAACTGAACTACTTAGAACTGTCAAGATCATCACAACAAAAAAAGCCTAAAAATCTGTCACAACCAAGTAAGTCTTATGGCAACATGACAACTCAATATAATATGATATCCCTGGATAGGACCCTAGGGCAACCAAAAAAGAGGACATTATGTAAAACCTAAATAAATCTGAACTTTTAAACTATGGAGCTCAATGAATAATTTTCAATATAGTTTCATTAATTTTAATGTATACTGCATTAATATAAGATGTTAATAGGTGAAACTGGATTCAGGGAATATGAAAAATATGCTATCTTTTCAATTTTTCTGTAAATAGTTACTTCAAAAATAACTGTTCTGAAAAATAAAGTTAATTTAAATATTAAAAGAATAATAATAAATATAGTTAATAGGTTTATCAGTGTAAATTCTGAAATGTATTTTAGAATTTTTTGTATACATTTTTACATTTTACATTGTAAAATGTATTTTTCTATAGATTTTACAAATGTATTTCTAAAATATATTTTTTATGTATTTGTCTACAAAGGATTTGGAGACAAATAGGAGCCAAGGTTCTCACTGTTAGAAAAGAGAATACCAAATACAGAAAGGCTGAGATAAATCTGTATGTTTATATAATACATTTATATAAATGTGTTTATAATTATACACAAATACATTTTTCCTAGCTCTATCTGCTAAGAGAGTCTAGAGGCAATGATATAACAGTGACATGATGATGACTCACCTAGGATCCAGATCTTATTTTCTAAATATATTTTCCCTTTAAGAAACCAGGGTATCTTGGATAAAGACTGATCCAAGGCTAGAGCAAGGAAAGTACAAGATGAATCTTTCTGTGCTCTGGAAGGAACTGATTAAGTGTTAGTCGCTCAGTTGTGACCAACTCTTTTGCGACTCCATGGACCATAATCTGCCTGGCTCCTCTGTCCATGGAATTCTCCAGGCAAGAATACTGGAGTGGGTTGCTATTTCCTTCTCCACAAGTAATGATGGGACACAACAAAAGAAAAGAGAAGCCAACTTGGAGGGAAACCCATTGGGCATATCTGAGATAACTTGAGCATAACAATAAATAATAATAGTAATTGATTATAATCTATGAATAAAATAAGAACCTATGAGTATGTACTGAGCAAATGAGAAGCAAGAGACACAGAGATAGGAAGATTATAATTGCAGAAGAATGTGAACTAATAAAGAAGGAATGAAGGAGTTAGTTAGGAAGTTATTAAACAATATTTATCTATGGGGTAAAACTTTAATGGGACTTCCCAGGTGGCACTAGTGGTAAAGAACCCACTTGCAAATACAGGAGACATAAGAGACACGGGTTTGATCCCTGGGTCAGGAAGATACCCTGGAGGAGGGCATGGCAACCAAGAACAACATATTTATGTATTTATATAGTCTCAAAATACCTCTCTGCAAATTAATTACAAAAGAAAAGGCTACTTTACAGTGAAGAAACTATGTAACACCATGCTATACATTTTTAGGTTTTGTATACACACACACACACACAAGGGGGCTTCCCTGGTGGTTCAGACGGTAAACAATCCACTGGCAATGCAGGAGACCTGGGTTCAATCCCTGGATCAGGAAGATCCCCTGGAGAAGGGAATGACAACCCACTCCAGTATTCTTGCCTGGAGAATTCCATGGACAGAGGAACCTGGTGGGATATAGTCCATGGGGTCACAAAGAGTTGGACACAACTGAGCAATTAACACTTTCATTTTTCATATATAAATACACACATACATATTTATACACACAATTATCTAATATATCTAACATATGTATGTAATACTTATATATATTTTATATGTAACATATATTCTAATTTACAATAAAAATATTTTTATAAAACAAACAGGATAACTTGAAGAAAATAAGAGTTAATACTTTATGTGCCTGAAATGAATTAACAAACCTGATTACAAGTTGTGAAAATTAAAGGAAAAAATTAAAACATATCTAGATTACTTTTTTACATTTTATCATTATGGTGGTATACACATATTTTCTATCATAATTATATTAATCCCATCATATATAAATTTGACAAGTATGTCATTTAGATTACACTCTAATGTTAATTAGAGAGAATAGAAATAAGACTAATCTAGAGAGTTTGAGCGGAGAAGGCAAAGGCAACCCACTCCAGTACTCTTGCCTGAAAAATCCCATGGATGGAGGAGCTTGGTGGGCTGCAGTCCATGGGGTCGCTGAGGGTCGGACACGACTGAGCGACTTCACTTTCACTTTTCACTTTCACGCATTGGAGAAGGCAATGGCAACCCACTCTAGTGTTCTTGCCTGGAGAATCCCAGGGACGGGGGAGCCTGGTGGACTGCCGTCTATGGGGTCACACAGAGTCGGACATAACTGAAGCGACTTGGCAGCAGCAGAGAGTTTGAGGGATCCAATTTGGGGTCAATATGAGAACTTTTCGATAGCAAAACGCTCTGTCTTAACTAGAAAACCAGTGGGAGGGATGTAAAAACAAAGCATAACTCTATAGAGTGATCTTTCCAAAATGAAATATATTTAACGCCCCAGCTTACAGCACTTCAGTGATGCTCCATCACCCACATAACCAAGTCCAAGTTTCTTTGCATGGAATAAAGAACACTTGATTAACATGTGGTCCAGTCTAAATTTATACCCTCATAATATTCCTCACCACTCTGTCAAAAATTCCCACTGCAGGCACAATAGCTTACTTTCTGTTCTTAGAGCAGGTCACATTTTTCATCTTGGGACAATGGATATAGAGTGCTATTACTCTATCCTCACTTGGAATTTATGTCAGTTTTCTAAACCTTGGCATAACTCTTACTTATCCTTCTAGTCTATCTCACATATCACTTTCTCAAGGAAGCACTTCCTTATCTGCCAAATTGGAATACAATTCCTAAAATACACCCTACTTACAGTGATATATTTCTTATGAAGTTATGCTTTGTAGCGCTTGTGTCTATGGCTCTGGATAAGGCTCCCTTGATTGGAATTTTAGCTTTGCTATTTAACAGCTGTGTAATGTAGTGCAAGTTAGCTTGGCATTTTTGGTCTTAAGCTTCCTCACTTAGAAAACATAATTATTATGCTCTTCATAGTCATACTGTAATATATAGTATATACTCCTCATATTTTGGCCTAAATCACTGCAGATGGTGACTGCAGCCATGAAATTAAAAGATGCTTACTCCTTGGAAGAAAAGTTATGAGCAACCTAGATAGCATATTCAAAAGCAGAGACATTACTTTGCCAACTAAGGTCCGTCCAGTCAAGGCTATGGTTTTTCCAGTAGTCATGTATGGATGTGAGTTGGACTGTGAAGAAGGCTGAGTGCCGAAGAATTGATGCTTTTGAACTGTGGTGCTGGAGAAGACTCTTGAGAGTCCCTTGGACTGCAAGGAGATCCAACTAGTCCATTCTGAAGGAGATCAGCCCTGGGATTTCTTTGGAAGGAATGATGCTAAGCTGAAACTCCAGTACTTTGGCCACCTCATGCGAAGAGTTGACTCATTGGAAAAGACTTTGATGCTGGGAGGGATTGGGGGCAGGAGGTGAAGGGGACGACTGAGGATGAGATGGCTGGATGGCATCACTGACATGATGGACGCGAGTCATCCTGCAGTCCATGGGGTTGCAACAGTCAGACACAACTTAGTGACTGAACAACAACTCCGGGAGTTGGCAATAGACAGGGAGGCCTGGCGTGCTGTGATTCATGGGGTCGCAAAGAGTTGGAGACGACTGAGTCACTGAACTGAACTGAATGCAAAGAGCCAACTCCCTGGAAAAGATCCTGATTCTAGGAAAGACTGAAGGCAGGAAGAGAAGGGGACGACAAGGATGAGATGGTTGGATGGCATCACCAACTCAATGGGAACTGGGGCAAACTCTGGGAGATGGTGAACGACAGGGAAGCCTGGCATGCTGCAGTCCATGGAGTTGCAACAGTCAGACACAACTTAGTGGCTGAACAACAACTCCTCGCATTATACTCCTCATAAAGAGTACTGAAAGAAATAATACATGTACATGTAATAAGTGTTAAATATAGTTCATAAGAGGATGCCATTCTATTTTAATGTTCATAAAAGTAGATATAAATAACTTTCGGACCCCTGACACTGCTGTGATGAAACAATTTGGCCT
Source organism: Capricornis sumatraensis (assembly GCF_032405125.1). Classification (NCBI taxonomy): domain Eukaryota; kingdom Metazoa; phylum Chordata; class Mammalia; order Artiodactyla; family Bovidae; genus Capricornis; species Capricornis sumatraensis. Next base: position 76,248,773 of record NC_091072.1, on the reverse strand, counting down.
AACATGGCAGCTTAGCTGGTAAAGAATCTGCCTGCAATACAAGAGACCCCAGTTTGATTTCTGGGTCGGGAAGATCCTTGGAGAAGAGATAAGCTACCCATTCCAGTATTCCTGGATTTCTCTAGTGGCTCAGATGGTAAAGAATTTACCTGCAATACAGGAGACCTGGGTTTGATTCCTGGGTTGGGAAGATCCCCTGGAGGAGGGCATGGTAACCCACTCCAGTATTCGTTATGGGTTCCCTGGTGGCTCAGACAGTAAAGAATCTACAAATATGCCTGCAATCCAGGAGACCTGGGTTCAATCCCTGTGTCGGGAAAATGCCTATCTTAAGTGAAATCTCAATGAAATTTAACATGGTAAGAGAGTTTCCTTAAGATTAAAGATCTCTATTGTTCTTTCTTCGTGGCTCAGATGGTAAAGAATCTGCCTGCAATGCAAGAAACCTGAGTTCAATTTCTGGGTTGGGAAGATTCCCTGGAGAAGGGAATGGCAATCCACTCCAGTATTCTTGACTGCAGAATTTCATGGACACAGAAGCCTGGTGGGCTACAATCCATGGAGTTGCAAAGAGCTGGACACATCTGCACAACTACACTTTCACTTTGACTTTTTTCAAATTCATCTTATAGTTTCTTTTTTTATCTTAATTTTATTTTTTTAAAATATAATTTGTTTTAATTGGAGGCTAATTACTTTACAATATTGTATTGGTTTTGCCATATATCAACATGAATCCGCCACAGGTATACACGTGTTCCCCATCCTGAACCCTCATCCCTCCCCATACCATCCCTCTGGGTCACTTCAGTGCACCATCCCCAAGCATCCAGTCAATGTTTTTAATAGAATTTTAGGGTTTTTAAAATGTTATTAGAATAGTGCACTAGTATAAAATGAATGCATTGGGTAAAATTACACACAAGGGTGTTTAAATAACAGTTCTTGACAGTCTGAGGTTTAGATAATTCTCTTCTAACCAATCAATACTTTATAATGGAGTTCAATTGAACTTGGCAGTCTTTGGCTAAATTGTAATAGTGTACCTAGACATTCAGTACAGAAAACAGAAAACACTTTTGTTTTCATTTTTTATTAGTAAAAGAAAATGAGGAATTGTCAAGGATTTCTTTTCCCCTTCCTCCACCATTTTATTTTTGTATTGGTGAACTGTAGAAAGTATTTTCACATTTATGATCTGCAGAAAATTTATAAACCCGTATGTGATACTTTTAAAAAACCTATAAATAGAAGTCTACTTTTCCAGAGCATGGATTTAATACAGTGTGGTTCCCTAGGATACATTCTGCATAAAAGTCTTACAATCCTTGGGGCAAACACAGCACCAGTTTTGTAACAGTGAAGAGCAAATCTGACTCCATATGAGATCTGTTTCTTTTACTTTAACCTTTGTATTCTATTGCCTTTGCTGCCAGATAAGAATGCTGCCTATATCCTGAAATATATAGGATAGCCCAGTCTCAAGATTCTGATCTTTTATTTTTCCATTCATCCAGATATTAAAAGTTGCAAAATAAAGTATAACATTAGTCTTGCTGAAAGTTTACAAGTACAGCATGACCTGACCTGTGGGGGTAGCTGTAAGAACAAGGGATTCCCCCACCAAGAAGTTTACAACAACCAACCCTCCTTCACCTTGCTTTTAAAAATGTTTTGCTGAAATCCTTTTGGGTGTTCAAGGTTTTGGGGGACATGAGCCACTAATTCTCCTTGTATGGCCCTGCAGTAAACCTTTCTCTATTTCAAACTCCAATATTTCAGTTTGCTTGGCCTCACTATGGATCCAGCACACGAACTTGTGTCTGGTAAGTTTTTTCAAACCAGAAATAGGAAGTTGGAAATGTGTTTTTATTGTTAACAGAAAATATTTAAAATATCACAAGTATGCAAGAAAGATACAGAATCTGAATAGCCACAGTCCAACAGTTATCTTGGCACCAAGTGTGTAGTACTTGGGCACACTGAAACAAATGCCTTAGGATTGTCTGTCTTTTGCTGAACAAGCCTCAGCTATATACACTCAGAGAGTTGAATATTTATGAGAGAAATTAATAGAAGCAATCACTCAAATGTCATCCCTAAATAAGGACTGGTACTTATCCTGATATTCCTAAAGGACTTTGTTGAAAGATTTAGAAACCTGGGATATGAATACAGGAACACTATCAATGCATTTAATTTTTCTGGGCATAAGAGAAAGGTGCAGAGGTGGACAGAGTGCGGTTTGCCAGATCCTATCAAACCAGATATTTTCATCTTTCTTTCTCCTTCCCCCACCCAAACATTTGAAAATGAAAAGATTTAGACTTTCTCTTTAAGTCACCTCACACTGCCCAGTTGTCACAGAGGTGAAGGTGGATCATCCAGAGGAAAGCAACTAAGAGCCGAATGATAGAGAAATGTAAGACAGCCCAGACTGAGACTTTTGGGGAAGCCAAGGCTTTAGTTTAAAAGTTAGGCCGTCATTCTAGAAATCTCATGTTTTCTGAGTTATAAAGAATGTAGACACCTTACTTCTGATCATGCAGGACCAGCTTTATCTGATCAACAGTCCCCTTGAGAACTAGAAAAAGATAAATGAAAAGGAAAATGCATTTGTTTGAAAGTACTGGAAAGTCTAACAAGTCTGTCAAGAGTCAGAGAATAAGACCTCACAGGAAGAGAAGAATACTGGGATGAGCTGGGTATTCTGCATTAACTGTCTCCTCAAGGCCTCTGTCTATTTGCAAGTGGCACATGGCCAAGAGACTGAGAAGCCTAGCACAAACTAACAGCTAAGAGGCTGAGAACATTAGCTGAGCTTTTGGCAGTTTATGGGTATATGGACACAAAACTTGAAGTTCATGGATACCAAAGCAGCCAGGATTTATTGGGCCAAGATTCCCCAAAAAAGCAAAATGTTTTAAGGTGAGCCTGACATTCTGGATCAGTTTTCCCCAGGAGATACGTTTATGCCATATGCAGCACATGATAAGAGGATAACAAGCTGAATAGAAAGTAGAGGCTATGGGGCTGAGAAGCCAAGCAGATCTATCTGTAGAGCTGAGGACCCACCAAGAAGGGGTGAGTGGTAATTATTCCTTTAGTTAGAACCATGGAGGGTCATGGAAGCACTATACCATAAGAGTAAGACTGAACAAGAAATAGAACAAGGCAAAAGTCATTCTTTCCTGTACTAAGATAGGATAAGCCAGACTCTCAATTTCATTTCTAAAAATGTCAGATATTCCTTAAAACAGGACTAAATGAGTCAAAAAAAAAAAAAAAGAAAGAACGAAAAAGACCATAGGAACAGACTCACTGGAGATCTCAGATAGTAGTTATTAGACATGTGTTTTATTCTTTTCATATTCATTTATCCATTTGTTTGTTCAATAAAATTTGCCTTTTTTTGTATCTTTATATAATTGACAAATAACATTGTGTGAGTATAAAGCACACAGCAGGATGATTTGATACACATGTATATTGTGAAATAATTACCACAATAACGGTTCTGTCCCTGGGTCAGGAAGAATCCCTGGAGTAGGAAATGGCAACACACTGCACTATTCTTGCCTGAAAAATTCCATGGACAGCAAAGCCTGGCAGGCTACAGTCTATGGTGTTGGAAAGAGTCAAACATGATCAAGTGAATGAGCACAGCAAGGTTAATTAACACATTCATCACCTCAGGTAATTACCATTGTGTGGATATATGCTGAGGACATTTAAGACCTACCCTGTTAGAAAATTTAAAGAATGTAATACAATGTTAACTAGTCACCATGCTGTACATTAGATTCCCAGAACTTATTCATTTTATAATTTGAAGTTCATACCCTCTGACCAGCAACTCATTTCCCCCAATCTTCAGCCCCTGACAACCACCAATCTTCTCTCTGTTTCTAAGAGTTTAGATTTTTTAGATTCTATATATAAGTAAGATTATACACGGAGAAGGCAATGGCACCCCACTCCAGTACTCTTGCCTGGAAAATCCCATGGACGGAGGAGCCTGGTGGGCTGCAGTCCATGGGGTCACTAACAGTCGGACACAACTGAGCGACTTCACTTTCACTTTTCACTTTCATGCATTAGAGAAGGAAATGGCAATCCACTCCAGTGTTCTTGCCTGGAGAATCCCAGGAACGGTGGAGCCTGACGGGCTGCCATCTATGGGGTCGCACAGAGTCGGACACGACAGAAGTGACTTAGCAGCAGCAGCAGGTTATACAGTATTTTTCTTTCCCTTTTTGACTTATTTCACTTAGCTTACTGCCCTCCAGGTCAATCCATTTTGTCACAAATGGTAGGATTTCCTTTTTGTGGCTGAATAATATTCCATTGTATAGATATACCACGTTTTCTTTAACCATTCATCCACTGGCATACACTTAAGATTGTTTCCATGTCTTGGCTCTTGTGAATAAACTGCAGTGAACGTAGTAATGCAGATATCTCCTCAATTAATTATTTCTCTTCCTTTGGGAATATACTTAGAAGGAATATATACCCAGAAGGAGGATGCTGAATCATACATCAGTCCTATTTTTTTCATTTTTTTGAGGACCCTCCATACTGTTTTCTATAATGGCTATATTAATTTATATTCCCAACAACAGCGCACAAGGGTTCCTTTTTCTCCACATCCTTGGCAACACTTGTTATCTATTCAGACATGCATTTTTTAAATGACTTTGATTAATATGTTCAAGAAAATATATGAAAAAATGGAGAATGTCTCTAGAGGACTGGATTCTATAAAATATAACCAACAGTAAACTCTAGAACTGAAAAATATAATAACCAAAATTAAACAGATTAGAAACAGAAGAAGATAATAAAACTAGAATGTGGGTCAACAAAAAATATCCTAACTGAAAGAGATTTTTTTTAAGAGAAATATAGCATAAAATCATCAAAGTCTTGTGGAAATAGTAAAGATCTAACATATTTAGAATTATAGAAAGACAGGACAGACAGAATGGGACAGAGCAATATAATTTAATATGGAAACGTAGTTAAACAAAAGTTGAAAAATTAGAAGAGTGAAAAGGGAACATTATCATAATACAGAGATAGTAATCACAGGAACTGGGGCTAAGGGAACAAAGAGGTTGGATCATTAGCAACTGAAAGCCCGCAAGAGATTCTCTGTGAGCTGGGACTCAGATCCCTCAGGGGGATGCTCTCCATCTGTGCTGCCATCTCAGGAGCTCAGAGAAGGGGCTGTCTTATGGAGCTGGGAAGGGGTGCTTTCTTGCTGCTTCTATGTCTGAGAGGGCATGGGGAGACTAGTTCCAGGAGTGCTGAAAAAAGCTGAAACTGGAACCCCAGCTATTGTGGTGGGCACAGGAGGTGATGTTAACAGAAACATCAAGCAGTCTGCCTTTAGTGCCACAACCTAAGAGGAGTGGTATGACAAAGAAGAAATATATTTTCCATATTCTGCACATCGCAAAGCATAAGAGTAGTTCAGTAACCACTATGAATCTCCAGAAAGATCAATACAAAAGAAACCACATCTAGGCATTCATAATAAAATACTGAAAAACAAAGACACAAAGAACAATTTTAAAACAGCCTGAGACAAAAGACAAATTGCCTTTAAACAGTACAGAGACAGGCTGCAACCTGGGGACCTTTCCTGCAGTGTTTGCACCTGGACAAACATCTCCTCCAGTGACAGAATACATAAAGGACTGAAATTAACTGCAAGCGTGTGCAACTGGGGCAAATCAAGAGCAACAAGATACAAAGAGACCAAAACCCAATTGCTACTTCTGAGGTGTCAGTAGCAAAAACAGGCTATGACCTAGGACCCCTGCAAACAGCACCATCAAAGGAGTGGGCAGACCATCTAAGTCACCCACTGGCCTGAGCCATGTGTCTGCCCCTACCCTCAGCCCATTTAAGGGACTAGGTCACCCCACCAGCTCAAGGAGTGAGCAAGGGCCCCTGTTACTTCTCTTAACTTCCTCCAGCTGCAGCAAGTCCCAGTAAAGCCTTGCCTGAATGTCTTGTCGGACCTCACATCAATTTGTGTTGATTAAATAAAGAGTTTAAGAACCCAGGCTGGTAAGGGTACCACCTTTAGACACAGGGCAACTGTGGTCCAGGCCTGAAACTGTGTTTTAGGACTTGTTTGACCTCCTTCCCCGCCTGTTATTCTTCACAGGGTGAGGGTCTTGCAGAGTTAAGTGGATACAGCCAACCACAACCAGCACACTCTGCAGCTCCTGCTTCAAAGAGCTGGGCCTCAGAAATCTCTGCCCAGACAACCTCAGGTCGCTTCTGGGTCTCAGGGCCCTCTTTCCACAGAAGCGCACACACCAGGCCAGAGAAGTGAGCATCGAGCTCCACGGTGTGTGCTGAATTACGCAATCACGTACAGACTCCCTCACTTCATGAATGACCCAAGGGCCTCCATTTGTACCTTTTACTCGGGAAATAAGTAAATATGAGCCTGCCTTCCAAGGAGCCAACATTAGACTGAAATTGATTTCCCAACAGAAGTGATGGAAGCCTAAAGACTGTGGGTTAATATTCCGGAAAGCATGAAAGAAAATAAATGCAAATGCGCTCTATGATCAAAATGTACTTCAAAGGGAAAGAAAACATACCTCATAAAGCCCTGGCGAGGCGAGGAGAGAGGAGGCCCACGCCCTGCGCACTGGATGCCTGGTTCCACACCACTGTTTACCGTGTGATTTGGCACCAACAGACGGATTCGGCTTCTCCAGATCAGGTGGCCGGTGGCAAGAAAGGAGAGGACTGTGAAGAAGGTTCGAGCTTAGAAGGCAGCCTGCCCCAGAGCCAACGCAAGCACAGCTCTCCTCGTGGCCCCTCCGCAACACTCACCGGTGCTTTGGCCCTTGGCCTCCGTCCAACCACGCGAGCCGGTTCCGCCCACCTGGCGGCACCATGGCAACCGTGATGAAACTTAAAGCTGGTTTCTTCAAGCTGGCTCCTTCGGCCATGGCGCTAGCATAATGGAGGACAAGCTGGTGGAAGTCCTCGAAACCTGGGAGAGTGAGGAGCAGAAGCCGTGCGTGGCACCCTGAGAATCATCAAACCCCGCAACAAGTGCATATCTGGTCCATCCCCATCCTGTGCCAGTGCGGCTCCTGGGAGGTCACTGAGGGCTACTGGGTCCAGCAGAGCTTAGCATTGCACACCCTTCAAAGTAAGTATTGGTTAGTGCGAAGATGCGAGTGTAGATAAAGTAAAAGCTTTGGTTTGCCTGATGATGTATAAATGTGCTATGTTGATGTGCCATTTGGCGGCGCTAAAGCTGATGTTAAGCTCAGTCCCAGGAACCATACTGATAATACAGTGGAAAATATCACAAGGAGGTTCACCACGGAGCTGGAAAAACAGAGCTTTATTGGTCCTGGCATTGATGTGCCTTCCCCAGTCAGGGCCACAGGTGAGTGAGAAAATGTCCTGGATTGCTGATACCTGTGCCAGCACCGATGGGCACTGAGATATTAATGCACATGCCTTCTATTACTGGTAAATCCATCAGAGTGGCATCCACAGAGGTATCCCTGCCACTGGTCATGGTGTTTGCCATGGGATTGAAAATTTCCTCAATGAAGTTTCTTACACAAGCATTTTACGAATACACTGGGGTTTGGAGCTAAAACATTTTTTCAGAGATTCAGCAATGTGGGCCTATACTGTATGGCATATTTACATCATATTGATGCTAAATGTGTTGATGGTGGTGCAGTCGATGGGAGCATATGAAATTCAGATGGCACTGACCCAAAGGAACTAGAATACTTCAAATTGCAACATGAATCAATTCTGGACTTCTCCAAAGCAAAACCCTTGGAAGGAAGCATCTTGGAAGCAGTCTGTGACATACCAGTCCCTGCAGCCAATGAGAAGCAGTTGACCAAATCCAGTGCACTGAAAGCAAGGATCATTGCTGAAGCTGCCAGTGGGTCAATAACTCCAGAACCTTAGGTTTTTCTGAGGAAGAACAGTATGGTTATTTCTGATCTCTACTTGAATGCTAAGGGCTTCCCTGGTGACTCAGACAGTAAAGAATCAGCCCACAATGCGGGAGACCAAGGTTCGATCCCTGGGTTGGGAAGATCCCCTGGAGAAGGGAATGGCAACCCACTCCAGTATTCTTCGGCTTCCCTGGTGGCTCAGATGGTAAAGAATCTTTCTGCAATGCAAGAGACCTGGGTTCAGTCCCTGGGTTGGGAAGATCCCCTGGAGAAGGGAATGACAACCCACTCTAGTATTCTTGCCTGGAGAATCCCATGGACAGAGGAGCCTGGCGGGCTACAGTCCACGGGGTCTCAAGAGTTGGACACAACTGAGCAACTAACACACACACACACACTTGAATGCTAAGGGAGTGGCTGAGGAATAGAGTCATGTCAGCTATGGCCATTTGACCTTCAGATATGACAGATTCTACCCACCACTTGCTCACGTTTTTTCAAGAGAATTTAGAAAGAAAATTTGGAGGCTGTGGTGGAAATAGTCCCATTGTACCCACAGCAGATTCTAAAACAGAGTGCCAGGTACATCCAAGAAAGATATTGTGTAGTTTGGTTTAGCTTACACTATGGAATTTTCTGCCAGGCAAATCATGCCCACAGCCACAAAGGATAACCCAGGATTGGCTGCCTATGTCAGTGCCATTGAGAATGTCTTTGGGGTATACAATGAAGCTGGTTAACTTCTTCACTACCCTATTTATCTATAACTTCTGCTAAACTATCGTAAGTTCTATAACCACAGATATCTTTTTGTTATGGACATTATTCTCAACAAGTCAACCCAAATCAGCCCTTTAAGAAAGAAATTAAGGTTTAGAATATCTAGACAGGTTGAAGAGTGTGAAAGTATTACAGAAATTAACTGTGCCAGAGGGCTGTTTGGAATATCATACCTTTAAATAAAAAGACTCTTTTCATCTAGTCATGTTCCCTTGCTCCATAGCTTGTTCTCAATATGTTAGTTACCTGTTGTTTGACCTCAGTAATCAGTTGCTTGCAATATTTTGCTCTGGCCAAGTCTGAGATGGGACTGTAACTTTGCATTTAAGAAGTGGGTGTTTTCAAAAATAAACTCAAAATGGATTAAAGATCTGAATGTAAGACCAGAAACTATAAAACTCCTAGAGGAGAACATAGGCAAAACACTCTCAGACATAAATCACAGCAGGATCCCCTATGATCCACCTCCCAGAATTCTGGAAATAAAAGCAAAAATAAACAAATGGGATCTAATTAAAATTAAAAGCTTCTGCACAACAAAGGAAACTATAAGCAAGGTGAAAAGACAACCTTCTGAATGGGAGAAAATAATAGCAAATGAAGCAACTGACAAACAACTAATCTCAAAAATATACAAGCAACTTATGCAGCTCAATTCCAGAAAAATAAACGACCCAATCAAAAAATGGGCCAAAGAACTAAATAGACATTTCTCCAAAGAAGACGTACAGATGGCTAACAAACACATGAAAAGATGCTCAACATCACTCATTATCAGAGAAATGCAAATCAAAACCACAATGAGGTACCACTTCACACCAGTCAGAATGGCTGCGATCCAAAAATCTGCAAGCAATAAATGCTGGAGAGGGTGTGGAGAAAAGGGAACCCTCCTACACTGTTGGTGGGAATGCAAACTAGTACAGCCACTATGGAGAACAGTGTGGAGATTCCTTAAAAAATTGCAAATAGAACTACCTTATGACCCAGCAATCCCACTGCTGGGCATACACACCGAGGAAACCAGAATTGAAAGAGACACATGTACCCCAATGTTCATCGCAGCACTGTTTATAATAGCCAGGACATGGAAACAACCTAGATGTCCATCAGCAGAGGAATGGATAAGAAAGCTGTGGTACATATACACAATGGAGTATTACTCAGCCGTTAAAAAGAATTCATTTGAATCAGTTCTGATGAGATGGATGAAACTGGAGCCGATTATACAGAGTGAAGTAAGCCAGAAAGAAAAACACCAATACCGTATACTAACACATATATATGGAATTTAGAAAGATGGCAATGACGACCCTGTATGCAAGACAGGAAAAAAGACACAGCTGTGTATAACGGACTTTTGGACTCAGAGGGAGAGGGAGAGGGTGGGATGATTTTGGAGAATGGCATTCTATCATGTATACTATCATGTAAGAATTGAATCGCCAGTCCATGTCTGACGCAGAATACAGCTTGCTTGGGGTTGGTGCATGGGGATGACCCACTGAGATGTTATGGGGAGGGAGGGGAGGGGAGTTCATGTTTGGGAACACATGTAAGAATTAAAGATTTTAAAATTTAAAAAAAAATAAAAAAAATTTTAAAAAAATGAAAATAAAATAAAATAAAATAAAACAGTGATTGTTGAGACTAGAAAAAATAAAAATAAAAAATAAAAAACAAACAAACAAAGAAAAAAAAGAGAGAGAAGAAGTGGGTGTTTAGAATTTTCAGAAAATGGGATGGTCCTTAAGTGAGTTTTATTACTTCACATCAGCAAAATAACTCAATTTCACAGGTTGCAAGCAAAAATAACAGTTGTTACTCTTTATGCAATCTATTATTTTAGAATGAAATAAGGACATGATGCTGTAATAAAATTGCCTTTAATCACTTAAGCCTATACTGGAAGCAATGAATGCTTATAGACATGAATTTAGAAAGCTAGCATTTTTATGATATCAGCAGTATCATTTGTAGCTCATCAGTTCTGTATTGTTATCCTACAAACATAAAAAGCTAGATGGATAATTGCTACAGTTTTGAATATAACAACTATCCATCTATAGAAGATAGATGGTGAAAGCTGTTTTTGTTATGGCTCTTTGAATTTGCTAAATGCAAATATGACATGCAGTCCAAAAAATGCAGTAATCTCCTTATCATGTTAATTAGTTTTTCATTTCTCTAATTACCTATTGAATTCAAGTAGAGTATAATAATTCAAGTAGAGTAACCCAGAAAAATACTACTTAGTCTCCTTGTCTGGAGTCTGCCTGGCAGCTCTAAGCACTGCCGATGTCCCCAGCCCTGCCTGATTTTGTATCCCTTTTCTTTTAGAGGCCTCACATATACACACAAGCTTAATTGACACAGTGGAGCTTAAAATATTGAGTTGAGTGTTTTGTTTGGGATTTTCTGGTTAAGGCCTTTTGAACAGCAGAATATCAGTGAAATACTAGACATTATTTATGTAATGAATGAGTTATTTTTTAAAAACAGTCATTCTCTTTCAGAAATTTCTAATTACTTTGTAACTTTATGACTTAACCTTAATATGTTAGTTACCTGTTGTTTCACCTCAGTAATCAGTTGCTTGCAATATTTTGCTCTGGCCAAGTCTGAGATGGGAATAAAAATAACTGTTTAAAATTTACCTTTTCAAAACAAAAAAAAATGAAAGGGAAATATTTTCACACAAGAAATAGCTGAAGACATTTGGCACCAATATACTTCCCCAACAGAAATAACTGAAAGTATTTATACAGAAGGAATAAGTTCCTAAATGGAAACATTTTGAAACAGAGGAATGAATTTAGAGCAGCTGAAAGTTTGAATATGTAGGTAAATTTAAATGGCTATTGATCTCATAATAACATAATGTCTTGAGGTATTATACACACATGTACATATATATACATACATACACACATAATCAAAATACATGATAATAACTTTACAAAAGGCTGGAGAGGGACAAAAGTTTAAAACTATGCTGAGATCTTTATATTGTCCCAAAAATACTATAAAGTACTCATTTACGGGATGCATATGCCAATATAGGACTTCCTAGGTGGCTCGGTAGTAAAGAATATGCCTGCCAAGCAGGAGACACAGGTTTTATCCTTGGGTCAGAACTATCCCCTGGAGAAGGAAATGGAAACCCACTTCAATATTCTTGCCTGGGAAATCCCTTGGACAGAGGAACCTGGTGGGCTACAGTCCATGGGATCACAAAGAGTCGGACATGATTTAGTGAAACAACATCAACATATGCTAATATCCAGGGTAACAACTAAAACAAGGGTAAAATTTTGTCTCTTAATGGAAAGAAAAGATTTTTTCCTTTTTCTTTTTTAATATAAATTTATTTATTTTAATTGGAAGTTAGTTACTTTACAATATTGTCTTGGTTTTGGCATACATCAATAGGAATCCACCACAGGTATACACGTATTCCCCATCCTGAACCCCCCTCCCTCCTCCCTCCCTGTACTATCCCTCTGGGTCGTTTCAGTGCATCAGCCCCAAGCATCCAGTATCATGCATCGAACCTGGACTGGTGATTCATTTCATATATGATATTATACATGTTTCAATGCCATTCTCCCAAATCATCCCACCCTCTCCCTCTTCCACAGAGTCCAAAAGACTGTTCTATACATTGGTGTCTCTTTTGCTGTCTTGCATACAGGATTATCATTACCATCTTTCTTAAATTCCATATATATGCATTAATATACTGTATTGGTGTTTTTCTTTCTGGCTTATTTCATTCTATAATAGGCTCCAGTTTCATCCACCTCATTAGAACTGATTCAAATGTGTTCTTTTTCATGGCTGAGTAATACTCCATTGTGTATATGTACCACAGCTTTCTTATCCATTCATCTGCTGATGGACATCTAGGTTGCTTCCATGTCCTGGCTATTATAAACAGTGCTGCAATGAACATTGGGGTACATGTGTCTCTTTCAATTCTGGTTTCCTCAGTGTGTATGCCCAGCAGTGGGATTGCTGGGTCATAAGGCAGTTCTATTTCCAGTTTTTTAAGGAATCTCCACACTGTTCTCCATAGTGGCTGTACTAGTTTGCATTCCCACCAACAGTGTAGGAGGGTTCCCTTTTCTCCACACCCTCTCCGGCATTTATTGCTTGTAGACTTTTGGATCACAGCCATTCTGACTGGTATGAAATGGTATCTCATTGTGATTTTGATTTGCATTTCTCTGATAATGAGTGATGTTGAGCATCTTTTCATGTGTTTGTTAGCCATCTGTATGTCTTCTTTGGAGAAATGTCTATTTAGTTCTTTGGCCCATTTTTTTGATTGGGTCATTTATTTTTCTGGAATTGAGCTGCAGGACTTGCTTGTATATTTTTGAGATTAGTTGTTTGTCAGTTGCTTCATTTGCTATTATTTTCTCCCATTCCGAAGGCTGTCTTTTCACCTTGCTTATAGTTTCCTTTGTTGTGCAGAAGCTTTTAAGTTTAATTAGGTTCTGTTTGTTTATTTTTGCTTTGTTTTCCAATATTCTGGGAGGTGGGTCATAGAGGATCCTGCTGTGATTATGTTGGAGAGTGTTTTGTCTATGTTCTTCTCTAGGAGTTTTATAGTTTCTGGTCTTAAGTAGGCTTCCCTGGTGGCTCAGAGGGTGAAGTATCTGCCTGCAATGCAGGAGACCTGAATTTGATCCCTGGGCCAGGAAGATCCCCTGGAGAAGGAAATAGCAACCCAATCCAGTACTCTTGCCTGGAAAATCCCATGGACAGAGAAGCCTGGTAGACTACAGTCCATGGGATCACAAAGAGTCAGACATGACTTCACTTTGTAGATCTTTAATCCATTTTGAGTTTATTTTTGTGTATGGTGTTAGAAAGTGTTCTAGTTTCATTCTTTTACAAGTGGTTGACCAGTTTTCCCAGCACTACTTGTTAGGTTAATCCAAAAGAAAGTAATAGAGAAAAAGGATATCAAACAGGTATGACAGTAGTAAGATGGGAAGTTAAATCACTAAGTATATTAAATGTGATGGGCTAAATACTGACTAAAAGAGATTATCAGCCAAATTCTGCTTTATCTTAAATATCAGATACAGAAAGTTTGACGACAAAGGCACAAAAAAATGCTACCTCTTCTTAAAAAAAAAAAAAAAAGCTTGTAAGGCAACAATAGGGGCTACCCCTGTGGTTCAGCTGGTAAAGAATGTACCTGCCAATGCAGGGGATGCAAGAGACACAGGTTCATCCCCTAGGTCAGGAAGATTCCCTGGAGAAAGGAATGGCAACCCACTTCAGTATTCTTGCCTGGAAAATTCCACAAACAAAGGAGCCCTTGGGGTTGAAGAGTCAGACATGAGTGAGCACACACACACCACTACCACCAAGGCAGCAATAAGATCTTGGTCAAAGGCTCTCCTTTGTCTTTTTCCAGGGAGAGATGTTAGAATTGGAGAGGTAAATCTGAGATTGTTGAAGTGGGGTGGCACTCACAGTCAATTCTAGTTTGTACACATGGGGCAATATCAATAACCTACCCAGAGGTGCTTTTGGAAAATCTGCAGTCTAATTCAAAAGAATAGCAGTTGTTCAGTTGGTAAGTCAGGTCCAACTCTTTGCAACTCCACGAACTGCAGCATGCCAGGCTTCCCTGTCTTTCACTATTTCCCCAAGTTTGCTCAAACTCACGTCCATTGAGTTGGTGATACCATCCAACCATTTCATCTCCTGTCGCCCTCTTCTCTTCCTGGCCTCAGTCTTTTCCAGAATTAGGGTCTCTTCCAAAGAGTTACCTCTTCACATCAGGTGGCCAAAGTATTGGATCTTCAGTTTCAGCATCAGTCTTTGCAATGAATATTTTGTGCTGATTTCCTTTAGAATTGGCTTGTTTGATCCCCTTGCTGTCCAAGGGATTCTCAAGGGTCTTCTTTAGCACTCTAGTTCAAAAGCATCAATTCTTTGGTGCTCGGCCTTCTTTATGGTCCAAAAAAATAGAGATAGTAGCATTTGAGAAGCAATATTCTCTTTAGCTCAAACATACAGGTATAGTCCTAGGCCTGGGATCACTGGAGCTGCTAAAAATAAAATTAAATGTTTTTAAAAGCCCAGTGTCCAGAAATCTCTTTTAAAAGGCTCCACATTTACCACTCCTCATTTTCAGGTCAGACACACAATGACTTAATTGAGTTAGGAAGTCTTTTATGATTCTATCATGTCTTTAATTAAAGTGTCTGAATTTCATATTCTAATTGTTCAATTAAGTCACTGCTTTATGGATTTTAAAAGGTCCTTAAAATACCTGTTTCCAGGACCTTGATAGTATTTCAGCTGCTGTTTCAGTTAAAGAGTAAGCAAAGTACCAAGGAGAAATGTCTATTCTTACTGAAATCTTTTTTGAATCTTCCATAAACATTGGAAGTGGCCCTATGTCAACCACCTTTTAGCATTATGTCACTCTTTGTTCTTGGGAGATTCTCTCCTAGGCCAATTTTGAGTAGTTTTTCTCCTGTTAACATCCGGGATATTGCATTAGTAACGTCCACAGCAGAGACTTTGGTGAGTGACAGAGAGTATGTTTTTGTAACAGGCATTGTCGCATGGCTTGGACAATTCCATTCCTATTTATAGCATGTATCCAACTGGCTGCCTTCAGAAAGCAGACCAATGCATCACCTTGGTATGCCAGTTCTCTGAGTCAGTAATTGGGTTATTTTGCTGAGTATCTATGTGATCTACTCTAATTTTCTTTCTAAAATCCCATAAGTCTTCCACAACTGTTCTTTACACACAGCATTCTTTAATTGTTCATCCATCAAACATTTACTAGCTAGACCACTGGGTCACTGGCTATGGCCTAAGTCTGTGATAACCTGACTTTTTATGTACCATTTTACCAGTTAGGACTTTGTTCTAGAGCAAAATTATTTTTGTACTGCTAGTGAACTGCTTTCAGTTCAGTACATTGTACAGAATACTTTTGCCTTTTCAACAAGGGATTTACTGTCCACTGGGCACATATCTGGAAGGAAATGGCAACCCACTCTAGTATTCTTGCCTGGAAAATCCCATGGACAGTGGAGCCTGGCAGGCTACAGTCCTTGGAGTTGCAAAGAGTCAGACAAAATAGCCGCTGAGCAGGCATGCATGGCCACATAGCAGCAGCCTTCTACAAGAAATGTCATTTTTCAATACAGGAGCTCCCGCTAGTGGAGCAAGCAGACCATTACACTTCAATGAGAAGGGGGTCATAAAAGTCAGATCATTCAGATCCTGCCAATAGAGAGGCTACCTACTCATGAATATGAAACCATGTCCAAGCCACTGTGTCCTTGTCTTTTGAAGTAAAATGCTGATTCAAGAATTAATGATTGGGAAATGTGCAGATACAGAAACAAAGAATAGTTGTTGGACTAGGGAACTGATAACAATTTAGACTGTAATTCTGCCACATAATAGTATTACCAAACACCCAGTTCCCCGAAAGATAGAAAGGCCTGACACACATTCCTAAGTTGTTTTACAGAAAGCAGATTCCCCTCCAGATGAAAACTGTGACCACAAGAACATACACCCTAGATTGGTTGAAACCAGAAGGCTGATGCTGCTTGAAACTTCACCTCGATGCCAACCAGTCCCAGAACTGTCCACGAGCTGATCACGCCCTGCTCCCTGGACATTATAAGACTATTCACTACCTCCTCCGGGGTGGGTCAGACGGTCTTGAGGAAATTAGCCCACTGCAGCCCCCTTTCCTGGGCAAAGCAATAAAAGCTACTCTTTCCTACTTCACCCAGAATTCTGTCTCCGTTTCTATTTGCCACCGGTGAACAGAGGCTGAGTTTCAGCAACAAATAAGGTACACTCAACTCCATCTCAGCATATTCCTAAGGATAGCATTTGCATTTTTTCAAGAAATTTTGTTGTACAGCGCTCTCTTTGTATGAATGTCTTCCTTAAATCACTCATATCTTAGTAATTGGTTGTCCTTCAGCCAAATGGGTTGTTTCCATCAGAGCTTAACAGCATGGTAGGAGCTGTGTGTGAAGTGGGTTGTACTTAGTCACAGCATAATTTTCTGATTCAAAACACCACTAACTGCTGTTGGGTGGCACAATTAGACTTTCGCTAATAACTTCAGTCTACCTGAATGTTAATAGTAGACATGTATAAAATCATTGGTCCATTAATATTACATAGTAACAGAGGTGCAGCTTGTATTACTACCCTTTGAATATCCTCAAAGATATCCTTTGTTCCAGTTTATTCTTATTTAGTCTTTTTCCCTAGTTAACTCTATAAGAGATGACAGGATAACAAATGTGCTGTGTATCCACTAGAACCTATCGCTCCACAAGACTTTGTACATTTTCTTGTTACTAGGACCCAATGCAGATAGTAATTTATTCCTTACTATTTATGAAATGTTACTAGAGGCCTCAACTTGGGATATCCCCAAATATTTGATTTGTTTCAGCCCTAAATCAGTCACCCTTGACTACTTCTTCACATGGTAATTTCCAAATTCTCTTGGCTTCCTTTTCCAAAGAGGAAATTTTATTAGCAATAATACTGATGATAATAATAATATATTAATATATTAATTTTATATTATTATTATATTGATAATAATATTGAGGATATTATCAATGTCATGAATCAACTTACTTTTGGAAGTGGTCATATCTAAATCTGGTTGTGACAGTGACAGTATGATGCATAATTCAGGTACCCGTATAGAAGGGCAGTAATTGAATAATGGAGTCCATCTTGTAGGAAGAGGAACTGTATTTGACCTGCTTTCCAGAATGAGGTATAAAAAAACCAAGTCACTTTAAGCAAAGCATTGACCTTCAACCTGCTGAACTATCCCCGTATCTGGCATAGCCAAGGCTGTGGATAGAAGCACTTAAAAATTCAATAGTCAATAGTCAGCTGTTCGATGTTTTCCATAAGCCTTACAGGAATATTACAGAGAGAGTTAGAAGAGACTTGCACTCCTATTCTAACGCTTCTTAATAAGGGCTGAGGTTCACTGTTCTCTTGTATTCAGGTACTGACTAATAATTACTATAAAAGAGGGTGCGGGCAGTGCTAATGGAGCCCACTTAACATGTAATTGGAACCAAGCAAAGAGCGAACTTTCCCAACATTTGGCTACAAGCTGATAATAGCAAGGCCCTCTAATCAAGTACCTCCTCTCTTCAACACACTTGGGCCAATGTGATGTCACCTCAAGATGTACATCTCTCACTTCTCATTTCCTGTCTACACTTTTCCTTGACCTTGATACCTTCTGCCACAAAATCAGCATAACATCTCAAGGTTTATTTTGGGTCCCTGAACATTGCTTTCTGATTTCCCTGCAAATACAACAGACATCATGTAGCAGAATTCCTAGAGAAGTTAGCATGTTTTCAGTGTTAAAAAGCATAGAGGTTATTGTAATACTAATTTGGGGATGATCATGGACAAATTTAAGAGATGAGATAATAAAGATAGAAATGAGGTTTTTCATGCCTATACACAGAACTGCCAGAGCCAAGTATCTTCAACAGCCGTATGGTTTTCAATAAAAAAAAATTTTTTTTTTTTCTTAATAAGCTGAGACATTTGGAGAATTGATATCCTTTTTCACACTGTAGCAGCTAATGGTGCAATGTGCTGTGTTCAGTCACATGTGTCTGACTCTGAAACCCCATGGGCTGCAGCCTGCCAGCCTCCTCTGTCCATGGGATTTTCCAGTCAAGAATACTGGGTGGAGTGGGTTGCCATTTCCTTCTCAAGGGGATCTTCCTGACCCACAGATAGAACCTGCATCTCCTGCATTGCAGGCAGATTCTTTACCACTGAGTCACCTGGGAAGCCCTCTATTTCTTATGCTTATATACAAAACTGACACAGGGAGAAGGAAAATCACTAGGAAACACTGCAGTCTGAATGATAACATTACAGCACATCATAATCTATTATGACTCAACGCATGATCCACTCAACAAGTAAATACTTCTTGAAATAAAATCTTAATCACTAAGCCTTGAAATTGTCCTACAGCTATTGCAAGGTCTGAGGATATATAGATTCATCATACTACAAAAAGTTTACTGGGTAGTTTAAGCAAATGGCTGGTTACTGAGTTTTTCTCCTTTAAGTTTGTCATAATTTTCTACTCATTTTATCTTCAGCTCACATGTACTTTGGAGTGGGAAATGGCAACATACTCCAGTATTCTTGTCTGAAAAATCCCATGAACAGATGAGCCTGGTGGGCTATGGTCCATGGGGTTGCAAAGAGTTAGATATGACTGAGCACGCATGCACACACTCACACACACACACGCACACACTCACACACACACACACACACACACACACACACACACGCATGCATGCACCTGTGCTAAGTCACTTCAGCCATATCTGACTCTTTGCAACGCTATGGGCCATAGCCCACCAGGCTCCTCTGTCCTTGGCATTCTCCAGGCAAGAATACTGGAGCGAGTTGCCATGCCCTCCTTTAGGGGACCTTCCTGACGCAGGAACTGAACCATGTCTGTTACGTCTCCTTCATTGGCAGTCTGGTTCTTTACCACTAGTGCCACTTGGGAGGCCCACATACACATATACATAGTGTCAACTGAAACATAGTTTTTATTAGGAAAATAGTTAAATACCCTCTGCCTCCTCTTTTCCTATGAAACTCCTTAGCAAGAGTTCACATTTTGTAGTTCTGGTCATTGCTTCAACTTAAGAGATTCCAAATGCCACATTTAAGGGAGTCCCATTGACACTACTGACTACAAAGTCTTACCTCAAGTTCTCACCACAGGGAATAACTGGCTCTGCTTCAGCCATCCTCTGGGCAACTGATGCCTGGGAGTCAAACTCTGACTACTTCAGAACAGCTGAGGATCAATTAGACTGATGCATTCTATAAATGGCTGAGACTAACCATTTAGAAAAACAGGTGCAAATGAAGAGGTGGCAGGATGATGGTGTCTCGGACAATCTGAGAGAATTGCCCTATATTATTTCACTTTAACAATGAAGAATACAAGAAAACATTTTCAGTAGAATTTTATAATGTCAGTCATAAAGCCAGATGTAAAGCAAATATTTTCTCCAGATTATTTTCATTCTTAGCAGGTGAATCAAACATAAGCCCTGCAGCCGCACTGGGGAACAGACCATCTTCTGAAGCAGATGTACAGGTAACCATACATTTGGGTACTGGGAAAAGACTGGGGTGTGTTCATGACTGAACAGCTGGAAAGTAAGGGCTCAAAGTCCCCCTTAGATGGGTTATGAGTTTATTGGGAAGAGGGCAGTAAAGGAATGGCCAGGGACAGAAAAATAGACTCAGCCACTATGACAAGTCCTACAAGTGACCCAAAGGTCCAATTCTAGTACATCAGACCAAAGCTGGAACTCACGGATAACATCCAGTCCACAAGTAGAGTATTTCTGTATATCAGACCTGAGTGAGTAGAAACCAAGTCAAGGGACACAGAAAGGTCTTGGTACTGAAATATTGAGAAAAGTGTATCAGGATGAAAGTCAAAGGATAAATCCAAATATCTGCACAATTGAGATATATAGGACTGACTGCTTGCTCTATTTCCTTCCTTAGGAAGCCTTCTTAGGGGAATTAACAAATACACACTATTATATATAAAACAAGCAACAAGACCTACTGTATAATACTCCAGTGCATGCATGCTCAATCATGTCCGACCCTTTGCGACCCTGCAGACTGAAGCCCCCCAGGGTCCTCTGCCATGGAATTTTCCAGACAAGAATACTGGAGTGGGTTGCCATTTCCTCTTCCAGGGGATCTTCCCAACCCAGGAAATGAACCCACGTCTCCTGCACTGCAGATGAATTCTTTACTGGATGTACTCTATAGTACAGGGAACCATATTCAATTTCTTATAATAACCTCTAATAGAAGAGAATCTGAATATATGTATATATCACTGAATATCACTGAATCACTATATACCCAAAACCAACAAACAAAATTAACTGTACTTCAATTTTTTAAAAAATGGTAAAAAATAAATAAATAAAATTTTTATAAAGAAGCCTTAGAATGAGCACAGAAATATTATTTAGTAAGGATTTCTTCTTGTGGCACAGGAAACAGCCACAGTTGGTGATTCCAAAATAATTTAGGTGTCCTGGCAAGCTCTCAAAGTTCTAGGAACATGGAACCCTGCCTTGGGTGCCTGCTCAGTCATGTCCAACTCTTTGCGATCCCATGGACTGTAGCCTGCCAGGCTCCTCTGTCCATGGGATTTCCCAGGCAAGAATACTAGAAAGGGTAGCCATTTCCTCCTCTAGGGGATTTTCCCAACCCAAGGATCAAACCAAATTTCCTACATTGCAGGCAGATGCTTTACCACTGAATCACCAGGGAAGCCCACTTGGGTCCCTACTTTACTACTGTGCCCAAGTGAGTGGTCCACGCCATGGACCTTGGCACAGTACTCCTTTAAATTACTTCTTTATTTGAATGGAGGCCTGACACTTCATGGAAAACACATCCACCGCAGAAAGTAATTTTAGGACAGGAGCCAAGGGTCCATGTCCTATTTTCCTTGTCATTTCTTGAGTCTGGCTGCCCTTTCCTCCTGAACAATGCTATCCTCAGTAACTTCAAGTTATCTGATACTTGGACACATCAGTGTGATTCCAAATGCCAGACTGTCTTCCAGTTTGGAGATGGGAAAAGGAGAACAGCTACATTTAATGATTTTAAAATGACTTTATCACACCCCCTTCGATAAGGAAGAGGATCAAAAGTGGAAAGAACAGCTCTAACTCTGATAAGGGGATCATCCTACCTGAGGATATTATTTTTGTAGGCTAAATTATAATTACAAATAATAATGATGATTATTACAGTGAGTAATAGCATATAGAGTTTTTAACGCACTTCATGTGTTATCACACTTAACTGTCACAACAACTCTAACAGAGTAGTCTATTGTTACCCCAATTTTCAGCAAGGAAACAGAAGTCTAGGAAAACTATGTGACATGCACAAGGTGGAGCTGGGATTTGATCTTAGTCTAATGCTGGAGCTTATATCTTTCATCATTGTACTAGGTTTTTTACCCATATTCTGAGCTCTAGCTATTAAGAAATGTCCATGTTTTACCAAACATACCTTGCTGCTTCCCAACCCTAAACCTCCTGGTACACAGCTTCGTTGTTGCTGTTCAGTTGCTTAGTGGTGTCCGACTCTTTGCAACTGCATGGACTGCAGCATGTCAGGCTTCCCTGTCCTTCACCATCTCCCAGAGCTTGCTCAAACTCATGTCCATTGAATCAGTGAGGCCATCCAACCATCTCATCCTCTGTCACCCCCTTCTCCTCCTGCCTTCAATCTTTCCCAGCATCAGGGTCTTTCCTAATTAGTCCTCTCTTCACATCAGGTGGTTAAAGTATTGAAACTTCAGCTTCAGCATCAGTCTTTCCAATGACTATTCAGTACTGATTTCCTTTAGGACTGACTGATTTGATCTCTCTGAAGTCAACGGGATTCTCAAGAATCTTCTCCAACACCACAGTTCAAAAGCATCAATTCTTCAGCACTCAGCCTTCTTTATGGTCCATCATCCATACATGACTATTGGAAAAACCATAGCTTTGACTAGACAGACTTGTGTTGCCAAAGTAATGTCTCTGCTTTTTAATATGCTGTTTCTCATAGCTTTTCTTCCAGGGAGCAAGCATCTTTAATTTCATGACTGCAGTCACCATCTGCAGTGATTTTGGAGCCCAAGAAAATAAAATCTCTCATTATTTCCACTGTTTCCCCATATATTTGTCATGAAGTGATGGGACCAGAGGCCACATTCTTAGTTTTTTCAATGTTGAGTTACTGCAACCATCTAGAATGCAGTAGTTTTAAGCCAGGTTTTTCACTCTCCTCTTTCACCTTCATCAAGAGGCTCTTTAGGTCCTCTTCACTTTCTGCCTTAAGGGTAGTGTCATCTGCATATCTGAGGTTGCTGATATTTCTCCCGGAAATCTTGATTCCAGTTTCTGCTTCATCCAGTCCAGCACTTTGCATGTACTCTGCATTTAAGTTAAATAGCAGGTGACAATATATATCCTTGACATACTCCTTTCCCAATTTGGAACCAGTCCGTTTTCCATATGTGGTTCTAACTTGCTTCTTGACCTGCATACAGGTTTCTCAGGAGGCACGTCAGGTGGTCTGGTATTCCCATCTCTTTAAAAATTTTCCAAAAGACACAGATGTATAAAACAGTCTTTTGGACTCTGCGGGAGAGGGAGAAGGTGGGATGATTCGGGAGAATGGCATTGAAACATGTATAATATCATATAAGAAACGAATTGCCAGTCTAGGTTCAATGCAGGATACAGGATGCTTGAGGCTGGTGCACTGGGATGACCCAGAGAGACGGTATGGGGAGGGAGGTAGGAGCGGGGTTCAGGATTGGGAACACGTGTACACCTGTGGCAGATTCATGTTGATGTATGGCAAAACCAATATAATATTGTAAAGTAAAATAATAAATAAATAAATAAATGCAAAAAATAAATAAATAAAAATAAAAAAGAATGACAATTTAAATAAAAAAGAAGAAAAAAATTTTCCAGTTTGTTGTGACCCATACAGTCAAAGGCTTTAGCCGAGTCAATGAAGCAGAAGTAGATGTTTTTCTGGAATTCTCTTGCTTTTTCTATGATCCAACAGATGTTGGCAAATTTATCTCTGGTTCCTTTGCCTTTTCTAAATCCAGCTTGAACATCTGAGAGTTCTTGGTTCACATACTGTTGAAGCCTAACTTGGAGAATTTTGAGCATTATTTTGCTAACTTGTAAAATGAGTGCAATTGTGCAATAGTTTGAGCATTCTTTGGGATTGCCCTTCCTTGGAATTGGAATGAAAACTGACCTTTTCCAGTCCTGTGGCCACTGCTGAGTTTTTCAAATTTGCTGGCATATTGAGTGTAGCACTTTCACAGCATCATCTCTCAGGATTTGAAATAGCTCAGTTGGAATTCCATCACCTCCACTAGCTTTGTTCATAGTGATGCTTCCTAAGACCTACTTGACTTCACATTCCAGGATGTCTGGCTCTAAGTGAGTAGTCACACCATCATGTTATCCAAGTCATTAAGATCTTTTTTGGGTAGTTCTTCAATGTATTCTTGCCACCTCTTAATATCTCCTGCCTCTGTTAGATTCATACCATTTCTGTCCTTCATTGTGCCCATTTTTGCATGAAATGTTCCCTTGGTATCTCTAATTTTCTTGAAGAGATCTCTAGTCTTTCCCATTTTATTGTTTTCCTCTATTTCTTTGCATTGTTCACCTAGGAAGGCTTTCTAATCTCTCCTTGCTATTTTTTGAACTCTGCGTTCAGATGGTTATATCTTTCCTTTTCTCCTTTGCCTTTCACTTCTCCTCTTTCTCAGCTATTTGTAAGGCCTCCTCAGACAACCACTTTGCCGTTTTGCATTTCTTTTTCCTGGGAATGGTTTTGATCACTACCTCCTGTTCAATGTTATGAACCTCCGTCCACAGTTCTTCAGGCCCTGTCTATCAGATCTAATCCCTTGAATGTTTGTCACATACACTGTATAATCATTAGGGATTTGATTCAGGTCATACCTGAATGATTGAGTGATTTTGCCTACTTTCTTCAATATAAGTCTGAATTTTACAATAAGGATTTTGTGATCTGAACTACAGTCAGCTTCCAGTCTTATTTTTCTGATTGTATAGAGCTTCTCCAATTTCAGCTGCAAAGAATATAATCAATCTGATTTTGGTATTGATCATCCAGTGATTTTCATGTGTAGAGTCATCTCTTGTATTGTTAGAAGATGGTGTTTGCTATGACCAGTGTGTTCTCTTGGCAAAACTCTGTTAGCCTTTGCCCTGCTCCATTTTGTACTCCAAGGTCAAACTTGCCTGTTACTCCAGGTATCTCTTGACTTCCTACTTTTGCATTGCAGTCTCCTATGATGAAAAGAACATCTTTTTTGGGTGTCAATTCTAGGTCTTGTAGGCCTTGAAGGTCTACACAGCTACCTCAGTGTAAATGTGCTTCCATTCCATGCCTCCATAGAGAAATGATACTTATCCTTAACAATTTTGTTCCGTTACCTTAAATTAGATGATATCACCGACTTTTCTGTAAATCAGAGTTCCCATTGCAGTTAATCACACTCTGTTTCAATTGTTTACCTTTATTTTTATATTCTCTTTTGAACTACTGCCTTTTAAAAAATTAGCAATGAATCTTATTCTCTATGTTCCATGAGACTGATACAAAACTTGACCCAAGTTGAATCCTTGTGATATTAAAGGACAATCCTTGTGATATTAAAAGACAATCAGTGCAGTATGAAAACTGCTTGGAGGAGGATAGTAGAAAGTTCACTGTCATGCTTTTCTTTATCATATTTAGGGACAAGTCTCTGTAAATGGCCTTGGGAAACCACAGCACCATGATGGAATTTATCCTCCTCGGGCTCTCTAGTGATCCCCATACCCAGGCTCTGCTCTTCGTGCTGTCCCTGCTGGTTTACCTCCTGACCTTGACAGGAAACATGACAATGAGGCAGTAATCAGGGCTGATTCTCACCTTCACACCCCCATGTACTACTTCCTGAGTCACCTCTCCTTCTTAGACCTCTGTTTCTCCTCTGTTACTGTGCCGAAGATGTTGGAAAACCTCCTTTCTAAAAGGAAAACCATCTCCGTAGAGAGCTGTCTGGCTCAGGCTTTCTTTGTGTTTATCACTGCAGGGACTGAAGCCTCTCTGCTCTCAGTCATGGCCTATGGCCGCTGTGTCACCATTTGCCAACCACTACTCTACGGCCAGGTGATGAGTGAACAGCGGTATGCCCTGCTTGTGTGGGGTTCATGGAGCCTGGGCATTCTGAACACAGTCATCAGTGTCCCTCTGGCAACGAAAATGGGCTTCTGTGATACCCATATCATTCCACACTATAGTTGTGAACTGCCCTCACTCTTCCTTCTCTCTTGCTCAGATGCTTCCACCAACCTCATTGCCATGCTCTGGTCCCTCATCCCGCGTGGCCTTGTAACTTCCCTCTCAATCTTCTTCTCTTGCGCCTACATAGTCTCCACCATCTTGAGCATCACCTCTACCTCTGGCAGAAGCAAAGCTTTTTCTATGTGCTCCTCCCGCCTTACCACAGTAATCTTGTTCTCTGGTTCAATAATAACAGTTATTATTATTATTAATAATAACCAAATAATGATAATGGTTATTATTTTGAACATTATTCAAAAATAATGGTTTTCTCCGTTATTTCACGCCAACCTCAGGATGCTCTCTGGAGCTGGTCTTCTCTGTGCTGTACAGCGTAGTCATTCCCATGCTGAATCCTCTCATCTACAGCCTAGGGAACAAGGAGGTGAAAGCAGCTCTGCAAAGAACACTGGGAAAGTATCAGAATAAAGAGATAATGACAAGTAATTGTAAGAGAAATACATAAAGCAAGATATCGCATCACTGACATTAGGAATTTTCTGACTGCTCATAATGTCAAATTTGGAAAAATTAATCAGAAAGGACTAAAGAAAAAATAATGTAGATCTATTATACAGTGGATCGTTCAGTTCAATCTTCCCAGAGGCAAAACATTGATTAAATATTCATGTGACACTGTAAAAATTTGCTTAGAACATATTCATCAATATTTCCTACTTGTTCTCATATATGCATATTAAGGTGAGTTTGGTGTAAATTAGATATCAGAATTTGTAGCTGAGTTTGAAAAAGGCACTGAAAGCTATAGTTTTCCTAAGCAGAAAATTTCCTGAATCTTTGAAGGACAAAGGTCCTAAGTTCATAGGGCCATTGGATAATGAGTTCAGGTTAAAGTTACAGGGAGATAAATGAGTGAGTCATCATAATGGGGCTAAAGCTATCCCAGATATTTTCTCTTACAGGGAGCTTAAGTTGGGAACTAGGCCTGTGGAGAATTCCACTCCGTGTGTGTGTGTGTGTGTGTGTGCTCAGTTGCTTCAGTCAAGTCTGACTCTTTGTAACCCATGGACTGTAGCCCGCCAGACTCCTCTGTCCTAGAGAGGCATAACAAACCTACTCACCATTTCCTGGATTTAAGTAGGGCCCACAGCTACAGGTAGAGGCATACGGCCTGAAAAACACAAGGGAAAAAAACACAAGTACCGGGGCAAAGCACTTCTGTTTCTAAAATAAGCATACAGAAGTTAGGTTCTGGACAGAATTGCAAATGTGAAGTTAGGTTCTGGACAGAAGCCATGGTCAGTGGCTTCTTCCTTTCCTTTGTGGATCCTTTCCAATCCTTGATACCTCTTCTGATCTAAGTGCTCAGAGCAACATTTTTATTTCCTGAAGGAATCTTGCATTTCCTTAGGTTCAGTTCAGATCAGTTCAGTTCAGTTCAGTCGCTCAGTCGTGTCTGACTCTTTGCGACCCCATGAATCGCAGCACGCCAGGCCTCCCTGTCCATCACCAACTCCCGGCGTTCACTCAGACTCATGTCCATCGAGTTAGTGATGCCATCCAGCCATCTCGTCCTCGGTCGTCCCCTTCTCCTCCTGCCCTCAATCCCTCCCAGCATCAGAGTCCTTAGGTTAGCAGTTGAAAAATAACTCACTGAAACTGAATATTCCTAAATGTCCTTAATGATATATTTCTATAGTAATACACTCATTTAAGTTCTATTATCAAAATATTTTAAAATTTCTTATAAGAGAAAAACATTTGAGCACCTGCGGTATTTTGAGATGTTTTTCACTTGGTTTTTGGAGAATGTGAAGGATAACTAGCCAACCGAGAAAAACCTTTTTTTTTTTAATTTTTATTTTTACTTTATTTTACTTTATAATACTGTATTGGTTTTGCCTTACAAAAAAACCATTTTATGTTTAAATCATTTTAAATGCATATCAATAGGCCATTCTTGACATACAATTCATCAAGTATGCATTTTCAAATTATTTATCTGTTTTTTCTATTCATTCATATTTGTATACACATTATATCACAAGAAATTATAGATCAGTTTCACTGCTGCTCAATATTCATTTCTGAATAATGAGGTATTGCTCTGTGGACAGCAAATGTGATAGACGGTAATAGCTACAATAAAGCATTTGCTATTAAAGTTCCATTAACTTTTCATTACATTCAAAATAAAATGTTTTGTTACTATATCAAGTAATACACATTACCATGAACCAATCTGAAAGAAATAGAATTTATCAAAAGTTTCCAAACAGAGAAATGACAGGTCAGTCTCCGCTCCTTTCATGAATCCCTATGTTTGTAAGTAAATTTCTTGGTGCTTCCTTTACTTGATATCCAGGAAGGGAGTCATCCATGTTTCACCTACAAGAAAGGGAGGAAATGTTTGTCCATCAAACACACTTTGGAATTTCGCACAAGGACAAAAGCATGAAGGCTCACTCTCCTGCCTTGAAGACCTCAGAATTTCTTTTATGTATTGTTCAGTGTGTGTTAGAATAATAGTATCAGATCTTTTTTATCACCTGTTAGAAGGCTGAGGGGGAAAGGATCTAATCACAGCTGCCAACAGTTTTATTTAAAATGAGGAATTCAGCATCTCTTCCACTGTGAGCACAATAAATACATTCAATTTGGCCTGGCATAGCTGATTCCAACTTGTATATTTTCTTAGAATGTCTTTTAATACCATAGGCTTCTTCTTTTTGATAGAATGTTAATTTTTATGCATTCAAATATGCTTAACTTCTTTTACAAAGATTCTTTTTTCCCTAAGCTTATAAAATGATTTCATTAATATGTGTAAACAATAATATCAAAAATGTTTTGAACATTTAATTTGTCTCAGAACTCAAATACTTTACATTCACCCTCCCATTAATTGTTGACATCATACCTTATTATGTGTAAGGTAGAGTTTGATCAGCCAGGTTATATGGACAAGGAAACTGAGAATGAAAGAGGTTAATAAAAATAACTGTCATCCATATTAAAGGATGTACCTTTTAATCAGACTAGGCAGCTCAGAATCTAGAGGCCATGTTCTTAACTAATGCAAAACAGACAAACTGAAACAAATGTGACTTGATTATTGATGTAAATAATGACTTGCTCTAGCTTTCTATATACACACATGCAGACACACACATACACTTACAGAGAACTATTTGTTGTCCAATGGTACAAGCAAGCAAATTTCAAGTCTGAAATGCTACAAAGAAGCTTTGCTGTATAGAAATTTCTATTCCTCATATAATCTTCATTGTCTGATGAGGAAAACCTTTTTCCAATTCCTTTTTAATTTCACATCCATTCTTCTTAAGGTTTAAGGGTGCATGCATTTGCAGAACACAGGCCACATATAGTAGCCCACACTAGTCGTCTGGTTTTGTTCTTATCTTTAGTGGGTCCTGAGACCATCTTTGTGGTTCCCCCTTTGTCAAATAGGCAACTAGTGAATGTTTAGTGCATGCTGTGTTAGATGATTCTAATGCCAGTGCTTAAGTCTGTGGCAAGAAGTCATGTCTTTCTAAAAATTACAAATACATTTTAACATGGCTTTGCATATTTCATTTATATTTAAAATTATCTGATTTACTGTTATCATAGGCTCCCTTGGACTGCAAGGAGATCCAACTAGTCCATCCTAAAGGAAATCAGTCCTGAGTGTTCATTGGAAGGACTGATGTTCAAGCTGAAACTCCAGTACTCTGGCCACCTGATGTGAAGAGCTGACTCATTTGAAAAGACTGTGATGCTGGGAAAGATTGAAGGTGGGAGAAGAAGGGGACAACAGAAAATGAGATGGTTGGATGGCATCATAGATGGACATGAGTTTGAGTAAACTCCAGGAGTTGGTGATGGACAGGGAGGCCATGCTGCAGTCCATGGGGTCGCAAAGAGTTGGACACGACTGAGGGGCTGAACTGACTGACTGTTACTATGTGAAACTGAAAGTGAAGTCGCTCAGTTGTGTCCGACTCTTTGCGACCCCATGGACTGTAGCCTATCAGGCTCCTCCGTCCATGGGATTCTCCAGGCAAGAATACTGGAGTGGGTTGCCATTTCCTTCTCTGGGGGATCTTCCCAACCCAGGGATCAAACCCAGGTCTCCCACATTGCAGGCAGACGCTTTAACCTCTGAGCCACCAGGGAAACCCTATATTATGTGAAAAGTGATGCTAAAGGAATCAGAATTTCCAGAATTATTTAATGTCAATTTATACCTTTCTCATGCCCCATTTACAAACTCATATTTAATGATTTGACTTAAATAATGGCCTTTCTTACTCTTTTGGTATCTGATGTCCTTCAAGTGGAGTCTTTTCACAATCACTACTTTTAAAAAATAAACAAGTAAACAAACAAACAATTCTGAAAGCTTTATAACCTTCCATAGAATGTTTCAGGTGTCCACCTAGTATGGGGCAGTTTAGGGTCGCCAGATAAAACTGAACTCTAAGGCCAGTCAAAAGGGAATTATTATTTATTCTCTTGATGTTTATTTCAGTGAGCAGTTTTTAATTGCTATGGGGCTTTTTAGGTGGCTTAGTGGTAAAGAATCCACCTGCCAATGCAGGAGACACAAGAGGCAAGGGTTTGAATCCTCGGACGGAAAGATCCCCTGGAGTAGGAAATGGCAACCACTCCAGTATTCTTGCCTGGAGAATCCCATGGACAGAGGAGCCTGGTGGGCTGCAGTCCATAGGCTCACAAAGAGTAGGCCAAATTCATCAATCTTTCCTTTTATGTTTAATTAGACTTTTTCTTTCTCATTTAAGAATCACCTACATATCTGAAAGTCATAAAGAAATTATCCTTTTTTCTCTACAACATTTATTGTTTTACCTTTATGTTCATGTATCTGCAGTAAATTAATTTGATTATGAGTCAGGAGTCAAGGTTTACTTTGTATATAATATATTTGACTTGTCAAAAAGACTGTTAATACTCTCCCCACTGAATTTGAATGTAATCTTTGCTATAAATCAGATGATGTTATATGAATCAATCTGTTTCCAGACTCTCAGCTCTCTACAGTTTGTCTATGTCTCTCTCCATCAATATGACTCCATACTCTAAGCTTTACACATTCTTGTTTTTAAGATTGTTTCTAGGCTGTTCTAGGTTCTTTGCATTTTTATATAAATTTTAAAACAATGATGTCAATTTTTATACAAATAACCTGCTAGACTTTTACATTAGAGATCAATTTAAGGAGAAATGACAGCTTACATTTATAGTCTTCCAATACATGAACATGGTATATTACTCATTTGTTTAGGTCTCCTTTAATTTATCTCTGCAAAGTTTATAGTTGGATGTGTAGAAGTTGTCTGTGTCTTCTGTAAAATTTATTCCTAGGAAAATGACTTTTTTATTCCATTGAATTAGAATTATTTTTATTTTTCTAACTGATTAATACTAGTAGTTATGAACAAAATAGACTTTTGTATATAGAACCTATATATCAGCTACTTTGTTAACTTTATTTGGTTCTAGAGGGATGGGTGAGATTTTAGGCTTTTTTTTTTCCTACATTCACAGTTATATTATCATGTGGTTTTATTCTTCATTTCCAGGTTGCTATGCACAAAGTTTGTTTATCTTATTTTTAAATTTTTTTTATTTTTTCCTTTACAATACTGTATTGGTTTTGCCATATGTCAACATGAATCCTGTTTTATTGCACTGACTAGGAACTCTTTATCTTATTTTATTGCACTGACTAGGAACTCTAGTAAAAATACTTGGAAGCTCTGAACGTATTAATGGACATCTACTTCATTTTCCTAAATTCAGAGGGAAAAGTATTTAGCATTTGATCCTTAATAATGTTACCTGTAGATTTTTTGGTAAATGCTTTTTATCATATTGAGAATGTGTGCTTACATTCCTAATTTGTTGAGAATTATAGTCATTATTGAATGCTGAACACTGTAAGTTGCTTTTCGTAAATCTATTGATATGATCTTATATTTGTATTATGTTATTAATTTGATGAATTACATTGATTCTTTAAATTTTAAAATTGTGGTAGTCATGACACAGAATTTGCCATTTTAACCATTTTCTATTGCAAATTCAGTTCACAGGCATTCAGAACGTTACATTGTTGTGTAACCATCACCACAATCCATCTCCAGGACTTTTGCATCTTCCAAAACAGAAACTCCATAGCCATTAAATAATAACTCCTATTTCTCCTTCCCTTAGTCCATGACAACCACCATTCTACTTTCTGTTTCTATGAATTTGATTATTCTAGATGTCTCATATAAGTGAAATCATGCAATATCTGCGACTGGTTTATTTCACTTGATGTCATCAGTGAAAATGAAGTCGCTCAGTCGTGCCTGACTCTTAGCAAGTTCATCTTTATTGGAGCATATGTCAGAATTTCCTTTCCTTTGTAAGGCTGAACAATCTTCCACCTATGTATATACCATGTGTTGCTTATCCATTTATCCACTGATGGACATTTGGATTTTTCTGCCTTTTGGCTATTGTGGATAATGCTGCTTTGAACAATGGGGTGAGAGTACTTGTTTGAGTCCTCGCTTTCAATTCCTTTGGGTATATACTTAGAGGAAGAATTGCTGGATCACATGATGATTCTGTGTTTAATTATATTTTGAGGGAAACCACTGTTTTCCACAGTATCTACACCATTTTAGATTTCCACCAACTTACAGGATTCCAGTCTCTCCACATCCTAGCTAACACTTCTCATTTTCTGGGTTTTATTGTTTTGCTATTATAACAGCTATTCTAATGGATAAAGTGTTTTCTCATTGTGATTTAGATTTATTTCCCATTGATTTTTGACTACTATTAGGTTAATCTAGCATCCCCAAAATACGCTCATTATAGTAGGTTATCTTTTTTAACGCACATACTTCTGAAACTTTTTAAGCTTTTATTTTGAAATATATATGCTTTTTAAATTTTTAATTTTTTATTAAAGTGCAGTTGATTTACAGTGTTTCAGGTGTACAGCAAAATGATTCAGCTATATACATGAATATATATATTCTATTCTTTTTAGATCCTTTTTCATTACAGGTTGTTATAAAATATTAACTATGGTTTCCTGTGCTATACAGTAGGTTCTTGTTGGTTGTCTGTTTTATACATAGTAGTATCTGTTAATCCCAGTTTCCAAATTTATCCCTCCTTTCCCTTCTCCCTTTGGTAACCATAAGTTTATTTCCGATGTCTGTGAGTCTAATCCTGTTTTGTAAATAAGTTTGTTTGTATAATTTTTTAGATTCTACATCTAAGTGACATTGTGTGACATTTATCTTTCTCTGTCTTATTTCACTTAGCATGATAATCTCTAAGTCCATCCATGACCTAATAAAAAGGCATTATTTCATTCATTTCTATGGCAAGGTAATATTCCATTGTATATATATTTATACCACATCTTCTTTACCTATTCATCTGTCAGGGGACATTTAGGGTGCTTTCATGTCTTGGCTATTGCAAATAGTGTTTCCATGAACATTGGGGCACATGTGTCTTTCAAATTAGAATTTTCTCCAGGTATGTTGCCCAGGAGTGGGATTGCCACATCATATGGTAACTCTATTTTTAGTATTTTAAGGAACCTTCATACTGTTCTCCATAATGGCTACATAAATTTATATCTCAATAGACACACAACTTACATCTCAATAGATGCAGGAAAAGCTTCAGATAAAATTCAACATTCATTCATGATAAAAACTCTCCAGAAAGTGGCCATAGAGGAAACATATCTCAACATAATAAAAGCCATATATGACAAACCCACAGCTAACATCATACTCAATGGTGAAAAACTGAAAGTATTCCCTATAAGATCAGGAACAAGACAAAATGCCCTCTCTCACCACTTTTGCTCAACATAGTTTTGGAACTTCTAACCACTGCAATCAGAGTAGAAAAGGAAATACAAGAAATGCAAATTGAAAAAAAAGAAGTAAAATTGTCACTTTTGCAAATGACATAATACTACACATAAAAAATCCTAAATGTACTATCAGAAAACTGTTAGCACTCATTAATGAATTTGGGAAAGTTTCAGGATGCAAAATTAATATATAGAAATCTATTGCGTTTCTATACACTAACAACAAAAGCTACCTAAAGAGGCAAAAGAACTGTACCCCAATACTTATAAGACAATGAGGAAAGGAAATGAAGATGACATAAACAGATGGAAAGATGGATTGGAAGACTCATTACTTTAAAATGAGCATACAACCCAAGGCAATCTACAAATTCAATGCAATTCCTATCAAATTACCAATGGCATTTTTCAGAGAACTAAAACAGAACAAAATATTACATTTTCATGGAAACATAAAAGGCCCTAAGTAGCCAAAACAACCTTTAGAAAGAAGAATGGATCTGGAAGAATCATGCTCCCTGACTTCAGATTATATTGCAAACCTACAGTAACAAAAACAGTATGGTACTGGCACAAAAAAACAGACACATAGATCAATGGAAGAGGATAGAAAGTCCATAAATAAACCATGCACTTATGGCCAATTAATATGAAACAAAGGAGGCAAGAATATAAATATGAATAAGGCTCTTTAATAAATGGTGCTGAGAAAACTGGACAGCTACATGTAAAAGAATGAAATTAGAACATTGTCTAACACCATACACAAAAAAATAAGCTCAAAATAAAGGCCTAAATGTAAGATCATATGCTATAAAATTCCTAGAGGAAACTCTTGGACATAAAACACAACAAAATTCTTTTAATTCATCTTCTCAAATAATGGAAATAAAAACAAAAATAAATAAATGGGGCCTAATTAAACATAAAAGATTTTGCACAGTAAAAGAAACCATTCATAAAGTGAAAAGACAACCTATGAAATGGGAGAAAATATCTGCAAACAATGTGACCAACAAGGGATTAATTTCCAAAATACACAAGTATCTCATACAGTTCAATATTTTAAAAAATTGAAAAATAGGAATAAGATCTAAATAGATATTTCTCCAAAGAAGTCCTAGATAAACAACAGGTAAATGAAAAGATGCCCAACATTACTAATTATTAGAGAAATGAAAATCAAAACTATAATGAGATATCAACTTACAAAAATCAGAGCAGCCAATCATAAAACCTACAAATGATAAATGCTACAGAGAGTGTGGAGCAAAGGGAATCCTCCCACACTGTTGGTTGGAATGTAATATGTTATCTTTTTAATATATTGCTTGACTATATTTGCTATGTTTTGTTTGCAATTTTTCCATTGACATTCATGATACATACTATTTTCTTTTCTTTTCTTTTAAATGTTCCTCTCAGATTTTAGTTTCAGGGTTGTTACTGACTTCATAAAACAGGTTGAGAACAGTTCCGACCATCTCTATTCTCTAAATAAATTTGTGTATAAAATTGGAAAGATTTTTTGCCAGGGAATTTATGAGTTTCTAGAGATTCTTTATGGAAAATTTTATAATTATGTATTTAATTCACTTAACCTATTGCAGTCATCAAATATATCTCTTCTTATGTTATATTTGTTAGGTTGAATTTCTCAAAGAATTTGTGTATTTAATGTTTTCATATTCAACATTTAAATTTCATACTTCATATTTCAGCATTGATAAAACAAAAATCATGGCATCCAGTCCCATCACTTCATGGCAAACAAATGGGCAAACAATGGAAACAATGACAGAGGTTATTTTGGGGGACCCCAAAGTTACTGCAGATGGTGACTGCATCCATGAAATTAAAAGACACTTGCTCCTTGGAAGAAAAGCTATAATCAACCTAGACAGCATTTTTAAAAGCAGGGACATTAGTTTGCTGACAAAGGTCCATCTAGTCAAAGCTATGGTTTTTCCAGTAGTCATGTATGGATGTGAGAGTTGGACTATAAAGAAAGCTGAGTGCAGAAGAACTGATGTTTTTGAACTGTGATATTGGATAAGACTCTTGACAGTCCCTAGGACTGCAAGGAGGTCCAACCAGTCCATGCTAAAGGAAATCAGTCCTGAATATTCATTGGAAGGACTGATGCTGAGGCTGAAACTCCAATACTTCGGCCACCTGATGTGAAGAACTGACTCATCTGAAAAGACCCTGATGCTGGGAAAGATTGAAGGGGGAGGAAAAGGGGACAACAGGATGAGATGGTTGGATGGCATCACTAACTCGATGGACATAAGTTTGATCAAGCTCTAGGAGTTGATGATGCACAGGGAAGCCTGGTGTGCTACAGTCCATGAGGTTGCAAAGAATCAGACATGACTGAGTGACTGAACCGAACTGAATATGTTTTTTAAAGTATTTGGTAAGTTTGTACATCATATCTTTCTAATATCTTTTTAATGTCTGTAGAATTTGTGGTAATATCATCCTTTCAATTCAGATATCACTAATTTCTCTTTCTTTCCTTTCTTTCCTCTATCTTTCGTTCCTTCCTTCCTTCCTTGTCATCACTGTGAGGAGTTTGTCAGCTATACTAATTTTTTCGTGGAATCACCTCTGGTTTGCTTATTTTCTGTTGTATCAGTTCAGTTCAGTCGCTCAATCGTGTCCGACTCTTTGTGACCCCATGAACTACAGTACGCCAGGCCTCATGTCCATCACCAACTCCCAGAGCCTACCCAAACCCATGTCCATTGAGTCAGTAATGCCATCCAACCATCTCATCCTCTGTCGTCCCCTTCTCCTCCTGCCTCAATCTTTCCCAACATCAGGGTCTTTTCAAATGTGTCAGCTCTTCACATCAGGTGGCCAAAGTATTGGAGTTTCAGCTTCAACATCAGTACTTCCAATGAACATCCAGGACTGATCTCCTTTAGGATGGACTGGTTGGATCTCCTTGCAGTCCAAGCAACTCTCCAGAGTCTTCTCCAATGCCACAGTTCAAAAGCATCAATTCTTCTGCACTCCGCTTTCTTTATAGTCCAAATCTCACATCCATACATGACTACTGGAAAAACCATAGCCTTGACTAGATAGACCTTTGTTGACAAAGTAATGTCCCTGCTTTTTAATATGCTGCCTAGGTTGGTCATAACTTTCCTTCAAAAGAGTAAGCATCTTTTAATTTCATGGCTGTAATCACCATCCGCAGTGATTTTGGAGCCCCCCAAAAATAAAGTCAGCCACTGTTGCCCCATCTATTTCCCATGAAGTGATGGGACCAGATGCCATGATCTTAGTTTTCTGAATGTTGAGCTTTAACCCAACTTTTTCACTCTCCTCTTTCACTTTCATCAAGAGGCTCTTTAGTTCTTCTTTACTTTCTGCCATAAGGGTGGTGTCATCTGCATATTTGAGGTTATTGATATTTCTCCTGGCAATCTTGATTCCAGCTTGCCCAGCACTTCTCATGATGTACTCTGCATATAAGTTAAATAAACAGGGTGACAATATACAGCCTTGACATACTCCTTTTCCTATTTGGAACCAGTTTGTTGTTCCATGTCCAGTTCTAACTGTTGCTTCCTGATCTGCATACAGATTTCTCAAGAGGCAGGTCAGCTGGTCTGGTATTCCCATCTCTTTCAGAATTTTCCACAGTTTATTGTGATCCACACAGTCAAATGCTTTGGCATAGTCAATAAAGCAGAAATAGATGTTTCTCTGGAACTCTCTTGCTTTTTCGATGATCCAGCAAATGTTGTATATATGCTTTATATTCTGTGTTTACTGTTCTTGATTATTTTTCTCTTTTCATTTTTCTATATATATTGGGTTTTTTCCCCAAAATTCTTGAGGTGCAAGTCTCTAACAGATTAATTTAAAGAGTTTGTGTCCATCTTGTGCAACTTGTAGATTTTGTTACATTATTTTCATTTTCTTTTAAATCAAGGTATTTTCTTGTTTCCTTTGCAATGTCTCTTTTAACTCTTGTACATTGAGAAATGTATTGGAAACTTTTCTATTTACTTTTCTCATATTGATTTGTAGTTCTATATCTCTTTGCCAGAAAATATATTCACTTTATTTCATAATGATAAAATGTGGTCTGTTTCAGTAAATTTGTTTTATTTAACTTTATTTATTCAAACTATGTATTTCTAATTCTATTTATTTTGTTATACAGTTAGTTCATATTTCACTCTTCTCCAGCTCAGTTTTCCTTTTGCATTTGGCCCTTTTTGGCTTTTGATTGAAAACTGCAGAAAATTTTACAAACCATTCAGAAGCACAGACATATCAATTAAATGTTTGCAAAATATGAAATATATCCTTCACAATAAAGATATGGAATTGTATCAGTTCAGTTCAGTCACTCAGTCATGTCCGACTCTTTGCAACCCCATGGACTGCAGCACACCAAGCTTCCCTGTCCATCACCAACTCCAGGAGCTTGCTCAAACTCATGTCCATCGAGTCTGTGATGCCATCCAACTGAGAGGGTAACAGGCAGGAAGGCGACGGGTCTCCAAATGGAAGAAATAGGCTGGAAGTGTCAGACATTTTTTATCTCTCTCTTAAGTGGCTGGAGGAAACAAACTACAAGTGTTAAGATTTTTTCCCCTTCTCTATACAAATTTAAAAAGAGGTTCCTTTTAAAATTCTGTGTTGCTATGACAACACCTGGCTCCACCTGAACTTAACTTTTCAAACCCTGAGCTAACCAATGTGTTTCTCTTATGGAAATGTTTGTCTCAAGCCATGGTAATGAACTATGTATTTACCCTAGATTCTGTCTTTCTTCAAGTTGGTTTCACCTAAGACTCAGAACTGATTTGACGAACATGTATGTTTTACTCATACATTGTTCTCCTAATCTATGTTAATGAAACTATATATTTACTTGGAAAACTGCCTTTCTTCAAGATACATGGCTCCAGATGATTATGGCCCGGGATGAATCACCTGGTGCCAGTGTTATCTCAAACTGCCTGCTGTGGGTGACGGACCTGGTGCCAATCTGAGTTTTGAGACATTTCCTTTCTCTAATTAGCAGACTGCTAGTAGTTATATAACATCTGGCTAAAGACTAGGAGCGAGACCCTTTAACTGCCCCCCTTCTGATGTCTATGTCAGACGCTTTCTCTATCTGTTTACTTTAATAAAATTTATTACACAAAAGCTCTGAGCAATCAAGCCTTGGCCTTGGCCCCGGATTGAATTCCTCTCCTCCTGAGGCCAAGAATGCCAGTTTCATTCAT
Source organism: Capricornis sumatraensis (assembly GCF_032405125.1). Taxonomy (NCBI): domain Eukaryota; kingdom Metazoa; phylum Chordata; class Mammalia; order Artiodactyla; family Bovidae; genus Capricornis; species Capricornis sumatraensis. Next base: position 76,209,846 of record NC_091072.1, on the reverse strand, counting down.
GTTTCAGCAACAACCTTTCACAACCATCTCATCCTCTGTTGTCTGTCCCCTTCTCCTCCTGCCTTCAATCTTTCCCAGCATTACAGTGTTTTCCAATGAGTCAGTTCTTTGCATCAGGTGGCCAGAGTATTGGAGTTTCAACTTCAGCATCAGTCCTTCCAATGAATACTCAGGACTAATTTCCTTTAGAATGGACTGGTTGGATCTCCTTGCAATCCAAGGGACTCTCAAGAGTCCCTCTCTTCTCTAATACCACAGTTTAAAAGTATCAATTTTTTAGCACTTAGCTTTCTTTATAGTCCAACTCTCACATCCATACATAACTACTGGAAAAGCCATAGCTTTGATTAGACAGACCTTTGTTGGCAAAGTAATGTCTCTGCTTTTTAATATGCTGTCTATGTTGGTCATAACTTTTCTTCCAAGGAGCAAGCACCTTTTAATTTCATGGCTGAAGTCACCATCTGCAGTGATTTTGGAGCCCCCAAAAATAAAATCTGTCATTGTTTCCATTGTTTCCCAATCTATTTGCCATGAAGTGATGGGACTAGATGCCATGATCTTAGTTTTCTGAATGTTGAGTTTTAAGCCAACTTTTTCACTCTCCTCTTTCACTTTCATCAAGAGGATCTTTACTTTTTCTTAGCTTTCTGCCAAAAGGGTGATGTCATCTGTATATCTGAGGTTATTGATATTTCTCCTGTCCATCTTGATTCCAGCTTGTGCTTCACCCAGCCCTGTATTTCGCATGATGTACTCTGCATATAAATTAAATAAGCACACTGACAATATACAGTTTTGACGTACTCCTTTTCCTATTTGGAACCAGTCTGTTGTTCCATGTCCAGTGCTAACTGTTGTTTCTTGTCCTGCAAACAGATTTCTCAGGAGGCAGGTCAGGTGGTCTGGTATCGCCATCTCTTGAAGAATTCTTTTCCACAGCTTGTTGTGATCTACCCAGCTAAAGGCTTTGGTGTAGTCAATAAAGCAGAAATAGATGTTTTTCTGGAATTCTCTTGTTTTTCTATTATCCAATGGATGTTGGCAATTTGATCTCTGGTTCCTCTCTCTGGAACTTTGATCTCTGGTTCAAGCTGGCCTTTTCTAACTCCACCTTGAACATCTGGAAGTTCTTGGTTCACGTACTGTTGAAGCCTACCTTGGAGAATTTTGAACATTACTTTGCTAGTGTGTGAGATAAGTGCAATTGTGTGGTAGTTTGAACATTCTTTGTCACTGCATTTCTTTGGGATTGGAATGAAAACTGAACTTTTCCAGTCCTGTGACCACTGCTGAGTTTTCCAAATTTGCTGGCATATTGAGTGTAGCACTTTCACAGCATCATCTCTCAGGGTTTGAAATAGCTCAACTGGAATCCCATCGCCTCCACTAGCTTTGTTTGTAGTGATGTTTCCTAACTCCCACTTGACTTCACATTCCAGGATGTCTGGCTGTAGGTGAGTGATCACATCATCATGGTTATCTGGTTCATGAAGATCTTTTTTGTATCGTTCTTCTGTGTATTCTTGCCATCTCTTCGTTATATCTTCTGCTTCTGTTAGGTCCAAACCATTTCTGTCCTTTATTGAGCCCATCTTTGCATGAAATGTTCCCTTGGTATCTCTAATTTTCTTGAAGAGATCTCTAGTCTTTCCCATTCTATTGTTTACCTCTATTTCTTTGCACTGGTCACTGAGGAAGGCTTTCTTATCTTTCTTTGCTATTCTTTGGAACTCTGCATTCAAATGGGTATCTTTCCTTTTCTCCTTTGCCTTTAGCTTCTCTTCTTTTCTCAGCTATTTGTAAGGCCTCCTTGGACAACCATTTTGTCTTTTTGTATTTCTTTTTCTTGGGGATGATCTTGATCACTGCCTCCTGTACGATGTCACGAACCTCCATCCATAGTTCTTCAGGCACTCTATCAGATCTAATCCCTTGAATCTATTTGTCACTTCCACTGCATAATCATAAAGGATTTGATTTAGGTCATACCTGAATGATCTAGTGGTTTTCCCTACTTTCTTCAATTTAAGCCTGAATTTGGCAATAAGGAGTTCATGATCCGAGCCACAGTCATCTCCCAGTCCTTTTTTGGCTGATTTTATAGAGCTTCTCCACCCTTATAGGACTTCCCTGGTAGCTCAGATGGTAAATTGTCTGTCTACAATGCGAGAGACCTGGGTTCGATCCCTGGGTTGGGAAGATTCCCTGGAGAAGGAAATGGCAAACCACTCCAGTACTCTTGCCTTGAAAATCTCATGGACAGAGGAGCTTGGTGCAGGCTACTGTCCGTGGGGTCGCAAAGAGTCGGGCATGACTGAGCAACTTCACTTTCTTTTCTTTCTTTCTCCATCTTTGGCTGCAAAGAATATAATCAATCTGATTTTGGTATTGACTATTTGGTGATGTCCATGTGTAGAGTCTTCTCTTGTGTTGTTGCAAGAGGGTGTTTGCTATGATCAGTATGTTCTCTTGGCACAACACTGTGAGCTTTTAACCTGTTTTGTTTTGTACTCCAAGGCCAAATTTGCCTGTTACTCCAGGTATCTCTTGACTTCCTACTTTTGCATTGTATAGTAAACATCCAAAATTATATTAACCCTAGTGACTATAAAGTGAAATAAAAATTTTATGAATAAATTATAAAATTAATTGTACTAGTAATATTCAATGTCAGTGAAAATCTAAAGAGATAAGCATAATCATATAACCATATGCTTTAGACCAAAGTGTAAACTGGTTCAATATTTCTAGCTGTGTGGTATCACAAAGCTCATATTCTTTTCCCCTTTATTTGTAGTTTCACTTAATAAATGGTATATTGCATCAATGTTTAACCACCAGATTGCTTATCAGAATTTTTCATGATAGTGAAGACAATTGTAAACTCTTTAATTGATATACTAGGGAATGTACAGCTTGATTAAGGTAAATCCATTCTATTGAATACTGTAATCCATATTTTGAAATCACATTTAGAAAAGTAGTAGTCATGTATGGATGTGAGAGTTGGACTATAAAGAAAGCTGAGCACCAAAGAATTGATGCTTTTGAACTGTGGCACTGGAGAAGACTCGAGAGTTCCTTGGAGTGCAACAAGATCCAACCAGTCAATCCTAAAAGAAATCAGTCCTGAATATTCATTGGAAGGACTGATGCTGAGGCTGAAACTCCAATACTTTGGCCACCTGATGCAAAGAACTGACTCAATGGAAAACACCCTAATGCTGGGAAAGATTGAAGGCAGGAGGAGAAGGGGACGATAGAAGATGAGATGGTTGGATGGCATCATTGACTCGATGGACATGTGTTTGAGCAAGCTCCAGGTATTGGTGATAGATAGGGAAGCTTGGCATGCTGCAGTCCATGGGGTTGCAAAGAGTTGGACATAACTGAGGAACTGAACTGAACTTAGAAAAGTATCTAATATAAGAAAAATTTACATGTTAAAATCTTCCATAAAATGATACTAAATTATATTTGGATGTAATCCACCATTTACCAAGCTTTTATGCACAAATGAAGATGTGGTGAATGTAGATCTTAATTTGATAAAGCAAGCATGGAGCCTGAGTCTGGTTCTAACAAATTCCCAGATGATGCAATTAATGCTAGCCCACAGACCATAGTTTGAGTTGAGAAGCAAAGGTGTAATCATTTTTGAGGGGAAAGTTGATTGTAGATACATGGATACATGGATTGTAGATGGATGAAAGATAGATGGGTAGAATTAAAAGAAAAATATTAATACCTTAATACTAGAATATTTATCTCTGTGGCAAATAATGAGAGCTTTATATCAAATGCAGGAGATATAAGAGACAGGGGTCAATCCCTGGGTCAGGAAGATCCCCTGGAGGAGGAAATAGCAACCCATTCACAGTATTTGTGCCTGGAGAATCCCATGGACAGAGGAGCCCGGTGAGCTACAGTCCATAGTATCACAAAGAGTCAGATGTGACTGAAGAACTGAAGAGACTTAGCACACACCAGAGTATTGGTCTCTGTTGCAAATAAAGAGGGCTTTATATCTTCTTATGCTTTTATTTTACTTAAGCTTGCATTACTTTTGTTCTGACACTTTTTATTTCCTTATTTTAGTAGATGCTCAATATAGAAACACAGAGAATCCCCTCAAAAAGAATAATTAATGAAAATAATATATAATAGTGTCCATTAAGAGATAACTACTATTATACTTGGCGCATGTTCTGCAACACATGCAGATACCATCATATAAAAATATGCCAACATGCATGTAACAAGTCATTAACCATATTCTTAGATTATATATATAGCTTTTATAACCAGAGAAATAAATGAAAAATTTACTTTTTTGCATTGATGTTTCTATAGAGAAACAGTGGTCTGTACCTGAGCTGTCCAATGTGTTAGCTACTAATCACATGACTATTTAAATTTTATTTTTAATTAATTAAAACTAAATAAAATTAGAAATCCACTTCCTCAGTCTCACTGGCCATATTTCAAAGGCTTAATAACCACATGTATCCAGTGGCTACTTTACTCTACAGTGTGTATATCGCACATTTTCCTTATGGCAGAAATTTCTACTGGACCACACCCCTCTCTAGACAGAGAGGTGGACCTGAGTTTTCCAATTTTCTTGGAAGGTTTTTTGCTCTCCTAATAAATATTAAGGGTTACTTTTTATTCTAGAGTTAGTATTATTAATAAGCTTAAACTCATTTTAGTAAATAAATGGAAATTTGTTTTATATCAGGAGCATGATAACCTAAACAAATGATTCATCACATGATATCTCAATCTGTGAGCACTCAAACTTTAACAGAACCCTTAAGTGGACTGAATCTACACAGATGTATCACACAAAGGCAGTCAAACTGTTTAGAAAAATGATTGAGTTCACTCATTTTTTTCTCTTTACTAATTTGATAATCAATTTAGTGAGTCAACAACTCACTTTCAAGTGAATTCCCATTGCCTCATGGGGACCAGTCAAATATTCTTGGTACAGTCTATCTCCAATTAACTCCCTCTAGAAGAGTACTGGAGTGGGGTGCCAAAGCCTTCTCCGAGACTAAACAAAGGTTCATGTGTAGCACTTCATGGTCATTACACCAAGCCAGTAGTTCCATAGTAGTTCCACATTCAGGCACACTTTCTGAATTTTAACTTGCTGACATTCTTGAGTACAGCTGCTAAAGTTCTTAAGTACAAGACTGGCTTCAAATTGTGACTACTGGGAATAGCAGAGCTGTCATTCCTCTGAACCTCTAAAGCCAGGGAGTCAATGCTTAGGCTGTCTAAACATAACTATTCTGAGAATCAGCTAGACAAAATAGACACATGTGTGGCTGAGACATGTTATAAAGAAATATGTGGAAATCCAAGTGAAGAAATGCCTGGAAGAAAGCATTTGAGATCATTTGAAAGAAGCCAGCTGTCCTGTGGCTGTTTCATGTTGTTAAGTGCTGACTCCAGTTAATATATCTAATGATAATAGATTTCACAAACTTAACCACATTTCAGGATGCAGAAAACTGCCTTCCCCAACTCATTCATCATCTTAGAAGCTAGCTTTAAATCATACTCCTGCACCTTCTTGGGCATCCGGTTGCCTTGTCGGACAGAATTTATAGGTAATCATAATTGGGGTTTTGAGAAGGGCTTTGAAGCTGGGATTGTGGATGAAGAATTGATAAGTAAGGGCTCACCTTTGCTAGGTATTTACGTCTGGGCCAGACCTTGCATAATCAGGTACCAATCAACTCAGGACTAGGTAAAACCAGGAATCAATTTGGGACACCATGATGAATCTTGAGCTACCTTAAGCATAGGCTCTAGGCTAGACCAGAGCTGGAAACAGGGTAACAAAGTTTAACTAGACTCCTGGATGTTATAAACTAGTTATAAAGTCTAAGAATAAAAGAGGCTTCCCCAGTGGCTTAGTGGTAAAGAATCTGTCTACAAGGCAGAAGGTGCAGGTTTAATCCCTGGGTTGGGAAGATCCCCTGGAGAAAGAAATGGCAACCCACTCCAGTATTCTTGCCTGGAAAATCCCATGGACAGAGGAGCCAGGTGGGCTACAGTCTATGGGGTCTCAAAGAGTCAGACACGACTAAGTGACTGAACAGCGACAACAAGTGAAAAATAAAAGTAGATCTGAGGGCAGGAGCATAACCAGGCATGAGAAACGACTGGAACTGAACACAGAAAGTGTTTAAGGATCAAGATCAGAGAGGTACACAACTGAGATACATAGAGAGCTGAATGTTTAAGTATGCCTTTCTAGACTGGAGAAGTAAATGTGAGATCGACTTTATCTGGACACAGTAAACAGCAACTGGCAATTTCAACAGAAGATAGGGGCCCTCATTAAGCACCAGCTGGTACAGGACCAAGAGGGTGAGTTCCCAATATTCTCTTACATTCTCTCTGTTCTCCTCTGTTTCAGGGAACTGTCCAGAGTCTTGTTCTAGAGAGGATCTTCTATCCCAGCTGCTCCTCTGAGTACTGACATAATTTCCATTCACATCATTTACTTCCTTCTTTGACTGGAGTTTTCTGCCCAACTGAGCTATGCATCCATCCCCAAAGTAATATAAGGGCAAGTGCCAAAGATAAAGATATGCTGAGCATCCCTAATACTCCCTGCCCTGTCTCATTACAGCTGCTCTTCCTTTTGAGAATAATCACATGCCCATCCCTTCTGAGTCAAACTGCCCACAGCGGTTTAGCTTTGGAGGGCTTCCCAGGTGGCACAGGGAACCACTCCAGAGTGACTGCAAAATGCCAATCTTCAGCTATCTTGGTAATTTCTACATGATTTTCTTATACCTCCTTTACAAAATAAGTGCAGTAATTATCATAGCAAAAACTTGAATTTCTGATGCAATTTCTTGCATCACCCTGCAAGAGGATTTATTACATGACTTATGCCTACAATGTAGCTTATAATAATAATGAAAATAATGATCATAATAGGTGAGTATTATATAGCATTTTTCTAAATACTTTATATATAAGTATATTTTATTCTTACAGAAACTTTATAAGATTGAGATAATTATTCCACATAGGCAACAAAACTGAGATACAGAAAAGTTAAGTCATTTATACAAGGTCTGAGGAAATTAGTAGTGGAGCTGAGATTCAAGCCTACACTGATGCTTACCTGCAACTACACTATGCTGTTCATTCATACTCTACAGTCCAACTATAAAGAATGATCCTATTTCCTATCTTCACCTTTGATTCTCAATCTGCTGTTCTCTCAATCTGCACATCTCTCTAGAGAAAGCTTCAGCTCAGTTCAGTTCAGTCGCTTTGCTGCTACTGCTGCTAAGTCGCATCAGTCGTGTCTGACTCCGTGTGACCCCATAGACGGAAGCCCACCAGATTCCCCCGTCCCTAGGATTCTCCAGGCAAGAACACTGGAGTGGGTTGCCACTTCCTTCTCCAATGCATGAAAGTGAAAAGTGAAAGGGAAGTCGCTCAGTCATGTCCGACTCTTTGTGACCCCATGAACCGCAGCACTCCAGGCCTCCCTGTCCATCACCAACTCCCGGAGTCCACTCAAATCCATGTCCATCGAGTTGGTGATGCCATCCAACCATCTCATCCTCTGTTGTCCCCTTCTCCTCCTGCCCTCAACCTTTCCCAGTTTCAGGATCTTTTCAAATGAATCAGCTCTTCACATCAGGTGGCCAAAGTACTGGAGTTTCAGCTTCAACATCAGTCCTATCATGAACAACCAGGACTGATCTCCTTTAGGATGGACTGGTTGGATCTCCTTGCAGTCCAGGGGATTCTCAAGAGTCTTCTCCAACACCACAGTTCAAAAGCATTAATTCTTTGGTGCTCAGCTTTCTTTATAGTCCAACTCCCATATCCATACATGACCACTGGAAAAACCATAGCGTTGACTAGATGGACCTTTGTTTACTCTTTCTTTAAATCTTTTCTCAAAGATAAGGTGTCCATATGTGTGTGGATTTATCTCTGGGCTTTCTATTTTGTTCCATTGATCTATATGTCTGTCTTTGTGCCAGTACCATACTGTTTTGATGACTGTGGCTTTGTAGTAGAGCCTGAAGTCAGGCAAGTTGATTCCTTCAGTTCCATTCTTCTTTCTCAATAAATGCTGGAGAGGGTGTGGAGAAAAGGGAACCCTCCTACACTGTTGGTGGGAATGCAAACTAGTTCAGCCACTATGGAGAACAGTGTGGAGATTCCTTAAAAAATTGCAAATAGAACTACCTTATGACCCAGCAATCCAACTGCTGGGCATACACACCGAGGAAACCAGAATTGAAAGAGACACATGTACCCCAATGTTCATCGCAGCACTGTTTATAATAGCCAGGACATGGAAACAACCTAGATGTCCATCAGCAGATGAATGGATAAGAAAGCTGTGGTACATATACACAATGGAGTATTACTCAGCCGTTAAAAAGAATTCATTTGAATCAGTTCTGATGAGATGGATGAAACTGGAGCCGATTATACAGAGTGAAGTAAGCCAGAAAGAAAAACACCAATACAGTATACTAACACATATATATGGAATTTAGAAAGATGGCAATGACGACCCTGTATGCAAGACAGGAAAATAGACATAGCTGTGTATAACGGACTTTTGGACTCAGAGGGAGAGGGAGAGGGTGGGATGATTTTGGAGAATGGCATTCTATCATGTATACTATCATGTAAGAATTGAATCGCCAGTCTATGTCTGACGCAGGATACAGCATGCTTGGGGTTGGTGCATGGGGATGACCCACTGAGATGTTATGGGGAGGGAGGTGGGAGGGGGGTTCAGGTTTGGGAACACATGTAAGAATTAAAGATTTTAAAATTTAAAAAAATAATAAATAAATCTTTTCTCAAAGACTTCAATATTAATTCATGACTGGCCCTTTCAAAAGTCACCTCTAGCACTCCCACTTCACTAATCATAATGGTTTCTATTAACCTGTATTCATATATGTATCTCACAGAAGTGTGATCTTTAAAATGAGCGAGACCATGCTTAGTTCCTCATCATATTTAAAGTGACTGATGTAATGTGTGGCTTAGTTTAGAACATAAGTATTTATTTGCTGACTGACAGTATAATAAAAGAAAATCAACACAGTGTGAAAAACTGATTGAAGGATAAAGAAAACATCACTGACAGGATTTTTTGTATAACATTTAGGAAACAGCCTTTGTCAATGACTTTGGAACCACAGCATCGTCACTCAATTCCTCCTCCTCGGGCTATCTACTGACCCACGCATCCAGGCTCTGCTCTTTGTGTTGTTTCTAGAGATTTACCTCCTGACACTAATGGGGAACCTGATGCTGCTGCTGGTGGTCAGGGCTGATTCTCACCTTCACACGCCCATGTTCTTCTTGCTGAGTCATCTCTCTCTCCTGGATCTTTGTTTATCTTCAGTCACTGTGCCCAAGATGCTGAAGGACCTCCTGTCTGAGACAAAAACCATCTCACTAAGAGGCTGCCTGGCTCAAGGCTTCTTTGTGTTTATCACTGCAGGGACCGAAGCCTGTCTGCTCTCAGCGATGGCCTAGGACCGCTATGCCACCATCTGCCACCCTCTGCTTTACAGACAGATGATGAAGAAACAGCTGTGTGTGCAACTTGTGTGGGGCTCATGGGGCTTGGGTTTCTTGAAAGCTCTTATCAATATCCTCAAAGCTGCTAACCTGGACTTCTGTGAGAACCATACCATTAGCCACCCCAGCTGTGAGGTGCCCTCTCTCTTCCCTCTGTGCCGCTCTGATGTCTCCATCAACCTCATAGCCCTGCTGTGTTCCAGCCTGATGCCTGGGTTTTGGACCCTCCTCCCAGTAGCTTTTTCCTGTGCTCATATTGTCTCCACCATTCTGAGCATCAGCTCCACCTCAGGCCGAAGCAAGACCTTCTCCACCTGCTCGTCCCACCTCACTGCAGTGAGCTTCTTCTTTGGCTCTGGGTTTCTCTGCTATCTTGTGCCAACTTCAGGATCCCCTCTGGAGTTGATCTTCTCTGTGCAGTATGGTGTGGTCACTCCCATGGTGAATCCTCACATCTACAGCCTGAGGAACAAGGAAGTAAAGGCTGCTGTGAGAAGAACACTGGGAAAATATATGCGATAGTCCAGATGAGAAAATAAAGCCAGAGGAAAATGGAGAATCAGGATAAAATGATGCCAGTTAGACATTATGAGAGTTTTCACTAAGAAAAATTTCCTGGCTCTATGCAAAGTGATATGTTACAAGATAAATTAACAGTGCATATGAAATGAGCACAGACATAGAGAGATGTTGGGGTAGTCCAAATACAGGGCAAATGATGGGCTAAATAACTATCTCAATCCAGAATATGTGGTCATGAAAGTGTTGACTCATTGTTCCCAGTACTCCTCAAATATTCACTTTGGTCTTCTTATTAGGTAAAGTATTTGTATATTGAATCACTACTTTAAATTGAATTTAGAAAAATGCACGGAGAAGGTCTTCCCTGATAGCTTAGTTGGGAAAGAATCTGCCTATAGTGCAGGAGACCCCAGTTTGATTCCTGGGTCAGGAAGATCCGCTGGAGAAGGGATAGGCTACCCACTCCAGCATTCTGGCCTGGAGAATTCCAAGGACTGTATAGTCCATGGGGTTGCAAAGAGTCGGACACGACTGAGCAACTTTCACTTTTACTGAGTATAACTTTACTATTAAGAAAATATAGATTATTGGATAAAGAGTCATAAACTTGGAGGTCACAGGAAGGGAAACAATGAACTTCAACTGAGTGGCCCTTGATATAAGTAAAAGAGATAAAGGTTCTGAAGAAAAGTTGAGTTTGCTTTTAGGGATAGATGTTTCACGGAAACCTTCCCCAAACTCTGCTGTTTCTTTCCAGCAGTGGCTCACAGATTAACTTCAGCTCCTGGGGAGTCCTACTAATTTCTTTTACCAAGATTTACCTGAGAACACATCACTGGAGAGGGGAACACTCTGGGAGCACAGAATAAGGAAAGTCAGACTCACTGGTGCAATACAGAACCACTAGCTATGGTTTGTGTCAAGATGGTTACTGGTCCAAAAATGCCTGCCTGGCTCTGCAACTGAAGGGCAGTCATTCTCCATTTGAGTTTTAAAAAGTCATTACAGTTTTTGAAAATATGGCAAAACAGCATGGGTTCTGGGCATAATTTTTGTTGTTGTTCAGTCGCTTGGTCACGTCTGACTCTTTGTGACCACCTGGACTGCTGCACACCAGTCTTCCCTGTCCTTCACCATCTCCCAGAATTTGCTCAAACTTATGTTCATTGAGTCAGTGATGCCATTCAACCATCTCATCCTCTGTCGTTCCCTTTTCCTCCTGCCTCCTTTAAAAATTTTAAATAATAATTTTAGAGCATAATTTAAAAAGTGAATAATTTGATAACATCTGCCTATGCATTGTATAACTGTTTCACTTCTTGGTGACCCCCTTTCATCCATTTCCATCCTCTGCACTTTGCAGGTCTGTGCCAGCCTCTAGCTAGCTGCCCATTCTACAAAAACAATTTACTCAAAAAGAGGCTTATTAAATTCCTTTTCTCTAATAATAAATTGTGTCTATAATAATAAAATCAAACCAGTCAATCCTAAAAGAAATCAATCCTGAACAATCATTGGAAGGACTGATGCTGAACCTGAAACTCCAAAACTTTGGCCACTTGATATGCAAGCTGACTCATTAGAAGAGACCCTGATGCTGGGAAAGATTGAAGGGTGGAGGAGAAAGTGAATGACAGAGGATGAGATGGTTGAATGGCATCACCGACTCAACGGGCATGAGTTTGAGCAAGCTCTGGGAGCTGGTGAAGGAGAGCGAAGCCTGGTATGCTACAGTCCATGTGGTTGCAAAGAATTGCACGTGACTGAGTGACTGAACTGAACTGACTGAATAACAAAATAATAAATTTTACCAAATACATTGATTTGGTAATATCACAAATTTTGCACAGAAACATATTATACATTTTAATAGGTTGACATTTTTTTCCTTGGCATTTGACTAACTTCAAGATTAATTAAATTATTGATTTTACACATACATTTCCTCCTAAATGTCAGGTCAGTTCATTTGCTCAATCATGTCTGACTCTTTGTAACCCCATGAATTGCAGCATGCCAGGCCTCCCTGTCCACCACCAACTCCTGGAGTTTACTCAAACTCATGTCCATCAAGTCGGGGATGCCATCCAGCCATCTCATCCTCTGTCATCCCCTTCTCCTTCTGTCCTCAATCCCTCCCAGCATCAGAGTCTTTTCCATTGAGTCATCTCTTCGGATGAGGTGGCCAAAGTATTGGAGTTTCAGCTTTAGAATCAGTCCTCCCAATGAACCCCCAGGACTGAGCTCCTTTAGGATGGGCTGGTTGGATCTCCTTGCAGTCCAAGGGACTCTCAAGAGTCTTCTCCAACACCACAGTTCAAAAGCATCAATTCTTCAGTGCCCAGCCTTCTTCACAGTCCAACACTCACATCCATACATGACCACTGGAAAAACCATAGCCTTGACTAGACATACCTTTGTTGACAAAGTAATGCCTCTGCTTTTGAATATGCTATCTAAGTTGGTCATAAAGTTCTTCCCAAGGAGTAAGCGTCTTTTAATTTCATGGCTGCAGTCACCATCTACAGTGATTTTGAAGCCCCAAAAAATAAAGTTTGACACTGTTTCCACTGTTTCCCCATCTATTTCCCATGAAGTGATGGGACCAGATGCCATGATCTTTGTTTTCTGAATGTTAAGCTTAAGCCAACTTTTTTACTCTCCTCTTTCACTTTCATCAAGAGGCTTTTTAGTCCCTCTTCACTTTCTACCATAAGGGTGGTATCATCTGCATATATGAGGTTATTGATATTTCTCCCGACAATCTTGATTCCAGCTTGTGCTTCTTCCAGCCCAGCGTTTCTCATGATGTACTCTACATAGAAGTTAAATAAGCATAGTGACAATATACAACCTTGACGTACTCCTTTTCCCATTTGGAACCAGTCTGTTGTTCCATGTCCAGTTCTAACTGTTGCTTCCTGACCTGCATATAGGTTCCTCAAGAGGCAGGTCAGGTGGTCTGGTATTCCCATCTCTTTCAGAATTTTCCACAATTTATTGTGATCCACATAGTCAAAGGCTTTGGCGTAGTCAAGAAAGCAGAAGTAGATGTTTTTCTGGAACTCTCTTGCTTTTTCCATGATCCAGCAGATGTTGGCAATTTGATCTCTGGTTCCTCTGCCTTTTCTAAAACCAGCTTGAACATCAGGAAGTTCATGGTTCACGTATTGCTGAAGCCTGGCTTGGAGAATTTTGAGCATTACTTTACTAGCGTGTGAGATGAGTACAACTGTGTGGTAGTTTGAGCATTCTTTGGCATTGCCTTTCTTTGGGATTGGAGTGAAAACTGACCTTTTCCAGTCCTGTGGCCACGGCTGAGTTTTCCAAACTTGCTGGCATATTGAGTGCAGCACCTTCACAGCATCATCTTTCAGGATTTGAAATAGCTCAACTGGAATTCCATCACCTCCACTAACTTTGTTCATAGTGATGCTTTCTAAGGCCCACTTGACTTCACATTCCAGGATGTCTGGCTCTAGGTGAGTGATCACACCATCATGATTATCTGGGTTGTGAAGATCTTTTTTGTACAGTTCTTCTGTGTATTCTTGCCACCTCTTCTTAATATCTTCTGCTTCTGTTAGGTCCATACCATTTCTGTCCTTTATCGAGCCCATCTTTGCATGAAATGTTCCCTTGGTATCTCTAATTTTCTTGAAGAGATCTCTAGTATTTCCCATTCTGTTGTTTTCCTCTATTTCTTTGCACTGATCGCTGAGGAAGGCTTTCTTATCTCTCCTTGCTATTCTTTGGAATAGTACTAAAATTATTTATCAATAGGCAGACACTGATGTATGACATATTAACTGTGTTTTTTAAAAAAAATACTTCATTAGCCATAGCTGTTTCTACTCACATTTGGTAATACTTTTTGTGATAAGATAAGCATATCAATCATAGCACCTACACACATTCATTTCTTTATAGTAAGGGATTACTCTGTGACCAGTGGACTTAGAATATATACAGCAAATTATTGGAAGTTTATTTTATTTTCACTGTAATAATCACTTGATTCTACATGACTAATAAGGTTTTTCATTTCCCAATGTTAAAAACATAAATTTAAGTTTATAAAATTTAAAATCCTCTCCTTTTACAAATAGAGGAATGAGCTCTCATATTACCCTACTAACATCATCTGTCTGATTTAGACATGGAAAAGATCTTATGCGAAATAATTTTGTGGCCAAATCAAACACCACTGTTTTCCACATGATGAAGACATCATAGACTTCTGCACTCTCTCAAAATATCTTACAAATTTCTTAGACACATTGGAAACAGGAGTGGCATGGTTAACACTGGCAGATCTGGTCTGGCAACTATTACTAAGGCCACAGAAAAGGCATCTGACCACAACTGTTGGTCATAAAAATATAGATGCTAGGAAAGATTGAGGGCAGGAGGAGAAGCGGACAACAGAAGATGAGACGGTTGGATAGCATCCCTGACTTAATGGACAGGAGTTTGAGCAAACTCTGGGAGATAGTGAAGGACAGGGAGCCTTGTGTGCTACAGTCCATAGGGTCACAAAGAGTTGGACACAACTTGGCAACTGAACAGCAACAAAAACAGAGAATATAGCTTTTTCTTTGTGAGCCCTACTTTCAATTCTGGCATAAGAGGAAAAGTCCAAATCAATTCCTCATATAATAGTCGGTACTTTATGCCTGGTAACAATCATATAATTTGCAAAAGTGTGTATCCAACTTACATACTTAATGTTGTAAGAGTTTTTCCATATTGATTCAAAGACATAGTAAACATAAGTTTTAGTTATCTTAACATTTAGTTATCTTAACATTCATCTTCTTCACAGTTGACTAAACCATTTCCTGAGAATGTCATTAAAAGCATATTTCACTGTTACATTTTTAGAATTCACTTCTTTTCATTGTTTAGAACACAATTTGAGTTAGACATTCACTCTTAAAAGTAACATTTTATTAGACTTTTTTACACAACATTTCCTCAGTTAGAATCGCTCCTGAACTGGTTTAGTGGATTAATCGGTAAGAATATTGATGAATTTCTTGTCACAAATTGACAGACTGCTTTCTGAAAGGGTTGACCAGTTTAAAGCCAGAAATGATGCTAACAACTGTTTCTCCTTTGCCTTAGATACCACTGTCTTCAGAAAATAATGTACTAATTTGGAAAGCAAGAAACATGAATTTTATGATTTGTATTTCTTTGGTTATTAGTGATAATAAAATATTTTGTGCCTTACTAATTATATTTATTCTTCTGTAAATATTTTCTTCATTATCTATTTTATCTATCTTAATATATAGCAGTCAATTTCTCAAGGTCTTTAACATACTCACCTCATTACAATCGGTCTGATCATGGTTTTTCTATATCATTGACCTCTCCCAGGTGAAGCCTCTTCTTAATAGCTGTCAAAAATCAGAATAAATTTTTTTAAAAATTCAATAAGCACTGTAACCCTCCATGAATGTACCTTCCATGAATAACAGACTATTTCTATTGCTTTCCTGGGCTTAAATTGGGGAATAAACTCCATATATATGTGTAACTCCAGGAGTCAGCATTCCTTAGAAGATTTGGGTCATAGGGTGACTGTTGTTATCACTCTTAAAGAGGCTGGTTATAGTCAGCATTCTAGTTTCATTTGGATGGCAGTGATTGAGAGAAAAAATACTAAAGACTCAGGCATATACCTTACAAGGGTAAAAGGAAAGGGCACAGTAGTATTATAGCATTAAGGCAGTCCTATAGATCTCACAGCTATCCCCTCAATCATATCTGAAGACTGTTCCTACTAGGCAGATGACAATAGAGGCAGGACAGATTCTTGAGAGGAAATTTTATTTCATTTCATTGTTACATTTCATTTGGTGGGACATTTTAGGATCTCAAGTCCAGGAGGCAGGAAGAGAGAACTGCTCCAAGAAAGCTAGGGGAAGGGGACCCAAGATATACAGGAGTTTTGCAATAAAGGGCAGGTAGTCTGAGGAGGCCATACAAATAGCTGAGAAAAGAAGAGAAGTGAAAGGCAAAGGAGAAAAGGAAAGATATAACCATCTGAATGCAGAGTTCCGAATAATAGCAAGGAGAGATTAAGAAAGCCTTCCTCAGCAATCAATGCAAGGAAATAGAGGAAAACAACAGAATGGGAAAGATAAGAGATCTCTTCAAGAAAATTAGAGATACCAAGGGAACATTTCATGCAAAGATGGGCTCAATAAAGGACAGAAATGGTATGGACCTAACAGAAGCAGAAGATATTAAGAAGAGGTGGCAAGAATACACAGAAGAACTGTACAAAAAAGATCTTCACGACCCAGATAATCATGATGGTGTGATCACTCACCTAGAGCCAGACATCCTGGAATGTGAAGTCAAGTGGGCCTTAGGAGGCATCACTACAAACAAAGCTAGTGGAGGTGATGGAATTCCAGTTGAGCTATTTCAAATCCTGAAAGATGATGCTGTGAAGGTGCTGCACTCAATATGCCAGCAAGTTTGGAAAACTCAGCCGTGGCCACAGGACTGAAAAAGGTCAGTTTTCATTCTAATCCCAAAGAAAGGCAATGCCAAAGAATGCTCAAACTACCACACAGTTGTACTCATCTCACATGTTAGTAAAGTAATGCTCAAAATTCTCCAAGCCAGGCTTCAGCAATACATTAACCGTGAACTTCCTGATGTTCAAGCTGGTTTTAGAAAAGGCAGAGGAACCAGAGATCAAATTGCCAACATCCGCTGGATCATGGAAAAAGCAAGAGAGTTTCAGAAAAACATATATTTCTGCTTTATTGAATACGCCAAAGCCTTTGACTGTGTGGATCACAATAAACTGTGGAAAATTCTGAAAGAGATGGGAATACCAGACCACCTGACCTGCCTCTTGAGGAACCTATATGCAGGTCAGGAAGCAACAGTTAGAACTGGACATGGAAAAACAGACTGGTTCCAAATAGGAAAAGGAGTATGTCAAGGCTGTATATTGTCACCCTGCTTATTTAACTTCTATGCAGAGTACATCATGAGAAACGCTGGGCTGGAAGAAGCACAAGCTGGAATCAAGATTGTCGGGAGAAATATCAATAACCTCATATATGCAGATGACACCACCCTTATGGCAGAAAGTGAAGAGGAACTAAAAAGCCTCTTGATGAAAGTGAAAGTGGAGAGTAAAAAAGTTGGCTTAAAGCCCAACATTCAGAAAATGAAGATCATGGCATCTGGTCCCATCACTTCATGGGAAATAGATGGGGAAACAGTGGAAACAGTGTCAGACTTTATTTTGGGGGGCTCCAAAATCACTGCAGATGGTGATTCCAGCCATGAAATTAAAAGACGCTTACTCCTTGGAAGGAAAGTTATGGCCAATATAGATAGCATATTCAAAAGCAGAGACATTACTTTGGCAACAAAGGTCCATCTAGTCAAGGCTATAGTTTTTCCAGTGGTCATGTATGGATGTGAGAGTTGGACTGTGAAGAAAGCTGAGCACTGAAGAATTGATGCTTTTGAACTGTGGTGTTGGAGAAGACTCTTGAGAGTCCCTTGGACTGCAAGGAGATCCAACCAGTCCATCCTAAAGGAGATCAGTCCTGGGGGTTCATTGGGAGGACTGATTCTAAAGCTGAAACTCCAATACTTTGGCCACCTCATGCAAAGAGTTGACTCATTGGAAAAGACCCTGATGCTGGGGGTGTTTGGGGACATGAGGAGAAGGGGATGACAGAGGATGAGATGGCCGGATGGCATCACTGACTCGATGGACGTGAGTCTGAGTAAACTCCAGGAGTTGGTGATGGACAGGGAGGCCTGGCGTGCTGCAATTCATGGGGTCGCAAAGAGTCAGACATGACTGAGCGACTGAACTGAACTGAGTTTGAATATCAAAAGATTATTTTTAATTATATATATATATACCTTAAGTAAAGGAATTCAGCACTTTTCTATGTTGGGAAGATGCAAGAGCCTGGGCTCACTAAAATCATTTCTTTGATAAGCACCTTAATTATCTGGAGCCAGTATCCTGTGTTTTCCCATCCTGAGTTTCTTCAGGGCTCAATGTAAGGAGTGGCTGCAGTCTGACAGCTACTAGATCAAGGTATTCTTTCCTTCTTCATTGAGAGCGACTCTTTTAAAGTGACCAGTTCATGATGATGTTTCTCATTTAAATATAATTTTTACACATTTTATCTCTTTATTATTGAAGTATTAGTAACTTAATTTTTCATTATTATGTTAAGTAATTTAGTTGTAAAAGAAGATACAGTTTAAATAATAATTTTAAAAAGACAAACAGCAGATTCTGGTGTGTGTATAATAGAATCTCATTGTGGTTTAAATCACATCTCCTTTTCTTGGGCTCCAAAATCAATGCAGATGGTTACTGCAGCTATGAAATTAAAAGGCGCTTGCTTCTTGAAAGAAAAGTTATAACAACTCTAGACAGCATATTAAAATTAGAGACATTACTTTGTCAACAAAGTTCCATCTAGTCAAAGCTATGGTTTTTCCAGTAGTCATGTATGCATGTGATTTTGGACCATAAACAAGGCTGAGCACTGAAGAACAGATGCTTTCAGACTGTGGTGTTGGAGAAGACTCTTGAGAGTTCCTTGGACTGCAGGGAGATCCAACCAGTCAATCCTAAAGGAAATCAGTCCTGAATGTTCATTGGAAGGACTGACGCTGAAGCTGAAACTCCAATACTTTGGCCACCTGATGTGAAGAGTTGACTCATTTGGAAAGACCCTGATGCTAGGAAGGATTGAAGGCAGGATGAGAAAGGGACGACAGAGGATGAGATGGTTGGATGGCATCACCCACTCAATGGACATGAGTTTGGGTAGGCTCCGGGAGTTGGTGATGGACAGGGAAGCCTGGCATGCCGCAGTCTATGGGGCTGCAAGGAGTCAGCGACAACTGAGCAATTGAACAACATACATGAACAGTCTTAGAGACATATAAGAACAAAAGTTGTAAAGAGAAAATAAATAAACATAAAATTAGAATTCCATATAGATTAATAAAAAATTAAATGTCTAAAAAAAAGTAAATTTAATTATCCCAAACATCTTTTATATTTCTTTTGCTTACTAGTTTAATTGGCAAGTGACAGCAGGGAATAATTAATAGGTCACAAAAGTCTAGTTTGAATGAAAACCTTTTAACTCACTGTAACAAAAAAATAGAGATTTTGGTTTATATGAGACTATTCCTACTTAAGACTATAATAAACTTATGAACAAGCATTCCCCTAAATGCTCCCAAACATGGGAGCACACAAATTGTAACACAGCCCTACTTAGGAATCTAATTGGATCTATCAAAGTAAATAAAATTAAAACAGACAGTTTAAGAAAATGATTATCCTTATTTTTTTGTCTGTTTACTTATTTGATCAACAAAATACTTTTACACAGCAAGTTTAACTGGAGGTGATTTCGCCAGAGAGAAGACATAGCCCCTGGAGTGTCACTTGTAAACTATTCGTTTCCTGCTTGGGGAGTCAGATAAATACCCCTTTGGCCATTCTTATTTCTAACTCCCACTAGCTCAGGCGATTTTAGAATTGATATTTAAAGGTCATTGCATCACCTAGACATTCCAAAGGACATACCTAAGAGATCCCCCTTGGCCCTTACAAAACTCAGTGTTGAAAACAGTTCTTAAAAACTAAGTCCAACTTCAGATGGTGACTATGTGATATAAAAGCTGTGCCCTTACCACCTCCTGGGCTGCCAAGGGCAAGGAATCGAACCAGCCAACTGCCTAAACATAGCTGCTCCGTGAAATGGTCAAACTCAAATCTATGTGTGGCTGGGATGTGATACTGGACACAAAGAAAACTAAGGTGTATTGAGACCCACTGAAAGAAAACTGCTCTCTGGCCATATAAGTTTATGAGTGTAGAATTCAGTGAAACATATCATCACTGGGATTTTATAAAGTCTCCCATGACACAAGATTTAGAAACCACTTTTCTAGGTAGATGGATTATCTTCCTTCTTAATAGATGAATCTAAATAAAAGTTCTGCAGGCACACTGGAAAGCAGAGTGCTTTCTCCAACAGGATGTACAGGTAATCTGCTTTGGGGAAGTGGGCGGATTCTGAGTTGGGTTTATGGGTAAGGAGTCAATGAGTAGGAATCAGAATTTCCCTTTGGCCGAACTTTGGACTTGCTGGGAATGGATGGGACCAGGAAACTGACTGAGCCACCTCAGTGAGTCCTGCAGGTAACCGAAGACCAGACTTCCAGGCATGAGGACAAAGCTGGAAATCACTGGTAACTATTTAGCATTCAAGCGGAAAGAGCCTTGTTGTAATCAAGACCTGAAGACTTATGAGAAACAGAGTCGAGAGACCTGAACAGAATCTGGCCATGGAGGAGAAACTTGGGTTATGGAGAGTGAGGACAGTATCTAAGGACGGAAGACAAAAGCTCATCTAAATATCTGGGCAAAAGAGGAATATGAGTGAATGTTCTATTCCTATTTTAAACAGGCCTCTGAATGCGAGCAGAAAAAATGGGTAGAGATTTCCTCCTAAGGGACAGACAGTAGCTGCAGTGGGTATTTCCAACAGAAGGTAAGAGCTCTGAATTCTCACTGTCTTACAGGATTAATTTCCAAACCTGTTTGCTACACCGTATTGGAGGGAGGTCCAGAATGTGTGGTACTGGGCAGAGTCCTCTCTCCTGGCTGCTACTCTTTCCTGCAGCATGAAACCTCTCAAGCACTCCTCTTGCTGGCTTTCCTAGAGATTTCAACCTGACCTGGGAACACATCCATCCCAGTAATGCTCCTCCAGGTGGGCCCAGGGGTTCACACTGAGTCCCACCCACTTTTTTCCCCCAGTCATCTCTTTAGTCTTACAGCTATACTTACAGTAGAAAATACTTATATAAATAAATATATATATAGTGGAAATACTTTTATTTCCTCCTTTCTGAGTGAAAGTACCCACAGTAATTACGAATTGCTCTCCTCCAAAATAATTCTAAAATTTACTTTACAACTTCTCTTGGTAAATGTATATAAGGTATATAAAGTATATACAGGTATGTAAAGTTAAGTACAACAGCAGTATTAACAGAAACAACCTTAGTCTCTAATAGAGCTTCACCGTATGTGAGAATTTAGGTGACTTTTGCCTAGACTTACAATCTCAAATAATAACAGTAATGGACAATTAGGAGTAGATGCTTTTTAAGAACTTTATATATAATCTCATATTTAATCCTAGAACCTTTCTTAGTACTGTTATTAATTTGCATTTTAAACATAAGGAAATCCAAGCAAGGAGTTCTATGTATCATATACAAAGTCATGTACCTAATTAGAGGTAGAGCTGAAATTTGAACCTAGTCCAATGCAGGAGCCCACATTTTTAGCCACTATCTTTGATGCCCATTTATTCCCTAGGTGTCAGCATCTTAGATCTGATTTTGTGCTCAGTTACTTAGTCGTATCCAGCTCTTTGTGACTGTAGCCCATCAGGTTCTTCTATTCATGGAATTTTCCAGGCAAGAATACTGGGAGCAGGTTGCCATTATGTTAAACCAAATATAACTTGATTTTCCTCTGAGCCTTTGAATACAAACTTCATGCTCATGCAAACTAAATATCTGTCAGAAACATTTTCCAAGAGCAATCATATTGCTTTCGTAAGGATATTGTCAAATTCACTCAATGTAATGTCATTATTGGCCCTCACTAAATCTCAATTTGAGTTCCCATTGTAGTAATTACAGTTATATATTTACTCTTTATATGCATATTCTTCAGTGGATATCATATCTTGGTCATCTTTTTGTTTCAAGTGATTGACACAAACTGAGGTCATAATAAAAAGCAAAAACATTTACAAATAATGGTGATATGAACAGAGGACAAACACAATGGAAAAATTCCAGCGTAGCCTGAGGTCACCGAGGAAAACCCCGTTATCAGGGGAGGGGAGAGGTCTGGGGAAAAAGACTTTTGGCTCCCATGCCTGTTTATATTATTTCTAGGGAAAGGCCTTTGTAAATGGACTTGAAGAACCACAGCACTGTCACAGAGTTCCTCCTTCTCGGACTGTCTGCCAACCCTCACACCCAGGCTCTGCTCTTTGTGATATTCCTGGGGATTTACCTTCTGACAATAATGGGGAACCTGATGATGCTGCTGGTGATCAGGGCTGATTCTCACCTCCACACGCCCATGTACTTCTTCCTGAGCCACCTCTCTTTCGTTGATATCTGCTTCTCTTCAGTCACCGTGCCCAAGATGTTGGAGAACCTCCTGTCTCGAAGGAAAACGATATCGGTAGAGGGCTGCCTAGTTCAGGTCTTCTTTGTGTTTGTTGCTGCAGGGACTGAAGCCTGCCTGCTCTCAGTGATGGCCTATGACCGCTATGCCGCGATCTGCCACCCTCTACTCTATGGACAGATCATGAGTAAACAGCTGTACATGCAGCTTGTGTGGGGCTCCTGGGGCCTGGGCTTTCTGGACGCACTCATCAACATCTTCCTAGCTGTGAACATGATCTTCTGTGAGGCCAAAATCATCCCTCACTACAGCTGTGAAATGCCCTCTCTCCTCTCCCTGTCCTGCTCTGATATCTCCAGAAACCTCATTGCCTTGCTCTGTTCCACTCTGCTGCATGGGCTGGGAACCTTCCTTTTGGTCTCCCTATCTTATGCCCGCATTATCACCACCATCCTGAGCATCAGCTCTACCTCAGGCAGAAGCAAGGCCTTCTCCACCTGCTCTTCCCACCTCACTGCAGTGACACTGTACTTTGGCTCAGGTTTGCTCCGCCATCTCATGCCAAATTCAGGATCCCCTGCAGAACTGCTCTTCTCTGTGCAATATACTGTCATCACGCCCATGCTGAATCCCCTCATTTACAGTCTGAAAAACAAGGAGGTGAAGGTGGCTCTGAAAAGAACTTTGGAAAAGTATTTACAGCATATCAGATGCTGAAATGAAAATATAGGATAGTGAAGAACTGGAATAAATCTACATAGAAAAGGACATTAGGTGAGTTTCCAGTAGTAAGGAGCACTCTTGAGTACTTATAACGTCAGATGCTACAACCTGCATCAGAAATACATGAGAGAATGGCATTAAGTTATAGGAAGGAAAGCTCCCTTTATTTTCTTTTAAAATAATCACCTTAATCTAGAAAATTTTGTTATGAACAAAATTGATCCATTTTTCTCATTCTGAAACATCTGTTTTAGTAAAATTATTAGTTTCATGAATCTATCATTATTTTTACTAACTCTGGAGAATATGCTAAAAGCCATACGTTTGATAACAATGTAGGGTCCTGGATCTTTAAGAGAAAAAGTCATAGGTAAGGGTAGAGGGTTGAAAATAAAAGAAGTCCAACTGGGTGGCCATAGAAGAGAGGCATAAAAAGCTAAAAGCTCTGCAGAGAGACAATGAATGCACAGAGATGGAGCTCAGGCCGGATAATAGTGCTAAGAACTCACGCATGCGCAGTGGAAAGTAAAAGTGAAAGTCGCTCAGTCGTGTCCGGCTCTTTGCAACCCCATGGACCATACAGTTCATGGAATTCTCCAGGCCAGAATACTGGAGTGGGTAGCCTATCCCTTTTCCAGTGGATTTTACTGACCCAGGAATC
This sequence comes from Capricornis sumatraensis, assembly GCF_032405125.1. Classification (NCBI taxonomy): domain Eukaryota; kingdom Metazoa; phylum Chordata; class Mammalia; order Artiodactyla; family Bovidae; genus Capricornis; species Capricornis sumatraensis. The sequence continues at coordinate 76,186,087 of NC_091072.1, read as the reverse complement.
AAACCAGGGTCTCCTGCATTGCAGGTGGATTCTTTTCCATCTGAGCTATCAGGAAAGCCCCCATGTATGTGCATCAGTTCAGTTCATTTCAGTCGCTCAGTCGTGTCCGACTCTTTGCGACCCCATGAATTGCAGCACGCCAGGCCTCCCTGTCCATCACCATCTCCTAGAGTTCACTCAGACTCACATCCATCGAGTCAGTGATGCCATCCAGCCATCTCATCCTCTGTCGTCCCCTTCTCCTCCTGCCCCCAACCCCTCCCAGCATCAGGGTCTTTTCCAATGAATCACCTCTTTGCATGAGGCATAGTGCTGGCCAAATCACTGGTGTAAGAGGCTATAAGGAGGCTCTGTGGCTCTAGAAACTTTATTTCTCACATAGTCATTATTCAGACTCGCATATTCTCCAATTAGCTGATCTCATCAAGATCTTCCCCGTATAGAGTGTAGGCAATGTGCCTTAGACAAATAATTTGATCTTATCATACAGGAGTTCTGAAACCATCTTTGTCCCTCACCTCTCAGCTGTCAAACTACTGGTCACTGTGTAGGGGCTGATGGTTTGCTGGTTTTAAGGCACTGCATCAATCTCACATAATTCATTAGTACCTATAAGACATAAGACCTGTAAGACGTAAATCAATTCTCATGCTGCTTCTGCTTTGTTTAATCTGTATTTTGCAATCATCTAAATAACTGTAAAATGAAAAAGGGCAAAAACTAAGCAAAAATTTTTTAATTTACTTAATATTAACTTAAACATTTCTCAGGCCCCTTTCATAAACTCAGTTCCAACTGTCTGCTGTAAAGATTTTTCAAGCTCATCTAGCCATTTATAACTCATAATTGTGGCCTCTTTTCCATTGATTCTCCAGAAAACTCTACATGCATTATCACCTTCCACAGGCAAAATATTCAAGGCCTTATTTGGTTTCTTTAACCTAAGGTGAAGCACCAGCTAAACGTGCAAGGTCCAGCTCCTAGTGGTGAAGGAACTGCACCCTGGGATGAAAGCTAGTTTTACAGTCAGCGCACAGGTGTCACAGGATGGCAGTGCTTGAGAGAAAGATACCAACAAACTCAGTCAAATCCTCTGTAGTATAAGTAAAGACACAAGCTTAACTGCATGAAGACAGCCCTATAAACCAAGAGGCCCAGCACTGTCCTCTCCTTTGGAGGGGCCATGCCCTTGAACTGCAATGACCATAATGTTACCCCACTGCTTACTAGACTGCCTGATCGGTGAAAGAATTCTGTCTAGGCCGTAAATAAGCTCTTCTTGCCATTCTCTCAGGGTTTTTTTACGTCCATCTGGCCTCCAGAAGTTTGAGAAGACCTTGCTCACATATAGTCTTCCCAAGAGGTATAAACAACTGGTAATAATCCACCATATACCTGAGTGTTTATCATTGAGAGGTTACATTTACGCAGAAATTCTCAGTATTAGTTTACCAGGAACACCATTCCCTTAGTAGGCCTGAAGTTTCTTCCTTCAAAAGGTGACCCAAAAAGGCAATAAATATGCCAGAGAACGAGACTCGCAAAGTGACAACTCAAGACAAGTTCTTCAATTTGACCTTAATTCATTATGTCCATTGCTTTTTTACTGTTAAAATCTTTGCAATCTATTTTATTCCTTTATCACTTTATCTTAAAAAAATCACACAAAAATATACAAAACACATCTGTACAAGTTAGAATAATTACAAAATGAATGCACATGTACTCACTCCTCAGCTTAAGAAAGTATTCGTTTTATCATCTCTTCACCATGCCTCAAAACTGACACTACTCTGAATTTTTCATTATTCCCTTGATCTTCATTACGTAATTTAGTTTTACCTGTTTCTGAATTTAAATAAATAGAATTAAGACACATGTATTTTGGAGACTTGGTTCTTTTCACTCACATGAAGTTATTACCACTCAGAGACTCTGGCTTTGGCACTCACCTGTGATGTGTCTAAAATTACTAACATAGTCTGCTGCCTGTCTTACTAAGGGGCTCTAAGTTTTGGCAACTTTCTCAGGTTAGGGGCTTAGAGATCAAATGTACCTTCTGATAAGGCCTACACTAGTGTGTAGAAGAACTGAAATGGTGACCTGAAAAATTCAGATGGTAAATTCCAACAAGCTGGAAATTTTCAGATTCTTAAAAGAATTAATTTAATTCACTATTTCAGTTTGATATTATAGTATCAAAATTCAACAGAATTTGAAAAACCCAGAGATTAAAACAGTTCCTTAAAATTGACCAGTTGGTTTTTCTTTGCCTCTGACAATTGGATTTAACACCTGAGGCTAAATGTTGCTATTCTGGCCAGAATGCAGATATTCTGGATGTATGAAGAGATAAGAGGCTAGGACGTTGAATGAGTATCTAACAGGAATTTTGTGGGAAAGAGAATGAAGAACTGAGAAATTCCCTGGAATAGCAGGACTTGAACTTGTTATTGTAGGTTCAAAGATTCAGAGTTTGTGTCATTAGCCAAGGCCAATATTATGAACAAGCCTCAGAGTTCTGGTAGACAGGTCAATATATTGTTGAGAGGCCACCTGCCAATGAGGTCACAGTGAGGAGCTCAGTCTGAGCCACAGAGCAGGGTTAAATCTTGGCACACAAAAAAAATGAAATGACTTGGATACTTGGATACTGCCACAGCTGGTTTACTGGTTAAGTGATAGAGTCTGAAGTTTTGATTGTAGCTTTCTCTCTTAGAGCTATGTAACCTTGATTTTTAAACCTTTGGTGACCTCATAACATATTTTTATGGGGAATAAATGTGTTAATACTTAGTAAAACATTTAGATGTGACTGCAACATACACTGTATTATATAGGTAGTTTTTTACATATTTATTTGTTTATGTTTGGCTGTGCTGGGTCTTCACTGCTGCACAGGTTTTCTCTGGTTGTGGTCAGCGAGGGCTACTCTCTAGTTATAGTCTGCAGGTTTCTCGTTGCTGCAGAGGCTTCTCTTGGTGCAGAGCCTGGGCTCTAGCGCACAGGCTCAACAGTTGTGACTCAAAGGCTTAGTTGCTCTGGGGCATGTGGGATCTTCCCCAACCAGGGATTAAATCAGTGTCTCCTGCATTAGGAGGCAGATTCTTTGCCACTGGGCCACCAGGGAAGCCCTGTTTTTTGCATTTTTAAATTTCATGTTAGCTCAACAAAGGCATATAGAATTCTCTTATCTGTGTGTGCTTTGTATGGTAACTTACACATCGAGAACTCAATAAATAACTTTTGAAATAATCAATACTTAGTACAATTCATTGCTAAAACAATGACTAGATATCTGGATAAGGGAAGAAGGAAGAAAGAAGAGGAGAGATGTATGATAAGTGCCTCGATAGTTTCTCGGTGGTGCTGATAGCTTTTCCAATGCATATAGGTGAAGTTCACTAAGTGACATGGAATAAAGTCATCTAGTGTCAAACCAACAGTGCAAGATTCAGAGAATAAGTCTGGTACATTTCAGATTTAGGAATGACAATGAATTGGGGAAGAAGTGCCTGCAGGGAAGCAGAGAGCCAGCCCAGTAAGATGCATCACCCTGAAGCAGAGGAGCATGGCCAGAGAGAAGGATGAATAAACAGTCTGCTACCAACTGCTACTTGGGAATGTAGTCAGTAAATTTCTTGTAAAGGAAAATTCAGTGCATCATATAGGTAACAATTCATATGATTTATATATTTCAAGAAGACAGCTGTGAAAAGAATAAGACCTAGTATGAGAAGAAAAAAGGAAGCTGAAGATCAGGGATAAAGATATGAGTGGAAAGGAATGGTTCAATTAAGGTCAAAAGTGTGAAAGGAGGATAAACAGAAAGTACAAAAAAAGGATGTTAGAAATTAATCCAAACAATGGTAATCATAATAGATATAAATGGCTTGATTCTAGAAATAAATGGCTTCCTTCCACAGTTAAAAAACAAAACTTATAAGCTGTATAAAAAATATATATTGTTTAGAGGAGACACCTCTAAAACACAAGGATAAAGAAAATTCAAAAAAATCAAAGAGTGGAAAAAGGCATAAGAGACAAATATAAACCAAATTATTATATTATATCATAGAAAACAAATATGGCTAAAGAATTTTATGAGATAAAATGTGTCACCCGCAATGATAAAAGTTCAAGTGATTGGTTAGAAAATGTAACTTTAAATAGGGTCCAAAATTTTAATCTACAGGGAGAAGGGAATCAAAACTGTAGCTTAAGGTCACTGAGTAAAACCCACTGTTATAGGGCAAGAGGAACAGAAAAAAGTCCTATATACAGGAAAAGGGCAGGAATATTATTAGCCAGCCAGAGGGAAAAAAGATATCCTATCTATAGAGGACCACTTTCTTACACCATATAAAAAATAAACTCAAAATGGATAAAAGACTTCAAAGCATAAAACTCTTAGAAGAAAACATAGGTTGTAACCTCTTTGACACTAATCTTAGAAGTATTTTTGGGGAACCATCTCCTTAGGCAAAGAAAACAAAAGCAAAAATATATGTCAAACTAAAAAGTTTTTTGCACAGTGAAGAAAACCATCAACAAAGCAAAAAGAGAACCTACTGAATGGGAGAAGAGATTAGAAGATGATATATGCAATAAGGTTTTAATATCTAACATTTATAAAGAATTCATACAATTCAGTATCAAACAACAATAGCAAACAGTTGAAAAATGGGCAGAAGACCTGAATAGACATTTTTCCAAGGGAGAAATACAAATAAATGACCTGTCGGCACATGGAAAGGTACTCAACGTCACTAACCATCAGGGAAATGCGAATCAAAACCACAACAAGCTAATCACCTCACACCTGTCCGAGTGACTATTATCATAAAGACAAGAAACAAGTGTTGGAGAGGATGTGGAGAAAAAGGAATCCTCATGTGCTGTTGGCGGGAATATAAATTGGTAGTCTCTACAGAAAACAGTATGGAGGTTCCTCAAAAAATGAAAACTAAATTCAGCAATTCCACTTCTGAGTATCTATCTGAAGAAAATGAAAACACTAATTCAAAAAGCTATGTATATCCCAGTGTTCACTGCAGTACTGTTTATAATACTTGAAGCAACTTAAGTGTCTGTCAAAAGACGAAAGGATAAAGAAGATAGGTTTTCTACACACACACACACACACATACACACATATATACACACAATGGAATAATATCCAGCCATAAAAAAAATAAATCTTGTAATCTGTGGCAACATGGCTTGATCTGGAGGATATTATCTAAGTGAAATAAGTCAGTCAGAGAAAAACAAATACCATATGACTTTTTTAATATATGGATATATGCCCGTGGTGGATTCATGTTGATATGTGGCAGAACCAATACTATATTGTAAAGTAATTAGTCTCCAATTAAATGAATTTAAATTTTTTAAAAAACAATTGAAGGCAAAAGGAGAAGGGAGCAGCAGAGGATGAGATGGTTAGATAACATCATCAACTCAGTGGACATGAATTAGCTCAAACTCCAGGATATGGTAAAAGACAGGGGAGCCTGGCATGCTGCAGTCCATGGGGTTGCAAAGAGTTGGAGAAGACTTACCAACGGTACCACAATAACAGCATGCTATCATGTTAATGCATGGCAAAAACCACTACAAGATTGTAATTAGCCTCCAATTAAAATAAATAAGTTAATTTTTTAAATGATCAAAGAAAACAGAAATAGACTAATAAATACATAGTACCAACTGGTGGTTTCCAGAGTTGGGGGACAGACGGAATAGGTGAGGGGATTAAGAGGTATAAACTTCCAACTATAAGATAAATGTGTGTGTGTGTGTGTGTGTGTGTGTGTGTGTGTGTATCCAACTCTTTGTGACCCCACAGGCTGTAGTCTGCCAAGTTCCTCTGTCTATGGAATTTTCCAGGCAAGAATAATGGAGTGGGTTGCCATTTCCTCCTTCAGGGGATCTTCCCCACCAAGGGATTTTTTTTTTTCTTACTTTACAATATTGTATTGGTTTTTGCCATACATTGACATGAATCCGCCATGGGTGTACATGTGTTCCCCATCCTGAACCCCCCTCCCACCTCTCTCCCCATCCCATCCCTGTGGGTCATCCCAGTGCACCAGCCCCGAGCACCCTGTATCATGCATCGAACCTGGACTGGCGATCCATTTCACATATGATGATTAACATGTTTCAATGCCATACTCCCAAATCATCCCACCCTCTCCCTCTCCCACAGAGTCCAAAAGACTGTTCTATACACCTGTGTCTCTTTTGCTGTCTCGCATACAGGGTTATCATTACCATCTTTCTAAATTCCATATATATGCGTTAGTATACTGTATTGGTGTTGTTTTTTTTTTCTGGCTTACTTCACTCTGTATAATAGGTTCCAGATTCATCCACCTCATTAGAACTGATTCAAATGTATTCTTTTTAATGGTTGATAATACTCCATTGTGTATATGTACCACAGCTTTCTTATCCACTCATCTGCTGATGGACATCTAGGTTGTTTCGATGTCCTGGCTATTATAACTGGGGTACACGTATCTCTTTCAATCCTGGCTTCCTCGGTGTGTATGCCCAGCAGTGGGATTGCTGGGTCATATGGCAGTTCTAGTTCCAGTTTTTTAAGGAATCTCCACACTGTTCCCCATAGTGGCCTACCCAGGGATTGAAGTTGCGTCTCTTGCATCTCCTGCATTGGCAGGCAGATTCTTTACCGCTAGCACCACCTGGAACAATGTGATATACATACAGGGAATGTAGTCAGTAATATTGTAATAACTTTGCATGGTGATGATTGGTAATTGGCCTTATCCTGGTGATTATTCTTGTCTGGAGAATCCCAGGGACTGGGGAGCCTGGTGGGCTGCCATCTATGGGGTCACATAGAGTCGGACATGACTGAAGCGACTTAGCAGCAGGAGCAGTGGTGATTATTTCATAATGTATTTGTTCCGTTCTGTATATCTGAAAACAGCAGTGTGATGGTTCCCTGCAATGGCACCCTATATGAAAAATAAAGACTTATTGCCATAAAAAAAAAAATCACTATGCTGTACACTGAAACAAATATACTATATTGTTAATTATAACAATAAAATAATAAAATAGTATGTGAAATGAGCACAACTGTATGTTAGTTGAGAAATGAAAATCAAAACTACAGTGAGGCAGCACATCATACTAGTCAGAATGGCCATCATTAAGAAGTCCACAGATAATAAATGCTGGAGAGTGTGGAGAAAAAGAGACCTTCCTACACTGTTGGTGGGAATATGACTTGGTGCAGCCACTATGAAAAATGGTATGGAGGTTCTTCAAAAAACTAAAGATAGAGTTGCCATATCTAGCAATCTCACTCCTGGGCATATACCCAGACAAAACTATAATTTCAAAAGATACACGCACCCCTATATTCATGGCAGCACTATTCACAGTAGCCAAGACATGGAAACAACCTAAATATCCATCAACAAATGAGTGGATAAAGATGTGGTGCATATTTACAATGGAATACTACTCAGTCAGAAAAATTATGCAGTAATACCATGTTGCTTTCAGCAACACGACATATGGATTATCATACTAAGCAAAGTAAGTTAGAAAGATGAATACCATATGATACCACTTATATGTGGAATCTAAAATGTGACACAAATGAATTTATCTACAAAACAGACTTGCAGACATAAAGAAGAGACTGGTGGTTGTAGTCAGGGAGAAAAGGTTGGACTGGAAGTTTGAGACTAGCAGATACAAACTATTAAACAGGCTATGGATAAACAACAGCGTCCTATTGTGTAGCACAGAGAACTATATTCAATGCCTTATAATAAACCAAAATGGAAAAGAATATATATAGATAAAACTGAATCATTTTGCTATATACCTGAAACTAACACAATATTGTAAATCAATTATACACCAATAAAATGTTTAAAATATAAAACTATATACATAAATAAAGAGTATCATAAAATCTTAATCATTGTATTATGAATGATAAAGGGCAAAAAGTAACACGTATCAAATAACATGTTTAAACCACAATACATCTTTACATTAATATCAATTCAGGTATCAAAATATATTTGGTTCTATCAATAGCAAGGAATGGCATAATCCCAATTGCAAATATAAGCCAAAACATACATACAAAAACAAATACATATAAAAAATAACCCCCAAATAACAATTGAGCTGTTTATTACAGTGATAGCAGGAGAATAATAAATGACGTGAAATGCGTCCTGTCTGCTTGCCCAGAGTCACCCTCCAGAGCAGGGGCACAGTCTTCTATCAGAGCTTAGACTTTGCTTTATCACTCACCCCTCCCTTTCTTTTATATATGCAGCTCCTCTTCAGCCTACAACATTCCTGTGACAGACCTTCAGTTCAACTCCTCCTTTTGAGGCCAGTTAACGAAAGGACAAAAACCAGATTTTGAAGGCTGTCATTTGAATTTTAATTCCAACTCCTTCATTTAATAGCTGTGTGAACTTGGCCTAGATAATTTCACATTCCTCTGCCTCCATTTCCTCACCTGTAAAGGGGATAGTGCAATACTCTAACTCATAGAGTTGTTGTGCAGAAATAGTTAACATGTCAAAAAGAAATAAAACAATATCTGGCTTTTGGATGGTAATTATAAATATGGGGTTATTATTTTGTTACTGCCCTGGTCTTATTATCTTCCAAAAATGAAAACATACTAGTTTTTCCTGCATTAATGCATAATCTAATTCATCTTCAATCTGACTAATACTCCCACCCTTCCTTCTTGATAATAAGGCCAACTCCAAAATCCAACTAATATTTTTCAGTTCTGTTCCTTCAAGATGAAAATGCCTTTGTCACTGTTTACATATCATTCAGTCCCTAACACCATCTACACCATTGGCTTTCTTGGTCCACATTCAAATGTTTTCCTGAAAATTTCTCTGATCATTCACAGAAATGGTCACTAAAATATCCATCACAGAGATGTTTATGAATTCAGATCATATGGACAAAGAAAAATAACCTGATGGTCAGTTAAAGATCAACACACAGCTTCCCCTGGCATTCCCAAATGTGATATACTGAGAGTAAGTGCATGAAAGATGTTGTGACCCACCTTGTCTCTTTACAAATCCCACTAGACAACTAAGAGTTTTCATCAAAGTCAAAGCTTCAACACAGAATTTCCAAAAGTCCACATTAAATAAAATACCCGGAGGCTTTTAGAAATTTCCTTTTGTTTTGTTCATAAGTCTAAAGTTGGGCTTCAAGCTGTGACTCCAGAGAATAAAAGACACTGACTACTCTGCCTCCTGTGCTTCCAGGCTCAGCAGCCAATTACTGCTGCCTAATTCCAATCCCAAAGAAAGGCAATGCCAAAGAATGCTCAAACTACCACACAATTGCACTCATCTCACACGCTAGTAAAGTAATGCTCAAAATTCTCCAAGCTAGGCTTCAGCAATATGTGAACCGTGAACTTCCTGATATTCATGCTGGTTTTAGAAAAGGCTGAGGAACCAGAGATCAAATTGCCAACATCCGCTGGATCATGGAAAAAGCAAGAGAGTTCCAGAAAAACATCTATTTCTGCTTTATTGACTATGCCAAAGCCTTTCACTGTGTGGATCACAATAAACTGTGGAAAATTCTGAGAGAGATGGGACTATCAGACCACCTGACCTGCCTCTTGAGAAATCTGTATGCAGGTCAGGAAGCAACAGTTAGAAATGGATATGGAACAACAGACTGGTTCCAAATAGGAAAAGGAGCACATCAAGGCTGTATATTGTCACCCTGCTTATTTAACTTATATGCAGAGTACATCATGAGCAAGGCTGGACTGGAAGAAACACAAGCTGGAATCAAGATTGTCGGGAGAAATATCAATAACCTCAGATATGCAGATGACACCACCCTTATGGCAGAAAGTGAAGAAGAACTAAAAAGCCTCTTGATGAAAGTGAAAGAGGAAAGTGAAAAAGTTGGCTTAAAGCTCAACTTTCAGAAAATGAAGATCATGGCATCCGGTCTCATCACTTCATGGGAAATAGATGGGGAAACAGTAGAAACAGTATCAGACTTTATTTTGGGGGGCTCCAAAATCACTGCAGATGGTGACTGCAGCCATGAAATTAAAAGACACTTACTCCCTGGAAGGAAAGCTATGATCAACCTAGATAGCATATTCAAAAGCAGAGACATTACTTTGCCGACTAAGGCCCATCTAGTCAAGGCTATGGTTTTTCCAGTAGTCATGTATAGATGTGAGAGTTGGACTGTGAAGAAAGCTGAGTGCTGAAGAATTGATGCTTTTGAAGTGTGGTCTTGGAGAAGACTCTTGAGAGTCCCTTGGACTGCAAGGAGATCCAACCAGGCCATTCTGAAGGAGACCAGCCCTGGGATTTCTTTGGAAGGAATGATGCGAAAGCTGAAACTCCAGTACTTTGGCCACCTCATGCGAAGAGTGGACTCATTGGAAAAGACTCTGATGCTGGGAGGGATTGGGGGCAGGAGGAGAAGGGGACGACAGAGGATGAGATGGCTGGATGGCATCACTGACTCGATGGACGTGAATCTGAGTGAACTCCGGGAGTTGGTGATGGACAGGGAGGCCTGGCGTTCTGCGATTCATGGGATCGCAAAGAGTCGGACACAACTGAGTGACTGAACTGAACTGAACTGAACTGAATCTATAACTGCCCTTCTAAAGGCTTATATCTGGGAATCACTCACATCATGCATTCTCTAGCACAAAGTTTAGAATCAGAGAGGAAACTAAATAGATGCCCAAGTGGCTGGGCTTAAGATCATCAGAGAAACTCCTCATAACTTTTGTTAAGGTTCGAGAGTCCTAGAGGCTAGAAGAAAAGAAGCAGGACCAAGCCAGAGCTCATAGGATGCATGTCCTGAAGTTTTAGGGGTAAACATTTGTGAGCTAGCAACAAAAGCAAATGCTCTCAAGTTCTGCAATTGGATTACAAAAATATTGGTCCCTATGAATACAGAGACCTCTCAGCCTCAGGAAAGATCATCAAAGCAGGGCGTGTTCTGAGTCATAAAAAGCCCAAAGCTTGGTAATGTTCTCCATGATTCTCTGAAGTTTTCGCTCTCTCTCCTGACAATTTCTTTCAATCCCCTCATATGACCTCCTTCTGGTTCTCTGAGTTCATTGGGTCTTCTTTCCACCCTAGGTTTTTCTCATAGGCTTTCTATCTGTGGAAACCAATCCCCTAAATTTAGACAGACTTTCATCACTTCCTTGTAGTGAGGTATTTGTTTACCTCTCTGAGCAGTTACTTGAGAAACACTCACTGTTCTTGGTGACTTTTGTTGGGCAATGGGAATGGGATTTCATGCACTTTGGGTTCAATCCTTGCATTAGCCCAGGCTTTAGAATTTGGCAACCCACTCCAGTATCCTTGTCTGGAGAATTCCATGGACAGATGAGCCTGGCAGGTTACAGTCCATGGAGTCGCAAAGAGTCAGACACGACTGAGCAACTAACCACCACCCCTGGGATTATAATGAAAGCCGGGAACAGCAGCGAAGCTAACGAGAGAAATGGGGAGTGTATACAGGGATAGATAGTAGGGTTTTAGTCCTTCCTAGGGCCCAATCGTATGTACCTAGACGGTTCACTTTTGTGCTGTTACTAACATTATCTTCAAAACTGATCAAACTAATATAGATATTGAAGCATATGAGAGAGAGGCAGAAGCCAAGAAAAATTTAAGAAACAGATTTAAATTCAGTGATGTTATTGTTCCATACTTGCCTACTTTTATCCCACTTTCTAGTCCTAGGGCCCCCAGATACTCATGGAATTTTCCTACTTCTGACTCTCCAAACTGTCCCACTTGGAGTCATATAGTGCATGCTTTCACGTTCAGTGAATGGAGGAAACACTGAACCTCTCTGTGCCCCTTCTTATTAACCCATCAATCCCAAGACTTGTGACGCTAACCCTTTTGTATTAAATATGTATGTGGCTAGAAAACTGTTAAGAACGTTTTGTTATATGTTCCATTCTCAAGGAATATTTCCCATCTACCTGTCTCCTTGAAAAGGATGCAATAAGGCACATTCCAGGCTACTAAGCTCAAACTCCAGCTCCACCATTTGAAACCTTTGTGATTTTGGCAAATTGCCTAATCAACTTCTGCTTCAGTTCTTCAACTATTTTTTTTTAAGTAAAAGGATGAAGGATAAAAACAGCCATGATCTCATATGATTTATGTGAGAAATAAGTAGGCTAATATATGTAAAGTGCTTGGAGCAGTGTTTGACATCTTCATCTCAACAGCACTATCACCATTTTTCATTGCATCTAGAGGTATTAATATTGAGTCTGGTTAGAAATGCCATCCCACATTTAAATACATCATCATTCTAATAAAATAAATGATAAACAGAAGGACTATTAAAATAGCCCCCAAAATACAACATCCTGCTGATCTGTAAAGTGATACTGGGCAAAAGTGTTCTCATACCACCATTTCTACAAACTGATAAACCCACTTCCCATTAAGGCAGCATTCTAACTAACTCTCTTTTCTCCCTGTAAAGATAAAGTTCATCTCTTCTATTAATACTACTCTGGATCTGGTCTCACTCACTGAAACTTCAGTGTGAATTGGAAGCACTATGATCTCTCTGGAAGGGTAAGTGAGGACAAGGAAGCTGAAAGACTGCTGTGGAATAACTGAAGCAATTATCTGCCTAACTCGCACAGAAAATTTCAAACACAGAAATGTTCAGATTCTTGCTGATAGTGGCCTCAACCTCTGTTATTGCTTTGTTTCAGTTATACTAGTATTACTACTAGAGAAACTGTTTCCTTCCAAGAGAATTTGACAAGTCCAGAGATAAAGGGACTCAAAATTTATTTTGTTCCAGCATGCTGTTTCCTTTCAGTGTTGAATCTGAATAGATATGAACTATATATACCACATATTGGCATAGAAGGAATACCTGAGATGTAAACTGAACCTAATAAGGTCCCATCATCTAGGAAAATGTATGAGTATTCAACATTACAGTGGAGAAATAACCGGAAACAACAAAGATTGAGAAGGTGACTGTTCTATAAGATATAACTTGTTGTGACTCCTTTGGGCAAAACCAAGGTCAGACTGTGGTATCAGGGCAAAGTTTGGTAACATAGGGCAGATTTATACCCCAAGAGAACTGGTCAGAAGACTGTATGGTGTAACTAAGCACAGCAAGAGTTTTCATGAATAGGCACAACCTAAATCAATTCAGTTCAGTCACTCAGTCATGCCCGACTCTTTGCGGCCCCATGGACTGCAGCACGCCAGGCCTCCCTGTCCATCACCAACTCCCAGAGCTTACTCCAACTCATGTCCATCAAGTCAGTGTTGCCATCCAACCACCTCATCTTCTGTCATCCCCTTCTCCTTCCACCTTCAATCTTTCCCAGCAGCAGGGTCTTTTCCAGTGAGTCAGTGGTCAGTGAGTGGTCAGTGGTCAGTGAGTCTTTTCCAGTCACATCAGGTGGCCAAAGTATTGGAGTTTCAGCTTTAGTATCAGTCTTTCCAATGAATATTCAGGACTGATTTCTTTAGGATGGAATGGTTGGAGCTCCTTGCTGTCCAAGGGACTCTCAAGAGTCTTCTCCAACACCACAGTTTCAAAAGCATCAATTCTTTGGCCCTTAGCTTTCTTTATAGTCCAACTCTCACATCCATACATAACTATTGAAAAACCAGAGGTTTGACTAGATGGACCTTTGTTGGCAAAATAATGTCTCTGCTTTTTAACACACTGTCTAGGTTGATCATAGCTTTTCTTCCAAGGAACAAGTATCTTTTAATTTCATAGTTGCAGTCACCATCTGCAGTGATTTTGGAGCCCTCAAAACAGTCAGCCACTGTTTCCATTGTTTCCCCATGTATTTGCCATGAAGTGATGGGACCAGATGCCATGATCTTAGTTTCCTAAATGTTGAGTTTTAAGCCAACTTTTTCACTCTCTTCTTTCACTTTCATCAAGAGGCTCTTTAGTTTTTCTTCACTTTCTGCCTTAAGAATGGTATTATCTGCATATCTCAGGTTATTGATACTTCTCCCAGCAATCTTGATTTCTGCTTGGGCTTCTTCCAGTCCAGCATTTCTCATGATGTCCTCTGCATATAAGTTAAATAAGCAGGGTGACAATATACAGCCTTGACGTACTCCTTTCCCTTATTTACAAAAAGCAAGCTTCTAAAATCTACTAGAAAATTAAACAAAGAAATACTAAGACTATTTCATAAAATAGACAATGTAGCAGAAAGGCATTTTGCTATTGAACAAGATGTTAAGATACAAGAGGATAAGGCATGGTTTGAGGAGGTAAAGGGCAGATTTCAGTTAACAACTGAGTCAAAGTGGAGAAAAACAGAATTAAAAATCCAAACCAGCTGGACAATGAAAACCACTAATTAAGTTTTAGGTATGCCTGATTTGGTAAAAAAAAAAAAAAAAAAAAAATGACTGTTTGGTGCTGCAGTGAAAGATGAAAGTTCTCCCTAAAATTCTGCTGTAAGACACAAGACTGAGCCTCTAGGATGAAACAGATTTAGGCAAGGAGGCTCCAAAGTACAGGACACAGGTTGATGCCCAGCTTACATGTATAACAAACTAGTTGTCTTTCCCTTCTCTTTCTTTGCCCTTCCCTCTTTAAAAAAAAAATACATATTTATTTTCAGCTGTGCTGGGTCTTTGTTGCTGAGCGCCTGCTTTCTCTAGTTGGGAAAGCAGGCGCTATTCTTCCATCATTGTGCAGGCTTCTCATTTCAGTGGCTTCTCTTGTTGCAGAACACAGGTTCTAGGCACTGAGGCTTCAGTAGTTGTGGCATGCAGGCTTAGATGCCCCACAGCATGTGGGATCTTCCCAGACCAGGGATCAAACCCATGTCCCCTGCATTGGCAGGCAGATTCCCAATCACTGGACCAATAGGGAAGTCCCTTTCCCTTTTCTTGATGCTCTTTTTCCCACCCAGGCACCCAGTGCTCTCAAACTCCTCTTCAGAATTCCTCTTCCATAATCTCCTTGAATTTAATAATCAGAACAAATGAGCTAAGCACAACTGGATAGGAGGAAATACCCTCAGATCAGCCACGATGGAGGAGAAGAAAGATCCTGAACTTACCTCCTATCATGGGCACATCAAAATCACAACTATCTGCAAACCAACCAACCATGAAAAAGATCAGAACCATCCAGAACAGATCTTCTACAAGTCAAGACACAAAGAAGGAACCACAATGAGATGGGTAGCAGGGATGGACTCACAATATAATCAAATTCCATACCCCTGGGTGGGAGACTCACAAACAAGAGAATAATTACATCTCAGGGATTCTCCCAAAGGGGTGAGAAGTCTAAGTCCCATCTTGCACTCACATACTAGGGGTCCTGCAACAAGAAGACACATTTAGTTTTGAAAGCCAGTGGGGCTTACTTTTGAGAGTCCCAGAGGGCTTGGGGGAAATAGAGACTTCCCACTTAAAGGGCACACCAAAATTTTATATGCTGTGGGACAGAGGCAGTAATTTGATAGGAGCCTGGGTCAGACCTGCCTGCCGATCTGGGACCCCCAGAGACAACTGCAGCTCATCCTGGGAACACAGACACTGGCAGCAGCCATTCTTGGAAGCTCCTTCTACCACAGGACACAAATGCTGCAAATGCCATTCTGGAATCTTTCCTCTAGTTTATTAGTTTATAAGCCCCAGGACCCAGCCCTGCTGGGACCCAACTGCCTGTAGGTGCCAATGCTGGTATGCCTCAGGGTAAACAATTAACCGGACAAGGACTCAGCCCCAGCCATCAGCAGACAGGCTGCCTTAAGACCTCCCTGAGCCCACAGCCACCTCTGGACACGCCCTCCCCTTCCTCCCACCAGAGGGCCCAGGACCAGCTCCACCCACAAGTGGGCAGACCAACCTCAGAATCCCCTGGAGCTTGGCCCTGCACTCCAGGAAGCCTGCTCCAGCCTCTGGTCCAGCTTCAGCCACCAGGGAGCAGACACCAGGTGCAAGAAAATCCTAATCCCACAGCCTGCTAACACAGCTGGCTCACCAGCAGCCCAGACTCTGCCCTGGGACCAGTTGGGCCCTGATTCTACCCACTAGCAGGTCAATACAAGCTTCAAGCCCCCCCAGACCTGGTATTCAACTGTCTCAGAAACTGGCATCCCTTCCCTGCAACCAGACTCTAGGACCCCACTCCATCCACCAGTAGGCTGGCACTAATCCCAGGGCCTAGCTTTACCCACAAGTGGGCAGGCAACAGCACCAGAATCTTCTGGACTATGATTCCACCCACCATGAGCCAGCACTACCGCAAGGCCCCTGGGGTTCTGCAGGAGGCCACCTCTCGACCCAATCCCACCAACCAGTAACCAATGGCCTCCATATGACGCAAAGCCTGGCAACAAATTGGACTGGCACCAACCAAACTTACCAGACTGCCCACACAGTCAGCCTGCCACAACAGACGGACCCACATAATTCTCATAGAGGGAATTCCTAAATGGGAGTGCACTCCTGGGATGCATAGGATATATCCTACAAAAAGCCACTTCTCCAAAGTCGGGAAACATAACTAACCTACCAGATACCTACAAATACAAACAGCAACTCTGGCAAAACCAGGTGACAGAGGAACGTGATCCAGATGAAGGACCAAGATGAAACCACAGAAGAAGTACTATGTGAAGTGGAGATGGGCAATCTACCTAGGAAAGAGCTCAGGACAGTGATCATAAAGATGATCAAAAGACTTGGGAGAATAATGATGTACAGAGCAAGAAGTTAGAAATTTCTAACAAAAAGCTAGAAAACATAAAGGACAACCAAACAGAAGTGAAGAATACAATGTGTGTGCTTAGTCGCTCAGTCGTGTCTGGCTCTTTTTGGCCCTATGGACTGAGCCCATCAGGCTCTTCCATCCATGGGGGTTCTCCAGGCAAGAATACCGAAGTGGGTTGCCATTTCCTACTCCAGGTGGACATCATGCTAAGTGACAAAGTGACATAAGTGAGACAGATAAAGTCAAAAATTGTATGATCTCATTTTTATGTGCAAAATTTAAAAGTCACACCTATACAACCACAGAGTACAACTGTGGCTGTTAGGAGATGGAGGGTGAGGAAATGAGGAAATTTTGCTCATGGAGTACAAACTTTCACTTTTAAGATGAACAAGTTCTTCAAGGGATCTTATATAAATTACTGTGACTATATTTAAGAATATTGCATTTTATACATAAAAGTTTCCAAGAGAGGATATCTGAAAAGAGTTTCCACTTAAAAAAAAGATTTTTTACAAAAAAGAATAGCTATGTGAGGTGATAGATGTATTAGTGAATCTGATGGTGGTTTTGATTCACAATATATGTGTATATTAAATCATCACCTTGTACACTTTTAAAAATTCAACTCGTACAACCTAAATATATACAATTTTCATTTATGAATCATACCTCAGTAAAGCTGGGTGGGGGACAATTTACCCACAAAAATAAAATATCTTCGTTCTTTTTTTTATGTTTTTGTTTGCTTTTTGTTTTAATATAAATTTATTTATTTTAATTGAAGGTTAATTACTTTACAATATTGTATTGGTTTTGCCATACATCAACATGATTCTGCCACGGGTGTACATGTGTTCCCCATCCTGAACCCCCCTCCCACCTCCCTCCCCATGCCATCCTTCTGGGTCATCCCAGTGCACCAGCCCCAAGCATCCTGTATCCTGCATCGAACCTGGACTGGAGATTCATTTCACATATGATATTATACATGTTTCAATGCCATTCTCCCAAATCATCCCACCCTTGACCTCTCCCACAGAGTCCAAAAGACTGTTCTATACATCTGTGTCTCTTTTGCTGTCTTGCATACAGGGTTATCGTTACCATCTTTCTAATCCCATATATATGCAATAGTATACTGTATTGGTGCTTTTCTTTCTGGCTTACTTCACTCTGTATAATAGGCTCCAGGTTCATCCACCTCATTAGAACTGATTCAAATGTATTCTTTTTAATGGATGAGTAATACTCCATTGTGTATATGTACCACAGCTTTCTTATCCATTCATCTGCTGATGGATATCTAGGTTGCTTTCATGTCCTGGCTATTATAAACAGTGCTGTGATGAACATTGGGGTACACGTGTCTCTTTCCATTCTGGTTTCCTCAGTGTGTATGCCCAGCAGTGGGATTGCTGGGTCATAAGACAGTTCTATTTCCAGTTTTTTAAGGAATCTCCACACTGTTCTCCATAGTGGCTGTACTAGTTTGCATTCCCACCAACAGTGTAGGAGGGTTCCCTTTTCTCCACACCCTCTCCAGCATTTATTGCTTGTAGACTTTTGGATCGCAGCCATTCTTGACTGGCATGAAGTGGTCCCTCATTGTGGTTTTGATTTGCATTTCTCTGATAATGAGTGATGTTGAGCATCTTTTCATGTGTTTGTTAGCCATCTGTATGTCTTCTTTAGAGAAATGTCTGTTTAGTTCCTTGGCCCATTTTTTATTTGGGTCATTTATTTTTCTGGCATTGAGCCAGAAAATATATCAATCTAAATATATCTAAAATATATTAAGACCTCATACAACTCAGTAGCAAAAATAATCTGATTTTTTTAAAACAGCAGAGAATCTGAAAAGGTATTTTTTTCCCCAAAAGACTTACGGATATGCTAGCAAGTATTGATTGAAACATGAAAAGATTCTAAAATCACTAGTCATTCAGGAAATGCAAATCTAAACTACAATGAGAAATCACTTCACACCTGTTAAAATGGCTATTATCAAAAAGTCAAGAAATAACAAGTGTTGGTGAGGACATGGAGAAAAGGAAAACCTCCTGCATTGTTGAGGGGAAAGTAAATCACTGCATCAAGTATCAAAAATACTGGATTGGCCAAAAAGTTCATTCAAGTATTCTTTTTTCTGTAAGATATGAAAAACGCAAACAAACTTTTTGGCCAACCCAATAGTATGGAAGTTTGCCCAAAAAGCTTAAAAATAGAACTATCATATGATGCAACAATTCTACTTCTGGGTGAAAACAACAATAGTGTCCATCAAGGAATAAACAGTTAAAGAAGATGTGATACAGACATACAGTTGACCCTCGAACAAGGCAGGATTGTTCAAGTATAACTTAAACCAACACCACAGTGAAAAATTCAAGTATAACTCTACAGTCTGCCTTCTCTATCCTCAGACTCAACCAGCTGAAGATTGTGTTGTACTATAGTAAGCATGGCACCCCACTCCAGTACTCTTGCCTGGAAAATCCCGTGGATGGGGGAGTCTGGTGGGCTGCAGTCCATGGGGTCACTAAGAGTCGAACAAGACTGAGCGACTTCACTTTCACTTTTCACTTTCATGCATTGGAGAAGGAAATGGCAACCCACTCCAGTGTTCTTACCTGGAGAATCCCAGGGACGGGGGAGCCTGGTGGGCTGCCATCTCTGGGGTCGCACAGAGTCGGACACGACTGAAGCAACTTAGCAGCAGCAGCTGTAGTAAGCATTTAGTGAAAAATAATCCATATTAAGTGAACCCACACAGTTCAAACCCATGTTGTGATTATTAATAGATACAGATGGATGTAGATATAGATAGATACCATGGCCAACTTGGATCCACTTGCCCAACGTGCGGTAAAGCCAATCCATTGGGTTGTGGTGAAGGAAAGTACAGTGTTTATTTCAGGGCCGAGCAAGAAAAATAAGTGCCTAATGCTCCAAAGACCCAAACTCAATGGCTTTCAGGGAAGGGTTTTTAATGGCAACATTAAAGGTAAAAGTTGTACGGTACATGATCAGCTGATGGACATCCTTCTGATTAGTTGACGATGAGGTAACAGGATAATATTTTGGGGATCTCAATCACCAACCTTCTGATTCCAACAGGTCTGGGGTCTATGTGCTGAGGGTCAGCATACAATTAACTTCTTCCACCTGGTGGAGGTTTTAGCATCTGATAAACAACTCAAGGACATGACTCAGAATATTATCTACAGCACTTGAGGAAGAATTAAGGGTCCATGACATTGTTCTATGGCTAAAACTTTTATTCTTTTGCCTTGCTTGATTGTTTTCCTTTGCTTCTGCCTTTTCTTACTTTTCTGACTAAATTTGCTCTTTGGAACTCAGGGATGACTTAGGAGGCTAAAGCTATTCTACAAATAAGAGGCAGGGAACATGGAAGGGGTGTCTCTCCTGGAGAAGGTCCCACAGGGTCCTGTCCATTTTCAAGATAGAGACATTATTCAGTCATAAGAAAAAAGGTAACCCTGGCATTTGCAACACCATGAATGAACCTTGAGGACATTATGCTAAGTGAGATAAGTCAGACAGAGAAAGACAAATATTACATGGTATCATTTACATGTGGAATCTAAAAGTCAAACTCATAAAAATAGAGAGTAGAATGGTAGTTAACAGAAGCTGGGGAATAGTGGGGAATAGTGGAATATGTGAGAGATTGTCTAACAGTACAAACTTGTAACTAGTAGATAAATAAGCTCTGGAGATCTAATGTACTTTATAGAGATTATAAACAACAGTACTATATTATAAACATTAAGCTTGCAAAGGGACTGGATCTTAATTGTTCACCAAAAAAAAAAAAAAACTTGTCTGACTTGACAGATGTGTTAGCTAATGCTACAGTGGCAATCATATTGATACATATATGCTTGTATCAAATCAACAGAGTGTATAGCTTAAACTTACACAATGTTATATATCAATTATATCTCAATTTCATTTTTTAAATAAAAATAAAGCAAAAATTTCACATTAACTGAGTTGATTTTCATTACAGTCCAACAACATATTCCCAGAGATAAGGATGCCTTCCATAAGGTGATTGTGCTGATTTGTACACTGCTTTTCACAGCACTGTTATATAAAATAAGCTTTCGTAGATGCACTCAATTCAATTTGGGTAGTGTCATTGCTAACTGTTTGTGATTTTTTTTTTAATGGATTTAGTAGCCAACTTGTTCATCCCAGGTGTGTTTAAGCCAGTCCAGTTTTGATGCATGAGACAGGGCGCTTAGGGCCAGTGAACTGGGACAACCCTGAGGGCTGGGATGGGGAGGGAGGTGGGAGGGGGCTCAGGATGGGGGACACATGTACACCCATGGCTGATTCATCTGAATGTATGGCAAAGCCCACTGCTGCTGCTGCTGCTGCTAAGTTGCTTCAGTCGTGTCTGACTCTGTGCGACCCCATAGACGGCAGCCCACCAGGCTCTCCCGTCCCTGGGATTCTCCAGGCAAGAACACTGGAGTGGGTTGCCATTTCCTTCTCCAATGCATGAAAGTGAAAAGTGAAAGTGAAGTCGCTCAGTCGTGTCTGACTGCTAGTGACCCCATGGACTGCAGGCTACCAGGCTTCTCCGTCCATGGGATTTGCTAGGCAAGAGTACTGGAGTGGGGTGCCATTGCCTTCTCCCGGCAAAGCCCACTACAGTATTGTAAAGTAATTAGCCTCCAATTAAAATAAATAAATTCACACACACAAAAAAACTACAGTTCCTTATGAAAATGGGAAAGTGAGCTGTCAGGTGAATTACATCTTGCTAAACACCTTCCTTGATAATTTCCTAATAAAGTATCCCTCCAGTAAGTGGCCAATAGGCAAAGACTTCTCAGCTTGCCTACTTTTCTTTTCTTAGCCATACCTCAAGACATGCGGGATCTTAGTTCCCCTGAACACACACCCTCTGCAGGAGAAGAACAGAGTCTTAACTGCTGGACTGCTAGGTAAGTTCCTCAGCTTGCCTGCTTTTAAAACCCACACTATTCCAGGGTTTACAGTAAGAACTTCAGTCCTAAAGTTCTATAGCTTATATTTATGAGATTCCCCTAGGAGTTGAACAGCCTTCACTCTTCTAAGTTCAAATTTTGGCTTCAGATTTGACCTCAGGGACTACAGCTCTCTTGCACTGCTAAGTTTCATCAGCTCCACCAGCTTCTCTGGCTTCCCTTCAGCTGGATTATATCTGAAAATCACTTGCTTCACTGATATTTTTTGCCTGGTATATAGACTCACATCTGTAAATTGGCTTGGGATGACATGAGAGAAATTTCTCCTGTGCTCCTGTCAGAATTTGACAGTGGCAGGACCAAGGCAGCTTTCAACTTCATCTGAGTTAGTCAGTTTTCTCTCCCTTGTGATATTTGTAAATAGAAAACCTTAACATGTACATTTTATGGAATTCACCTATAGAATTATTGATTTCCCTGTGAGTAGTGGTCACCTGACCAAAGATGACTTCTTATATCACAGTGAGACTAGAGTCAAAAGATGAGTTTTATGCCACAAAAACCCAGACCTCTACGATTTCTCTAAAATTTTCCTTCATTCCCACCTGGGACTTGCAGTTTCTGTTTTATTTTCCTTCTCCAGCCTTCTGCACCTGGCTTTCTCAAGCACTTTATCTTAAGTTCTCCCATCATCGTTTCCTTGGGCTGCAGTCTGAGTTTCATACACTGAGAATTTTATGGGTGTCTCTCTCGTTTGAAGCTCTTAGCATCTACTAAATAAATCCTATCTATGCTTTTTAGAGTTAAGCACAAACTGGTTATGTGATCTGCATTAATCTGGGGAACTTAAAGCAAGAGCCTGAACATCCCCATTCTGGGGAGGAATAGGGAAAAGCATAACATAGTTGATAAACTTTAGTAACTTGACATCCTCCTCCTTCTTTGAGACTCTAAATACATGTGCTAAAAATAGTTCACCTTTCTGCTATTATTAAGCACCTTGCTGCTGCTGCTGCTAAGTCGCTTCAGTCGTATCCAACTATGTGCGACCCCATAGACGGCAGCCCACCAGGCTCCCCCATCCCTGGGATTCTCCAGGCAAGAACACTGGAGTGCATTGCCATTGCCTTCTTTGATTAAGCACCTTAGTCATCAACAATATTCTGGTCATCAACAAAATTCATGGTTAAAGGAGACCAGGAAGAGCAGGATCCGGTGAAGATTATAAGGAGAATATTAAGGTATGCAAAGTCTGTCTCCCATGAATACAAACCACATGTCCTGCATGCCTTCTCTCATTTTCCCCTTCTGTCCTTTTCAAGGTATGCTTGGGATACCCATATTCCATATACATTGAGTTTCTTGTATTTCCAATAATTGTTACCCAGACCATTTCTGCCTTCCAACACTATACTTGTCTCTCATTCTATTTTCATTAACCTGTCCATCAAGTCATTAATGTAATTAGTGGATATTTTGTGTGTGATTACACTTAGTAGCCTGGAGACGGAAGTGGCAGTCCACTCCAGTGTTCTTGCCTGGAGAATTCCATGGACAGAGGAGCTTGGTGGGCTGCAGTCCATGGGGTCGCAAAGAGTCAGACACAACTGAGCAACTTTCACATATACTTAGTAGATAAATCTGGAGACTGTTTTCTTAGAATATCTTTTTGGGAATGATGTAAAATAATTGGATATAAATGAATTAATAATTTATAATGGCATTTATGTTCTTTTGCTTTTGGAATTTGTTGAATTTTAAATTCAGGCAAATGTTAATTTAAGCAAAACGAATTCACAGTAATGTAAATACAAGTAGAAAACAATAGGGTAGAAAGTGATAATAATTTTTTATTATTCTTCAGTGATCCAGAAATGCAATACCTTGCTCTTCTTCTCTTGAAGATAATATCTGACATGAACATTTATAAGATATTAAGAGTTGACCTATTTTAAGAAGTGCTCACATACAGTTACCCAGCAAATTGGTAAATAGCACATTACTATTAAGAGGATCACCTTGAGCTTTATGTTCTTATCTTCCCCTCTTCTCTATGTAAGCATCAAAACTTCTCTCTGCCTTTTTCTGAATTTCAAAATAAGCATTCAACTTTAATGTGAATTGAAGCCACTGTGTTCCTTTTCAAGGTAAGTGATAAGAATTTGAAATTAGTGTATAACCTTCACTGCAAGGTTGAAATGAAGTTCTGTCTTTGCTTGCTCACAGTCAGAGGATCTATGCTGGAAGTCAGAGGGAGAAAATCATAGAATCTAACAACTTGGGCTTCCACCTACCTTGCTGATGGGCTTTGTGAGATGTTAACAGAGGTCAGAGGTTTTCAAATATCGGATCTCTCACGGTTTCTCCAAAGTCCTTTGGGTATCCTAGAGTTTTCTCAGGCTGAGTGCTGGAAACAAAACTTGGATAGTAACTAGGTCTACACTGAGAGTAAATATGGGAAAACTGGAGAATAAATATGGAGCAAATGTGGCCAAACTGTGTCTGACCAAAATTAGACAGTAAATTACAAACTTTGAGAAATTTTCCAGTTAAAGTGAATGGACTGGATTGACTACTTTGCTATTGAAGACACAAAGAATTGTTTATTTCTGTAAGATTTTACAAACTCAAAGACAGGAAAAATTGACTTTTCCATTTGGTTATCATTCCATTATTCATCTTTACTGAAGAGTAAATATTAATTTAGGTCACCATATTGGACTATAACTTACTCACCAGATAGAATCAAGAGGTAATTTCAATATGGGTTCTGATAAGGGATGAAAGTATAAGAACTTGTCTAAACAGAAATAGGAAAATAAAGGAAAGTTAGGGAAAGCAGGGCATTGGCTAGCCCAGCAAGAATTGAGTCTATTCTGGTAAGTTCTTTGGGCAAGAACAACTGAGACACTGGTGAGATTATTCCCCAGGTGAAAGCTTGGGGAATTCATAGTTGATTCCCAGTTCTAGTTGACAGATCAAGATTTCAGCAAGGAGTTATCATACCAGGAAAGAGCACTCATGGCAGAATAGAGTCTGAGATTTCACGTTGGCTACAAAAAAATTAACCAGTGCAAGAACTCAACGCTGGGTTCTGGAAAAATGTAACTGGAAAAACAGGACAAATAAGTGTATTTACACAACAATTCAACAAAGGTTAAGCAAGGTCTTTTTGCCCAATCTATTGTAAGTAAGCCTGAAGTGAAGTCACTCAGTCGTGCCCGACTCTTTGCGACCCCATGGACAGTGGCCTGCACCAAGCTCCTCCGTCCATGGGATTTTCCAGGCAGGAGTACTGGAGTGGGCTGCCATTTACAAAAAAAATCTATAATACTTTGAAGAATTAGATAAATGACAGAATTGATGAAGTAATACATAACAATGAAACAGATGAATACATTGCTGAATTGACAGGATGGAAAATGGAGTGGACAAATGAAATATTAAGTGACTAAACAAGTTAGTAACTGATCAATAAATTATCTGATGGATAGATGAATAATTGTCATATTTTTAAGCAACCTTCTGAAGTGGCCCAAAATGAGCTAGTAGGTACTCCTCGGAGGGAATGAATCTTTAGGTGCCAGTTAGTACAATAGAAAGTAAGTTCTCTGCAGCCACAAAACCCCACAGAGCCTTCCTTTTCTTTACAACTTCCCAGTCATTCTCAAGTTGTTTATTTCTGAAACCAGAAATCAAACAGGTATGGGGTAGGGCAGGGAGGAGGAGGGTATTCCTCAGACAAACCACACACAATATGTTCTAAACTAGTTTCATTATTTCTATGTTCAACAAATATTGAGGACCCATCATATGCCTCTCATTCTGCTGTAGTTCCAGATTTAAGATAATAAAGATGATTGAATACCAAATCTGTTCTCGATAAGCAAGCAATATGCTTGGAGAAAAAGGAAAGAGTATTCACACATTCTGCTGAAAACCAGAGCAATAGCTATCCAAATGAAAGTTGAAAGAGTTTACAGAATAAGGAGTAAAAGCGAACAGAGAGTGGAGTTAAGTAAACAGGTTTAAGAAAATGGATATCAGCTAGTCAGAACATAAAAATCAGAGATAATGATAGCTTCATAGACCTGGGATGAATGTAAATCTTACCCATTCACTTACTCTCTCAATAGCAGCAAGTTACTGCAACAGTTTCAGATTGAAGGTCCTTCTTCTAAAATTTGAGATAATTCAGCACTTATAGTTTTGTTGTGATCTTCCAGTAGAGGGAAAGCTAAATGTTTGATAATACCTAGACATAACTGACAGCAAAAAAAAAAAAAAAAGGACAGGTATCATTCTTTTCTATAATCTGTGCAGGAAGAGAAGGAAGACATATATAATGGAGGAGGTAGAAATTATAGTGAATATTCAAGAGCAGTGGGATTTGGGTCAAAATTTGAAGAGAAAAAATTTCAACAGACTATCAGTTGAAGGCAGAGAATAGAAGAGTAATGAGGTCCCCAGAACAAATAGGATCTGACAGCTGGTGCCCTGATTCTGCAACTGGGGGCGCACCAGAACCACCCGGGTTTACTGGATTTGACCAGTAGTGCTACAGAATAGGGCTTCCCTGGTGGCTCCGATGTTAAAGCATCTGCCTGCAATGTGGGAGACCACGGCTCGATCCCTGAGTTGGGAAGATCCCCTGCAGAAGGAAATGGCAACCCACTCCAGTACTCTTGCCTGGAAAATCCCATGGACGGAGGAGCCTGGTAGGCTACAGTCCATGGAGTCGCAAAGAGTCAGACATGACTGAGCGACTTCACTTCACTTCAGGTTACAGAATAAAAGCAAGGGATGGTAGGGAATTTCCTGGTGGTCCAGTGGTTAGGACTCTGCGTTTTCACTGCAGTGGGTGTGGGTTCAATCCCTGCTCAAGGAACTAAGATCCTGCAAGCCATGCAGTACAGCTGGAAAACAAAACAATAATCACAAGGGATAGTTCAAGATGAAACCAGTTAGTCATAGACTAGACTGAAAAATGAAATAAAGTTCTCCAGAGCTATTTTGGTAGAGGAGCCACAAAGGGAAAGGGCATAGGCAGATGGACTGGCTCATGGTTCCAGGAGTTAAACAGCTGGCAATCGAGTCAAAGAAGAATTTGGGGAAAGGAGAAAGACTTTTTTTTAACTCCTTGTAAAAGATGAGCAGGCTGAAGAGAGACATATGTGTGCATGGAATGAAATAAGAACTCTGAGATGGCATGAAGAGGAGGTGAATACTTCACACTCCTTTCTGCTTTCATTCCAGTGGAACACCTTCTCTCCTGGCTTTAGGAAACCATAGCACCATTACAGAATTCATCCTCCTTGGACTATCTGCCGACCCCCGCATCCAGGTTATGTTCTTTGTACTTTTCCTGTGGATTTACCTCCTAACCCTGATAGGGAATCTGATGATGATGACTGTCATCGGGAAGGAATCTCACCTCCATTCACCCATGTACTTCTTCCTCAGTCACCTCTCTTTCCTGGATCTTTGTTTAACTTCATTCACTGTGCCCAAGATGCTGGAGAATCTCCCATCTCACAGAAATCAGTACCAGTAGAAGGTTGCCTTTCCCAGGCTTTTTCTGTGTTTTCCATTGCAGGGATGGAAGCCTTCATGCTCTCTGCCATGGCTTATGACCACTACACTGCCATCTGCCACCCTTTGCTCTATGGCCAGCTGATGAGTAAACAGCCATGTGGGGGTCTATTATGGCTCTCCTGGGGACTGGGCTTTCTGGATGCTCTCATTAACACCCTCATGACTTTGAGCTTGGACTTCTGTGGGGCACATGTCATGCCTCACTTCAGCTGTGAGCTGCCATCTCTGTTCTCTCTCTCTTGCTCTGATATCTCCATCAACTTTTCAGTCCTGGGGTTCTCCACCATTGTGCATGCTTCTGGAACTTTACTCCTGGTCTTCTTCTCAAAAGCCCGCATTGTCTCCACCATCCTGAACATCAGCTCCACTGCAGGCAGAAGTAAGGCCTTCTCTACCTGTTCTTCCCACCTCACCGCAGGGAGCTTCTTCTATGGATCTGCTTTTCTTCGCTATCTCGTGCCAACCTTAAGTTCCCTGCTGGAGTTGATTTTTTGCCTGCAGTACAGTGTGGTCACTCCCCTAGTGAATCCCCTTGTCTACAGCCTGGAGAACAAGGAAGTAAAAAAAGCTCTGAAAAGAATGCAGCAAAAAGGTTTACAGCATTTCAGAGAGCAGAGAACAGGTAGGAATGACTAGGAAATGCAAAAGCATCTCATCAGATGTTTGAATAACAAGTTGAGGAAAACTTTTCTTAGTTCATAACAGATGTGACACAATATCTCACAAGAACCTGTTCCATTTGAAATTATTGAGAAAATCCAATAGCTCCTTGTTTTGTTCAGTCAGTTTGCTCAGGGACAAAGCAATGCATCAGTTAATCATTTCAATCCAGGAGACTGAGATAATTTGGTACAGATTAATTCTTTTTTTTAATTTATGAAACATCCCCATTGAGATTTGCACTGAGAAAATTGTCTAGAACCTGAATTCTTATCTGAATCTGAGATTTATAGGGGGAGTTTTGCTAGAAATAACAGAGGCAAGGTCACTGATAATAAAGATAGACAGGGCTGGGATTGAGCTTGAATTGGAGAGGGATTTGGAGAAAATATAGAAGCCAGGAATTACTGAGAGAGGGAGTATGCTATTAAAGCAAGGCAGACGTTACTCATTCCCTGTACCTTTCCTGGCACCTTTGACTGGTGGCAAAAGGGATGGGATCCACTCCGAGGGTGGCTCAGCCCTGCTGTCTCACTGGGGGCACCACTGTTAGGTGCTGTGGAAGGTGGCAGGCCATAAGCATGGAAAAGTGCTGCTGATGCTGGGAGTACTGAAGGGATACTACCTTTCCTCCATCAGAACCATATTAGCTGTCTCTTTTAGTTTCTGCCCATACTTCTCACTGGCTGAGGCTAATCAGAAGCCAGCAGTAATAGAAATGTCCTTGGGAAATGTCCTCTGTAGTGGTCTAGAACTGGTAATATAAAACCAAGTATACAAGACAAGTGTGGGATTGAGAGCCAACAGAAAGCTCCCTAGTGTACCAAATAATCATGTAAATATGATCCCTTTCAGGCAAGAGAGAGAGAGAACATGCACAAGAGAGAATGAGAGGGAAGACAGGTTGACCAGATGAGAGAACATGAGCCAGAAAGGAGAATGGCAATAATAAGGGGAAATTAAAGAAAGAGAAGTCTTCGGTAAGGGTCAGAAGAATGAGGAAGAGGGACGCTCATGAGAGACAGGATTTGGAAACTCAGGTCTACACATGCGCTGGCATGCTTACGTGGTCTGAGGGATTTACTGCACAAATAAACAAAGAGGACATTAAGGGAGGAAGGAATTCTTCCTCCTCTATGCTCAAGCAAAATATGGTCTGAAGGGTCAGTGGTTCTTTCTTCCAACCCTGGAATCCTAAGAAACTTTCAAGGAACCTTGAGGAGCTGGCTTGTTTTGGTGGCCTCCTCCTTTCTTTTTTGTTGCCCTACCATCCCATGATATCTCTGTTTCCACCTAGCCTCTCAAAAGACCTCACCAAGATTTGGGAAATGACCCAAATTCACATAAATCCTTTTTTATAAAGAAGATGTAGATTGAAAATTTTTGTTTCTAATCTAGAGAGACAGTCATCAGGGAAAAAAAACAAACAAACAAACCTGCATTTATAAAATTTCAAAGTTTCACATATGTTTCAGACTTTTCCTACAATTACGCCATATTGCATGTGTAGTTTTCCTATTTTATCTTTCGTGATGATTTAAGGGATTTTTAAGTTTTCCTTCTCAATTTACCTTTTAAAGGAATTATTTTAGGAAAGATTTATTACATGTTACATAGTTATAGGTTATTCACCAAAGTTTTATATTTTAAAGATTCTTATTTTTACTATTTCTCTTTTTATACATTTTTATATAAGAAGAATTATGAAACAAGTTAGCACCTGCTAGTTTTTGTTCCCATTTCTCATCATAAGAATGAAAATATGAAATAGATGCTGTGAAATAGTTTCTATTTTATTCATCATTAAATATTTCCAAAAATATTTGAAGCCAGAGTTTTTTCTTTCCTTCCTTCTATCCATCTACCCTTCCTTTCTTCCTTATTTCCTGTTTTTCTTTTTTTCCCTTTCTTTAAAACCCCACATGATATCTAGACTTATGGTGAACAGTAGCTAGACTTATCATGGTGATCATTTTGAAATGTACAGAAATATCAACTCACTATGTTGTGT
This sequence comes from Capricornis sumatraensis, assembly GCF_032405125.1. NCBI lineage: Eukaryota > Metazoa > Chordata > Mammalia > Artiodactyla > Bovidae > Capricornis > Capricornis sumatraensis. The sequence goes on along the minus strand of NC_091072.1, from coordinate 76,156,033 downwards.
ACCAGGAAGTAATACAGTGTTGTAGGCCAATTATACTTCAAAAACAAACATACAAATGAACTCATAGAAAAAGAAATCAGATTTGTGGTTACCAGAAGTGGGGGTAAGGAAAGGGGGAACTGGATGAAGGTAGTCAAAAGCACAAACTTCCAGTTAACAGATATGTGAGTAATAGAGATGTAATGTACACCATGGTTAATATAATTAACACTGTGGCACATTATGTATGAAAGTTGTTAGAATAAATCCTAAGAGTTCTCATCACAAGGAAAATATTTTTTTTCCATTTTTATTGTTGTATCTATATGAGATGATGGATGTTCACTAAACTTACTGTGGTAATCATTTCATGATGTATGTAAGTCAAATCATAATGCCGTACTCAAACTTATACAGTGCTGCAGGTCAATTATATCTCAATAAAACTGTAATTTTAAAAAAGAAACGAAGGAGAAAGAAAGAAGAGACAAAACCAAAAAAGGAGAAAGAAATAAGAGCAAAAGCAAAGGACCTCACCTCACAGAATTGAAGAAATAACCCTTTTTGGATGGTATGTAATGATTGGTTGACACACGTACATCTTTTACTTTATTTTGTTTATTTTACTATTAGTTTTCTTTTTATTAAAATGTTATTATAAACCCTCCAAGATCCCACAATTTACACACATAACTAAACTATTGTGAATAACATGCATTTATCAATGACTTCTCCCCATCTCGTTGCCAAATATTTCCCATGTCTTGTTTTAACATTACAAAATAAAGACCAATTTTTTTATATTAGTGTAATTTTGGTTTCCCAATTTTAACTATTTACATATTAACCATTTCTTCTTGAAACTCAAATATCTTTGGGGAATTGTTTGCCTTCTCCCTCAAGTACACTCTACATTAAGCAGATACCAGTAAAGCAATTATTCTTCAATTAAAAATAAATTAATTAATTAAAAAATATATATATATGCTATAATAAGTAAACAAAACAAAAAGCAGACACCAGACATTCACTCAAAAAGCAGACACTCATCTCAAAATATGTGAGACTGACAACAGACTTCTTCACAGAGATTCTCCATATTCCCCTCCAGTCTCAGTACATTACATACATTCTCCTGGAGTCACAAGGAAACTCTCTTCTAAAGTACAGAATGCACACAAGGGTCGGACCTCCACTTCCTGTGGTGTCTTCTAAAGCTATGTTCATATTCTTACATCAAGAAATCTAAAAGCCTACCCCATGTTTCAATACCCATTCACCTCTCCAACTCAATAAGTAGCCACCATTCTTTTCTGTTGTTGGATGATTCATCTTGATAAATCAGAGATAATCTAAAACAGGGAATCTCCCCCACATACGTCTATCTCCCAGATAGGTGAAGGGTAAGAAAAGAGGATGAGAATGCAAAGAGAGGTAAAGTCACTAGAAACATGTAGTTGCTTTCTCTGCTTGGGCATCAATCATGGAAATAGATGATAGGTTTTTAAAACCATAACTTTTCTCATTCATATATCATTTTTGTCTTGTTTTTAGCAAAAGAAATAAGCAAATTAATATTTACTGAGCTGTTACTAAGAGTCAGGTATGATACATGAAATTTTATATACTTCATACCTACATGATAATCACTCCTCTACAATTTTGATAATTTCATTTTCTTGCAACTTATCAGTTTTATAAAAATATTTAATATTATTGTTTCTCTGATTATAAAACAATGCACTTTATTTCTGAAAAATATAAACATTTTAAAAGGATAAAAAATCAAAGTTACCCATAATCCTAAAGTGTTGTCTGTGGCTCCAAGAAGGCACAAAATAAAAATACTCTCCTCCTTGGCTACATATGGAAATATTTGCAGATGTGTATGCAAACACCACTTACTACACAAATGATTTTTTTTATTGCTGTTCTGTCAACTCAAAAGGCCTGAAAGTAACAACACATCACATAGTTAGCAAGGAGCATAACTCAGTACCCAGTGCTTGTTTCTAATACCTTTCCACACTGGCAGCCCACTCCAGTGTTCTTGCCTGGAGAATTCCATGGACAGAGGAGCCTGGCAGGCTACGGTCTATGGGGTCACAAGAGTCAGACACTACTGAGCGACTACACGCACACAGCACCCTACAGTAAAAGGAAACAGAGCTACATGAGAACTGACTGATTCCAAGCCTGGGGCAGAGAAATTACAATATGAACCTGAAGCATCTTGTGTTACAGAAAGTAAAGAAGCACTTTTTTCAAAGCTGATAATAATGGAGTTACATAAGAGAGACACGGAAGCCAAAATTATTTATAATTGCCAAGATATGAAAGCAAAATAAACATCCAACAACAGATGAATGGATAATGAAGATGTAGTGTGTATATATATATATATATATATATATATATATATATATGCAATGGAATACTACTCTACCATAAAAAAGAATGGAATTTTGCCATTTGCAGCAACACAGATGGACTTGCAGGGCATTATGCTAAGCTAAATAGATCAGACAGACATTTACATGTGGAATCTAAAAAATACTAGTGAATACAACAAAAAAGAAGCAGACTCACAGATATAGAGAACAAACCTGCAGCTACCAATTCAGGGGAGGGGAGAGGCAGTGAGGAGTTGGGGTGGGAGAACACAAACCACTGAGTGTAAGATAGGCTCAAGGATGTACGGTACAACACAAGGAATATAGCTTATATTTTGTAATAACTATAAATGGAAAGTAAACTTTAACACTGTATAAAATTTAGAAAAAAAATTTAAAGAAAATCTATTGCCTTTCCCACACTAAAAATGAACTATCACAAAGAGGGATTAAAAAACAATTCCATCAAAAGATTATAATACAGTAAATCTCACTGAGAGGTAAAAGACATACTCTCAAAACTATAAGATATTGATGAAATAAATTGAAGAGGACACAAATGAAAAGATGTGTCCATGCACTGTAAGAATTAATATTGTTAAGATGAGTATAATAATCAAGCAATGTACAGATTCAGCGCAATCCCTATCAAATACCAATGGCACTTTTCTGGAACTAGAACAAATAATTCTAAAATTTGTATGGAAATACAAAATACCCCAAAATCAAAGCAATATAATGAGAGATAAAAACAAAGCTGGATGTATTACACTTCCTGATTTCAGCCTGTACTATAAAGCTACATTAATCAAAACAGAACAGTATTGGCACAAAAATAGATACATGTATCAATAGAACAGAATTGCTGTTGTTCAGTCACCAAGTCATGTCTGACTCTTTGTGAACCCATGCACTGCATCATGCCAAGCTTCCCTGAACAGAATAGATAACCTAGAAATGGTGCTTTCATGGTCAGACAAATGGAAACCCACTCCAGTATTCTTGCCTGGGAAATTTCATGGACAAAGGAGCCTGACAGGCTACAGTTCATGGGGTCACAAGAGTTGCACACGATTTAGCAACTAAACCAACTAAGCAAAGCTACCAAAAGGAGGCAAAAACATACATGGGGGAAGGAAACCTCTTCAATAAATAGTGTTGAGAAAACTGGACAGTTCAGTTCAGTTGCTCAGTTGTGTCTGACTCTTTGCAACCCCATGAACTGCAGCACGCTGGGCCTTGCTGTCCATCACCAACTCCCAGAGTCCACCCAAACCCATATCCATTGAGTCAGTGATGCCATCCAGCCATCTCATCCTCGGTCGTCCCCTTCTCCTCCTGCCCTCAATCTTTCACAGCATCAGGGTCTTTTCAGATGAGTCAGCTCTTCACCTCAGGTGGCCAAAGTACTAGAGTTTCAGCTTCAGCATTAGTCCTTCCAATGAACACCCAGGACTGATATCCTTTAAGATGGACTCGTTGGATCTCCTTGCAGTCCAAGGGACTCTCAAGAGTCTTCTCCAACACCACAGTTCAAAAGTATCAATTCTTCAGCACTCAGCTTTCTTTATAGTCCAACTCTCACATTCATACATGACCACTGGAAAAACTATAGCCTTGACTAGATGGACCTTTGTTGACAAAGTAATGTCTCTGCTTTTTAATATGCTGTCTAGGTTGGTCATAACTTTCCTTCCAAGAAGTAAGCATCTTTTAATTTCATGGCTGCAATCACCATCTGTGGTGATTTTGGAGCCCCAAAAAGTAAAGTCAGCAACTGTTTCCACTGTTTCCCCATCTATTTTCCATGAAGTGATGGAACCAGATGCCACGATCTTAGTTTTCTGAATGTTGAGCTTTAAGCCACCTTTTTCACTCTCTTCTTTCACTTGTATGCAAAAGAGTCAAACTCGAATACTTCTTCATATAATACACAAAACAAACTCAAAATGAGTTAAAAACTAAAATGTAAGACCCAAAACCATAAAACTCCCAGAAAAAAAAAAAATAGACAGCTAGGCAGTAGATACTTTGATATCAGTCTAAACAATATTTTTTTTTGATCCATATCCTCAGGCAAGGTTTAAAAGCAAAAATAAACAAATAAGACTATATCAAACTAAAAAAAGCTTTTGAACAGCAAAAGTATCATCCACAAAATGAAAAATCAGCCTACTGAATGAGAGAAAAGTGAAAGTAAGTCACTCAGTCGTGTCCAACTCTTTGCAACTCTTATACATGGACTGTATAAGTCCATGGAGTTTTCCAGGCCAGAATACTGGAGTGGGTAGCCTTTCACTTCTCCAGGGGTCTTCCCAACCCAGGGATCAAACCCAGGTCTCCCACACTGCGGGCAGATTCTTTACCAGCTGAGCCACAAGGGAATGTGAGAGAAGATATTTGCAAATGATAGCTCTGATAAGGAGCTGATACCTAAAATATACAAAGGACTCATACAAGTCAACTGAATGGAAATTTTTCCAAAGAACACATACAGATGGCCAAGAGATAAATGAGAACATGTTCAACATCACTAATCACCAGGGAAATGCAAACCAAAACCACAATGAGATATCACTTCACACCTATCAAAATAGCTGTTATCAAAACGCAACAAATACTAAGCACTAGCAATAACATGGAGATAAAGGGAACTCTCATGCACTGTTAGTGGGAATATAAGTTGGTATAGCCACTGTGGAAAACAGTATAAAGATTCCTCCAAAGTTAAAAATAAGAATACCATATAATTCAGCAATTCCACTTCTGGGTATTTTTCTGAAGAAATCAAAAACACTAATTCAAAAAGATATATGCACCCTTATGTTCATTGCAGCACTATTTATAACAGCCAAGATATGGAAGCAACCTAAGTGTCTATGTATAGATAAATGGATAAAGAAGATAAATAGATTCCACTTAAATTGGAATATTGTGTGTGTGTAATTAAAGGTACTCATGAAAGAATTTGAGGAAGATGCAAATAAATGATCAGACATCCCATGTTCATGGATTAGAAAAAACTAATACAGTAAAATGTCCATACTACCCAAAGACATCTATACCTTTGGTCTCTATCCAAATTCCAAAGGCATCTTTCAAAAGAATAGACTTCTTATGGTAAAATTAATATGGAACTATAAAAGATCCTAAGTAGTCAAAGCAATCATGAGAAAGAAAAATAGTTGACAGCATCACATTTCCTGATTTCAAGCTATAGTACACAGTTATAGTAATCAAAAGAGTATCATATTGGCATAAACATAGACACATAGACCAATGGAACAGAATGAAGAGTGAAGAAATAAATTCATATATACAGAGCCAGTTAATATTTTACAAGGGCCCCAAGAAAACACAATAGGGAAAGGACAGTCTCTTTAATAAATGGTGCTAGAAAAACTAGATATCATAATCACTGGACCCCTGTCTTACACCACTCACAAAAACTAACTCAAAAGTGGATTATGGACTTCAGTTCTTTTATTTGGTCTTGGCAATGATTTTTGAGTATGACATCAAAAACACAAACAATATAAGCAAAAATAAACAAATGTGACTACATCAAACTTCAAAGCTTCTGCATGTCAAAGAAAACAATCAACAAAAAAGAAAAGGAAACCCTCAGAATTGAAGAATATATCTGAAAAACATATGGCTGATATTCAAAATATGTAAGTCACTTATCCAGCTCAATAACAAAATATATAATAATAATAATCCAATTCTTAAAATGGGCAAAGTACCTGAGCAGACAGCTTTCCAAAGAAGACTTCCAAATAACCAACCAGGACATGAAAAGATATTCAACATCACTAATCATCAGGAAAATGTAAATCAAAAGCATGAGAGATACAAGCCTTCACCTATATGATTAATTAGCTCTGGGGATCTGATACACAGCATGGTAACTATAGTTAGTACTTGAAAATGCTGAGAGTAGACCTTAAGCATTTTCACCACACATATACACAAATGCAAAAAAAGGATAACTATGTGAAGTAATGGATGTGCAATTAACCTGATTGTGGTAACCATTTCACAAAGCATTCATATGTCAAATCACATTATATATTTTAAATATATAAAACTTTTAAAATTATTATTCAATAAAGCTGAAAAGGAAGGGAGAGAGGGAGGGAAGGATGGAGGAAGGGAGGAAAAGAAAAACCACCAAACACACAAGGGTTCTCACCCAAGAATTTCCAAAAAAATTCAAAGTCAAGACAAAAGGCCAATATCTGAGGGAATCTCCTGTGGTTCTTACAAAGTGTAACTTCGCTAATTAATTCACATAATTTGGGCCTCAGGCTCTAACCCTAGGGAATAAAGGGCATTGGTCCAACTTTCTCTTCATTCTCCAGCTCAGTCCACCAATAAACTAACTGCTTGAGCTGTACCTGCTTTTCTGAGAGGTTAAAGCTGAGATTCACTCTCTTGCCTGTTAGGTAGGTCAACAATATTTATAATCACAGAGGAAACTAAATGAAATACCCTGTAGCTGGGCCTGAGACCATCTGAGAGTGATCTCTCACCAAATTCTACTTACTGAGGACTCGAGAATCTTTTCACTGTGGCCAATGGAGAAGCTGAGGACAAAGACTTCAGGACTGTCCAGATCTAGAATATTCTGTCTTCCTGTCCTCACTGTGACTCTCAACTGGAAAAATAAGAGTTGTTGTTTTCCTAGAGTTATTTTTACGAAAGTATTGGTTCTTACAACCCCAGTTAAGTTCTACTACCAGGAAATGGCAATGTTACAAAACATCTTTTGTGCCAGGACAGTACAGGAGTGGGGCAATATTTTCTATGAGTTTTCTGAAAGTGTTCCCCAAATGTGTTCCAGGCACTTTACAGTTTTATTAACATCTCTTTGACAGACCTTCTCTGTCTGTCCTTTACACATTCTCACTTTACTTTCCACATAATAGAGAGTAAACCTTTGCATTTCAAAACTCCCTAAACTGTATATTTCTTCTTATGTTCTAGTGGGCTTTTGTTCTCAAGTTCTCTGACTAGATGATGAGGAGGTCTATATTTACTCAGCGAACAATATTAATCATTGGGAAAGAGGACTCCTTGAATTTTGACAGAAAATACTTGTACCCTAAAGTATGCCTCCTTTTCCCATGTCCTTAATTCTATAATGTGCACAGAATTCATTTTTCTGTTATTATTACCCATTCCCAATCTAATCTCTCATTCCTGCTAAACTAACTGAAGAACAGCAGGAGACCTATTTATAAGAATTCATTCTGGTCACCAGGTTCCTCCTATAAGAACTAAACCATTTCAGCTTCCTCTCCTCACTTGCTGTCCATTAATTCATTTAGTATCTCAGCATTTTCTGAATAAGTATACCAAGACAACTATCAGACATCTATTGAACTGTCTCATAGTCTGATTATTGAGCCTTAACTACTTGTCACATTGGAAAGCACTGATGGTCTCATTAGACCTAAAGTTTTGATACTTGACAACTGTCTCAATGTGCTAGCCTTTCCAAAATTGCTTGATTTTACTTTAGACACATATGTACTCCATTAAAAGCAATCTCTGATGTTGAAACTTCATAGAAAGGAAGATGGTGCTTTTTTTATGATGATACTTGAATTCAGGTCTATTATTTCACTTTATACAGTCTTGTAGCCTAGCTGGTAAAGAATCTGCCTGCAATACAGGAGACCCCGGTTCCATTCCTTGGTCAGGAAGATTCCCTAGAGAAGAGATAGGCTACCCACTCCAGTATTCTTGGGCTTCTCTGGTGGCTCAACTGGTAGAGAATCTGCCCACAATGCCGGAGACTTGGGTTCAATCCCTGAGTTGGGAAGATCCTTTGGAGAAGGGAACAGCTACCCACTCCAGTATTCTGGACTGGAGAACTTCATGGACTCTATATCCATGGGGTTGCAAAGAGTTGGACACGACTGAGAGACTTTCACTTTCATTTCACTTTCCTTAAGATGGTTTCTGGGGGAAAAGAAAAGTATGGGATGATGTATTTCTGTTTTCATTTTGAGTGTTCAAGGAAAATTGGTAAGGTAAACAGTTTGGGGGGATCCCTTGGGCTTCTCTTTTCTAGCTCTGCCTCCTCAGGAATTATCTTATGACCTCCCTACTCTCACACCCATTTTTAGATCTGGAACTACTCACTCAAACTTTGGGCTGAATTGAATTCACTGTGTTTCTTCTTGGAGGTAAGTGAGAAGATCTTGATATCAATAATTTGCCATTTCTTTAAAAATTAACTTGTAGATGTTGTCCTTCCTTAAAAGAAGGTTAGTAAAGAGTTTTGTGCTTCGGGCCTGGAGTGAGATGGGGTCATGAATTTACATAATGTAGCTCTCTCACTGATAAACTGTGGTACTTCCATTTTAGGATAGAATTTCTCAGGTTTGGGATCCATAATCTAAACTTCTCTAAAATTCTCTGAAGATTCTAGAGTGTTCTCAAGCTAGGACTTGGTCCTTATGGTCAGATCTCTATTACAGAGTAAATAGGGAAGAAATGGACCAGCTTCTACGATGAATTTTTATACTTAATCCCAAATTCTTAAATTTTCACATTCTTGAAAAGGATGACTTTTGTTCACTGTATTATTTTGTTTGTACAAAATCCAGAGAAGTTCTTTATTTTCAAAAGTATTTTTACAGACTCAGATAAAACTGACTTTTACAGGTTCTTCATTGATGAATTGTCATTATTTTGAGTCAACTCCTTGGACAACAGATCACACACTGGACAAAACTCATAGGTGATTCACTTCAGATATACATATTCTAAATAAGGGCCCAGAGTTTGGGAGTTATATGAGTCCTTGATAGGCACAGGGATAGGGTAGTATGCAATAGCAAGTTCAAGGACTGGGAAATTTACCTTCTGAGCAGGGTCATACCTTTTATTGCAAGTCACAAAAGATACCAAAATTAGATTTGTCTGGTAGACAACCAAAGCTAGAGATCCCAGGAATGATTCAGAGTTCAAGAGGTAGATTAGAGTTACTCTAATAGACAGCAAAGCAGGCATGAGAAACGCAGTAAAGACTGAATCTGAACATACAACTACATATCAGGGTTCTATCTGACGATGAGAAAAAAGGCTAGAAGGATTGATCACCTTGAATAATGGAGAATAGTCTCTCAGGTAGGTGCATTCATACAGCAATTTAACAAGATTTACAAAAAAACCAACAACAACAAAGAAAATGGTAATAGGATGGTATATATTGGCTATTACCTTAAATGTAAATAGATTAAATGCACCAAGCAGAAGACAAAGACAGATTGGGTGAATACAAAGACAAACATACATGCAGACTTGTCTTCAACTGCATGTATAACACAGTACCTTAGAGTGAACAGACTCAAAACTACTTATTAAATAACTGATGAATGCAGGGCTTCCCTGATAGTTCAGTTGGTAAAGAATCCACCTTCAATGCAGGAAACCCTGGTTCAATTCCTGGGTTGGGAAGATCCACTGAAGAAGGGAACGGCTACCCACTTCCGTTCTGGCCTGGAGAATTCCATGGACTATATAGTCTATGGGGTTGCAAAGAGTCAGACACGACTGAGCGACTTTCACTTTTGATGGATGGATGGATAGATAAATGGATGTTGCATGTTAAGCACAGTGTAATGTGATCCCTCTGAAGCAGGGATCTGTAGGTGCTGATTTCAGAAAGAGCTAAGCTCTCAGTCAGTCTATTATACAAAAGGAGATAAACAATCTACCTCCTCCCTTTCTCTCCTAATTTCAGGCTCCCTTAACTCCCTTAACTCATTTCACAGGTGAGAAAATTTAAGCCCCAATATTATCTAACTTGCCTAGATCCCCACACTGATTAGTTCTTGAACTACAACTTGAACATCTGGGCTTGGAAATAATCACCGAGAGTTTTTGCTACATAATCTGTCCAGTTTTCTTAATTTTTGTCTTTATTTAACAATAATTGATTGCAGGTTCATTACATTTTGATCTGTCTGTGTGTGACTATAGGCATAGATACTAACAGCCCAATTCCTGCCCTGTCATTGTAGAAACTGCACTCTGATTGTAGAGACAAAAATGACACACATATCACTAAGTGATGAAGATTTTAATACAGATGATGGAAAAACTTACAGTGTGTTGATGAATTGTTATATATCAAAGGGAAACAGACAAGGTTTTAAGTCCCTGGACTAGAAGGAGGTAAATTAGAATCTTGAATTTGCTTATTTATCTTTATTTTCCTCATTTGAAAAACTGGGGTTAATAATTATTTCCACAGAGGTTTAAGTGAGAAATGAGCAGGAACTGATCAAAGAAGAACTCATGGAACAAGTGCACCACAGAATGTATCAGCTTAAACCAAGTCAGAGGAAAAAAGGAAGGTTCACAGGGTGATCAGAAACAAGCAAAGCTATCTGACCTCAGCAGTGGGGCATCAAGAGAATCCATAGGTCATTAATGCTTTGAAATGCAACTAAAAAGTCTGGCCTGTTCTCTAAGTAAGTGGTATAGAAGAAAAGCCTTTAACAACCAAATGAAGCAGATTTAAATCCTTGCTGTTGAAAGAACTAATAAGTGTGCGGATCTAGACAAGTTAGATAATATTGGGGCTTAAATTTTCTCACCTGTGAAATGAGTTCAATGTCTTCTCTCACCATCCATCATATACACACAAACATAATACATACACACAAACACACACCCCACAGTAGAAAACATGGGAAAGTCATTTGTATAAGATAAACTGCTACCCAAACACAACATGCTATTAATACCATTAATCAGTTAATAAATCAGTTTTAAATGGACAGTAAAGACCAGGTAATAAAGATGACTGGAGATCTGCACCTCTCCTGGAGGTTTGTTGGAATCCCTAAAAGATGATGAGGAAAGCTGTGGAATACAAGGGCTCAGACGAAGAAGATGGTATAATATAGTCATAAACGCAGGTCTCTGGTAGGCCTGTAGAGTGGATGATATCCTCACATTTCATCCTATTGGGAAAAATCTTGTGGGGCAGATTCCGAGCTCACAGATAGCCCAGCAGAAGGCCAGGGAAACCAACTCCATGGAACCACTGAAGGCAGATATGAGGGCTATGAAAATGAAGATCAGACAGAGGAAGGAATATACAATTGCCTCTTGAACATCACAGGAGTTAGGGGCAGCAACCACCCTCACACCTTCCCACAAGTTGAAAATCTGAGTACTGTGATCTCTGCCTCAAAAATCAATGACTTTGAGCTAGGTCAAAGATATCTCTTGGTAAATGTCACATTGCACTTGAAAATAAGTGCATTATTTTTAAATATCTTTTGATATTGATCTCTAACCTAATTCTACAGTGATAAGAGAAAAGACTCTGTATGATTTCAATACCTTTAGATCATCAAATGTTTGCACCTAAAGTTTTGTCCCTGGATATGTTCCAGTGTCTCCTAGTTTGTAGTCTATGAGAACTTGAATAGAATTTGTATCCTACTGTTGTGTGAAAATTATGGGCTTCCCTGGTGGCTCAGACAGTAAAGAATCTGCCTACAATTCAGAAGACCTGGGTTTGATCCCCTGGTTGGGGAAACTGTATAAATCTTAATTATGTTGAATTGATTCACAGTGCTTTTCAGACCTACTATATCCTCTACTTCTCTGTATATTCATTCTATTAGGTTTTGAGAGTTTGATATTGAAACTCCAACTAAAAATCTTATCTATTTTTAAATTGTAACATATAGTAAAACTATACATAACTTTGTTCAGTATTTTCCAAGTCTCCTGTAAATGTGTTATCATGTTTTCATAATTTAAAAAATGACATTGATAAATGGCATACAATGGCAGGAAGCTAAAACAGTTAAATTAGGTCTCAAGACTAGTTCTTTTGAGTCCACATATTGTGATCTCTAATCTAACATAAATCTTTTCTTCATACTTAGTTAATTTAAAGATCTGTGAAATGAAAACATAAGTACTATATTTATTGAAAAATATAAATGGACTGCCATGATTCATACCCATGTTGTTCAAGGATCGACTCTGTAAGGAAAGAGAACAGAACAATGCCTTCTGGAAACTGCTGTAGAAAGAAGAAATTTCAGTCCTCTTCCTAATTTTTCTCTAAAGAACAGTGACCATAAATGGCCACAGGGAATCACAGCAGCATCAAGGAGTTCATCCTCCTCGGGCTGTCTGCCGACACCCACATCCAGGCTCTGCTCTTTGTCCTGTTCGTGATGATTTACCTTCTGACTCTTCTGGGGAACCTGCTGATAATACTTGTGACCCATACAGATTCTACACTCCATACGCCCATGTACTTCTTCTTGAGCCATCTCTCCTTCCAAGACCTCTTCTATTCTTCAGTCACTGTACCTAAGATGCTTGAGAACCTCCTGTCTCAGAGGAAAGTCATCTCAGTAGAGGGATGCATGGCTCAGGTCTTCTTTGTGTTTGCCACCACCGGGATTGAGGCTTGCCTGCTCTCAGTGATGGCCTATGACCGCTATGCTGCCATCTGCCACCCTCTGCTCTACAGTCAGGTGATGAGGAAACAGCTGTGTGTGAGGTTGGTGTGGGGCTCCTGGATCGTGGCCTTTCTGGATGCACTCATCAACATTCTCCTGGCTTTGGATTTGGACTTCTGCGAGGTTCAAACCATCCGCCACTACTCCTGTGAGTTGCCTTCCCTCCTTCCCCTCTCTTGCTCTGATGTCTCCACCAACGCTGCAATGCTGCTCTCCTCTGTCCTCCTGCACGCCATTGGGACCTGCCTCCTGATCTTCTTCTCTTACACCCGCATTGTCTCCACCATCCTGAGCATCAGCTCCACCACAGGCAGAAGCAAGGCCTTCTCCACCTGCTTCTCCCACCTCACTGCAGTGATCCTGTTCTATGGCTCAGCCATTCTTCGTTATCTCATGCCAACTTCAGGTTCGCCTCTGGAGTTGATCCTCTCCATACAGTACAGTGTAATCATCCCCCTGGTGAATCCTCTCATCTACAGCTTGAGGAACAAAGAGGTGAAAGCAGCTCTGAGAAGAACGATTCTAAAATATTTACAATGTCTCAGACAGCATGGAAGAGACAGACCGTGAAGGGAATGCAGAAGAGAACTGCAAGAAATCTAAAGATTGACATTAAGAAGTTCCTGATTTCCTATTGTCACACGTAGCACTGTGCATTGCTGATTCTCCCTTCTTAAAATTATCAAGGTAAAGTATAGGAGCTATTTCCCTTGCCATGGCTCAGAATCAATCCTACTCAAAGACAGAACATATGACTGAGAAAAACCTCAGTTTCCTAGATTTAGTTAATGACATGTCACCTTATGAGTCACATTTTTGAAAATCACTCATATTAGGATAAACCCTGAAATATTTTTTGTTCTCAATTTTGTGTTTGAATTGATGTGTCTGGTGGGGGGAGAGTTTTTTTTTCTAGGAATAAAAAATCCTGAAACTCTGAAAAAGGAAAAACAAAGACTTGGGCTTTATGGGGTAGAGCACAAGCCCGTTATGGGGCAGTGCCTCCAAAGACAGGCATAGGTAAATAAATATGATCAACAGACGGGAGTTGCAATTTGCCAGGTGTATGCCTGGTGCATGCTCATTCAGTCACGTCCCATTCTCTGCAACCCTATGAACTATAGCCCACCAGGTTCCTTTGTCCATGGGATTTTCCAGGCAAGAATACTGGAGTGGGTTGCCATTTCCTCCTCCAAAGCATCTTCCAGACCTAAGGATCAAACCCCAGCCTCCTGTGTCACCTGAACTGCAGGCAGATTCTTTACCGCTGAGCCACCAGGGAAGGTATACTTGTTCTCTGTTGCAGCCATAATAAATTATCACAAATTTATCAAATTAAAATAACACCCATTAATACCGTACAGTTCTCTAGGTCAAAAACATCAGTGGATTCCACTGGGTTCTCTGTTTAGCATCTTACAAGGCTGAAATTAAGGTGTTGGCTGGGCTGGGCTTTTACCTAGAAGCTCCAGGGAAGAATCTGCTTCCAAGTTCATTCAGGTACTTGGCAGAATTCAGTTCCTTGAAACTGTAGGTTTGAGGTCGTCAAATCCTGGCTGCCTGTGGGATGAGAATTGCTTTCAGTTTTAGAAGTCTCTTCACTTCTTAAGTGGCAATCTCCATTTTCAAAACAGCCAGCATATATGGAGTACTTCTCATGTGATGAACCACTCTCCTTTCCCCTCCTCTACACCTGGAGATAATACTCTGCTTCAAAGGGGCTCCTGGGATGAGATTAGGACCACCTGTATAATCTTGTATTTTAGTTTTCTCATATTTTAAGATCAACTAATCTGGGACTTTAATTACATCTACAAAATCCCTTTGCAGCAGTTTCTAAATTAGTGTTTGATAACCAGGGAATGAGAACTCTGAGGGGCTATCTTTAGAATTCTTCCTTTCACACTAGTACATTTATAAATATGATACTTCTACTACAAAAATACAGCACGAAAGGGATTAAAGTTGTAGTGATGTGGAGAGAAGGAATGATGAGAGATGTGGAAAGGGAAAGGGTTCAGTAAGAGCAAATAGTGTTAAAAAACATCAGAGAAGGAATCAGTCTAGAGAGGGAGATGATTAAACAACTGTCAAAAGCAGAACTTCTGTCTGTCCCAGAATAAGTCTGGATCTAAGAAATTCATTGCATCAATGCTTGGGACTGCTAATGAAGAAAAACTTTTGTTCTGGACTTTACAATGAAGCAAAATACAGAAACATGCTCCTACACAAAGCCTGTGGTAACTTCTTTCAAATTAGGGTGGGAGGGCTTAAGAGCATCAGGAATCCTTTTAGTCTTTCTCTTTCTCCATGTCTCCCACTTTGTGTCTCTGTGCCCACCCAGGACCCTCAATTTACCTTTGTAACACAGAAGAAACTTTGTATTCCATTACAAGTTAATCATTAAAGGGATGTTGCCTATAAGCTTAATTATACATAATAATCCATCTCTAGGAACCCTGCCTCCCAGGTAATGAAGAGCATTAAGCTAAAATACCTTTGTTTAAAAATATACAAGCAACTTATGCAGCTCAATTCCAGAAAAATAAACGACCCAATCAAAAAAATGGGCCAAAGAACTAAATAGACATTTCTCCAAAGACATACAGATGGCTAACAAACACATGAAAGGATGCTCAACATCACTCATTATCAGAGAAATGCAAATCAAAACCACAATGAGGTACCATTTCACACCAGTCAGAATGGCTGCAATCCAAAAGTCTACAAGCAATAAATGCCGGAGAGGGTGTGGAGAAAAGGGAACCCTCTTACACTGTTGGTGGGAATGCAAACTAGTACAGCCACTATGGAGAACAGTGTGGAGATTCCTTAAAAAACTGGAAATAGAACTGCCTTATGACCCAGCAATCCCACTGCTGGGCATACACACTGAGGAAACCAGAATGGAAAGAGACACGTGTACCCCAATGTTCATCGCAGCACTGTTTATAATAGCCAGGACATGGAAGCAACCTAGATGTCCATCAGCAGATGAATGGATAAGAAAGCTGTGGTACATATACACAATGGAGTATTACTCAGCCATTAAAAAGAATACATTTGAATCAGTTCTAATGAGGTGGATGAAACTGGAGCCTATTATAGAATGAAATAAGCCAGAAAGAAAAACACCAATACAGTATATTAATGCATATATATGGAATTTAAGAAAGATGGTAATGATAATCCTGTATGCAAGACAGCAAAAGAGACACCAATGTATAGAACAGTCTTTTGGACTCTGTGGAAGAGGGAGAGGGTGGGATGATTTGGGAGAATGGCATTGAAACATGTATACTATCATGTAAGAAACAAATCACTAGTCTAGGTTCAATACAGGATACAGGATGCTTGGGGCTGGTGCACTGGGATGACCCAGAGAGATGATATGGGGAGGGTGGTGGGAGGGAGGTTCAGGGTTGGGAACTCATGTACACCTGTGGTGGATTCATGTCAAGGTATGGCAAAACCAATACAGAATTTTAAAGTAAAAAAAAATAATAAAATAAAATAAAATACCTTTGTTTAGCTCACAGGAAATATCCTGATCAGACCCATCTGTCAATGACTGTAGGGAAGAAGAAATTAACACATTCACTCAGGAGGCTGACTGGTACAAGGAAATATTTGACTTGACTCCCTCTCCTTGTGGTATAAATGAAGCCTGAATTCTTTTAATAACTCAGGGAAGATGGTTCTTTGGGACACAAGCCCACCATCTTCTTGGTCTGCTGGCTTTCTGAATAAAGTTGTTATTCCTTGTCTCAGCAATTCATCTCTCAATTTATTGTCCTGTCATGTGGCAAGGAGTGCAAGCTCAGACTCAGTAACAAATTCTGCAGAAGTCCTTCAACTTTTCACCTAAAAGATATTTGCCTAAAAGCCATTTTGCCAATTATCAACTCTTCTTGCAAAACACTTTTTATACAATTACCAAACTTTAGTTTTTCACACAAAGTAAATATGTTTCAGCGCACTTTAACATTTTGTTTCACTTTCAGTCTATGTCCCTGTTTTGCTTCTTTGGGGGACTTTGGCCAATTTATCTTACTTGTATTGGCATATTTTAACAAGTTTCATCAAACATGTAATATTCATTTGTGATTCACTAAATGTTTTTGAAGACCCTTATGTTTTGCTATTTTTAACATTTTACTTTATATGAAACAAAATGCCTACTCAATTTTTGTTGTTATGTCTTCACTAAATTTTTCCCACTAATTTAGAGTAAGAATAAAAAT
Organism: Capricornis sumatraensis; assembly: GCF_032405125.1. Taxonomy (NCBI): domain Eukaryota; kingdom Metazoa; phylum Chordata; class Mammalia; order Artiodactyla; family Bovidae; genus Capricornis; species Capricornis sumatraensis. The sequence continues at coordinate 76,138,903 of NC_091072.1, read as the reverse complement.
ATGTCATGGATGTTTTAAAACATTTAAAATTTGATACACTTTATTTTTTACTCAAATTATAAATGATTATTGAATTATATTTTATTAATTAACACTAGCTGGGAGGGATTGGGGGCAGGAGGAGAAGGGGACGACCGAGGATGAGATGGCTGGATGGCATCACTGACTTGATGGACGTGAGTCTGAGTGAACTCCGGGAGATGGTGATGGACAGGGAGGCCTGGCGTGCTGCGATTCATGGGGTCACAAAGAGTCAGACACGACTGAGCGACTGAAATGAACTGAACTGAACTGAATTAACACTAATTGACATTTTCTGTGTAAGTATTTAGATAATAATATATTAAAATAGATCAACTACCTAACTAAAACTGTAGCACAGAAATAATTTATTTATATCCTTCTAAATGTGTTCTACAGAAAAATGTTTTTGTAGGCATTCTTTGATATATTTGTTATTAACACTATCATTATAGCAAAAATGATATCATAAACATTTCCCATTACTTTCAATCTTCAAAAACCTAATTTTCAATTATTATCCAGTGTCATTAAGTATGGGCTTTCCAGGTGGTGCAGTGGTAAAGAATCCACCTGCCAATGCAGGGGACATGGATTTGATCCCTGAGTCAGGAAGATCTCCTGGAGTAGGAAATGACAGCCCACTCCAGTATTCTTGCCTGGAAAATTCCATGGACAGAGGAGACTGACAGGCTACAGTCCACAGGGTTGCAAAACAGTCAGACACAACTGAGCATGCACACGTGCATCATTAAGTATACCCCCGAAATTTAATGTAAAAATTCCACTATATTAGACATATTTTCAGCCTTTTACCACAATACCAGCTTCTTTATTTCTTATGTTGCTGCAAACTGTATCGAGGGCAGAGTTTTGCTGTGGTAAACAATACTGCATTAACCAATTTTGAGCATGAACTTTTCTCTCACGCTTATTTCTCCCTCTTATTTCTCAGAGTCCAAATAATTGGGTCCAAGGTTATTAACACTGTTAGAGTTCTTGATACTCCTCAATTTAAATAAGACAAGACTAAAATCCTCTGAGTAGTAAATCCAGCATATTCATGAATTTTGTTCTCAACTACAGCAAGTGACAGAAGAAAGGGATTCCAATTATTCTATTCTGCCTTAAGGAATGAATATCAAAATCTCTTAACTTTCAGAAGCAGAATGTCACTCTAAATTTTATTTCCAAGGCAACATACCATGAAATAAGATAGTCTATTGAAATTATTGCCTTTTGGAGATTAAAGGTTACATTCATGCATCAGAGCAGCAGTGTCTCAAGTTCCGCAGCCTTACAATGACACATTTCACATAGAATAGTATTTGCTTTTCTGTAACTAAAAGGTAAGAACAATTACCTGCTTTTCATTTTACTGAGATTTCTCTGACAAGCATCTAGAGGGCCTGGAGTTTTTAAAGGCAAGTGTTGAAATCACTTTACTTAAAGGCAAAAATGGGATTACTTACAGAATGAATATGAGTCACACAATATTACAGTAGTGTCACTTGAAGGTAATACATCTTATATTTGAATCTGCATATATTTCCTATATCTTGCACACATGATTTCCTTTTTCATTATGCACTCGCATTTTAAATCTGGGTTAGAGAGTTTGTAATTCACCTTTGTAGGTTACAAATTATACAACATTTAAAAACCAGTATTGCTAAACAAGAAATGAATTTCTAAAATTACTTCAGTTCAGTTCAGTCGCTTAGTCATCTCTGACTCTTTGTGACCGCATGGACTCCAGCATGCCAGGCCACCCTGTCCATCACCAACTCCCAGAGTTCACTCAAACTCATGTCCATTGAGTTGGTGATGCCATTCAACCATCTCATCCTCTGTCATCCCCTTCACCTCCCACCTTCAATCTTTCACAGCATAAGGGTCTTTTCAAATGAGTCAGTTCTTCACATCAGGTGGCCAAAGTATTGGAGTTTCAGTGCCAGCATCAGTCCTTCCAATGAATATTTAGGACTGATTTCCTCTAGGATGGACTGGTTGGATCTCTTTGCAGTGCAATGGACTCTCAAGAGTCTTCTCCAACACCACAGCTCAGAAGCATCAATTCTTCAGTTCTCAGCTTTCTTTATAGTCCAACTCTCACATCCATACATGATTACTGGAAAAGCCATAGCTTTGACTAGATGGGCCTTCGCTGGCAAAGTAATGCCTCTGCTTTTTGATATGCTGTCTAGGTTGGTCATAACTTTTCTTCCAAGCAGCAAGCATCTTTTAATTTCATGGCTGCAATCACCATCTGCAGTGATTTTGGCAATGGCACCCCACTCCAGTACTCTTGCCTGGAAAATCCCATGGACGGAGGAGCCTGGCAGGCTGCAGTCCATGGGGTCGCAAAGAGTCGGACACGACTGAGCGACTTCACTTTCACTTTTCACTTTCATGCATTGGAGAAGGAAATGGCAACCCACTCTGGTGTTCTTGCCTGGAGAATCCTAGGGACAGGGGAGCCTGGTGGGCTGCCGTCTATGGGGTCGCACAGAGTCAGACACGACTGAAGCGACTTAGCAGCAGCAGCAGTGATTTTGGAGCCCAAAAAAATAAAGTCTCTCATTGTTTCCACTGTTTCCCCATCTAATTGCCATGAAATGATGGGACCAGATGCCATGATCTCAGTTTTCTGAATATTGAGTTTTAAGCCAGCCTTTTCTCTCTCTTCTTTCACTTTCATCAAGAGGCTTTTTAGTTCTTTTTTGCTTTCTTCCATAAGGGTGGTGTCATCTGCATATTATTGATACAGGAGGTTATTGATATTTCTCCCAGCAATCTTGATTCCAGCCTGTGCTTCATCCAGCCCAGCTATTCTCACGATGTATTCTGCATAGAAGTTAAATAAGCAGGGTGACAATATACAGCCTTGATGTACTCCTTTCCTGATTTGGAAACAGTTTATTGTTCCATGTCCAGTTCTAACTATTGCTTCCTGACCTGCATACAGATTTCTCAGGAGGCAGGTCAGGTAGTCTGGGATTCCCATCTCAAGAATTTTCTACAGTTTGTTGTGATCCACACAGTCAAAGGCTTTGGCATAGTCAATAAATCAGAAATAGATGTTTTTCTAGAACTCTCTTGCTTTTTCGATGAAACAAAGGGCGTTGGCAATTTGATCTCAGGTTCCTCTGCCTTTTCCAAATCCAGCTTGAACATCTGGAAGGTCACGGTTCACATACTGTTGAAACCTGGCTAGGAGAATTTTGAGCATTACTTTACTAGCATGTGAGATGAGTGCTGTTGTGCGGTAGTTTGAGCATTCTTTGGCATTGCCTTTCTTTGGGATTGGAATGAAAACTGACGTGGCCACTGCTGAGTTTTCCAAATTTGCTGGCATATTGAGTATAGCACTTTCACAGCATCATCTTTTAAAATTTGAAATAGCTCAACTGGAATTCCATCACCTCCACTAGCTTTGTTCATAGTGATGTTTTCTAAGGCCCCCTTGACTTCACATTCCAGGATGTCTGGCTCTAGGTGAGTGATCATACCACCATGATTATCTTGGTCGTAAACATCTTTTTTGTATAGTTCTGAGTATTCTTGCCACCTCTTCTTAATATCTTCTGCTTCTGTTAGGTGCATACCATTTCTGTCCTTTATTGTGCCCATCTTTACATGAAATGTTCCCTTGATATCTCTAATTTTCTTGAGGAGATCTCTAGTGTGCTCTATTTTTTCAGTATACTACCACTGGTCAATTTCTTTTGGGATGTGCTTTATCATGGAGGGCAAATGCTTTAGGAAAATAGATTGAGTACCCTTGTTGTTTATATCCCTCCTCCTCCTTGGTTAGCCAATGTAAAATCTAGAGCCATGTGAATCAATAGGATTATATTTCTCATGACCAATCAGCAGTAATAGATTATAAAGAATTAAGGCAACTACTAATTTGTTCTAAAGAGTTAACCAAGTGTTTCAGCTAATAGGACTGCAAGTTCACTTCATGGAAATTTTACCCAAATCATGGTGCTTCATTCATGCCAGGGATAGTGGAACCTATCCTTCTGTGAAAATTAGTAAATCATGGGTTACAGTCTCCCATACCACAAAAGCCACACCAGCTGTGTGATGACTTTAGGTATGCATCAGTTCCACAAATGAAAAAGGTGCCTCCATAATTTATCATACCTTCTTCCTCAAAGATGCAAGTTTCACCTAGATATACAGTAGTAGAAAATCATACCTGATTCTATGATTTAGACCAAAGATAGTCTGAGTGGAAAAGGGCCCTTCACATTCTGCAAAGTTTCTGAAATAGGGCTTGATTTTGGAGAACAGTAACAGGTGTAAGGGCAAATACAACTTAAAAATAAGAGGCTTATTTTTCCCTGTGTAAATACAGGAGACTTCTCCCATCCTCTTCTTAGAGCATTTACTATGGAAATTTTTAAGTTCCTTCTCTGACTCTAAAATGCACACAAATCTTTTTAAAAGTTAAATAAGCTTCTTACCAGCTTTATGATGGAGGAATGTGTTTCTCAAGGACCCAAAAACAAGTGAATGCAATATGTGCCTCCCTCCAAAACTGTCTTATAGATGTGAGAAGTTTATTTTTCCTTTAGATAAAGCCAATTAGCAAACAGAGATGGCCACCTAAATTACCATATGAATCTGAGATGAACTATGAGTAGCAAATGATGCTTTAAATTCTCTTACTTGGTGACTAGTTATCATTTATCTCAAGAACTAGTATGTAACAAATCATATCTGCTCAGCTATATAAATAAATGAGACTTTCTGTATGATCTCCTAGCAGATTTTCTTTGATGCACGTTACAATCTGGATTGGTAATTATTCAACAATAAAAGTATTTTCTTTCTTTTCTACTTTTGTGGAGAAGTTTTCTGGACTGGGAGATTTTGTTTTAAATTACATTTCTCCAATACAGGCAAATGAGTTGCCACAGGAAATGGTCAATTGACCAAAACGTAAATGTGCTTGAGTAATAGAAATAGTTTTGCCTGAATTACTGTCCAAAATAACAGTATTTTATAAGAGCCTCAGCAGAAGGTCACATAGGAACATTAAGTGTTCATGACTATTTCTTATCTTGCAGTTCACAAAAGCACAATGAAAGTCAATATGTTATCAGAACTTTGAGGATACACACTCAGGTAAAGCAGATCACTACCTCAAGCATAAAATGCAAAGGAGAGTGTTTCTTTATCTTTTTTTGAAAATAATCTTCACATCCAAAATCATTTTCTCTATAGTCCATATTCTTCTAGGACATCAAATCTGTATTCAGTAAAATCTGTGTATGTGTGTATATAGAATACACATTTTAGTGAGCTCTAAATCTGTTTTCAATGTTATAACTGTTCAAAATAATAACTGTGCCAAATAATATATTTTAATGACAATTATATTTGTTTTAAAGCTTAGCCTTTTAAAGGAATTTGTCTAGTATACTGTAAGACAATATTTATAATATGTTGATTTTACATCTTAATTTATGTACTTTGAAAGACAAATTTATAACTAGGTGAGAATGTAGCAATTATAACAAGGGAATTGTGTTGTGACTAGGTTTTTTATTGTCTCTGTCTCTTTTGAATTCTGGTCTTTAGAATTTCTGAAGATTAAAAGAAGAAAGATTACTAGATAATTCCCTAAATACTGTATGACTCCATGCATTCTGAAGTCAATTAGTATATTTACACCTACTAGGAGAAAAACTACCTTTTTTCTCTACCCTTTTAAGTTCATTACTAGGACTGCTGTAACAAGAGGCAGATTAACAAGAGACAAGCATACAGATTTATTTAATTTTTACATGACATGGGAGCCTCATAAGGAAATGAAGACATGAAGAAACAGGTAAACCTAAATGGTTTTTTTCAGCTATTTTAAAATATAATTGACATATAACACTGTACAGATTTGAGGTGTAAAATGTATTGATTTTATACACATATATTGTTCTATGATTACTGCCATAGTGTTAGCTAACACCTCTAGAAATGGGGAGATTTGATTAAGGGTACAAACCTGATTGTATATATGGAAAGACTGAAAAGTCATGGAAAGATGTCATAGGACAAAGATGAGCTAAGTGTAGTAAACTGAAGTGGAAGAATGTGATTAGTAAGGCCAGTTCATTCAGGTTTCTCTGTGTCTCTTCATCTTTGGAGATAAGGATGACCCGTTCCTCCAGGTTGGGTAAGCACCTCTCATATGAGGGCTTTATGATCTGCTTCAGAGAAAATCAGAAAGTCTCTCCTGCACAAGCCATTTCTCAAATTCTTTTAGCATGAATATTCAATATGGCAGGTGCTATATTTTGGGACAGAGTTCTCATCCTAGGCCGTAACTTCAACACAGAAGCTCCAAAAGACCATACTTAATAGAATCACCTGAGGCCCTTACAAATTTCAACTTGTCTAGTTAATGAGTTTCAAATTGGGCAGGCTATGACTTCAGGGAATAACAGGCATTAGCCTAAGTTCTACAACTGAAACTAAGTCAATTATATTTTTTTAAAAATTAAAGATATTGGTTCCTCCATCTGGGATTCCAGGCTTAGCCATCCAACTACTGATTGCCTAATCTATATGTACCCTTCTGAAGGATTATATGTACCCCTCTGAAGGATTATATGTGAGTCATTCATATCACAAATTCTCGTATGATTGCATTTAGACTCAGAGAGGAAACTAAATAAAGAGAAGTCTAAATGGTTGAACCTGAGTCCCCTGGAGAGGCACTCTTTACACATCTTCTGTTGAGGATTGATAGTCTTCTCATATAATTTGTAGCAGAGAAAGCCAGGACAAATTCAGAGCTCAGAGGATACGTGTCTTGAAGCCTCTGCCTTTAAGAAGATACTCTGGGGTACCAGTTTTCTGTTCTCAGTATGATTTCTAACCAGAAAGAAAAAAGAATGTCTTGCTTTTTCTATCAGAAATACTGATTCCCATAGGCATAGAGACCATCACAGTGCAGATGAGAGCCCACCATGAAAAGACCATAGCGACAGGAAATCTGAGTCAGAAGAGCCCGGAACTCGGGAACGTCCGCTACGGTTGCTCTCAAGTTTTTCTTCTCTCTTTCCTAGTCCCTGTCTTCCCCTCAGCTAATCCACCCTTCTCTTCCTGTCTTCTCACCAACTTTCTATCTGCTGGAGATTGAGCTCCCTGACCTAGGACCACAGTTTCTATACACTGAGGCCTTTGTGCTTGGTTACTCTGAGCAGACACTTGGGAAGAATCTCTAACCTCAGTTAGTTATGCTGACTTTGGGATCAGGCACATCTTACATCTTGGGGTCAAGCTCCACACTGGCCTGGGCTCCAGCAGTGCAATGAAACCTGGGACCAGCAGGTGGAAGTGTAATGGGCAAGGTCGATGGGGAAAGTATACCCACCCAGAGTAGATAGCTGATGGTCGAGAGTTCACCAGAGCAGATCAGGGTACACCAAAGAACAAATTAAACAGCAGATAATGGTAACTCATATGAAACCCTCTTCTTCTGGGATGTCACACCACACATACTACAAAAAGTTCAGTTTGTTCCTATTAATAATTCCCTTTGACCCCAACAAATACTGATGATGTGAAGCACACAGAGAGAGAGAGGTAGAAGTCTAAACAGGTTTGAGGAAAATATCTGAATTCAAAAAGTTCCAAGTTTCCTCCAACTTTCACCATTCCCCTGTCCAGGTGCCTGTCTAGACACCAGTGGTCTTTCTGCCACTTTTCACTGAGTATTCAATTCCTACTCCACCCCATCTGCATTTGGTCATGAAGAATACTCACACATTCAGTGAATAGAGGAAATATTGAGCCTCTCTCCATATCATTTTCAATATTCGATCAACCCCAGTATTTAGGCAATTAACCAACACTTAAAAAACTTAAATACATGTAAGGGCAACAAGACTTTAGGTACCCCATGTTATATGTTACAGACCTCCTTCTCCAAGGAATGACCTAGACACCTATTTCCTTACAAAGAATATGACAAAGCTGGACGCATGTCAGTTTCCTGAGCCCAAACTGCAACTCTATGTCTTACATCTCTATGACCTTAAGAATGTTTTGTAAGTTTTCTGTGTGTCATCCATAAAAAGGTCTGTGTCAGGACTGTTTCATAAACAAATAGAATCACATCACCCAGCCAGCCTCCTGCCCTACTGCTGCACCACATAGGCCCACCTTCCAGGACCAAAGTTTTTCAGATCTGGACCCTCAGATAACAATTCCCTGATATCTTCTGCAGAATCTGGCAGAAGATAGAGTTAGAAACACAAATGAACACTGTGGTCAGGTGTACTTTAAAAAGTCAGTCTAGAATGATACAAGCAATTATCCACTTAATTCATCCAGAAAATTCCAAACACTTGGAGACATTTTCAAATTCTAGAAGATAATGATAGAAATTATTGTCATTTGTTGTGATTGTTATTTTGCTAGTGAAGACAGTAGAGGAAGTACTCACTTTGACAGGATTTAAATTCACAGATGAGAGAGACTCCTTAAAATAGATTTTTTTCAGCAAGTTGCTCTCATTGTTCACTGAATCAGTTAATTTAGGTCATTCTGAACTGCAAATTCAGCTACTGGACAGACATATACAATCTGGATCTAAGTTCTGCTATGACTCATAGTCATAAGGATTTAAGAAAGAATGAATAAGTAAACTGAATAAATTAATGTTCAGAAAAAAATGAATGACCAAGTGAATGTTATAGGCTTTAACAGCCTTTCCAGTATGGTCTGAAATGGGCCAGTAGGCATCGGATATGTTAAGTACACTACTGGTTACACAAAACTGAGACAAGCTGTACACACACATGCAAACATATACATACACATATACCATTCTTGGCTTCCCACTTTGTTGTCTTCTTAGTGCTGAATCCTTATCAAGCTTATGATTCTGCACTCTTTTCCCAAAGAAATCAGCTAAACAGTCTATCCAATTCACTTCATTTTTTATTCAACATATTTGCTATGGAAGACCAACCATATGTGCTTTTCACTGGACCAAGAGTTATGGCATGGAGATACAAAGTAATATACAGCATAACAGTCTCTTCAAGGAACTGTAGTATTATTGTTTGGGAAGGAAAAAGAAAAGAAGGAAATGCGCCACATACATTCTAACAATTAAGTGCCAAAATAAGACAGCGATTCAGCAAAGGCATACGATAAAGGGAGCTGCTTATGGTGGGTGAGCTCATGAATTAGTACAGAGTGGAACTATATCTGTTGAGGTCCTCCCAGAACAGATACTTTGGTAGTCGTAGTATTACATGAGAGTGGGGGAGAGGAGCCTGTGGAAGACAAAGAGGAAGAAAATAGAATTGGGCTGGAAAAGCCTTCAGACCAGATATGACAATGCTAACAGGAAAGAGGGAAGGAAAGCAGAATCATCTAAGGAGAGTTTCAGACAAGTACAGACCTGACAAGGATTATCCAACCCTTGGATGGATTGGAAGCTCTGGGGCAATGACTGACCCTCAGACAAGGCAAAAATGGTCAAAATGTGGTATCTAAGGTATGCTCGGTCATTGAATGCCTGGGAGGTTTGGCCTCCACTAAAGCTGCAGTTGTTTTCAAAGCATCAACTGGATGCTGTCAGCAAGCTCATCATTTTCAGCGGAATGCTGAGTTCTTTCGCCCAACTGGAGCACTTCAATGGCTGCCTCATGAGGAGAATCAGCATATTTAAGAAAAACATAAGAAAATGGAAGGCAGAAGTGCCAGATGAGAACAATAATGAAGACATAGGTTAAATCCTGGTGTAGTCACTTATTCACTCTGGTAAAGACAAGATATTCACATACTTCTCATTCTACATTAGAAAAATTAGGTTATAATAATCTACCCAGAATGTTTTATGAAATTAAATGAGAAAATGACAATTTGAATTGAAATACAACACAAAACCTTTTGTTATATTCAAGTATACAACATAATGATTTGATACTTGTATATATTGCAAAATGATCACCAAATGAAAGTCAAGCCTTAAGTGAAAGTTGCTGCATGGTAGAAAGACCTGATGTCTCCAGACATAGGGAACAGACTTGTGGACGCAGTGGGGGAAGAGAGGGTAGGACAAATTGAGAGAGTAGCATTAACACATATACACAACCATGTATAAAACAGACAGCTAGTGGGAAGCTGCTGTATAACACAGGGAGCTCGGCTCAGGGTTCTGTGATGATGGGGTGGGAGAGGGAGGCTCGAGAGGGAGGGGAAATATATAGTTATGACAGTTCTGCAATGTTGTACACCAGAAAACAACACAATACTGTAAAACAATTATCCTCTAATTAAAGATTTTAAAATATAAATGTGAAGAATAAAAGAAATATGGATTTTCTATCCCATAAATTAGCAAATAAAAATAGATAAATCATGACCATACAAAAAAAAGAAAAAGACCCAGTGTCTTGAGGTTTTATAGAATTGAGGTATACAGATTGGGGACTTGAATGAGTTATATAATTTATGATAGTCAAATTTCTAATTCACAGAAGGTACTCGGCAATATCCTCCTTATACTTTCTTCACATACCCAAAATTCAGACACACACACACTCACATACATGCACACAGAGTCACACTCTGTCATCTTTTAATCTTGTTCTAGAGAGTCAAATTGACAATGGGTGTTAATGCATAGTGTCAATAATAAAAAGCTAAAGAAAGATAAAATGATATTATTAGGAAGTTATGGATTCTAAAAGGGTTTTGGAGTGGAAGATCGGAAAATGGGAGAGAAGATAAAGGCTGAAACAGCTTCCCAGCAACTCTGCCATGATTTACAAAACATGCACAGAGTACCGCTGATAAAGCAGTGCCAGCTGAAGGAGACAGAACAAATTCAGAGTCTGCACAAATTAGCAAATTTCTTCAGTGTCTTTAAAACAGAATGTCACCTATGGAAAAATAATTGTTTGAAACAGAACACTAGAAGGGGAAGCAAACATTATAGACATTTGATAAGGACATACGTGAAATCTAAATAATCAGGTATAAGTACATAAAAGTGGATCCCTTTCTCCATAGTTGGGTGTAGTAAAGAGAAGTTTCAGGTACATTGCTATATTTTTTTCTAGGAAAAACTCTTTCTAAATGGCCTTGAGGAATCACAGCACCACCACTGAGTTCATCCTCCTTGGGCTGTCTGCTGACCCCAAAGTCCAGATACTGCTCTTGGTGCTTTTCATGGGGATTTACCTCCTAACCATGATGGGGAACCTGATTCTGCTGCTGGTGATCAGAGCTGATTCCCATCTCCACACATCCATGTACTTCTTTCTGAGTCACCTCTCTTTCCTGGATCTTTGCTTCTCTTCAGTCACACTTTCCAAGCTCCTGGAGAACCTCCTGTCTAAAAAGAAAACTATTTCAAAGGAGGGCTGCCTGACTCAAGCCTTCTTTGTGTTTGACATTGGAGGGACAGAAATCTTCTTGCTCTCAGTGATGGCCTATGATCGCTATGCTGCCATCTGCTACCCTCTGCTCTACAGTCAGGTGATGAGCGGCCAGCTCTGTGTGAGGCTGGTATGGGCTTCGTGGGGCCTGGGTTTTCTGGATGCAGTTTTCAGCATCCCCCTGGCTATGAACTTGAACTTCTGTGAGAACCACATCATCCCCCACTATACCTGTGAACTGCCTTCTCTCTTCCCTTTGTCCTGCTCTGATATTTCCACCAATGTCACTGTCCTGACAGGCTCCACACTGCTACGTGGCTTCGGTACCTTCTTCCTGATCTTCTTCTCCTACACACGCATTGTCTCCACCATCCTGAGCATCAGCTCCACCACAGGCAGGAGCAAAGCCTTCTCCACCTGCTCCTCCCACCTCACTGCAGTGAGCTTCTTCTATGTCTCAGCTTTCCTCCGTTATCTCATGCCAACCTTAGGTCACCTCTGGAGCTAATCTTCTCCATACAGTATGGTATAGTTACTCCGCTAGCAAATCCCCTCATCTATAGCCTCAAAAACAAAGAAGTAAAGACAGCTCTGAGAAGAACGCTGGGGAAATGTTTGCAATGGTAGAGGTAGAAAGCTGTAAGGAGAAGAGAAATCGGGGTCATTTGTAGAGATGTGGATGGACCTAGAGACTGTCATACAGAGTGAAATAAGTTAAAAAGAGAAAAACAAATACCAAACTACTGTTGTTAAGTCACCCAGTCGTGTCCAACTCTTTGTGACCCCATGGACTGTAGTACACCAGGCCTCCCTGTCCTTCACCATCTCCTGGAGTTTGCCCAAGTTCATGTTCATTGCATCAATGATGCTGTCGAGCCATCTGATCCTCTGACACCCGCTTCTCCTTCTGCCCTCAGTCTTTCCCAGCATCAGGGACTTTTCCAATGAGTTCTCTGGTCACACCAGATAACCAAAATACTGGAGCTTCAGCTTCAGCATCAGTCCTTCCAGTGAATATTCAGGGTTGATTTCCCTTAAGATTGACTGGTTTGATATCTTTGCTGTCCAACAGACTTTAAGGAGTCTTCTCCAGCACCAGAGTTTGAAGGCATCAATTCTTTGGGGTTCTGCCTTCTTTACCGTCCAGTCTCACAACCATATGGGACCACTGCCAAGACCGCAGCTTTGACGATATGGACCTTATTGGCAGAGTAATGCCTCTGCTTTTCAGCACATTGTCTAAGTTTGTCATCACTTTTCTGTCAAGAAGCACTCACCTTCTGATTTCACGGCTGGAGTCATGGATGGAGTCGTCACCATCCACAGTGATTTTGGAACCCAAGAGGACAAAATCTGTCACAACTTCCACCTCTTCCCCTTCCATTTGCCATGCAGCAATGATCTCGGGTTTTTTAATACTTAGTCTTAAGCTGGCTCTTTTTACTCTCCTCTTCCACAATATCATATATTAATGAATATATGTGGAATTGAGACACAGATGTAGAGCACAAACAAATGCATACCAAGGGGGAAACTGGGGGTTGTGATGCATTGGGAGGTTGGGATTGACACATATACACTATTGATCAGTTCAGTTCAGCCGCTCAGTCATGTCTGACTCTTTCCGACCCCATGGACTGCAGCATGCCAGGCCTCCCAGTCCATCAACTCAAACTCATGTCCATTGAATTGGTGATGCCATCCAACCATCTCATCCTCTATCATCCTCTTCTTCTACTGCCCTCAATCTTTACCAGCATCAGGGTCTTTTCAAATGAGTCAGTTCTTCACATCAGGTGGCCAAAGTATTGGAGTTTCAGCTTCAGCATCAGTCCTTCCAATGAATATTTTCAGGACTGATTTCCTTTAGGATGGACTGGTTGGATGCCCTTGCAATCCAAGGGACTCTCAAGAGTCTTCTCCAACACCAAAGTTCAAAAGCATCAGTTCTTTGGCCCTCAGCTTTCTTTATAGTCCAACTCTCACATCCATACATGACTACTGGAAAAACTATAGCCTTGACTAGATGGACCTTTGTTGGCAAAGTAATGTCTCTGCTTTTTAATATGCTATCTAGATTAATCATAGCTTTTCTTCCAAGGAGTAAGTGACTTCTAATTTCATGGCTGCAGTCACCATCTGCAGTGATTTTGAAGCCCCAAAATACAAAGTCTGTCACTGTTTCCACTGTTTCCCCAACTATTTGCCATGAAGTGATGGAACCAGATGCGATGATCTTAGCTTTCTGAATGTTGAGTTTTAAGCCAGCCTTTTCACTCTCCTCTTTCACTTTCATCAAAAGGCTCTTTAGTCCTTCTTCACTTTCTGCCATAATGGTGGTATCATCTGCATATCTGAGGTTATTGATATTTCTCCTAGCAATCTTGATTCCAGCTTGTGCTTCATCCAGCCCACATTTTCTCCTGATGTACTCTGCATATAAGTTAAACAAGCAGGGTGACAATATACAGCCTTGATGTACTCCTTTCCCGATTTGGAACCAGTCTGTCGTTCCATGTCCAGTTCTAACTGTTGCTTCCTGACCTGCATACAGATTTCTCAGGAGGCAGGTCAGGTGGTCTGGTATTCCCATCTCTTTCAAAATTTTCCACAGTTTGTTATGATCCACACAGTCAAAGGCTTTGGCATGGTCAATAAAGCAGATGTTTTTCTGGAACTCTCTTGCTTTTTCAATGATCCAACTCTGTGTTGTCAATTTGATCTCTGGTTCTCCTGCCTTTTCTAAATCCAGCTTGAACATCCGGAAGTTCACAGTTCACATACTGTTGAAGCCTGACTTGGAGAATTTTGAGCATTATTTTACTATTGTGTGAGATGAGTGCAATTGTGTGGTAGTCTGAGCATTCTTTGGCATTGCCTTTCTTTGAGACTGGAATGAAAACTGACATTTTCCAGTCCTGTGGCCACTGTTGAGTTTTCCAGATTCTGACATATTGAGTGCAGCACTTTCACAGCATCATCTTTTAGAATCTGAAATAGCTCAACTGGAATTCCATCACCTCCACTAATTTGGTTCGTAGCAATGCTTCCTAAGGCACACTTGACTTCACATTCCAGGATGTCTGGTTCTAGGTGAGTGATCACACCATCGTGATTATCTGGGTTGTGAAGATCTTTTTTGTATAGTTCTTCCGTGTATTCTTGCCACCTCTTCTTAATATCTTCTGTTTCTGTTAAGTCCATACCATTTCTGTCCTTTATTGAGCCCATCTTTGCATGAAATGTTCGCTTAGTATCTCTAATTATCTTGAAGAGATCTCTAGTCTTTCCCGTTCTATTGTTTGCATCTATTTCTTTGCATTGATCACTGAGAAAGGTTTTCTTATCCTCCTCACTATACTTCAGAACTCTGCATTCAAACGGGTATATCTTTCCTTTTCTCCTTTTCTCTTCTTTTCACAGCTATTTGTAAGGCCTCCTCAGACAATCATTTTGCCTTTTTGCACTTCTGTTTTGGGGGATGGTCTTGATCCCTGGCTCCCATACAATGTCACGAACCTGCTATGTATAAAATAGGTAATGAGAACACACTGTATAGCACAGGAAACTACTCAATGCTCTATGATGACCTGATGGGAAGGAAATCCAAAAAAGGAAGGATATATGTATATGTATATGTATATGTATACGTATAGCTGATTCACTTTGGAATACAGTAGAAACTAACACAACATTGTAAAGCAACTGTACTTCAGTAAAGCAATTTTTAAGTAAAAAATAAGAAATAAATAAAAATTTTTAATGGTAGATGATAGATTAAGAAAGAACTATAGGCTTCAGGATATCTGGTGAGTTAACACTAAAAGCTTCCTAGCGGTCCTGTTTTAGATGCTGAAAGATGCCACAGAAAAGCATAAGAAAGACGCATGAAGATACTTTGAGGGTGGGGTCAGGATGGGAGAAGACAGTTCAGATTCAATCCTGCTCAAAGGCATATCAATGAAATATAGATCTTGGCCAAAAGTTATACTTAATCATAATTTATTTCTCTATTGTTTCATTGATACTGAGTAAAGTTGTATGTGTACTGAATTATTTTTGGGAATTAAATAAATAGAAAGGCAATGAAAAACATAAGATTTCACCAAAAGTGTTGAATTTCAGGGAAAGAAAACTTATCAACTTAGGGCTTATGGAGGGGTTGGAGCTTTGAATGGAAACCTTGCAGATAAAAAAGTGCTATGTTCTGCCCAGAGTGACTGTCAAGTGAGTGACTTGGGTGATGCCAAGAACTCTGCTTTTCTATTACATGAGAGTTGGAATTTGAGGGGGAATGTGGCTCATTCAAGGTAACACAAGAAAATTTAGCCTCTCCAACATCTCGCCTTCTTTAAAGCACTGGTTTTCTCTAGTTCGTCTGCGTGGAGAATGCAAGGTTTTTAGTCTTCCTTCTCATTATTTTAGCAATTTATGAAATATAAAATACGTGTTATATGACACAGCAACTTTGTATTTCCTGAGCATTTTTACATGCTACTCATGATTTTACTCAAAATACATTGCATTTTAAAGTCATAATAACTTGCAATCATCCAATGCTATTTTCTGTATAGCAATAATGAGAATTATTATAGTCATGGATATGGTTAATAGATTAAAACACTTTAAAGTTCCATTTAACTTTATTTTTCCACAAGTGAAACATGTATACTGAATCATGTACTAAGTAACAACACATCTGTTATTTCTAATTTTTTGAGGTTTTAATAAGAAAACATCACAGTCATCCAAGTCTATGCCCCAGCCAATAATGCTGAAGAAGCTGAAGTTGAATGGTTCTGTGAAGACTTACAAGACCTTCTAGAACTAACCAAAAAAAAAGATGTCCTTTACATCATAGGGGATTGGGATGCAAAAATAGGAATTCAAGAGATACCTGGAGTAATAGGCAAGTCTGGTTTTAAAGTACAAAATACAGCAGGGCAAAAGCTAAGAGAGTTTTATGAAGAGAACACACTGGTCATAGCAAACACCCTATTCCAACAACACAAGAGACAGCTCTACATATGGACATCACCAGATGGTTAACACTGAAATTAACTGATTATATTCTTTTCAGCCAAAGATGGAGAAGCTCTATTCAGTGAGCAAAAACAACACCAGGAGCTGACTATGGCTTGGATCATGAACTCCTTATTGCAAAATTCAGGCTTAAACTGAAGAAAGTAGGAAAAACCACTAGGCAATTCAGGTATGATATAAATCAGATCCCTTATGATTATACAGCAGAGGTGACAAATAGATTCAAGGGATTAGATCTGGTAAACAGACAGCCTGAAGAACTATAGACAGAGGTTTGTAACACTGTACAGGAGGCAGTGACCAATATCATCCCAAAGAAAAAGAAATGCAAAAAGGCAAAATGAGGAGGCCTTAAAATAGCCAAGAAAAGGACAGAAGTGAAAGGCAAATGAGAAAGGGAAAGATATACCCATTTGAATGCAGAGTTCCAAAGAATAGCAAGGAGAGATAAGAAAGCCTTCTTACATAAGCAATGCAAAGAAATAGAGGAAAACAACAGAATGGTAGAATGGGAAAAAACTAGATTTCTTCAAGAAAATTAGAGATACCAAGGGAACATTTCATGCAAGGAAGGGCACAATAAAAGACAGAAATAGCAAGGACCTAACAGAAGCAGAAGAGATTAAGAAGAGGTGGCAAGAATACACAAAAGAACTATACAAAAAGGTCTTAATGACAGGGATAAGTATGATGGTGAGGTCACTCACTTAAAGCCAGACATGCTGGAGTGTGAAGTTAAGTGGGCCTTAGGAAGCATTACTACAAACAAAGCTAGTAAAGGTGATGGAATTCTAGCTGAGCTATTTCAATATTCTACTCATTTCACATTCTACCAAGATAATACTCAAAATCCTTCAAGCTAAAATCCTTCAAGCTAGGCTTCAACAGTACATGAACCAAGCAAACTGAGAACTCAGATGTACAAGCTGGATTTAGAAAAGACAGAGGAACCAGAGATCAGTTTTCCAACGTCCATCAGATCATAGGAAAAGCAAGAGAATTCCAGAGAAACATCTACTTCTTCTTCACTGACTACGCCAAAGCCTTTGACTATGTGGATCAAACAAATTGTGGAAAATTCTTCAAAAGATTGGAATACCAAACCACCTGACCTGCCTCCTGAGAGACAGAAATCTCCTGCCTCCAGAAATCTGTATGCAGGTTAGGGAGCAACAGTTATAACTAGACATGGAACCATGAACTGGTTCTGAATTGGAAAAGGAGTATACCAAGGTTGTATATTGTCACCCTGCTTATTTAATTTATATGCAGAGTACATGATGTGACATGCCAGGCTGGATGAAGCACAAAGTGGAATCAAGATTGCTGAAAGAAATATCAATAACCTCAGATATGCAGATGACACCACCCTTATGGCAGAAAGTAAAGAAGAACTAAAGAGCCTCTTGATGAAGGTGAAAGAGGAGAGTGAACAAAAATGGCTTAAAACTCAACATTCAAAAAAATATTTCATGGTATCTGGTCCCATCACTTCATGGCAAACAGATGGGGAAGCAATGGAATCAGTGAAAGACATTATTTTCTTGGGCTCCAGAATCACTGTGGATGGTGACTGCAGCCATGATATTAAAAGACACTTGCTCTCTGGGAGAAAAGCTATGATAAACCTAGATAGTACTTTGCCAACAAAGTTCTGTATAGTCAAGCTATGGTTTTTCCAGTAGTCATGTATGGATGTGAGAGCTGGACCATAAAGAAGATTGAGCATTGAAAAATCGATGTCTTTGAACTGTGGTGTTGGAGAAGGTTCTTGAGAGTCCTTTGGACTACAAGGAGATCAAACAAGTCAATCCTAAAGGAAATCAACCCTGAATACTCATTGGAAGGACTGATGCTGAAGCTGAAGCTTCAATACTTTGGCCACCTGATGGGAAGAGCCAACTCATTGGAAAAGACCCTGATGCTGGGAAAGACTGAAGGCATGAAAAGAGATGAGGACAACAGTAGACAAGATGGTTGGATGGCATCACCAACTCAATGGACATGGGTTTGAGCAAACTCCGGGAGATGGTGAAGGACGGGGAAACCTGGCATGCTGCCGTTCATGGGGTTGCAAAGAGTTGGACATGACTGAGTGACTGAACAACAACAACTCTTTCTCCAAATGTATGTGTGAGCTGAGATCTCACTATTTTAAGAGACCTAATATGACCCAGAGACATCCCCTCTATCACCCCTTTAAGACACATTTCCTCCAGTTTTAGAGACAAAAAAAATAAATAAACAGAGGGGGGGAAAGCAGTGACTTTTATAATTAGCCCTGTTGTTATTTTCTCATTGTTGATCATCACTTGTTTACTCATTGACAATGAGCAACCTAAACCCAGACACTGACCTTAGGGTAGCAGTCATACAAGCATTGACTCTAGAGGAGGCATGTGGGAATTCGTCAGAAGATCTTGCTGATTCTTCTCACTGCACAGTTCCCTGACCTAGAAGGCTTGACTCCGTTCACACTCTTATATCCCACCTCTTCTCCAAACCCAGCAGCACCCTCTCTGCTCTAGTTGCAGAGAAACCTAACAACTTCCTTGCATGTGACAAATGGGCGCTAAGTCACTTGAGTCATGTCTAACTCTTTGCAACTCTATGGACTGTGTAGCCTGCCAGCTACAGGGATTCTCTGGCAAGAACAATGGAGTGGGTTGCCATTTTCTTTTCTTTTCTTTTCTTTTTTTTTAAGTAGTAGATTTAACTTGTCCAATACTTCCTATGATATTGATATTTGGGTTTTGTTTTTTACTTTATTTGGGGGGTTCAGGATTGGGAACATGTGTTCACCCGTCATGGATTCATGTTGATGTATGCCATTTTCTTCTCCAGGGAATCTTCCTAACCCGCATCTCTTATGTCTCCTGCATTGACAGGCAGGTTCTTTACCACTAGTGCCACCTGGGTGTGTCCAAAGCCAGGTCTCTACCGAGATGACCAGTTGACTTCTCCCCAGAAATTCACATACCTTGCCATACCAAATAGGAATTAAACAGCCTGCTGTTTTTCTACCACCTCACCTTCTACCCTGTCAGCTTTTCCAGTTTTTCTCTTTCTGGTCCAGAGAGGCATAGGAGAAAGATCAGAAAGTCTACTGCTAAAGCAGAGGTCCAGCAAGGAAATAGTATCTGCCTCTTCTGCTTGCAGACATCCTCTACTTATTTTAAGTGCTGCTCTTAGGACCCCATTCATCTGGATTCTACAAAAACAAAGTAACCCTTCCCTCCCCACAAAAAGAAAAGGAAATGGTGTCCCACCATGAACACTAAATTCTCAATATGGCCAAAAAAACCTTTCCCATTGGTTTAAGCCCTCAATTTTTTATATAACCAAGGAAGGAGCAGTGACAACTAACAGTTGTACCATAGGTCTGCTCTCTTACTAAGTCTTGCAAAGGGTGCCTGATGCCATTAATGGTAGAGATTATCAAATGGGTATTTATGTTCTGGAAAACAATATGAAAGCTCCTCAAAAAGCCAAAAATAGAACTACCATTTGATTCAGCAATACCACTTCTGGGTATAAACTTAAAGGAAATGAAAGTAGAATATGAAGAGATATATACAATCCTATGCTTACTGCAGCATTATTAAGAATAGCCAAGAAATGGAAATAATCTAAGAGTCCATCAACAGATAAACGGATAAAGATGTTATATGTGTGTGTGTATCTGTGTGTATATATAAAGCGGAATATTATTCATCCACAAGAAAAAGGACAACCTGCCTGCCATTTTCAAAAATAAGGATGGATCTTGAGCACCTTATGCTAAGTGAAATAAGTCAAACAGAGAATAACAAATACTGTGTGATGTCACTTTTATATGAAATCTATAAAAGCCAAACTCTTAAAAACAGAGAGTAAAATGATGGTTACAAGAAATGGGGGTTAGGGGGATAGGACAAATGTTGTTTAAGGGTAAAAACTTTCAAATAGTAGTAAATAAATCCAAGAGATCTAAAGCATAGTAGAGTGAATATGAACAACAACATTGTATTATAATCATTACACTTCCTAAGAGAGTAGAACTTAGTTAATTATACTGACCACTAAAATAGAAATAATATTTATGTAACATAATAGAAGTGCTAATAATCATTAAAATGACAACACTATTATGATAATAAATATACCAAATTAACATGTTCTATACCTTAAATTTATATGTTATATGTCAATTTAAAAAAATAAACAACATACTCATAGACACAGAGAACAGACTGGTGGTTACCAGAGAAGGAGGTAAGGGGTGGGTGAAGTAGCTGAAGACTTGAGGGTCAAAAGGTAGAAACTTCCAGTTATACAATAAATAAGTTCTGGGGATGTAATGTACAGCATGGCAACTATTGTTAATAATACTATATTGTATACTTGAAAGTCAAAGACAGTAGATCTTAAAAGTTCTTATCACAAGAAAAATTGTAGCTCTATGCATGGTGAGGGATATTAACTAGATTTACTATGGTGATAATTTTGCAATATATACAAATATCAGATCACTGCTGTACACCTGAAACTGATATAATATTATGTCAATTACTTCTCAATAAAATATAAAGCAAGGTTGGTTCTTTGGAAACATAAAGCAGATAAACTTCTGTCAAGTTTACTCAAGAAAAAAGAGAGGAGCACCAAAGAAACAATCTTAAGAATTAAACAGTATATCAAACATATTGAGAGGATAATATAAATGACATTATGTCAATAAATTTGAAAACTTAGATAACTAAACTCCCATTAAAATACAATTAACCAAAAGTGACTCAAGAAGAAATAAGAATCTAAAAAGCACTTTTTAGAGTTGGAGAGCTGAGACTAAACCTCAGCCAGCTTTATATTTAAGTTAGAACTTTCAATAAAGTAAAAATGTCAGTCTTCCTCAGGTTGAACAATAGATTTAACTTAATTCCACAATAAATCTCACCAATAATTTTTACAAAACTCAGCAAGCTAATCCTAATATTTTATGGAAAGTGGTACGTGAAAATCACTCAGTCATGTCTGACACTTTGCAACCCCCATAGGCTATACAGTCCATGGAATTCTCCAGGTCAGAATGCTGGAGATGGTAGTCTTTCTCTTCTCCAGGGGATCTTCCTACTAGGGAAAGTAGCCAGGTCTCCCACATTGCAGGCAAATTCTTTACCAGCTGAGCTACCGGGGAAGCCCACACCATAATCAAGTGGGATTTATTCCAGAGATGCATGGATAATTCAACATCCACAAATCAATCAATGTAATATACCACACTAACAAATTGAAGAATAAAAACCATATGATCATCTCATAGATGCATAAAAATCATTTGATAAATTTAACATCCACTCATGATTTTAAAAAAATCTCTCAGCAAAGTAGGTATACAGGGGAAATGCCTCAACATAAAAAGGCCATATATGGTGAGCCACAGCTGACATCATACTTAATGGTGAAAAACTGAAAGTTTTCCTCTAAATTCAGGAACAAGGCAAGGATACTCACTCTCACCAATTTTATACAAAATAGTGTTGAAACTCCTAGCCAGAGCAACCAGGCAACAACAGATAAATTTTGCTAAATACTAACCAGATATATAAATAAATAAAGGTTATCCAAATTGAACAAAAGAAACTACCTCTATTTGTAGATGACATGATATTTTATATAGAAAAGCCTAAAACTCCACAAAAAAACTGTTAGGACACATGAACGAATTCCATAAACTTGCAGGACACAAAATCAATATATAAAAAATATACAGCATCTCTGTACATTTATAATAAACTAGCAGAAAAAGAAATTAAGAAAACAATCCCATTTACAATTACATGAAAAAGAATAAAACACCTAAGAATAACTTTAACCAAGAGGCTAAAAACAAACTGTACAATGAAAGCTATGAGACATTGATGAAAGAAAATGAAGACAAAAATGAATGGAAAGATAGTCCATAATCACAGAAATAAAAATTAATATTGTTGAAATATTTACACTACCCAACACAATCTATATCTATATTGATTTTAACCTCTATTACAATGTCAATGGCATTTTTCGCAGAAACAGAAGAAAAAAGTGCTAAAATTTGTATGGAACCATAAAAGACCCTGCATAGCTAAAGCTATCTTGAGAAAGAAAAACAAAGTCAAAGGCATCACATTCCTGATTATAAACTGTATTACAAAGCAATAGTAATCAAAACAGTATGATATTAGCATGAAAACAAGAATACAGAGATTAATGGCACTGAATAGAGAGCACAGAAATAAACCCACACATATGTAGTCTATCAATCTACAACAAGACAAGAATATATAGTATGAAAAGGACAGTCTCTTCAATTGGAAAAACTGGACAGCCACATGCAAAGGAATGAAACTGGATCTTACACCATACACAAAAAATAAACTCAAAATGGATTAAAGATTTGAAAAAATCTTTATAAAGATCATAAAATTTATAAAATCTGAAACCATAAAACTCATAGAAGAGAACATATGAAAAAACCTCCTTGACACTGGTCTTGGCAATGATTTTGCTGACAACACCAAAAGCACAAATGACTAGCAAATATCAATAAGTGGAACTACATCAAACTGAAACGTTTGCTCAGCCAAAGAAACAAACAACAACAACAACAACAACACCATAAGGAGGCAAACAAAGTAATAGGAAAAAATATCTGCAAGCCATATATTTGATAAGATGTTCACATTCAAAATATATAAATAACTCACACAACTCAATAACAGAGATCAAACAAATCAATTTTAAAGTGGGCCAAGGACTTGAATAGACGTTTTTCCCAAAGAAGACATCCAAATGACCAATGTTCAACATCACTAATCATCAAGGAAATGAAACTCAAAACCACAATCAGATATCCCCTCATGCTTATCAGAATGGTTATCATTTAAAAGATGACAAATAATAAATGTTGGAGAAAAGGGAACACTTGTGCACTATTGGTGGGAATGTAAATTGATTTACCCATTATGGAAAACAGTATGGAGGTACCTCAAAAAATTAAAAACATAATTACCATATGACCCAGAAATTCCACTTCTGGGTATATACCCAAAAGAAACTAAAATAAGATATCAAAAATATATGCACTCTCATATTTATTGCAGCATTATTCACAGTAGCCAAGATATGGAAATAATCTAAAACTAAACTTCCAGCTATAAGATGAATAAGTTTTGGGAATCTAATATGCAGCATAGTGACTGTACTTAATAACACTCTACCATACATTGAAAAGTGCTAAGAGAATAAATCTTAAATATTCTCACCATAAGACAAACCAAAAAATTGTAATTATGACAGGTGAAGGATGTGTCACCTAACATGATGTGGTTGAAAAAAAAGATACATGTATACATATAACTGAATCACTTTGCTGTACACCTGAAACTATCACAACGTTGATAATCAACTATACTTCAATATAAAATATAACATTTTTTTTAAGTTTTTAAAATTCTAAACAGTAAGTTACCTGTTTAAGTTACATGGAATGATTTTTTTAAAAACACACGGTGAAACAAATTGCAATATATACGTGTATCAAACCATCACTTTGTACACTTTAAACTTACACATTATATGTCAATTATATCTCAATAAAGCTGGGGGGGATGCCTTTCTTATTCTCTCCAGTCTCTATCAGCCTAATATGTGTTCTTTTTTAGACTTTAAATAATTGCTTTAATTTGGAAGTTTCAAATACTCCCCTGTGTCTCTTACAGCTTACCTTTCTAGCTAACAGGGAAACATGCAATTAGTGAGTCTGGAATTTGGCTTCAGGGTAAGCTTCAGAGAGTACAGGGCATTGACCCAGCTTCCCCTGGGTGCCAACCCAGCTCTTGGCTGTAGAAGAACAGATGGCCCTCTGATTGGGTCTGTTAGAGAATTTTCTCCTTCAGTGGTATTCTTCAGAAGTATTCAGAATCTCAGAGGAAATAAATGAAGATAGAGCAGGTTACTGGATCTGAGATCATGTGAGGAAGTTCTAATGAACTACATACCTGTTCAGAATATGAGCTTCTTTTGAGAAATTGGTCTTGTCCTTCCATATAGTGGCCTGTATTGCAGAATAACACCACTCTAGGTTAAGGGAGTCAAGAGATAATCTTAATTTTGTAGCAATCCCAGTGTTTTTAAAGCTTGAACCATTCTAATAGCCAATTCTCACTTATAGCAAGAAGAAAAAGCTATCTGTTGTAGAGAGTCAGATTCTTGTGACATAGGTTCACTTATAGGAAGACTGTACCTACGATGTGTCTACCTGAATGGGAAAACCTGAACACAGGAACTGGATTTCCAGGAAAAACCAGGAGTATGGTAATATCTTCCAAAATATCTTGATATCCCCCTCTCTATTTTTCCTTCCTAGAAATTTCTGTATGTGTTTCAATTTTGCTGACCATCTTCTCTTTTAGTTTAGAGAGCGTATTTAGAAGAATGAGGAAGGGTGAGGCCCTTTTCTGTGATTCCCTGTATCATATGATCTAGATAGTTGCTGCCTTCACCCACACAAAATGTGTAAGTTAGCACATGAGAGAAAAATATTATTCAGAAATGCTACACTCTTCTTGGTTGAGACGCTGAACTCCCCAAGTTACATGGTCAGATCCATCTTATGCATGGAAGTAGAAAAGTGGGAGCAATTTTCAGGATAGCCCTGTTCACAAATAGATGAAATAACCAAGTTCCTGAAAAGAATAGAACAAATGTGTCATTTCACTTTGCTTGAGTAGATCCCAAGAAGACATCTGCTTTCAACAATATTTACAATTTTATCCAAGCAGGTTCCTCAAAAGTAAATTCTCCAACTGTTTATGCATCATCACCACTAGCTGAAATCACACAAAGGTGAACAGTGCCCTGCCTGTACAAGCACACAGGTAACCTAAACATGGGTCTAAGATGAATTTGAACTTTGTTAATAGGATCAGGTTTTTAACTATATTTGCTTTGAAGAAACAGCAGGATTTGAGGTAAGGCTGGAAGGTGAATGAGAGTCTGAACCAGTGGAATAAAAAAGTAGAACATCTGAAAGAAAACCATGTAGTCAAAGAGAGAAATATAAGACCTTTCTAGTACCAAAGGGGGTCAAAAAGGCTAAAATATAGGTTAAGGACAGAGGAAGAACTCTGAATGTCAAGACAAGAGAAATGGATTTGATTCCACAAAGTACCTAGAATAGTCAAATTCATAGCATCAGAGAGTATACTGGTAGATGCCAGGGGCTGGAAGCAGGGTGGAGAATGAGGACTTAATTTTTTAATGGGAACACAGTTTCAGTTTAGGAAAGTGAACAATTCTGGAGATGGATAATGGTGAAAGTTGCACAACAATGTGAATGGATTTAGTACCACTGAAATATGGTATTTAGTATAGCTAAATATCATTAAAACAGCATTTTTATAATAAGAATTTTACCACATTAAAAAAAATTTCTTTTTAAGATAGGAAAAGTGATCTTTACTCTTGTGGACCAGACCTAGATATTGGGATGAGAATTAGAGGAAATACTATGGAAGTTATTTCTTGGTGCTTCTACTGGTTGTTAATGTCCCTATATCATATTTCCAAAGGGCAAAATGAAGATAAGTGTCCATGTCCGATATACTTCATAGAATTTCTCTCAGCATAAAGAGAGACAGGACATGAGAAACTGCTTTGTATTTTTAAAAATCTATTAAAATTTAATGTGATGTTTAACAAGTAAGAAGCCCTGGATTATTTTCAACAAAAATATTAGACAGGAGAAAAGGTTTAGAACAATTACCTCAAATATGTTGTACAATGGTTTTTTTTTTAATGTTGTACAATGGATTTTAAGAATTTCTGAAATTTAGTGCATGTAATGAAAATTGAATAACATTAATGTTAGAATGAACCAGAAATATTATTTCTCCAGTAAGTCTCTGTGGAACAGGAGTAAGTTCAGTTCAGTTGCTCAGTCATGTCCGACTCTTTGCAACCCCATGAATCACAGCACACCAGGCCTCCCTGTCCATCATCAACTCCCAGAGTCTACTCAAACTCATGTCCATTGAGTCAGTGATGCCATCTAACCATCTCATCCTCTGTCTTCCCCTTCTCCTCCTGCCCCCAATCCCTCCTAGCATCAGTCTTTTCCAGTGAGTCAGTTCTTCACATCAGGTGGCCAAAGTATTGGAGTTTCAGGGTAAGCTGAAGTTTTCAGCTTCAGCATCAGTCCTTCCAATGAACACCCAGGACTGTTCTCCTTCAGAATGGACTGGTTGGATCTCCTTGCAGTCCAAGGGACTCTCAAGAGTCTTCTCCAACACCACAGTTCAAAAGCATCAATTCTCTGGGGCTCAGCTTTCTTCACAGTCCAACTCTCACATCCATATATGACCACTGGAAAAACCATAGCCTTGACTAGATGGACCTTTGTTGGCAAAGTAATCTCTGCTTTTCAATATGCTATCTAGGTTGGTCAAAACTTTTCTTCCAAGGAGTAAGCACCTTTTAATTTCATGGCTGCAGTCACCATCTGCGGTGATTTTGGAGCCCCCAAAAAATAAAGTCTGACACCATTTCCACTGTTTCCCCATCTATTTCCCATGAAGTGATGGGACCAGATGCCATGATCTTAGTTTTCTGAATGTTGAGCTTGAAGCCAGCTTTTTCACTCTCCTCTTTCACTGTCATCAAGAGGCTTTTTAGTTCCTCTTCACTTTCTGCCATAAAGGTGGTGTCATCTGCATATCTGGGGTTATTGATATTTCTCCCAGCAATCTTGATTCCAGCTTGTGCTTCTTCCAGCTCAGTGTTTCTCATGATGTACTCTACATATAAGTTAAATAAGCAGGGTGACAATATACAGCCTTGACGTACTCCTTTTCCTATTTGGAACCAGTCTGTTGTTCCATGTCCAGTTCTAACTGTTGCTTCCTGACCTGCATACAGGTTTCTCAAGAGGCAGGCCACGTGGTCTGCTATTCCCATCTCTTTCAGAATTTTCCACAGTTTATTGTGATCCACACAGTCAAAGGCTTTGGCGTGGTCAATAAAGCAGAAATAGATGTTTTTCTGGAACTCTCAACCTTTTTCCATAGAACTCTCTAAAGTCTGTGAAGATTGTGACCTAAATTTGTGATCTATCAAGAAAAGATTACTCTTACTGAGACATAGTGAGGGCAGCTTTGAGATATGTAAGCACAAGTTCAGACAACCCAGAGAGGGATGTTTAAGAAGAGAAGATGATGCTGTAGAGAATGGGAACAATCATAGGCAATATCACCCACTTTCTATTTTATTCCAAGGAAACAGCCTCCACAAATATCCATGAGGAACCACAGCACCATCACCGAGTTCATCCTCACTGGGCTGTCAGACGACCCCCACATCCAGGCTCTGCTCTTTGTGCTCTTCCTGGTGATTTACCTCCTGACCGTGATGGGGAACCTGACGATGTTGCTGCTGATCAGGGCTGACTCCCACCTCCATACGCCCATGTACTTCTTCTTGAGTAATCTATCATTTGTGGACCTCTGCTTCTCTTGTGTCACTCTGCCCAAGCTCCTGAAGGACCTCCTGTCTGAGAAGAAAACCATCTCTGTCGAGGGCTGCCTGACTCAGGTCTTCTTTGTGTTTTTCTCTTCAGGAACTGAAGCCTGTCTACTCTCAGTGATGGCCTATGACCGCTATGCTGCAATCTGCCACCCCCTGCACTATGGCCAGGTGATGAGCACCCAGCTCTGTGTGAGGCTGGTGTTGATCTCATGGGGCCTGGCCTGTCTCAATGCATTTGTCATTGTGCTCCTGGCTATTAGCCTGGATTTCTGTGATGCCCAAACCATCCACCACTACACCTGTGAGCTGCCTGCCCTCTTCCCCCTGTCTTGTTCTGATATCTCTGTTGTTACTAATATCCTACTCTGCTCCAGCCTATTGCATGGGCTTGGAACCTTCATCCCAATCTTCTTCTCTTATGCCCGCATTATCTCCACCATCCTGAGCATCAGCTCCACCACAGGCAGAAGAAAGGCTTTCTCCACCTGCTCCTCCCACCTCATCGCAGTGATCTTGTTCTTTGGCTCGGGTTTTCTTTGTTATCTCATGCCTCCGTCTGGCTCCTCTTTGGATTTGCTTCTCTCTGTACAGTACAGTGCAGTCACACCCATGCTGAATCCCCTCATCTACAGCCTAAAGAACAAGGAGGTGAAGGCAGCTGTGAAGAGGACATTAGGGAAACATCTATAATGTTCAGGTAGTGAACAAAGACAACTCTAAGCAAAATCACAAAGATTGTATTCCATTGCATTTGCTCTTTTGCCCTCATCTCCTCTAATCACATGATGTCAGTAATTCTGAAGAAAGATTCCAGAGCTCACCCAAACACCTAATCCTGTTAGTCCAAGGATGTGGCTCTTGATTTTGGTTCCCTATTTGGCAAGTCTATGCTGTTGGCTGAAAGTGAGTGTGAAAACCATCTTCCACAAAGTAGATAAATAAGACAAACAAAATTAAAATGAGGTTAAAAAAAAAGATACAATAATCTTCACAGGAGTTTCAGCATCTGGCTATAAGGAGCTGCACAGAGAACTAAAAACAAAGGAGGTATTTGTTAAACAGAAGTTAACCTTTTCAAATCCCAACTACTTATAAATTCTGAAGTAAAGCTCTTGAAAAGCAAAATCCTTTGTTAACAAAAAAGTCAACAGTCTACATAGACTATCATGAACATAAGAACACTATATACTAAAGTTAAAAACATTGCCAATGCAGCCATCAGTAGAAATAAAATCTATCCTTACATGAATTCATTAATAAACAAGAAAAAAATTGTAAGTTTCTGAATGCTTAAATGCAATCATTAGAAAGTAATTAAACTTATCATAAGAAAAGGAGGATAAAGGGACTAAAAGCACAAATTAATATATTAGAAAAGAGAAAAATAGAATCAATAAATAAATCGAGGCACTAGTTATTCAAAAAGATCAATTGTGACATAATTATGTAGAATATATTTAAAAAAACAGAAAAAGAACCTAATAGTACACCACTGATGTTAAGAATAAAAATTATAAGGTAACGCTAAGATTTGTCTAAATAAATTTTGAAAGCAGGATTTTGTTTCATTTTAAGAAAATATAATCAAAAAAATTAAATTGAGCTATTTGATGTGTAAAACAAAACAAAAAACTTTAGAATAAGCACAAAAGGACAATAAGCACTGATGGGTTTTCAGGTAAGTTTTGGCAAACTTGAATGCTTTTAGAATAATATGGAAAACTGTTAATATTTCTCAGAACTAAAGTAACTGATTCAAAATATGAAAAATTACTACCATCTCATGAATGTTTAGACAAGTCAAAATGAAATGATCCACTGAATCTGAAAGTATACTGAAATAATAATAATCTAAATAATAACCCATGACCAAGTAAACTTCTTACTGCTTTGATTCCTCAAATCAATAAGTTAAAGTGAGAATAATCACATGTTCACCCTGATAGATTCTTAATAAGCATAAAAGTAAAATTCAACAATTTTGACCTCAAATATTTAATAATAAAAATTCTAATGACTCTTTTTTATTGAAGTACAGTTGATTTACAATGTTGTGCCAATCTCTGCTATACAGCAAAGTGACTCAGTTATAAACCTATAAACATGCTTTTCATATTACTTATTTCATAAAAAATATTTAACATTAAATAATATTCAAATATATGCTTCCTGATATAATATAAAATTGGAGGAATTACCATTATGGTTTTTCATTAGTCATGTACAGACATGACATGGGACTATAAAGGAGGCTGAGAACCTAAGAATTGATGCTTTCAAATGGTGGTGCTGTAGAAGACTTTTGAGAGTCCCTTAGACTGCAAAAAGATCAAACAAGTCAATAGGAAAGGAAATCAACCCTGAATATTCATTGGAAGGACTGATGCTAAAGCTGAAGCTTCAATACTTTGACCACGTGATGCAAAGAACCAACTCACTGGAAAAGACTCTGATGCTAGGAAAGATTGAGGGCAGGAGGAGAAGGGAGCAACAGAGGATGAGATGGTTGGATGGCATCACCGACTCAATGGACATGCATTTGGGCGAACTCTGGGAGATGGTGAAGGACAGGAAAACCTGGCATGCTGCGGTCCACAGGGTCGCAAAGTGTCAGACACAACTGAGCGATGGAACAACAGCAGTTTAAAAGAAAACAACACTATCACTCATATTACTTAACAAAGTTATGTAATTCCCTCCAGTGCAGTAAGACGAGATTAAAATACGATATTTAATTATGGAAGAGGGGATCTACAAATATTTGGAGGTGATAATGATTACCCAAAAATCTAAGAAATCTCTAATTATTACTATTCCAAGAGAGTTTATTAAGGTAAAAAAAAAAAAAGCTTTCCGTTCACTTCAGTCACTCAGTCATGTCAGACTCTTTGTGACTCCATGAATTGCAGCACGCCAGGCCTCCCTGTCCATCACCAACTCCCGGAGTCTACTCAAACTCATGTCCATCAAGTCGGTGATGCCATCTAACCATCTCATCCTCTGTTGTCCCCTTCTCCTCCTGCCTTCAATCCCTCCCAGCATCAGAGCTTTGTACAATGAGTCAATTCTTCCCATGAGGTGGACAAAGTATTGGAGTTTCAGCTTTAGCATCAGTCCTTCCAATGAACACCCAGGACTGATCTCCTTTAGAATGGACTGATTGGATCTCCTTGCAGTCCAAGGGACTCTCAAGAGTCTTCTTCAACACCACAGTTCAAAAGCATCAGTTCTTTGGTGCTCAGCTTTCTTCACAGTCCAAGTCTCACATCCATACATGACCACAGGAAAAACCATAGCCTTCACTAGACGGACCTTTGTTGGCAAAGTAATGTCTCTGCTTTTCAATATGCTATCTAGGTTGGTCATAACTTTCCTTCCAAGGAGTAAGCGTCTTTTAATTTCATGGCTGCAATCACCATCTGCAGTGATTCTGGAGCCCCCAAAAATAAAGTCTGACACCATTTCCACTGTTTCCCCATCTATTTCCCATGAAGTGATGGGACCAGGTGCCATGATCTTAGTTTTCTGAATGTTGAGCTTGAAGCCAGCTTTTTCATTCTCCTCTTTCACTTTCATCAAGAAGCTTTTGAGTTCCTCTTCACTTTCTGCCATAAGGGTAGTGTCATCTGCATATCTGAGGTTATTGATATTTCTCCCGGCAATCTTGATTCCAGCTTGTGCTTCTTCCAGCCCAGTGTTTCTCATGATGTACTCTGCATATAAGTTAAATAAGCACAGTGACAATATACAGCCTTGACATATTCCTTTTCCCATTTGGAACCAGAAAAAAAAGCTTATATATTCATATAATCAGTAGTTTCTCTATATACCAGCAATAAATTGAATATATATATATATATATTAGAAAAACATCCATTTGCTATGGCAAGGTCAATAGAAAAACCTCAGGATTAAATTCAACAGTAAGAACTCAGAACCCATATGAACAAGCAAAAAAACTAAGTAAATGACATAAAGTATGCTTAAAATCAATAGATTTGATTTACAAATGTATTCATTAGGCATGCTTTCATCATCAAGTAACAAAATGTGATTAATAGTACCATAAACCATAACACAACTTATCATTGATTTAATAAGAGGTCTGGAGACAGAGTGCCTCAGAGTTGGTTCAGTAGCTCAGTAGAATTATTAATGATTCAATTAATTATTCTACTTAATCATTAATAAAGCATGCTCTTTCCATTTATTTGCTATGCCATTCTCTATTGATTTTTATCCTCACAAGTGCCCCTGCTGTTGCTACTCTAGATATCATGTTCTTATTCATATAAACAGAATCATTCTAAATGCTAGAACTGAAAATACTGAAAGTATTCAAGTCTTGATGAGGAGGGGGAGGAAGTGGATTCAGTATACACTTATTCAGCACTTCAGTAAACTGTGTGGCAGTACGTGTTAAATCAAAACCATACAACTACTCTAAAGCCCAAGAATTACATTGCCAGGTATGTACCAAAGAATTATGAATGTATATATACAGCAAAGACATTGCTGCTGCTGCTGCTGCTAAGACATTACTGGGCTGTTTATGACAACTTTATTCACTGTAGCGAAAAAAGGCAAATAACCAAAATGTCTGTCAACTGGAGAATGGATAAATAAACTATTGTATATTCAATAATGGATAAATAAATAAATAATAAGTTAATAAATTAATAAATAATTTCTAAATAAATAAATATAATAGATAAATAAAATATTGATGGATAGATAAACATTGTATATTCATACAAAGTAATATTTTACAAAAACAGGTTTTGGAAAACACATGGATAACAGAAGCCAGACACATATGATTTTATTTGCATAAAGTCTGAGACTAGAGAATAATAACCTATAAGTGATGCCAGGACAATGCTTGGTGTGGAGAATAGGTTTACTGGGAAAAGGCATGATGGAACTTTCTAGCTAATGAAGGTTACTGCATCCTGATCTGTAGGGTGGTTACATAAGTATATATGAATGTAAAAATTCATCAAGTACTACCTTTAAACGGTTGTACTTCACTCTTTACTTACATATTTTTGAGTAATAAAATATGGCATTTAATTTGCATTTCATGATAAATGGTTAACATCCTTAGCCATAACTGAATTCTTGGAAACCAGTAACAAAACCATTAATATACCAAAGGAAATGAAAAAAACAAAACAAAATGAAATAACACAAGTGACTAGTAAGGATTAAGCATACTGATGATTAAGCATATTGAAGATGATTGAGCTAAACAATAATAGAAAAAAGTAATTTCTTTGTAATATCATCTTGCCAAAGATAAAAATGTATCATTTGTATAGTTTTAGGAAATATACCCCGACATAAACACTGGGGGATAAGACTGATAAAGTCCCATCTATATAGTAGGGGGAAAAATATTATAGTTTGGTCTCAAAACTATAAATTTTGGGTATACTTAGTCCCAGCAGTTTCAATTTGTTTGAATTATTTCAACAAATTAGTTGGATAGATTCACAATTTATTTTAAAATATTTACAACTCATATATAAACTATGTTTACTGCATAGAAAATTTGTAGCTAGTATATGTAAGTGTACGTGCTCAACTGTGTCTGACTCTCTGCAACCCCATGGACTATAGCCCACAAGACTCCTCTGTCCATGGAATTTTCTAGGCAACAATACTGGAGTGGTTTGCCATTTACTGCTCCAGGGGATCTTCCTAACCCAAGGACTGAACCTGTGTTTCTTGCCTATCCTGCATTGACAGCAGATTCTTTACAACTGAGCCACCCAGGAAGATTAGTATATAGATCTCCCCAGAATGACCTGCATATTAATTTATCAATAAAGCCAAAAGGATGTGCATAAAATTTCATTACCAGCAGCTGCCATAAGTATTAAGTACATATATTTAAATTTTTCACTTACCACAGGAAATTTAAAATTAATTCACGAAAAACCTTTCTCAAGATTTTAAAGGATATTGAAATTTGTGAAGTATATTTTACTTCTTAAACGTCTTTTTTCCTCCTCTAATTCCACCACCTCTGTCTACTTGTATATTTTATACCTTAATAAATAGGAAACTAAACTAAAAGATCCATTTTCAGACATGTTTTCTCAGTTCTCCTGGGTACATACTCTCCATATCCTACAGTTGGTTTGGTAAACAATGCCCTTCCTCCCATAGCAGGGCTGTACTTCCTCAGTCCAACCACGATGAGACATGATCCCAGCCACTGGTCTAGAAGCCACTGGGGGAGATAAGAGAGGGTAAATAACATCTTACCAGACATCTGCCTCAGGTTCAATTTCTCCATGGTCTTCAAGCAAGGGAAAAACTTCTATAATCTTGCAGAGAATAGTAAGTCAATTTTACAGGCTCTGACGATTCAGGAAGTTGAAGCATATTCATCCAGATGTCCCCACCACAAGTCTCATGGTCCTACTCCTTTTCTATTAAAGCCCTGTATATGGCATAGGGTATTTGCTGAACTGTAAATAAAGTATTCTTTTGAATTCAGCTATTCTATTAGTCAGGTCCTGGGCCCATTTTCACCAACCATTTTCATCTACTCTTTGGTTACAAGAGACAGGGTTTCCTTTAAAATGCTCAGAAAGGCCTTTTGACCTTCACATCATCCTCTAGGTTTGTAACTGGTTAATCCAAGGCCAGTAAAGCATCTGTCTACAATGTGAGAGACCTGGGTTCGATCCCTGGGTTGGGAAGATTCCCTGGAGAAGGAAGTGGCAACCTACTCCAGTACTCTTGCCTTGAAAATCCCATGGACAGAGGAGCTTGGTGCAGGCTACTATCCATGGGGTCGCAAAGAGTCGGGCACAACTGAGCGACTTCACTTCAATCCAAGGCTGTCATTTTATTTCTTTAGCACACCAATTACATTCCACAATAGCAAACCAAATGCATACTTCTTGTTATTGTTATTGGGCCTGCATCTTTCAATTACTAAAATAATTGCATATGCCAAAGCATTCCCTTCTATAAGTATCTCATCCCAATTTACCACAGGTAAGAGTTGTGTAGCTGTGATGCTGGGAACAAAGTAATATGCAATATAGTAGTATTTCCTTGTTCCTCTGGACAAGGAAAAATGTTCAGAGACTGACATTTTTAGGTTGGGCCACTATGCATAGAAGCTGTAATGGTGAAAGCATTTGCTGGATAGTTACCATTAGCATCTGCTATTACTATAAAATGAAATGGGAGAATGATAAATATATTAAAATTTCAGAAATCATTCAGTTCAATGAATAACATCAAACAAAGAAGATAATTAAGAAAGTAGATAAGAACAGCAAAATGGTAAAGAAGGCTTAGGTTTCCTTCCTACAGATAGACAGATTTAAAATATGGCAAAAATGGTAGCAATTGTTAGGCCTTACAGCTACTGAATAAAGTAATGGAGGACTTAGGTGAAAGTTTGGCTTGGCAGACTACATCTACCGTATGCCTTGCAGACAGGTCCTATAGACTGAATCCTTGCTCCTGTCTCTTCTCCTGCTCTCACGCTTGTGAGGCCTTGCTTCTGCATTTTGCAAAACCTGAACTGAGTGTGTGCTGCTTTCTCAGTGTACTTGGTTAGGAGACCAAGGTGAAGCTTCTTAGAGAAGATATTTTTCAGGGTATTAAAACTTAATCTTTTTCTTCCCTGAGACCAGAATTGAATATATAAGTGGCATAAACCACCATTCCTTAAGTCAACAAGAAAGTAAAGTTTTCTCACAAGCTAGTACAGGTGCTAATGAATTAAAAGGCTCATAATAATGCCGGTACCTTCTCTGGTAACACTTAGGAAACAAATTCTTACATTTTGGGCATAAAGTAGAGAATAATGCATCCAAGCACAACAATCATCTTCAGCTGCTTTTTAACATTTACTGCAAAACCTTTAAAACAAGTTAAAACATTATTCTCTGGTCCACTACTGCAAAAATAAAAGACTAAGTTTAGTCCCCAGCCAGCATGGTCAAGGAAACCTGTGGTGTTGGAACTCTTCCTCTTTCTGACCTCCCCAAAATCTTCCCTGATAGTAGAGAATCTGAAATTTCTATGTAGAAGGTATTTTGTGTTGACAAACTGGTTGGGAGATGAGAAATGGAATTATTTCCTGCCATATCAGTAAACAAAGGATGACACAGTCATCAGCAATCCCAGCCACCATGGTTGGTGAGTTGGTGACCTTGAGGGAACTCAGGAAGGAAAGAATATCTGCCATCTAGCAGACATCAGACTGCAGTCACTCCCCAGGGTTAGCCCTAAGGAAATTCAGCTTGCAGAAACACAAGATGCTAACCACAATAGCTGAGGCACATATCAAAGAACAATTTCAGTAAGCCTAGATTCTTGCATCTTTCCATAAATAGATAAGTGCTAAATTCCTTAACCTGATATATCTAATTTCTTTACTTAATAGTAATCTTTTGATGTTACCAATTACCTGCCCTTTGTTGCAAAACTCATATATCCTCCTCCCCTCACCTCCCTGGAGCAGTTTCTCAGAGCAATCTGAAATGCTGTCTCCCAGGCTGCAGTGTTATCTATGTCAGTTTTATATACACTGAAAGAAAGAAATGAAAGTGCATGGAGGTTTAAGTGGGAAACAGATTTCAATATGATAATCTTGTATGTCAAATAGACAATCATGATAATCTTGTATGTCAGATGCCATCATGAAACTACTGAGTCAGGTTAGATACACAACAACTGGAAAGCATACCAGGCAGGATGCTATGAAAAGGACTAACAGAACTGTGATATTTCTTACCACTCTGCTTTATTTACTTATTACCCAAAGTTTTCCCCATCTGCCCATTCAGTAGAATTAGAGAACAAAGACTCAAAAATCTTTGGATTCTGAGTTTAAACGTACAAAAATATTTGAAGGAATATACAACTAGATATGAAACAAACTGGGGAGAGAATTGGAAAGATATGCAGGAAAATTCATAGTAAGCATGGAGAGCTCTATAAATTACCACCCAATTCTATTTATATGGATACCAAGGATTCACCCTCCACTAAGTTTGGAGGTATAAGAGTAAAGAATTCAGCCTTTCTTCCTACAGGGGGATCAGGAACATGATAAGCCTACTGAGAAGTCCACACAAAATATAATGCAATCACTAGAGATCTGAAAAATTAGCGTGGATTGAGTACATGTAGGTGCAATCTTCTGAGCTTCTCTTGGTCTTAGAATGGCACAGAAGGACATCCAAAGACTTCAGTGTGTCTACTAGTGGGACAAAGATATTAGCTTACAATAAAAGCTAGTGGCCTGAAAATAGGTCCTTTGATTCAGATGAGAGTTGAATTCAAAAATGTGTGGCATGGTCGGTATTACCAGTAAATGAAAAAGGATGAGGTATTAGTATGTCATGATAGATTTCCAAGAGAGAGATGACTAGAGGGGATGAGTTATATGTGGAACAAGAGGTCAGCAAAGGACTAAAGCAGACCACTGTTTCCAAGTAACGCCTCTAATCCCAGCACCATTGTAACTTTGTGCATGCATGCATGCTCAGTCCTGTCGAACAGGCTCTTCTATCCATGAGATTCCTCGGGCAAGAATACTGGAGTGGGTTGCCATTTCCTTCTCCAGGGGATCTTCCTGACCCAGGGATGGAACACACGTCTCCTGCATTGGCCACCAGGGAAACCCACCCCAATGCTCATAATGGCCTTATTTATAAGAGCCAAGATATAAAAGCAATCTCAGCATCCATCCACAAATGAATGGATAAAGAAGATATGGCATATATACAATAGAATATTACTGTCATGAAAAATAATGAAATTTTGCCATTTGCAACAACACAAATGCACCTTAAGGGTATTATGCTTAGTGAAGTAAGTCAGAGAAAGACAAATACTGTATGTTTCCCTTTACATGTGGAATCTAAAAAAATTAAATAAAAGAATATAATAAAATAGAAACAGACTCACAGATACAGAGAATAAACTAGTGGTTACCACTGTTGAAAGGAGCTGGAGGAAGGGCAAGACAGGAGAAGATTAAGAGGTACAAACTACTAGATATAAAATAAATAAGATACAATGTAATGTATGGCACAGGGAATATAGCCAGCATTTTATAACCACTTTAAATAGAGTGCAATCTAAAAAAGTATCAAATCACTATGTTTACACCTGAAACCAATATAATATTGTAAATCAACTGTACCTTATACTTTTAATTTAAAGTCATTGACAGGGCTCCCTGGAGGCTCAGTAGTAAAGAATCTGCCTGCCAATGCAGGAGACATGGGTTTGATCCCTGGTCTGTGAAGATCCCACACGCCATGGAGCAACTAAGCCCGTGTGCCACAACTACTGAATCTGTGCTCTAGAGTCCAGAAACCACAGCCATGGAAGCCTGTGTACCCCAGAACCTGTGCCCCACAACAAGAGAGTAACCCCTCCTCAGCATAACTAGAGAAAAGCCCGCAAGGCAAAGATGACCCAGCACAGCCAAAAATAAATAAATAAATATATTTTTTTAAGTCAATGACAAAGAAAGAATTTTAAAGGCAGCCAGGGGAAAAAGGATGATCACTTACAAGGGAACCCCCAATAGGCTATAGCAAATTTCTCAGCAAAAACTCTACAGGCTAGGAAGCAGTGAAATGACATTCTCAAAATATTGAAAGATAAAAACTGTCAGCCAAGAATATTCTATTCAGCAAAGGTAAATCAGATATGAAGGAGAAATAAGGACATTCCCAAACAAATGAAAACTGAGGTAGTCATCAGCACAAGACCTGCCTAAAAGAAAAAAACAGTTGAAAAGAGCTATTCTACCAGAAACAGAAGACAAAAGAACATAAACCGTAAGGTGATAAATAGAATTATAAAATTGCAACTCTATAGGAGAATATGTTTTAAACACTTTATTATCAACAACAGAAAGAATAAAATATCTAGGAATAAACTTAATCAAGGAGGTCAAAGACTTTGACACTGAAAGCTATGAGACATAGTTGAAAGACACTGAAGCAGACAAAAAGAAATGGAAACAGAGTTCATGCTCATGGATGTCTGTATCACCTAAAGCAATCTACAGATTCAATGCAATCCCTATCAAAATCCCAGGGAGATTTTTTCACAGAAATATAACAAAAAATACTAAAATTTATATGGAATCACAAAAGCCAAAGCAATCTTGAGAATAAAAGAACAAAACTGGAGGTTTCACATGCTCCAATTTTAAACTATGTTATAAAGCTGCAATAGTCAAAACAGCACAGCACTGATAGAAAAACAGATACACAGATCACTGGCATAGAACTGAGAGCCCAGAAATAAACCTAAACACATAAAGGTCAGTTAATCTATGACAAAGGAGCAAAGAACAAACAACAGAGAAAAGACAGTCTCTTCTATCATCAGCAATACATGATGTTGGAGAAGCAGGACAGTTCACACGCAAAAAAAAATTCATTATATGCTTGAATTATTATCTATATGTTACTATCATCATATTTACATAATCCATTATATGCTTTGAATATAGAATTCTATAAACTTAAGATCCAATTATTTTCACTTTGTATGTCTGAAATATACAAGAATTTTATTTGTCAATTATACCTTAATAGATCTGGCAGGGGCAGGATTAAGTAAGGTCCTAAAAATAATCAAGATGTACATCTTAAATCTATATAATTTTTGCCAATTATATTTCAATATCTGTTAAAGAATAAACTTTAACATGATTCATGTTAAACAGAATATCACTTTTTAAATAAAAACAGGATATCACTCTGAAAAAAAAAGATTCTGTAAATTCAAGCCTCAATAATATTCCTAGCATGGAGTTAACTCCTCTCAGCCACTATAATGGACAAGTCTATGGTCAAAATGAAAAAAATTTAAGTATGCACTAAAATATAATCTGGAGCTCAGTAATATGTCACAGCTCAATTTACCGAAAAATTATGAAAGCTCATTTTCAGTTATGCGTAGCCATTAGGACAATGTTCCATCAGATCGAAATTTGTTTAAAAGTCCCATTACTATACTCTGCTTTTTCAACCCTCACAACTCTAATAAAGCACTCTTTTTAGGCTTTAAATAATTGCCTTAATTCAGACACTTCAAAAACTTCCCTGGAGAGAATCCTCTATGCCTTGTACTACGTTTAATTTTCCAGTTGCCTGGAAACTGTGTAGTTACTGAGTCCAGAGCTAGGCTTCAGGCTGGGACTTCAGGGAATACAGGGCAGTGGCCGAGCTTCCCCCCAGTACCCAACATAGCCCGTGGCTATCTAGGTAAAATGGCTTTCTGATTGGTTCCATTAAAGAATGCTTTCTATAAGTGATGCTCTTAGAAAAGTACTCAGAATCACAGAAGAAATGAAGAGAAGGTACATTGCTCCACCTGAGATCATGTGAGAAGGTTTAATGAAATATATGTCTGTTGTTCAGAATTTGAGCTTCTTTAGAGAAACTGTCCTCATCTTTGCCTACAATACAGAATGACACCACCCTAAATTAAGGTTTTCAGGAAAACAGTCCTGACTGTATGATTTATATACTGCTTCTAACAAGAGAACTATTCTAATGCCCAGAACACTGAGAGCTGTCTGATATACCAAATGTCAGACTCCTTTGAGAGGAGGTCAGTTTTGAGGAGACTTTACCTATGATGCTCAACAATGATGGGAAAGGCAGAAAATTCAGAAAAGTCATCTCCAGTAATTCTTCCCTGATTCTCTGAGGATACCTTTATCTTTTTCCTGGAATATCTGTGTGTAGGGTTTTTCAACTATTTTTTTTAATATTTATTAATTTTATTTGTGTATTTATTTGACAGCACCGGATCTTAGTTGCAGGATGTGAACTCTCAGTTGCTGCATGTGGGATCTAGTTCCCTGACTAGGGACTGAACCTTAGCCCCCTGCATAGGGAGCATGGAGTCTTAGCCAATGGACCACCAGGGAGATTCCTATGTGTAGGTTTTAAATCTGCTGTCTATCCTTTCACACATCTCTACCTCTCCTCACATTTCATTACCTATTCCACTTGTTCTAGAGCCAAGGATCCTGTTCCTTCATCCCTCTTCCCTGATTAGAGATGAGAATATCTTGGCTCTTGACATCATCTCCAACCCTGGGAAGGGCTTTCAGTTCAGTTCATTTCAGTCGCTCAGTAGTGTCCGACTCTTTGCGACCCCATGGACTGCAGCACGCCAGGCCTCCCTGTCCATCACCAACTCCCGGAGTTTACCCAAACTCATGTCCATTGAGTCGGTAATGCAATCCAACCATCTCATCCCCTGTCATCCCCTTCTCCTCCCGCTTTCAATCTTTCCCAGCTTAAACATCTTTATTCCCCCAAATGTTGCATTAGTCTATCAAACCTGCACAAATCAACAGAATGGCCTCTATCCTCTCTGCATAACACTGAGTACAGGGACATCTTACAGCCTAGCCTAAATCTTCTTATACTTCATAATCACAAAACTTTGCAGAGAGAAATCAGAATATTACAGACAGATTCTAGGCTGTTGAAGGAACTTACTCCCCTGCTTTTTCTGACTCCAGTTTGATAAACTGCAGTAAATATTTCTGTTCCTTAAACCTTCAGATCTGGTTACCAGTGAGTAGGTATGAATAGTGCAGAGGAGTACTATTCCCAAGGAGGGAACAGCGCTGAGAATCATTCAGTTGGGTCATGTTGACCTTTGGTTCTCTCCTTCCCATACTGATATCCTTCTACCAGTTCAGATTCCTGGGTCTGAAAGTTGCCCTGGGATCCCTCAGGCCATCTTGGATGCTGACCTACTACACACACTACACTCATTTGTTCATTCCAGAAATATCTTTAAATGGTGTGGTTTAGACCTTTCTAGGACAATTCTATAATCCTCCTTTCCTATCTTTTACCATTTGCTGAGATCAACCACCATTTCATTCAGTTTAATTGTGCCTGTTCTCATCCATGTGTAAATCTCACATCAGTCTCTCATACAAAAGGATGAAATGAAGACAATGTTTTTTGTTGCAAGTGGTAATTAAAGATTAGATTTATTTCCTGATATCTTGACCTAGAATGAGTTGCAAGGCTTTGCTTTTGGTCATTCAAAAAAAACTTATCCCATCAGTTTAAGGTGCCATTTAGCTGGGGATGGGAGGGCTCCTTTCTCTGTGACAACTTCTAAATCACTTGATACAGTGGTTGATGTCTTCCTGCACACTAAATGTGGACATCGGATAAGAGAGAAAAATTTTTCCAGAAATACTATGCTAAAGAAATAGAAATGATTCTGGAAATATTCTCAATTAACAGGAGACCCTGAGCTTGCCACTGTGGTGGCAAGACACTGTAGTCTGGTCTCCTTGTGAGTGAAAGTAGAGAATGAAGTAATTTGGGGAATGGCTTGAAAATATCCAGATCATTGAGATATACATGAAAATATCTAAGTTTTATGAAGAATAAATCCTATTTATCATTTTACTTTGCTTTGAGTAGATTTTATATAAAAAGTTTTCTATCAACAATATTTACAAATGTATCCATGCAGGACCCTCAAACAGAATTTCTCCAGCTGTTTCTGCCTCACAATCACTAGAACTAAGCCAATATCCCACAGGCACACAAGGGTAAACACTACCCTGTTTTCCAGGCACAAAGGTAACCTACACATTGGTGTAAGATGGGCCTAAGCTTTGACTGATGAGTTTGTTAATGGGATCATAGCTGAAGCATCTCTTGGTTGAGTTAGCATGGGGTCATAGATTATCAGCAGGATTAGAAATAGGTGCTCAATAAAAAAGCAATATAAATTTTTTGTAAGTTCAAAAAGCTTCATATGGTTATATTGTGAGCTGATAAACAAAAGCAGAAACCTGCTAAATCATGTTTTAAAACCTCAGGCTCCTAAGAAAACTTCATGCAGAACGGTGCTTTACTACATAGCCCTACAAATGCAGGTTCAAAATTATTTGGATTCAGGTGAGCATCATCATTCACATAATCTACCACAATTCTGGCCTTCTTGGATAAACCCTTACACCTAGCACAAGTGGATTCAAGAAGCAGTTAAAGGAAAACCACACAAATACTTCTTTTCTGACCTCATGGGACAATAAAAAAAATAACACAACACAAATGCAAGTACCCTGTTGCAGTGATGGTTAAAGTACCTGTTGCTTCTATAAAAATGAGAGATCATCAGAGGATGTTGCAGAAGATGACATATTCTGCAGATAAACACAGACTGCATGGGTAGGCAGTATGGCAACTCTAATGGATAATATTCCCAATACTTCTGCCAGGGATCAGTACTACAGGTGATTAGTGGTATTAGGATAGCTTTCCCTGGTAACTCAGCTCATAAAGAATCTGCCTGCAATGCAGGAGAACTTGGCTTGATTCCTTGGTGGGGAAGATCTTCTGGAAAAGGGATAGGCTATCCAATCCAGTATTCTTGGGCTTCCCGGGTGGCTCCAGGGAAGCCACCTACAATGTGGGAGATCTGGGTTTGCTCCCAGGGTTGGGAAGATCCCATAGAGAAGGGAATGCCACCCACTCCAGTATTCTGGCCTAGAGAATTCCATGGACTGTATAGTCCATGGGGTCGCAAAGAGTCAGACACAACTGAGGTGGTATTAGGGTCATAGAGTGAAAGGATGGGATTGTGCTTGGAATATTCAAGAGGTCATATCTGAAGTATGCATGAGAGGTCATATGGAGGTTTTCAAATAATGTGATAGGTATAATGAAGCTAATACAAAATGTGTGAAGATGAAGCTAGAAATAATTAATTTGTGATTGCTATTAAGATGTGGTCCATTTTCTCAATGAGCTCATAGCCTTGAGGGGAAATCTGAGAAAACATATTTAACATTAATGAGAAAAAAAATCAGAATTCAGACTATGACATAAGCCACTGAAAACAAGGAGTCCGTGATATAAATAGAAAGTTGTGAGTTTAGAAGAGAGAGCTGTCAGGAGAGACTATAAAAAAAAAGACAGGATTTAAGGTCAGTTAAGAATTTGGATCCACAGATTAAAATGGAGAACATCTGAATGGAGAATAATAGAAGCACAGAAACAAATACACTTTTCTGACATCAAAAGTAGCCAATTTGATTTAAAAGTAGGTTAAAGATGGATAAGAAAGAACTCTGAATACTGGAACAGGAAAAATGGCCTATGTACCTATGGATCAAGCCTGGTAGATTAGAAAAAGCAATGGTTTTAGAAAAAGCAATGGTTTTTTACTTGTTGTCAACATGGCATTACAAAATTCCTCTGAATATCGTATTTTTCAACAGTAAAATAGATATCATC
The DNA here is from genome assembly GCF_032405125.1 of Capricornis sumatraensis. Lineage (NCBI taxonomy): Eukaryota > Metazoa > Chordata > Mammalia > Artiodactyla > Bovidae > Capricornis > Capricornis sumatraensis. Next base: position 76,094,583 of record NC_091072.1, on the reverse strand, counting down.
AGCTGCCATAAATAAATCACAGAGTCACTTTGAGAAAAAAACTTAGATAGTGATTGAGATACTCTGTACACACACACATACACAAAGTTAATGGAAATTTAATGAGCTGCTTAGGAAGTTAGAAGTCACTGGACGATTATGACCTAAAATATAATGATATGGAAAGGAGACAAGTTTAAAACAACTGCTGCAAATCCATACTATAACGGTTCTTAAAACCAAGTGATTATAAGTCTCTCTAAACAACAGGAAAAATCCAGGTGGAAACTAACTACCATGAATGTACAAGGAAGCCAGGTATATTTATTTTCCAATTAAATCCCTATAACAAAGGAATGAGATTCTCTGCTAAGTATGTGAAGACTGCAATCCAAGAACAGCGACTGACAAAATAGAAAAAAACTTCTTGCTGAGGTACAGTGAGGGATATATTGAGTGTCTCAACACAGCACCCAAACAGCACAGGGGAAATGTGTAAGCAGAAGGGGTGATGTTGTGAAGGAAATAGGAACAATCATTGGAGATCTCAGCTCTCCTTTATTTTATTACAGGAAAATAATCTCAACAAATGGCCTTGAGGAACCACAGCCTCACCCAATGAGCATCACCCAGTTTATTCTCATTGGGCTGTCTGACGACCCCCACATCCAAGTTCTGCTCTTTGTATTATTCCTGGGAATTTACCTCCAGACACTACTGGGGAACCTGACAATGATATTAGTGATCAGGACTGACTCCCACCTCCACATGCCCATGTACTACTTCTTGAGTAATCTATCATTCCTAGACCTCTGCTTCTCCTCTGTCACTGTGCCCAAGCTCCTGAAGGACCTCCTGTCTGAGAATAAGACCATCTCAGTAGAGGGCTGTCTAGCCCAGGTCTTCTTTGTGTTTCTTACTGCGGGAAATGAAGCTTGTCTGCTCTCAGTCATGGCCTATGACCGTTATGCCGCCATCTGCCACCCCTTGCTCTATGACCAGGTGATGAGCAACCAGCTTTGTCAGGGGCTGGTGTGGGGCTCCTGGGGCCTGGCCTCTCTCAATGAAGTCATCATTGTGCTCTTGGCTATTAATCTGGATTTCTGTGATGCTCAAACTATCCACCACTACACCTGTGAGCTGCCCTCCTTCTTCCCCCTGTCTTGCTCTGATATCTCCATCAACATCAGTATCTTGTCCTTCTCCACTATATTCCTCGAGCTTGGAAATTTCTTCCCAATCTTCTTCTCCTATGTTCATATTATATTCAACATTCTGAGCATCAGCTCCACCACAGGCAGAAGCAAAGCCTTCTCCACCTGCTCCTCCCACCTCATCGCAGTGATCCTGTTCTTTGGCTCAGGTATGCTTCGCTATCTCATGCCTCCCTCTGGTTCCTCCCTGGATTTGCTTTCTTCCTTACAATACAGTGTGATCACACCCATGCTGAATCCCCTTATCTACAGCCTAAGGAACAAGGAAGTAAAGACAGCTGTGAAAAGGACATTGGGAAAATATTCGCAATATTTTAGGCACTGAAGTAAGTTACATTTACTCATCAAAACTGCAAAGATTGAGCTTTCTCTTATGTTGCCTCTTCCTTCTTCTCACGCTCGTTGCTCTCGCTCAGTCGTGTCCATCTCTTTTAGAACTCATGTCTCCCATGTCTCCTGCACTGCCGGCAGATTCTTTACCACTGAGTCTTGGGGAAGCTCCCTTCCTGCCTCAATACAGAGTCAAATAGGGTACACAAAAAATCCTAGAGCTTGCCTGAGCACCACATCTTGTTATTGAAAAGTAGAGGCATATATTTTAAACTTCCATTTGAAAAGTCTATGCTCTATTGATTGGGAAAGAATATGAAAGCATTCTTCCACAAGCACACTAAGACAACAAATTAATTAGGGTGAAAAGTTAACATACATAGGTGGTTTGATTTCTCAAAAAAAAATTAATAGAATAAAATTTACCAAAAACTCAATCTGAAATGCTTAATAATGAAAGATTCAAAAGAGTCTTTATATTTCATTTAAAAATGTTTAACTTTAATCAATAGCCCACCAGAAGGTTTGTGATCAAATCAGATTGGAGGAATTACAGCTAAAGTAACTAGCAATAAAAGAATAATTATCATATTACTTAATAAGACCATGTAATTTCTCCCCACTGCAGCTAGATGAGGATAGATATAAGATTTAAATTTTGCTTGAGGAAAGAAAAATCTAGAAATATTCGCAATGATGAAATTTTCTACCTGGAAAATCTAAGAATTCCATTAGAAATGAAAAATTATTAGTACTCGAAGAGACTTAAATGATGCAAAAATCTTAATATATTGATACAAAAATAGTTTCTATACACCAAAATCTAGTGAACAGACAAAAAATATGTTAACATAGAAAATTATTCATTGCTATTACAACATCAACACAAAATCCCAGAATTAAACTTAACAATGAACCCTTAAAACTATATGAACAAAACAGCAAAACTGAACTGCTATTAAAGATGCTTAATGTAAGATTTCTTTATAAAGTGTGTTTTCATCTTCAAATGACAAATATGTGATGAACATTTACATAAACCATAGAATATTTATCACTGAATTATCAATAGCTATTGGGTTCCCTGGTGGCTCAGATGGTAAAGAATCTGTCTACAGTGCAGGAGAGACCCAGGTTTGATCCAGGTTGGGAAGATTCCCTGGAAGGGAATGGCTACCCACTTCAGTGTTCTCACCTGGAGAACTCCATGGACAGAGGGGCCTGGTAGGCCACAGTCTACAGGGTTACAAAGAGTCAGACATAACTGAGCAACTAACAGTTTCACTTTCATGGAGACAGATGGTTCTAGAATTGGTTGAATATCTAAATAAAATCATCAGTGATTCAGATTCCTTCCATCCATTTGCTTTGCCATCCTTATATATAAGGTTTCATCCTCAGCCTTGCCACTTGAACACAACACAAAACAAAGATAAAAGGAAGGGAACTATGAGTTTAGCAAGCTCTTAAGCTGTATATGGGCTTCCCTGGTGGCTCAGAGGGTAAAGCATCTGACTGTAATGCGGGAGACTGGGGTTCGATTCCTGAGTCAGGAAGACCCCCTGGAGAAGGAAATGGCAATCCACTCCAGTACTCTTGCCTGGAAAATCCCATGGATGGAGGAGCCTGGTGGGCTACAGTCCATGGGGTCACACAAAGTTGGACACGACTGTGTGACTTCACTTTCACTTTCTTTCTTAAGCTGTATATAAATGAAACCATTCTAAATAGTAAAAATCTAAAACACTCAAAGTCTTCAAGTCTTGATGAGGAAGCAGCACAAATGAGCTCACAAACATTGATAGTGAGAATGTGAACTGGTTCAATCATTTAGGGGAAATCTGTGGTAAATCAAAACCACATATCTAAGATCTATTAACTATACTTCTACATACATATGAAAAGAAACAAATTTAATTATCCAGCAAAGACATTATTAGAATGTTTGTGATAATTTTATTCACTATAACCAAAATATGTAATAAACCCAAATATCTACCACCTGCATAATGAGTAAATAAACTTGTACATATAGTATATTTATACAATGGAGTACTATATAGCAATTTAAAAAACTGGAAACAACAAATAGATGAAGTTCATGGATATTGTGTAACAGAAGCCAGACATGAAGAGTGTATATTTTATAATTTCATTTATATGACATTAAAGTTGACTCAGATAGTAAAGAATCTGCCCGCAGTGTAGGAGACCTAAGGTTCAATGTCTGGGTCGGGAAGATCCCCTGAAGAAAGGAATGGCTGCCCACTCCAGTATTCTTGCCTGGAGAGTCCCATGGACAGAGGAGCCTGGCAGGCTACAGCCCACAGGGTCACAAAGAGTCGGACATGAGTGAGCAGCTAACAGTTTCACTTTCACATGATGTTAAAGACTAACTGGAAAAGTAACATTAGTACATTTATTAGCGGAATCAGGATAATGGCTATCAATGGGGAATGGACTGACTGGGAAGCAGCATGAGGGAATTTCCTAAACTGATGGAAGATTCTGTATCTTGATCTGTGTTGAGTTGCACATATATATCAAAATCCATCAAGCTGTACCTTTAAGATGAGTATACTTAATCATTTCTTTTGATACCATCTCAAGAACACCTAACATGAGTTCTACCTTATAAAAAAATTTTAGTGCAGAATACAGTAATGTTAACTACACCTTGTCAACTACACCTTCAATAAATAAGCAAATTAAACTACACCAAAAACATATTCCCAAGTACAATCTCTACTACTTCTGGAAGCATATCACCATTGTCTCTCACACATTGGTAGGGAGATGTGTTTTTGAAGAAGGCAATGTTAAGTTTTACAACTTCTTAACAAAATTAATGAAGAACTATGTAACTAATTTGGACTGACAGATCACAATCAGGCCAAGTGTACATCTACATCACAGTTTCACGTACTGTATTTCAATGGGACAGCCCATTTATTGAACTCATTCTTCCCTTTTTCCTGACTGTTGCTCTCACTGTTTGGGAGGGCTTGCCTCTAAATTTTGCGAGCTAAACTGAGCCTATACTGCTGTATCAGCGGATGCTTCATCCTTGTGTACTTGGCTAGGAGACCCAGAGGAAACTTCTAAACTTCTAATAGCTATTTTACTGGATACTAAAGCATAAACAGCTTCTTCTCTGAGATCTGAAAGAAGCCCAGAACTGAATACATGAAAGACCTAGAGAGCCATTGCTGGAGTCAGTGAAAAAGTGTTCCTCCTCACAAATCAGGACAGGTGCTAATAAATTAACAGACTCATAATAACATTGATACCTCTTCCATTAACACTTAGAAAACAAATTCTTAAATCTTGGTCATAAAATAGAAAATGTGAAAGTGAAAGTGAAGTCACTCAGTCGTGTCTGACTCTGCGACCCCGTGGACTGTAGCCCACCAGGCTCCTCCGCCCATGGGATTCTCCAGGCAAGAATACTGGAGTGGGTTGCCATTTCCTTCTCCAGGGGATCTTCCCGACCCAGGCATTGAACCCAGGTCTCCTGCATTGCAGGCAGATGCTTTAACCTCTGAGCCACCAGGGAAGCCTAAAATAGAGAATAGTGCCTCTTAATTCAGTCATCATCTTGGGTTACCCTTTAATTTATACTTTGGACTTCCCTGGCAATCCAGTGGTTAAGAATTTGTACTTCCATTGCAGGGTGCATGGTCGGGAAACTAAGATCCAGCATTCTGTGCAGAGTGGTCAAAAAGTAAATAAGTGAAAATAAATTTAATTTATACTTAAAGACCTTTAAAACACGTTAACACTTCATTTCCTGGTTCACCGATGGAAAAATAAAAGGCCAGGTAAAGTCCCCAACCAGAATAGTCATATGACCTCCCGCTCTTAGAATGCTTCCTATCTCTGGCCTTCCAAAAATCTTGCCTGACAGTGAAGAATCTGGAAAATATAAAAGCTGTAGCAAACTGCAACGTATTTCATGACAGACTGTGAACAGAAGTTTCTTTTTATTGGAGTAGAGTTGATTTACAAGGTTGTGCTAGTTTCAGGGGTACAGCAAAGTGAATCAGTTATACATATATGTATTCATTTTTTTCAGCTTCTTTCCCCACACAGGTCGTTACAGAACACTGAGTATAGTTCCCTGTGCTATACTTCTGTATACTACTGGATGTTCCTTGCTAATTATCTATTTTATACGCAGTAGCGTATAAGAGGCTGGCAGGCTACAGTCCACACGGTCACAAAAGAGTCAGACATGACCTAGCAAATAAAGAACAACAACAATATATGTTCATCCTAATCTCCTAAATTGTCACTTTCTCCCACATGTGAAAATACATCTGTGATTAAAGAATGAAGGTGCTCACAATACTGTAAAGTAATAAGCTGCCAATTAAAATTAATTAATTAATTTTTAAAAAAGAATGAAGGTGCTGAAAAGATAGGGAATCTAAAGGACTTCAAGTCACTTTTTGGCACTCTGCTCCTAGATATCTATACTAAATCTCATATCCATGAGAGCAATCCAACAAAAAATCTAAGAGCCCTTTTAAGAAGGACTGCATTGCTTGTGGTAAGGATGAATGTGGGAGAGGAAATAAGCCAGGAAATCACAGTCCCAACCTTGGCCCAGGGACAATCATCTTTAATGTGATAATAGTGGTTTACGGACAGAAATCAGCGGAATTTTCAGAAAGCTTAGGCTTTTCTACCTTAATTCTGATTTACTGGATTAGATTTATTCCACACTTAAGTGAATGAAATAAACAATACTTTAAATTAATTAACTTTCATATATTTTTCCATACACCCAGAAAGTATCCATCAACTCCCAACAGGAAAAGCGTGAAAGATAGGACAACAGCACTAGCAATGATGCGATTTCTCTTGCTCCAACCCTTCCCAGTATTTGGCCCAGTCATCAGTCTCATTCAGACTGATGCCTCTAGAGGACATAAACAGAAAAAAGAAGAGGTGAGATTGAGCAGGAAAACACATATAGATGTCTTAGCACATCTAAAACCTGTCCTTTCTCCCACCACTCTAAGGTGAGCTACTCTAAATTTCATTTGGTTTGGTTTGGTTTCGGTATAGTTTAATTTGATTTGTGTTACCAAATTGTCAACCAAAATGAACTCCAGTTTCCAGCCTTCCCAGCATAAGTTAATCCATTCAAAGAATTTTGGAACTGAAAAACAGTCTGCAGAGGTAAATACATCCCTCCAAAACTTTAGCATTCTTGTCTATAAGAAATGGCAAAATTGTAAAGAAAAACAGAAGAGAATAAAGCATAAAAACAGAAGAGAAATAGGACTTCTCAATCAATTTTGTCAACAGGTTATAAAAAGCAAATGATATCTATAGCAATTAAACATATGAAAGAAGTGAAAGTCATTGCATGAATAGCTAGGGAAATGAGCATTTGTGTGATAAGCTTGATTGCTGTTATGATATTATAATAACTGATCTATCACTACCATGAATCTAGAGAGCAGATCAAGTGGCAATGAACAACTGGAAAGCATTTCAGAGGATGTGTTGAGAAGTATTAATAGAACAGTGATATTTCCTTCCAACTTATTCTTTAATTCACTTACTCCCCTAAATCCACACCTCTTGCCCAATTATAGAGAAAACAGAGAAGAAAGACATACAAATCTTTGGAATCTTAAGTTGAAAACGTCAAAAACATTTTAAAGAGAACACAACTAGGCATTCCCTCACTAAACAGGGAAGGAGAGAAAAGAGAAAATTCAGGAGAGTTAGTATTTAGAATATGGGTCTCTTGTCATTCTGCCTTCCATCCTTGGAAAATATTTGAGACATTTATGTGTACTAAATATTCCCCCTTCTTTAAGTTTGGAGATGTAAATATGAAGGAGAACTGAGTCCTCCTTCTACATGTAGATCAGAAAGACGTAAATCCCTGTGAGAATTAACTACAGAGATTTTTCTGGTCTTGTATAACAACCAAGGGGGTTTTCCTGGTGACTCAGATGGTAAAGACTCGGCATATGATGCCAAAAGACCAGAGTTTGAACCTGGGTCAGGAAGATCCCCGGGAGAAGGAAATGACAACCCACTCCAGTATTCTTGCCTGAAGAATCCCTTGGACAAAGGAGTTACACTCCAACCAAGACCAGAGAAGGCAGTATGAATTATTAGATGTTGTTGCAGAAACTGGCTGTTGAGAAACCAAGCAACACTCAAGAGCGTTGGAGAACTCAGGTTTATTACACTGGTGGCCCAGAGGAGTCAGCACTCCAAGCTCTGAGCCCCAACTGTTGGTGTACCATTCCCTTATGGAATCCCAATTCTGGGTTTGCATTCTATATCTTCTATTGGTTACTTTAGGCACGCAGGATGGGGAGGGGGGTGGGGAACTGCCTGACCTGCACACAGACAAGCATGGCTAAGCAAGATTATAGGGACTGGGTAATTGCAAGAAGCAGGGTGAGTGAGATAAGCTTAAGTTCCTAGCATAGTTGTAAGTTTCCATTTCCCCAAAACTACATGATCTACAGGATCATGCAAGAGGCAAACTGAGTTACAGAAGCAGAAAGCATTTATTAGGCTCCATTTTGATTTGTATAGGTCCCTCCACAAAGTAAGTGACCAGGAGACATTCTCCTGACCTTCCTTGATCTTAGAATGCATGGGAAGGGAGGGGGAGAATAGCTCCCTATTAGAGGTCCAAGGCTATAAGCTTAATATGAGAGAGCAAATGCCTGCAAAGTGTCCCATGAGGGGAGTAAGATGCAGCTGAATGAGAAGAATCAGAATGCCCAGTCTTGCCAGAAAAGGAATGGGGAAGATTCACATCATGATAGATTTCCCAGAGAGAGAGGGGTGGGGGAAATGCCTGAGGACAAGAAGGGATGTCTTACTTGTGGAGAAGGAGAACAGCACAGGACAAGGACAAACGCTGAGAAACAGATGCTACTCCTCAAAAACGTCACAGTCCGTGCCAGACCAGGAGCATAACACTAACGCCTGGAAAGAGACAAAAAGGTGAAAATCATGAATTATAATAAGTTTTCAATTTTAAATGAGAAATTACTAAATGTCATTGCATTCTTAATCAAGGAACTCGACTAAGCTTCGGTATCACACCTAAATGACAGTTTGAAAGATAAATTATTGTCATACATAAAAAATAATGTTATATAGTTCCACTCCTGAGGCTACAGATTTTAAAAACATAACATACACAGCCCATCAAGCAAAGGTATGATGGTACTGATATTATGGAAAACATCTTGCATTTATAGCCAAGAAACAAAGATGATGAACTTTGTGGCGTGCATACAGATAACTGAAAATGAGTTCAGTCATAGAAATAAAGGCCAAGATCTTTTCTGCTGATGAACCTCAAAAAGCACTTAAAAGATAATAAGACTCCCTGATTTAGAGTAGGAGAAAGGTGAGTATGCTGTCTTTGTCTCTGGGGATTAGGCAGCAGTCTTTTGCTTTAACCGAAACTCAGTGGCAACCCACTCCAGTATTCTTGCCTGGAGAATTCCATGGACAAAGGAGCCTGGCAGGCTACAATCCATGGGGTCCCAAAGAGTCAGACACGACTGAGTGACTATCACTCACTCATGGTCCTATGCTCTGATATTTTTACTTAAATGACTTTGAGCATGATGTTGAACCTTTCCTGCCTTGGTTTCCTAATCTATAAAATAGGTTGATAATATTACCTATTTATAGGTTGGTTATATTGATTAAAGTATACCCTTAATACATTAAAAACTTAAAATAGTACTTGACCCATATTGCTGTGCTGTGCTTAGTCACTCAGTCATGTCTAACTCTTTGCAACCCCATGGACTGTAGCCCACCAGGATCCTCTGTCCATTGAGATTCTCCAAGCAAGCATACTGGAGAGGGTTGCAGATCCCTCCTCCAGGGGATCTTCTCTACCCAGGGATCGAAGCCAGGTCTTCCACATTGCAGGCATATTCTTTACCATCTGAGCCACCAGGGAAGCCCATATTAATTGTTAATGATTATTGGCTATTTTTCAACTTCTTAAAGAGTATCTGACCTTCCCTTTTATCCCTGTTTGCCAACAATATTTAGACAGGTTTCAGTTTAGTTCAGTTCACTCACTCAGTCGTGTCCAACTCTTTGCGACCCCATGAACTGCAGCACGCCAGGCCTCCCTCTCCATCACCAACTCCTGGAGTTCACTCAAATTCACGTCCATCGAGTTGGTGATGCCGTCCAGCCATCTCATCCTCTGTCATCCCCTTGGCTTACTGTTCATCAAATACTGATACTCACCTCCCTCTACTTTTAGGATTGTCATGTTTTCCCAACTCCTACTGAATGGGACTTGGACATTTGGGTTGCTTTGACGAGTGGAATGTGAGTAGAACTGACAGTGTACCACTCTTAGTAGAAAATTTAAGGGCCTGTGCCTTTCAATTTGCTTCCTAAATGCTTACCCTCTGCCACAAAAATAGCCACTCCAGATAGCTACCGATGCTCATCCTGGGTACCAGAATGAGAGACACACAGAGCTGAACTGAATCTGATCCCAAATGAGCTCAGCCAGACCAGAACCAATCCAAGATGGATGCTGTATTCATCAGCAAGACATAGATATTTGTTTTAATTCATTGAGGGTTTGAGGTTATTTGCTACCAGGGTGAAATGTGATAAACCTAATATATATTCACCACCTAACCCCAAGTCCTAAAGCAGTTCTAGCTTCAAAATAGCTTAAGTGCAAAATCCTATAGTCTTTTGCAACATTTATTGTTCCAAAGCTCTCAGCTATATTTGACTATGGCCATTAGAAATGCTCTTCTGCCCATTCCTTAATGTTGGCATACTCTAAGATTCTGTTCATTGTTCATGGTTTACCTCATTCTACTCACTCTCAGTAGGAGTTCAGAGCCAATCTTGTGGTTTAATTTCCAGCCTAATGCCAAAGCATGCATCCCAGACTAGAATCCTTCCTAGAGTTTATGTCTTTATTCATTTGGATTCTTGATATCTCACTCTTTACATCCCATTGATGTCCCTGTATCAACAAGCTTAAAATATATTATTTCCCCCTTAAGTTAATTTCTTGAATTTGGTATCTCAGTCATTAGTGATACTATCCATTCAGCACCCAAGTTGGGAAACCTAGTAGTCACCCTCCTCTTCTTTCTCCCTCACTTCCCATACCAGCTACCACCATGTCCTTCCAATTTTATCAACTAAATAGTTCTTGAAACTCTTCAATCTTCATTATCCTTACTCTAAGCAAAAAAAAATTTCTCTTAACTCAGTCTCTTCCCCAATATTTGCCATTGTCCCATCCTTCTCTTTCCTTGGTACTGAGCTCAGTCTTCCTCTCAAATCTCAGTCCCTGACATAATAGGAAACATTAGCATTTGTTAATAAATCATATAATAACTTGATCTCAAATTCTATAACATACAACTCTTTACTGTGCTTCAACTTGATTTCAGCTCTGTGCTTATACGCTGACCTCAAAATATGACCATCTATCTTATCTGAGTGGTCTCACCTCTGTGGATTAAAAAAAAAAAAAAAACAGCCAGGCTTTGTTTCTTGTGGATACTTTAAGATTACAGTTATGGCAAGGACAAGAGAGGGACTAAACCCAGTTTGAGTAAAAGATTAAAAGGTCACATATTTCCCCTTCCTGGAGCAAAGGAGACCCTGCACATGCAAAGAAAGACTCAGTTCAGTTCAGTCACTCAGTCATGTGCAGCTCTTTGTGACCCCATGAATTGCAGCACGCTAGGCCTCCCTGTCCATCACCAACTCCCAGAGTCTACTCAAATTCACGTCCATCGAGTCGGTGATGCCATCCAGCCATCTCATCTTCTGTCGTCCCCTTCTCCTCCTGCCCCCAATCCCTCCCAGCATCAGAGTCTTTTCTAATGAGTCATCTCTTCGCATGAGGTGGCCAAAGTACTGGAGCTTCAGCTTTAGCATCAGTCCTTCAAAAGAACACCCAGGACTAATCTCCTTTAGAATGGCTGATTAGATCTCCTTGCAGTCCAAAGGACTCTCAAGAGTCTTCTCCAACACCACAGTTTAAAAGCATCAATTCTTTGGCACTCAGCCTTCTTCACAGTCCAACTCTCACATCCATACATGACCACAGGAAAAGCCATAGCCTTGACTAGACGGACCTTAATTGGCAAAGTAATGTCTCTGCTTTTCAATATGCTCTCTAGGTTGGTCATAACTTTCCTTCCAAGGAGTAAGCATCCTTTAATTTCATTGCTGCAATCACCATCTATAGTGATTTTGGAGCCCCAAAAAATAAAGTCTGACACTGTTTTCAATGTTTCTCCATCTATATGCCATGAAGTGATGGGACCAGATGCCATGATCTTAGTTTTCTGAATGTTGAGCTTTAAGCCAACTTTTTCACTCTCCTCTTTCACTTTCATCAAGAGGCTTTTTAGTTCCTCTTCACTTTCTGCCATAAAGGTGGTATCATCTGTGTATCTGAAGTTATTGATATTTCTCCTGGCAATCTTGATTCCAGCTTGTGCTTCTTCCAGCCTAGTGTTTCTCACGTTATACTCTGCATATAAGTTAAATAAGCAGGATGACAATATACAGCCTGGACAGGTTTCCTATTTGGAACCAGTCTGTTGTTCCATGTCCAGTTCTAACTGTTGCTTCCTGACCTGCATACAGGTTTCTCAAGAGGCAGGTCAGGTGGTCTGGTATTCCCATCTCTTTCAGAATTTTCCACAATTTATTGTGATCCACACAGTCAGAGGCTTTGGCATCATCAATAAAGCAGAAATAGCTGTTTTTCTGGTACTCTCTTGCTTTTTCTATGATCCAGCTGGTGTTGGTAATTTGATCTCTGGTTCCTCTGCCTTTTTTAAAACCAGCTTGAACATCTGGAAGTTCATGGTTCACATACTGCTGAAGCCTGGCTTGGAGAATTTTGAGCATTACTTTACTAGCGTGTGAGATGAGTGCAATTATGGGGTAGTTTGAGCATTCTTTGGCATTGCCTTTCTTTGGGATTGGAATGAAAACTGACCTTTTCCAGTCCTGTGGCCACTGCTGAGTTTTCCAAATTTGCTGGCATATTGAGTGCAGCACTTTCATAGCATCATCTTTCAGGATTTGAAACAGCTCAACTGGAATTCCATCACCTCCACTAGCTTTGTTCGTAGTGATGCTTTCTGAGGCCCACTTGACTTCACATTCCAGGATCTGGCTCTAGGTGAGTGATCACACCATCATGATTATCTTGGTCGTGAAGATCTTTTTTGTAAAGTTCTTCTATGTATTAAGGAGGGGGGCATCACCCAGAGTTAGTGATGGCAATCCACGACCAAAGGCCCCTGGGCTAGAATCCATCTTGGAAAAAAGTTGTGCACACATATTAGAGAGGACCCTAGGGACGATTAGGGGTGGAAAAAGAAACTAGATAATTGGCCAAATGTAAACAAAGACCCAGAACAACTTGGCCAAAGATAAACAAAGACCCCGCAGAACTGCCCCATGTAAGTGACTTAACTACTTCTTTACTCTGCTCCTCCTCATTAGGGGGGGAGCCCACATCCTTACTCTCCAGAGTGTGTATCTCTGCCTTGCTTCTATCTTAACTAAACAAAATGTTTCTCTATGTGCTCTCCCACTTGTTGTGCTATGTCTCTAATAACAAACTTTATACCTGCTTTTACAGTTTTCCTCCTTGAGAAATGTATTTTTCAACGGGAGCAACTTTGCTTCTAGCCTCTAGCCCCTGGTGGGCTGGCAGCTAGGATTTCTGGTTTTCATCCAGCTGCTGCTGCTGCTGCTGCTAAGTCCCTTCAGTCGTGTCCGACTCTGTGCAACCCCATAGATGGCAGCCCACCAGGCTCCCCCGTCCCTGGGATTCTCCAGGCAAGAACACTGGAGTGGGTTGCCATTTCCTTCTCCAGTGCGTCAAAGTGAAAAGTGAAAGCGAAGTCGCTCAGTCGTTTCCAACTCTGTGCTACGTAGGTCCAATTCCTGGGAGGGAATTACAGCCTCACTTCAAGCCACTGCTCACTGCTGCCTCTCCGAGATCACATTCATATAGAGATAAAAAGCTGC